>NW_027362767.1:118706744-119906744 GCF_046119375.1 Phyllobates terribilis | reverse complement strand
CCGCAGTAATATAGGATCTTGTCTGATGATGGACAAGTTTCTCTGCTTCCACAATACGGCAATGCTTTTAAAATCAACCAAATCTGTCTGTATGCTGCTAACAAGCAAATGGAGCAGTAAAAATTGTGTATTATATTGCTTTTCATCAAAATAATCAGGATTAAGAGCAAAAAGATTATTATCCATGATATCTAGGGCTATTGATGGGAGTAACAGCAGCAGAAAAATGTGCAATGGACCCTATTCTGTTGTATACGCTCTCCACAAACTCTGCCTGCCTAACTACTGCTATCACCAGGATTAATATTCAGTAGAATTAGTCCTTAGAAGGACTGTTAGTGTAGATCTGTAATGCTGTGGAATACCTCACCAAAACAACCACCAATTCTCTGAGCAGCACCTCTCACTACTCTGCCTGTTTCCGAGGTAGACTGTGATGAGCATAGGGTCTCTGGTCTTTTATAGACCCGATGACGCTATGAGGTCAACCAATCACTGTAATGCCACAACCAACATGGCTACGACATTACAGTGTGTGGCAAACAATCCCTGCATGTTGATTGAAAGAGCAACAAACATGCAGGGAGGGGATCTGCCCAAGCATTCCAAAAATACTCATCGAGTACCGAGCCTCTCGAGCATTGTGATGTTCGGGCGAGTACACTATAGCCACATTGATCAAGCAAGCGGTAGCTGCCAGCTATTGGTCCTTTTCTGGCCCTGCTTCCCACTGACTCTCCTATCCATATTTCCTTTTGGCCACATTCACATGGTCAGTATTTTACATCAGTATTTGTAAGCCAAAATCAGCAGTGGAACAATCAGAGGAAAAGTATAATATAAGCTTGTGAATCACGTCTGCATTTATCAACCACTCCTGGTTTTGGCTTACAAATACTGATGTAAAATACTGACCAAATACTGATATGTGTGAACATGGCCTACCAATTGCAATTCTAGGCAATTCCTGAAAAGCAAATCACATATGGATTGAAGTTGTCATCGACTTCAAGCAGTTTAGCTAAACATTGACATTTTAATAAGAATGTTTGTCTGCATGCTAATGAGGAATTCCTTGGCTGAAAGGTCTTTTTTGTCTCTGAAAAGAATCAAGGATCATTTAAGTTCTACGATGCAACAAAATAAGAACAAAAGCGCGATTAAAGAAATTCTAGTAGGTATTTAAGACGACTTGAAGAAATTCTATAGAATTTTTTGTAGGTGTTAATGTTATGCTGTTTCATAATAAGTAGCAGTGTAGTTTTGAATTAAGAATGTAATGTGTTTCAAAGATTATAAAGATTGTGTTAAGTACTTACTGTGAAGGAAATAATTATTTGATAACTTGATGCTTTTGTAGTGGTCAGATTAGACAAAAATTGGGCTCTTTGGCATTAACTCAACTCGCCGTGTTTGGAGGAAGAGAAATGCTGCCTATGACCCAAATAACAACGTCTCCACTGTCAAGCATGGAGGTGGAAACATTATGTTTTGGGGGGGTTTCTCTGCTAAGGGCACAGGACTACTTCACCGCCTCAATGGGAGAATGGATGGAGCCATGTACCATAAAATCCTGAGAGACAACCTCCTTCCCTTCACCAGGACATTAAAAATGGGTCATGGCTTGGTCTTCCAGCAAGACAATGACCCAAAACATACAGCCAAGGCAACAAAGGAGTGGCTCAAAAAGAAGCACATTAAGGTCATGGTGTGGCCTTGTCAGTCTCCAGACCTTAATCCCATAGAAAACTTATGGAGGGAGTTGAAGCTCCAAGATGCCAAGAGACAGACTCAAAATCTGAATGATTTAGAAATGATCTGCAAAGAGGAGTGGACCAAAATTCCTCCTGACATGTGCGCAACCCTCATCATCAACTACAAAAAACGTTTGACTGCTGTGCTTGCTAACAAGGGTTTTACCACCAAGTATTAAGTGTTGTTTGTCAGAGGAATCAAAAACTTACCGTATTTTTCGGACTATAAGGCGCACTTTTTTCCTCCAAAATTTAGGAGGAATGTGGGGGGTGCATCTTATAGTCCGAATACTATATTATTGTATGGCCGCATGGTTGTGGGTGTGGGGGAGCTGCTGCAGGGGATCAGCGGGGCACAGGAGGCAGCAGCCGCCTGCTGCACCCTAGCTGTGCCCGCTACTAAAAAAATGAATATTCCCTGCTCCCCACGCCCATGGGCGTGGAGAGCAATGAATATTAATTTCCCTTAATAGCCGGCAGACTGGAGCCGCAGCGCGGCTCCTGCTGCTGCTCTGGGGTCAGTATGCCCGCTATTAAAGCTCATGAATATTCGCTACAACCCACTCCCATGGGTTGTAGTGAATATCCATGGTCTTTAATAGCAGGCTCACTGACCGCAGAGCGGCAGCAGGAGCCGCACTGCAGTACAGTATGCCGGCTATTGAACAGACTGAATGGTCACTGCTCCCCACGCACAGAGCCTCGGCGTGGGGAGCAGTGACTATTCCAGCATAGCGTCTCACTCTGTGTGAGGGCGCATGGCAGGAACGCCATGTGCGCCCTGCCATGCGCGGCTCACACAGTGAGAGTGTCGGCAGCAGAGCGGGACAGCTCTGGAGGAGAGAGGAGGTGAGTATGATTGTTAATTTTTTTGTGTAGGCAGCGTGATGGGGGCTCAGAGGGTGCCATGCATACCAGGATGGGGGCTCAGAGGGTGCCATACATACCAGGATGGGGGCTCAGAGGGTGCCATGCATACCAGGATAGGGGCTCAGAAGGTGCCATACATACCAAGATGGCGGCTCAGAGGGTAACATGCATACTAAGATGGGGGCTCAGAGGGGTGCCATGCATACCAGGATGGGGGCTCAGAAGGTGCCATACATACCAGGATGGGGGCTCAGAGGGTACCATGCATACCAGGATGGGGGATCAAGGGGTGCCATGCATACCAGGATGGGGGCTCAAGGGGTGCCATACATTCCAGGATAGGGTATCAAGGGGTGCCATGCATACCAGGATGGGTGATCAAGGGGTGCCATGCATACCAGAATGGCGGCTCAAGGGGTGCCATGCATACCAGGATTATAGCTCAGAGGGTGCCATGCATACCAGGATGGGGCCTCAAGGGGTGCCATGTATACCAGGATGGGGGCTCAAGGGGTGCCATGCATACCAGGATGGGGTATCAAGGGGTGCCATTCATACCAGGATGGGGGCTCAAGGGGTGTCATGCATACCAGGATGGGGGCTCAGAGGGTGCCATGCATACCAGGATGGGGGCTCAAGGGGTGCCATGCATGCCAGGATGGGGGATAAAGGGGTGCCATGCATACCATGATGGGGTATAAAGGGGTACCATGCATACCAGGATGAGGGATAAATGGGTGCCATGCATAGCAGGATGGGGCATAAAGGGGTGCCATGCATACCAGGATGGAGGATAAAGGGGTGCCATGCATACCAGAATGGGGGCTCAGGGGGTGCCATGCATACCAGGATGGGGGCTCAAGGGGTGACATGCATATCAGGATGGGGGCTCAAGGGATGCCATGCATACTAGGATAGGGGATAAAGGGGTGCCATGCATACCAGACTGGGGGACAAAGGGGTGCCATGCATACCAGGATGGGAGATAAATGGGTGCCATGCATAACAAGATGGGGTATAAAGGGGTGCCATGCATACCAGGATGGGGGATAAAGGGGTGCCATGCATACTAGGATGGGAGATAAAGGGGTGCCATGCATACCAGGATGGGATGGGGGCCACTTATACCAGGAAGGAGGGGCCATACATACCGGGATGGAGGATATCAACAGAATTGGGGGACATTACCCCAATACCAGTGTCAGCAGCAGACCCCCTCCCCCATAAAAGGGCATCATGACCACATTTTTTGCTTAAATTTATTTTCCTATTTTTCTCCTTTAAAACCTAGGTGCGTCTTATGGTATTTCTCACTGCAAAATGCAAATAAATGTATCTAAATTATTCAATGTGATTTTCTTGATTTATTTTGGATATTCTATCTGTCAATGTTAAAATTAACCTACCCTTAAAATTATAGACTGTTCATGTCTTTGTCAGTGAGTAAACTTACAAAAACAGCAAGGGATCAAATAATTATTTCCTTCACTGTATATGTTTCAAAAATAAACTATTACATGTTAAATTGAAAATTAAAAATCAACTTTTTAAAGTGGAGATAAAGGGTGCAGAATTAAGTACTTTTGGCCTAGGGTGTAGAAATGTGTAAATCCCGCCCTGAACACGGTTTTAGTAGCATAATGATTAGGGATGAACAGACACACGGAAGTTTGGGTTTTGGTACCTGACCGAAACTTTATTTCAAAGTTTGGTTCTGGTACCAAAACTGTAAATGATCTTGAATCAGAACCCAACCCCCATTGAAATCAATGGAGACCTGAACTTTTGAGGTGGAAAATGATCTCTCTCTTTCTCCTCCTGGACTTTCCCCGAAACTCTGAATATTGCAAAGGACTTTTGGGAGAAGTCCATGTTCGTAGTTTTACACCGGACACTAATGGTCCAACACAAACCCTGAATTTTTAAGTTCGGGTTCGCTCATATCTAATAATGATAAAATTAATATGTTGAATCAAATACAGTCATTTTTTCTATAAACTGGTTTCAACATTGGTAATCTTCCTAGAAAATGCAGATAACCCGTTGCATGTATTACTTAGAGCCAGCTCAATATCTACTGTGTACTTCTTTTAATTCCTTTACCCAATAGTGTCTATATCAATCCATGTGTTGTTGACAAGTGATTTATTAAGTGATAATAGCATATTCTCATCAACTATTCTGAAATGTTATCATAGAATAAAGTAGAGGACAAAAACGGTGCTGATATGAGGAGAAGACAGTTATTGGTAAGTATTAGTGATGGGCGAGCAGTAAAATGCTCGGGTGCTCGATGCTCAGGTCGAGCACATTGGGATATTCGGGTGCTCGACCCAAGCAACGAGCCCACTGTAAGTCTATGGGAAACTCGAGCATTTTTCAGGCGGCTCCCCCCGGCGGTCTGCAGATGGCCTAAAAATTGCCCAATTCGATGGGAACAGTGCTCAAATGACATAGGGACAGCATGGGGAAGACCCTGGAAGCATTTCTGACTCCCTGGTCACTTCCGTCAACAACGTTGTGAGAGGTATTACGCCACTTTTACGGACTCACAATAAAAAATACCAAAAATGAAACCAAAATGGATTCTCCTTGGAAATATGTTAAGGAACATCCTTTCCAGGGTAATGACTTGTATATGTTACTGTAAAAGTCATAAGGCCGGTAAAACCTAGGATTTACCGGTCAATCTGGACATTTACCGAGGCCGTCGGTAAAAGCTCAAAATGAAAAGTAAAATTGGACTTTTACCGGTGAAGTCTTGGTAAATCTTAACATTTCTCAACAGCGTTGGTAAAAGTCAGATGTATTCCATATAAACGAACGATTTTGGACTTTTACCTGGGCGAATTGGTAAATCTTTACATTTACCAGCATGTGTTGGTAAAAGTAACTATCAGCATGTGTTGGTAAAAGTAACTTTGAGTCACTGAATTCTGACTCTTACTAGCAGATGATGTTGGTAAAAGTTAACTAAACGCAATTTCCGACTCTGATGAAGGCCTTAATCGTTAGAAATATTTTTATTCTTCAAAATGCAAATGAAATGAACAAATACAAATAGGAAAATGCAAATAGAAAACATTTATGTAGGAAAATACTTCTCAAAAATGTCAAATTAATGCAAATACAAGAATAACGCAACTTCAAAACTATGTAATTCTGTAATTGTGACTAGGGATAAGCGGATAGATCCGTCCAGACCCGTTATCCGAGCGGATAACGGGCTGTATGGAAACGGATAATCCCGATATCTGTTGGATATATCCGTGCCTTCCCATAATGCATGTTTCATGCATCATCGGAAGGCATGGATGGTGCGAGTGTGCAGGGCAGACAGGCATAAAGCTAAATTGCTACTTACCGGAGGTTTCCCAGGTCTCGTCGTCCGCGTTCTCCTTCCAGGTCACATGACTGCATACGTCACCACGCAAGTGACGCATGCGTAAGTCATGTGACACAACTCGTGTCACATGACTTATGCACCTGTCACTTTTGTGGTGACGTATGCCGTCATGTGACCCGGAAGAAGGACGATGCGGCCAGCCATCGAGACCTGGGAAGCCTCTGGTAGCCTCCGGTAAGTAGTGATCTTTAAGTGGCGGAGAAGGGGGGTCTGGTCAGAGGGCGGGATGTCCCTAGTGGGCGGGGAGTTCCTACTGCAGTGACGCAGCGAGGATTTCCTCGCTCAGGTATGCCCCGGTCGAGTCCCCACCATCACTGGTGACGGCAGGGATGCCCACCGGCGTGCAGGGAGTCTCCCCCGCATCACTGGTGACGCAGGAGGGATGTCCCTGCACATGGATAGTTGTCCCATAGACTTATATGGGACACGGATAGGATCCGGATCCACTTGGATCTCGGTCTTATCCGTACGGATAGACGGATATCCAGCTATCCACTCAACTCTAATTGTGACCCGTTAAATTGCACTTAATTTTTCATCTCAATGAAAAAGACATACAACAAACACAAAAGAGGACCTATTTGTTGCAACACGGTTGGGAATTGTGACACTTTGAATGGCACTTCATTTTTTCCAGCCTACAAACACATTTCTTGCTTAGGCACTTCTTTAAACAGTTGCATTTCTTCAATCCCTAACCTCCCACCAACGATTGTTGGGAAACCACCGTGCGAAGGCTGATCTGAACTTTTTTCACATCCTGCAATCCTATGAAATTTTCCTGACAGATGGTGAACTGATTGCGATAATATAATGCATTTAGGATCCCAGCGGTAGTCCCCACTTGGTAGAAGTCATCTTTTTTTATAATAATCGCAATGATCGACTTAGGGTCCATTTTTGAACGGTCGACGTCGGGTAATTTTTGACTGGAACATTTCAACATTTTCTTGGCCTGTGTTACAAGTCCTTCTCTTGCAGCTTTTCGAACTCTTCTGACCGCACCAATTCTTCTATTGATTGTATGCGAAATCAAAACGTCAGGTTGCTGATCATCATGAAGTTCTCCATCTTTCTTAGAAGGCTTTGACTCGACACTTTTTTCTTTTAGGTCTTCATTATTCTTGGATGGCAAAATTGATGGAGTTTCATATGCTGTTAAGGTGTGCGGACAGTTGGATAAGTCCAAAGCTTCTCCTTCCGTTGTGAACAGCTGATGACCGTTGGATTCATCCGAAGCTTCTGCTGCTGTCGGTGCTGACGTGTGATGAAAGTTAGATTCATCTGACCCTTCGGCTTCTGTTGGTGATGTCGGATCACTAGGTTCTTCTTGCAAACCAACAAACATTTTTTCAAGATCTTCTTCTGAAGAGAGATTTCTGATGCCATCACTAGGAATTTTGGAGGTAGCTAGACCCATCTGCATTGGTACTCCGAACATAGCTTCATAGGGTGAGCATTTTATTCCCTCATGGTATGCTCTATTTTTCATTGCTTGTACAAAGCGAAGGCCCTCAGACCACTTGGGATCTTATTTGTTTCCATTCACGTTGACAACATGTTTTCAATGTCTTGATTTGCTCTTTCCATGGAGCCTTGGGACTGGCTGTGTCTTGGTTTACCATGCACTATTTTCATATCAGGCAACATCGCGCACAAACTCTGTATGACCTTGTTACAAAATTCCCTCCCATTATCAGAATGCAGAATACATGGGGCACAAAAAGTGGAAAAAATGTCAAGGAGGTAGTACGCAACCTCTTCTGCTCTTTTAGTGCATAAAGCACGTAGAAGAACAAATTTAGTGACGTGGTCTTGATAGACGAATATGAACTTGAAATCATTATCACAATTGGATTGCATGTCAATGAGATCGACTTGAGCACGACAATTCATTTCACTGTGTAGGATGGGTTTCACAACAAGGCCTATTTTGGTAATCTTCTGTTTTTTCTGGCATGGCTGGCAGAGTCGCAGATAAATAACTATTGACTCCGTTGTGACATTTTTGAACTTACGATTCACCTCCTTTAGGATCCTGGTCTGCCCTCCGTGGCCGGTACTGATGTGCTCATTATGAATGACACTAAAGAGTTCTGCACACCGAACATAATGCAACACGTTGTCTTTTTCACACGAGATTGGTGCAATTAACTTTTCATCACTTCCGACGGTCATGATGTCGTACCTCTTCAAACGCCTGTAGTGAATACTCTGTTTAGGCACCGCCACCTTAGCCTCCTTCACTTCTTTCAATATATTCTCGGATTTATCGTCCGTGAGATAAAAATTATTATCTCGCTTTTTCTCCACCACTTCATTCAAGAGCTCCGAAAAACGATCTTTCATTTCCTCACTCATGATCTGACAATCAGCTAGTGCCTGTGCAGCTTTGACAGGCAGTCGGCTATGCAGCTTTGAGCAGTATGTGCAGCTTGCAAAACACTCAGGCAGTCATCCAGCATAAGGACACAAACAGGAAGTACGCCCATTTACCCACACTGCTTGGCAAGAATCCCATGTTCTTTTGTAATAGGGTTACTCATCATTGTGTGAAAGACTGTACAACAGCACCATCTACTGGTTTAACACTGCCATTGATGAGTTAGTGATTTTCTTCAGGCAGTGATTGGGCAGCAATCTAAGAAGAGAACCCCAGGAAACTAGGACTTGAGGCAGGAGCTATTTTAGGGAGAGTGAGAGGACTGGTGCTGTGCTGACTAGACTGAGCCCAGACAGGGCTGTTGCACTGTTTCCTTCCAGCCTTTTCTCGGAATGCGCTGTCTTCCGATTCCCCTGATCAGAGACTACGGTGCTCGGGTGGAACAGACCGTTCATGGCACCCAGCAACTCTGGCTCAGAGCTTATCTGTATATCTTCTGGTTCTACCACATTGGCGCGGCAACGGTAAATCGTGTGAGCGGTGTTAGCGTCCACCTTGCAAGGGGCCCTTGGAAAGACTTTGGACTCTGCACTCTACAGGAAGCTAAGTACAGGACAATTTATACACTACTACACAGGCAGCGTGTGTACTTCTTGTAACTTTTTGGGAGAGGGTGCTGCGGAACACTGATACCCTAAGATTCATAGGACGTTCTCTTTTGCATATTTTAGTGTGGGGTTAGTGGTTGTATGTTAGCGGGAAGTGGGCTCTTTTTGTATGATCGGAACAATAATCATAGGATAGTCAGGATTGACATCTGTATATATAGAACGTACATACGTTAAGGATAGTCAGGATTGACATCTGTATATATAGAATGTACATACGTTACAGGGTAGCAGATACCTTACAGGGTAGCAGATTTTGTTCATTGTTATTACCATATTTTCCCCATTTACTCTTATTACATTTATAAAAACTTTGAACACTGTGTCCTCCATTTTCTCGCCGTATCTGCCTAATCAGACACCTTTCCCACGGTGTCCTCCATTTCCTCGCCGTATCTGTCTAATGAGACACCTTTCCCGCTGTGGCTTACACTTTTTATTACACACTTCTCAGCTACATTTACCAGGAAGCCGTGGTAAATGTGCACATTTACCAACTGCGCTTACACCCTTCTCAGCTACATTTTAATGTGCACATTTACCAACTGCGCTTACACCCTTCTCAGCTACATTTTAATGTGCACATTTACCAACTGCGCTTGGTTAAAGTCAGATGTTCCATCTTCACACTTGATATTTCTGACTTTTACCACGCTCGACGGAAAATGTTAACATTTACCAAGACTTCACAGGTAAAAGTCCAATTTTACTTTTCATTTTAAGTAGAGATGAGCATTGTTCGACTCGAACTGTTCGCCAATCTCAAATTCGAGCTGTTTTGGGCGGTGTTCGAGCCGTTCAGCGAACACGAACAATTTGAGAAAAATTTGGGTGTTCGAGGTTATGTTCGATAACTGTTCGTGCACCAAAATCATAACTGGATTTTTTTTCAGTAATGATGAAAATTAATGTTAATACGCAGTTTGAGTGTACAGCGGGGCGGGGGGAGGGGCAGGGGATGGATCTCTGCAGGAATAATGAAGATCTCCATTTTTTTTCTCTTTCCCGCATTTACAGTGGGGAGGTGCAATCTGTAAGCCTATCAGCAGCACACACACGGAGCGAAGTGCTTTTTTTCACAATAGCAAGGGCATGTGTCATTGGCAGTGTATGTCACATGTCCTTGCCCTGTAAGACCCAGCCATTTTCCCCATCGCCACAATTTTCTCACTGCTGCAGCTGCGTGTTAGATGGCACCGCTGTTGCTGTGTGCGCTATACCTTGTTAATTTCAAGCCATTTTTCGCACAAATCTACAGATAGCTTTGGAGTAGGGAATAGTTGTGAATGCAGTCCTTTTAAGGACTCGGTTACAGCATTTCCTACGACTTTTATCAGGCAGGTCTGTGCTCTTAAATAGATAGGTTGTGGGAGTAAAGACTAATTGTAATTGCAGTCCTTTTCAGGACTAAGTTACATCAGTTCCTATCAGTTTTTGCCAGGCAGGTCTATGCCAGTGCTGTGCAAGTTTTTTTCACAGCATTTGGCTAAATCTAGCAAAGTTAATCCTTTTTGGCCTATTGCAGAGTGTGTTAGTCAGTGGAGTAGCCTATCTGTGTTGCAAGCTACACCACCTGTGCATAGAATACCAATTTTTTTACTGCACCTAGTGAAGTAAAACCTTTTGGGTATAGCATCATTCTATTAGTCCATCTATACTGACCTCCATCAGGTTGCAAATTAAAAATAATTTTTTTCTGCATCTAGCTCTGAAAAAATATTTGGGTTTCTAGCAGTGTGTGTGACTTGGTCTATTAGTCCATCTATACTGACCTCCATCAGGTTGCAAATCAAAAATAATTTTTTTCTGCATCTAGCTCTGAAAAAATATTTGGGCTTCTAGCAGTGTGTGGGACTTGGTCTATTAGTCCATCTATACTGACCTCCATCAGGTTGCAAATTGAATATAATTTTTTTCTGCATCTAGCTCTGAAAAAATATTTGGGCTTCTAGCAGTGTGTGGGACTTGTTCTATTAGTCCATCTATACTGACCTCCATCTGGTTGCAAATTGAATGTAATTTTTTTCTGCATCTAGCTCTGAAAAAATATTTGGGCTTCTAGCAGTGTGTGGGACTTGGTCTATTAGTCCATGTATACTGACCTCCATCTGGTTGCAAATTAAAAATAATTTTTTTCTGTATCTAGCTCTGAAAAAATATTTGGGCTTCTAGCAGTGTGTGCGACTTGTTCTATTAGTCCATCTATACTGACCTCCATCAGGTTGCAAATTGAATATAATTTTTTTATGCATCTAGCTCTGAAAAAATATTTGGGCTTCTAGCAGTGTGTGGGACTTGGTCTATTAGTCCATCTATATTGACCTCCATCAGGTTGCAAATCAAAAATAATTTTTTTCTGCATCTAGCTCTGAAAAAATATTTGGTCTTCTAGCAGTGTGTGGGACTTGGTCTATTAGTCCATCTATACTGTCCTCCATCAGGTTGCAAATTGAATATAATTTTTTTCTGCATCTAGCTCTGAAAAAAAATTTGGGCTTCTAGCAGTGTGTGGGACTTGTTCTATTAGTCCATCTATACTGACCTCCATCTGGTTGCAAATTGAATGTAATTTTTTTCTGCATCTAGCTCTGAAAAAATATTTGGGCTTCTAGCAGTGTGTGGGACTTGGTCTATTAGCCCATCTATACTGACCTCCATCTGGTTGCAAATTAAAAATAATTTTTTTCTGCATCTAGCTCTGAAAAAATATTTGGGCTTCTAGCAGTGTGTGCGACTTGTTCTATTAGTCCATCTATACTGACCTCCATCAGGTTGCAAATTGAATATAATTTTTTTATGCATCTAGCTCTGAAAAAATATTTGGGCTTCTAGCAGTGTGTGGGACTTGGTCTATTAGTCCATCCATATTGACCTCCATCAGGTTGCAAATTAAAAATATTTTTTTTCTGCATCTAGCTCTGAAAAAATATTTGGGCTTCTAGCAGTGTGTGGGACTTGGTCTATTAGTCCATCTATGCTGACCTCCATCAGGTTGCAAATTGAATATAATTTTTTTATGCATCTAGCTCTGAAAAAAATATTTGGGATTCTAGCAGTGTGTGGGACTTGGTCTATTAGTCCATCTATACTGACCTCCATCAGGTTGCAAATTGAATATAATTTTTTTCTGCATCTAACCCAGCAAATAGTTTTGGCCTAATACCACAGTTTGGCCACTCAGCTCTGCTCGGTTCCCATCCATTGTTTTTTTGTGCAAACAACTCCAGAGTTGTGAATTAGTTAACCACCAAAATGAGTGGAAAAAGGCCTGCTGCTGGTGGAAAGGGGAATAGGCGTGTTGGGAAGGGGAAAAAAGGTTGTGTCCGTGGGGTAGGTGTTAAAGCAACAGTAACATCTGCAGAAGAATGACCATCTTCCAGCCAAACTAAAATGTCTACTACTTTTAGCGGACAATGTGATAAGCTCCGTTTCTTATGGCCACGCCAATCGCTACAAATTCCAGATGAGGCACAAAAACAGCAGGTGCTTCAACGGATATCAAGAGCTTCTTTAAGTGGGCTCTCCTCCACATCAACTTCAACATCACAAATACTCCAGTCCTCAAAGGTGTCACCCCAATCGCACTTGCTTCCTCACAGCTCCCAAATCTCCAGCTGCCCGTCTGAGTATGAGGTAGAACAGATGGTTGAGTCTGCAGAGCTGTTTACTCATACTATAGCCTGGGAATCAGAGGTCGGCTCCAGTGCTTCTGTGAATCCAGACGAGGAAATCATCTGCACTGATGCCCAGAATCTTTATGAGTCGGATCCAGGACCAGACGCAGAAGGTTCTGACCATAATGTAGACCCTCATTCCCAAACTGTAACTCCTGTTGGTGGAGACAATGAGGAAGACGATGATGAGACTCAAATACCTGATTGGAGCGACAACTTTAGTTTTTTGTCAGGGCAGGAACAGGTTGGTTCTGAGGACGACGGGTGTGATAACGCACAGGGTGATGATGATGAGGTTGGAGATCCCACTTACTGTCAACCCACAGTCAGCCAAGAGATGAGGTCAGCAGAGGAGGTGGAGGAGAATGCTAGTGACGACGAGGTAAGGTTGCGCCTTCCTGGACAGAGACGTAGTACTGGAAGCACGTCAACAACTGCATCCTCAAACACAACTCTGCTTCTCACCACAAGTTGTGGTGGCTCTTCAGGTCGCATGGGTGCTAAGCCTTGCATAGCCTGGGCATTTTTTCAGATCGATAAAGATGACCCAACTCGTGTTATCTGTAACATTTGTCAGCAAAAGCTAAGTAGAGGCCAAAAAATACATAGTTTGAGTACTTCATGCATCAACCAGCACATGGACATGAAGCATAAGTTGCAGTGGGAAGCTCACTGTGCTACAATGCGGCCTAGCCGGCAGGGCCAACCACCGTCTGCCATATCTTGTGCATCCGCGGCCTCTTCATCCTCTGTGACTGGGGGGACAGCAGTCACACCTGTTTTGGGACGCAGACCTGCCACCTCTTTACCCGCAACAGCCAGCGTGATTGGCAGGTTATCATTTTCTTTGGAGGTGGTAACACCAGCAGGTGTTGAGCGCTGTCCGACATCGATAGCACCACCTTTGGATCAAGGCAACCTAAAATGTCCGCCTGCATCTTCCTCACAGACCGGCAGTTTGCCGGGGACACCCTTATCAACCCCGTCTAAGCACAATAGCCAGCCCTCGGTCCCTCAGATGTGGACAAGTAAAAGACCATTTCCTCCTAGCCATGAGAAAGCTAAGAGGTTGAATTTCACCATCTGCAAGTTCTTGGCTACAGAAATGCTGCCTTTCCGCCTGGTGGACACAGAGGATTTTCGAGACCTTATGTCCGTCGCAGTGCCCCAGTACCAGATGCCCAGTCGGCACTACTTCTCAAAGAAAGGTGTGCCTGAGCTCCACCAGCATGTCGCACACAACATCACCGCTTCTTTGAGAAACTCTGTGTGTGACAGGGTGCATTTCACCACAGACACTTGGACGAGTAGGCATGGACAGGGGCGTTACATGTCGCTGACTGGGCACTGGGTAACTATGGTGACAGCAGGACAAGGGGCTGCTGTCCAAGTCTTGCCGTCCCCACGAGTTTTGCGTCAATGCTCTCTATCTCAAAGTTCCTCCACTTCTTCTGCCTCCTCAACCTCCTCTCGGTCCTCCACCTGCACCCAAAGCCTGTCTGGTCATGCCACAAGCTTTCTAACTGCGCAGAAGGGATCCTGCACACCTCCTTACTATGCTGGCAGTAGGGCTCAACGTCATCAGGCGGTTTTTACTTTGAAATGTCTGGGAAATGTGAGTCACACAGCTGAGGAGTTGTGGTCAGCTCTGCAGAACCAATTTCATGAATGGTTGTCTCCACTGGACCTGAAACCAGGGAAGGCCGTGTGCGACAATGCTGCAAACCTGGGTGCGGCCCTTCGCCGGGGCAATGTCACACACGTGCCTTGTATGGCTCACGTGTTGAACCTGGTTGTCCAGCAATTTTTAGCCCACTATCCCGGACTAGATGGCCTTCTGCAGAGGGCACGGTCGCTGTGTGCTCATTTCCGCCGTTTGCATCCCGCAGCTCAGCGACTTACATCTCTACAGAAGTCGTTGGGTCTGCCACTTCACCGGCTAAAATGCGATGTGCCTACCCGGTGGAATTCAACTCTGCACATGTTGCAGCGACTGTGGCAGCACCGACAAGCCCTGGTGCAATACGTTCTGACGTAAAGCCTGGGCCAACGAGATCCAGAGGTGGGGCAAATCACGCTGGAGGAGTGGTCTCAGATCAGGGAGCTATGCACCCTTCTGCACAGTTTTGAAATGGCGACGAAGATGTTTAGTGCTGACGATGCCATTATCAGCATGACTATTCTGGTGATTTACATGCTGGAGCACATGTTAAACAGAATTCGGAGTCAGGTGGTGGCACACGAGGAGGAGGAGGAAGTAGAGGAGGAGGAGTTGTATGCGGAAGGGCTAACATCTGCAAGGTCCAGACGGTCGGCAGCACCAAGGCAGCAGGCATGTGAGGGTGGGGGAGATGGTTTTACCAGGGCTCATGGTAGCAGCCAAACTACTGAGGAAGGTGCAGGAGCCCAGGAAGAAGTGGAGGACGAACTGATGGAAGACTCATCTGATGAGGGAGACCTTGATCACATTTCTGTTGTGCGAGGTTGGGGGGAGAGGACAGAGGAAGGAAGCATGATTGTTACCTCGCCACCAACACAACAGGGACTTGGTGCTCCTGGATGCGCAGGACACATGAGTGCCTTCTTGCTGCACTACCTGCAACATGACCCTCGAATTGTGAGAATTAGTCTTAATCCTGACTACTGGGTTGCCACACTGTTAGATCCCCGGTACAAAAGTAAATTTGCAGAAATTATTCCTGCCATAGAAAGGGATGCACGCATGCAGGAGTATCAGCAGAGACTGTTGCAGAATATTACATGTGCTTTTCCCCAAAACACCAGTGGTGCAAGTAGTGAATCTCACAGTTCCAACTTGCCAACCGTGGGACCGTCGAGTGTTCAGCACTCAAACCGTAACAGAAACACAGTATCTGCTGGTAACATCAATTTTGCGGAATCATTTCACCACTTTTTTAGCCCATCCTTTGCAAGGCCACAGGAGACAAGAAGTCTGACACATAGTCAACGCCTAGAGACGATGGTACAGGAGTATCTCCAAGTAAACATTGAAGCCACGACTGTGTCACTGGACTCTTGCTCTTTTTGGGCTTCCAATCTGGATATATGGCCGGAGCTAGCCACTTACGCCTTGGAGATCTTGTCATGCCCCGCAGCCAGCGTTCTGTCTGAACGTGTGTTCAGCGCTGCTGGTGGTGTGCTGACAGATAAGCGCACGCGGCTCTCCACTGATAATGTAGACAGACTCACGTTCATAAAGATGAACAAATCATGGATCCGAAACGACTTTTCTACCCCTGTGTCATCCTGGGGAGAGTAAAAGCTTGATGATTGGTTAAAATCACCTCACCAACCATTTTAAGCTTTCAAATTACTAATCATGTTTATCTGTATCTTGGCTGGAAAAAAATTTGGGCTTTGTAGCAGTGTGCAGCACTGATTCTAATAGGCCATCTATACTAAGCTCCACCAGATTTAAAATTACTAATCATGTTTATCTGTAGAGATGAGCGGTGTTCGACTAGAACTGTTCGCCAATCTCAAATTCGAGCTGTTTTGGGTGGTGTTCGAGTTGTTCCACGAACCCGAACGATTTGCAAAAAATTCGGCTGTTCGAGGTTATGTTCGATAACTGTTCGTGCACCAAAAGCGTGTCCTGCATGTCTGGTGCTATTTAGAGCACCAATCATGCAGGGATTGCCTGCCACTCACTGTAATGCCACAGCCATGGTGGTTGTGGCATTACAGTGGTTGCCCAAATCGATGGGAACAGTGCTCACAGTGAAACATGAAAAGCCGGCAATTCAGCAGCGGTATACACCCGTACCCGACAATTTAGAACCGAAAGAATAGAGCATCACACATAGATTAGATAGATATAAACATGTTAGTCACACATATAAGAAGTACAGTGACAGTGTTGCTTACTGTACTTGTCATTTAGTGTAAAGGATTTATCAAAAAAAATAATAGTGTTTTCATGCACCGTCTCTTTAAAAAAGCCGGCCGGCAATTCAGCATTTGTACCCGACAATTTAGAATAGAAGGAATAGAGAATCACACATAGATTAGATAGATAGAAACATGTCAGCCACATATATATTAAGTACAGTGACAGTGTTGCTTACTGTACTTGTCATTTAGTGTAAAGGATTTATTAAAAAATATAATAGTGTTTTCGTGCACCGTCTCTTTAAAAAAGCCGGCCGGCAATTCAGCAGCGGTACCCGACAATTTATAACAGACAGAATAGAGCTTCACACATAGATTAGATAGATAGAAACATGTCAGTCACATATATATGAAGTACTGTGACAGTGTTGCTTACTGTACTTGTCATTTACTGCAAAGGATTTATTAAAAAAAAATAATAGTGTTTTCATGCACCGTCTCTTTAAAAAAGCCGGCCGGCAATTCAGCATCTGTACCCGACAATTTATAACAGACAGAATAGAGCTTCACACATAGATTAGATAGATAGAAACATGTCAGTCACATATATAATAAGTACAGTGACAGTGTTGGTTACTGTACTTGTCATTTAGTATTAAAATAAAGGATTTATTATTAAAAAAAATTGGCGTGGGGTTCCCCGTAATTTTAGTCTCTAGCGGAGGTTAAGCAGACAGCTGGGGCAGATGTTTGAAGCCTGGGAAGGGGGTAATACCCACGGAGCTTCCCAGGCTACTAATATCAGCCCCCAGCTGAATACCTAGCCTTTACTAGCTATTAAAATGGAGGACCCCCCCAAAAAAATGACGTGGGGTCCCCCCTAATTTAATAGCTAGCAAAGGCTAGGCAGACAGCTGGGGGCTGATATTAATAGCCCAGGAAGGGAGCCATGAATATTGGCCCCCTCCCAGGCTAGAAACACCAGCCGTCAGCCGCCCCAGAAATGGCGCATCCATAGGATGCGCCAATTCTGGCACTTAGCCTCGCTCTTCCACGCTGCCCTGGTGCGGTGGCAGGGGGTAATAGGGTTGGGGTTGATGTCAGCTTATAATGCCAGCTGACATCAAGCCCAGGTTAGTAATGGAGAGGCGTCTATAAGACACCCCCATTACTAACCCCATAGTCAAAGTTAAAAGAAAACACAAACACCCAGAATAAAGTCCTTTAATTGAAATAAAGACACAATTCTTTATTGTTCTAAATTAAACCATACTTACAGTCACGCCCATTCCAGCTGAAGCCAACGATCTCCTGCAATAAAAGAAAAATAATAAAGCAACATCATCCTTACCTTTCCATGGTTCCCACGACAGCTTCAGCTCTGCTACATCGAGATAACAGGCTGGACCGCAGCAGAACGCTGCCATCCAGCCTGTCATCCCGCAGACACTGAGAAGCGCAGGCATGCTTGCGCTCTGCAGTGTCTGGCTGTGACGGCATAAAGATGAGACGAGTTCATGTCCAATGAACTCGGCGCACCTCATGCATGTCACTGACAGCGTGGGAGAATTCTCCTGCACTCAGCACTTCAGCGTGAGAATTCTCCCACGCTGTCAGTGACGTGCATGAGGTCAGCTGAGTTCATTGAACATGAATGAGCTCACCTCATGCACGTCACTGACAGCGTGGGAAAATTCTCCTGCACTCAGTGCTTCAGCGTGAGAATTTTCCCACGCTGTCAGTGACGTGCATGAGGTGAGCTCATTCATGTCCAATGAACTCAGCTGACCTCATGTACGTCACTGACAGCGTGGGAGAATTTTCACGCTGAAGCGCTGAGTGCAGGAGAATTCTCCCACGCTGTCAGTGACGTGCATGAGGTGAGCCGAGTTCATTGAACATGAACTCGTCTCATCTTTATGCCGTCACATCGAGACACTGAGGAGCGCAAGCATGCCTGCGCTTCTCAGTGTCTGCGGGATGACAGGCTGGATGGCAGCGTTCTGCTGCGGTCCAGCCTGTCATCTCGATGTAGCAGAGCTGAAGCTGTCGTGGGAACCATGGAAAGGTAAGGATGAGGTTGCTTAATTATTTTACTTTTATTGCAGAAGACATTGGCTTCAGCTGGAATGGGCGTGATGGTAAGTATGGTTTAATTTAGAACAATAAAGAATTGTGTGTTTATTTCAATTAAAGGACTTTATTCTGGGTGTTGTGTTTTTTTAAATACTTTACTAGAAATTCACGGTGGTCATGTCTAATATTGGCGTGACCCCATGAATTTCGGGCTTAGGGCCAGCTGATAATGCCAAGCTGGCCTTAACCCCTTTATTACCCAGTGAGCCACCGCACCAGGGCCCTGGATGAGTTGGGTACAGCGCCAGAAGATGGCGCTTCTATGAACGCGCCATTTTCTGGGGCGGCTGCGGACTGCAATTTGCAGCGGGTGGGGCCCAGAAAGCTTGGGCCTCCCTGCGCTGCGGATTCCAGCTCCCAGCTGCCTAGTTGTACCTGGCTGGGCACAAAAATAGGGCGAAGCCCCACGCATTTTTTTTTTTAATTATTTCATGAAATTCATGGAATAATTAAGAAAAAAAGGGCTTCCCTATATTGTTGTGTCCAACCAGGTACAAATAGGCAGCTGGTGGTTGGGGGCAGCCCGTCCCTGCCTGCTGTACCTGGCTGGACACAAATATAGTGCGAAGCCCCACGTCAATTTTTTTTTAATTATTTCATGAAATAATTTTTTTAAAAAAGGGCTTCCCTATATTGTTGTGTCTGGCCAGGTACAAATAGGCAGCTGGTGGTTGAGGGCAGCCCGTTCCTGCCTGCTGTACCTGACTGGACACAAATATAGGGCGAAGCCCCACATCAATTTTTTTTAAGTTATTTCAGGAAATTCATGAAATAATGAAAAAAAAATTGATGTGGGGCTTCGCCCTATATTTGTGTCCAGTTAGGTACAGCAGGCAGGAACGGGCTGCTCCCAACCACCAGCTGCCTATTTGTACCTAGCCGGACACAACAATATAGGGAAGCCCTTTTTTTCTTAATTATTCCATGAATTTCATGAATTTAAAAAAAAAATACGTGGGGCTTCGCCCTATTTTTGTGTCCAGCCAGGTACAACTAGGCAGCTGGGGGCTGGAATCTGCAGCGCAGGGAGGCCCAAGCTTTCTGGGCCCCACCCGCTGCAAATTGCAGTCCGCAGCCGCCCCGGAAAATGGCGCGTTCATAGAAGCGCCATCTTCTGGCGCTGTACCCAACTCATCCAGGGCCCTGGTGCGGTGGCTCACTGGGTAATAAAGGGGTTAAGGCCAGCTTGGCATTATCAGCTGGCCCTAAGCCCGAAATTCATGGGGTCACGCCAATATTAGACATGACCACCATGAATTTCTAGTAAAGTATTTTAAAAAAACACAAACACCCAGAAAAAAGTCCTTTAATTGAAATAAACACACAATTCTTTATTGTTCTAAATTAAACCATACTTACCGCCACGCCCATTCCAGCTGAAGCCAATGATCTCCTGCAATAAAAGTAAAATAATAAAGCAACATCATCCTTACCTTTCCATGGCTCCCACGACAGCTTCAGCTCTGCTACATCGAGATGACAGGCTGGACCACAGCAGAACGCTGCCATCCAGTCTGTCATCCCGCAGACACTGAGAAGCGCAGGCTTGCTTGCGCTACTCAGTGTCTGGCTGTGACGGCATCCAGATGAGCCGAGGTCATGTCCAATGAACTCGGCTCACCTCATACACGTCACTGACAGCGTGGGAGAATTCTCACGCTGAAGCGCTGAGTGCAGGAGAATTTTCCCACGCTGTCAGTGACGTACATGAGGTGAGCCGAGTTCATTGTCGGCTCATCTGGATGCCGTCACAGTCAGACACTGAGGAGTGCAAGCATGCCTGCGCTTCTCAGTGTCTGCGGGATGACAGGCTGGATGGCAGCGTTCTGCTGCGGTCCAGCCTGTCATCTCGATGTAGCAGAGCTGAAGCTGTCCTGGGAACCATGGAAAGGTAAGGATGAGGTTGCTTTATTATTTTTCTTTTATTGCAGGAGATCGTTGGCTTCAGCTGGAATGGGCGTGACGGTAAGTATGGTTTAATTTAGAACAATTAAGGAATGTGTCTTTATTTCAATTAATGGACTTTATTCTGGGTGTTTGTGTTTTTTTTAACTTTGACTATGGGGTTAGTAATGGGGGTGTCTTATAGACGCCTCTCCATTACTAACCTGGGCTTGATGTCAGCTGGCATTATAAGCTGACATCAACCCCAACCCTATTACCCCCTGCCACCGCACCAGGGCAGCGTGGAAGAGCGAGGCTAAGTGCCAGAATTGGCGCATCCTATGGATGCGCCATTTCTGGGGTGGCTGACGGCTGGTGTTTCTAGCCTGGGAGGGGGCCAATATTCATGGCTCCCTTCCTGGGCTATTAATATCAGCCCCCAGCTGTCTGCCTAGCCTTTGCTAGCTATTAAATTAGGAGGGACCCCACGTCATTTTTTTTGGGGGGGTCCTCCATTTTAATAGCTAGTAAAGGCTAGGTATTCAGCTGGGGGCTGATATTAGTAGCCTGGGAAGCTCCGTGGGTATTACCCCCTTCCCAGGCTTCAAACATCTGCCCCAGCTGTCTGCTTAACCTCCGCTAGAGACTAAAATAACGGGGAACCCCACGACAATTTTTTTTAATAATAAATCCTTTATTTTAATACTAAATGACAAGTACAGTAACCAACACTGTCGCTGTACTTATTATATATGTGACTGACATGTTTCTATCTATCTAATTTATGTGTGAAGCTCTATTCTGTCTGTTATAAATTGTCGGGTACCGCTGCTGAATTGCCGGCCGGCTTTTTTAAAGAGACGGTGCATGAAAACACTATTATTTTTTTTAATAAATCCTTTACACTAAATGACAAGTACAGTAGCCAACACTGTCACAGTACTTCATATATATGTGACTGACATGTTTCTATCTATCTAATCTATGTGTGAAGCTCTATTCTGTCTGTTATAAATTGTTGGGTACCGCTGCTGAATTGCCGGCCGGCTTTTTTAAAGAGATGGTGCACGAAAACACTATTATATTTTTTAATAAATCCTTTACACTAAATGACAAGTACAGTAAGCAACACTGTCACTGTACTTCATATATATGTGACTGACATGTTTCTATCTATCTAATCTATGTGTGATGCTCTATTCCTTCATGTCTAAATTGTCGGGTACCGGTGTATGCCGCTGCTGAATTGCCGGCCGGCTTTTTTAAAGAAAGCGTCTTCTGAGCAGTTTGTCAGCTTTTGGACACCTTTGAAGGTGTTTTCTATGTGTTCCTATGTGTTTTTGTTTGCCTGCCATTGGTTTTAACGGTGTTCGACGGTGTTCTAAGGTGTTCGACGAACAGTTCGACGAACAGTTCCTCGAACATCCCGGTGTTCGACGAACCGAACCGAACCCGAACACTACGGGGGTGGCTCAACACTATTTATCTGTATCTTGTCTGGAAAATAATTTGGGCTTTGTAGAAGTGTGCAGTACTGATTCTATTAGGCCATCTATACTAAGCTCCACCAGATTTAAAATTAAGAATCATTTTTAGCTGCATCTAGCCCGGAAAATAATTTTGGGGCTCCGAGATGCGCAAGACACATTAGTGCCTTCTTGTTGCACTACCTGCAACATGACCCTCAGATTGTCAGAATTCGTAGTAATCCTGACTACTGGGTTGCCACACTCTTAGATCCCCCACACTCTTCGATCAACCTTTTCATTTTAATAAAGACCAAAAAAATTGTCATTTTTGAAATTATAAGCATTAGCAGGTTATTAGAAACTGAAAACAAACAGTTTTCAACTCAAAACTTTATTCTAGGTGATGTTACATTTGCACATAGGACCCCTTGTTCGAAAGGAGCTTCTGAACTCTCTCGTCCATTGAATTTGTCAGGTTTTGGATGGTTTCTGCTTCAATTGTTTTGCATGAGGACAGAATACCCTCCCAGAGCTGTTGCTTAGATGTGAACTGCCTCCCGCCATCATAGACACTCCTTTTGATGATGCTCCAGAGGTTCTGAATGGGGTAGAGGTCAGGGGAGCATGGGGGTCACACCATAAGTTTGTCCCCTTTTATGCCCATATCAGCCAGAGATGCAGATGTGTTATGTGCAGCATGAGACGGTGCATTATCATGCATAAAAATGATCTTGCTGTGGAATACACGGTTCTTCTTCTTGAACCATGGCAGGAAGTGCTGTTTGAGAAACTCCACATACATTATGGAGTTCATTTTTACCCCATCAGGGATCCTAAAGGGGCCGACAATCTCTCTCCCCATGATTCCAGCCCAAAACATTACTCCACCTCCTCCTTGTTGGCGCTGTAGCCGTGTTTGCGTGGGGTGTCCATCAACCTGCCATCCTCCACTTCATCCATCTGGACCATCGAGCGTTGCACGGCACTCATCCGTGAACAAAACAGTTTTGAAATCAGTCTTCATGAAATGTTTGGCCCACTGGAGCAGTTTCTGCTTGTGTGAAGTGGATAGAGGAGGTCGACAGGATGGCATACGCACAGCTGCAAACCTCTGAAGGACCCTGTATCTTGTTGCTCGGGGGACGTTGGAGGCAACAGCAGCTTCAAAAACTTGTCTGCTGCTATGACAAGGCTTTTTTGCCGCTACTCTTTTAACCTGACGTAATTGCCTGTAGGAAAGAGTCCTCAGTTTGCCCTTATCAGCACGCACACGTGTGTACTGTGAATCAGCTACATACTTCTTGATTGCCAAGACACTTCATCCTGATCATCGCACAATGTTGATTGTAGTCATGCCTTGACATAAACACTCCACAATTTGTTGCTTCTCAGCAGCCGACACATCCTTTTTCTTTCCCATTTTGGCAGAAAATGTAGGCTGCTTAATAATGTGGGACAGCCTTCTTAAGTAGTCTTGCCTTTCATTGGACAGACCTGCCAAACTAATTAGCACAGGTGTCTGCAATTGCTTACAGTGATATAAAGAGCCCTGACACACATCACCATCAATGAGTTTAACTGACAAACAAACAAATTCTTACCTTATCACTCCTAAACACTTTTTGCATAATAATTTGGAACACAGTGTACATGTGCTTTTCCGCAAAACACCAGTGGTTCACGTAGTGAATCTTAAAGTTCTAACTTGCCAACCGTGGTCTGTATGGAGTTGTTCAATAAAGGGCCCAAAATTATGATAACATAGATGGGGGAGGTCTCTATGAATAGGAATTCCTAAGTATTTGATACCCTGTGAGGGCCAGGCAAAGGGAAAGTTGGACTGGATGGAATCCTGTCTGGATTTGGGGAGGGAGACATCGAGGGCCTCAGACTTTGCTGCATTGATTTTAAAATTTGACCATGTAACAAAGTGATCTATTTCAGCCATAACAGCAGGGATGGATATATGTGATTGAGTGATATATACTAGGACATCATCAGCAAATAGAGAGCACTTGTACTCTGTGCCTCCCACCTCAATCCACCTAATATTGGGGTTATGGCGAATTGATGAGAGCAGGTGCTCCGTCACTAGGATGTATAAGAGAGGGGACAGAGGATATCCCTGCCTTGTCCCATTGGTGATTATGAAAGGTGACGAAAATGTTCTGACGCGCCCGCTGGGCCTTGGGACACCCGGAGCCGGACCCTTTTTGGTGGATGCTGGTGGTTGCAGTCTCCGTGTCGGTGACCCGGTTCCGTGGCTCAGGGCGGTCAAACCAGTGGCGGAACTATTTATGTGGTTTTGATGTTTAAATGTCCGACTACGCCACCCTTGGATTGCTGTCAGAGTGAACCGCCGCTGCAGGGCAGACCGCTGAGGCTGGTGTTGTGGGTGCAGCAGAGCGTAGCATAACTCCCCACGGGAGGAGTATAGCCTCAGGGCAGTGTATGCGGAGGATGGGGGTGATGGTGCAGGGCAGCAGCAGTAACGACACGGAGTCAGTGATGCAGTCCAGGGCCTTTACTCACAGTTCTTATTATCCAGACCACTTCTGCAGGTAACGGCTGCCCACGTCGTACTGTTCTCACCTGGTGAGGGGCTCAGACAACTCCCAGATAACTTTGGAGCGCTTCACAGGACCCCCTTTGTGTATCCTTTGTCTGGCCTTTCTTACCAACTCTTCTGTCCGGCTGCCTCGGGCCTCCTCTTGGTAAACTTGGCGCCAGTTTCCCTGACCCTATGTGGTGCCTTCCTAGCGGGTGTAGCGAGGGGCTGCGCCACATAAAATGTCACAGCTTACGGTTTGTAGCTGAGGGTCGTTTCCCGCCTCCACTAGTTTCGGGGACCGGTCTCCCCCTTTGGCCTGACCCCTCCACGCAGGTGGATTCGGCGTGCGGTGGCGACTCGCCCGTCCGCACCCCTGGGATCCCTTCGTTCCTCATTCCTGGAGCCTTCTCCGCTCCTCTTCCTTCCTACTCCCTCTTCCAGGCCTGGGCCTCTGTTACTAGGCACGCCTCCGGAGCAGAGCTCATGCAGAGCCCCTGCTCCCTGTCACTTCTGCTCAGACTTCTCTGCACTGAACTAAGAAGGTGCACACCTTTTATACTCCCTTCTCAATGCACCCAGGAACTGCTTCCTCCCTGCTCCTGCACTACAGGGTTCCCCTTCCTCAGTGTTCCCTCCCCCCACTCCAGCCAGGGACAGGGACTGTCGTGCCCATCTCAGGGGCATATTGGTCGCCCTGCCCCACGGCAATGTGGTGTAATGCATGCAGGTGTCGGGTCCTGATCCACACTCCATCCTTACCTGAGAGTGAGATATCACACCTCTGGGTGAGGTGCAATACCTCTGTAGCAACCGAGCCCTCAGGGTGCTACAGTTCCATTTATCTTCAGCCTAGGTGACGTATTGTGATAAAGGGCCGTGATTTTGGCTATAAAAGGGTCCCTTAGGCCCCTACCCCAAGTTTTTTAAGAGAATAATATATGGCGTGCCAGGAGACTCTATGGAATGCTTTCTCAGCATCCAACCAGGGTATCTAATTACAAATTTTTAACTGCATCTAGCCCAGGAAATACTTTGTGCCTAGTAGCAGTGTCTGCTAGTCAGCGGATTATCCCAGCTGTTAAGCAAGCTACACCACCTGTAGTTTGGACACTTAATTTTTTCAAAGGAAATGCTTCTGGACCACGGGATACTCAGTGAAGAGCATCAGGAGGCACCCCAAGGCATAGGGGCTGGGACTGGCGGTAGGATGCCTTGAGGTGGACAGCCGAGCTCGATCCTTATTAAAGCTTTTTAACTGCAGCAGCTTTAGTGGACGCTACTGGAGCTGGAATTACGTGGCTGCTGGCATGAGACTTGCCCTCCAATAGATCCTTGTAAAAGGATTTAAAGTGTATTCATTCAAATTAGAGAGACAATTTAAATTAAAAAGCTTAGAGCTGCCTCCACCACAGGGGGGCTCGCTCGACCCACCAGCGGACAGGCACCAGTATTGGGAGAGGGGGGCTGGCCATCAGGGTCCATCGCGGCTCTGGCACAAACCCGGCGACACGGAGGTGGCATGGGCAGGAACGGACTGGCCATGTCGGCTTCTCACTTTTTGGATTTCAGAAGGGCATGACCTGCCTATATCTGTGTCTCCCCCTCCTTTTACTCCTCCACCTCTTTTCTTTTCGCATGACTATATGTACTTGTCACTTTTCCATGTGTTAGTTATGTCTTCTGAGCAGTTTGTCAGCTTTTGGACACCTTTGAAGGTGTTTTCTATGTGTTTCTATGTGTTTTTGTTTGCCTGCCATTGGTTTTAACGGTGTTCGAAGGTGTTCGACGAACAGTTCAACGAACAGTTCGGCGAACACACGGGTGTTCGACGAACCGAACTCCAACACTACGGGGGTGGCTCAACACTAATTTTAAGCTTTTACCGACGGCCTCGGTACATGTCCAGATTGACCGGTAAATCCTAGGTTTTACCGGCCTTCTGACTTTTACAGTAACATATATAAAGCAAAATAAACAACCAAAAACAAAAATGCTCCCCCACACCTTGGACTATGTTCACACGTAGCATTTTTGATGTGCTTTTTCACTTTTGCATTGCTTTCAACCCTGACAAATGCATTCATTGGGAAATGCAATTTTAACATTTTACAAACTCATCTGCCCATGTGGTGTGTGAGATATCATCAGACACATCGTGTTTCATTTATGAAGAAGAGACGTTGAAAGTCACAAAGCCTTTTTTTATAGGGCCATCAGGCGACTTTTACTATTCTTAAAGGGCCAGCAGTCGGCCCTCACTATTCTTAGAGAGCCATCAGCCGGCTATGTTTTATTGTTCCCATTACTAAAGAGTGGGTCTCCTATACTGTTATTGTGTATGCAGTGAGAGGCAGGGCTGCCCAAAATTTGGTTGCATCCCAATACCACTTTGAAAATTTGGATGCACTCCAATATCCCTTTAAGGAGACTTAGAGGAGTGCCTGCTGAAAACAATGTCCCCATTATTAGGAAATAGTTCTCCCATTGTGTTTACCTATGCAGTGAATGCAAGAGTTGCCAAAAATTTGGAGACACTCTAAAGCCCCTTGGAAGAGACGTGGAGGTCAGAGGGCCTCCTTAAAACAATGTTCCCTTTATAAGGAAGTGGGTCTCCCATTGTGTTTGCCTATGCAGTGCATGCAAGGGTTGATAAAAATTTGGAGGCACTCCAATGCCCCTTGAAAGAGACTTGTAAGTCAGAGGGCTTCCTGAAAACAATGTTCCCATTATTAGGAAGTGTATCTCCCATTGTGTTTACCTATGCAGCGAATGCAAGGGCTGCCCAAAATTGGGAGGCACTCCAATGCCCAATGGAAGAGACATGGAGGAGGGCCTCATAAAAAAATATTCCCATTAGAAAGGATCGGGTCTCCTATACTTGTAATGCCCATGCACTAAGTGTATGGGCTGACAAACATTTACCCATGGGGGTTATTCATGAACATACTGTATAAAAAATATTTTTACGGGCATCATAAACACCCTTTAATAAATTTATGTGGGTGTTGCAACACGGACCACAGACACCCTGGTGTTATGGTGGTGGAGAATGAGGAGAAGGATGAGGGAAAGACCAAATAGCCAAAATCAGTAAGCGTATACCCATGTGTGGGTGTGAAGAGGTGCATGGGAGTACACCTCCCAAAAAAAGACACTGGATTTGAGTTTATGCTATGCTGCTATCATTCGGTGGTGTTGAGAAGTCTGGCCCAATCCAGCCATTGTTCATTTTTATAAGAGTCAGCCTGTCAGCATTTTCAGCTGACAGGCGGATGCGCTTATCAGTTATAATTCCACCAGCGGCACTAAAAACCCGCTCTGATAAAAAGCTGGCGGCAGGGCTGCCCAGGACTTACAAGGCATAGAGAGCCAGTTCATTCCATGTATCCAGCTGGGGCACCCAATAATTATAAGGCACAGAGGATTCACGGAGGATGTTGGTACGGTCGGCAAGGTACTCCCTCAGCATCTTCCCAAACTTTTCACTCCTTGTGAGAGTACCCCGCGCCTCAGGGCTCGTGCGATGGGAGGGGCTGAGAAAATTCTCCCAGAACTTTGACAGTGTTCCTGTGCCTCTGAGGGATTTAAATTGTGTCTCTCTCGCCTGTACTCCTTGGTTGTTCAATGAACTGTAACCTCTGCTGCCAGCATTTTCAGATGGGAATTTTTTTAATAGTTCCGCAACAAGGGCCTTCTGGTACAGCCCCATTTTTGTAGACCTGTCCGCCTCAGGAATAAGAGAAATAAAGTTCTCCTTGTAGCGTGGGTCTAAAAGTGTCACCAAAAAGTAAAAACTGTCACCCAATATTTTGAGAACGCGAGGGTCAAGGGAAAGGCAGCATAACATAAACTCAGCCATGCGTGCCAGTCTGCTAACAGGCAAGACTTCCATGTCCTCACCAAGTGGATGACTGACCATGCTCTCCTCCTCCTCTTCTCTGTCCTCTGGTCATCCACGTTGAACAGATGGTATGACAGTTGTGGATGTAGTACCATCTATAGCGCATGAAACTAGCTCCTGTTCTTCCTCCTTCTTCCTCATTGTCACCCAATCCACGTTGGGATGAGATGAGGATGGGCTGTGTGTAATCACCCTTTATGAATCTTTGCTCCATCTCATCGTGCTCCGCTTGCAATGCATCCTCTTTGATTGTGAGCAGAGAGCATTTCAGAAGACAGAGAAGCGGGATGGTGACGCTAATTCTGGCATCATCGCCGCTCACCATTTTGGTGGAGTCCTCAAATTTTTGGAGGATGGTACATATATCTGACATCCATGTCCACTCCTGAGGTCTTATGTGTGGAGTCTGAACTGAATAACGACGGCCTTGTTGATGCTGGTATGCAACAGCTGCCCTCTTCTGCTCACAAATCCTTCCCAACATCTGTAGTGTACAGTTCCAACGTGTGGGGACATCACAAAACAGTCTGTGAGCCGAAAGTTGCAAAAGCTGCTGAAACACGGCAAGGGCGAAGGAAGCAGTAGGTGACTTTCTAAAATGGGCACACAGGCGGCGTACTTTAACAAGCAGATCTGGCAGCTCCGGGTAGGATTTGAGAACCGCTGAACCACGAGGTTAAGCACATGGGCCAGGCATGGTATGTGTGTCAGCAAGTCTCGCCTCAGAGCCGCCACCAGGTTCCAGCAATTGTCACATATGACCATGCCTGGATGTAGGTTCAGCGTTGTGAGCCACTAATCTGCCTGCTCTTTCAGAGCTGTCCACAACTCTTTAGCATTGTGCGGTTTGTCACCGAAGCATATTAGCTTCAACACAGCCTGTTGCCTCTTGGTGGCTGCAGACAGAAGGCAGGCAACCATTCCCCGTAACACCAACACGAAGGAAGTTGCCAGTACAACTGTTAGGTCTTCCCCAGTCTGGTTGTTTTTTACAAACTCTGCCGATAACCCCAAAAAGGCCATTTGCACTACCTGCCAGGCCAGCATCAGCAGGGGTGGCAAAACTGGCAGCCTGACCACCACCATCATGATCAGGCAAATGGCAGCAAGGCACCCGATTTTGTGGGCCGAACCCCAGGTTCCAGGAACAGTGTCTTCTGGTGGCACCACTGCTTCTTCTGCTGTTGTGCATGCGAAGATGCCTCCTGCCCTGCACCTGTTGTTGCACACTCTCAAGTAGCAGCATCAGGAAGCACATTCTTGTCCCAGCACAGCGTTCAGTTGTCCATACCTCAGTCCTTGGAATGCAATTGCAAATACACAGCCAACGCCCCACAGGCCACACTACTAAATTCCCACATTTCACAATTGCTTGTGCTCGAAATGTTGCCTTTTAGGATTGTGAGGAGACTGAAGCATTCTGCAACCTGATGGCGGCGACCGTCCCTCAGTACTCGGTCCCCAGCCACCACTATTTCTCCCGGTGTGCTATCCCCACATTACACAAGCACGTGTCCCAAAACATTAGCCGTACCCTCAACAACGCAGTTACCGGAAAGGTCCTCCTAACCAAGGACATGTGGACAAGTAATTGTGGGCAGCGACTGAACATCTCGCTGACTGCACACTGGATTAACATAGTGGAATCTGGGACCCAGTTGGACCTTGGGATGGAACACGTCCTTCCGATGCTAAGGATTGCGGGCCCTAGGTCAATCAGGGTTGCCCTCACAGTCTACAGCTCCTGCACCTCATCCTCCTCAGCCTCTTCCTCCTCTTCAGCCTCCATCTCCAAAATGACCACATCAGTCACAAGCTGGAAGCACTGCAGCACTGAATCGGCCAAGCAGCAACAGGCTGTGCTGAAGCTAATATGCTTAGGTGACAAACCGCACAATGCTGAAAAGTTGTGGACAGCTCAGAAAGAGCTCTCAGATCTGTGGCTCACACCGCTGAACCTACAATTAGGCATAGTTGTGTGTGACAATGGCCGGAACCTGGTGGCGGCTATGAAGCGAGGCGAGTTCACACACGTACCATGCCTGGCCCATGTGCTGAACCTCGTGTTTCAGCAGTTTCTCAAATCCTACCCGGAGCTGCCAGATCTGCTTGTTATAGTATGCCGCCTGTGTGCCCATTTTAGAAAGTTACCTACTGCTTCTGCCTCCCTTGCCGTGTTTCAGCAGCATTTGCAACTTCCGGCACACAGACTGGTGTGTGATGTCCCCACGCACTGGAACTCTACACTGCAGATGTTGGGAAGAATTTGTGAGCAGAAGAGGGCAGTTGTTGAGTACCAGCATCAACAAGGCCGTCGGTATTCAGTTCAGACTCCACACATAAGACCTCAGGAGTGGACATGGATGTCAGACATATATACCATCCTCCAAAACTTTGAGGAATCCACCAAGATGGTGAGCGGCGATGTCGACATAATTAGCATCACCATCATGCTTCTCTTCTGGCCAGAGGACAGAGAGGAGGAGGAGAGCATGGTCAGTCATCCTCTTGGTGAGGACACGGAAGTCTTGCCTGTTAGCAGTCTGGCACACATGGCTGAGTTTATGTTACACTACCTTTCCCATGACCCTCGTGTTTTCAAAATTTTAATTGCCAGTCATTACTGGTTGGTGACACTTCTAGACTCACGCTACAAGGAGAACTTTATATCTCTTTTTCCTGAGGCGGACAGGTCTACAAAAATGGGGCTGTACCAGAAGGCCATTGTTGCGGAGCTATTAAAAAAAATCCCATCTGAAAACGCTGGCGGAAGAGGTCACAGTTCATTGGACAACCAAGAAGTACAGGCGAGAGAGACACAACTTCAATCCAGCAGAGGCAGGGGAACACTGTCAAAGTTCTGGGAGAATTTTCTCAGCCCCTCCCATCGCACAGGCCCTGAGGCATGGGGTACTCTCACAAAGTTTAGGAAGATGCTGAGGGAGTAACTTGTTGACCGTACCAACGTCCTCAGTGATCCCTCTGTGCCTTGCAATTATTGGGTATCCAAGCTGGATACGTGGAATTAACTGGCTCTCTATGCCTTGGAGGTCCTGGCCTGCTCTGCCGCCAGCGTTTTTTCAGAGCGGGTTTTTAGTGCAGCTGGTGGTGGAATTATAATTGATAAGCGCATCCGCCTGTCAACTGAAAATGCTGACAGGCTGACTCTTATAAAAATGAACAAGGGCTGGATTGTGCCAGACTTCTCAACACCACCGAATGATAGCAGCGTAACATAAACTCAAATCCAGTGTCTTTTCTTGAGAGGTGTATTCCCATGCACCTCTTCACACCCACACATGGGTATATGCTTCCTGATTTTGGCTATTTGCTCTTGTCCTCCTTCTTCTCCTCATCCTCCACCACCATGTGACCAGGGTGACCGTGGTCCATGATGCAACACCCACATAATTTTTTTAAAGGGTGTTTATTATGAGGCCTGTAAAAAAATTTTTATACAGTATGTTCATGTATACCCGCCAGGGGTAAATGTTTGCAAGCTCATACACTTAGTGCATGGGTATTACAAATATAGGAGACCCGATCCTTTCTAATGGGAACATTTTTTAAGAGACCCTCCTCCACTTCTCTTCCAAGGGGCATTGGAGTGCTTCCCAATTTTTGTCGGCCCTTGCGTCCACTGCATAACAAAACACAATGGGAGACCCACTTCCTAATAATGGGAACATTGTTTTCCGGAGGTCCTCTGACCTCCCTGTCTTTTCCAAGGGGCATTGGTGTGCCTCCAAATTTTTGGCAACCCTTGCATTCACTAGATAGGCAAATACAATGGGAGACCTACTTCCTAATAATGGGAACATTGTTTTCAGGAGGCCCTCCTCTAAGTTTCTTCAAAGGGGTATTGGGTTGTGTTAAAATGTTTAAAGTGGTATTGGGATGCTTCCAAATTTTTGGGCAGCTCTGCCACACACTGCATATGCTATAACAGTATAGGAGACCCACTCTTTAGTAATGGGAACAATAAAACATAGCCGGCTGATGGCTCTCTAAGAATAGTGAGGGCCGACTGCTGGCCCTTTAAGAATAGTAAAGGCCCCCTGATGGCCCTATAAAAATACGCTTTGTGACTTTCAGAGTCCCTCCTTCATAAGTGAAACACGATGTGTCTGATGATATCTCACACACCACATGGCCAGATAATCTTGTAAAATGTTAAAATGACATTTCCCGGTGAATGCATTTGTCATGGCTGATAGCAATGCAAAAATGAAAAAAAGCATCAAAAACGCTAAGTGTGAACATATCCCAAGGTGTGGAGGTGTATTTTTGGTTTTGGTTCTTTATTTTGCCTTATATACAAGTCATTACCCTGGAAAGGATGTTCCTTAACATATTTCCCAGGAAAATCCATTTTTGTTTCTTTTTTGCATGTTTTATTGTGAGTCCGTAAAAGTGGCGTAATACCTCTGACAACGTTGTTGACAGCAGTGACCTGGGAGTTAGAAATGCTTCCAGGGGTCTTCCCCATGCTGTTCCCATGTCATTTGAGCACTGTTCCTATCAATTTGGGCAATTTTAGGCCCTCTGCAGACCGCCAGGGGGAGCCACCTGAAAAATGCTCGAGTTTTCCATAGATTTACATTGGGCTTGTTGCTCGGATTGAGCACCAGAGTATTCCAATGTGCTCGACCCAAGCATCGAGCACCCAAGTATTTTAGTGCTCGCCCATCACTAATCTCTAAATATCTTACCCTCTCTCTCCTTCTTAACTGATGTATTTTCACCTTAACCATATTTTGCCCTCTTATAGTACATAGACTTTAAGTCAGATATTTACCTAATAATTAATATATTTGATGTGATTATTTTTATTATTTTAATATTGGTATTTTTATTATAATTTTTCAACAAAAAAACATTTTTGCATTTCTAAGCCTTTTTATGTGAAACTTGAGATTTCTCCAAAGTTTCCAAAGTTGCAATGTTTATCACTGTTCTCCTTCCTGAACATTTCTCTACAAAGAATGCTGAAACCTTTAATGCTATAAAACTTTCATTGACACATTATTTGACCTTCCAAAGTCAGCACTGAAAAGTCCAAGAAAATTTGATGTGTGAGCAGTGACATGAAAAGGCGACGGTGTTTACACCCGGAGTATACGGCTGATACATTGTAACAGAGGAGGATGTTCAAGTGACTAGTGTCACAATAAGATTCTGACATATCTGATGTCTTAAAGTGGTTTGTAGAGAGGAATAAAATGTTGCCGTTGTCTTGTCTAGACTTATATATTTAATTAGATTGGCCTCTTTAGAGATTTGTGCGTCAGTATACAATGGGAAGCCGTCAACAAGCTATTCGAAAGGTGTAATAAAAACACTGACCATAAAGCATGCCTTTAAGGAGATATATCTGTAAAGAATATGTTTGGTAGCTGTGAAAAATACTTAAATGGAAATCACAGAGGAATAATGGAGTTTTTTTTTACAGAACAAATCATAAAACTGAATTGTAAAAAAAAGTTTTACCAAAAAATCTAGAATAAAAGAAAAATAGATATTTTTATTACTTTAATACAAAAATCTAATTAAAAAAATAAATATAATACTTCTACTAAAAAAGATACTATGAATAATGTATTTTAATGGTTATTTTCCCACAAACATTTCTTACCAATCCACAGGATAGTTGATAAATAGAGATGGTTGAATTGATGCAATGTGAATCGATTTTGAGTAGAAATTGCTGTAATCCGCAGGTCTCTGCGAATTTGAACCATGAGCAATTCAATTTGCGAGAATTGGCAAAAAGCAGATGCCAATATTTTACACATTGAAAAAGGAGGAATCACAGACTGTGTAGGCTTCTCTAATACGCTTTGCAGCTATCAAAGGACATGGTATAGTGCTACCATCCAGGAGAGACTATTATAGAGAGAGACTCGCATCCTGCATCACTTATGGTGGGAATGTGGCAGTTGCACCTGAAAATTGGAAGCCTTGCTTGTTGTGTGGACACTTTAGATCGATCCCTAGATATCTCACTTTTCTCCCTCTCTATTTCTCTCTCCTTCCTAGCTAAAACATTAATATCATCTTCAATTAGAATTTGCTCACTTCAAAATGATAAAGGTTACCTTTTGTTAAACATCTTAAAGGTAACCAGGTTATTCCCATATAAACTACGTCCACCACCTTTAAGCCCCATGTGACCGCATTCTAAAATGCTTTATACCGTATATGATTCCAATTCGCCTCGTAAGGCAAAAAAACACCTTTTGTTATACTCACGCATGGGGCGGCCCGGTCTGATTGTCGTCGTTGGTCTTCATCCTTTGCTTCCTTTCTTCTTGCGATCACTGTCCTACTTCTCTATTTCGTGTGGATGACGCATCCTACATCATCCATACAGTGTTCCCCTTCAAACTCCTGCACAGGTGCACTTCTCTCTGCCCTGCCAAAGGCAGAGCAAAGTACTGTTCTACGCATGCGTGGAGTAAGGCCGAAAAGTGCCAGCGCATGCGCATTACAGTACTATGCAGGGCAGGGCAGAGAGAAGTGCACCTGTGCAGGAACCCGAAGGGGAACACTGTGTGGATGACGTAGAACTCGTCATCAACAAGAAGCAGAGAAGTTGGACAGTGAGCGCAAGAAGAGAGGAAGAACAGGATGAAGACCAGGGATGCTCATTTGACCGGACCGACCCGTAGGTAAGTATAATAAGGTGGTCTTTTTTTGCCTTACAGGGAGATTTGGAGTCATACATATAGCATTTTAGAATGCTGTCACATGGGGCTGAAAGGTGGTGGCCGAAGGTTATATGGGAAAAACCTGGTGATAGGTTCCCTTTAAAATTAATTACATACACTCCTAGGTATAAAAAAACCCATAGCTGATTACTAAAATAATGATTCAAATATATTGTTGTAGAACTTTAAATTAGCAAATATCTTGAATATTGCACTTTTAATTGAAATTTAACATTTACTCCGGAATGAAAATATAAAATTGTCTTGGACTGTTCATGGAAATTTGGCAACTCTTAGGCCTCATTCAGACATCAGTGATTTTTATTTTTGTATCCAAAAGAACAGACTGAATTATCTCAATGTTTTGGATCAGATTTCATCAGTGTTTGGCCAGTGTATCAGTTTTACCATTAGTGTATCATCAGACATTTTCACATATACTTAAAAAATTGCAAAGCTTCTCCTATCCACTACAATATTAAAAATGGATAGAATATGCATTGCACATGACAATATATGCAGTCAGTAATTTTTTATTGACCAATAAATGTGTATGGGGTACTTTTGATCTGTGACTCAAAACAAAAACAGACCGATTTCTGTTTGTTTGGGTTTTTTTAGGACCGTACGTGAAAAAAGGACTTTTGAATGAAGCATTGAGAGAGCTTCTACAGACAGTCTTTGTAGTGTTAGCTCCTCCATTTGACAGGTCATTGAGATAGCTTTGATTTTCACCCTTTTACCTTTATACAGGAATCTGGCCTCTTTAGTGAAGGCCTCTTGGTTGCTGTCACAGAGTAACTGCTGGCTGGTGAAGTGAGTTGGCAGTAGAATAGACTTATACATAGGTCAGAACCAGAGGGATTAGGACAAGGACAAAATCTGTAGGCAGTGTCATACGCAGGGAAATAGCCAGGATCAGAACTAGGAAAACATTCACAAGGCAGTAGAATTCAGAAGTTGAATTACTAGGCAAGTATCAGGTTATATCAGTCCAGGGTCAAAAACAGGTAGCAATTAGTGTTGAGCCACCCCCGTAGTGTTCGAGTTCGGTTCGGTTCGTCGAACACCCGTGTGTTCAAAAGCTGACAAACTGCTCAGAAGACATAACTAACACATGGAAAAGTGACAAGTACATATAGTCATGCGAAAATAAAAGAGGTGGAGGAGTAAAAGGAGGGGGAGACACAGATATAGGCATGTCATGCCCTTCTAAAATCCAAAAAGTGAGAAGCCGACACGGCCAGTCCGCTCCTGCCCGTGCCACCTCCGTGTCGCCGGGTTTGTGCCAGAGCCGCGGTGAACCCTGACGGCCAGCCCCCCTCTCCCAATACTGGTGCCTGTCCGCTGGTGGGTCGAGCGAGCCCCCCTGTGGTGGAGGCAGCTCTAAGCTTTTTAATTTAAATTGTCTCTCTAATTTGAATGAATACACTTTAAATCCATTTACAAGGATCTATTGGAGGGCAAGTCTCATGCCAGCAGCCGCGGTAATTCCAGCTCCAGTAGCGTCCACTAAAGCTGCTGCAGTTAAAAAGCTTTTATAAGGATCGAGCTCGGCTGTCCACCGCAAGGCATCCTACTGCCAGTCCCAGCCCCTATGCCTTGGGGTGCCTCCTGATGCTCTTCACTAAGTATCCCATGGTCCCGAAGCATTTCCTTTGAAAAAATTAAGTGTCCAAACTACAGGTGGTGTAGCTTGCTTAACAGCCGGGATATTCCGCTGACTAGCAGACACTGCTACTAGTCACAAAGTATTTCCTGGGCTAGATGCAGTTAAAAATTTGTAATTAGATACTCTCGTTGGATGCTGAGAAAGCATTCCATAGAGTCTCCTGGCACGCCATATATGATTCTCTTAAAAAGCTTGGGGTAGGGGTCTAGGGGACCCTTTTATAGCCAAAATCACGGCCCTGTATCGCAATACGTCACCTAGGCTGAAGATAAATGGAACTGTAGCACCCTGAGGGCTCGGTTGCTACAGACGTATTGCACCTCACCCAGAGGTGTGATATCTCACTCTCAGGTAAGGATGGAGTGTGGATCAGGACCCGACACCTGCATGCATTACACCACATTGCCGTGGGGCAGGGCGACCAATATGCCCCTGAGATGGGCACGACAGTCCCTGTCCCTGGCTGGAGTGGGGGGAGGGAACACTGAGGAAGGGGAACCCTGTAGTGCAGGAGCAGGGAGGAAGCAGTTCCTGGGTGCATTGAGAAGGGAGTATAAAAGGTGGGCACCATCTTAGTTCAGTGCAGAGAAGTCTGAGCAGAAGTGGCAGGGAGCAGGGGCTCTGCATGAGCTCTGCTCCGGAGGCGGGCCTAGTAACAGAGGCCCAGGCCTGGAAGAGGGAGAAGGAAGGAAGAGGGGCGGAGAAGGCTCCAGGAACGAGGAATGAAGGGATCCCAGGGGTGCGGACGGGCGAGTCGCCACCGCACGCCCGAATCCACCTGCGTGGAGGGGTCAGGCCAAAGGGGGAGACCGGTCCCCGAACTAGTGGAGGCAGGAAACGACCCTCAGCTAGAAACTGGAGGCTTTGACATTTTATGTGGCACAGCCCCTCGCTACACCCGCTAGGAAGGCACCACATAGGGTCAGGGAAACTGGCGCCAAGTTTACCAAGAGGAGGCCCGAGGCAGCCGGACAGAAGTGTTGGTAAGAAAGGCCAGACAAAGGACACACAAAGGGGGTCCTGTGAAGTGCTCCAAAGTTATCTGGGAGTTGTCTGAGCCCCTCACCAGGTGAGCACAGTACGACGTGGACAGCCGTTACCTGCAGACGTGGTCTGGATAATAAGAACTGTGAGTAAAGGCCCTGGACTGCATCACTGACTCCGTGTCGTTACTGCTGCTGCCCTGCACCATCACCCCCATCCTCCGCATACACTGCCCTGAGGCTATACTCCTCCCGTGGGGAGTTATGCTACGCTCTGCTGCACCCAACAACACCAGCCTCAGCGGTCTGCCCTGTAGCGGCGGTTCACTCTGACCGCAATCCACAGGTGGCGTAGTCGGACATTTAAACATCAAAACCACATAAATAGTTCCGCCACTGGTTTGACCGCCCTGAGCCACGGAACCGGGTCGCCGCCACGAAGACTACAACCACCAGCATCCACCAAAAAGGGTCCGGCTCCGGGTGTCCCAAGGCTCAGGGGGTGCGTCAGAACATTTTCATCACCTTTCACAATCACCAATGGGACAAGGCAGGGATGTCCTCTGCCCCCTCTCTTATACATCCTAGTGACGGAGCACCTGCTCTCATCAATTCGCCATAACCCCAATATTAGGTGGATTGAGGTGGGAGGCACCGAGTACAAGTGCTCTCTATTTGCTGATGATGTCCTAGTATATATCACTCAATCACATATATCCATCCCTGCTGTTATGGCTGAAATAGATCACTTTGTTACATGGTAAAATTTTAAAATCAATGCAGCGAAGTCTGAGGCCCTCGATGTCTCCCTCCGCAAATCCATATAGGATTCCATCCAGTCCAACTTTCCATTTGCCTGGCCCTCACAGGGTATCAAATACTTAGGAATTCCTATTTATAGAAACCTCTCCCATCTATGTTATCTTAATTTTGGGCCCTTTATTGAACAATTCCATACAGACCACGATTGGCAAGTTAGAACTGTAAGATTCACTACGTGAACCACTGGTGTTTTGTGGAAAAGCACATGTACACTGCGTTCCAAATTATTATGCAAAAAGTGTTTAGGAGTGATAAGGGAAGAATTTGTTTGTTTGTCAGTTAAACTCATTGATGGTGATGTGTGTCAGGGCTCTTTATATCACTGTAAGCAATTGCAGACACCTGTGCTAATTAGTTTGGCAGGTGTGTCCAATGAAAGGCAAGACTACTTAAGAAGGCTCTCTCACATTATTAAGCAGCCTACATTTTCTGCCAAAATGGGAAAGAAAAAGGATGTGTCGGCTGCTGAAAAGCAACAAATTGTGGAGTGTTTAGGTCAAGGCATGACTACAATCAACATTGTGCGATGATCAGGATGAAGTGTCTTGGCAATCAAGAAGTATGTAGCTGATTCACAGTACACATGTGTGCGTGCTGATAAGGGCAAATTGAGGACTCTTTCCTACAGGCAATTACGTCAGGTTAAAAGAGCAGCGGCAAGAAAGCCTTGTCATAGCAGCAGACAAGTTTTTGAAGCTGCTGGTGCCTCCAACGTCCCCCGAACAACAAGATGCAGGGTCCTTCAGAGGTTTGCAGCTGTGCATACGCCATCCTGTCGACCTCCTCTATCCACTTCACACAAGCAGAAACGGCTCCAGTGGGCCAAACATTACATGAAGACTGATTTCAAAACTGTTTTGTTCATGGATGAGTGCCGTGCAGCGCTCGATGGTCCAGATGGATGGAGTGGAGGATGGCTGGTTGATGGACACCCCACGCAAACACGGCTACAGCGCCAACAAGGAGGAGGTGGAGTAATGTTTTGGGCTGGAATCATGGGGAGAGAGATTGTCGGCCCCTTTAGGATCCCTGAAGGCGCTAAAGATGAACTCCATAATGTATGTGGATTTTCTCAAACAGCACTTCCTGCCATGGTTCAAGAAGAAGAACCGTGTATTTCACAGCAAGATCATTTTTCTGCATGATAATGCACCATCTCATGCTGCACATAAAACATCTGCATCTCTGGCTGATATGGGCATAAAAGGGGACAAACTTATGGTGTGACCCCCATGCTCCCCTGACCTCTACCCCATTCAGAACCTTTGGAGCATCATTAAAAGGAGTGTCTATGATGGCGGGAGGCAGTTCACATCTAAGCAACAGCTCTGGGAGGGTATTCTGTCCTCATGCAAAACAATTGAAGCAGAAACCATCCAAAACCTGACAAATTCAATGGACGAGAGAGTTCAGAAGCTCCTTTCGAACAAGGGGTCCTATGTGAAAATGTAACATCACCTAGAATAAAGTTTTGAGTTGAAAACTGTTTGATTTCAGTTTCTAACAACCTGCTAATGCTTATAATTTCAAAAATGACCATTTTTTTGGTCTTTATTAAAATGAAAAGGTTGATCGAAAAGTTTGGGGGATCTAAGAGTGTGGCAACCCAGTAGTCATGATTACTTCGAATTCTGACAATATGAGGGTCATGCTGCAGGTAGTGCAGCAAGAAGGCACTTATGTGTCTTGCGCATCTCGGAGCCCCAAAATTATTTTCCGGGCTAGATGCAGCTAAAAATTATTTTTAATTTTAAATCTGGTGGAGCTTATTATAGATGGCCTAATAGGATCAGTGCTGCACACTGCTACAAAGCCCAAATTATTTTCCAGTCAAGATACAGATAAACATGATTAGTAATTTGAAAGCTTAAAACGGTTGGTAGGGTGATTTTAACCAATCATCAAGCTTTTACTCTCCCCAGGATGACACAGGGGTAGAAAAGTCGTTTCGGATCCATGATTTGTTCATCTTTATGAACGTGAGTCTGTCTACATTATCAGTGGAGAGCCGCGTGCGCTTATCTGTCAGCACACCACCAGCAGCGCTGAACACACGTTCAGACAGAACGCTGGCTGCGGGGCATGACAAGATCTCCAAGGCGTAAGTGGCTAGCTCCGGCCATTTATCCAGATTGGAAGCCCAAAAAGAGCAAGGGTCCAGTGACACAGTCGTGGCTTCAATGTTTACTTGGAGATACTCCTGTACCATCGTCTCTAGGCGTTGACTATGTGTCAGACTTCTTGTCTCCTGTGGCCTTGCAAAGGATGGGCTAAAAAAGTGGTGAAATGATTCCGCAAAATTGATGTTACCAGCAGATACTGTGGTTCTGTTACGGTTTGAGTGCTGAACACTTGACGGTCCCACGGTTGGCAAGTTGGAACTGTGAGATTCACTACGTGCACCACTGGTATTTTGTGGAAAAGCACATGTAAGATTCTGCAACAGACTATGCTGATACTCCTGCATGCGTGCATCCCTTTCTATGGCAGGAATAATTTCTGCAAATTTACTTTTGTACCGGGGATCTAACAGTGTGGCAACCCAGTAGTCAGGATTATTTCTAATTCTCACAATTCGAGGGTCATGTTGCAGGTAGTGCAGCAAGAAGGCACTCATGTGTGTTGCGCATCCAGGAGCACCAAGTCCCTGTTGTGTTGGTGGCGAGGTAACAATCAGGCTTCCTTCCTCTGTCCTCTCCCCCCAACCTCGCACAACAGAAATGTGATCAAGGTCTCCCTCATCTGATGAGTCTTCCATCAGTTCGTCCTCCACTTCTTCCTGGGCTCCTGCACCTTCCTCACTAGTTTGGCTGCTACCATGCGCCCTGGTAAAACCATCTCCCCCACCCTCACATGCCTGCCGCCTTGGTGCTGCCGACCGTCTGGACCTTGCAGATGTTAGCCCTTCCGCATACAACTCCTCCTCCTCTACTTCCTCCACCTCCTCTTGTGCCACCACCTGACTCCGAATTCTGTTTAACATGTGCTCCAGCATGTAAATCACCAGAATAGTCATGCTGATAATGGCATCGTCAGCACTAAACATCTTCGTCGCCATTTCAAAACTGTGCAGAAGGGTGCATAGGTCCCTGATCTGAGACCACTCCTCCAGCGTGATTTGCCCCACCTCTGAATCTCGTTGGCCCAGGCTATACGTCAGAACGTATTGCACCAGGGCTTGTCGGTACTGCCACAGTCGCTGCAACATGTGCAGAGTTGAATTCCACCGGGTAGGCACATCGCAGTTTAGCCGGTGAAGTGTCAGGCCCAACGACTTCTGTAGAGATGTAAGTCGCTGAGCTGCGGGATGCGAACGGCGGAAGTGAGCACACAGCGACCGTGCCCTCTGCAGAAGGCCATCTAGTCTGGGATAGTGGGCAAAAAATTGCTGGACAACCAGGTTCAACACGTGAGCCATACAAGGCACGTGTGTGACATTGCCCCGGCGAAGGGCCGCACCCAGGTTTGCAGCATTGTCGCACACGGCCTTCCCTGGTTTCAGGTCCAGTGGAGACAACCATTCATGAAATTGGTTCTCCAGAGCTGACCACAACTCCTCAGCTGTGTGACTCACATTTCCCAGACATTTCAAAGTAAAAACCGCCTAATGACGTTGAGCCCTACTGCCAGCAAAGTATGGAGGTGTGCAGGATCCCTTCTGCGCAGTTAGAAAGCTTGTGGCATGACCAGACAGGCTTTGGGTGCAGGTGGAAGACCGAGAGGAGGTTGAGGAGGCAGAAGCAGTGGAGGAACTTTGACATAAAGAGGATTGACGCACAACTCGTGGGGACGGCAAGACTTGGACAGCAGCCCCTTGTCCTGCTGTCACCATAGTTACCCAGTGCCCAGTCAGCGACATGTAACGCCCCTGTCCATGCCTACTCGTCCAAGTGTCTGTGGTGAAATGCACCCTGTCACACACAGAGTTTCTCAAAGAAGCGGTGATGTTGTGTGCGACATGCTGGTGGAGCGCAGGCACACCTTTCTTTGAGAAGTAGTGCCGACTGGGCATCTGGTACTGGGGCACTGCGACGGACATAAGGTCTCGAAAATCCTCTGTGTCCACCAGGCGGAAAGGCAGCATTTCTGTAGCCAAGAGCTTGCAGATGGTGAAATTCAACCTCTTAGCTTTCTCATGGCTAGGAGGAAATGGTCTTTTACTTGTCCACATCTGAGGGACCGAGGGCTGGCTATTGTGCTTAGACGGGGTTGATAAGGGTGTCCCCGGCAAACTGCCGGTCTGTGAGGAAGATGCAGGCGGGCATGTTAGGTTGCCTTGATCCAAAGGTGGTGCTATCGATGTCGGACAGCGCTCAACACCAGCTGGTGTTACCACCTCCAAAGAAAATGATGACCTGCCAATCACGCTGGCTGTTGCGGGTAAAGAGGTGGCAGGTCTGCGCCCCAAAACAGGTGTGACTGCTGTCCCCCCAGTCACAGAGGATGAAGAGGCCGCGGATGCACAAGGTATGGCAGACGGTGGTTGGCCCGGCCGGCTAGGCCGCATTGTAGCACACTGAGCTTCCCACTGCAACTTATGCTTCATGTCCATGTGCCGGTTCATGCATGAAGTACTCAAACTATGTATTTTTGGCCTCTACTTAGCTTTTGCTGACAAATGTTACAGATAACACGAGTTGGGTCATCTTTATCGATCTGAAAAAATGCCCAGGCTATGCAAGGCTTAGCACCCATGCAACCTGAAGAGCCACCACGACTTGTGGTGAGAGGCAGAGTTGTGTTTGAGGATGCAGTTGTTGACGTGCTTCCAGTACTACGTCTCTGTCCAGGAAGGCGCAACCTGACCTCGTCGTCACTAGCATCTTCCTCCACCTCCTCTGCTGACCTCATCTCTTGGCTGACTGTGGGTTGACAGTAAGTGGGATCTCCAACCTCATCATCATCACCCTGTGTGTTATCACACCCGTCGTCCTCAGAGCCAACCTGTTCCTGCCCTGACAAAAAACTAAAGTTGTCGCTCCAATCAGGTATTTGAGTCTTATCATCGTCTTCCTCATTGTCTCCACCAACAGGAGTTACAGTTTGGGAATGAGGGTCTACATTATGGTCAGAACCTTCTGCGTCTGGTCCTGGATCCGACTCATAAAGATTCTGGGCATCAGTGCAGATCATTTCCTCGTCTGGATTCACAGAAGCGCTGGAGTCGACCTCTGATTCCCAGGCTATAGTATGAGTAAACAGGTCTGCAGACTCAACCATCTGTTCTACCTCATACTCAGACGGGCAGCTGGAGATTTGGGAGCTGTGAGGAAGCAAGTGCGATTTGGGTGACACCTTTGAGGACTGGAGTATTTGTGATGTTGAAGTTGATGTGGAGGAGAGCCCACTTAAAGGAGCACTTGATATCCGTTGAAGCACCTGCTGTTTTTGTGCCTCATCTGGAATTTGTAGCGATTGGCGTGGCCGTAAGAAAGGGATCTTATCACATTGTCCGCTAAAAGAAGTAGACATTTTAGTTTGGCTGGAAGATGGTCTTTCTTCTGCAGATGTTACTGTTGCTTTAACACCTACCCCACGGACACAACCTTTTTTCCCCTTCCCAACACGCCTATTCCCCTTTCCACCAGCAGCAGGCCTTTTTCCACTCATTTTGGTGGTTAACTAATTCACAACTCTGGAGTTGTTTGCACAAAAAAACAATGGATGGTAAGCGAGCAGAGCTGAGTGGCCAAACTGTGGTATTAGGCCAAAACTATTGGCTGGGTGTAGTGCCGGCGTCCCTGCCCTCTTCTAGGCAGGGACGCTGTTCCCCTCACCGCTCTGCTCCGTGCCCGGCGTCCCTCTCCCGCTCTGCTGGCAGCGCGGACTCCTTCCCGGCCACTGTGCTTAGGGCGCGCGCCCTCCCTCCCTCTTAAAGGGGCCGCGCGCGCTGTCCTAAGGAGTCCCCGGCCAATGGCCGGAGGACTTTACCATTTATAAGGCACCTCCTCCAAAATGGGGGTGCCCGAGCAATGTTGTTGCACCGTTCTACTCTGCTTCAGCCCTCAGGTCCCGTTGCCAGTTACCTGCCAGTTACCTGCCAGATTCCTGCCAGCTTGCTGTCCTAATCCTGCCTGATTTCCTGTTACCTGCCTGCCTGCCTGAGGTCCGATGGTCTGCCTTACAACTCCGGTCAGTCTGTCTAAGGACCAACTTGCCCGCTCACCTGGGAGCGCACATCAGCTACCTGCCTGCTTGCCTGAGGTCCGACGGTCTGCCTTACAACTCCGGTCAGTCTGTCTATGGACCAGCTTGCCCGCTCACCTGGGAGCGCTTCTCCGCTACCTGCCTGCTTGCCTGCCCGGAGGCTCCGCTGTCACGTGCTGTGACCACCAGCTATTCCAGACTCTTGCCCGCTCACCTGGGAGCGCTTCTCCGCTACCTGCCTGCTTGCCTACCTGGAGGCTCCGCCGTCACGTGCTGTGACCACCTGCTATTCCAGAGACTCTCGCTTGCTCACCTGGGAGCACACATCCTCCATCTGCCTTGCTAGCCTACCTGGAGGTTCAGCCATCACAGGTCGTACCTACCCCTTACCTAGAGACTGCCCCGGTCACTTGCCGTGACCTCCAGCCCGTTCTTCCAGAGACTGCCCTGGTCACTTGCCGTGACCTCCAGCCCGTTCTTCCAGAGACTGCCCTGATCACTTGCCGTGACCTCCTGCCCGTACACCCAGAGACTGTCCCGGTCACCTGCTGTGACTGCCTGCCTGGTCGCCACCCGCTCCCTTACAAGGACCGCTCCCTTGTATAGTAGCCCAGAGTTTCCGCCTCCCAGACCCGTTACAGTTTGCTCGGGCCATGGAACCCGGTGGCACCCAAGCTCCCTCGCTCTCGGACTTGTGTCATGAACTGTCCCGTCAAAGGTCCCAACAGGAGTCCATCCTGGGTCACCTGCGGAATGTCAATACTCGCCTGGACACTCTGACTGTTCCACCAACAACCTCCGCCAGTGCCATGTCTCGCAATCCGGCAGCTCCGCTGTCCACTAACACCATGATATCCTACCCCGGACCTCGGCTTTCTGCACCTCCTCGCTTCGGAGGCGACTCAGCCCAGGCTCGGGGCTTCATAAATCAGTGCACCCTGCACTTTGAACTATTGTCCCACCAGTTTAACTCCGACCGAGCCAAAATTGCATTCATCATGTCCCATCTCACCGGGGAGGCCCTGGCCTGGCTAAATCCTCTATGGGAGAGAGGAGACCCCCTGGTGTCCAACTTGCCTGCTTTTCTCACGGTTTTCCGGAAAGTCTTCGACGAACCCGGACGGAAGACCTCATCCGCATCATCGTTGCTACGCCTCCGTCAGGAAAGTCTCACCATGGGCCAATATGCCATACGGTTCCGTACCCTTGCCTCGGAGCTGGCCTGGGATAACGACGCTCTGGTTTCCGTCTTCTGGGAGGGTCTGTCCGGCCGTATTAAAGATGAACTTGCCGGTCGGGACATTCCTACCACTCTCGATGACTTAATAACTCTTGCCACCCGGATTGACCTACGGTTCCAGGAGCGTGCCAGAGAGGTCACCCGTGAGAGGAGGTTACCACGTCTAGCTCCTACTTTTCAGAAACCCGTCACTCCTTCTGTCTCTAACCAGGTACACCCTCCTGAGCCTATGCAGGTCGACCAGACCAAGATGGTCAAGACCCGTCAGGACTTACGCCGTGCCGAGGGGACCTGCTTCTACTGTGGCAGTAAGGAGCACCGGATCCGTGCCTGCCCGGAGAGGTCGGGAAACGCCTGTGTCTAGGTTCGCTCAGAGAGGTCCACCTAGACAAGAATAAATCCTCTCCATCCCTGCTGTTGTCAGTTTCAATCGTCTACGGGGAGAACCGTTATTTCAAACTAGCCCAACTGGACTCTGGAGCAGCCGGGAATCTTATTTCACAGTCCCTGGTAGAGAAATACCGCATCCCCACCAAACCTCTGGCTGTACCCTTGTCTGTTGCTGCCGTGGATGGGGGGCTCTTACCACGCCCCATCCAACTCATCACCGAATCCATTACTCTGCAGGTGGGAATGCTGCATTCTGAAAGTATCTCCTTCCATGTTCTGCCTGGACTCTCTCACGCCCTCTTGCTAGGCCTACCTTGGCTCCAGAAACATGCACCCGTTCTTGACTGGCAGACCGGAGAAGTCCTTCGCTGGGGACAGGGCTGCCATAAGAACTGTCTGGTTCCCGTTCATCCCGTCCGTCCTTCTCCTACCCCAGCTAATCTACCTGGACTTCCGATTCCTTATTGGTCTTATGCTGATGTCTTTAATAAAAAGGAGGCAGAGACACTACCCCCTCATAGACCATACGACTGCCCTATCGACCTGTTACCTGGTACTTCTCCTCCCCGTGGGCGTATTTATCCATTATCCGCTGCTGAGACCCGGTCGATGTCCGAATATATTGAGGAGAATCTGGCCAGGGGATTCATCCGGAAATCTACCTCCCCGGCGGGAGCAGGCTTCTTTTTCGTCAAAAAGAAGGACGGCTCTCTCCGTCCCTGTATAGACTATAGAGGCCTTAACCAGATCACGGTGAAGAATAAGTACCCCCTTCCGCTCATTCCGGAGTTATTTGATCGTCTGAGGGGGGCTAGAATCTTCACCAAACTGGACCTCCATGGGGCGTACAACCTGGTTCGTATCCGTCAGGGGGATGAATGGAAGACGGCATTCAACACCCGGGACGGCCACTATGAATATCTGGTAATGCCCTTTGGCCTCTGTAACGCTCCTGCTGTCTTTCAAGAGTTGGTCAATGACATCTTCCGGGACCTTCTCTAGTCCTGCGTAGTGGTGTACCTGGACGACATCTTGGTCTTCTCTCCGGATCTCCAGACTCACCGGAGGGATGTTCGTCAGGTCCTGCTCAGGCTCAGGCAGAACCATCTCTAGGCTAAATATGAGAAGTGCCTCTTTGAGCAGACCTCGCTTCCGTTTCTGGGCTACATTATCTCTCAGACCGGCCTACAAATGGATCCTGAGAAACTGTCTGCCATCGAGAAATGGCCCCGACCAGAGGGGTTGAAGGCTATTCAACGGTTCCTGGGCTTCGCCAACTATTACCGCCTCTTCATCCCGCACTTCTCTTCCCGGACTGCCCCAATTTCCGCGCTCAACCGTAAGGGTACTAATCCCAAAGAGTGGCCGCCCGAAGCAGAGGAGGCCTTTCTTTCCCTAAAACAGGCCTTCTCTTCCGCCCCGGTGCTGCATTGCCCGGACGGCAACAAGCAGTTCTTCCTGGAAGTTGACGCCTCCTCCTCTGGAGCCGGAGCGGTTCTTACTCAAAAGTCATCTTCCGGGAGAATGGTAACTTGTGGCTTCTTCTCCAAACTCTTCTCCTCTTCTGAGCGCAACTATTCCATAGGAGACCGAGAGTTATTGGCCATCAAGCTGGCGTTGGAGGAGTGGCGTTACCTACTCGAGGGGGCTCTTCATCCGGTAATAATTTACACTGACCACAAGAACTTGGCTTACCTCCAGCATGCCCAGAGACTTAACCCGCGCCAAGCCCGGTGGTCCTTGTTTTTTGCTCGCTTTGATTTTCTTCTTCATTTTCGCCCGGCTGACAAAAACGTCAAAGCAGACGCCTTGTCCCGATCCTTTCTGGTGTCTGATCTCGAGGAAGAACCTAAACATATCATCGATCCCGCCAGAGTAATGCAGGTGGCTCCCGTGAGTCTAAATCGTCTCCCTCCCGGTAAGACGTTTGTTTCAGTACCTGATCGGGAGAAGATCCTACACTGGGGCCATTCGTCTAAACTAGCTGGCCACGCCGGTCAGAAAAAGACCCTCCAGCTTATTGCCCGGCACTATTGGTGGCCTACCCTGCACAAGGACATAATAGACTTTGTTTCTGCCTGTGTGTCCTGCGCCCGCAACAAAGTCCCGAGACATCTGCCAGCCGGACGCCTCCTTCCGCTTCCTGTACCTGCTGCCCCCTGGCAGCATATAGCAATGGACTTTATAACTGATCTCCCCGTCTCTGCCGGTTGTACGGTCATTTGGGTGGTCGCTGACCGCTTTTCCAAGATGGCTCACTTTATTCCCCTGCCAGGCCTTCCGTCTGCACCCGAGCTGGCTAAAGACTTTATCCGCCACTTCTTCCGTCTTCATGGCCTGCCCCTCCACATCGTGTCGGATCGTGAGGTACAGTTCACCTCACGTTTCTGGAGAGCCACTTGTAAACTACTAGACGTCACCCTGGACTTCTCTTCCGCTTACCACCCACAGTCCAATGGTCAAGTGGAGCGGATCAATCAGAACCTGACCAGTTACCTCCGGCACTTCGTTAATGCCCACCATTCTGACTGGGTGGATCTCCTACCATGGGCCGAGTTCTCTTATAATAATCACGAGAGCGAATCCTCCTCCAAATCCCCGTTTTTTGTAGTCTTTGGTCAGCATCCTCGGATTCCTTTTCCTGTCTCCACCTCTGTGGACAACCCGGCTGCGGAATCTCTCGTTAGCAAATTTTCCTCCATATGGGAGAGTACCCGGTCCGCACTCCTTCTGTCATCCGAGCGTATGAAAAGACACGCTGACAAAAAACGCCTGGATCCTCCACAATTTCGTCCAGGAGATAAAGTCTGGCTCTCATCTAAATATGTTCGACTCAAGATACCTTCTTACAAGTTAGGGCCTCGGTTCATCGGTCCTCTGGAGGTCATCAGTCAGATCAACCCGGTGGCCTATAAATTGAAACTCCCGGCCAACTTACGGATCCCTAACTCCTTCCATGTATCTCTCCTCAAACCCGTGGTGCTTAACTCTTTTTCCAAGTCTACAGGTACGCCTCCTGCTCCGGTTTCTGCTGAGGACGAGTTTGAGGTAGAGAACATTCTTGCCACCAAAAGGGTAAGAGGAAAGACCTTTTTTCTGGTAGATTGGAAGGGGTTTGGTCCTGAGGGGAGAACGTGGGAGCCCCGGGAGAAGATCCATGCCCCTCTCATCCTAGCTAAATTTCTATCTGGCCTAAAAAGGGGGGGGCCTAAAGGGGGGGGTACTGTAGTGCCGGCGTCCCTGCCCTCTGCTAGGCAGGGACGCTGTTCCCCTCACCGCTCTGCTCCGTGCCCGGCGTCCCTCTCCCGCTCTGCTGGTAGCGCGCGCTCCTTCCCGGCCACTGTGCTTAGGGCGCGCGCGCGCGCCCTCCCTCCCTCTTAAAGGTGCCGCGCGCGCCGTCCTAAGGAGTCCCCGGCCAATGGCCGGAGGACTTTACCATATATAAAGCACCTCCTCCAAAATGGGGGTGCCCGAGCAATGTTGTTGCACCGTTCTACTCTGCTTCAGCCCTCAGGTCCCGTTGCCAGTTACCTGCCAGTTACCTGCCAGATTCCTGCCAGCTTGCTGTCCTAATCCTGCCTGATTTCCTGTTACCTGCCTGCCTGCCTGAGGTCCGACGGTCTGCCTTACAACTCCGGTCAGTCTGTCTAAGGACCAACTTGCCCGCTCACCTGGGAGCGCACATCAGCTACCTGCCTGCTTGCCTGAGGTCCGACGGTCTGCCTTACAACTCCGGTCAGTCTGTCTATGGACCAGCTTGCCCGCTCACCTGGGAGCGCTTCTCCGCTACCTGCCTGCTTGCCTGCCCGGAGGCTCCGCTGTCACGTGCTGTGACCACCAGCTATTCCAGACTCTTGCCCGCTCACCTGGGAGCGCTTCTCCGCTACCTGCCTGCTTGCCTACCTGGAGGCTCCGCCGTCACGTGCTGTGACCACCTGCTATTCCAGAGACTCTCGCTTGCTCACCTGGGAGCACACATCCTCCATCTGCCTTGCTAGCCTACCTGGAGGTTCAGCCATCACAGGTCGTACCTACCCCTTACCTAGAAACTGCCCCGGTCACTTGCCGTGACCTCCAGCCCGTTCTTCCAGAGACTGCCCCGGTCACTTGCTGTGACCTCCAGCCCGTTCTTCCAGAGACTGCCCTGATCACTTGCCGTGACCTCCTGCCCGTACACCCAGAGACTCTCCCTTGTATAGTAGCACAGAGGTTCCGCCTCCCAGACCCGTTACACTGGGTTAGATGCAGAAAAAAATTATATTCAATTTGCAACCTGATGGAGGTCAGTATAGATGGACTAATACAACAAGTCCCACACACAGCTAGAAGCCCAATATTTTTTCAGAGGTACTGTAGATGCAGATAAAAATTATTTTGAATTTGCAACCTGATGGAGGTCAGTATAGATGGACTAATAGAGAAAGTCCGACACACTGCTAGAAGGCCAAATATTTTTTTCAGAGGTACTGTAGATGCAGATAAAAATTATTTTTAATTTGCAACCTGATGGAGGTCAGTATAGATGGACTAATAGAGAAAGTCCGACACACTACTAGAAGGCCAAATATTTTTTCAGAGCTAGATGCAGAAAAAAATTATATTCAGTTTGCAACCTGATGGAGGTCAGTATAGATGGACTAATACAACAAGTCCCACACACAGCTAGAAGCCCAATATTTTTTCAGAGGTAGATGCAGAAAAAAATATATTCAGTTTGCAACCTGATGGAGGTCAGTATAGATGGACTAATACAACAAGTCCCACACACAGCTAGAAGCCCAATATTTTTTCAGAGGTAGATGCAGAAAAAAATATATTCAGTTTGCAACCTGATGGAGGTCAGTATAGATGGACTAATACAACAAGTCCCACACACAGCTAGAAGCCCAAATATTTTTTCAGAGGTACTGTAGATGCAGATAAAAATTATTTTGAATTTGCAACCTGATGGAGGTCAGTATAGATGGACTAATAGAGAAAGTCCGACACACTGCTAGAAGGCCAAATATTTTTTCAGAGCTAGATGCAGAAAAAAATTATATTCAGTTTGCAACCTGATGGAGGTCTGTATAGATGGATTAATAGAACAAGACCCACACACAGCTAGAAGCCCAATATTTTTTCAGAGGTAGATGCAGAAAAAAATATATTCAGTTTGCAACCTGATGGAGGTCAGTATAGATGGACTAATACAACAAGTCCCACACACAGCTAGAAGCCCAAATATTTTTTCAGAGGTACTGTAGATGCAGATAAAAATTATTTTGAATTTGCAACCTGATGGAGGTCAGTATAGATGGACTAATAGAGAAAGTCCGACACACTGCTAGAAGGCCAAATATTTTTTCAGAGGCACTGTAGATGCAGATAAAAATTATTTTTAATTTGCAACCTGATGGAGGTCAGTATAGATGGACTAATAGAGAAAGTCCAACACACTACTAGAAGGCCAAATATTTTTTCAGAGCTAGATGCTGAAAAAAATTATATTCAGTTTGCAACCTGATGGAGGTCAGTATAGATGGACTAATACAACAAGTCCCACACACAGCTAGAAGCCCAATATTTTTTCAGAGGTAGATGCAGAAAAAAATATATTCAGTTTGCAACCTGATGGAGGTCAGTATAGATGGACTAATACAACAAGTCCCACACACAGCTAGAAGCCCAATATTTTTTCAGAGGTAGATGCAGAAAAAAATATATTCAGTTTGCAACCTGATGGAGGTCAGTATAGATGGACTAATACAACAAGTCCCACACACAGCTAGAAGCCCAAATATTTTTTCAGAGGTACTGTAGATGCAGATAAAAATTATTTTGAATTTGCAACCTGATGGAGGTCAGTATAGATGGACTAATAGAGAAAGTCCGACACACTGCTAGAAGGCCAAATATTTTTTCAGAGCTAGATGCAGAAAAAAATTAGATTCAGTTTGCAACCTGATGGAGGTCTGTATAGATGGATTAATAGAACAAGACCCACACACAGCTAGAAGCCCAATATTTTTTCAGAGGTAGATGCAGAAAAAAATATATTCAGTTTGCAACCTGATGGAGGTCAGTATAGATGGACTAATACAACAAGTCCCACACACAGCTAGAAGCCCAAATATTTTTTCAGAGGTACTGTAGATGCAGATAAAAATTATTTTGAATTTGCAACCTGATGGAGGTCAGTATAGATGGACTAATAGAGAAAGTCCGACACACTGCTAGAAGGCCAAATATTTTTTCAGAGCTAGATGCAGATAAAAATTATTTTTAATTTGCAACCTGATGGAGGTCAGTATAGATGGACTAATAGAGAAAGTCCCACACACTGCTAGAAGGCCAACTATTTTTTCAGAGGCACTGTAGATGCAGATAAAAATTATTTTTAATTTGCAACCTGATGGAGGTCAGTATAGATGGACTAATAGAGAAAGTCCGACACACTACTAGAAGGCCAAATATTTTTTCAGAGCTAGATGCTGAAAAAAATTATATTCAGTTTGCAACCTGATGGAGGTCAGTATAGATGGACTAATACAACAAGTCCCACACACAGCTAGAAGCCCAATATTTTTTCAGAGGTAGATGCAGAAAAAAATATATTCAGTTTGCAACCTGATGGAGGTCAGTATAGATGGACTAATACAACAAGTCCCACACACAGCTAGAAGCCCAATATTTTTTCAGAGGTACATGCAGAAAAAAATATATTCAGTTTGCAACCTGATGGAGGTCAGTATAGATGGACTAATACAACAAGTCCCACACACAGCTAGAAGCCCAAATATTTTTTCAGAGGTACTGTAGATGCAGATAAAAATTATTTTGAATTTGCAACCTGATGGAGGTCAGTATAGATGGACTAATAGAGAAAGTCCGACACACTGCTAGAAGGCCAAATATTTTTTCAGTGCTAGATGCAGAAAAAAATTATATTCAGTTTGCAACCTGATGGAGGTCTGTATAGATGGATTAATAGAACAAGACCCACACACAGCTAGAAGCCCAATATTTTTTCAGAGGTAGATGCAGAAAAAAATATATTCAGTTTGCAACCTGATGGAGGTCAGTATAGATGGACTAATACAACAAGTCCCACACACAGCTAGAAGCCCAAATATTTTTTCAGAGGTACTGTAGATGCAGATAAAAATTATTTTGAATTTGCAACCTGATGGAGGTCAGTATAGATGGACTAATAGAGAAAGTCCGACACACTGCTAGAAGGCCAAATATTTTTTCAGAGGTACTGTAGATGCAGATAAAAATTATTTTTAATTTGCAACCTGATGGAGGTCAGTATAGATGGACTAATAGAGAAAGTCCGACACACTACTAGAAGGCCAAATATTTTTTCAGAGCTAGATGCAGAAAAAAATTATATTCAGTTTGCAACCTGATGGAGGTCAGTATAGATGGACTAATACAACAAGTCCCACACACAGCTAGAAGCCCAATATTTTTTCAGAGGTAGATGCAGAAAAAAATATATTCAGTTTGCAACCTGATGGAGGTCAGTATAGATGGACTAATACAACAAGTCCCACACACAGCTAGAAGCCCAAATATTTTTTCAGAGGTACTGTAGATGCAGATAAAAATTATTTTGAATTTGCAACCTGATGGAGGTCAGTATAGATGGACTAATAGAGAAAGTCCGACACACTGCTAGAAGGCCAAATATTTTTTCAGAGCTAGATGCAGAAAAAAATTAGATTCAGTTTGCAACCTGATGGAGGTCAGTATAGATGGACTAATAGAATGATGCTATGCCCAAAAGATTTTACTTCACTGGGTGCAGTAAAAAAATTGGTATTCTATACACAGGTGGTATATCTTGCAACACAGATAGGCTACTCCACTGACTAACACACTCTGCAATAGGCCAAAAAGGATTAGCTTTGCTAGATTCAGCCAAATGCTGTGAAAAAAACTTGCACAGCACTGGCACAGACCTGCCTGGTAAAAACTGATAGGAACTGATGTAACCTAGTCCTGAAAAGGACTCCAATTACAATTAGTCTTTACTCCCACAACCTATCTATTTAAGAGCACAGACCTGCCTGATAAAAGTCGTAGGAAATGCTGTAACCTAGTCCTTAAAAGGACTGCAATCACAACTATTCCCTACTCCCAAGCTATCTGTATATTTGTGCGAAAATTGGCTTGAAATTAACAAGGTATAGCGCACACAGCAACAGCGGTGCCGTCTAACACGCAGCTGCAGCAGTGAGAAAATGGTGGCGACGGGGAAAATGGCTTGGTCTTATAGGGCAAGGACATGTGACATACACTGCCAATGACACATGCCCTTGCTTGTGTGAAAAAAAGCACTTCGCTCCGTGTGTGCGCTGCTGATAGGCTGACAGATTGCACCTCCCCACTGTAAATGCGGGAAAGAGAAAAAAAAATGGAGATCTTGATTGTTCCTGCAGAGATCCATCCCCTGCCCCTCCCCCCACTCCGCTGTACACTCAAACTGCGTATTAACATTAATTTTCATCATTACTGAGAAAAAATCCAGTTATGATTTTGGTGCACGAACAGTTATCGAACATAACCTCGAACAACCGAATTTTTCTCAAATTGTTCGTGTTCGTCGAACGGCTCGAACACCGCCCAAAACAGCTCGAATTTGAGATTGGCGAACAGTTCGAGTAGAACAACGCTCATCTCTAGTAGCAATCCAAGGCTCAAACAGAAAGGATAGTGAATACAAGCCAAGCCAGGTATCAGGATCAGGAAACAGATGTGGCACTCCAGAGTCAGTAAGAAAACGTGTAAATGGCAAAGGACTGAATGTCAGAAGCAAATTTACATAGGTTGACATGTACAGTAATTTTTCTGCAGACCAGCCTTGCTGCTGACCAGCCAGCAAAGCCTTATCTACATAATGATGAATAAGCATTAGCTGAGCAACAATACCCGCTGCCCATGACAAAGAGCAGGATTATAATGATGACCTTGCTGGGAAACGTTAGCAGCAGGATAAAGTATCTATGAATCTTTTTAGTATCAAGGCTGTGTACAGCTAGATATTTCCCTTTTTTATATTTCATTTCTGAATTCTAATTATTACAAATAAACATGAAAAATAAACGAATATTTAATAAAAAATCTAAAATTGTCATGTAATCCACAATTTAACTCTGGTCAAACAATTTAAACAAACTGTACCTAAATGAAGAGTACAGGCCAATTAAGTAAACGTTGAAGCAAATCTTATCAGAGATTGTAAGAGAAATCAAATATCTGTATGTGACCATAATATTTCACGAAACACAATCTCCATTTTGTTACATTATTTGACTTCTTGTTTATTTATGAGTTACTTCTTCTCTTCCCTTCCCTACCGTGCCCATCATTCATTCTGAAAAACAAGTAAAATCCACCTAGATCAACCATACTGCTGATTCCAAGTGTCAATCAGGCAGGACCACCCTACCACCCCTGACAAGCCGGAACCTTGGAGGCTGAGGAACAGCAGTGAGCTAGTTGTTACGGGTCAGGATGGTGGAACCTCTGTGCTTCGGTGCAAGGAGGGACCAGAGGGGCGTGACTAAGTGCCTACTCGGCCCGACCAAGGTCACACGGCGGCTTATTCGACTCCGTGAACGAGGGAGGGACCAGGCATGTGGACCAGGTGCCACTCTGGGACCGACCTTGTGTGATAGGAGGTGACTCCCATGGGTCCGATGACATGAACTGACCGGTACAGCAGATGAGCGCGGCAGGAAGGCTGACGGGTGGTCCGCATAGATAAGCAGGCTGGTTCGCCAGATCGGTGCGCGCCACAACAGCAGGTGAGTGGGAGGACGGCGAACCTGAACCACGGCGGTAAGGGAAACGGCGTCTCGGCCCAGCAGGAGGCAGAGACGCCGATGCTACAGTACCTCCCCTTTATGCCCCTGACGCGCCTCCTGGGCCGTGGGGTACTCGGTGCTGGGCCGGTCATTGCTAGGGGAGATGTCACAGTGGCGGTGACCCAGTACCGAAGCCTCCGGTTTCCAGTTAAACCTTGTATTTCTCACTGGTCAGGGGCCGGTCCCCTCTGCAGCTTGATCCCTCCACCGCCTGGCAGATTCGGGCGTACGGGTGGCCTCCAGCACTGCCCGTACCCCTGGGATCCCTTTTATGTTCCAGGAGCGTTTCTCCTGCTCCTCTCCTCTCCATACCCCCTTGGTAAAGCACAGCACGTCCGCGGGCTGGAACAGAGTAAAACACAAAATATTTTAAAGACATGCAATTTTTAGATGCATTCGAAGAGAAGATATTAAAAAAACTTTTTCTTCCCTTTATGGGAGGCACATTACTTGAACATTACTGGTTTCTTTATCAAAACATTACAAAAGCATTTTCAATATCATTCTTCTTCACATATAAAACATTTTTCACATAAAACACTTTTCAGCAGATGCAGTGAGATATTTTAACCGGGTGTTCATCTCACTGAAGAAGGTGCAATTTTGGTGAACATGAGGGGCCCGTCCGAAAACCCTCAACGTAGGCCCTGGGAGTGGCTGCAGGGCATAGATGATCCGGTCGTGGACCACGTCTTCGGCCATGCCAAACGGGTTTTTGTTTTGAGGTCTGTTTTGTTTCATAAAACCAATAAGGGGCACTTTAAGAAGTGCAACTATTTACATGTGAAAGTTTTTAGCTGCTCACCGTCCACGAGCTAAGTGTCTCTATACGCTTACCGGGTAACTGGATAAACACACACAACAGCAAACCTTTCAAACTTGAACTTGGGCAATGTCTCTGCTGTACCCTTCCGGGTAACTGTATACAGTATTTTTTCCAAGAAGCAGTTCAATAGTGGTGCTCCCTCAGGGGAAGCACCCGTCCACAAAAGGCTGTCCCAGCCGGGTCATCAGCTCTAGATGGCGAGGGTGCACTCTCCTCCACCACCCTGTGGACGTTCAGGGCATACCAGCCCCTCTCACCTTGATGCCTTTTGTAGCTGACGTGATCACCAGGGTACAGATTCCGATCCGGATGTCCTTCCTTTAGGTGGGACTCCACGTCCCTTCTGTTGACAAAGAGATCCGTCTCGGCGTATGGATCCCGGATGAAACCCCATCCTGCATCCAGGTTGAATTTCACCACGGTCCCCTCGGCACGGGGACCGTGTGCGGCCTCCTTGTTTTTGCGGGCCCGGGCCTTCTCCTCCATATTGCGGGCCTCTGTCTTCTCCCAGCGCTTCCGCCGGGTGCGCCGCTCCTTCTCCAACTGCTCCAGCTCCCTCTTACAGTGCTCCACCCGGTGCTCAGCTTCTGCTTTGGTCTCCCGGGGAAATCCCATGAGGTCCCCCCCCAGGGTTATCCCACAGGAACTGGTCCTCTTCACCCCTAGAGATGGCGGAGGGCTCAGGAATAGTGTTGAGCCACCCCCGTAGTGTTCGAGTTCGGTTCGGTTCGTCGAACACCCGTGTGTTCGCCGAACTGTTCGTCGAACTGTTCATCGAACACCGTTAAAACCAATGGCAGGCAAACAAAAACACATAGAAACACATAGAAAACACCTTCAAAGGTGTCCAAAAGCTGACAAACTGCTCAGTAGACATAACTAACACATGGAAAAGTGACAAGTACATATAGTCATGCGAAAATAAAAGAGGTGGAGGAGTAAAAGGAGGGGGAGACACAGAAATAGGCATGTCATGCCCTTCTAAAATCCAAAAAGTGAGAAGCCGACACGGCCAGTCCGCTCCTGCCCGTGCCACCTCCGTGTCGCCGGGTTTGTGCCAGAGCCGCGGTGAACCCTGATGGCCAGCCCCCCTCTCCCAATACTGGTGCCTGTCCGCTGGTGGGTTGAGCGAGCCCCCCTGTGGTGGAGGCAGCTCTAAGCTTTTTAATTTAAATTGTCTCTCTAATTTGAATAAATACACTTTAAATCCATTTACAAGGATATATTGGAGGGCAAGTCTCATGCCAGCAGCCGCGTAATTCCAGCTCCAGTAGCGTCCACTAAAGCTGCTGCAGTTAAAAAGCTTTTATAAGGATCGAGCTCGGCTGTCCACCGCAAGGAATCCTACTGCCAGTCCGAGCCCCTATGCCTTGGGGTGCCTCCTGATGCTCTTCACTGAGTATCCCGTGGTCCCGAAGCATTTCCTTTGAAAAAATTAAGTGTCCAAACTACAGGTGGTGTAGCTTGCTTAACAGCCGGGATAATCCGCTGACTAGCAGACACTGCTACTAGGCACAAAGTATTTCCTGGGCTAGATGCAGTTAAAAATTTGTAATTAGATACTCTTGTTGGATGCTGAGAAAGCATTCCATAGAGTCTCCTGGCACGCCATATATGATTCTCTTAAAAAGCTTGGGGTAGGGGTCTAGGGGACCCTTTTATAGCCAAAATCATGGCCCTGTATCGCAATACGTCACCTAGGCTGAAGATGAATGGAACTGTAGCACCCTGAGGGCTCGGTTGCTACAGAGGTATTGCACCTCACCCAGAGGTGTGATATCTCACTCTCAGGTAAGGATGTAGTGTGGATCAGGACCCGACACCTGCATGCATTACACCACATTGCCGTGGGGCAGGGTGACCAATATGCCCCTGAGATGGGCACGACAGTCCCTGTCCCTGGCTGGAGTGGGGGGAGGGAACACTGAGGAAGGGGAACCCTGTAGTGCAGGAGCAGGGAGGAAGCAGTTCCTGGGTGCATTGAGAAGGGAGTATAAAAGGTGGGCACCATCTTAGTTCAGTGCAGAGAAGTCTGAGCAGAAGTGGCAGGGAGCAGGGGCTCTGCATGAGCTCTGCTCCGGAGGCGGGCCTAGTAACAGAGGCCCAGGCCTGGAAGAGGGAGAAGGAAGGAAGAGGAGCGGAGAAGGCTCCAGGAACGAGGAATGAAGGGATCCCAGGGGTGCGGACGGGCGAGTCGCCACCGCACGCCCGAATCCACCTGCGTGGAGGGGTCAGGCCAAAGGGGGAGACCGGTCCCCGAACTAGTGGAGGCAGGAAACGACCCTCAGCTAGAAACCGGAGGCTCTGACATTTTATGTGGCGCAGCCCCTCGCTACACCCGCTAGGAAGGCACCACATAGGGTCAGGGAAACTGGCGCCAAGTTTACCAAGAGGAGGCCCGAGGCAGCCGGACAGAAGTGTTGGTAAGAAAGGCCATACAAAGGACACACAAAGGGGGTCCTGTGAAGTGCTCCAAAGTTATCTGGGAGTTGTCTGAGCCCCTCACCTGGTGAGCACAGTACGACGTGGGCAGCCGTTACCTGCAGACGTGGTCTGGATAATAAGAACTGTGAGTAAAGGCCCTGAACTGCATCACTGACTCCGTGTCGTTACTGCTGCTGCCCTGCACCATCACCCCCATCCTCTGCATACACTGCCCTGAGGCTATACTCCTCCCGTGGGGAGTTATGCTACGCTCTGCTGCACCCACAACACCAGCCTCAGCGGTCTGCCCTGTAGCGGCGGTTCACTCTGACCGCAATCCACGGGTGGCGTAGTCGTACATTTAAACATCAAAACCACATAAATAGTTCCGCCACTGGTTTGACCGCCCTGAGCCACGGAACCGGGTCGCCGCCACGAAGACTACAACCACCAGTATCCACCAAAAAGGGTCCGGCTCCGGGTGTCCCAAGGCCCAGGGGGTGCGTCAGAACATTTTCATCACCTTTCACAATCACTAATGGGACAAGGCAGGGATGTCCTCTGTCCCCTCTCTTATACATCCTAGTGACGGAGCACCTGCTCTCATCAATTTGCCATAACCCCAAAATTAGGTGGATTGAGGTGGGAGGCACCGAGTACAAGTGCTCTCTATTTGCTGATGATGTCCTAGTATATATCACTCAATCACATATATCCATCCATGCTGTTATGGCTGAAATAGATCACTTTGTTACATGGTCAAATTTTAAAATCAATGCAGCGAAGTCTGAGGCCCTCGATGTCTCCCTCCCCAAATCCATATAGGATTCCATCCAGTCCAACTTTCCCTTTGCCTGGCCCTCACAGGGTATCAAATACTTAGGAATTCCTATTCATAGAGACCTCTCCCATCTATGTTATCTTAATTTTGGGCCCTTTATTGAACAACTCCATACAGACCACGGTTGGCAAGTTAGAACTGTAAGATTCACTACGTGAACCGCTGGTGTTTTGTGGAAAAGCACATGTACACTGCGTTCCAAATTATTATGCAAAAAGTGTTTAGGAGTTATAAGGGAAGAATTTGTTTGTTTGTCAGTTAAACTCATTGATGGTGATGTGTGTCAGGGCTCTTTATATCACTGTAAGCAATTGCAGACACCTGTGCTAATTAGTTTGGCAGGTGTGTCCAATGAAAGGCAAGACTACTTAAGAAGGCTCTCTCACATTATTAAGCAGCCTACATTTTCTGCCAAAATGGGAAAGAAAAAGGATGTGTCGGCTGCTGAGAAGCAACAAATTGTGGAGTGTTTAGGTCAAGGCATGACTACAATCAACATTGTGCGATGATCAGGATGAAGTGTCTTGGCAATCAAGAAGTATGTAGCTGATTCACAGTACACACGTGTGCGTGCTGATAAGGGCAAATTGAGGACTCTTTCCTACAGGCAATTACGTCAGGTTGAAACAGCAGCGGCAAAAAAGCCTTGTCATAGCAGCAGACAAGTTTTTGAAGCTGCTTGTGCCTCCAACGTCCCCCGAACAACAAGATGCAGGGTCCTTCAGAGGTTTGCAGCTGTGCATATGCCATCCTGTCGACCTCCTCTATCCACTTCACACAAGAAGAAACGGCTCCAGTGGGCCAAACATTACATGAAGACTGATTTCAAAACAGTTTTGTTCACGGATGAGTGCCGTGCAGCGCTCGATGGTCCAGATGGATAGAGTGGAGGATGGCTGGTTGATGGACACCCCACGCAAACACGGCTACAGCGCCAATAAGGAGGAGGTGGAGTAATGTTTTGGGCTGGAATCATGGGGAGAGAGATTGTCGGCCCCTTTAGGATCCCTGAAGGCGCTAAAGATGAACTCCATAATGTATGTGGATTTTCTCAAACAGCACTTCCTGCCATGGTTCAAGAAGAAGAACCGTGTATTTCACAGCAAGATCATTTTTCTGCATGATAATGCACCATCTCATGCTGCACATAAAACATCTGCATCTCTGGCTGATATGGGCATAAAAGGGGACAAACTTATGGTGTGACCCCCATGCTCCCCTGACCTCTACCCCATTCAGAACCTTTGGAGCATCATTAAAAGGAGTGTCTATGATGGCGGGAGGCAGTTCACATCTAAGCAACAGCTCTGGGAGGGTATTCTGTCCTCATGCAAAACAATTGAAGCAGAAACCATCCAAAACCTGACAAATTCAATGGACGAGAGCGTTCAGAAGCTCCTTTCGAACAAGGGGTCCTATGTGAAAATGTAACATCACCTAGAATAAAGTTTTGAGTTGAAAACTGTTTGATTTCAGTTTCTAACAACCTGCTAATGCTTATAATTTCAAAAATGACCATTTTTTTGGTCTTTATTAAAATGAAAAGGTTGATCGAAAAGTTTGGGGGATCTAAGAGTGTGGCAACCCAGTAGTCATGATTACTTCGAATTCTGACAATATGAGGGTCATGCTGCAGGTAGTGCAGCAAGAAGGCACTTATGTGTCTTGCGCATCTCGGAGCCCCAAAATTATTTTCCGGGCTAGATGCAGCTAAAAATTATTTTTAATTTTAAATCTGGTGAAGCTTTAGTATAGATGGCCTAATAGGATCAGTGCTGCACACTGCTACAAAGCCCAAATTATTTTCCAGCCAAGATACAGATAAACATGATTAGTAATTTGAAAGCTTAAAACGGTTGGTTGGGTGATTTTAACCAATCATCAAGCTTTTACTCTCCCCAGGATGACACAGGGGTAGAAAAGTCGTTTCGGATCCATGATTTGTTCATCTTTATGAACGTGAGTCTGTCTACATTATCAGTGGAGAGCCGCGTGCGCTTATCTGTCAGCACACCACCAGCAGCGCTGAACACACGTTCAGACAGAACGCTGGCTGCGGGGCATGACAAGATCTCCAAGGCGTAAGTGGCTAGCTCCGGCCATTTATCCAGATTGGAAGCCCAAAAAGAGCAAGGGTCCAGTGACACAGTCGTGGCTTCAATGTTTACTTGGAGATACTCCTGTACCATCGTCTCTAGGCGTTGACTATGTGTCAGACTTCTTGTCTCCTGTGGCCTTGCAAAGGATGGGCTAAAAAAGTGGTGAAATGATTCCGCAAAATTGATGTTACCAGCAGATACTGTGGTTCTGTTACGGTTTGAGTGCTGAACACTTGACGGTCCCACGGTTGGCAAGTTGGAACTGTGAGATTCACTACGTGCACCACTGGTATTTTGTGGAAAAGCACATGTAAGATTCTGCAACAGTCTCTGCTGATACTCCTGCATGCGTGCATCCCTTTCTATGGCAGGAATAATTTCTGCAAATTTACTTTTGTACCGGGGATCTAACAGTGTGGCAACCTAGTAGTCAGGATTATTTCTAATTCTCACAATTCGAGGGTCATGTTGCAGGTAGTGCAGCAAGAAGGCACTCATGTGTGTTGCGCATCCAGGAGCACCAAGTCCCTGTTGTGTTGGTGGCGAGGTAACAATCATGCTTCCTTCCTCTGTCCTCTCCCCCCAACCTCGCACAACAGAAATGTGATCAAGGTCTCCCTCATCTGATGAGTCTTCCATCAGTTCGTCCTCCACTTCTTCCTGGGCTCCTGCACCTTCCTCACTAGTTTGGCTGCTACCATGCGCCCTGGTAAAACCATCTCCCCCACCCTCACATGCCTGCCGCCTTGGTGCTGCCGACCGTCTGGACCTTGCAGATGTTAGCCCTTCCGCATACAACTCCTCCTCCTCTACTTCCTCCACCTCCTCTTGTGCCACCACCTGACTCCGAATTCTGTTTAACATGTGCTCCAGCATGTAAATCACCGGAATAGTCATGCTGATAATGGCATCGTCAGCACTAAACATCTTCGTCGCCAATTCAAAACTGTGCAGAAGGGTGCAAAGGTCCCTGATCTGAGACCACTCCTCCAGCGTGATTTGCCCCACCTCTGAATCTCGTTGGCCCAGGCTATACGTCAGAACGTATTGCACCAGTGCTTGTTGGTTCTGCCACAGTCGCTGCAACATGTGCAGAGTTGAATTCCACCGGGTAGGCACATCGCATTTTAGCCGGTGAGGTGGCAGGCCCAACGACTTCTGTAGAGATGTAAGTCGCTGAGCTGCGGGATGCGAACGGCGGAAGTGAGCACACAGCGACCGTGCCCTCTGCAGAAGGCCATCTAGTCTGGGATAGTGGGCTAAAAATTGCTGGACAACCAGGTTCAACACGTGAGCCATACAAGGCACGTGTGTGACATTGCCCCGGCGAAGGGCCGCACCCAGGTTTGCAGCATTGTCGCAAACGGCCTTCCCTGGTTTCAGGTCCAGTGGAGACAACCATTCATGAATTTGGTTCTCCAGAGCTGACCACAACTCCTCAGCTGTGTGACTCACATTTCCCAGACATTTCAATGTAAAAACCGCCTGATGACGTTGAGCCCTACTGCCAGCATAGTAAGGAGGTGTGCAGGATCCCTTCTGCGCAGTTAGAAAGCTTGTGGCATGACCAGACAGGCTTTGGGTGCAGGTGGAAGACTGAGAGGAGGTTGAGGAGGCAGAAGCAGTGGAGGAACTTTGACATAAAGAGGATTGACGCACAACTCGTGCGGACGGCAAGACTTGGACAGCAGCCCCTTGTCCTGCTGTCACCATAGTTACCCAGTGCCCAGTCAGCGACATGTAACGCCCCTGTGCATGCCTACTCGTCCAAGTGTCTGTGGTGAAATGCACCCTGTCACACACAGAGTTTCTCAAAGAAGCGGTGATGTTGTGTGCGACATGCTGGTGGAGCGCAGGCACACCTTTCTTTGAGAAGTAGTGCCGACTGGGCATCTGGTACTGGGGCACTGCGACGGACATAAGGTCTCGAAAATCCTCTGTGTCCACCAGGCGGAAAGGCAGCATTTCTGTAGCCAAGAGCTTGCAGATGGTGAAATTCAACCTCTTAGCTTTCTCATGGCTAGGAGGAAATGGTCTTTTACTTGTCCACATCTGAGGGACCGAGGGCTGGCTATTGTGCTTAGACGGGGTTGATAAGGGTGTCCCCGGCAAACTGCCGGTCTGTGAGGAAGATGCAGGCGGACATGTTAGGTTGCCTTGATCCAAAGGTGGTGCTATCGAAGTCGGACAGCGCTCAACACCAGCTGGTGTTCCCACCTCCAAAGAAAATTATGACCTGCCAATCACGCTGGCTGTTGCGGGTAAAGAGGTGGCAGGTCTGCGCCCCAAAACAGGTGTGAATGCTGTCCCCCCAGTCACAGAGGATGAAGAGGCCGCGGATGCACAAGATATGGCAGACGGTGGTTGGCCCGGCGGCTAGGCCGCATTGTAGCACACTGAGCTTCCCACTGCAACTTATGCTTCATGTCCATGTGCCGGTTCATGCATGAAGTACTCAAACTATGTATTTTTTGGCCTCTACTTAGCTTTTGCTGACAAATGTTACAGATAACACGAGTTGGGTCATCTTTATCGATCTGAAAAAATGCCCAGGCTATGCAAGGCTTAGCACCCATGCGACCTGAAGAGCCACCACGACTTGTGGTGAGAGGCAGAGTTGTGTTTGAGGATGCAGTTGTTGACGTGCTTCCAGTACTACGTCTCTGTCCAGGAAGGCGCAACCTGACCTCGTCGTCACTAGCATCTTCCTCCACCTCCTCTGCTGACCTCATCTCTTGGCTGACTGTGGGTTGACAGTAAGTGGGATCTCCAACCTCATCATCATCACCCTGTGCGTTATCACACCCGTCGTCCTCAGAGCCAACCTGTTCCTGCCCTGACAAAAAACTAAAGTTGTCGCTCCAATCAGGTATTTGAGTCTTATCATCGTCTTCCTCATTGTCTCCACCAACAGGAGTTACAGTTTGGGAATGAGGGTCTACATTATGGTCAGAACCTTCTGCGTCTGGTCCTGGATCCGACTCATAAAGATTCTGGGCATCAGTGCAGATCATTTCCTCGTCTGGATTCACAGAAGCGCTGGAGTCGACCTCTGATTCCCAGGCTATAGTATGAGTAAACAGCTCTGCAGACTCAACCATCTGTTCTACCTCATACTCAGACGGGCAGCTGGAGATTTGGGAGCTGTGAGGAAGCAAGTGCGATTTGGGTGACACCTTTGAGGACTGGAGTATTTGTGATGTTGAAGTTGATGTGGAGGAGAGCCCACTTAAAGGAACACTTGATATCCGTTGAAGCACCTGCTGTTTTTGTGCCTCATCTGGAATTTGTAGCGATTGGCGTGGCCGTAAGAAAGGGATCTTATCACATTGTCCGCTAAAAGAAGTAGACATTTTAGTTTGGCTGGAAGATGGTCTTTCTTCTGCAGATGTTACTGTTGCTTTAACACCTACCCCACGGACACAACCTTTTTTCCCCTTCCCAACACGCCTATTCCCCTTTCCACCAGCAGCAGGCCTTTTTCCACTCATTTTGGTGGATAACTAATTCACAACTCTGGAGTTGTTTGCACAAAAAAACAATGGATGGTAAGCGAGCAGAGCTGAGTGGCCAAACTGTGGTATTAGGCCAAAACTATTGGCTGGGTTAGATGCAGAAAAAAATGATATTCAATTTGCAACCTGATGGAGGTCAGTATAGATGGACTAATAGAACAAGTCCCACACAGCTAGAAGCCCAAATATTTTTTCAGAGGTAGATGCAGAAAAAAATTGTATTCAGTTTGCAACCTGATGGAGGTCAGTATAGATGGACTAATAGAACAAGTCCTACACACAGCTAGAAGCCCAAATATTTTTTCAGAGGTAGATGCAGAAAAAAAATATATTCAGTTTGCAACCTGATGGAGGTCAGTATAGATGGACTAATAGAGGAAGTCCACACACTGCTAGAAGGCCAAATATTTTTTCAGAGCTAGATGCAGATATAAATTATTTTTAATTTGCAACCTGATGGAGGTCAGTATAGATGGACTAATAGAGAAAGTCCCACACACTGCTAGAAGGCCAAATATTTTTTCAGAGCTAGATGCAGAAAAAAATTATATTCAGTTTGCAACCTGATGGAGGTCAGTATAGATGGACTAATAGAACAAGTCCCACACACAGCTAGAAGGCCAAATATTTTTTCAGAGGTAGATGCAGTTAAAAATTATTTTTAATTTGCAGCCTGATGGAGGTCAGTATAGATGGACTAATAGAGAAAGTCCCACACACTGCTAGAAGGCCAAATATTTTTTCAGAGCTAGATGCAGACAAAAAATTATTTTGAATTTGCAACCTGATGGAGGTCAGTATAGATGGACTAATAGAGAAAGTCCCACACACTGCTAGAAGGCCAATATTTTTTCAGAGCTAGATGCAGACAAAAAATTATTTTTAATTTGCAACCTGATGGAGGTCAGTATAGATGGACTAATAGAGAAAGTCCCACACACTGCTAGAAGGCCAAATATTTTTTCAGAGCTAGATGCAGATAAAAATTATTTTTAATTTGCAACCTGATGGAGGTCAGTATAGATGGACTAATAGAGAAAGTCCCACACACTGCTAGAAGGCCAAATATTTTTTCAGAGCTAGATGCAGAAAAAAATTATATTCAGTTTGCAACCTGATGGAGATCAGTATAGATGGACTAATAGAACAAGTCCCACACACAGCTAGAAGCCCAAATATTTTTTCAGAGGTAGATGCAGATAAAAATTATTTTTAATTTGCAACCTGATGGAGGTCAGTATAGATGGACTAATAGAGAAAGTCCGACACACTGCTAGAAGGCCAAATATTTTTTCAGAGCTAGATGCAGAAAAAAATTATATTCAGTTTGCAACCTGATGGAGGTCAGTATAGATGGACTAATAGAACAAGTCCCACACACTGCTAGAAGCCCAAATATTTTTTCAGAGCTAGATGCAGAAAAAAATTATATTCAATTTGCAACCTGATGGAGGTCAGTATAGATGGACTAATAGAATGATGCTATGCCCAAAAGATTTTACTTCACTAGGTGCAGTAAAAAAATTGGTATTCTATACACAGGTGTTATATCTTGCAACACAGTTAGGCTACTCCACTGACTAACACACTCTGCAATAGGCCAAAAAGGATTAGCTTTGCTAGATTCAGCCAAATGCTGTGAAAAAAACTTGCACAGCACTGGCACAGACCTGCCTGGCAAAAACTGATAGGAACTGATGTAACCTAGTCCTGAAAAGGACTGCAATTACAATTAGTCTTTACTCCCACAATCTATCTATTTAAGAGCACAGACCTGCCTGATAAAAGTCGCAGGAAATGCTGTATCCTAGTCCTTAAAAGGGCTGCAATCACAACTATTCCCTACTCCCAAGCTATCTGTAGATTTGTGCGAAAATTGGCTTGAAATTAACAAGGTATAGCGCACACAGCAACAGCGGTGCCGTCTAACACGCAGCTGCAGCAGTGAGAAAATGGTGGCGACGGGGAAAATGGCTTGGTCTTATAGGGCAAGGACATGTGACATACACTGCCAATGACACATGCCCTTGCTTGTGTGAAAAACAGCAGTTCGCTCCGTGTGTGCGCTGCTGATAGGCTGACAGATTGCACCTCCCCACTGTAATTGCGGGAAAGAGAAAAAAAATGGAGATCTTCATTATTCCTGCAGAGATCCATCCCCTGCCCCTCCCCCCACCCCGCTGTACACTCAAACTGCGTATTAACATTAATTTTCATCATTACTGAGAAAAAATCCAGTTATGATTTTGGTGCACGAACAGTTATCGAACCTAACCTCGAACAGCCGAATTTTTCTCAAATCGTTCGTGTTCGCCGAACGGCTCGAACACCGCCCAAAACAGCTCGAATTTGAGATTGGCGAACAATTCGAGTCGAACAACGCTCATCTCTAGCTAGGATATGAGGGTGACTCTCCATGTTCGTGTCACTGTCTGTCATATTAACTTTGTAAGTTGATTTCTGTGTCTACCATGGGAAATATGGAATCAGCAATCGATTCCTGGTTGGATTACCCACTCCAACTATATGAGTTAGGGATGAAAATAATGATACAACAACCACTGTACAGAGGCCGAATCCTAAGCAGGGTCCAACCAATGGAATTCACACCAGTTGAAACACTGGAAATCCTCATGGTAAAAAGAAGGGTAGTCATGAAAGCCCTTGAATATTTGATGGAAAAAAAAATCTTTGCCACATGTGCCTACTAGTGTGCAGGTTAGAAGTGCAGAAAGTTTAAAAACACCATAGTGCAATAGGAGGGTATCCTAAACTGGGACCGACATTGGTCCCAATTTTAGGATGCCCTCCTATTGCACTATGTCTTTTTAAACTTTCTGCTTCTCTAACTCTGATATTAATGAAATAAATGAAAGGGTTTTTTTTTATTTACGTCTTTAGTTTAGGTGTTCTTTTTGTCTTCAGCAATATATAATTATATTGTTTTACCCCCATGCTAACTGAAGAACAGTGATTTCCTTCTGTTTAGCCTTGTGTATGGGCCCAATCCTGTACATGGTTGTATCAGGATAATTCATACTTGTTGAGACACAGAAAATCCTCGAAAAATGAGAATGACGGTAAAAAAAAAATTGTAATCCTGAAAGCCCATGAATATTAAAAAATATATATTTTACCTTTTCTGCCCTGCCAATGGTCCAATGCTTGAGCAAGGTCCAATAAGAATAATCAACATAAGCAGATGTCCATAAAATAAAATTTTCTGTACTAATTAATGAGGATGATGGAGAAGAAAATTGTAGTCATGAAAGCACTTTTTTTTTTAAAATTTACTCACTTTTTGTGCTCACTAAAATGCCTGGGTGCTTGTTGCTTTGGTCGAACAAATTGTAATGCTCTTGTGCTCCACCCGATTAATGAGCCCAATGTAAGTGTTAGGCATTTGCTAGATTTGAAATGGGTTCAGAACCTTCTGTGGATTCTGTGGTCTCCCATTCTGGTCCAGCCAGGGCTGATGCTGCTCAGCATCTTCTCAGTCCCAACTCCTAGCTGGTCCACGAGATGTACAGGTTGTCTCTTGGGTTTTTGTTCCTAGCAACATGAAGGATAGGTTGCGGATGGAAACAGGGCTGCTAAAGCCAAAGTCCAGGATTCTCTGTACTGAGCATGCCCGTGACATGGCGGACTGTGATTGGTGGTTTGGGAGTCATCTGATCCGGAGACCTGGCACCGCCTGATTGGTCTCGGGTGAAGTCACCAATGGTGCGATGGTGGGCAGGGCTTAATCTTTAAAACACCCGCCCACAAACATGGCGGCGCGCTCTGATCATTAAGCTGTGATGGTGTTGTGAGGACGCTTGGTCTCTTGGGCTCCACGTGTGCTTTAGTTTCTGGCAGGCAGGTTTAGTGGAAATAGGCAGGCTTAGATGAAATAGGCAGGTATCTTCATCTGACAGTCTGGCTCCGACAAAGGGGTCGCCTTACACCCCGAGCAGTCTGCAGACACCCTATTCCCGGTACCGCCTGTAAGCCACATGGAGAGATACTCCTCAGTCCGGTAGCACGCCGGCTGGGAGCACGTATTCGCTGGCGTGAGTCACATACGCATCCTAGCATCTGCTGTGTAGTTCCTGTGCTGTAAACAGGGCTACAGTTACTTTATTTATCGCACATCTCCCATGCAGTTAACGGAGATAGTGCGAATCCCTATTTCCGTTCCGGTGTGCAGTAACACGGAGGTAATTGTTATTTAAGTTTGTTGTTTTACCTTCTCACCCGGAAGGTGTTCGGCCACAGTCCACCTGGCTGCATTGTGGACCCCGGGTTCGGTTGCTTTCCATTATTTAATAAAGTTATTTGCAACCGTCCCCTTAACAGTAAGTCTATGGGAAACTCAAGCATTTTTCCGGCAGCACTCCCCCCTAGAGGTCTAGAGGGGGCCTAAAAATTAGTCAAATCGATGATAACAGTACTCAAATTACATAGGAACAGCATGGGGAAGACCCCTGGAAAAATCTCAAACTCCCAGGTCACTACTGTGAACAATGTTGTCAGAGTATGACGCCAATTTTACGGACTGACAATAAAACATACAAAAATGAAGCCAAAATGGATTTTCCTGAAAAAATGTTAAGAAACATTCTTTCCAGGGTAGTGAATGACTTATATATAAGTCAAAATAAATAAACAAAACAAAAATGCTCCTCCACACCTTGGGCTATATTCACACGTAGAGTTTTTGATGCGTTTTTGGAATTTTGCATTTCTCTCAATGATGAAAAATACATTCACCAGTAAATGTAATTTTAACATTTTACTATCTTATCTGGCCATGTGGTGTGTGAGACATGATCAGACACATCCAGAATGAACTCTCATTTCCAGCTGATAATACAATCTAGCACCTGTCCCTATTTTAAAAGCAGCTAACAGTGTTATTAATAGGGAATATATATATAATTTTCTTTCAACACTGAGTATAATACAATAATCCCTGACTAGATGACTGTAAGACGCTATCCCAACTGCTATAGGTCACCCATGCATGAATCTCAGATAAGAGAGGTAATATAGTACAATAGAAAATAGAATTTAGCAGGCTCCGAAGAGGTTTTTTTTGGTACGTTGCACCACCAAACTGTGAAGGAACACAAGCAATCCTGTCTGCTTTCATAATTGTCTAATTACAGATCATCGTTAAAAATTATGAATCGGTCAACGAGTGCATGGAGGATATCAAGTAATGCATTGTGGAAGAGATGTATTCGACGACAATAAACAACACTCATCTCCAGCTGATGATGCCTTGCACCTGTCCCTATAGTAAATGCAGCTAACAGTGGTATCAGTAGGCAATAGAATATATATATATATATATATATATATATTTTTTTTTTGCAGCTGTCGTATAATGCAATAATGCCTGTCTGGATTGGTGTAATACGCTATCCATACTGCGATAACTCACCAGTAAACGAATTTCAGATAAGAGAGGTAATATTGTAGAATACAGAATCTGTTAGAAATGGCCTTCCCATTATGAAGGAGTGGCTCTCCTATATTGTTATTGCATATTTGTTATAATACCCCCGGTGGCACTAAAAACCATGTGTGACAAAACACCAGCGGCCAGGACCTCCAAGGCATAGAGACACAGTTCATGCCACCTGCCCAGCTTGGATACCCAATAGTTGTAAGGCACAGTGGGATCACTGAGGATGCTGGTACAGTCACCAAGTTAGTCCTTCAGCATCTTTCAAAACTTTTCTCTCCTTGTCATAGTAAACCGCTCATCAGGGCCTGGGCGCTGGGAGGGTCTGAGATAACTGTCCCAGACTTTTGATAGTGTTCCCCTGCCTCTACTGCATCTATTTGTTTCTCCCTTGCCTGCACTTGGCTGTCCAAGACACTGTGGCCTCTATCACCAGCTTTGTCAGATGGAATTTTTTAAATAATTCATAAAAAAGGGCCATCTGGTACTGCAACAAACAACATAGGAGTGGGCTTCTCAAAATGAGGCCGCATTCCAATGGCAATTTGTACAGACGTAGTGAAGGGCCCCAGTACATTTTTTCCCCTTCTTAAGGAGTGGGTCTCCTATACTGTTATTGCGTATGCAAGTTCAAGGGCTGCCAAAAATTAGGACGCACTCCAATACCCCTTTGAAGAGACATAGAGGAAGGCCTCAGTAAAAAAAAATGTTCCCATTATAAAGGAGTGGGTCTCCTATACTATTATTGCACATGCAGTGACTGCAAGGGCTGCCAAAAATTTGGACACACTCCAATACCCCTGTGAAGAGATGTAGAGGAGGGCCTCATTAAATAAATTGTAGCCATTATTAAGGAGTGGGTCTCCTATAGTGGTAATGCCCATGCAGTGACTGCAAGGGCTTCCCAAAAATTGGACACACTCCAATACCCCTTTGAAGAGATGTAGAAGAGGTCCTCATTAAAAACAACTGTTTCCATTGTTAAGGAGAGGGTCCCCTATACTGGTCATGCCCATGCACTAAGTGCATGGGCTGAAAAACATTTACAACTGGGGGGGTATACATGAACATACTGTATAACATACAGAATATCAGAGATAGGCCTCTAAAAAAATATCCTACGGGCATCAGAAACACCCCTTAAAAAAATTATGTGGGTGTTTCATCACGGTCACCCGGGAGATATGGTGGTGGAGGATGACGAGAAGGAAAAGGAAGAGGACAACAGAAAATAGACAAAATCAGGAAGCGTATACCCATGTCTGGGTGTGAAGAGGAGCATCGGAATAGACTCCCCCTCTAAAAAAAAAAAAAAAGCCCTTGGATTTGACTTATGTTCTGCTGCTATCATCCGGCGGTGTTGAGAAGTCTGTCCCAGTCCAGCCCTAGTTTATTTTGATAAGAGTCAGCCTGTCAGCATTTTCAATTAACAGGCGGATATGCCTATCAGTGATAATGCTCCCGGCGGCACTAAAAACCCACTCTGAGAAAACGCTAGCGGCAGGGCAGGCCAGAAACTTCAATGTGTAGGGAGCCAGTTCATGCCATGTGTCTAGCTTGGATACCCAATAGTTATAAGGCACAGAGGAATCACAAAGGATGTTGATACTGGGCTCTGAGAGGGTCTGAGAAAACTATCCCACACCTTTGGAAGTGTTCCACTGTCTCTGCTGCATCATATTTGTGTCTCTCTCGCCTGTACTCCTTGGTTGTCCAACAAACTGTGACCTCTGCCGCCAGCGTTTTCATATGGCAATTTTTCTCTGCCACGAGAAGGAGAGATAGAAAGTTCTCATTGTAGGGTGGGTCTAGAAGTGTGACCAACCAGTAATTGCTGTCAGCCAAAATGTGTACAACCCAAGGGTCACGGGAAAGGCAGAGAACATAAAGTCATCCATGTGTGCCAGATCGCCAACAGCCAAGTCTTCCCTGTCCGGACCAAGAGGATGACTTTCCATGCTCTCCTTCTCATCCTCCCCATCCTCCTCCTCCTCGTTCTCCCTCTCCTCAGGCCATCCACGCTGAACAAAGGGTATGACAAATGTGTGGGTAATACTGTCTGTAGCATAGGAAACCAGCTACTGTTCCTCCTCCTCCTCTTCCTACTTCTCATTATCACCAAATCCTCATTGGGATGAGATGAGGCTGAGCTGTGTGGCATCACCCTCTTTGGTACCTTGCTCCATCTCATCGTGCTGCATCTGCAATGCCTCCTCTTTAATTGTGAGTTGTGTTGAGCCACCCCCGTAGTGTTCGAGTTCGGTTCGGTTCGTCGAACTGTTCGTCGAACACCTTCGAACACCGTTAAAACCAATGGCAGGCAAACAAAAACACATAGAAACACATAGAAAACACCTTCAAAGTTGTCCAAAAGCTGACAAACTGCTCAGAAGACATAACTAACACATGGAAAAGTGACAAGTACATATAGTCATGCGAAAATAAAAGAGGTGGAGGAGTAAAAGGAGGGGGAGACACAGATATAGGCATGTCATGCCCTTCTAAAATCCAAAAAGTGAGAAGCCGACACGGCCAGTCCGCTCCTGCCCGTGCCACCTCCGTGTCGCCGGGTTTGTGCCAGAGCCGCGGTGAACCCTGACGGCCAGCCCCCCTCTCCCAATACTGGTGCCTGTCCGCTGGTGGGTCGAGCGAGCCCCCCTGTGGTGGAGGCAGCTCTAAGCTTTTTAATTTAAATTGTCTCTCTAATTTGAATGAATACACTTTAAATCCATTTACAAGGATCTATTGGAGGGCAAGTCTCATGCCAGCAGCCGCGGTAATTCCAGCTCCAGTAGCGTCCACTAAAGCTGCTGCAGTTAAAAAGCTTTTATAAGGATTGAGCTCGGCTGTCCACCGCAAGGCATCCTACTGCCAGTCCCAGCCCCTATGCCTTGGGATGCCTCCTGATGCTCTTCACTAAGTATCCCATGGTCCCGAAGCATTTCCTTTGAAAAAATTAAGTGTCTAAACTACAGGTGGTGTAGCTTGCTTAACAGCCGGGATAATCCGCTGACTAGCAGACACTGCTACTAGGCACAAAGTATTTCCTGGGCTAGATGCAGTTAAAAATTTGTAATTAGATACTCTCGTTGGATGCTGAGAAAGCATTCCATAGAGTCTCCTGGCACGCCATATATGATTCTCTTAAAGAGCTTGGGGTAGGGGTCTAGGGGACCCTTTTATAGCCAAAATCACGGCCCTGTATCGCAATACGTCACCTAGGCTGAAGATAAATGGAACTGTAGCACCCTGAGGGCTCGGTTGCTACAGACGTATTGCACCTCACCCAGAGGTGTGATATCTCACTCTCAGGTAAGGATGGAGTGTGGATCAGGACCCGACACCTGCATGCATTACACCACATTGCCGTGGGGAAGGGCGACCAATATGCCCCTGAGATGGGCACGACAGTCCCTGTCCCTGGCTGGAGTGGGGGGAGGGAACACTGAGGAAGGGGAACCCTGTAGTGCAGGAGCAGGGAGGAAGCAGTTCCTGGGTGCATTGAGAAGGGAGTATAAAAGGTGGGCACCATCTTAGTTCAGTGCAGAGAAGTCTGAGCAGAAGTGGCAGGGAGCAGGGGCTCTGCATGAGCTCTGCTCCGGAGGCGGGCCTAGTAACAGAGGCCCAGGCCTGCAAGAGGGAGAAGGAAGGAAGAGGAGCGGAGAAGGCTCCAGGAACGAGGAATGAAGGGATCCCAGGGGTGCGGACGGGCGAGTCGCCACCGCACGCCCGAATCCACCTGCGTGGAGGGGTCAGGCCAAAGGGGGAGACCGGTCCCCGAACTAGTGGAGGCAGGAAACGACCCTCAGCTAGAAACCGGAGGCTCTGACATTTTATGTGGCGCAGCCCCTTGCTCCACCCGCTAGGAAGGCACCACATAGGGTCAGGGAAACTGGCGCCAAGTTTACCAAGAGGAGGCCCGAGGCAGCCGGACAGAAGTGTTGGTAAGAAAGGCCAGACAAAGGACACACAAAGGGGGTCCTGTGAAGCGCTCCAAAGTTATCTGGGAGTTGTCTGAGCCCCTCACCTGGTGAGCACAGTACGACGTGGGCAGCCGTTACCTGCAGACGTGGTCTGGATAATAAGAACTGTGAGTAAAGGCCCTGAACTGCATCACTGACTCCGTGTCGTTACTGCTGCTGCCCTGCACCATCACCCCCATCCTCCGCATACACTGCCCTGAGGCTATACTCCTCCCGTGGTGAGTTATGCTAAGCTCTGCTGCACCCACAACACCAGCCTTAGCGGTCTGCCCTGTAGCGGCGGTTCACTCTGACCGCAATCCACGGGTGGCGTAGTCGGACATTTAAACATCAAAACCACATAAATAGTTCCGCCACTGGTTTGACCGCCCTGAGCTACGGAACCGGATCGCCGCCACGAAGACTACAACCACCAGCATCCACCAAAAAGGGTCCGGCTCCGGGTGTCCCAAGGCCCAGGGGGTGCGTCAGAACATTTTCATCACCTTTCACAATCACCAATGGGACAAGGCAGGGATGTCCTCTGTCCCCTCTCTTATACATCCTAGTGACGGAGCACCTGCTCTCATCAATTCGCCATAACCCCAATATTAGGTGGATTGAGGTGGGAGGCACCGAGTACAAGTGCTCTCTATTTGCTGATGATGTCCTAGTATATTTCACTCAATCACATATATCCATCCCTGCTGTTATGGCTGAAATAGATCACTTTGTTACATGGTAAAATTTTAAAATCAATGCAGCGAAGTCTGAGGCCCTCGATGTCTCCCTCCCTAAATCCATATAGGATTCCATCCAGTCCAACTTTCCCTTTGCCTGGCCCTCACAGGGTATCAAATACTTAGGAATTCCTATTCATAGAGACCTCTCCCATCTATGTTATCTTAATTTTGGGCCCTTTATTGAACAATTCCATACAGACCACGGTTGGCAAGTTAGAACTGTAAGATTCACTACATGAACCACTGGTGTTTTGTGGAAAAGCACATGTACACCGCGTTCCAAATTATTATGCAAAAAGTGTTTAGGAGTGATAAGGGAAGAATTTGTTTGTTTGTCAGTTAAACTCATTGATGGTGATGTGTGTCAGGGCTCTTTATATCACTGTAAGCAATTGCAGACACCTGTGCTAATTAGTTTGGCAGGTGTGTCCAATGAAAGGCAAGACTACTTAAGAAGGCTCTCTCACATTATTAAGCAGCCTACATTTTCTGCCAAAATGGGAAAGAAAAAGGATGTGTCGGCTGCTGAGAAGCAACAAATTGTGGAGTGTTTAGGTCAAGGCATGACTACAATCAACATTGTGCGAGGATCAGGATGAAGTGTCTTGGCAATCAAGAAGTATGTAGCTGATTCACAGTACACACGTGTGCGTGCTGATAAGGGCAAATTGAGGACTCTTTCCTACAGGCAATTACGTCAGGTTGAAAGAGCAGCGGCAAAAAAGCCTGGTCATAGCAGCAGACAAGTTTTTGAAGCTGCTTGTGCCTCCAACGTCCCCCGAACAACAAGATGCAGGGTCCTTCAGAGGTTTGCAGCTGTGCATACGCCATCCTGTCGACCTCCTCTATCCACTTCACACAAGCAGAAACGGCTCTAGTGGGCCAAACATTACATGAAGACTGATTTCAAAACTGTTTTGTTCACGGATGAGTGCCGTGCAGCGCTCGATGGTTCAGATGAATGGAGTGGAGGATGGCTGGTTGATGGACACCCCACGCAAACACGGCTACAGCGCCAACAAGGAGGAGGTGGAGTAATGTTTTGGGCTGGAATCATGGGGAGAGAGATTGTCGGCCCCTTTAGGATCCCTGAAGGCGCTAAAGATGAACTCCATAATGTATGTGGATTTTCTCAAACAGCACTTCCTGCCATGGTTCAAGAAGAAGAACCGTGTATTTCACAGCAAGATCATTTTTCTGCATGATAATGCACCATCTCATGCTGCACATAAAACATCTGCATCTCTGGCTGATATGGGCATAAAAGGGGACAAACTTATGGTGTGACCCCCATGCTCCCCTGACCTCTACCCCATTCAGAACCTTTGGAGCATCATTAAAAGGAGTGTCTATGATGGCGGGAGGCAGTTCACATCTAAGCAACAGCTCTGGGAGGGTATTCTGTCCTCATGCAAAACAATTGAAGCAGAAACCATCCAAAACCTGACAAATTCAATGGACGAGAGAGTTCAGAAGCTCCTTTCGAACAAGGGGTCCTATGTGAAAATGTAACATCACCTAGAATAAAGTTTTGAGTTGAAAACTGTTTGATTTCAGTTTCTAACAACCTGCTAATGCTTATAATTTCAAAAATGACCATTTTTTTTGTCTTTATTAAAATGAAAAGGTTGATCGAAAAGTTTGGGGGATCTAAGAGTGTGGCAACCCAGTAGTCATGATTACTTCGAATTCTGACAATATGAGGGTCATGCTGCAGGTAGTGCAGCAAGAAGGCACTTATGTGTCTTGCGCATCTCGGAGCCCAAAATTATTTTCCGGGCTAGATGCAGCTAAAAATTATTTTTAATTTTAAATCTGGTGAAGCTTATTATAGATGGCCTAATAGGATCAGTGCTGCACACTGCTACAAAGCCCAAATTATTTTCCAGTCAAGATACAGATAAACATGATTAGTAATTTGAAAGCTTAAAACGGTTGGTAGGGTGATTTTAACCAATCATCAAGCTTTTACTCTCCCCAGGATGACACAGGGGTAGAAAAGTCGTTTTGGATCCATGATTTGTTCATCTTTATGAACGTGAGTCTGTCTACATTATCAGTGGAGAGCCACGTGCGCTTATCTGTCAGCACACCACCAGCAGCGCTGAACACACGTTCAGACAGAACGCTGGCTGCGGGGCATGACAAGATCTCCAAGGCGTAAGTGGCTAGCTCCGGCCATTTATCCAGATTGGAAGCCCAAAAAGAGCAAGGGTCCAGTGACACAGTCGTGGCTTCAATGTTTACTTGGAGATACTCCTGTACCATCGTCTCTAGGCGTTGACTATGTGTCAGACTTCTAGTCTCCTGTGGCCTTGCAAAGGATGGGCTAAAAAAGTGGTGAAATGATTCCGCAAAATTGATGTTACCAGCAGATACTATGGTTCTGTTACGGTTTGAGTGCTGAACACTTGACGGTCCCACGGTTGGCAAGTTGGAACTGTGAGATTCACTACGTGCACCACTGGTATTTTGTGGAAAAGCACATGTAAGATTCTGCAACAGTCTCTGCTGATACTCCTGCATGCGTGCATCCCTTTCTATGGCAGGAATAATTTCTGCAAATTTACTTTTGTACCGGGGATCTAACAGTGTGGCAACCCAGTAGTCAGGATTATTTCTAATTCTCACAATTCGAGGGTCATGTTGCAGGTAGTGCAGCAAGAAGGCACTCATGTGTGTTGCGCATCCAGGATCACCAAGTCCCTGTTGTGTTGGTGGCGAGGTAACAATCATGCTTCCTTCCTCTGTCCTCTCCCCCCAACCTCGCACAACAGAAATGTGATCAAGGTCTCCCTCATCTGATGAGTCTTCCATCAGTTCGTCCTCCACTTCTTCCTGGGCTCCTGCACCTTCCTCACTAGTTTGGCTGCTACCATGTGCCCTGGTAAAATCATCTCCCCCACCCTCACATGCCTGCCGCCTTGGTGCTGCCGACCGTCTGGACCTTGCAGATGTTAGCCCTTCCGCATACAACTCCTCCTCCTCTACTTCCTCCACCTCCTCTTGTGCTACCACCTGACTCCGAATTCTGTTTAACATGTGCTCCAGCATGTAAATCACCGGAATAGTCATGCTGATAATGGCATCGTCAGCACTAAACATCTTCGTCGCCATTTCAAAACTGTGCAGAAGGGTGAAGTGGCAGGCCCAACGACTTCTGTAGAGATGTAAGTCGCTGAACTGCGGGATGCGAACGGCGGAAGTGAGCACACAGCGACCGTGCCCTCTGCAGAAGGCCATCTAGTCTGGGATAGTGGGCTAAAAATTGCTGGACAACCAGGTTCAACACGTGAGCCATACAAGGCACGTGTGTGACATTGCCCCGGCGAAGGGCCGCACCCAGGTTTGCAGCATTGTCGCACACGGCCTTCCCTGGTTTCAGGTCCAGTAGAGACAACCATTCATGAAATTGGTTCTCCAGAGCTGACCACAACTCCTCAGCTGTGTGACTCACATTTCCCAGACATTTCAATGTAAAAACCGCCTGATGACGTTGAGCCCTACTGCCAGCATAGTAAGGAGGTGTGCAGGATCCCTTCTGCGCAGTTAGAAAGCTTGTGGCATGACCAGACAGGCTTTGGGTGCAGGTGGAAGACCGAGAGGAGGTTGAGGAGGCAGAAGCAGTGGAGGAACTTTGACATAAAGAGGATTGACGCACAACTCGTGGGGACGGCAAGACTTGGACAGCAGCCCCTTGTCCTGCTGTCACCATAGTTACCCAGTGCCCAGTCAGCGACATGTAACGCCCCTGTCCATGCCTACTCGTCCAAGTGTCTGTGGTGAAATGCACCCTGTCACACACAGAGTTTCTCAAAGAAGCGGTGATGTTGTGTGCGACATGCTGGTGGAGCGCAGGCACACCTTTCTTTGAGAAGTAGTGCCGACTGGGCATCTGGTACTGGGGCACTGCGACGGACATAAGGTCTCGAAAATCCTCTCTGTCCACCAGGCGGAAAGGCAGCATTTCTGTAGCCAAGAGCTTGCAGATGGTGAAATTCAACCTCTTAGCTTTCTCATGGCTAGGAGGAAATGGTCTTTTACTTGTCCACATCTGAGGGACCGAGGGCTGGCTATTGTGCTTAGACGGGGTTGATAAGGGTGTCCCCGGCAAACTGCCGGTCTGTGAGGAAGATGCAGGCGGACATGTTAGGTTGCCTTGATCCAAAGGTGGTGCTATCGATGTCGGACAGCGCTCAAGACCAGCTGGTGTTACCACCTCCAAAGAAAATGATGACCTGCCAATCACGCTGGCTGTTGCGGGTAAAGAGGAGGCAGGTCTGCGCCCCAAAACAGGTGTGACTGCTGTCCCCCCAGTCACAGAGGATGAAGAGGCCGCGGATGCACAAGATATGGCAGACGGTGGTTGGCCCGGCCGGCTAGGCCGCATTGTAGCACACTGAGCTTCCCACTGCAACTTATGCTTCATGTCCATGTGCCGGTTCATGCGTGAAGTACTCAAACTATGTATTTTTTGGCCTCTACTTAGCTTTTGCTGACAAATGTTACAGATAACACGAGTTGGGTCATCTTTATCGATCTGAAAAAATGCCCAGGCTATGCAAGGCTTAGCACCCATGCGACCTGAAGAGCCACCACGACTTGTGGTGAGAGGCAGAGTTGTGTTTGAGGATGCAGTTGTTGACGTGCTTCCAGTACTACGTCTCTGTCCAGGAAGGCGCAACCTGACCTCGTCGTCACTAGCATCTTCCTCCACCTCCTCTGCTGACCTCATCTCTTGGCTGACTGTGGGTTGACAGTAAGTGGGATCTCCGACCTCATCATCATCACCCTGTGCGTTATCACACCCGTCGTCCTCAGAGCCAACCTGTTCCTGCCCTGACAAAAAACTAAAGTTGTCGCTCCAATCAGGTATTTGAGTCTTATCATCGTCTTCCTCATTGTCTCCACCAACAGGAGTTACAGTTTGGGAATGAGGGTCTACATTATGGTCAGAACCTTCTGCGTCTGGTCCTGGATCCGACTCATAAAGATTCTGGGCATCAGTGCAGATCATTTCCTCGTCTGGATTCACAGAAGCGCTGGAGTCGACCTCTGATTCCCAGGCTATAGTATGAGTAAACAGCTCTGCAGACTCAACCATCTGTTCTACCTCATACTCAGACGGGCAGCTGGAGATTTGGGAGCTGTGAGGAAGCAAGTGCGATTTGGGTGACACCTTTGAGGACTGGAGTATTTGTGATGTTGAAGTTGATGTGGAGGAGAGCCCACTTAAAGGAGCACTTGATATCCGTTGAAGCACCTGCTGTTTTTGTGCCTCATCTGGAATTTGTAGCGATTGGCGTGGCCGTAAGAAAGGGATCTTATCACATTGTCCGCTAAAAGAAGTAGACATTTTAGTTTGGCTGGAAGATGGTCTTTCTTCTGCACCTACCCCACGGACACAACATTTTTTCCCCTTCCCAACACGCCTATTCCCCTTTCCACCAGCAGCAGGCCTTTTTCCACTCATTTTGGTGGTTAACTAATTCACAACTCTGGAGTTGTTTGCACAAAAAAACAATGGATGGTAACCGAGCAGAGCTGAGTGGCCAAACTGTGGTATTAGGCCAAAACTATTGGCTGGGTTAGATGCAGAAAAAAATTATTTTTAATTTGCAACCTGATGGAGGTCAGTATAGATGGACTAATAGAACAAGTCCCACACGCTGTTAGAAGCCCAAATATTTTTTCAGAGATAAATGAAGAAAAAAATTATTTTTAATTTGCAACCTGATGGAGGTCAGTATAGATGGACTAATAGACCAAGTCCCACACACTGCTAGAAGCCCAAATATTTTTTCAGAGCTAGATGCAGAAAAAAATTATTTTTAATTTGCAACCTGATGGAGGTCAGTATAGATGGACTAATAGACCAAGTCCCACACACCGCTAGAAGCCCAAATATTTTTTCAGAGCTAGATGCAGAAAAAAATTATATTCAATTTGCAACCTGCTGGAGGTCAGTATAGAAGGACTAATAGAACAAGTCCCACACACTGCTAGAAGCCCAAATATTTTTTCAGAGCTAAATGAAGAAAAAAATTATTTTTAATTTGCAACCTGATGGAGGTCAGTATAGATGGACTAATAGACCAAGTCCCACACACTGCTAGAAGCCCAAATATTTTTTCAGAGCTAGATGCAGAAAAAAATTATATTCAGTTTGCAACCTGATGGAGGTCAGTATAGATGGACTAATAGAATGATGCTATGCCCAAAAGATTTTACTTCACTAGGTGCAGTAAAAAAATTGGTATTCCATACACAGGTGGTATATCTTGCAACACAGATAGGCTACTCCACTGACTAACACACTCTGCAATAGGCCAAAAAGGATTAGCTTTGCTAGATTCAGCCAAATGCTGTGAAAAAAACTTGCACAGCACTGGCACAGACCTGCCTGGCAAAAACTGATAGGAACTGATGTAACCTAGTCCTGAAAAGGACTCCAATTACAATTAGTCTTTACTCCCACAATCTATCTATTTAAGAGCACAGACCTGCTTGATAAAAGTTGTAGGAAATGCTGTAACCTAGTCCTTAAAAGGACTGCAATCACAACTATTCCCTACTCCCAAGCTATCTGTATATTTGTGCGAAAATTTGCTTGAAAGTAACAAGGTATAGCGCACACAGCAACAGCGGTGCCGTCTAACACGCAGCTGCAGCAGTGAGAAAATGGTGGCGACGGGGAAAATGGCTTGGTCTTATAGGGCAAGGACATGTGACATACACTGCCAATCACACATGCCCTTGCTTGTGTGAAAAAAAGCACTTCGCTCCGTGTGTGCGCTGCTGATAGGCTGACAGATTGCACCTCCCCACTGCAAATGCGGGAAAGAGAAAAAAAAATGGAGATCTTCATTGTTCCTGCAGAGATCCATCCCCTGCCCCTCCCCCCGCCCCGCTGTACACTCAAACTGCGTATTAACATTAATTTTCATCATTACTGAGAAAAAATCCAGTTATGATTTTGGTGCACGAACAGTTATCGAACATAACCTCGAACAGCCGAATTTTTCTCAAATTGTTCGTGTTCGCCGACCGGCTCGAACACCGCCCAAAACAGCTCGAATTTGAGATTGGCGAACAGTTCGAGTAGAACAACGCTCATCTCTAATTGTGAGCAGGGAGCGTTTCAGTAGACAGAGAATTGGGATGGTGATGCTAATTATGGCATCATCATCGCTCACCATCTTGGTGCAGTCCTAAATGTTTTGGAGAATGGCACAGATACCTGACATCAATGCCCACTCATCAGCTCTTATATGCGGAGGCTGACCTGAATAACGACGGGCATGTTGAATCTGGTACTCAACAACTGTCCTCTGCTGCTCACAAATCCTTCCCAACATCTGCAACATTGAGTTCTAATGTGTGGAGACATTGCACACTACTCAGTGAGCTGTAAGCTGCAAACGCTGCTGAAGCACGGTGAGGGCAGTGGAAACTGTAGGTGACTTTTGAAAATGGGCACAAGTGGCACACTTTGACAAGCAGCTCAGGCAGATCCAGGAAGGTTTTGAGAAACCGCTGAACCACTAGGTTGAGCACATGGGCCATGCATAGTACATTTGCGAGCTTGTTTAGCATCAGAGCCGCCACCAGGTTCCGGCCATTGTCACACACGACCATGCCTGGCTGTAGGTTCAACGGTGACAGCCCCAGATCTGCCTGCTCTTTTACCTCTGTCAGCAACTCTGCAGTAGCGTGTGGTTTGTCTACAAAGCATATTAGCTTCAGCACAGACTGTTGCCGCTTGGCCGAGACAGTGCTGCAGTGCTTCCAGCTTCTGACTGATTTGGTCATTTTGGAGATGGAGACTGAGCAGGAGGAGGATTAGGTGCAGGAACTGTAGAGTATGGGGGCTACCTTGATTGACCCAGGGCCCACAATCCTCGGCGTCGGGAGGACGTGATCCTTCCCAGGGTCCAACTGGGTCCGGCTTCCACTATATTAACTCAGTGTGCCATCAGCGAGGTGTACCATCCACGCCACAAGCACTTGTCCATGTGTCCGTGGTTAGGTGGACCTTCCAAGTAACTGCGTTGTTGAGGGCACGGCTAATGTTCTGGGACATGTGCTTTTGTAATGAGGTGACGGCACATCGGGAGAAATAGTGGTGGCTGGGGACTGAGTACCGAGGGACGGCCACCGCCATCAGGTTGCAGAAAAATTCAGTGTCCATGAACCTAAAAGGCGACATTTCAAGTGTTAGCATTCGAGAAATGTGGGAGTTTAGTATTGTGGCCTCTAGGGCGTTGGCTGCATATTTTCACTTGCGTCAAAGAACTGGGGTAGAGACAACCAAACGCTGCGCTGGGACAAGGATATGGTTACTGACGGTGATGATTGCAAGTGTGAAACGACAGGTGCAGAGCGGGAGGCATCTTCGCCTATGTCATGGACAGTGGATTAGCGTGCACGCACAACAGCAGAACAGGCAGTGGTGTCACCCGCAGACACTGATTCCGGACCCTGACATTCGGCCCAACTAGTCGGGTGCTTTGCTGTCATGTGCCTGAGCATGCTGGTGGTTCAGGCTGGTAGTTTTGCTGCCCCTGCTGATGCTGGCATGGCAGAGACTGCCAATGGCTTTTTTGGGGTTATCTGGACAGCCTTTAAAAAACAGCCTTGTAAGACTTAACAGTTGGACTTGCAACTTCCCTCATGTTGGTTTTCCAGGGAACAGTTGCCTGTTTTGTGTTTGTGGACAACCCACTGCATGTTCCTACGCCTCCCTCCCCCTCTGTGCCACTGCCCTTGCTATGTATTTCACCTTGCCAGGTTGGGTCAGTGACTTCATCGTCCACCACCTCATCTTCCACGTACGCACCCTGGGCCTCCTACTGACTTGGTGGCAATTGTGTCTCATCATCATCCACCTCTTGCAACAGATTCTAACCGTCGCCTTCATGTGACCGTGGCTGCTCAAATATTTGGGCATCACTACATGCAATCTCTTCCTACCCCTCTTGTATCAGGCTGGGTGAGAGGCCCGAAAAATGGAAAAGTGAATGGTGGGAGGAAGGAGGATCAGGGTGAGGGATATGTGGTCAAGACTCACGGCTACTGAGACTTGACCGTGTGGAAGACAAGATGGTGGTGGTGGTGGCAAACTGACAGGAAGCATTATCTGCTATCCAATCAACAACCTTTTCACACTGCTCTGGCTTCAAGAGTGGTGTTCCGCGGCTGCCTAGTAATTGAGACAGGAAGGTAGATTGACATGATGTGGGTGTTTGTTGAGCTCCCTCAGCAGGCACAGTTTCATCTTGTCCATTGCCTTGGGCTCTGCGTACACCATCACCATCATGTCCACTTCCCCATCCCTTGCCACGCGCATTGCCCATTGTAAATGGAGTATAATATTTGGCACACTCCACTAAATATCTGTATTATTACTGCAATAATATGGGATCATGTGTGATGACCATGGTTTTAGGCAGTGGCCTTGTAGTGTGGTATTAGTCAGCGACCTAGTGTGAATAGGTTCAACAACACACAGCTAGCAGACTTGAAATGGAATGCAATATTTGGCACGCTCCACTAAATTTCTGTATTATTACCACAGTAATATGGGATCACGTGTGATGACCATGGATTTAGGCAGGGGCCCTGAAGTGTGGTATTGGTCAGTGACCCAGTGTGACAAGGTTCAGCAACACACAGCTGGCACACTGGAAATGGAGTGTTATATTTGGCACGCTCCACTATATGTCTGTATTATTACCGCAGTAATATGGGATCATGTGTGATGATGTGATGACCACGGTTTTAGGCAGTGGCGTTAGAGAAATGGTATTGGTCAGTGTGCAAGTGTGAATAGGCTTGAACAACACACAACTGTAAGACTTTAACTGGAGTGTAATATTTGGCACGCTCCAAAAAATGTCACATTTATTACCGCAGTAATATGGGATCACGTCTGATGACCATGGTTTTAGGCAGTGGCGTTAGAGATATGGTATTGGTCACAGATCAAGTGTGAATAGATTCAACAACACACAATTGGCAGACTTTAACAGGAGTGTAAAATTTGGCACGCTCAGAAAAATGTCATGATTATTACGGCATAAATATGGGATCATGTCTGATGGACAAGTTTCTCTTCTTCAATACAGCAATGCGAAAAAAAAAAAAAAACTGTCTGTATTCTGCTAACAAGCAAATAGAGCAGTATAATGGCGTACTGTTGGCGTACTGTATTGCTTTTTTAAGCAAACAATCAGGATTAAGAGCAAAAAAAATTAGCCCTGATATTTAGGGCTATGGATATCTGTAACAGCTGCTGCAGACAAAACGTGCAACTATTTTGCTGTATACAGTGTCCATAATCTCTGCCTGCCTAACTCCTGCTATCACCAGTAATATATGCAGCTGGAGTAGTCCTTAGAAGGACTGTTAGTTCAGATGTATATATATATTAGTGTGGAATACCTCTACCTAACTAATAAACTGCCAATTCTCTCCCTCACTCAGCAGCAGCGCTGCCTACACTGCCTGTTTCCAGGGTAGACTGTGACAAGCATAGGGGCACCAGGTCTTATATAGACCCGATGACGCTATGCAGCCAGCCAATCACTCTAATGCCAAAACCAACATGGCTACCCGATGACGCTATGCAGCCAGCCAATCACTGTAATGCCTCAACCAACATGGCTACTGCATTATAGTGAGTGGCAGGCAATCCCAGCATGTTTATTCATTGTTAAAACAGCGCCAAACATGCGGGGTGGGGACTCGAGCTCCCGCCCGAACATCCCAGAAGCACTCGCTGAGCGTCGAGCTCATCACTAGTGATTATCAAAAAAAGAAAGCTTTGAATAGGTAAAAACTGAAAAATAGAGTATAAATAATGACTTTAAGAAGATCAAGAGGATGTATAAAACATTAGGTAGAGGTTTGTCTATCCATACAATTGACTTGTAATTAGCAATGTACACCAAGTACCCAAACTAATCATTTTAAGTACTAAAACTATGTAAAAGTGTCATTTCTAATATGGCTCTCAGTAAATCAGCCAAAGTGGGAGGATAAAAGTGTCATACAAAAGAGAATGAAGACGGAACAAGCTAAAAAATCTTCTGGGTAACAGAGATTTTGAATGATAAATGGACAGAGGATTTAACATTTCTAATGATACTGCCTCAAATTTTCAAAATTAATCTTTATTTTGTAATACTATTTTGTTTTTAAGGGCATAATCGTTGTTATTTTCAGAATATATATATATTTAACGCAGTTAGAGCTAATTTTTCTGATACATTGCTCCAAATTCCCTGCATCAATTTATCACTAATAAACCAAGGGTAACTTACCACATAATGTTTTTAAGGACCTGTCATCAAGTCAAAAGTGGCCAGTGTGTGCTCATATTTTATTCCTGCAGTATTCAGAATTTTTTTTAATTTTAATTCGCTATTCGATACCAGAAACATGGACCTTTTATTTTTTAAAGACCTTAGAGGGTAATTATGCAGCATATCCTTAATATCCACGCCCCTTTGGTAAAGATCAGAAAAATGTAAATAAAAAGATCTGAAAAATGAAAGTAAAAAGGCTCATATCTCTCCAACTTTGTTAGGTGCGTCAGGAATTTTTTCTAATAGATCTTGGTTTAGGACAAACAATTTTCAAGCCTGTGAGAAATTTTTTTTAAAAAAACATTTCAAAATGACCAGCTAAGAATTGTATATAAAATAAAGTGGTGGTCAATATAAAGGCAATGTATTGTGATATCTATGATCACTAATTAAAACTCTGTCCTAACCTTTTTCAATATTCCAATATGTTGCCGCATATTTTTGAGACCACCTTGCCTGAGTTGCTGCAAAAGTAGTTCTATAGCTGGAATCTAAACTAATCTGTTGACTCCTATGGGAGATTGTTGTGGGCATGCCTGTAGTATGTACAGAGGTCTCAGAGCCTAGAGAGGGAGGAGGGCAAAGGAGTTAAGTTTTTTAACAGCGTGTTTTGAGTCTGATAACATCGCATGAGGTCTAGTCAGTGACAGAAGCTCTGGACCAAAAATCGAAGAGAAGAGAAAAGAAAACCAATCAGGAGAGAGTAGAGAGAGTAGAGGACCGGAGGGGGAGCGGTGGGAATGAGACAGATTTGTATAATCTTGTTTTATTTTTTTAACACCTTCCGAACTCTTGAATAAAAAGTGAGCTTGCAATAAGTAATTTTTTATTGGTAATACATGTAAAAAAACATAGGATTCTTAATGGGCACCATTTTGAACAAAAGAGCATAAAAGCCACCCTACCACGACATGGAGTACCCAAAACAGGATGGTCCCTAACCCTAGTATTTCATCTCGCTTTGTGCCAGCAGGCCTGAAAATAGAGGGAGGCAGAGCAGGACCTGGACCTGACTATGCTTTGCACCTGCTTGTGGAAAGCTTAACAGACAAGGTGGACAGCCCAAAAGGGAATGGTCTTTCCCTCAAATGTAGCAAGTGCAAGAAACTAAACCAAGAACGAAATCATGGGCCTGCAAACCTCTAAATATAAGGGTGCTTCCACATTACATTTAGGCACCCATTCAATGGCCCCATCGGGGCTTGCATCCGAATCCCCCCTCCCCCCCGCAAAACAGAATTTGGTGTATGCACTGACGGGGTCATAGACTATAATGGTGCCAATAGAGCCAACTTGTTCTCTGCCTTGCATCATTTTCGGGTGTATATGCCTAGTGGAGTTGTACACCCAGACGCAATCTACTACGTCTGAATGTCTGCCTTCTGTAGACAAACACGTCCAAAAATGATGCATGGCAGAGCGCATGTTAGTTCTGTTGGCACCGTCATAGTCTATGGCCCCGTCGGCGCATACGTCCGAATCCCGTTTTGTGACAGATTCGGACGTAAGCCCCGACAGAGACACTGAACTGTTGCTGGAACCCAAAGTGAAAGCACCCTAAATGCAAGGTTTAGGAACACACACACACACTGTGGCAATTAACATACAAAATCTAGAATAAAAAAAAAGAAAATATACCCTGCAGTAAGTAAATAAATAGTAGTAATTCAAATAAAAAACATAGGGTACTTAGTTGACACCATTTTGATCAAAATAGTGTAAAAGCCATCCCACAGCAACAAGGTGACCCAATCAGGATAGTCTCTACTCGAGTAACTCACCATACTGTTTGCCAGCAGAACTCAAGATAGACCGTTGGATCAACAGGAAACAAACGTGACTTTGTTTTGCTCCTATAAACAGTACAGACCAAAAGTTTGGACACACCTTCTCATTTAAATATTTTTCTGCATTTTCATGACTATGAAAATTGTACATTCACACTGAAGGCATCAAAACTATGAATTAACACATGTGGAATTATATACTTAACAAAAAAGTGTGAAACAACTGAAAATATGTCTTATATTCTAGGTTCTTCAAAGTAGCCACCTTTTGCTTTGATGACTGCTTTGCACACTCTTGGCATTCTCTTGATGAGCTTCAAGAGGTAGTCACCGGAAATGGTTTTCAATTCACAGGTGTGCCCTGTCAGGTTTAATAAGTGGGATTTCTTGCCTTATAAATAGGGTTGGGACCATCAGTTGTGTTGTGCATAAGTCTGGTGGAAACACAGCTGATATTCCTACTGAATAGACTGTTAGCTGCTTTTTTCTTGCCATAATACAAATTCTAAGTAAAGATAAACGAGTGGTCATCATTACTTTAAGAAATGAAGGTCAGCCAGTGCGAAAAATTGGGAAAACTTTGAAAGTGTCCCCAAGTGAAGTTGCAAAAACCATCAAGCGCTACAAAGAAACTGGCTCACATGAGGACCGCCCCAGGAAAGGAAGACCAAGAGTCACCTCTGCTTCTGAGGCTAAGTTTATCTGAGTCACCAGCCTCAGAAATCGCAGGTTAACAGCAGCTCAGATTAGAGACCAGGTCAATGCCACACAGAGTTCTAGCAGCAGACACATCTCTTCAACAACTGTTAAGAGGAGACTTTGTGCAGCAGGCCTTCATGGTAAAATAGCTTCTAGGAAACCACTGCTAAGGACAGGCAACAAGCAGAAGAGACTTGTTTGGGCTAAAGAACACAAGGAATGGACATTAGACCAGTGGAAATCTGCTTTGGTCTGATGAGTCCAAATTTGAGATCTTTGGTTCCAACCACAGTGTCTTTGGGTGATGCAGAAAAGGTGAACGGATGGACTCTACATGCCTGGTTCCCACCGTGAAGCATGGAAAAGGAAGTGTGATGGTGTGGGGGTGCTTTACTGGTGACACTGTTGGGGATTTATTCAAAATTGAAGGCATACTGAACCAGCATGGGTACCACAGCATCTTGCAGCGGCATGCTATTCCATCCGGTTTGCGTTTAGTTGGACAATCATTTATTTTTCAACAGGACAATGACCCCAAACACACCTCCAGCCTGTGTAAGGGCTATTTGACCAAGAAGGAGAGTGATGGGGTGCTACGCCAGATGACCTGGCCTCCACAGTCACCAGACCTGAACCCAATCAAGATGGTTAGGTGTTAGCTGGACCGCAGAGTGAAGGCAAAAGGGCCAACAAGTGCTAAGCATCTCTGGGAACTCCTTCAAGATTGTTGGAAGACCATTTCCGGTGACTACCTCTTGAAGCTCATCAAGAGAATGCAAAGTGTGCGCAAACAGTCATCAAAACAAAAGGTGGCTACTTTGAAGAACCTAGAATATAAGACATATTTTCAGTTGTTTCACACTTTTTTGTTAAGTATATAATTCCACATGTGTGAATTCATAGTTTTGATGCCTTCAGTGTGAATGTATAATTTTTATAGTCATGAAAATACAGAAAAATCTTTAAATGAGAAGGTGTGTCCAAACTTTTGGTCTGTACTGTATATGGAAAGCTAAACAGACAAGGTGCACAACCTAAAAGGGGTGCCCCCCAAAATATACCAAGTATGGCCAAACTGTGAATGTACACCTAAGCATTGAACTTTATTCTTACAGGTATGCTGGCTTATGATTTTGTTTTTTCCTTCCCAACCCTGAAAATAATCCAGCAAATGGCAGCTGGTGAATCTGAAATATTTTGGGAAATTCAGGGTGCGTTCGATCATTAGTTACAAATCAATTAGCTCATCTTTTGTGTTAATATCATACATATTTCAGATAGAATTTTTCCAGTTTGACTTTATCATGGCCTTAAAAATAAAGAAGATGCACCACAAAACACCACTCACAATGAATTTCTGCCACTTAATGCAGATTTTTTTTTTTCACGTTAATCTTCCCCTATATATTGTTTATGGTAATTGTTCAGCCTTTTTGAAGCTATATTTTTTTTATTCTGGTAAAATCTAAGATGACAAGGTTCCGGGTCCGATGCTGCGGTCTTTTGCCATTCCTTTTGTTCTGAAGGACAGAGACTATAGATAGCTGCTGATGTGTGACAGCAAACGCAGGACAAAAGTGCAGAGACTCGGAGGTGCTGGGTAAGTGGCACACTTGGGGTAGGGCTAATGCCCCCGAGGTCTTCTGATATTATTACTTGCCCAGGCAGAACCTTTTATAGTGTTCACAAATGCTTAGCGAAAATCTGATGTAACTGAAATTTCTCAGATCAAGGCAATAATATTGTGATGCTACAATATACATATTCATTATTTAGTCTTTAGTTTCCTAACCCTTTAAATCCCATACATTAGCTCAGGTCCATTTAATGGATGAACCGGAATACTGTGGTTGCTATTGGATATAATAAATACCATTAACATTCAAGTGTTATTTCACAAAACATAATAAAAGGGTAGAATAAAATGTTGCGCTCATCTCCACCCTACATTCATCTCTGTTTTAAGGGTTTGAGAAGCATTTTTACCACCCTACAATTTCAGCTTTATATGTAAATGACAGATTTAATGTCTTGAGGTCTGAAGAATACAATGTGTTTACTGTAACTTGTCATTTTCATTAGTTCCCACTTTGTTACCAGCAACACAAGATGGATCATGCAGAGATTTCATATATACATAAGGTCAGACAATAAACTATAAAAGAATTTAATAATGTTATCGATGCACGGAAATCTATCTCCTCTCAGTAAGCAAAAGTTTCAAAATAAATTTTCCACATCCAAAACTTTATGGAGGAAATTCATCAAAGGTAACTCAGTAAACTCTATGGGCTTGATTTATCAAAGCTTTTTCTACAGAATTCTGGTGTAAAAAGTTTTGAAAAGATGCAAATTATTAGCACAGGTATTCTCTTCCTCAGTTCCTTCAGGCTCTATCTTTCTTTTTCAGTTTCTCCAGACTTCTGCTGGGTGAAGGCACCATGATCATGATGTGACCAAAGTCCTTTTACTCAATTATCATTAGAAACTGCACTGACATGCAGGACTGGCATTATCAGTGTAGTTTACAACTTATAAAGACCCTGGGCAACTGCCCAGTTTGCCAACCCTAATGCCCGATCTGCTGCTGGCCAACACTTCATGATTTACTGGTCTCTCTCTGGTATATGAAAAGACCTGTCAATCTAGCCATGTTGGGCACGGAGAAGTCCGCGGGGACAAACTTATTGGTAATAACAGAGTCTATCCCTGATACATGTTGCCTGTGGTTCTGACAGCATGAATAATCTGACAAGTTCCCTTTATGTTTAGAAGTTTTAAGACTTAATATTTGGACCTTGATGAAAACAATGTTAATGCATTTTGGCCACATAAGTGGAAAAAGAATGGAAAACATTCAGAATTTTGGATTACTCCTTGATGATAGAAAATTACATGATCGTTATTTCATCACGGACCTCCGCACGTCCACGGTTATAAGCAATCATTGGCTCGGGTCTTGCTGAAAAGAACAAGCTGTTTTCATGGCTGGATACTTCTATTTAATTCTCTATTGCCAAGTCTTTATGTTTTATCATTCAGTTCATGTTCTATTTAAGGAATCAGTCCAGAAGTGACTTAACACAGTAAATGTTTTCTACTGCATAAAATAATTACCCCTCATAATTACAGCGCCCCCCGGCTGCATTGGCACACTTCCTAGGAGGAACGTGGAGAAGACAGCTGACATGATCTGCCTAATTATGGGTTTCTTAATGTATTGTCTATTCTAACCTGTAGATGACAACTGAGATATAGAAGAAGTCACACAAAGAGACAAAGATAAATGAGCAACAGGAAAAATAATAAAATATAGGAAAAGTGCTTTCCAGGAAAAGTGAGACATGTCAATGCGTGATATCTACACCTACTGGAACATAAATAATGCACTATGGAAAGGACACAAAAATAAAAACTTATCATAAAGTTATAAAAAATGTAAAAATGTTACCTTAAAGGGGTTTTCCATGATTAACATATTTAAACTGGGCCTATTTGGGTTGGTCAGTAGCTTTTTGCTATTTAATCTGAGAGCAGCACAATATAGGAGCTGAGATCCCGATTCCAGGGATGTGTCACTTGCTCATCAGCTTGCTGTAGTTTCAATACAATCAGTGTTTTATCAGCAAAAGATTTTCACTGCTGGACTAGGTGTCTCATGACAGGCAGTCCAGCTTCTCTGTGTAACCCCACCTCTGATTGGCAGCTTGCTGACAATGTACACTGTGCACTGCCAATCAGGGGTGGAGGCGGGGTTATACACAGCTCAGCATTTTGACCACTGCTACATCTAAAGCAGAGAAAACAGGGATTATATCAAAACTGTCCCAAGCAGTCTACTAAGTGATATATCACTGGATCAGGCTCTTTGTCCCTGCGTCATGCATCTTTCATCTCCCATAGCAAAAACATGCAAACAGATTCCCTTTAAAGAAAAAAGAACAGATACTCACCTGTCAGACTCCCTGTGCTCCTTTGATTTGCTGTCTGTGTCTAGATGGCCGGTCTTCTAAGTCGAAAGACGAAACTAGGACACTATCTTCTGGCACGGAGGAAATGTACAAGCTGCAGTAGTCATATGACATCTTCTGTAAGAGGAGAAGAGCGGAGACCAGTAGAGAAACAGGCAGTGGTGTACAGTTCCTTTAACATTGACCCATAAACCATATTGTTCCTCAATCTTCACAATTCTCAATCCTAGCCCTTAGGTTCTCTTTAAGCAAATGCAAAACCAATCAGGATGATTTGGTAAAGTAAAGACCTGGCTGTAATGGCGCTGTAATACTAATTAAATTGATAAATTTCATGAAGAAGTCAGATTTTTTTGTTCTTCTTTAATTAGCATTTGAAGTTTTCTTCTATTGAGATTTAGGTGCAATGGGTGGGACTGTGCGCTGGGTCTTCTCCTCTTGCCTCGGCCCCAGGTGTTGAATGACAGATCATTGAATTTTCAATAACGGGTCACCTGTTCATTGATTTCCCAGCTGGTCTAAAATTAAATGGTGTCACTCGTGGGCGTCACATGCACGGATTGAGATCTCGGATCAATGACGATTTAGAGACAACCGTGCATGTAGACCAGCCAGGAAATAAATCTGTGCACGCGTCAACCATGACTATATCAACTGTTGGGATCAATTCAAGCTAAATCAATCTACTTACCTATGTCCAGTCGATCGTTGGTATTTTTCTCAATTTCTGTTTTCAAAAGTTAAGAACAAAGGCTCAGATATTTTTTTCATACAACAACAACTTTTGATTTCAACCATTTCCTTATCCAAAGTCTTCTCTGCAGTTAACTGCTATTTCAGCATTGCAACATGCGGTTCACATTTCTCTAAATGCAACACATAGCCAAGCAATCAGTCCTTGATTATTGCCAGTCAGTAGTGATGAGCGAGCACTAAAATGCTCGGGTGCTCGTTGCTCGGGTCGAGCACATTGGAATACTCGGGTGCTCGACCCGAGCAACGAGCCCAATGTAAGTCTATGGGAAACTCGAGCATTTTTCAGGCGGCTCCCCCCCAGCGGTCTGCAAAGGGCCTAAAAATTGCCCAAATCGATAGGAACAGTGCTCAAATGACATGGGGACAGCATGGGGAAGACCCCTGGAAGCATTTCTGACCCCCAGGTCAATGCTGTCAACAACTTTGTCAGAGGTATTACGCCACTTTTACGGACTCACAATAAAACATACTAAAACTAAACCAAAATGGATTTTCCTGGGAAATATGTTAAGGAACATCCTTTCCAGGGTAATGACTTGTATATAAGGCAAAATAAATATACAAACACAAAAATGCTCCTCCACACCTTGGGCTATGTTCACACGTAGCGTTTTTGATGCTTTTTTTTCACTTTTGCATTGCTTTCAACAGTGACAAATGCATTCACCAGGAAAAGTCATTTTAACATTTTACAAAATTATCTGGCCATGTGGTGTGTGAGATATCATCAGACACATCGTGTTTCATTTATGAAGGAGGGACTCTGAAAGTCACAAAGCCTATTTTTTTAGGGCCATCAGGCGGCTTTTACTATTCTTAAAGGGCCAGCAGTCAGCCCTCACTATTCTTAGAGAGCCATCAGCAGGCTATATTTTATTGTTCCCATTACTAAAGAGTGGGTCTCCTTTAATGTTATTGCGTATGCAATGAGTCGCAGGGCTGCCCAAAATTTGCCCCAATAACACTTTGAAAATTTGAATGCACCCCAATACCCCTTTGAAGAGACTTAGAGGAGGGCCTGCTGAAAACAATGTTCCCATTATTAGGAAGCAGGTCTCCCATTGTGTTTGCCTATGCAGTGAATGCAAGGGTTGCTAAAAATTTGGAGGCACTTCAATGCCCCTTGGAAGAGACATGAAGGTCAGAGGGCTTCCTCAAAATAATGTTCCCATTATTAGGAAGTGGGTCTCCCATGTGTTAACATATGTAGTGAATGCAAGGGTTGCCAAAAATTTGGAGGCACTTCAATGCCCCTTGGAAAAGACATGGAGGTCAGAGGGCCTCCTCAAAGAAATGTTCCCATTATTAGGAAAAGGGTCTCCCATAGAGCTGACCTATGCAGTGAATGCAAGGGTTGCCGAAAATTTGGAGGCACTTCAATGCCCCTTGGAAAAGACATGCATGTCAGGGGGCCTTCTCAAAACAATGTTCCCATTATTATTAAATGGGTCTCCCATAGTGTTGACCTATGCAGTGAATGCAAGGGTTGCCAAAAATTTGGAGGCACTTCAATGCCCATTGGAAAAGACATGGAGGTCAGACGGCCTCCACAAAGCAATGTTCCCATTATTAGGAAGTGGGTCTCCCATAGTGCTGGCCTATGCAGTGAATGCAAGGGTTGCCAAAAATTTGGAGGCACTCCAATGCCCCTTGCAAGAGAAGTGGAGGCCCTCAAAATTTTTTTCCCATTATAAAGGAGTGGGTCTCCTATATTTGTAATGCCCATGCACTAAGTGTATGGGCTGACAAACATTTACCCCTGGGGGGGGTATATATGAACATACTGTATATATTTTTTTTTTATGGGCATCATTAACACCCTTTAAAAAATGATGTGGGTGTTGCTTCACAGACCACAGTCACTGTGGTGATATGGTGGTGGAAGATGAGGCGAAGGAGGGGGACAAGAGCAAATAGCCAAAATCAGGAAGCGTATACCCATGTCTGGGTGTGAAAAGGTACATGGGAACACACCTCCCAAGAAAAGCCATTGGATTTGAGTTTATATTAAGCTGCTATCATTTGGTGGTGTTGAGAAGTCTGGCCCAATCCAGCCCTTGTTTATTTTTATAAGTCAGCCTGTCAGCATTTTCAGTCGACAAGCGGATGCACTTATCAGTTATAATTCCACCAGCGGCACTAAAAACCCGCTCTGATAAATCGCTGGTGGCAGGGCAGGCCAGTACCTCCAAGGAATAGAAAGCCAGTTCATTTCACGTATCCAGCTTGGATACTGTAATGCAGCGGCTTGCGGCATTACTGTAATGGTCCAGGGTGTGTTTTGGCTGACCATGTACCTCCCCCCAGGTGACTGGTCACATGACTGTGACATCAGCACAGGTCCTGTGCACACAGAAGGTCTGATCACATGACTGTGACATCAGCACAGGTCCTGTGTGTGCACTGGAAGATATATAAACCCTGGTAGATCTGAGACAGGGGTGTGAAAGGTGTGAGGCCTGTTCCCTGTGTGGTACACCGTTAGTGTGAGGCCTAGTGAGGCCTAGTGAGGCCTGGTGAGGCCTGGAAGGTACGAAGGCTGGATCCTTGTGTGTGAGAGATGCCAGCAGCCTTGGAGGGCAAAAGGGCTGGAGACCACGTTTGGTAAGCCTTAGAGCCAGAGCTGTGGCAGAAAAATGCGGACTGAAGCAGCTACGACCCGGCAAAGGTAAAAATACTGCGTTATATGGACATTGGTATAAGTGACTTTGCTGAAGGCTGTAACTGGAGCCAAGTGGGCCTGTCTGCCACTTGAAAGGCTACCGGATGTTATGTGGACTGTCTGATAAACAGTTTATGAAGGGTAATAAACTGCTGGATTGTGAAAACTGGAAAAACGTGGCTGGTGTGCTTTAATTGACCTGGTGCAGCGAGTGTCCCCCAACATGATGACTAGCGCTGCCTTACATGTGGTTGGAGAATGGGGGCAACAACAGCCCGGTTGCTAGGGGCAACTGCAGCCCGGTTGCTAGGGGCAACGGCACAGGACGACGAGTGTGGATACAAGCATCTTGCTGTGACTCGGCGGGGTCACAAAGATTAAAGCATCTTACTGTAACTCGGCGGAGTTACGAAAAATGTCTTCGCACTCAAACCTGGTTTGCTGTGGCTCGGCGCGGTCACGAAAATTTAAGCATCTGGCTGTAACTCGGCGGGGTTATGAAAATTGTCCTCGCACTCAAACCTGGTTTGCTGTGGCTCGGCGGGGCCACGAAAAATTTTTTCCGGGGAGAGCGGTGTGAAGTGTCTAGTGTGGACAGTGTACCACGATGACTATGAATGGAGTAGTATCTCCAGACGGAATGGAAAAGTGGTTGGATGACCGAGTGCAATCGCTCTTCGGCATAATGGAGTGTCCTGAAGAATTGCAGGAGCTGATAAAGATGGCTGTGAAAGGATCAGCAAATGAGACTGAAGCTATTGAGTGATTAAAGTGTCTGTCAAAAGCACAGCAGCAGGCATTTGAGAAAATACAGCAACAGGACATGGTGCAGGAGCGGCAGGAGCTGTTGGCACCGTATTGAATGGCGGCAGTGGACCATTCTGTGAACTCTCCGGGGGCGCCAGTATTGTCCCAGAGTGCCCGGGGAGGTGGTAAGAGATGTTGTGAACTGAGTCCTAAGACTATTGTTGATTTTTTTTGTAAAAATTCCCCTACCGGTGTGGTTGTTCAAAAGGGGGCAGAGTCTCAGAAGGGGGCGGATTTTCACTAGAGCGTGGAGTATAGAAAAACAAAATTTGTTAGTGGTTGTGGGATGGTACCGCCTTAAAATGACGATTTGACCGTTGATAACGGGGTAGCTCCAGTAGAAGGGGTTGACGTCAAAGTGGGAGGTGACCTGTTAGTCCACAAAACCATGGGGAGTGACACAGACCCCGTAGCTGACGGTGACACTATGAAAGTAGAAAGAGAGGTCAGTCAGGAGGGGCTAGACGAGGGGAGAGAGTCCCCCTCTCATCGTCGACTGCGCAAGGGCCACAAAAAGGTTGATCCTATAGTCTTTGCTGAAAGTGAAAATACCGAAAATATAATGCTGTATGCCTTTGTTCCAAGTGTGCATCCTCCTTTAGAGGCAGAAGAGTAGGTGACGTTGCCAGTAGCAACCTCCGGTACAGTACTGAGACGGAAGGATCTGGATCTGACAGCCCTGAAAGAGGAGGCAGCCAGTCATGACCAAGAGCTGGAGCCTATCAGGCAGCAGTGTCAGAGTGACGTTCAGCAACTATGGGAAAACCTGGAGAACGTGTCCTCAGACCAGCGGAGCCTGGAGTCTGAACGGCAGAAAATATACCAGGTTGTGAGGAACTTACAGCGAGACCTGGAGGGAAGCAACGAGGAAATTAACCAATGGAAGGAAATGTTCCAGGAAATTAAGGAGGACCGCCGCAAAACCAAGGAGGAGGTTTTGCAGTTAAAGCTTGAGAAGGAGGCTCTGCAGCATGAAGTTTCTGGGCGTGAACAAAACCTAGAACGACTGTGCGAATAGTTCAACCGGGAGCTGTGTGAATCCAAGAAGGAATATGGTGAACGCTGTGGGGAACTGCAACAAATTAAGAGACAACTATGAGGATCTCCTCAGGGTTAAAGAAAAACTTGAGGATGATAAGGCGGATGCAGACCACATGCGCCAAGTGGTTGAGACCACTCTGCAGGACACCCGTGATGAAAATGATGATCTCCGCAGAAAGACCCTAGATCTGGAAGCTCAGGTGAAGGAGCTGCAGACGTTCTGTGATAATCTCCAGAGGGCAGAGACATGTCTTAAGGAAAGAATCAGCAAGATGGAAGCTGAGCAGAAAAAGATGGAGGAGTCTGTCGGAGAAGATGTGATGCTCTCAGCCCTCACCCTGGGAAGTGGGGTTACTCCGAGCCGGGTCAGTGTAGCTGTTTCGGGGTTGCAGTCGTGGCCCGGTCCGTGCCCAGGGCGGTCACATAAAAGATTTAATGGGCTTTCAGGGTTGAGTGGTAATTTTCTGACTACGCCACCTACGGGTTCCGGTGACGGACACCAGCGCTGTTTCAGTCCACTGAGGCCGGTGTTACAGACAGCTAAGAAGTGACGGCTTCACGCAGGCGGAGCAGGCCTCAGGGCAGTGTGAGGAAGGATGGTGGGTGCAGTGCCGCGCTGGAAATAACAGGCTGAAGCGGGGTGTAAAGTCATCCAGGATTTTTACTCACATTCAGATGAACTTGAGCCGCAAAGCTTCCCTCTGCTCCTCGTCGCATACTGCGGCAACCAGAAAGGGGGTCCAGCACTTTCCAGATAGATCAGGAGCACCTGTCAAGACCCCTCTGGTGTGTGTTCCTCTCCTTGGTGAGTTCTCCCACTAAGTCTTCACTTGACTGTATGTGTGGTTAGAACTAGGTGTAAGGCCGGGTCCCACTGGATAAATGCAGGTACAGAGGTACAGGTGGAGTATGCCGCTCCGTCTGTATCCCTCCTGGGATCCACTAAGCCTCCGGGCTTTTCTGACTGAGACGTGAAGTAACTGTGACGCCTCTACTCGAAAGCCCTTTTCTTGACCCTGGGTGATGGGGGACTCGGAGTCGGGTCCTATGATGGAGAGATGGGGTGCAGCCGTGGCCCGGACCCGACCCATGCTCAGGGCCGTCACATTAAAACGATGGTGTGGGCTTATCAGGGTTGAGTGGCTGATTCCGACTATGCCACCTGTGGCACCTGGTGAAGGCCACCAGCGCCGCTGCAGTCCGCTGAGGCATGGTGGAATGGCGGCCATAGTTATTACTACTCCCCACAGGCGGAGCAGGGCCTCAGGGCAGAGAGACAGGATGGAGGGGGTAGTAGTAGAGGAGAACGGATGCCGCGTCGCATGGTGTGGCGCAGAATGAACAGTCCGGCGGCCATAGGGGTGAACTTCCAAGGCTTTACTCACTTTAGAGTTGGCAGAAGGAAGGCAACTCCCTGCTCCCCGCGGAGTCCTTCGGTCACCAGGGACGGGGGTCTGACAACCTCCAAGTAAGTCCAGTGTTCAATCGGGACCCTACACCAGAGTGTTCCTGAACTACAGACCGAATCCTTTCCTGTCCGTGTGTGTGCGAATAGGCCGGGTCTCCCTCTGAGCTCCTCTCAGAACAAGGGTACGGGTGGCAGCTCCGCTCCTTCCGATACCCGGTGGGATCCTCAGGGCCTACCGGGCTTTCCCGACCAGGACATGGAGTAGCTAGGTTGGGTGTCAGGGGCCGGTACCCCTCTTGCAGCCGGACTCCCTCTGAATATATCAGTTGGTGAGGACAGGTGGCGTACGCCGCTCCGTCTGCATCCTCCCCGGGATCCATTTGCTATGGAGCCACACTCTTAAGCTCCGGGCCTTCTTAGTCCTGGTCCCTGACCGGGTCGAGACATTCCTTGTCTACAACCTGCCCCTCGTCCCAAGGCCAGGGTACGAGGGATGTGTCTCCATCCGATGCAGGCCCACACAGGATCCGCGTTAGGGTGGAAGATCACAGTACCACTCAGCAATTGACAGCATAAAGACAGTCAATGAACGATCAAAGAACCAAGACCCAAGATGGCTTTTTATTAAATATGAAATTTAAAGTGTAACTAAATTGTAAGTCCTCCACCCTCACCCACTAACTGGTTCCCCTAACTCTTGGTTCCCCAGTCTCCCTGCAACCAGGAGCGCAGCACCTAGTGCATAATAGCCCCCTCTGGTGGAGAAATGTAGTGTTGGATGCAAGGTTTGGGTCACGACCATCACACTGTTCTTACCTCAGAGGAGGAACACTACACTCCATTAGAGAAGTGCAGCATCCCTGTGGCGGTTGAACCCTCAGGGGCGCCACATAACAAAGTCAGATATCTGGGGCTGGTCACCCCTCTTGCAGCAGGAGTCCCTCTGATTAGGTCAGAATAAAGAAATACAGGTGGCGTATGCCGCTCCGTTCGTATCCCCCAGGGATCCTTTTGCCTGTGGAGCTTGTCTCCTCTACTCCCCTCCAGGCCTTCTTAGGTAGGGACCTTGACCGGGTAGAGGCAGTGGTTAACTCTGACCCGCTCCTCACCTCAAGGCCAGAGGACGAGGACCGTGTATCTTCAATAGGCTGCAGGTTCTAACAGAAGGCCGCAATCAGCGGTGAAGATCACAATCAAAGACCTTGAACCTAAGATGGCTGTAGATTAAATATGAATGGGTAAGTGTGCCCTAAAAGTGTGTCCTTCACCCTCACCCACTACATGGTTCCCCCTAACTTTGGTTCCCCCCATCTCCTATATCCCGGGCCGGGGCAGCACCCTGGTGCATTTAAGCGCCCTACAGGACAGGAGTGGTGTAGTGTTGAATGGTGAAGTGGTGTCCTGAGAAGTGCTCCATCCTTTCCTGGAAGAGGAGATACCACACCTCGACTGAGGTGCAGTACCCCTGTGGCGACTGAACCCTCAAGGGCGCCTCAAAGCCACAGACCAGGGCCAGGAGTTGGCCACTGGAGATGGGAGGTATGAAACAAATACCTACTCGAATAATGCGAGCTTGGGTGACTTGGTGGATGTGAAAGCCGAGATCAAGGAGCTCAAAGAGTCGCTACAAGCCCATTTGAAGCAAGAGAAGCTTGAGAGACTGGCTGTTGAGAGTCGAGTGGGCGCATTGGAGACAGAGAGGTCTGAGAGAACTCTACTGTTAAAGGAGCAGTTGAAGCCGGAAGAGCTTCAGAGATGGGAGGCTGAGAGGCGAGTAGCTGAGCTAGAGGAAGAAGTTTTCAAGCTCAAAGGTCGCCTAGCAAAGTATCACTCAGTTAACGAGGCCTCCTTGGAGAAGGAAAAGGGCAAACAAGTTGCACTCACTCCCTTATACCATCAGAAGGTGGACCTGAGGAGAGCTAAGAGAGTGTTAACAGAAGAAAAATATGAAATGGAAGTGGTCAAGATGAAAGTTTGTGAATTTGTATCTTTGAGTCAGCTCAGGGGAAGCATGCAGGGTGAAGAAGCTGAAAGCCAGTTGCCCCTGAAACCTGAGCCAGATGATCGTTTGGAGACCACTGGTGAGACAGAAACGTCTCGGTACAAGTGCCTCATAGATGTACCCGAGGATTTGAGAGAAGAATGCACCAGTGAGTCCGTACATGAAGAGTTTAAGAAGGCCGTGGGAGCCTGTAAGGTGTACTCGACCCCAGAAGCTAAACAGCTGCTGGTCCTGTCCACGACCGAAGTCACAGTGAAGAGGGTGGCGATCCTAAGTGACATGCACTGGCGATGTTTTCGCAAGAAACGGTTTCTCCGGTTGAAGACGGAACAAGCCGTTAGACAACTTGAGCTGATGAGAAAAGCTCACAGTCTGCGGGAAGAGGTCATCCGGGTGCCTCAGGTTCGGGTGAACAAGCTCATTGGGAGAAATGGCCAAGCCATGCAGATGATGGTAAAGAAGTCTGGTGTGATGAAAGTAAGCAGTCCACGTGATCGTCAGGACTGGATACCAGATGAAGACGGCATGGTGTCATTCTCCGCTGTAGGAAAGGAAGAAAATCTAGCATATATATGCATGCTGATGGAGTACCGAGTGACCTACCTGCGAGAGGTAGAACAGTTGAATCTCGCCAGACTGCAAATGGAAAGACAGCATCGCCTGAGCAGCAAAAGATGGCAGCCGTCTAGAAATTGTGAGACCAGACAGAGAAAGGGCCTCCTAAATAACAGAACAGCTACAGCTGAAGTTAGGGACCTTTCAAGATGTCCGGAGAGTAGTGGGCGTAGGTTTAGAGGCAGTGAGACCTCCAGTATCTCAGGTTTGAGAGGCCCATACAAATGACCCAATAGAGTACAGGACAGTATGGAGTCGAACCGGACCTAAGATACCAGGGCATGTGAGTCATCCTGCTGTATTGACCGCTGGGAGCGGGGGAGTTCTGACAAGGTTACGACCCGGAAATGTGACTTGACGAAGTCAGTGACAATGACAGATGATAGGTCCCTAAGGAATGGGCTAATGTCGATGACTAATGTTCCAGGGGCTGAGCAGCGCAATTGTCAAGTACATGGTCTCTGTGTGAACTGTGGGTTATGATGTGATTGTGTATATTATGTGTTCAACCCCACAAGTTTGAACAAAGGGGGGGAATATGTAATGCAGCGGCTTGCGGCATTACTGTAATGGTCCAGGGTGTGTTTTGGCCGACCATGTACCTTCCCCCAGGTGACTGGTCACATGACTGTGACATCAGAACAGGTCCTGTGCACACAGAAGGTCTGATCACATGACTGTGACATCAACACAGGTCCTGTGTCCACTGGAAGATATATAAACCCTGGTAGATCTGAGACAGGGGTGTGAAAGGCGTGAGGCCTGTTCCCTGAGTGGGACACCGTTAGTGTGAGGCCTAGTGAGGCCTAGTGAGGCCTGGTGAGGCCTGGTGAAGCCTGGTGAAGCCTGGAAGGTACGAAGGCTGGATCCTTGTGTGTGAGAGATGCCAGTAGCCCTGGAGGGCAAAAGGGCTGGAAACCACGTTTGGTAAGCCTTAGAGCCACAGCTGTGGCTGAACAAAGTGGACTGAAGCAGCTTTTACCCGGCAAAGGTAAAAACACTGCATTATATGGACATTGGTATATTGCTGAAGGCTGTAACTGGATCCAAGTGGGCCTGTCTGCCACTTGAAAGGCTCCCGGATGTTATGTGTGTAATAAGCCGGTGAGCCACTAAGATGGACTGTGTGATAAACGGTTTATGAAGGGTAATAAACTGCTGGATGGTGAAAACTGGAAAAACGTGGCTGGTGTGCTTTAAGTGACCTGGTGCAGCGAGTGTCCCCCAACATGATGACTAGCGCTGCCTTACAGATACCCAAAAATTATAAGGCACAGAGGAATCACTGAGGACGTTGGTACGGTTGGCAAGGTACTCCCTTAGCATCTTCGCAAACTTTGCACTCCTTGTGAGACTACCCCAAACCTCAGGGCCTGTGCGATGGGAGGGTCTGAGAAATTTCTTCCAGAACTTTAACAGTGTTCCCCTGCCTCTGCTGGATTGAAGTTGTGTCTCTCTCGCCTGTACTTCTTGGTTGTCCAACGAAGTGTGCACTCTGCCGCCAGTGTTTTTAGATGGGAATTTTTTTAATAGTTCCGCCACAAGGGCCTTCTGGTACAGCCTGATTTTTGGAGACCTGTCCACCTCAGGAATAAGAGATATAAAGTTCTCCTTGTAGCGTGGGTCTAGAAGTGTCACCAACCAGTAATGACTGTCACCCAAAATTTTGAGAACACGAGGGTCATGGGAAAGGCAGTGTAACATAAACTCAGACATGCGTTGCCAGACGACTAACAGGCAAGACTTCCGTGTCCTCACCAAGAGGATGTCTGACCATGCTCTCCTCCTCCTCCTCTCTGTCCTCTGGCCATCCACGCTGAACAGACGTTATGACAGCTGTGCAGGTAGTACCATCTATAGCGCAAGAAAGTAGCTTCTGTCCTTCCTCCTCCTTCTCCTCTTCCTCATTGTCACCCAATCCACATTGGGATGAGATGAGGCTGGGCTGTGTGTAATGACCCTGTATGGTTCCTTGCTCTATCTCACCGTGCTCCGCCTACAATGCATCCTCTTTGATTGTGAGCAGAGAGCGTTTCAGTAGACAGAGAAGTGGGATGGTGACGCTAATTTTGGCATCATTGCTGCTCACCATTTTGGTGGGGTCCTCAAAGTTTTGGAGGAGGTACATATGTCTGACATTCATGTCCACTCCTGAGGTCTTATGTGTGGAGTCTGAACTGAATACCGACGGCCTTGTTGATGCTGGTACTCAACAACTGCCCTCTTCTGTTCACAAATCCTTCTCAACATCTGCAATGTAGAGTTCCAATGCATGGGGACATCACACACCAGTTTGTGAGCCGGAAGCTGCAGATGCTGCTGAAACACGGCAAGGGCGGCGGAAGCTGTAGCTGACTTTTTAAAATGGGCACACAGGTGGCGTACTTTAACAAGCAGATCCGTCAGCTCCGGGTAGGATTTAAGAAACCACTGAACCATGAGGTTAAGCACATGGGCCAGGCATGGTACGTGTGTGAGCTCGCCTCGCCTCAGAGCCGCCACCAGGTTCCGGCCATTGTCACACATGACCATGCCTGCCTGTAGGTTCAGTGGTGTGAGCCACAGATCTGCCTGCTCTTTCAGAGCTGTCCACAACTCTTCAGCAATGTGCGTTTTTTTTCCTAAGCATATTAGCTTCTGCACAGCCTGTTGCCACTTGGTCGAGGAAGTGCTGCAGTGCTTCCAGCTTGTGACTGATGTGGTCATTTCGGAGATGGAGGCTGTAGAGGAGGAGGAGGCTGAGGAGGATCGGGTGCAGGAGCTGTAGACCGTGGGGGCAACCCTGATTGACCTAGGGCCCGCAATCCTTGGCGTCGGGAGGACGTGTTCCGTCCCAAGGTCCGAATGGGTCCCGGCTTCCACTATGTTAAGCCAGTGTGCCGTCAGTGAGATGTACCGTCTCTGCCCACAAGCACTTGTCCTCATTTCCGTGGTTAGGTGGACTTTACCGGTAACTACGCTGTTGAGAGCACGGCTAATATTTTAGGACACGTGCTTGTGTAATGCGGGTACGGCACACCGGGAGAAATAATGGTGGCTGGGGACCGAGTACCGAGGGACGGACGCCACCATCAGGTTGTGGAATGCTTCCATCTCCAAGCGCCTAAAAGGCAACATTTTGAGCGCAAGCAGCCGTGAAATGTGAGAATTTACACTGTGTTCAGAATTATTAGGCAAATGCATATTTTGATCACTTCGATACTTTTCATACATTTTGTCCTTCTCCAAGCTGCATAGGCTTGAGAGCCAACTCCCTATTAAGTAAATCTGGTGATGTGCATCTCTGTAATGAGGAGGGGTGTTGACTAATGACATCAACACTCTATATAAGGTGTGCTTAATTATTAGGCAACTTCCTTTCCTTTGGCAAAATGGGTCAGAAGAGAGATTGACTGGCTCTGAAAAGTCCAAAATTCTGAGATGTCTTGCAGAGGGATGCAGCAATCTTGAAATTTCCAAACTTTTGAAGCGTGATCACCCAACAATCAAGCGTTTCATGGCAAATAGCCAACAGGATCGTAAGAAGTGTGTTGGCCAAAAAAGGCGCAAAATAACTGCCCATGAATGGAGGAAAATCAAGCGTGAAGCTGCCAAGATGCCATTCGCCACCAGTTTTACCATATTTCAAAGCTGCAACGTTACTGGAGTATCAAAAAGCACAAGTTGGCCAAGGTAAGGAAGGCTGAAAAATGACCACCTTTGAACATGAAACATAAGAAAAACGTCAAGAATGGGCCAAGAAATATCTTAAGACTGATTTTTCAAAGGTTTTATGGACTGAGGAAATGAGAGTGACTCTTGATGGACCAGATGGATGGGCCAGAGGCTGGATCAGTAAAGGGCAGAGAGCTCCACTCCAACTCAGACGCCAGCAAGGTGGAGGTGGGGTACTGGTATGGGCTGGTATCATCAAAGAAGAACTTGTGGGACCTTTTCGGGTTGAGGATGGGGTGAAGCTCAACTCCCAGACCTACTGCCATTTTCTGGAAGACAACTTCTTCAAGCAGTGGTACAGGAAAAAGTCGGTATCGTTCAAGAAAAACATGATTTTCATGCAGGACAATGCTCCATCACATGCATCCAACTACTCCACAGCATGGCTGGCCAGTAAAGGTCTCAAAGAAGAAAAAATAATGACATGGCCCCCTTGTTCACCTGATCTAAACCCCATAGAGAACCTGTGGTCCATCATAAAATGTGAGATCTACAGGGAGGGAATACAGTACACCTCTCGGAACAGTGTCTGGGAGGCTGTGGTGGCTGCTGCACGCAATGTTGATGGAAAACAGATCAAGCAACTGACAGAATATATGGATGGAAGGCTGTTGAGTGTCATCATAAAGAAAGGTGGCTATATTGATCAATAATTTTTTTGGTTTTGGTTTTTGCATGTCAGAAATGTTTATTTCTAAATTTTGTGCACTGATATTGGTTTACCTGGTGAAAATAAACAAGTGAGATGGGATTATATTTGATTTTTATTAAGTTGCCTAATAATTCAGCACAGTAATAGTTATCTGCACAAACAGATATCCTCCTAAGATAGCCAAATCGAAAAAAAACACCACTCCAACTTCCAAAAATATTAAGCTTGGATATTTATGAGTCTTTTGGGTTGATTGAGAACATAGTTGTTGATCAATAATAAAAATAATCCTCTAAAATGCAACTTGCCTAATAATTCTGCACACAGTGTAGCAGTGTGGCCTGTGGGGCGTTGGCTGCATATTTGCACTTGCGTTCCAAGGACTGGGGTATGGACAACTGATCGCTGCGCTGGGACAGGGACATGGACGTGCTTCCTGATGCTGCCTCTTGAGAGTGTGCAACGACAGGTGCAGGGCTGGAGGCATCTTCTCATGCACTATGGACAGGGGCTTGGCTTGCATGCACAACAGCGGAAGAAGCAATGGTGCCACCCGCAGACACTGTTCCTGGACCCTGCGGTTTGGCCCACAAAGTCGGGTGCTTTGCTATCATGTGCCTGATCATGCTGGTGATGGTCAGGCTGGTCGTTTTGCCACCCCTGCTGATGCTGGCCTGGCAGGTGGTGCAAATGGCCGTTTTGGGGTTATCAGCAGAATCTTTAAAAAACAACCAGACTCGGGAAGACAAAACAGTTGTACTGTCAACTTCCTTCATGTTGGAGTTACGGGGGATGGTTGCCTGCCTTCTGTCTGCGGCCACCACACTGCTTCTTCCTGCCTGTTGGAGTGCTCTGCCGCATCCCGCCCCCCCCCCGTGTGCTGCTGTCCTCTCTCTGCATGTCCTCCTGCCAGGTTGGGTCAATTACTATATCATCCACCACCTCATCTTCCACTTCCTCACCCTGGTCCTCCTCCTGACTTTTGTGGCATTTGTATCTCATCGTCATCCACCTCTTGTGACACTTTCCGACCTTCGCCTTCGTGTGACCGTGTCTGCTCAAATTTTTGGGCATCGCTACATGCGATCTCCTCTTGCCCCGCTTCAAGTGGACCGGGCGAGAAGCCCGAATCTATAAATGGAAAAGTGAACAGCTCTGCAGAGTGTCCAAGTGTGGGATCAGTTGTTTCCGGACACTCGGCATGGTGGGAGGAAGGAGGTTCAGGGTGAGGAATATGCGGTCCAGACTCATGGCTACTGAGACTTGACCGTGTGGAAGACAGGGTGGTGGTGGTCGTGGCTAAGTGATTGGAAGCATTATCCGCTATACAACCAACAACCTTTTGACACTGCTCTGGATTCAATAGTTGTGTCCCTTAGGAATTGGGACAGGAAGGTCGGGCGAGATGATGTGGGTGTTTGTTATGGCACAATTTCAGCTTGCCCACGGCCTTGTCCTCAGCCTCTGCATGCACCATCACCATCACGTCCAGTTCCCCGTCCCTTGCCACGTGCCTTTCCCATTTTAAATGGAGGACAGTATCTTCCACGTTCACTACAAATGACTGAGTTTGGAGCGAACTTATATGTGATCCGTGTGACGGAGAAAATAGAGTTTTAAATTCCTGGCCTGTAGGTAACTAGTTTGAACAACAAACTGCTGTGAATTGCTTCACTGACACACTGAAAGAAATTTTTAATGGAGGCCAGAAATGGCAGTATTTTCTGACAACGTATATGTGATCCGTGTGACGGAGAAAACACAGTTTTAAATTGCTGGCCTGTAGGTAACTAGTTTGAACAGCAAACCAGTGTCAAAAACTTCGCTGACACAGTGAAAAAAAATTGGAATGGAGGCCAAAAATGCCAGTATTTTCTGAAAACGTATATGTGATCCGTGTGACAGAGAAAACACAGTTTTAAATAGCTGGATTTCTAGCTCTGTAATATGGAAAGGACCAGGCTGTATTCTGCAGTGCCAACAAGCAAATGGAGCAGAAAAATGGTGTTCTCTGGATTGCTTTTTAAGCAAATAATGAGGATTAAGATACAAAAAAATTATTCCTGGCCCCTGAGACCTGGGCCTTTTTCTAGAAATATAACAGCAGCAGCAGCCAGAACTGGAATGGGGCCTCTTGTGCTATATGCACTGCAGTCTGTTATATACCCTGCCTGCCTGCAAATATACACTGCCTGCCTGATATCTCTGCAGATTGATTAGTTAGTCCTCAAAAGGACTGTTTGTTTAGATGGATATGTGTAATGTACGGTTTTTCTCCCTACACTACCTAATACACAAGCAAAACTCTCCCTGGCGCAGCAGCAGCTCTCCCTACACTGTCTGATTCCGGAGTGACGGTGACGAGCATGGCGGCGCCAGGTCTGATATAGACCTGATGACGCTGTGCGACCAGCCAATCACTGTAATGCCACAACCACCATGGCTACGGCATTACAGTGAGTGGCAGGCAATCCCTGCATGTTGATTGGCGCTCTAAAGAGCACCGATCATATAGGGAGGGGATCCGAGCATCCGCCCGAGAATCTTGCAAGCACTCGGCGAGCTCTGAGAATCTCGAGTACTGAGATGCTCGTGCGAGTACCGAGTATTTGCGAGTATGCTCGCTCATTACTACCAGTCAGTTTTCAGCACTTACAAGCATGAAAAAAAAATCCAAAATCAGAACAATTAGTGCCCAAATCAAAGGATTAGATTGGGTTCTTGAAAAACAAATATTTTTTTCTCATTAAAGACACTAGAAATCTGAATGTCTGAATCTGAAAACCATCAATACTTCATCAAAAAAGCAGAACATTTTATAAAGAAAGAGAAAAGCGCGGCTGTGAAGCAAATAGCAAAAGCTCCTCATTACACAATCATTCTGAAGTGTTCAACATCGGCTGAAGTAGTCATTAAATGGTTACAACACTGCTTCTCACGCATGGCAAATGCAGTTCATGGGTTGTTCTGTTTGCCCCATGCTTGCAGAAAGTAATGGGCTGTTTACAACTGATAGGCATGTGAAAGTGTACCTGTTCTTACAGATTTATAGACGCATCCAGTTAGAAATGAGCGGATCAGGCAAAAATTTGAATTTGCCTGCTCACACAATTTTTTCCTGCTAAATTCTAAGGTTTTTTTTACCCAAATATAGTGCTCCTTCCTGGAGAGATCTCAGAATATAATAAAGGTAACATGTAAAAACTATAGAGAAAAATCCTTATACTCATCTCACTGGAATCCTCCACTACTCACCATCATCCTTACCATATCTTACCACCGCTCACGCTTAGATATCAAGGCTTCTCATATTTGCCAGAACTTCAGTCTTTGATGCGGCCTGGGAGGGTTGTGCATATGTGCACACAATGTAAAAATGCATGCCATGAGGTGATGATACCATGACCTTTCGGCAGCTTGTGCAGAATCCTCCCGGGTTTCATCAAAGCCAGAAGTTTTGGTCAATCATGATAGACTCAAAGAATTCATGTGAGCGGTGACCATTTGAAGATGTGGCATGGACCAGAAGGGTGACTTGGAGGGGACGGTGAAGTGAGCTTTGAGTAGAATTTTTTTTAAACATTTTGATAACCTTGTACTGTGCAGAAAAATTTCTGAATCTGTGAGGAAGCGAATTACAAAAAAAATCAGTATTTTGGTGAATGCAAATTTTGGTGAGATTCAAGTAGAATTCAATTCCACTCAAAGTTATTCGCTCATCTCTGCATCCATTTAATAGCTGTTAATCTGGCAAGTACTCTGTTATGTCTATATAATCTTGTAAGAGGGTCAAAGCAGACTCTGGTCACCCTCTTATCAAATAACTCTTAAGAGATTGTCTCCAGCAATTATCGGTCTGGTTCTGAGAGCATGTAGAGTGAGAATGAAGTGATATTGGCTCTGTGACTGACCTGGGCATAAGAGATAGTGAAGGGAGAGATATTGAGAAGCAGTCCCCAGTGTTAAAGCACACCAGGTGAGGTGGATCTTCTAAGCCTTAGGTCTAAGTAGGCACATGGACCCCGGGCATCAGTGCAGCAAGGCACGCGGGCAGCGATGACTGTAAAGACACATCAGGAATCTCAAGATCAGCAGGAGAGATGAAGTGAAACCCTGATTGGATGAATTCATGTACAAAACATAAACAGTACAGAAGGTTGAGTACACCAAACATAGGATGATGAGTTTTAATCCCAAGACACAGGTGTGTGTGTGGCAATGGGTCTTAAATAGGTCTAGGTAGATGATGTCATTGTCATGCTAGGTAAGGGAAGGTCCCAGCATACGATGACAGGAAAAGGGGGGAAGCCAAGCAACTAGGCAAAGGGAGAGTGGAGACCCTTAGGCAGACGTAAAAACACTGTGACTCCCCTATCATCCCTAAATAGCTTCCGCACCTATCGCCGAGAAGGATACCTTAGCCCTGGCTGTCCCTAGTGCTAGGCCCTAGGAAGGGAGGGGGAGGGGTGAGCATTAGTCATTCCCACTGCAACTAAAGACAAACAAGGGAAACAGACAAGGGGATACACTTAGCTTTGAGAAGACACCAGAGAGATCACGACTACAATCCTCAAAGGAACTCCAAGAAGAATCTAGCCAACTGCTAGAACTCCAGACCTGAACAGAGGAATATACTGTATCACCAGCGATTCTCTGGAGAAATTGAATGTATTTAAAGATCCAGCAAGGGTGCGTTAATTAGCAACAGAAGGTGGAGATCACCGCTGGGTCCTAGAGAGGGAGAGATGATGAAAGGATGAAGAAGGTGTCTCCAAGGCCAAGCGTAGTGACCTTCTACAGCCAGATCCAGAATGACTGTCTGTCAAACCTGATACACCCGTTGCAGTCATTGATCCACTCCAGACAACTTGTAAAACTTGATGTGGAACCCAACAGAGGGCAGAAAACCTATGGAAAGGAAGCATGGACCGAAATACCTGGGAGAGATGTCTAACACCCAAAAAACAACACATGCTTTAGGGGTAAGACTATAATGGCCGACTTTAGCTAAACATACTGTAAATTGATTTCCATTAGGTTAGCCCTTGGTATTGCCCCTGCAATCGTGTAGCGCCATATCTTTTCAGCACAATGCCAACAATACTGGGTAATTCAAATTCTTTGTAATTCCGATTGTGCCCTGTAATAAAGTGTAGCATTGCCTTTTTTGAAGACAAATTCAGTGATATGTTTCCTTCAGGCTCTATAAATTTTGTTAATAATAATTATTTTCAGACACTGGATATTAGTGCTGAATAAACCCTATTTCTATTTGATAAATCAAGGCCATTTCTAACCCATCAGCTAGTATTCCAAAAGTGTTTTGTTTCCTCATTCGGTGAAACTCATTTCCTTATGTGAGATTTGGGTCAATTTTAAAAAGAACATATGAAAAACAAGCTGCCCATGCATGATGTTTCTGTAAGCTTGCATAATCACGGGTTCAATACATAAAGCAATGATTTCTGTGACTCTCTCTCCCGCGTCATTTACAGGCAGCCAGCGTCTTCCTTAGAGGAAAGGTGCAATGTCTTGTAAATGTGTGCCATTCCCGTACAATGTTAGAGCACCTCATTAACCATTCCCCGCACCTTCTGCTAAGCTGAAGATAGGGAGACATTGGAAGGAAGACGCATGCTGTAAAAATTCATGAGCTCGGAGACCATCTTGGTGTAAAACACTTCGACAATTCAGTTAAACTGCTCGGAATGGAACCTGTCATAAATCTTTATGGTTTCTGCAATGTAGATAAAGGGACTGGTGGTGATTAGGATGTTGGGGCCACAAAAGGTCATGTGTTTGGTGCAGAGAAGTGTCCCCACTGTCTTCTCTTCATTCCTTTTTAATCAGCCATGGGACTAGCAATGTCAGATCATGAAATAAAGGCATGAAGAGCGCAAATCATATTTTCTGTAGTATCTCAAGTCAGTTATTAAAGGTTAGTTCTGTCAGATGTTTATAAAGAGTTGCACTCATTAATGCTTTATAGAGCCCGATGGGGCCACATATGATGCCTGCACACATTCAGAGTAGAGATGAATTGAAGATATAATTATACATATGCTTCAGGCATACAATCTGTTCCATTCCTATCCATCAATATACACTTAAAATATGGCTTTTCACTTCATATTAGTTCTGTACAGATAAAATCTGATAATCCAGCATCTTTGGGACCAGAAATGCGTGGAGTGTCATAAATTTAAATAAAAATCTCATATGAAACATCAGCCTTTATGGTGTGGACACATATCGTAATTATTTGCACTGAAAAAAATCTCATTCGTCCCAGGAGCAGAAAGAAGGGAAGATATAGTGCCTCACAATGTCAATTCAACATGTTACGGTCAGGTCAGCCAGAGAGGGCGACTCCCCAAACTGACTTATAGATCGAGGTCGTCCATCAGTGTAAACCCCTATATATTCTCCAGGGACTGACACAAAATTGGTGCAACCTCTACAACCGCAAAAGAGCTTAAGAAGTAAAGGTGACCACTTCCACCTCACAGACACATTATTAGGACCATAAACTGTTCCTGAACAAGGGTCCTCCTCTGTCTGTGTCCAACCTTATGCACCAATAGAGCATATTAAGATAGGATGTCATTATTTATGGGAGTTACTAAAAGGGCTGATAGGGAATCTGTCCCAAGTGTAGAGTCCATTTCGAATACAACAAACGACTATGCCATTTGTCGGGGCATTTCGATATAGGACTTGGGCTTCAAAATACATTTTTGACACTGTCGAAGGAAGACATAGCTGGTCCTCTACTTTTATAGAGTATTAAAAATGAGATTTGGATTTCTACAGTAAGTTACACTGATGGCACAAGTCTCCTTTTTCGCAGCCTGACGATAAACGACTCATGTTTAGGTAAATGTTTTAGATTTTGAATTCATTAATCTTTTCTTTGAATAAACATAGACTCACAGATTTAGATCTCTGACCTTTTTTGAGACTGAAAATTACCAGTTATTTATGTTAATCTTAACTGCCAGTAATTGATCCATGATCAGCAATTAGTCACATCTCTACTGAAATCTACTCCTGTAACGTCTCCTTCTGTCACCAGGTGCCACCGTTATCATTCTGCATCTAGCACTTGTGATGGAGAAGATGTCAGAACCAGAAACACTGGGCAGCACAGACTCTGTCCATCCACTAAGATAAGAGTGGCTGGGGCTAGTGCTGTCCAGACTGGTAGTATGGGTGTGGTGCTGCCCAATGAAAATAATAAGCTGTCTCTTTGGCCATTGGAAAGCACCACACCCTACTAAAGCTAACAGTTGCTGGAAATTGCTAGATGCAGCATTGTTTTTCCTCTGATTCAGTCCTGTGCTCTCAGCTCTTTTCTATGGATCAGTGAACCCAACTGGAAAGTTCAGGGTCCGTACTGGACACAGACTTCTTAATGTACGTCTGTGTTACTGTTCAGGTTCAGCAGGCTAAAGGTTGTTGAAAAGCTTTAATGTCATGGCTGTGATTGGCCAGCGCAACACATGACACGGCCTGAAAGTGTAAAATAAATAATTTTAAAAAAGATGTGCAGTCCCCCTATTTTTATAACCAGCCAAGGCAAAGCAGACAGCTGTGAGCTGGTCTTATTATGCTGGGAAGTGGCTAATATCCATGGAACTTCCCAACCTATTAATATCAGCCCCCAGCTGTCTGCTTTGCATTTTCTGGTTATTAAAAATGAAGAGACACTAATCAAAAAAAGACATGGGGCCCTACTTATTTTTAATAACCAACTAAAGCAAAACAGACAGCTGTGGGCTGAAATTAAGAAGCTGGGAAGCGCCATGGATATTGGCACCTTCCCAGCATAATAAGACCAGCCCTCAGCCGCCCCAGAAATGGAGCATCCATTTGATGCTTTAATTCTGGCACTTAGCCTTGGGTCTTCCGGAGAGTCCTGGTGTGGTGGCAATTAGAGTAATAGGATTGTGGGGATGATGTCAACTGTGTAATGTTCTCTGACATCAAGCCTATGGGTTAGTAGTGGAGAGGAGTCTTACAGACACCCCATTCCTAACCAAGTAAGTAAAAAGAGAAAAAAAAACACAGAAAAAAAATCTTTATTTGGAAAAAAACTCCCTAACAATTTCCCTCTTTCACCCATTTATTTAAAAAAAATGAATCCACACCAGTCCGTCATAATCCAAATGGAGATCCCATGAGGACCGCCACCTTCTTCGTCCAGTGTATGGAGCCCCATTCAGAGAAAGAAGCTCCATTGACTGGAGCAGCAGCCAATGCTGGGCCTCACAGTGTACTCTGCGAATCCCGGCCGCTGTGAACTGAGGTGCCGTCAGTAAAGTTACTTCAGTTCACAGGTGCCGAGTCTCACGAGGGCAGCTCAAAAGCCGGAATGATGAGTGGTGACGTCACAGATGCTCTCCATCCAATTTCACTGCGCTAGAGCTAGTATGCAATGAAGAATGGACAAAAAATTTAGCCTCTAGATGTGCAAAGCTTGTAGAGACATCCCCCAATGGTCTGTCTCATACTCCCTTACAGCCTGGTTGCTAGTTGTCGGGATGTTGCTGGATTCGAAATGGGTTCAGAACCTTCTGTGGTCTCCCATTTCAGTCCAGCCAGGGCTGATGCTGCTCAGCATCATCATCAGCCTCAACCCCTACGCGGGGAGTCTGCTAAGTTTGCCCCCCGCTTTAAAAAAGGGTACCCTGTACACCGGAGGGGTCACAGTTCTAAGAATCTTCTCTGTGACCCGGTGGACCACATTCATGCTCCCCTGCTCATTGAGGAAAATGAGTGTCAAGTGGAGGGGGATGTTAGAAGGGGGGATAATGTTAGGCGTTGGGCTGTTGCTGGATTCAAAATAGGTTCAGAACCTTCTGTGGTATCCCATTCAGGTCCAGCTGGGGCTGATGCTGCTCTGCATCGTCATCAGCCCCAACGCCTAGCTGGTCCACAAGATGCACAGATTGTCTCTTGGGGCTTTGTACCTAGCAACTTTAAGCATAGGTTGCAGAGAGAGACAGGGCTCTTGGAGTCTAAGTCCAGGATTCGCCGCACTGAGCATGCCCGTGACCTGGCGGAGCATGATTGGTCGTTTGGCAACCACCTGACCCGGTGACCTGGCACCACCTGATTGGTCCACAGGTGGCATCACCAATGGTGCGACGTTGGGCAGGGCTTAGTCTTTAAAAGGCCCGCCCACAAACATGGTGGTGCTCTCTGATCATAGAGCATGTGATGCTGTTGTGTGGACCACTGTTCCACGTAGTTTCCATAGGCAGGTTTAGTGGAAATAGGCAGGCTAGTGGAAATAGGCAGGTAGCTTCGTCTTGCAGTCTGGCTCTGCCAAAGGGGTCACCTAACACCCCGAGCAGCCTTCAGACATCCTATCCATGACTATCGCCTGTCAGCCACGTGGAGTAGTACCCTTCAGTCCGGTAGCATGCTGGCTGGAGGCACGTGTACCCATCGGCGTAGTCACACACGCATCCTTGCGCCGCCAGGGTAGTCCCTGTGCAGTAACAGGTCTACAGATCTCGTGCTGCTAACGGAGATTGTGCGAATTGCTATACCCGTTCCTGTGTGCAGTAACACGGAAGGGTTTATCATTTAAGTTGGTTGCTTTCCTTTCCACCCGGAAAGTATTCGGCAGCAGCCCGCGAGGCTGCATCGCAGACCCCGGTGACGGTTGCGTTCCATTATAATAAAGTTGTTTGCAATCTCCCTCCTAACACTGGTGCACCTCAAAAATTATTCTAAGCATTGATCTTACCACATGCCAACAGGGACATGTGATTAAATGGGTGTGTATGAACCAACTTTGAGGCTTCTTAACCCAAAATTCTAGCCCTTCTGTGCTTAATGAGGATTAGCAGGCATACAGTAGATGCCGAGATCGTTAAGTAGACAGGCATTGGACTGCTCATTTCTCATTAGCATATAGAGAGAATAATGTTTAAATATATCTGTTGCAGGTATCAGGGATATAAAGGATGGTTTGTTAGGATGCTAATTAAATGGCACAAAACGTGTTGGCATCATTTAGAAGCTGGAAACCTGATGACCGTTTCCCCTTTAAAGTATAAGATACTTCTTCTATTGCCATTTATTTCCAGTGATGGTGATGGAATCACTACCCAAGCAGAGAAAATGTTGCTCTGTAATCTGCTCTTCTTCTCCTCAATGGGTATTGTCTCTCTGTCACCTTCAGAGGCAGCGGATGGAATTATATTGCTCGATAGCGGTAATTACAGAAACTATCAACATGTAAATACAAATAAGCCTTTCATTGTGTGGCCCATTGTCAGACAGACCTTTCTTTTCCATTGACAGCTTTTGAATAGGTTTTATAAGACATAAAATTTGTTTATAGCCTGAAATTTTCACTGATGGCTTTGTATTAAACCAATGTATGTCACACTAGATTCGAATTTATCTACAGTAGCTTAAGAAACTCAGAAAGAAAAGCAACAAATTAATAAAAACTAATCAAAAGGTGTACATTTTGTTACATTAGAGCATATTTTGTTAGATGGCAGAAACTGACTATTTTTGTTCACCCTCCTATAAGAGAGGACAAAACTGAAGTGTTGTTGCCCCAGATTATTGAGGGGAGTTTGTCTCTGGAACTGTCCTGGGCAGAAGAAGCCATACCCACCCACAATGACTGATGGAAGAGACCGTCCTATTATATTGCCACTGCTGTAGCAAGACAGGAGCCATGGGAAGTGCTAAGTCCTGCTGAGATGTCTCAGTAGCAAAGACAGAGCAGTAGTAGATGGTGAGGAGAAGTTGACCTGTGAAAAAACAGGGAGATTTAGCTGCCAGGAGAGTTATGATTGTTTGCCACCTGAAGAACCTGTCGAGTGAATGGCCAACCGAGATGAGCTGCAAACCAGTAATTGCCATACTATGAGTGAAGGGTAAGCCATTGTGGAGACAAGTGTCTGAGGTTAGCGTGTGCATGTTTGTGTGTCTGTGCAAAGACTCGCTGAAGAAAAGATTGTGAGTTAGAGTCTCACCAGTGAAAAAAACAGTCCAGAGTGAGATTTCTGGAAGGTTGGTCTGTTGCTGCATTGTAATTGAGAGTAAGTGGGAAAGTGTCCTAAACATGCCTGTGTGAAAGAAGTGTCTACAAACAGACTGTAATTAAGTTGTTGCTAAAACTTTTAAAGACTGCATATACAGTATTGTGTATATATACAGTAAAGAGAATGTGTGTCTTGTACATAGATCCGTTAGAGGAGAATCCAAATTCAGAGTTGTCCTGTAAATTATACTAAACTCAGGTGCTGACATATCATTAGAGAAACCAGTGCAGTGGCACAGGGTCCCAAGAGGTAAGGGGGACCATTTCTACCTTCAAGTCAGGTGGAATTGTGCATTATGAGGAGCTATTGAGCTGCAAAGTGCCCATATATTGTTCTTGCACAAGGGCCCTCCCTTGACTGTGTCCGTCAGTGACTGAGCTTGCAACCTACCAAACAAGTTTGGTGAACCTCTTACAAGATTCTCAAACTTTTTATACTGGGTCATCACTAGCTTTCACAACGAGTTGCGTGGGCATCACCATTGGCAGTAGCCAAGCCACAATTACTCAATAGCATGCAATCTGAATGGGTTTCAACTCACAAACACTAGAGATCGAGTTATTGCCAAGATGTATTCCCAAAGGCGTACTCTGAGATAGATGCTGTAATCAATGTTTTCACTTAGAAACTGATTTCAATAGCCCATTAATAATTCCTCATCCTTTGAGCCAGTAATGATGTCTCTAAGTTCAAACAGCTCCACATGGTGTGATATTGTAAAAACATCTAATTTACAAAGAACCGTTTTTATACTCATAAACATGAGAAAATGTCATGTAAAAAAAAATTTACTTTTAGATTTTCAAGTGCTCTTTCGTATTGTATGTTGTTGGTTTATTGCTTTGCAAATGTGGTCCAAACATGGGAACTGTGTTCTGTTGGCCTGGCAAATATCTCTGTGATTTGGGCAGCAGAGATGTGAGGATGAAAAGGATGAGGGTTTGGCTTCATGCTGTCATCTCCTAACTATTCTACAAAGGTCACTTTCATACCCTATTATTGGACCTACTACAGAGCACTGATAAATTTCATTCTTTCTACCTGATGTCCATCCTAACTTTTGATAGTCTTCTTGACGAGCTTTATCGTAAGTTAAATGTCAACAACACACAATGTATTTCTTCTGAGAAATGTTTCATTGTCATCCCAATGTAAGTTTTTTTTAGAAATTAGCAAACTTTTTGATATTCAAAACTTGATATTCTCCAGTTCTGTAAAATTTTTCCAAAAAACTAGAATTGCGGTGAATCGTTTCATAGCAAATACTGAAATGGCTCTCATTGCCTTGAAAAGATGTGAAAAAAAACTGACATTTTTATGAGCGTACCCAACCACTTTCAAGCATTTGCATCGACACGCAAATCTTCATGATGGAGATGTCCCTTATTGAAAAGGAAGAATGGAAAGAAGGTAAAGAAGATAGCGCTATACAAGTGTACTGATTATTCAAATATCCAGATTTAGGATTTAAAATTCCCACATATTTTAATTGTGTAATAATAGAGCACAACTCCATATAATGTATTGGAAAATAAGTTTTCCAATCAGATGAGGCAATCTAGTCCTATTCAAGTAAGATCGTAGAAGCGGAAATGTAGACAAAAGTTCATGGGTCACTATGTGATAATGGCACTCCCAATTGGAAGCAAACACTAAAAAAGATTAAAAAAAACACCAACTAACAAAAGCAGCTTTATGGAAAACACAAATACAATGTGTTTCGACTTCATCCTTCCTTTATCAAATGTACACATAATTTTGAACTCAATAGTTTTATGTACATATTCTAATTAGATGGGCAATGTTGTTAACTTCCTTTTACAATTGGGGACCAAGGATGTCAAAATGTGCTTGAATAAAGACAAACTCGTAGACACTGCAGGCTATTTTAGCATACTTTGGCCATGCAGGCTGCTCACAGTAGCTGTAGAAATATGCAGCCTGGCATCATTTTTTTTATAAAGCAGCACCTGGGACACCTTCAAGAAATGGCTGTATCACAGGTTGCCAAATTATTGGAACTTAGAACTTTTTGTATACCTGTAATGAACACTATAGTGGTCTAGATACAGCACATTATGCAACCCACACCATATTCCCAAGAGTATGACTGTTATGACATTCCCTCTTCATGTAGTTGTGTACATGGTCTCTAGAGCTAACTCTGAACCAATTTCCAAACCACCACTGAAGAGGATAAGCCATCATTCCAGCCTCCATTGTCATCTTACTCTGAACCATTATATTTTTTGGGGTGGTGGCATGAGGTCAACAAAAAACCTGTAGCTGGACATCTTGCTTGTAGCCCAATGTGGTGCAAACACCTTCTGATGGTTTGTGGAGACACTGATGACTTAAGCTGCATTTACACTGAGAGATAATTGTGAATGTGCATTCTTAAAAATGCTCTTTTCATGATTATCTTGCTTTGCGAACAAGCTGCCGATCACCCATTGAAGTAGCAAACGCTTGTTCATTCAGTGAAGTGATCTTTTGCACAGTGTAAAAGATCATTGTTCCTTGTAATGCACACGCCCGGGCTGAGCGGCGTGTGCGTGTATATGTAGTGATTCCATTGGACCGTGCCGGAGAGTGAATGCCTGGAGGGGCGTAACTAAGTATTCACCCGATCCGACCAGGGTCGCACGACGGCATACGACGCCAGTGCACCAAGGAGGAACCGAGCAGAGGGACCAGGTGCTACTCCAGGACAGACCCCGGACACGGCTGTTGACCCACACCGGGGAATACAGGAGCAGGCAGGTTAGGCTGGCACACAGACTGGTGGGTATAGGCAGGCACAACTGGTATGCAGGCAGGCGGGTATGCAGGCAGGGGGGTACAGGCAAGCACGGCTAGAGTGCAGACAGGGAGGCACTAGCAGGTTGGAACACAGGCGGGATGGGACCCAGTACAGACTGGGACTCAGGAACAGAACCACAGATGTGGCGGACAAACACAGTAGAGTGAGGCCGCCCAGAGTAGTGAGCGAGAGCAGGGCAAGATGAGACTGCCTGGAGCGGTGAGCGAGAGAAGAGCAGGACGAGGCCGCCTGGAGTGGTGAGCAAGAGTAGAGCAGGACGAGGCCGCCTGGAGCGGTGAGCAAGAGTAGAGCAGGACGAGGACGCCTGGAGCGGTGAGCAAGAGTAGAGCAGGACGAGGCCGCCTGGAGTGGTGAGCAAGAGTAGAGCAGGACGAGGCCGCCTGGAGCGGTGAACAAGAGTAGAGCAGGACGAGGCCGCCTGGAGCGATGAGCAAGAGTCAGAGCAGAGCGAGACTGCCGGAGCAGCGAGCAAAGGGTCAGAGCAGAGCGAGACTGCCGGAGCAGCGTGCAAAGGGTCAGAGCAGAGCGAGACTGCAGGCGCAGTGAGAAAAGGGTAAGAGCAGAGCGAGACTGCCGGAGCAGCGAGCAAAGGGTCAGAGCAGAGCGAGACTGCTGGAGCAGCGAGCAAAGGGTCAGAGCAGAGCGAGACTGCCAGAGCAGCGAGCAAAGGGTCAGAGCAGAGCGAGACTGCCGGAGCAGCGAGCAAAGGGTCAGAGCAGAGCGAGACTGCCGGAGCAGCGAGCAAAGGGTCAGAGTAGAGCGGAAACGGCAGGAGCGGAGAGCGAGGCAGGGCAGAGGGGACAGGGCTCTGTTCACACGGAACAGACAGGAAGGGAAAGGCAGAACCAGATACCCACAGGGTACTTGCAGTGAAGTAGCGAGTGGACCACAAACTCACAAACGGAAGTACAGTGACAACGAGCAGGAGTTAGGTACGAGTTCAGACTCAGCAGAAAAAGGGAAGGTACGGACATAGAGAAAAACAGGAAACAGGCTAGGAGAGTATACAGACAAGAACAGACACAGCAGCAAGATACAGAAGCGGGTCTAGGTATGCGGCCCCTAGAAGGCGGAGCGAACAGGCTAGGAGCGTGTTCAGACAGGAACAGGCAAGATACAGGAAGGGGTTTAGGTATGTGGCCCCTAGAAGGCGGAAAGAACAGGCTAGGAGCGTGCTCACACAGGCCTGGAAATACAGCCTTCAGGATAGGCAGAAAACAACAGGCTAGAGGATAATACAGACAGGACACAGTTCAGACGCGGGAACTGATACCGAAGGCAGGAAACATAAACGGGACCTAGCATATCAGTGACCAGAAGCTAACTGACAGAACACAATGCTTAGGCAGGGTTTCTTGGAAGAAGCTGGGTTAAATACCAGATGACAGACAGCAATAGGCTGAGGACGCACAAGGGGTGTGCCCGCAGCAGGTACAAGAAACAGGAAGTGATCGGGCGCCGCCCTTAAGCAGCAGAAACAGAGGCAAGCAGACAGCATGGAGGGAAGCCAGGCTAGCAGACTGGACTGGAGATCAAGTGCGCGCTCTTGCACAGTGAGAGATGGACCACTATGCAAGGACGCCGCCAGGTATGTTACATTCCTTATGGCGCATCATCCTGTGTGAATGCCTAAACCCATGGCAGCCTATGCGCACTCCGCACTCTATTACAGATATCTGGGAGCCGCATAAGTTATTTTGGTCTACCCGTGTAAATAGGCATTTAAACGACTGGGATCGGTAAAGGTTTAAAGCACCATCAATTAGTATATAGGGTCTTCCCTTGTTATGTTCAGTGGTGTATGTAAGTAATGATGAGCGAGCATGCTCGCCACTGCTCGGTACTCGCTCGAGCATCTCACTGCTTGAGATGCTCGGCTAGTATTTCCGAGTTGCTCGGCGGGAGCTCGGGTCTCCTCCCTGCATGTTTGGCACTCTTTAGAGAGCCATTGAACATGCAGGGATTGTCTGCCACTCACTGTAATGCCGTAGCCATGTTGGTTGTTGCATTACAGTGATTGGCTGGCCGCACGGCGTCATCAGGTCTATTTCAGACCTGGCACCGCCATGCTCGTCACAGTCTCTCCGGAATCAGGCAGAGTAGGGAGAGGTGCTGCTGAGCTAGGGAGAGATTTGCTTGTTTATAGTTATTATAGATATTCCACAACATATATATATATATACAGTACAGACCAAAAGTTTGGACACACCTTCTCATTTTAAGATTTTTCTGTATTTTCATGACTATGAAAATTGTACATTCACACTGAAGGCATCAAAACTATCAAATAACACATGTGGAATTATATACTTAACAAAAAAGTGTGAAACAACTGAAAATATGTCTTATATTCTAGGTTCTTCAAAGTAGCCACCTTTTGCTTTGATGACTGCTTTGCACACTCTTGGCATTCTCTTGATGAGCTTCAAGAAGTAGTCACCGGAAATGGTTTTCACTTCACAGGTGTGCCCTGTCAGGTTTAATAAGTGGGATTTCTTGCCTTATAAATGGGGTTGGGACTATCAGTTGTGTTGTGCAGAAGTCTGGTGGATACACATCTGATAGTCCTACTGAATAGACTGTTAGCTGCTTTTTTCTTGTCATAATACAAATTCTAAGTAAAGAAAAACGAGTGGCCATCATTACTTTAAGAAATGAAGGTCAGTCAGTGCGAAAAATTGGGAAAACTATAAAAGAGTCCCCAAATGCAGTTGAAAAAACCATCAAGCGCTACAAAGAAACTGGCTCACATGAGGACCGCCCCAGGAAAGGAAGACCAAGAGTCACCTCTGCTTCTGAGGATAAGTTTATCCGAGTCACCAGCCTCAGAAATCGCAGGTTAACAGCAGCTCAGATTAGAGACCAGGTCAATGCCACACAGAGTTCTAGCAGCAGACACATCTCTACAACAACTGTTAAGAGGAGACTTTGTGCAGCAGGCCTTCATGGTAAAATAGCTGCTAGGAAACCACTGCTAAGGACAGGCAACAAGCAGAGGAGACTTGTTTGGGCAAAAAGAACACAAGGAATGGACATTAGACCAGTGGAAATCTGTGCTTTGGTCTGATGAGTCCAAATTTGAGATCTTTGGTTCCAACCACAGTGTCTTTGAGCGACGCAGAACAGGTGAACGGATGGACTCTACATGCCTGGTTCCAACCGTGAAGCATGGAGGAGGAGGTGTGATGATGTGGGGGTGCTTTGCTGGTGACACTGTTGGGGATTTATTCAAAATTGAAGGCATACTGAACCAGCATGGCTACCACAGCATCTTGCAGCGGCATGCTATTCCATCCGGTTTGCGTTTAGTTGGACCATCATTTATTTTTCAACAGGACAATGATCCCAAACACACCTCCAGGCTGTGTAAGGGCTATTTGACCAAAAGGGAGAGTGATGGGGTGCTACGTCAGATGACCTGGCCTCCACAGTCACCAGACCTGAATCCAATCGAGATGGATTGGGGTGAGTTGGACCACAGAGTGAAGGCAAAAAGGCCAACAAGTGCTAAGCATCTCTGGGAACTCCTTCAAGATTGTTGGAAGACCATTTACAGTGACTACCTCTTGAAGCTCATCAAGAGAATGCCAAGAGTGTGCAAAGCAGTCATCAAAGCAAAAGGTGGCTACTTTGAAGAACCTAGAATATAAGACATATTTTCAGTTGTTTCACACTTTTTTGTTAAGTATATAATTCCACATGTGTTAATTGATAGTTTTGATGCCTTCAGTGTGAATGTATAATTTTCATAGTCATGAAAATACAGAAAAATCTTAAAATGAGAAGGTGTGTCCAAACTTTTCGTCTGTACTGTATATATATATATATATATACAGTGCTGGCCAAAAGTATTGGCACCCCTACAATTCTGTCAGATAATACTCAGTTTCTTCCTGAAAATGATTGCAATCACAAATTCTTTGGTATTATTGTCTTCATTTAATTTGCTTGTAAGGAAAAAACACAAAAGAGAATGAAGCAAAAATCAAATCATTGATCTTTTCACACAAAACTCAAAAAAAGGGCCGGACAAAAGTATTCGCACCCTCAGCCTAATACTTGGATGCACAACCTTTAGCCAAAATAACTGCGAACAACCGCTTCCGGTAACCATCAATGAGTTTCTTACAATGCTCTGCTGGAATTGTAGACCATTCTTCTTTGGCAAACTGCTCCAGGTCCCTGATATTTGAAGGGTGTCTTCTCCAAACTGCCATTTTGAGATCTCTCCACAGGTGTATTATGGGATTCAGGTCTGGACTCATTGCTGGCCACCTTAGAAGTCCCCAGTGCTTTCTCTCAAACCATTTTATAGTGCTTTTGGAAGTGTGTTTTGGGTCATTGTCTTGCTGGAAGACCCATGACCTCTGAGGGAGACCCAGCTTTCTCACACTGGGCCCTACTTTATGCTGCAAAATTTGTTGGTACTCTTCAGACTTCATAATGCCATGCACACGGTCAAGCAGTCCAGTGCCAGAGGCAGCAAAGCAACCCCAAAACATCAGGGAACCTCCGCCATGTTTGACTGTAGGGACCGTGTTCTTTTCTTTGAATGCCTCTTTTTTTTCCTGTACACTCTATGTTGATGCTTTTTCCCAAAAAGCTCTACTTTTGTCTCATCTGACCAGAGAACATTCTTCCAAAATGTTTTAGGCTTTCTCAGGTAAGTTTTGGCAAACTCCAGCCTGGCTTTTTTATGTCTCGGGGTAAGAAGTGGGGTCTTCCTGGGTATCCTACCATACAGTCCCTTTTCTTTCAGACGCCGACGGATAGTACGGGTTGACACTGTTGTACCCTCGGACTGCAGGGCAGCTTGAACTTGTTTGGATGTTAGTCGAGGTTCTTTATCCACCATCCGCACAATCTTGCGTTGAAATCTCTCGTCAATTTTTCTTTTCCGTCCACATCTAGGGAGGTTAGCCACAGTGCCTTGGGCTTTAAACTTCTTGATGACACTGCGCACGGAAGACACAGGAACATTCAGGTCTTTGGAGATGGACTTGTAGCCTTGAGATAGCTCATGCTTCCTCACAATTTGGTTTCTCAAGTCCTCAGACAGTTCTTTGGTCTTCTTTCTTTTCTCCATGCTCAATGTAGTACACACAAGGACACAGGACAGAGGTTGAGTCAACTTTAATCCATGTTAACTGGCTGCAAGTGTGATTTAGTTATTGCCAACACCTGTTAGGTGCCACAGGTAAGTTACAGGTGCTGTTAATTACACGAATTAGAGAAGCATCACATGACTTTTCAGAGGGTGCCAATACTTTTGTCCACCCCCTTTTTTAGGTTTGGTGTGGAATTATATCCAATTTCGCTTTAGGACAATTCTTTTTGTGTTTTTTTCATTGAAGACAAATTAAATGGAGAGAATAATACCAAAGAATTTGTGATTGCAATCATTTTCAGGAAGAAACTGAGTATTATCTGACAGATTTGCAGGGGTGCCAATACTTTTGGCCAGCACTGTATATATATATATATCCATCTGAACTAACAGTGCTTCTGAGGACTGCATCTATTCAATGGTGACAGCAGGAGTTAGGCAGGCAGAGTTTGTGGACACTGTATACAGCACAATAGGGTCCAGCCCAACATGAGAAGGCCGGCGATTTAAATGTGAGCTGCGGCAGTCTGAAGATGCGGCGAGGACCAAATGGATGACAGTGAGAAGCAGAGGGATCAGAAAGGTGAGCAATGAGGTGACTATTAGGATTTATTTTATATTTTTTATATCTTACATTTATTATGCACTTTCGCCTGGAGAGAAAAACATTGGGTAGAATAATTTCTCTGCAAGTCTAATTTGTTGGGAAAATACACACGAACAGGCAAATTTGAATTCGGCCCGACCCTCTCATCTCTATGCACAAACCCTTTAACCCACTTTTCAGAACATAATATACTCTATTGGAAGGTGACATTGAAAACATTGCAACTGGAAAATCAAAAAGTATGCCCTCATACTGCTATGTCTACATAAAAATAATGGTTTGAGGAAGGAAAGCACAGTATTTGCAGGGGATTTTAAGTTCTGCATCTGATTGTAGGTGTCTAGAAAAATATATTGAAAGATTTTTAAGACATCATTCTGCAAAGAATTTTGGATTTAAAATTGACGTTGGTAAACTGAACATTTACCCAAGGAAATATTACATACCTTATTCTGGTAGATCAGAGTTAAATTATAGATTTGCAGAAGGGGTATGATGAAATAAAATGCTGACACTTACGTTTGCCCACCAACAGTAATCATAAAAATGTATACAGTGTATAAACATGACACGTATGATGCCGACTCTGCAAATAGCTGCATACTGCACGTCTTGATGGGCACCTCTGCGTTCTCCGCATTCATACATCAAATATATTACTATTTCCTAGAAGTTCCCATCTTTCATGAATCCAGGCATATGCATGCCCACAATCACCAATAAATCTCTTTTTAGTGGCAGAAAAGTCACTAGTGACTGACACATTGAAAAAACTGATGTTTTTTTTTCTTTACGCGGAGTCATAACCTAATGCTGAGGCTTTCTGCACTGACAACACATGATGTATGACCCATAACATGAGATTATAATCTCACCAATTATATGACACTATATTAATGACAGAGCAGTGTGAAATATTAGCAAATTTATATGGGCAGAATAACAAACAGTTCGGTGGCAAGGAAATGTGGATGTGGTCTTCTACCTAGAGATGGTTCATTAAGGTTGATAAATTGTGGAGGATATGATACAAAAAGAGGAAAATTCAAGAAAACCATATTTTATCATCATAGGCAGATTATAATGAGCACAATTTGGGCTAGCACTCAGGGCCCGAGGCTCCAGGGGGGGGCTATGGCCAGATTGACCTCAGAATATTTTTTGTGCCACCATCAACGGCACTTATTGCTAGCATGGAGCCTTCCCATTGCTTCACAGCAGGCAATAGAGATACGTAGTCAGGGCCGGCCCCAGGTTTTTGTGGGCCCTGGGCGAAAGAGTCTCAGTGGGCCCCTTTAACACATTCCACGATTCAAGATGCACAGATACCGCAGAGAAATATACACTGCTCAAAAAAATAAAGGGAACATTTAAAAAAACACATCCTAGATCTGAATGAATGAAATATTCTCATTGAATACTTTGTTCTGTACAAAGTTGAATGTGCTGACAACAAAATCACACAAAAATCATCAATGGAAATCAAATTTATTAACCAATGGAGGCCTGGATTTGGAGTCACCCCGAAAATTAAAGCGGAGAAACACACTACAGGCTGATCCAACTTTGATGTAATGTCCTTAAAACAAGTCAAAATGAGGCTCAGTATTGTGTATGGCCTCCACGTGCCTGTATGACATCCCTACAATGCCTGGGCATGCTCCTGATGAGACCATCAGTCTCCTGTGGGATCTCCTCCAGATTGCACTGTAAAGATGTGTGGTTGTGGATTTTAATAATCACCTAGGCAGGTTATCGATGCAATTAGTTTTATTCCTTCCAACCACGGTAAACAGCAATTCCAGGTAAATGTCCAACAGGCAATTCTCTTAGTCCTTGAGTTTCCAACCTGGGATCAGTAGTTCCACTGCCCCGTACCAGGTGATACCCACTGTCCCGCAACTTTTGGTTGGCCCACAGCTTTTTGTACCTCCCGCCGGTATATTGGCAGTCACAGCATATGCTCCTTCGGATGATGGATATCACGACTTGTTTTAAGGACATTACATCAAAGTTGGATCAGCCTGTAGTGTGTTTTTCCACTTTAATTTTGGGGGTGACTCCAAATCCAGGCCTCCATTGGTTAATAAATTTGATTTCCATTGATGATTTTTGTGTGATTTTGTTGTCAGCACATTCAACTTTGTACAGAACAAAGTATTCAATGAGAATATTTCATTCATTCAGATCTAGGATGTGTTATTTAAGTGTTACCTTTATTTTTTTGAGCAGTGTATATATGGTACAATGCTGAAGATTTCACTTCTTACATTACATGAGCGATATCTATTGTAAATTCTACAATAGCTCAGAAACCTCTCCTCCCATATAATGCCCCATTCAGGATGTCACCTCCCCCCCCATATAATGCCCCATGCAGGATGTCACCCCCCCCCCGCATATAATGCCCCATGCAGGATGTCACTTGTTCCTCCCTCCCATATAATACCCCGTGCAGGATGTCACTTGCCCCCCCCCATATAATGCCCCATGCAGGATGTCACTTGTTCCCCCACCATATAATGCCCCATGCCTCCATACATATAAAAAAAAAATCAAATACTCACCTCACTTCTCACCTGCTGCCGCTGCTCCGGACCCCTCACCCGCTCCGGCGTCATCCCGCTCTGCGCTGCCTGTGACGGCTCAGGAGAGAGCGCAGTGTAAATACATCACCGCACCCTCTGACCAGAGACATCACAGTGCAGCAGCCGCGGAAGAAACCGGAGCTGCTGCAGAGGCACGGGGAGAGGTAAGTATTGAGCCGGGGCCCTTAGCAAGCGGGGGGGGGAGCTGGCGCTGACACCGGCACTGCACCGCTCACGGGTCCGATAGTGCACCGGGGTGCCTGACGGTGAGTGGACCCCCCGCCTTCTCAGGGCCCCGGCACTTGCCGGGTGCTGACGCCGGCCCTGGACGCAGTGTACCTCCTTCTCTACGACTCAGGTGAAGCGATGATGTCATCGCGCGGCTACATCATTTACCATGTTTTCTTTAAAGTGAATGAATTGAGATGGGTGAGAGCACAGTATGTTATAATGAATTAGGGTGGGGGGATGGATGAAAGAACTGTATGTTATAATAAAATGGATGGGGGATTTGTGAGAGAACAGTTTGTTCTAATGAATTGTGATGGGTGAGAGCACAGTACATTATGAATTGAGGTGGGGGATGAGTGAGAAGATATTACACTATAATGAATTACGAGTAGGGGTGTAAAAGAGTACATTGCATACTGAATTGGGGTATGTAATTATAATGAATTGGGGGGTATGTGACTATTATAAATCGGGGGTATGTAATTATAATTTTGGGGTATAGAATGATTTTGGGAGAGGACATGTAATTATAATGAATTGGGGTAGCGGGAGGAGCACAGTGTGGGGGGTGGAGGACGCAGGAGAGTGAAGGGTAATGAATCAGCAGAAAGGGGCTAATTGATTTATATTTTTATTGGGCAGGGAAAAGTGACTAATTATAGTTAGTAGGGGCCAAAGTGGAAGGTTGCCCAATGGCTAATTATGTATTAATGGTGGGCACATGTCTGTATTCAGCGGCGCAGTGTGGGAGATTTTTTTTTTACGAAACAAATATGCATATATATATTAAATGTCTATAGTCTATAATATATATAGATATATATATAGATATACAGTACAGACCAAACGTTTGGACACACCTTCTCATTTAAAGATTTTTCTGTATTTTCAATTGTACATTCACACTGAAGGCATCAAAACTATGAATTAACACATGTGGAATTATATACTTAACAAAAAGGTGTGAAACAACTGAAAATATGTCTTATATTCTAGGTTCTTCAAAGTAGCCACCTTTTGCTTTGATGACTGCTTTGCACACTCTTGGCATTCTCTTGATGAGCTTCAAGAGGTAGTCACCGGAAATGGTCTTCCAACAATCTTGAAGGAGTTCCCAGAGATGCTTAGCACTTGTTGGCCCTTTTGCCTTCACTCTGTGGTCCAGCTCTCCCCAAACAATCTCGATTGGGTTGAGGTCTGGTGACTGTGGAGGCCGAGTCATCTGGCGTAGCACCCCATCACTCTCCTTCTTGGTCAAATAGCCCTTACACAGCCTGGAGGTGTGTTTGGGGTCATTGTCCTGTTGAAAAATAAATGATGGTCCAACTAAACGCAAACCGGATGGAATAGCATGCCGCTGCAAGATGCTGTGGTAAACATGCTGGCACAGTATGCCTTCAATTTTGAATAAATCCTCAACAGTGTCACCAGCAAAGCACCCCCACACCATTACACCTCCTCCTCCATGCTTCACGGTGGGAACCAGGCATGTAAAGTCCATCCGTTCACCTTTTCTGCGTCGCACAAAGACACGGTGGTTGGAACCAAGGATCTCAAATTTGGACTCATCAGACCAAAGCTCAGATTTCCACTGGTCTAATGTCCATTCCTTGTGTTGTTTAGCCCAAACAAGTCTCTCCTGCTGGTTGCCAGTCCTTAGCAGTGGTTTCCTAGCAGCTATTTTACCATGAAGGCCTGCTGCACAAAGTCTCCTCTTAACAGTTGCTGAAGAGATGTGTCTGCTGCTAGATCTCTGTGTGGCGTTGACCTGGTTTCTAATCTGAGCTGCTGTTAACCTGCGATTTCTGAGGCTGGTGACTCGGATAAACTTATCCTCAGAAGCAGAGGTGACTCTTCGTCTTACTTTCCTGGGGCGGTCCTCATTTGAGCCAGTTTCTTTGTAGCGCTTGATGGTTTTTGCAACTGCACTTGGGGACACTTTCAAAGTTTTCCCAATTTTTCGCACTGACTGACCTTCATTTCTTAAAGTCATGATGGCCACTCATTTTTTTTTACTTAGCTGCTTTTTTCTTGCCATAATACAAATTCTAACAGTCTATTCAGTAGGACTATCAGCTGTGTATCCACCTGACTTCTGCACAACACAATTGATGGTCCCAACCTCATTTATAAGGCAAGAAATCCCACTTATTAAACCTGACAGGGCACACCTGTGAAGTGAAAACCATTTCCGGTGACTACCTCTTGAAGCTCATCAAGAGAATGCCAAGAGTGTGCAAAGCAGTCATCCAAGCAAAAGGTGGCTACTTTGAAGAACCTAGAATATAAGACATATTTTCAGTTGTTCCACACTTTTTTGTTAAGTATATAATTCCACATGTGTTAATTCATAGTTTTGATGCCTTCAGTGTGAATGTACAATTTTCATAGTCATGAAAATACATAAATATTTTTAAATGAGAAGGTGTGTCCAAACTTTTGGTTTGTACTATATATAAAATGAGAGACATACAGTACAGACCAAAAGTTTGGACACACTTTCTCATTTAAAGATTTTTCTGTATTTTCTTGACTATGAAAATTGTACATTCACACTGAAGGCATCAAAACTATGAATTAACATATGTGGAATTATATACTTAACCAAAAAGTGTGAAACAACTGAAAATATGTCATATTCTAGGTTCTTCAAAGTAGCCACCTTTTGCTTTGATGACTGCTTTGCACACTCTTGGCATTCTCTTGATGAGCTTCAAGAGGTAGTCACTGGAAATGGTCTTCCAACAATCTTGAAGGAGTTCCCAGAGATGCTTAGCACTTGTTGGCCCTTTTGCCTTCACTCTGCGGTCCAGCTCAACCCAAACCATCTCGATTACATTCAGGTCTGGTGACTGTGGAGGCCAGGTCATCTGTCGTAGCACCCCATCACTCTCCTCCTTGGTCAAATAGCCCTTACACAGCCTGGAGGTGTGTTTGGAGTCATTGTCCTGTTGAAAAATAAATGATGGTCCAACTAAACGCAAACCGGATGGAATAGCATGCCGTGCAAGATGCTGTGGTAGCCATGCTGGTTCAGTATGCCTTAAATTTTGAATAAATCCCCAACAGTGTCACCAGCAAAGCACCCCCACACCATTATACCTCCTCCTCCATGCTTCACGGTGGGAACCAGGCATGTAGAGTCCATCCGTTCACCTTTTCTGCGTCGCACAAAGACACGGTGGTTGGAACCAAAGATCTCAAATTTGGACTCATCAGACCAAAGCACAGATTTCCACTGGTCTAATGTCCATTCCTTGTGTTCTTTAGCCCAAACAAGTCTCTTCTGCTTGTTGCCTGTCCTTAGCAGTGGTTTCCTAGCAGCTATTTTACCATGAAGGCCTGCTGCACAAAGTCTCCTCTTAACAGTTTTTGAAGAGATGTGTCTGCTGCTAGAACTCTGTGTGGCATTGACCTGGTCTCAAATCTGAGCTGCTGTTAACCTACGATTTCTGAGGCTGGTGACTCGGATAAACTTATCCTCAGAAGGAGAGGTGACTCTTGGTATTCCTTTCCTGGGGCGGTCTTCATGTGAGCCAGTTTTTTTGTAGCGCTTAATGGTTTTTGCAACTGCACTTGGGGACACTTTCAAAGTTTGCCCAATTTTTCGCACTGACTGACCTTCATCTCTTAAAGTAATGATGGCCACTCGTTTTTCTTTACTTAGCTGCTTTTTTCTTGCCATAATAAAAATTCTAACAGTCTATTCAGTAGGACTGTCAGCTGTGTATCCACCAGACTTCTGCACAACACAACTGATGGTCCCAACCCCATTTATAAGGCAAGAAATCCCACTTATTAAACTTGACAGGGCACACCTGTGAAGAGAAAACCATTTCCGGTGACTACCTCTTGAAGCTCATCAAGAGAATGCCAAGAGTGTGCAAAACAGTCATCAAAGCAAAAGGTGGCTACTTTGAACAACCTAGAATATAAGACATATTTTCAGTTGTTTCACACTTTTTTGTTAAGTATATAATTCCACATGTGTTAATTCATAGTTTTGATGCCTTCAGTGTGAATGTACAATTTTCATAGTCATGAAAATACAGAAAAATCTTAAAATGAGAAGGTGTGTCCAAACTTTTGGTCTGTACTGTATATATGTGACGTTTTTATTTTCAGGGGTGCAGTGAACAGTGCGGCAAACTCTACACTGGCCACATCACAGCTTTAGGATGACAACAAAAAGTTTTGACAAGATGGAGAAGAAGCAAAGAATTTTTTCTGTAATCAGACAAGACATCAGTGGGAAGCTACTGGCTGCATTGTGAACCATGATCATTGTTCTCTGCAGTGCGAGTCCTGTTTACAGAGAATGATGATCTTTTGTGCTGCACAAAAAGTCATTTCACCTGATGAACGAGAATTTTGCTTATTCATTGGGTGATCGTCAGCCTGTTCACACTGAAAGAACATAAGAACGCTTCTTCAACCATTATCTTTCAGTGTAAATGCAGCATTATTTGCAGAGAGATGATTATGGTAATATTTTTGTTTGCAAAAGAAACTCCCTTATTATGTAAAGCACTGTCACTTAGTATACAGAGTCTTCCCTTGTTATGTTCAGCACTGTACATTAGGGCCATTTTTTTCCCTTCTTCCATAGCATCCCCTCTTGTTATGTATAGCCCCGTCCCTTATTACATAGCATCCCCTCTTGTCATATATAGTCCTGACTCTTATTACATAGCATCCCCTCTTGATTTGTATGGTCTCATCCCTTATTACATAGCATCCCCTCTTGTTTTGTATAGCCCCGTCCCTTATTACATAGCATCCCCTCTTGCTATATATAGTCCTGACCCTTATTACATAGCATCCCCTCTTGATTTGTATGGCCTCATCCCTTATTACATAGCATCCCCTCTTGTTATGTATAGCCCCGCCCCTTATTACATATGTGGCACCCTGCTGTTCACAGGTGCCACAGGACCCAAAAGGGTGCATGGACAGACTTCTCCACAAGAGGCCCTCATTACATACAAACACCTCCACCCTTCCACCTCATTCCACCAGAGGGATCCTGTTAGGAATATATATATGGAGGGTGAAGCCAGGAAGTTCAGTAGTTTGTTCAGTCAGAGAGTGTGCTGCCACTGAGAGCAGTGAAGACGCAGCACGTCTGCTGCCATATTGAGAACCCCGAGTGTGGCCGGAGACAAAGAGGAGAGAGGAGTTGAGGGGGCAGAGGAGCATCATAGGCTCACCCCAAGACACAAACCAGACACGGGGTCCGCGCCTACAGGGTCCTTTATACCCAGTAGGGATCACCGGCATACCAGGAGGACTACAAGTCTCTGGCCGACCTGAAGCTAAACCCATTACAGGACCAGGAACCACGAAGGCACCGGTGCCCAAGGATAGTGGTTGACAGAAAAAGGACCTACTACCAAGTGACAGGTGAAGAGAGCAACACAACACAGAAGCTAGGCCCAGTTGCAGGCTGGCCAGGAGCTTAGAGAGAGGGAGACACGGACCAGGAGGCCCTATATCCGCTCCCTGGGGAGAAGTCCTGAAGTGCACCCTTCCTACTGAGTACCCTGGACCGTACCTGACATCCGCACCAGTAAAGGTATTGAAGCGAATCCCCTGTCTCTGTCAGTTACTCCTGCTGTGCCATCCCGACTGCACTACAAGCCCCAGCATCACCACACACCATGAAACTCTACACAGCCCTGAGGCCCGCTCCACCTGTGGGGAGCTGTTCCATCCTAGCTGCCTATCAACTGCCTCAGAGGTCTGCAGCAGCGCTGGTACAAATTACCAGAAACCACAGGTGGCGTCACGATCAAACTACAAATCCCATATAAACAATCCCCTTTTTGTTGACCGCCCTGGGCCATGGACCGGGCCAGCCACTGGACACCGAGTACCCCACTGCCCTGGGGGCGTGTCATCTCTGGCGTCACGAACAGGATTTTGTGCCCGTTGCCACCGGGTACTGTGTGTCGTATTTGAGCTGTGTTTAAACTGTGTTGAACATTGCCGCCATTACCGCGTCACCGCGCGGGAAGAAGCGGGGCGTAATCGCGGGAATCGGAGAGGGGTGACTGCTAAAAGCACGCAAACTCAAGCCCCTCCTCGCGCTCTGACGCAGCACCAGAAAGCGTCAGATCCTGGAAGGAGACCGTCGTCTGCGGAGCTGCGGCCTACCCGATTAAAGAAACAGGAGGTAGGCTACGGTTCACTAGGGGGGCGCAACCATGACCGACGACCAGCGAGACGCCGGAGCACCGGATAACGCTCCTGATGCTCAACTTGCGCCCGGCGCTGCTCAGGCCGGAGCGGCCGCCCCACCAGCAGGGGTCATGACTCCATTAAAACCCATGGCCCTGCCGTATATCACTGGAGCAAAATGGCTTCCCCAGTATGATGGCAAACCAGACACCCTGTCTGGATTCAAGAGAAAGATGTGCGGTGTATTGGACATGTACTCAATGACTGGTAAACAGAGAGCCACTGTTGTGCTGGGACAATTGACTGGTGCCGCAGAGCGGGAAGTTGAAACCTGGCCAGCCGCAGACCAGGAATCAGTATCCATTATCTTTAAGAGACTGCAAACTGTCTTTGAAAACCGCACTGAGACAGATCTCCGGATGAGGTTCTACCACTGAACCCAGAAACCTGAGGACAGTATCCGGGACTATGCCTGGCGCTTACAGGAAGCCCTTCGGGCCCTGAAACAGGTTAGTCCAGCTAGCATACATGGTGAGGACAAAATGCTGACAGAACAGTTCATCCGGGGGTTGAGGTCCCAGGAGGAGAGCAGAACCATACGGTGGTGGGCCTTAGATCATCCAAATGCCACCTTTGACACACTGAAGGACATGGCTATTAAGGTCCTTCAGCCCCTGGAAACATCAGGGACTGCTATCCAGCGTTAAAAGGGTGGGGCCACCCCAGTGCCCACAGCACCCACTGCTCCTTCATTAACGGCTGAAACAAAGATGCAAACAGTGCCCCGTAGCGAGCTGGACAGCCAGCGCTCTGAAGTGCGCCAGCTAAGTAAAACCCTGGCCACTGTCCTGAGCACCCTGCAGTTACAGACGGAGCCTGAGCGGGAAGGAAGGATCCTACTCGCCGACACTCCTAAGGATGTCCCCTGGATGTGGAGAAGAAGGAGGACAACACCACCCCGAAGGAGGACAACGCCTCCCCGTGGGAGGACCAACGACCAACGTCGCCCTCCAGGAGATTTCATCTGCTACCATTGCCCCAAGGCAGGCCACACCGTGTGGAACTGTCCTTTAAACGGGCAAACCCTGGGTCCGAGGGCCGACACCCAGGAGTAACTCAACCAGGCCCATCAAGCTGGTACGACTGGTTCGTAGGAGGAAGGCCTTTCCTGTCCATCGTGCTGGACGGCATAGCAACACCTGCATTACTGGACACCGGCTCACAGGTAACCATCATACCTGATGTCCTCTACTAAAGGTACTGGTCCATTGATGAACTCCACCCGCCAGCCCCGAACCTCTCTGTGTATGCCTCTAACGGCCTTCCTCTTAGCCTAGTAGGGGTTAAGGATGTGACAGTAAATGTGGGGAGAGTGGAACTAACGGACCAAGGATTAATTGTTATAGAATCTAACCCTGGTGATACCAATCCGTATATAATGCTTGGTACAAATATTGTTGGTAACTGTTTGGGAGAAGTGTTGTTTTTACTCCAACAGATTGCTGACACTGCCAAACCAGGGCAGAGGAAGGTGCTCCAGAGAGAGATTCGAGCCCTCCTGTACCGGCAACAGGTAAAGCTAACAGGCGGTGAGGTTGGTAATGTACGGGTGACAGACCCGATACCCATTGTAATTCCCCCAATGAGTGAGATGCTGATTTGGTATAGGGCAGCAATAGGTCTCAAGGGACAGAACTACCAGGCGGTAGTGGAGCCCATTAGCTCAGAGCACAGACCTACACTCTTAACTGCTAAAGGGGTAGTTGAAGTTCGCAATGGGAGGGTACCCATACGTCTCCTAAATTGTGGGGAGGAGGAAGTTAAATTGCCAAGATACGCCACTGTTGCCAGATTGTATACTGTGGATAATGATGCCATACACACAGTGGAATCCTTGACCCCACCAGATACAGTGGAGGACAATGACTCCGAAGTTCAGCTGGAGGATTGGTGTCAACAGCTCCATGTTGGAACTGATGCCACTCCTGTCCATCAAAAACACAGTGTCCACAGAGTGGTTCAGGAATATGAACAAGTGTTTAGTTAACACCCACTTGATTTTGGAAGGGTTAAAGGGGTACAATATCACAAACCCACCGGTAACCATCCAACCATTAAAGAGTGTTACAGACCCGTACCACCAGCACATTACAAAAAAGCCAAGGAAATGTTGCATGACATGAAAAAGGCAGGGGTAATAAGAGATAGCTGTAGCCCCTGGGCTGCTCCCCTGGTCCTGGTCAGGAAAAAGGACGGTAGCATGAGGATGTGTGTAGATTATAGACAAATTAATCGAATAACACATAAAGATGCATACACTTTGCCCCTTATAGAGGAATCCCTGGCTGCATTAAAATCTGCCAATTACGTCTCTACATTGGATCTCACTAGCGGGTACTGGAAAGTCTCTGTTGCTGAGGAAGACCGGGAGAAGACAGCCTTCACCACCCCGATGGGACTGTGTGAATTCAACAACATGCCGTTTGGACTCTGCAACGCACCTGGAACATTCCAGAGGTTGATGGAGTTTTGCTTATGACACCGGAACTTTGAGACAGTGCTGCTGTACCTGGATGACGTTATCGTGTACTCGAGGATGTATGAAGACCATCTGAAGCACCTGGCCGAGGTATTTGAAGCATTGTCCTGGTATGGGATGAAACTAAAACCTTCTAAATGCCACTTTCTCAAGCAGAAGGTTCAGTACCTGGGACACGTAGTCAGCTCAGAAGGAGTAGCACCAGACCCGGAGAAGGTCACTGCCATCCAGAAGTGGCCTGAACCGAGAAGCATCAAAGAGGTATGGCAATTCCTGGGACTGGTCAGGTACTACAGGAGGTTCATAAAGGACTATACCAAAAAGGTAGCACCTCTACAAGACCTCCTGGTAGGAGAGTCCAAAAAAGTCCTCCATTCCAGTGGGGCAAAGAGCAGATTGAGTCCTTTGCATCAATGAAGGAAGTCCTAACCGGTGAAGAAATCCTGGCTTACCCTGACTTCAGCCAGCCTTTTCTGCTGTATACTGACGCCAGCAACGTGGGACTGGGAGCTGTGTTGTCCCAGAAGCAAAATGGCAGAGAAAAGGTAATTGCGTATGCCAGTAGGAAGCTTCGACCTACTGAGAGGAACCCGGAGAATTACAGCTCCTTCAAGCTGGAGTTCCTGGCCTTGGTCTGGGCTATCACTGAAAGGTTCAAGCAATACCTAGCCTCAACGAAATTCACAGCCTTTACTGACAATAATCCCTTGACACACCTGGAGACAGCCAGGTTGGGAGCCATGGAACAGCGTTGGGTGGCCAGACTGTCGAATTATCAGTTCACCATCAAGTATCGGGCAGGTCACAAGAACACCAATGCCGATGCCCTGTCAAGGATGCCCCACCAGTCAGACACCGAGGATGAAGTGGATGATTTAGAGGAAGTTGAATTACCTGCTTTCCACCGAAGCGGAGGGGTACACGAGCATCACGCCACCAGAAGACGTCATTGAAGGACGCTGAACCCTCTACCTCATCACAGCTGGAAGGAGACCCAGGAAAGTGACCCGGTTGTCAGCCTCATCAAAAGACTGATAACTCAAGAAGGTTCTCACCTGGAGAAGGATGCTCCCCCACAAGCTAAACACCTGTGGAATGAGAGAAGTCGGCTGTTCATCTACAGAGAGAAGCTGTTCAGGAGGTATGTCAACCCCAAGACTCATGAAATGGTGTGGAAGATTGTTGTCCCCAGGACAGTTATCCAGATGGTGTTGGAGGTCTACCACGACCAAGCAGGTCACTTTGGCTGGAAGAAGCTGGAAACCCTGCTGAAGGACCGGTTCTATTGGGTTGGAATAAGGAGCTCCATAGAGAGGTGGTGCCGGAATTGTGGGCCCTGTAGCCTCAGAAGAAAAGACTACGGCAGCCAGAAAGCACCCTTGCAGTCCATCAAAACAACCCAACCCCTGGAGATTGTCCCTCTGGATCTTGTCAAGCTGTCACCCAGCAGGTCAGGCTATTCCTATGCACTGACCATGGTGGATCATTATTCCCGGTTCCTGGTGGAAGCCCCTGTCAAGGATCTGACAGCAGAAACTGCAGCAAGAACATTCCAAGCGTACTTCTGCAGGCCCCTTGGATACCCGGACAAAGTGCTGCCGGAGCAAGGCCCTGACTTTGAAGCCGAGCTGTTTAAAGAATTCTGTCATCTCTATGGGTGCAAGAAGATCCGGACTACACCGTATCACCCTCAGACCAATGGTTTGTGTGAGAAAATGAACAACATCGTCATAGACCTGCTGAATACATTAACATTGGAAGAAAGGAACCAGGGGCCAGACCAACTACCTGACCTGGTAGATCTGTACAATCCCATACCTGTGAGTGCTACTAATTGTACCCCAGCGTACCTCATGAGAGCAAGACCCAGAAAGTTGCCCATGGACCTGGAACTCGGAGTGGTAGAACCTGAAGCAGATATGTCCACTGAAGCCTGGGATAAAAATCGGCAAGAGCAGTACAGGAGAGTACAGGCCTGTGTCGAAGACAGTCTGAACAAGGTGAGGGAAAGACAGGAAGAACAGTACAATAAACATGCACCAGCAGAACCATTGGCACCTGGAGAGATAGTGCTAAAGTGGAAAAGAAGAGGTTACAAGCTCGATGACCAGTGGGAAAGAGAGCCCTACACTGTGTTAAACTCCAGATTTGACAACAGTAAAACCTGTCTGATCAGTAAAGATGGAGGTAAAACGACCGCAACAGTCTCAAGAGACCATTTGAAAGTGTTCCCAGGTCTACTGAAGATAACGGAGGAAGAAGTACCTCCTATAGCACCAGAAGAACGCAAGGAAGAAGTGCTTCACACAGTACTAGGAGATTTCCCTGCGGACTGGCCTCAACTTGATGGAGCAGTTATTATACCCGTAATACACTTCTATCAGCCACAAGAAGAACCTGTGAGCGCTGTGGGAGAACCTGCTCAGGAACAGGAAGAGTCCCCAGTCAGAGGAGGATCACCCGTTGAAGCAGAGTCTGAAAGCCCAGTGGACATTGCACTTGCCAGTCCCATAGAGAGATTAAGGCAGTTTTATAATCTACCAGCCCGTACACCTGCTAGATTAACATAAAGTGCATGCACAGACACTAGTAACACCCCAGTGCTACGAAGGTCCACACGCAGCACACAAGGCCAAATCCCTGCCAGGTTTAGGGAATAAGCACAAAGAGCCTACATTATAAATAGTTACCCAGTTGGGTATTGCCTATTGTTTATTGTATGAACTGAAATAATATGTGCATTTAGTTACCCGTCAGGGTACAGAGACTTGTAGGCTGAGGACTGTGAGCAGCCAAAAACTGTCCTTGTAAATAGTTGCACTCATCAAAAGTGCCCCATTATTTGACCACTGAACAAAAACCCGTTTGGCGTGGCCGAAGACGTGGTCCAGCACCTGGATCACTTATGCCCTGTAGCCACGCCCAAGGCCTACGTTGAGGGTTTTCAGGCGGGTCCCTCATGTTTCTCCTGTTGTTACACTTCCATAGGTGAAATGGACACCTGGTTACGGGACATACTGTAACTCTATTATTATTATTAGAATTGTTGTTATTGTTGTAACCTGTTATAAAATGCTTCAGTCCAGGAGTACTGAATTGTACTAGGGGGGAATGTGGCACCCTGCTGTTCACAGGTACCACAGGACCCAAAAGAGGCCCTCATTACATACAAACACCTCCTCCCTTCCACCTCTTACCACCAGAGGGAGCCCGTTAGGGATATATATATATGGAGGGTGGAGCCAGGCAGTTCAGTACTTTGTTCCGTCAAAGAGTGTGCTGCAACTGAGAGCAGTGAAGACGCAGCACGTCTGCTGCCGTATTGAGTGCCCTTAGTGTGGCTGGAGGCAAAGAGGAGAGGAGAGAAGAGTTGAAGGGGCAGAGGGGCATCATAGGCTCACCCCGAATATACAAAGTGGACACCAGGTCCGCACCTACAGGGTCCTTTTTACCCAGTAGGGATCACCGGCATACCAGGAGGACTACAAGTCTCTGGCCGACCTGAAGCTAAACCCATTACAGGACCAGGAACCACGAAGGCACCGGCGCCCAGGGATAGTGGTTGCCAGAAAATGGACCTACTACCAAGCGACAGGTGAAGAGAGCAACACGACACAAAAGCTAGGCCCAGTTGCAGGCTGGCCAGTAGCTTAGAGAGAGGGAGACACGGACCAGGAGGCCCTATACCCGTTCACTGGGGAGAAGTCCTGAAGTGCACCCTTCCTACCGAGTTCCCTGGACCGTACCTGACATCCGCACCAGTAAAGGTATTGAAGCGAATCCCCTGTTTCTGTCAGTTACTCCTGCTGCGCCATCCCGACTGCACTACAAGCCCCAGCATCACCACCCGTCATCAAACTCTACACTGCCCTGAGGCCCGCACCACCTGTGGGGAGCTGTTCCAGCCTAGCTGCCTATCAACTGCCTCAGAGGTCTGCAGCAGCACTGGAACAAATTACCAGAAACCACAGGTGGCATCACAATCAAACTACAAATCCCATATAAACTATCCCCTTTTTGTTGACCACCCTGGGCCACGTACCGGGCCAGCCACTGTGACATACTGCCCCCCAGCATCCATAGGCCCGGACACCGAGTACCCCACTGCCCTGGGGGTGCGTCACATAGCTTCCCCTCTTTTATGTATAGCCCGTCCCTTATTACATAGCATCCCCTCTTGTTATGTATAGCCCCTTCCCTTATTACATGATATCCTCTATTGCTTTGTTTAGGGCTGAACATAGGGGAAAAAAATTGGCATCTACAGATGTGCACCATAGCACCTGCGTTTTCATCACATGACCTGTCACATGACCCCCCAAAAATATCATGGGACATTTCACGTGATACATCTGGTGCTGGGGGGCCCATCCACCCTATGATGCCTGGGGCCCTGACTACTCTTAACCATTGAAATCATGGTGTGGTGATAGAAGCAGGGTGAGAGACACCAGAAATCCCGGCCCTTACAGCTTTGGATCGGTTAAGTTATTATTATTAATGGTTGCCTGAGGAATGTTCTGCCATGCTGAATCCACTTGGGAATGCAAATCACCGCAATCCTCTGCTGGCTGCTCCCTTTACAATTGCCAATCAATGACGTCCTAGATGTACTCTATGGAAGATAAGTAAGGAGATGCTGAAGGCCATGGTAGCACATTTAGTAGTAGGCCGCCAATCTGAAGAATCCACACCAAGAAAATTTACAAAAATCCATGTTCTCAAAAACGCTGAATTTTTTGTGTCCTTAAGGAGAATTTAACTCCACTTGAATAAATTTGCTCACCTCTATTCAGAAGTCTAAGAAAGCTGATTGATAACCACTATGATTTCTCAGTGTTATCAACCAGCTTTTCCGGGAATGTTTCATGATGGAAGAGAACTTCTCAGAGATTTTGGGATAATGTGAAGTCGCCGGAATGGAAGAGGAGGGCTGGTGTGATGGAGGAGAGTGTTAATTATATAATGGGATAGAGAATGTTGGATATTAGCCACTCTACTAAGTGAGCGAATCCCCCAGCAATGTGAAGCACCATTTTTGTGTCATCAGTTACAGCTTAATGCGGCGGACTGGCATTTTATAGACACTGGTTCTGACACTTCTGGAGGAATTTCTGTAAAATATGCCAACAGCTTTCTGAATTTATGTTCTAGCAATGAACTCCTTATATCTCTATGAGTGGGACGGCGTACTTTAGGCTCTGTTTGCAGACAGCGATATTTCATGTGTAGATGTAGCCTTGTTCTTTTTGTATATTCTCTTTTTTCTCTCTTCTTCTTGTGTTGTGTGAAAATAAAGGAGTAGATGTCTCGGATCTGATAGCGAGTCGGAGGAAACAAGCTGTGACGTGTCACACGGAGGAGAAAAGAAACATGACATTATATCTATATGAAAGCTTTAGGAGGTGAGATGCTATTAATGCACAAATGTATCAAAGTAGGGTACGGTGCCGGAAATCTGTGATAGTAAATAGCTGCAGGAGGGGTGCAAGAAACGGCAAAGTAGAAAAATTCCAACTCTAGCCCATAGTATTATTGTAATATCCCTGGTCGTCTAGGGTAGCTTAGTGGTTAGCACCTATTATCCTTGGATGTCAATACACATTATCCATCATGGTTAAGGAACCTGTCATATTGTCATCAAAGTCCGATCCGTGGACAGCATGGTACAGAGAAAGAGAATCTGAGCAGAATGATACATGGGTTGTGGGAAAAGATTTAGTATAACTTGTATTTTATTCATTGAAATCCCTGGTGTTTGTAGGTATAGGAGTCCAGTGGGCGGTCCTACTCAGTGATTGACAGCTATTTCTGCATGCATAGTCATCAGGAGCATGGAATAGGTCCGCCCATTGGACTACTGTGATATAACAACAGGGATTTTAATGGATAAAAAAACAAGTTTTACTGAAACTTTTCCCACAAAACATATATCACTCTTCTCAGCTCCCCCTGCTCTATAACATCCTGTCACAGATCAGATACCATGTTAAATATGACCTGTTCTCTTTAAGGGTGGTTATAGGTTATGATAGGTGTAATACTGATATCTATTATTCTTGGCAGTCTATAGTGACTATATGTTTATAATTTCTTTATCCTTGATTTCTAAGCTGATAAAGATGTTAATATATCCATGGTAGTTTATCATGGTTATGACTTAACAGCTAATATCCCTAGTGGTCTAGGGTAATTTAGCAGTTATCACTTAAATATTATAAAGTAATACAATTATATTGTATTTTAATATATTATTGATATGGTGATAAGGTTAATTGTGGCTATTTAGGGCAGAAAAGTGTTTCTAGAATTTAAATATATTTAGCCTAAATTAATCAATATTTTTTTAAATGGGTCAGAGCTTTAAATCCCCTGGTTCCCTTCACAGTCATGAAGCAAAATATTAAAATATCTGTCTAAAGCTGGGCGCTCAGGGGATTTTACTGTACAGAGATTTATGCAGTTCATATTAAACTCAGTAATAAATCATTATGCGCTTCAAATTCTTATAAGGTTTCAAGAAAATATAAGTGAACCCTTTGGAATTACCATATTCCATTGAATAACTAACAACAATGCCATATGAAAAAGAATACAGAAAAAATACAACATACAGTCCAATATTCAAAAATATAAGTGAACCCTTGAATTTTTTGAATCTGTAGACCTCCTTTTAGCGCCATACATCAGCGCCACACATTTACTGTAGCTGTAAATAGGTTTTGCCAAATGTTGGGAAGGAATTTTGAACCAGTCCTCCCTGCCAATGTGTTTCAGTTCACCAGTATTTCTGGGATGCCTTGTGTAGATGGTCAACTTCAGATCATATTTGCTCGGCTCACCTTGGGAGGTGGATCTGCTAAGTCTCAGGTCAGGGTGGACATACGGACCCCGGGTGTCGGCAGAGCAGCATGTTAGGTACATGGTACAATGAAGACTCGCAAAACTGCAATGTGAACAGCAGACATACTAGCAATGTAGAACTGGCTGGAAGCTATAGATGCAACAGAACACAACAAAAACTGATGACTTGGATAAACTAAGCAATCAAAATACAAATCTGCTGGTTTAATTTTCATAAACAGGGCTGTGTACATACGGGCCTTTTCCTTAAAAGGCCTATGGAGATTATCTCAGGGAGGCATGCCGGGCCAGTTGTAAAACCTGATGTGGAGCACAGCAGAGAGCAGTAGCCATAGGTGAAGGAGGCAGAGCCCTGCCAAATGGAAAGAGGTGCATAATAATACCACAGACTCTGAATAAAATGAAGATCTCTGACTTGGCCATTCAAAAATACAAATCTACTTTTGCAACTAAACTTTTGTAGATTAACTTGTGTGAAGTGGATCATTGTCTTGTTACACCACCCAGTGTTTGTTCATGGATGACTCAAGATGAACAGGAACAATTTTCTCCAGGCAAAGTTTTCAAACACAAATAGTGGGCACATGAACAAGGTTTTTGCAGTTTTTGGAGACTCAAGTAGGTCTTTAAACTTCAATATGCTCTCACCTCTTTTAAAATTTCCTTGTAGAGGTATGCTCTTGGACTGATTTTAACAGGATGCCCACTCAATCGCAGAGAAGAAATATTGCCAAATTTTCACTAGAATTTTCATTTTATCTGAAGCCCACCATATATGTTAGGTGGCTGTCAGTTAAATGATGGTTTTGTCAATTCTTCGACCAACTCCCCCATACACAGAAGCACTTGTGTTCTTTATGAGAGAGCTCCAGAAAATTACATCTTGCAATGGCTTATCTCCAGGAAAACCTAAGGATTGGTAGTCAGAAATCAGACACACCAGATCTATAAAAACCTTTCTCCAAATTTTTCATGTTGAGTTGCACACAGGACATAGTCACTGAAGAGCGGAATAACTAATAAATCAGGTATATATACAATATTAATATAAGTTTTTTTTAATTTTGCCTCTCCGTTGCGGAGATATTGACAATCTATTTGGCACCCAATGAGTCCACATGGAAGTTATCAAAGTTCTCACTGGAGGTGTGTACTTCTTCTCCCTGTATGATGCTGACCAATCATAAGCAGCCAGCAACACTCATAGTAAAGATCCCCTCCCACCATAGCTCAGAGCAGACTTCTCAGTGTGTGAGATGGAATGATATTGACAGAAAGTGACGATAAAAAATTATTTGTTTTGTTTCTGTTTGCTTTTTTCTTTTTGCATTGAATTGTTGGATAAATATTTGCAACAAACCCTTCTCAAAATTTACTTACTGATAAAAATCAAAAGGAATTTATATATTACTTTGAATTAGTGATGAGCGAGCACTAAATTGCCCGGGTACTCATTGCTAGGGTCGAGCACATTGGAATACTCAGGTGCTCGACCCAAGCAACGAGCCGAATGTAAGTCTATGGGAAACTCGAGTATTTTTCAGGCGGCTCCCCCCTGCAGAGGGCCTAAAAATTGCCCTAATCGATGGGAACAGTGCTCAAATGACATGGGAACAGCATGGGGAAGACCCCTGGAAGCATTTCTGACTCCCAGGTCACTGCTGTCAACAACAGAAAAGGGGAAAAATTTGTATCCAAGATATCAACTATATTTGTAATTGGCACAAATTTCCAAAAAAGGGAGCCAGAGAGAAAGCTTTTAATGAAAATATATGTTTATTATTCCATAAATAGAAGAACCATAAAAAGTTTACATTACATTAGTGATGGCTAATGGGAGAAGCAAAACCAGGTTAGGCGGATGGAAAAACCCAATGAAGGAGACCATATCCCCCATAGAAGAGCACTACAACATTAGCAAATAGTTATATATGGTAATACCGGTATATATCTGAATACAGATTGCAAACAAAATAGTAGTCCGATAATCAAATGTTATCTCATCCTGATCAGTTTAACCGTAAATTATAATATAATCTGGCTATAATGCTATTTATACAGGGTACACCAGTATTTAAAGCACAGTCTGCAGAGAAGCAGGCATATGTGCCGAGTCCCTTTGTATAGCCAATAAGAAAAACCATTCAGGATAGGCAATCACAAAAAAGTTGTTCTACGATACATGTTTAAATGCATGTGCTTGAACCATGTAACTCTAATATTGTTCATAAATATAACGGTAGCTTTTACCTTGTGACATGTTGCATATAATGTGCAGGCTGTACCAGGATGGAGCTGATAGCGCGCCTCGACGCGAGTTTCGCCTGCGTGGCTTCGTCAGGAGGTGTGGCTACGAGTGTGTGGGTGGGAATATAAGTATGATTCCTCTGTGAAATCCGGCCAATCAGTGCGGTGCAATTCAAAGCGCCCCGCCCCTTCCGGCGGCCGGGCGGGCTCAGGCACGCCGTACACAGCAGAGACTGAGTCATTCATCTCGCTGCCCCGGCAACCCAGGCCCGTCCCAGACACTAGAAGCACGCGGCGTCAGATGCATAAGGGAGGCGCCGGTCAGAGCAGGCAGATCTGATAGGAACGGAGACCAGTGACACACATCCTGACAGCAGGTGGGTGGCCAGTCCAGTGGTGTCAGGGGTGTCCCCAGTCTCCCTCCTATCAGACTGATAAGGGAGATAAATGTGCTAAATAAGCCTCTGAGTAACTATAAGGATGTACATAAAATAGTGCGGCATACTGGTCTGCTTTTGCAGTTCCGATAAAACCGCACTATGATTGGCAGATCTAATGCCACTGCTTAAATTCATAGAAGACATCCAAAACTTGAATAGTATATACAATCCATAGTAATATCAAAATAACTACTAATTGCATATATTTAAGCAGTTATGGCCTATGAGACCATCACATACGCATGCATAAACCACAAAATTATAGCATATGCATATGTACATGCAGTACATACATACATCAATTTCATATATATATATATATATATATATATATATATATATATATATATATATATAGTATAATCGCTAAATACATGTACTATGGCAATATTCGTTCATAGTCTCCGTGCAGTAGATGAGACTGTCCAGTATATGCCAGGGGCCAATAATGTTAAATCCTTATATATTGATGTTGATATTAAATATTATACAGTAGATTAGCATGCTCCCATCATCCATAAGGTCGGATAACATGAGATGATTCATGAAACCTATGACAAGGCAGACATAAACTGTCAACAACTTTGTCAGAGGTATTACGCCACTTTTACGGACTCACGATAAAACATACAAAAACAAAACCAAAATGGATTTTAATGGGAAATATATTAAGGAACATCCTTTCCAGGGTAATGACTTGTATATAAGGCAAAATAAATAACCAAAACCAAAAATACTTCTCCACACCTTGGGCTATGTTCACACTTAGCGTTTTTGATGAGTATTGGCACTTTTGCATTGCTTTCAACAAGACATGCATTCACTGGGAAATGTCATTTTAATATTATACAACCTTATCTGGCCATGTGGTGTGTGACACATCATCAGACACATGCATACAGTGCTGAAAAGACATGGGAACAGCATGGGGAAGACCTCTGGAAGCATCTCTGACTCCCAGGTCACTGCCTAAAAGTGTGCCCATCATGAGTGATCCTTGGCGCATGCGAAGATGCCTCCTGCCATGCACCTGTCATTGCAGACTTGCAACAATCACCGTCCACGTCCTTGTCCCAGTGCAGAATTCAGTTGTCCCTACCCCATTTCTTGGAATGCAAGCGCAAGTAGGCAGCCAGCCACCCACCCACCCATAGGCTGCAATTAGTGTTGAGCCACCCCCGTAGTGTTCGAGTTTGGTTCAGTTCGTCAAACACCCGAATGTTCACCAAACTGTTCGTCGAACACCTTCGAACACCGTTAAAACCAATGGCAGGCAAACAAAAACACATAGAAACACATAGAAAACACCTTCAAAGGTGTCCAAAAGCTGACAAACTGCTCAGAAGACACAGCTAACACATGGAAAAGTGACAAGTACATATAGTCATGTGAAAAGAAAAGAGGTGGAGGAGTAAAAGGAGGGGGAGACACAGATATAGGCATGTCATGCCCTTCTAAAACCAAAAAATTGCGAAGTCAACACGGCCAGTCCGTTTCTGCCCGTGCGACCTCCGTGTCGCCGGGTTTGTGCCAGAGCCGCGGTGGACCCTGAGGCCAGCCCCCCTCTCCCAATACTGGTGCCTGTCCGCTTGTGGTTCGAGCGAGCCCCCCAGTGGTGGAGGCAGGTCTAATCTTTTTAATTTAAATTGTCTCTCTAATTTGAATGAGTACAATTTAAATCCTTTTACAAGGATCTATTGGAGGGCAAGACTCATGCCAGCAGCCGCGTAATTCCAGCTCCAGTAGCGTCCACTAAAGCTGCTGCAGTTAAAAAGCTTTTATAAGGATCGAGCTTGGCGGTCCACCGCAAGGCGTCCTACCGCCAGTCCCAGCCCCCGTGCCTTGGGGTGCCTCCCCGATGCTCTTCACTGAGTGTCCCGGGGGCCCGAACCATTTCCTTTGAAAAAATTAAGTGTCCAAACTACAGGTGGTGTAGCTTGCTTAACAGCTGGGATAATCCTCTGACTAGCAGACACTGCTACTAGGCACAAAGTATTTCCTGGGCTAGATGCAGTTAAAAATTTGTAATTAGATACTCTCGTTGGATGCTGAGAAAGCATTCCATAGAGTCTCCTGTCACGCCATATATTATTCTTTTAAAAAGCTTTGGGTAGGGGTCTAGGGAACCCTTTTATAGGCAAAATCACGGCCCTGTATCGCAATACGTCACCTAGGCTGAAGATAAATGGAACATTTTGATCACCTTTCATAATCACCAATGGGACAAGGCAGGGATGTCCTCTGTCCCCTCTCTTATACATCCTAGTGACGGAGCAACTGCTCTCATCAATTCGCCATAACCCCAATATTAGGTGGATTGAGGTGGGAGGCACCGAGTACAAGTGCTCTGCATTTGCTGATGATGTCCTAGTATATATCACTCAATCACATATATCCATCCCTGCTGTTATGGCTGAAATAGATCACTTTGTTACATGGTCAAATTTTAAAATCAATGCAGCGAAGTCTGAGGCCCTCGATGTCTCCCTCCCCAAATCCATACAGGATTCCATCCAGTCCAACTTTCCCTTTGCCTGGCCCTCACAGGGTATCAGATACTTAGGAATTCCTATTCATAGAGACCTCTCCCGTCTATGTTATCTTAATTTTGGGCCCTTTATTGAACAACTCCATATAGACCACGGTTGGCAAGTTAGAACTGTAAGATTCACTACGTGAACCACTGGTGTTTTGTGGAAAAGCACATGTACACTGTGTTCCAAATTATTATGCAAAAAGTGTATAGGAGTGATAAGGGAAGAATTTTTTTGTTTGTCAGTTAAACTCATTGATGGTGATGTGTGTCAGGGCTCTTTATATCACTGTAAGCAATTGCAGACACCTGTGCTAATTAGTTTGGCAGGTGTGTCCAATGAAAGTCAAGACTACTTAAGAAGGCTGTCCCACATTATTAAGCAGCCTACATTTTCTGCCAAAATGGGAAAGAAAAAGGATGTGTCGGCTGCTGAGAAGCAACAAATTGTGGAGTGTTTAGGTCAAGGCATGACTACAATCAACATTGCCAAGACACTTCATCCTGATCATCGCACAATCAAGAAGTATGTAACTGATTCACAGTACACACGTGTGCGTGCTGATAAGGGAAAATTGAGGACTCTTTCCTACAGGCAATTACGTCAGGTTAAAAGAGCAGCGGCCAAAAGCTTTGTCATAGCAGCAGACAAATTTTTGAAGCTGCTGGTGCCTCCAACGTCCCCCGAACAACAAGATGCAGGGTCCTTCAGAGGTTTGCTGCTGTGCGTAAGCCATTCTGTCGACCTCCTCTATCCACTGTACACAAGCAGAAATGGCTCCAGTGGGCCAAACAATACATGATGACTGACTTCAAAACTGTTTTGTTCACCGATGAGTGCCATGCAACGCTCGATGGTCCAGATGGATGGAGTGGAGGATGGCTGGTTGATGGACACCCCATGCAAACACGGCTACAGCGCCAACAAGGAGGAGGTGGAGTAATGTTTTGGGCTGGAATCATGGGGAGAGAGATTGTCGGCCCCTTTAAGATCCCTGAAGGGGTAAAGATGAACTCCATAATGTATGTGGAGTTTCTCAAACAGCACTTCCTGCCATGGTTCAAGAAGAAGAACCGTGTATTCCACAGCAAGATCATTTTCATGCATGATAATGCACCATCTCATGCTGCACATAACACATCTGCATCTCTGGCTAATATGGGCATAAAAGGGGACAAACTTATGGTGTGACCCGCATGCTCCCCTGACCTTAACCCCTTGAGAACCTCTAGAGCATCATCAAAAGGAGTGTCTATGATGGCGGGAGGCAGTTCACATCTAAGCAACAGCTCTGGGAGGGTATTCTGTCCTCATGCAAAACAATTGAAGCAGAAACCATCCAAAACCTGACAAATTCAATGGACGAGAGAGTTCAGAAGCTCCTTTCAATCAAGGGGTCCTATGTGCAAATGTAACATCATCAAGAATAAAGTTTTGAGTTGAAAGCTGTTTGATTTCAGTTTCTAATAACCTGCTAATGCTTATAATTTCAAAAATGACCATTTTTTTGTTCTTTATTAAAATGAAAAGGTTGATCGAAGAGTGTGGGGGATCTAAGAGTGTGGCAACCCAGTAGTCAGGATTATTTCGAATTCTGACAATCTGAGGGTCATGTTGCAGGTAGTGCAGCAAGAAGGCACTCATGTGTCTTGCGCATCTAGGAGCCCCAAAATTATTCTCCGGCTAGATGGAGCTAAAAATTATTATTAATTTGAAAGCTGGTGGATCTTAGTATTAGAGATGAGCGTTGTTCTACTCGAACTGTTCGCCAATCTCAAATTCGAGCTGTTTTGGGCGGTGTTCGAGCCGTTCGGCGAACACGAACAATTTGAGAAAAATTCGGCTGTTCGAGGTTATGTTCGATAACTGTTCGTGCACCAAAATCATAACTGGATTTTTTCTCAGTAATGATGAAAATGAATGTTAATACGCAGTTTGAGTGTACAGCGGGGTGGGGGGAGGGGCAGGGGATGGATCTCTGCAGGAACAATGAAGATCTCCATTTTTTTTTCTCTTTCCCGCATTTGCAGTGGGGAGGTGCAATCTGTCAGCCTATCAGCAGCGCACACACGGAGCGAAGTGCTTTTTTTCACACAAGCAAGGGCATGTGTCATTGGCAGTGTATGTCACATGTCCTTGCCCTATAAGACCAAGCCATTTTCCCCGTCGCCACCATTTTCTCACTGCTGCAGCTGCGTGTTAGACGGCACCGCTGTTTCTGTGTGTGCTATACCTTGTTAATTTCAAGCCAATTTTCGCACAAATCTACAGATAGCTTGGGAGTAGGGAATAGTTGTGATTGCAGTCCTTTTAAGGACTAGGTTACAGCATTTCCTACGACTTTTATCAGGCAGGTCTGTGCTCTTAAATAGATAGATTGTGGGAGTAAAGACTAATTGTAATTGGAGTCCTTTTCAGGACTAGGTTACATCAGTTCCTATCAGTTTTTGCCAGGCAGGTCTGTGCCAGTGTTGTGCAAGTTTTTTTCACAGCATTTGGCTGAATCTAGCAAAGCTAACCCTTTTTGGCCTATTGCAGAGTGTGTTAGTCATTGAAGTAGCCTATCTGTGTTGCAAGATATACCACCTGTGTATAGAATACCAATTTTTTTACTGCACCTAGTGAAGTAAAATCTTTTGGGCATAGCATCATTCTATTAGTCCATCTATACTGACCTCCATCAGGTTGCAAATTGAATATAATTTTTTTCTGCATCTAGCTCTGAAAAAATATTGGGCTTCTAGCTGTGTGTGGGACTTGTTCTATTAATCCATCTATACAGACCTCCATCAGGTTGCAAGCTGAATATATTTTTTTCTGCATCTTGCTCTGAAAAAATATTGGGCTTCTAGCTGTGTGTGGGACATGTTCTATTAATTCATCTATACAGACCTCCATCAGGTTGCAAACTGAATATATTTTTTTCTGCATCTACCTCTGAAAAAATATTGGGCTTCTAGCTGTGTGTGGGACTTGTTCTATTAATCCATCTATACAGACCTCCATCAGGTTGCAAACTGAATATGTTTTTTTCTGCATCTACCTCTGAAAAAATATTGGGCTTCTAGCTGTGTGTGGGACTTGTTCTATTAATCCATCTATACAGACCTCCATCAGGTTGCAAACTGAATATATTTTTTTCTGCATCTACCTCTGAAAAAATATTGGGCTTCTAGCTGTGTGTGGGACTTGTTCTATTAATCCATCTATACAGACCTCCATCAGGTTGCAAACTGAATATATTTTTTTCTGCATCTACCTCTGAAAAAATATTGGGCTTCTAGCTGTGTGTGGGACTTGTTGTATTAGTCCATCTATACTGACCTCCATCAGGTTGCAAACTGAATATATTTTTTTCTGCATCTACCTCTGAAAAAATATTGGGCTTCTAGCTGTGTGTGGGACTTGTTCTATTAATCCATCTATACAGACCTCCATCAGTTTGCAAATTGAATATAATTTTTTTCTGCATCTAACCCAGCCAATAGTTTTGGCCTAATACCACAGTTTGGCCACTCAGCTCTGCTCGGTTACCATCCATTGTTTTTTTGTGCAAACAACTCCAGAGTTGTGAATTAGTTAACCACCAAAATGAGTGGAAAAAGGCCTGCTGCTGGTGGAAAGGGGAATAGGCGTGTTGGGAAGGGGAAAAAAGGTTGTGTCCGTGGGGTAGGTGTTAAAGCAACAGTAACATCTGCAGAAGAAAGACCATCTTCCAGCCAAACTAAAATGTCTACTTCTTTTAGCGGACAATGTGATAAGATCCCTTTCTTACGGCCACGCCAATCGCTACAAATTCCAGATGAGGCACAAAAACAGCAGGTGCTTCAACGGATATCAAGTGCTCCTTTAAGTGGGCTCTCCTCCACATCAACTTCAACATCACAAATACTCCAGTCCTCAAAGGTGTCACCCCAATCGCACTTGCTTCCTCACAGCTCCCAAATCTCCAGCTGCCCGTCTGAGTATGAGGTAGAACAGATGGTTGAGTCTGCAGAGCTGTTTACTCATACTATAGCCTGGGAATCAGAGGTCGACTCCAGCGCTTCTGTGAATCCAGACGAGGAAATGATCTGCACTGATGCCCAGAATCTTTATGAGTCGGATCCAGGACCAGACGCAGAAGGTTCTGACCATAATGTAGACCCTCATTCCCAAACTGTAACTCCTGTTGGTGGAGACAATGAGGAAGACGATGATAAGACTCAAATACCTGATTGGAGCGACAACTTTAGTTTTTTGTCAGAGCAGGAACAGGTTGGCTCTGAGGACGACGGGTGTGATAACGCACAGGGTGATGATGATGAGGTTGGAGATCCCACTTACTGTCAACCCACAGTCAGCCAAGAGATGAGGTCAGCAGAGGAGGTGGAGGAAGATGCTAGTGACGACGAGGTCAGGTTGCGCCTTCCTGGACAGAGACGTAGTACTGGAAGCACGTCAACAACTGGATCCTCAAACACAACTCTGCCTCTCACCACAAGTCGTGGTGGCTCTTCAGGTCGCATGGGTGTTAAGCCTTGCATAGCCTGGGCATTTTTTCAGATCGATAAAGATGACCCAACTCGTGTTATCTGTAACATTTGTCAGCAAAAGCTAAGTAGAGGCCAAAAAATACATAGTTTGAGTATTCATGCATGAACCGGCACATGGACATGAAGCATAAGTTGCAGTGGGAAGCTCAGTGTGCTACAATGCGGCCTAGCCGGCCGGGCCAACCACCGTCTGCCATATCTTGTGCATCCGCGGCCTCTTCATCCTCTGTGACTGGGGGGACAGCAGTCACACCTGTTTTGGGGCGCAGACCTGCCACCTCTTTACCCGCAAAAGCCAGCGTGATTGGCAGGTCATCAGTTTCTTTGGAGGTGGTAACACCAGCTGGTGTTGAGCGCTGTCCGACATCGATAGCACCACCTTTGGATCAAGGCAACCTAACATGTCCGCCTGCATCTTCCTCACAGACCGGCAGTTTGCCGGGGACACCCTTATCAACCCCGTCTAAGCACAATAGCCAGCCCTCGGTCCCTCAGATGTGGACAAGTAAAAGACCATTTCCTCCTAGCCATGAGAAAGCTAAGAGGTTGAATTTCACCATCTGCAAGCTCTTGGCTACAGAAATGCTGCCTTTCCGCCTGGTGGACACAGAGGATTTTCGAGACCTTATGTCCGTCGCAGTGCCCCAGTACCAGATGCCCAGTCGGCACTACTTCTCAAAGAAAGGTGTGCCTGCGCTCCACCAGCATGTCGCACACAACATCACCGCTTGTTTGAGAAACTCTGTGTGTGACAGGGTGCATTTCACCACAGACACTTGGACGAGTAGGCATGGACAGGGGCGTTACATGTCGCTGACTGGGCACTGGGTAACTATGGTGACAGCAGGACAAGGGGCTGCTGTCCAAGTCTTGCCGTCCCCACGAGTTGTGCGTCAATCCTCTTTATGTCAAAGTTCCTCCACTGCTTCTGCCTCCTCAACCTCCTCTCGGTCTTCCACCTGCACCCAAAGCCTGTCTGGTCATGCCACAAGCTTTCTAACTGCGCAGAAGGGATCCTGCACACCTCCTTACTATGCTGGCAGTAGGGCTCAACGTCATCAGGCGGTTTTTACATTGAAATGTCTGGGAAATGTGAGTCACACAGCTGAGGAGTTGTGGTCAGCTCTGGAGAACCAATTTCATGAATGGTTGTCTCCACTGGACCTGAAACCAGGGAAGGCCGTGTGCGACAATGCTGCAAACCTGGGTGCGGCCCTTCGCCGGGGCAATGTCACACACGTGCCTTGTATGGCTCACGTGTTGAACATGGTTGTCCAGCAATTTTTAGCCCACTATCCCAGACTAGATGGCCTTCTGCAGAGGGCACGGTCGCTGTGTGCTCACTTCCGCCGTTCGCATCCCGCAGCTCAGCGACTTACATCTCTACAGAAGTCGTTGGGCCTGCCACTTCACCGGCTAAAATGCGATGAGCCTACCCGGTGGAATTCAACTCTGCACATGTTGCAGCGACTGTGGCAGCACCGACAAGCCCTGGTGCAATACGTTCTGACGTATAGCCTGGGCCAACGAGATTCAGAGGTGGGGCAAATCACGCTGGAGGAGTGGTCTCAGATCAGGGACCTATGCACCCTTCTGCACAGTTTTGAAATGGCGACGAAGATGTTTAGTGCTGACGATGCCATTATCAGCATGACTATTCCGGTGATTTACATGCTGGAGCACATGTTAAACAGAATTCGGAGTCAGGTGGTGGCACAAGAGGAGGTGGAGGAAGTAGAGGAGGAGGAGTTGTATGCGGAAGGGCAAACATCTGCAAGGTCCAGACGGTCTGCAGCACCAAGGCGGCAGGCATGTGAGGGTGGGGGAGATGGTTTTACCAGCGCGCATGGTAGCAGCCAAACTAGTGAGGAAGGTGCAGGAGCCCAGGAAGAAGTGGAGGATGAACTGATGGAAGACTCATCAGATGAGGGAGACCTTGATCACATTTCTGTTGTGCGAGGTTGGGGGGAGAGGACAGGGGAAGGAAGCATGATTGTTACCTCGCCACCAACACAACAGGGACTTGGTGCTCCTGGATGTGCAACACACATGAGTGCCTTCTTGCTGCACTACCTGCAACATGACCCTCGAATTGTGAGAATTAGAAATAATCCTGACTACTGGGTTGCCACACTGTTAGATCCCCGGTACAAAAGTAAATTTGCAGAAATTATTCCTGCCATAGAAAGGGATGCACGCATGCAGGAGTATCAGCAGAGACTGTTGCAGAATCTTACATGTGCTTTTCCACAAAATACCAGTGGTGCACGTAGTGAATCTCACAGTTCCAACTTGCCAACCGTGGGACCGTCAAGTGTTCAGCACTCAAACCGTAACAGAACCACAGTATCTGCTGGTAACATCAATTTTGCGGAATCATTTCACCACTTTTTTAGCCCATCCTTTGCAAGGCCACAGGAGACAAGAAGTCTGACACATAGTCAACGCCTAGAGACGATGGTACAGGAGTATCTCCAAGTAAACATTGAAGCCACGACTGTGTCACTGGACCCTTGCTCTTTTTGGGCTTCCAATCTGGATAAATGGCCGGAGCTCGCCACTTACGCCTTGGAGATCTTGTCATGCCCCGCAGCGAGCGTTCTGTCTGAACGTGTGTTCAGCGCTGCTGGTGGTGTGCTGACAGATAAGCGCACGCGGCTCTCCACTGATAATGTAGACAGACTCACGTTCATAAAGATGAACAAATCATGGATCCGAAACGACTTTTCTACCCCTGTGTCATCCTGGGGAGAGTAAAAGCTTGATGATTGGTTAAAATCACCCTACCAACCGTTTTAAGCTTTCAAATTACTAATCATGTTTATCTGTATCTTGGCTGGAAAATAATTTGGGCTTTGTAGCAGTGTGCAGCACTGATCCTATTACGCCATCTATACTAAAGCTTCACCAGATTTAAAATTAATAATAATTTTTAGCTGCATCTAGCCCGGAAAATAATTTTGGGGCTCCGAGATGCGCAAGACACATAAGTGCCTTCTTGCTGCACTACCTGCAGCATGACCCTCATATTGTCAGAATTCAAAGTAATCATGACTACTGGGTTGCCACACTCTTAGATCCCCCCAACTTTTCGATCAACCTTTTCATTTTAATAAAGACCAAAAAAATGGTCATTTTTGAAATTATAAGCATTAGCAGGTTGTTAGAAACTGAAATCAAACAGTTTTCAACTCAAAACTTTATTCTAGGTGATGTTACATTTTCACATAGGACCCCTTGTTCGAAAGGAGCTTCTGAACTCTCTCGTCCATTGAATTTGTCAGGTTTTGGATGGTTTCTGCTTCAATTGTTTTGCATGAGGACAGAATACCCTCCCAGAGCTGTTGCTTAGATGTGAACTGCCTCCCGCCATCATAGACACTCCTTTTAATGATGCTCCAAAGGTTCTGAATGGGGTAGAGGTCAGGGGAGCATGGGGGTCACACCATAAGTTTGTCCCCTTTTATGCCCATATCAGCCAGAGATGCAGATGTTTTATGTGCAGCATGAGATGGTGCATTATCATGCAGAAAAATGATCTTGCTGTGAAATACACGGTTCTTCTTCTTGAACCATGGCAGGAAGTGCTGTTTGAGAAAATCCACATACATTATGGAGTTCATCTTTAGCGCCTTCAGGGATCCTAAAGGGGCCGACAATCTCTCTCCCCATGATTCCAGCCCAAAACATTACTCCACCTCCTCCTTGTTGGCGCTGTAGCCGTGTTTGCGTGGGGTGTCCATCAACCAGCCATCCTCCGCTCCATCCATCTGGACCATCGAGCGCTGCACGGCACTCATCCGTGAACAAAACAGTTTTGAAATCAGTCTTCATGTAATGTTTGGCCCACTGGAGCCGTTTCTGCTTGTGTGAAGTGGATAGAGGAGGTCGACAGGATGGCGTATGCACAGCTGCAAACCTCTGAAGGACCCTGCATCTTGTTGTTCGGGGGACGTTGGAGGCACAAGCAGCTTCAAAAACTTGTCTGCTGCTATGACAAGGCTTTTTTGCCGCTGCTCTTTCAACCTGACGTAATTGCCTGTAGGAAAGAGTCCTCAATTTGCCCTTATCAGCACGCACACGTGTGTACTGTGAATCAGCTACATACTTCTTGATTGCCAAGACACTTCATCCTGATCATCGCACAATGTTGATTGTAGTCATGCCTTGACCTAAACACTCCACAATTTGTTGCTTCTCAGCAGCCGACACATCCTTTTTCTTTCCCATTTTGGCAGAAAATGTAGGCTGCTTAATAATGTGAGAAAGCCTTCTTAAGTAGTCTTGCCTTTCATTGGACACACCTGCCAAACTAATTAGCACAGGTGTCTGCAATTGCTTACAGTGATATAAAGAGCCCTGACACACATCACCATCAATGAGTTTAACTGACAAACAAACAAATTCTTCCCTTATCACTCCTAAACACTTTTTGCATAATAATTTGGAACGCAGTGTACATGTGCTTTTCCACAAAACACCAGTGGTTCACGTAGTGAATCTTACAGTTCTAACTTGCCAACCGTGGTCTGTATGGAGTTGTTCAATAAAGGGCCCAAAATTAAGATAACATAGATGGGAGAGGTCTCTATGAATAGGAATTCCTAAGTATTTGATACCCTGTGAGGGCCAGGCAAAGGGAAAGTTGGACTGGATGGAATCCTATATGGATTTGGGGAGGGAGACATCGAGGGCCTCAGACTTCGCTGCATTGATTTTAAAATTTGACCATGTAACAAAGTGATCTATTTCAGCCATAACAGCATGGATGGATATATGTGATTGAGTGATATATACTGGGACATTATCAGCAAATAGAGAGCACTTGTACTCGGTGCCTCCCACCTCAATCCACCTAATATTGGGGTTATGGCGAATTGATGAGAGCAGGTGCTCCGTCACTAGGATGTATAAGAGAGGGGACAGAGGACATCCCTGCCTTGTCCCATTGGTGATTGTGAAAGGTGATGAAAATGTTCTGATGCACCCCCTGGGCCTTGGGACACCCGGAGCCGGACCCTTTTTGGTGGATGCTGGTGGTTGTAGTCTTCGTGGCTGCAACCCGGTTCCGTGGCTCAGGGTGGTCAAACCAGTGGCGGAACTATTTATGTGGTTTTGATGTTTAAATGTCCGACTACGCCACCCGTGGATTGCGGTCAGAGTGACCCGCCGCTGCAGGGCAGACCGCTGAGGCTGGTGTTGTGGGTGCAGCAGAGCGTAGCATAACTCCCCACGGGAGGAGTATAGCCTCAGGGCAGTGTATGCGGAGGATGGGGGTGATGGTGCAGGGCAGCAGCAGTAACGACACGGAGTCAGTGATGCAGTCCAGGGCCTTTACTCACAGTTCTTATTATCCAGACCACGTCTGCAGGTAACGGCTGCCCACGTCGTACTGTGCTCACCAGGTGAGGGGCTCAGACAACTCCCAGATAACTTTGGAGCGCTTCTCAGGACTCCCTTTGTGTGTCCTTTGTCTGGCCTTTCTTACCAACCCTTCTGTCCGGCTGCCTCGGGCCTCCTCTTGGTAAACTTGGCGCCAGTTTCCCTGACCCTATGTGGTGCCTTCCTAGCGGGTGTAGCGAGGGGCTGCGTCACATAAAATGTCACAGCCTCCGGTTTCTAGCTGAGGGTCGTTTCCTGCCTCCACTAGTTTCGGGGACCGGTCTCCCCCTTTGGCCTGACCCCTCCACGCAGGTGGATTCGGGCGTGCGGTGGCGACTCGCCCGTCCGCACCCCTGGGATCCCTTCATTCCTCGTTCCTGGAGCCTTCTCTACTCCTCTTCCTTCCTTCTCCCTCTTCCAGGCCTGGGCCTCTGTTACTAGGCCCGCCTCCGGAGCAGAGCTCATGCAGAGCCCCTGCTCCCTGCCACTTCTGCTCAGACTTCTCTGCACTGAACTAAGATGGTGCCCACCTTTTATACCCCCTTCTCAATGCACCCAGGAACTGCTTCCTCCCTGCTCCTGCACTACAGGGTTCCCCTTCCTCATTGTTCCCTCCCCCCACTCAAGCCAGGGACAGGGACTATCGTGCCCATCTCAGAGGCATATTGGTCGCCCTGCCCCACGGCAATGTGGTGTAATGCATGCAGGTGTCGGGTCCTGATCCACACTCCATCCTTACCTGAGAGTGAGATATCACACCTCTGGGTGAGGTGCAATACCTCTGTAGCAACCGAGCCCTCAGGGTGCTACAGTTCCATTTATCTTCAGCCTAGGTGACGTATTGTGATACAGGGCCGAGATTTTGGCTATAAAAGGGTCCCCTAGACCCCTACCCCAAGCTTTTTAAGAGAATCATATATGGCGTGCCAGGAGACTCTATGGAATGCTTTCTCAGCATCCAACGAGAGTATCTAATTACAAATTTTTAACTACATCTAGCCCAGGAAATACTTTGTGCCTAGTAGCAGTGTCTGCTAGTCAGCGGATTATCCCGGCTGTTAAGCAAGCTACACCACCTGTAGTTTAGACACTTAATTTTTTCAAAGGAAATGCTTCGGGACCATGGGATACTCAGTGAAGAGCATCAGGAGGCACCCCAAGGCATAGGGGCTGGGACTGGCAGTAGGATGCCTTGCGGTGGACAGCCGAGCTCGATCCTTATAAAAGCTTTTTAACTGCAGCAGCTTTAGTGGACGCTACTGGAGCTGGAATTACGCGGCTGCTGGCATGAGACTTGCCCTCCAATAGATCCTTGTAAATGGATTTAAAGTGTATTCATTCAAATTAGAGAGACAATTTAAATTAAAAAGCTTAGAGCTGCCTCCACCACAGGGGGGCTCGCTCGACCCACCAGCGGACAGGCACCAGTATTGGGAGAGGGGGGCTGGCCATCAGGGTTCACCGCGGCTCTGGCACAAACCCGGCGACACGGAGGTGGCACGGGCAGGAGCGGACTGGCCGTGTCGGCTTCTCACTTTTTGGATTTTAGAAGGGCATGACATGCCTATATCTGTGTCTCCCCCTCCTTTTACTCCTCCACCTCTTTTATTTTCGCATGACTATATGTACTTGTCACTTTTCCATGTGTTAGTTATGTCTTCTGAGCAGTTTGTCAGCTTTTGGACACCTTTGAAGGTGTTTTCTATGTGTTTCTATGTGTATTTGTTTGCCTGCCATTGGTTTTAATGGTGTTCGAAGGTGTTCGACGAACAGTTCGACGAACAGTTCGGCGAACACACGGGTGTTCGACGAACCGAACCGAACTCGAACACTACGGGGGTGGCTCAACACTACTTAGTATAGATGGCCTAATAGAATCAGTACTGCAAACTGCTACAAGGCCCAAATTGTTTTCCAGCCAAGATACAGATAAACATGATTAGTAATTTTAAATCTGGTGGAGTTTAGTATAGATGGCTAATAGAATCAGTACTGCACACTGCTATAAGGCCCAAATTATTTTCCAGCCAAGATACAGATAAACATGATTAGTAATTTGAAAGCTTAAAACCGTTGGTGAGGTGATTTTAACAAATCATCAAGCTTTTACTCTCTCCAGGATGACACAGGGGTAGAAAAGTCGTTTCGGATCCATGATTTGTTTATCTTTATGAACGTGAGTCTGTCTACATAATCAGTGGAGAGCCACGTGCGCTTATTTGTCAGCACACCACCAGCAGCGCTGAACACACGTTCAGAGAGAACGCTGGCTGCGGGGCATGACAAGATCTCCAAGGCGTAAGTGGCGAGCTCTGGCCATTTATCCAGATTGGAAGCCCAAAAAGAGCAAGGGTCCAGTGACACACTCATGGCTTCAATGTTTACTTGGAGATACTCCTGTACCATCGTCTCTAGGTGTTGACTATGTGTCAGACTTCTTGTCTCCTGTGGCATTGCAAAGGATGGGCTAAAAAAGTGGAGAAATGATTCCGCAAAATTGATGTTACCAGCAGATACTGTGTTTCTGTTACGTTTTGAGTGCTGAATACTCGACGGTCCCACGGTTGGCAAGTTGGAACTGTGAGATTCACGACGGGCACCACAAGTGCTTTGGGGAAAAGCACATGTAAGATTCTGCAACAGTCTCTGCTGATACTCCTGCATGCGTGCATCTCTTTCTATGGCAGGAATAATTTCTGCAAATTTACTTTTGTACCAGGGATCTAACAGTGTGGCAACCCAGTAGTCAGGATTATTTCTAATTCTCACAATTCGAGGGTCATGTTGCAGGTAGTGCAGCAAGAAGGCACTCATGTGTCTTGCGCATCCAGGAGCACCAAGTCCCTGTTGTGTTGGTGGCGAGGTAACAATCATGCTTCCTTCCTCTGCCCTCTCCCCCCAACCTCGCACAACAGAAATGTGATCAAGGTCTCCCTCATCTGATGAGTCTTCCATCAGTTCGTCCTCCATTTCTTCCTGGGCTCCTGCACCTTCCTCACTAGTTTGGCTGCTACCATGCGCCCTGGTAAAACCATCTCCCCCACCCTCACATGCCTGCCGCCTTGGTGCTGCCGACCGTCTGGACCTTGCAGATGTTAGCCCTTCCGCATACAACTCCTCCTCCTCTACTTCCTCCACCTCCTCTTGTGCCACCACCTGACTCCGAATTCTGTTTAACATGTGCTCCAGCATGTAAATCACCGGAATAGTCATGCTGATAATGGCATCGTCAGCACTAAACATCTTCGTCGCCATTTCAAAACTGTGCAGAAGGGTGCATAGGTCCCTGATCTGAGACCACTCCTCCAGCGTGATTTGCCCCACCTCTGAATCTCGTTGGCCCAGGCTATACGTCAGAACGTATTGCACAAGGGCTTGTCGGTGCTGCCACAGTCGCTGCAACATGTGCAGAGTTGAATTCCACTGGGTAGGCACATCGCATTTTAGCCGGTGAAGTGGCAGGCCCAACGACTTCTGTAGAAATGTCGCTGAGCTGCGGGATGCGAACGGCGGAAGTGAGCACACAGCGACCGTGCCCTCTGCAGAAGGCCATCTAGTCTGGGATAGTGGGCTAAAAATTGCTGGACAACCAGGTTCAACACGTGAGCCATACAAGGCAAGTGTGTGACATTGCCCCGGCGAAGGGCCGCACCCAGGTTTGCAGCATTGTCGCACACGGCCTTCCCTGGTTTCAGGTCCAGTGGAGACAACCATTCATGAAATTGGTTCTCCAGAGCTGACCACAACTCCTCAGCTGTGTGACTCACATTTCCCAGACATTTCAATGTAAAAACCGCCTGATGACGTTGAGCCCTACTGCCAGCATAGTAAGGAGGTGTGCAGGATCCCTTCTGTGCAGTTAGAAAGCTTGTGGCATGACCAGACAGGCTTTGGGTGCAGGTGGAAGACCGAAAGGAGGTTGAGGAGGCAGAAGCAGTGGAGGAACTTTGACATAAAGAGGATTGACGCACAACTCGTGGGGACGACAAGACTTGGACAGCAGCCCCTTGTCCTGCTGTCACCATAGTTACCCAGTGCCCAGTCAGCGACATGTAACGCCCCTGTCCATGCCTACTCGTCCAAGTGTCTGTGGTGAAATGCACCCTGTCACACACAGAGTTTCTCAAAGAAGCGGTGATGTTGTGTGCGACATGCTGGTGGAGCGCAGGCACACCTTTCTTTGAGAAGTAGTGCCGACTGGGCATCTGGTACTGGGGCACTGCGACGGACATAAGGTCTCGAAAATCCTCTGTGTCCACCAGGCGGAAAGGCAGCATTTCTGTAGCCAAGAGCTTGCAGATGGTGAAATTCAACCTCTTAGCTTTCTCATGGCTAGGAGGAAATGGTCTTTTACTTGTCCACATCTGAGGGACCGAGGGCTGGCTATTGTGCTTAGACGGGGTTGATAAGGGTGTCCCCGGCAAACTGCCGGTCTGTGAGGAAGATGCAGGCGGACATGTTAGGTTGCCTTGATCCAAAGGTGGTGCTATCGATGTCGGACAGCGCTCAAGACCAGCTGGTGTTACCACCTCCAAAGAAAATGATGACCTGCCAATCACGCTGGCTGTTGCGGGTAAAGAGGTGGCAGGTCTGCGCCCCAAACCAAGTGTGACTGCTGTCCCCCCAGTCACAGAGGATGAAGAGGCCGCGGATGCACAAGATATGGCAGACGGTGGTTGGCCCGGCCGGCTAGGCCGCATTGTAGCACACTGAGCTTCCCACTGCAACTTATGCTTCATGTCCATGTGCCGGTTCATTCATGAAGTACTCAAACTATGTATTTTTTGGCCTCTACTTAGCTTTTGCTGACAAATGTTACAGATAACACGAGTTGGGTCATCTTTATCGATCTGAAAAAATGCCCAGGCTATGCAAGGCTTAGCACCCATGCGACCTGAAGAGCCACCACGACTTGTGGTGAGAGGCAGAGTTGTGTTTGAGGATGCAGTTGTTGACGTGCTTCCAGTACTACGTCTCTGTCCAGGAAGGCGCAACCTGACCTCGTCGTCACTAGCATCTTCCTCCACCTCCTCTGCTGACCTCATCTCTTGGCTGACTGTGGGTTGACAGTAAGTGGGATCTCCGACCTCATCATCATCACCCTGTGCGTTATCACACCCGTCGTCCTCAGAGCCAACCTGTTCCTGCCCTGACAAAAAACTAAAGTTGTCGCTCCAATCAGGTATTTGAGTCTTATCATCGTCTTCCTCATTGTCTCCACCAACAGGAGTTACAGTTTGGGAATGAGGGTCTACATTATGGTCAGAACCTTCTGCGTCTGGTCCTGGATCCGTCTGGATTCACAGAAGCGCTGGAGTCGACCTCTGATTCCCAGGCTATAGTATGAGTAAACAGCTCTGCAGACTCAACCATCTGTTGTACCTCATACTCAGACGGGCAGCTGGAGATTTGGGAGCTGTGAGGAAGCAAGTGCGATTTGGGTGACACCTTTGAGGACTGGAGTATTTGTGATGTTGAAGTTGATGTGGAGGAGAGCCCACTTAAAGTAGCACTTGATATCCGTTGAAGCACCTGCTGTTTTTGTGCCTCATCTGGAATTTGTAGCGATTGGCGTGGCCGTAAGAAAGGGATCTTATCACATTGTCCGCTAAAAGAAGTAGACATTTTAGTTTGGCTGGAAGATGGTCTTTCTTCTGCACCTACCCCACGGACACAACCTTTTTTCCCCTTCCCAACACGCCTATTCCCCTTTCCACCAGCAGCAGGCCTTTTTCCACTCATTTTGGTGGTTAACTAATTCACAACTCTGGAGTTGTTTGCACAAGAAAACAATGGATGGTAACCGAGCAGAGCTGAGTGGCCAAACTGTGGTATTAGGCCAAAACTATTGGCTGGGTTAGATGCAGAAAAAAATTATTTTTAATTTGCAACCTGATGGAGGTCAGTATAGATGGACTAATAGACCAAGTCCCACACACCGCTAGAAGCCCAAATATTTTTTCAGAGCTAGATGAAGAAAATTTTTTTATTCAATTTGCAACCTGATGGAGCTCAGTATAGATGGACTAATAGACCAAGTCCCACACACTGCTAGAAGCCCAAATATTTTTTCAGAGCTAGATGCAGAAAAAAATTATTTTTAATTTGCAACCTGATGGAGGTCAGTATAGATGGACTAATAGACCAAGTCCCACACACCGCTAGAAGCCCAAATATTTTTTCAGAGCTAGATGCAGAAAAAAAATTATATTCAATTTGCAACCTGCTGGAGGTCAGTATAGAAGGACTAATAGAACAAGTCCCACACACTGCTAGAAGCCCAAATATTTTTTCAGAGCTAAATGAAGAAAAAAATAATTTTTAATTTGCAACCTGATGGAGGTCAGTATAGATGGACTAATAGACCAAGTCCCACACACTGCTAGAAGCCCAAATATTTTTTCAGAGCTAGATGCAGAAAAAAATTATTTTTAATTTGCAACCTGATGGAGGTCAGTATAGATGGACTAATAGAACAAGTCCCACACGCTGCTAGAAGCCCAAATATTTTTTCAGAGCTAAATGAAGAAAAAAATTATTTTTAATTTGCAACCTGATGGAGGTCAGTATAGATGGACTAATAGACCAAGTCCCACACACTGCTAGAAGCCCAAATATTTTTTCAGAGCTAGATGCAGAAAAAAAATATTTTTAATTTGCAACCTGATGGAGGTCAGTATAGATGGACTAATATACCACGTCCCACACACCGCTAGAAGCCCAAATATTTTTTCAGAGCTAGATGCAGAAAATTTTTTTATTCAATTTGCAACCTGATGGAGGTCAGTATAGATGGACTAATAGACCAAGTCCCACACACTGCTAGAAGCCCAAATATTTTTTCAGAGCTAGATGCAGAAAAAAAATATTTTTAATTTGCATCCTGATGGAGGTCAGTATAGATGGACTAATAGACCAAGTCCCACACACTGCTAGAAGCCCAAATATTTTTTCAGAGCTAGATGCAGAAAAAAATTATTTTTAATTTGCAACCTGATAGAGGTCAGTATAGATGGACTAATAGAACAAGTCCCACACGCTGCTAGAAGCCCAAATATTTTTTCAGAGATAAATGAAGAAAAAAATTATTTTTAATTTGCAACCTGATGGAGGTCAGTATAGATGGACTAATAGACCAAGTCCCACACACTGCTAGAAGCCCAAATATTTTTTCAGAGCTAGATGCAGAAAAAAATTATTTTTAATTTGCAACCTGATGGAGGTCAGTATAGATGGACTAATAGAATGATGCTATGCCCAAAAGATTTTACTTCACTAGGTGCAGTAAAAAAATTGGTATTCTATACACAGGTGGTATATCTTGCAACACAGATAGGCTACTCCACTGACTAACACACTCTGCAATAGGCCAAAAAGGATTAGCTTTGCTAGATTCAGCCAAATGCTGTGAAAAAAACTTGCACAGCACTGGCACAGACCTGCCTGGCAAAAACTGATAGGAACTGATGTAACCTAGTCCTGAAAAGGACTCCAATTACAATTAGTCTTTACTCCCACAATCTATCTATTTAAGAGCACAGACCTGCTTGATAAAAGTCGTAGGAAATGCTGTAACCTAGTCCTTAAAAGGACTGCAATCTCAACTATTCCCTACTCCCAAGCTATCTGTATATTTGTGCGAAAATTGGCTTGAAATTAACAAGGTATAGCGCACACAGCAACAGCGGTGCCGTCTAACACGCAGCTGCAGCAGTGAGAAAATGGTGGCGACGGGGAAAATGGCTTGGTCTTATAGGGCAAGGACATGTGACATACACTGCCAATCACACATGCCCTTGCTTGTGTGAAAAAAAGCACTTCGCTCCGTGTGTGCGCTGCTGATAGGCTGACAGATTGCACCTCCCCACTGCAAATGCGGGAAAGAGAAAAAAAAATGGAGGTCTTCATTGTTCCTGCAGAGATCCATCCCCTGCCCCTCCCCCCGCCCCGCTGTACACTCAAACTGCGTATTAACATTAATTTTCATCATTACTGAGAAAAAATCCAGTTATGATTTTGGTGCACGAACAGTTATCGAACATAACCTCGAACAGCCGAATTTTTCTCAAATTGTTCGTGTTCGCCGACCGGCTCGAACACCGCCCAAAACAGCTCGAATTTGAGATTGGCGAACAGTTCGAGTAGAACAACGCTCATCTCTTGTAAAGAGGTGGCCGGTCTGCGTCCCAAAACAGGTGTGACTGCTGTCCCCCCAGTCACAGAGGATGAAGAGGCTGCGGATGCACAAGATGTGGCAGACTGTGGTTGGCCCGGCCGGCTAGGCCGCATTGTAGCACAGTGAGCTTCCCACTGCAACTTATGCTACATATCCATGTGCCGGTTCATGCATGAAGTACTCAAACTATGTATTTTTTGGCCTCTACTTAGCTTTTGGTGACAAATGTTACAGATGACACGAGTTGGGTCATCCTTATCGATCTGAAAAAATGCCCAGGCTATGCAAGGCTTAGCACCCATGCAACCAGAAGAGCCACCACGACTTGTAGTCAGAGGCAGAGTTGAGTTTGAGGATGCAGTTGTTGACGTGCTTCAAAGACTACGTCTCTGTCCAGGAAGGCGCAACCTGACCTCGTCGTCACTAGCATCCTCCTCTACCTCTGCTGACCTCATCTCTTGGCTGACTGTGGGTTGACAGTAAGTGGGATCTCCAACCTCGTCATCATCACTCTGTGAGTTATCACACCCGTCGTCCTCAAAGCCAACCTCTTCCTGCCCTGACAAAAAACTCAAGTTGTCGCTCCAATCAGGTATTTGAGTCTCATCATCGTCTTCCTCATTGTCTCCACCAACAGGACTTACAGTTTGGGAACGAGGGTCTACATTATGGTCAGAACCTTCTGCGTCTGGTCCTGGATCCGACTCATAAAGATTCTGGGCATCAGTGCAGATCATTTCCTCGTCTGGATTCACAGAAGCTCTGGAGCCGACCTCTGATTCCCAGGCTATAGTATGAGTAAACAGCTCTGCAGACTCAACCATCTGTTCTACCCCATACTCAGACGGGCAGCTGGAGACTTGGGAGCTGTGATTAAGCAAGTGCGATTGGGGTGACACCTCTGAGGACTGGAGTATTTGTGATGTTGAAGTTGAGGTAGAGGAGAGCCCACTTAAAGGAGCACTTGATATCCGTTGAAGCACCTGCTGTTTTTGTGCCTCATCTGGAATTCGTAGCGATTGGCGTGGCCGTAAGAAAGGGATCTTATCACATTGTCCGCTAAAAGAAGTAGACATCTTAGTTTGGCTGGAAGATGGTTTTTCTTCTGCAGATGTTACTGTTGCTTTTACACCTACCCCACGGACACAACCTTTTTTTCCCTTCCCAACATGCCTATTCCCCTTTCCACCAGCAGCAGGGCTTTTTCCACTAATTTTGGTGGTTAACTAATTGACAACTCTGGAGTTGTTTGCACAAAAAAAAATGGATGGGAACCGAGCAGAGCTGAGTGGCCAAATTGTGGTATTAGCCCGAAAGTATTGGCTGGGTTAGATGCAGAAAAAAATTATATTGAATTTGCAACCTAGTGGAGGTTAGTATACAGTCCAGAGCAAAAGTTTGGACACACCTTCTCATTTAAAGATTTTTCTGTATTTTCATGACTATGAAAATTGTACATTCACACTGAAGGCATCAAAACTATGAATTAACACATGTGGAATTATATACTTAACAAAAAGGTGTGAAACAACTGAAAATATGTCTTATACTCTAGGTTCTTCAAAGTAGCCACCTTTTGCTTTGTTGACTGCTTTGCACACTCTTGGCATTCTCTTGATGAGCTTCAAGAGGTAGTCACCGGAAATGGTCTTCCAACAATCTTGAAGGAGTTCCCAGAGATGCTTAGCACTTGTTGGCCCTTTTGCCTTCACTCTGCGGTCCAGCTCACCCCAAACCATCTCGATTGGGTTCAGGTCTGGTGACTGTGGAGGCCAGGTCATCTGGCATAGCACCCCAACACTCTCCCTCTTGGTCAAATAGCCCTTACACAGCCTGGAGGTGTGTTTGGGGTCATTGTCCTGTTGAAAAATAAATGATGGTCCAACTAAACGCAAACCGGATGGAATAGCATGCCGCTGCAAGATGCTGTGGTAGCCATGCTTGTTCAGTATGCCTTCAATTTTGAATAAATCCCCACACCATCACACCTCGTCCTCCATGCTTCACGGTGGGAACCAGGCATGTAGAGTCCATCCGTTCACCTTTTCTGTGTCGCACAAAGACACGGTGGTTGGAACCAAAGATCTCAAATTTGTACTCATCAGACCAAAGCACAGATTTCCACTGGTCTAATGTCCATTCCTTGTGTTCTTTAGCCCAAACAAGTCTCTTCTGCTTGTTGCCTGTCCTTAGTAGTGGGTTTCTAGCAGCTATTTTACCATGAAGGCCTGCTGCACAAAGTCTCCTATTAACAGTTGTTGAAGAGATGTGTCTGCTGCTAGAACTCTGTGTGGCATTGACCTAGTCTCTAATCTGAGCTGCTGTTAACCTGCGATTTCTGAGGCTGGTGACTTGGATAAACTTATCCTCAGGAGCAGAGGTGACTCTTGGTCTTCCTTTCCTGGGGCGGTCCTCATGTGAGCCAGTTTCTTTGTAGCGCTTGATGGTTTTTACAACTGCACTTGGGGACACTTTCAAAGTTTTCCCAATTTTTCAGACTGACTGACCTTCATTTCTTAAAGTAATTAAGGCCACTCTTTTTTCTTTACTTAGCTGCTTTTTTCTAGGCATAATACAAATTCTAACAGTCTATTCAGTAGGACAGTCAGCTGTGTATCCACCAGACTTCTGCACAACACAACTGATGGTCCCAATCCCATTTATAAGGCAAGAAATCCCACTTATTAAACCTGACAGGGCACACCTGTGAAGTGAAAACCATTTCCGGTGACTACCTCTTGAAGCTCATCAAGAGAATGCCAAGAGTGTGCAAAGCAGTCATCAAAGCAAAAGGTGGCTTCTTTGAAGAACCTAGAATATAAGACATATTTTCAGTTGTTTCACACGTTTTGTTAAGTATATAAATCCACATGTGTTAATTCATAGTTTTGATGCCTTCAGTGTGAATGTACAATTTTCATAGTTATGAAAATACAGAAAAATCTTTAAATGAGAAGGTGTGTCCAAACTTTTGGTCTGTACTGTAGATGGACTAATAGAACAAGTCCTACACACTGCTACAAGCCGAAATATTTATTCAGAGCTAGATGCGGATAAAAATTATATTGAATTTGCAACCTGGTGGAGGTTAGTATAGATGGACTAATAGAACAAGTCCCACACACTGCTACAAGCCGAAATATTTTTTCAGAGCTAGATGCGGATAAAAATTATTTTGAATTTGCAACCTGGTGGAGGTTCGTATAGATGGACTAGTAGAACAAGTCCCACACACTGCTACAAGCTGAAATATTTTTTCAGAGCTAGATGCAGAAAAAAATTATATTGAATTTGCAACCTGGTGGAGGTTAGTATAGATGGACTAATAGAACAAGTCCCACACACTGCTACAAGCCGAAATATTTTTTCAGAGCTAGATGCAGAAAAATATTATATTGAATTCGCAACCTGGTGGAGATTAGTATAGATGGACTAATAGAACAAGTCCCACACACTGCTACAAGCCTAAATATTTTTTCAGAGCTAGATGCAGATTAAAATTATATGGAATTTGCAACCTGTTGGAGGTTAGTATAGATGAACTAATAGAACAAGTCCCACACACTGCTACAAGCCGAAATATTTTTTCAGATCTAGATGCAGATAAAAATTATATTGAATTTGCAACCTGGTGGAGGTTAGTATAGATGGACTAATAGAACAAGTCCCACACACTGCTACAAGCCAAAATATTTTTTCAGAGCTAGATGCAGAAAAAAATTATATTGAATTTGCAACCTGGTGGAGGTTAGTATAGATGGACTAATAGAACAAGTCCCACACACTACTACAAGCCGAAATATTTTTTCAGAGCTAGATGCAGAAAATAATTATATTGAATTTGCAACCTGATGGAGGTCAGTATAGATGGACTAATAGAACAATTCCCACGCAATGCTACAAGCCAAGATATTTTTTCAGAGCTAGATGCAGATAAAAATTATATTGAATTTGCAACCTAGTGGAGGTTAGTATAGATGGACTAAAAGAACAAGTCCCACGCACTGCTACAAGACGAAATATTTTTTCAGAGCTAGATGCAGAAAAAAATTATATTGAATTTGCAACCTGGTGGAGGTTAGTATAGATGGACTAATAGAACAAGACCCACGCACTGCTACAAGCCTAAATATTTTTTCAGAGCTAGATGCAGAAAAAAATTATATTGAATTGGCAACCTGGTGGAGGTTAGTATAGATGGACTAATAGAACAAGTCCCACACACTGCTACAAGCTGAAATATTTTTTCAGAGCTAGATGCAAAAAAAAATTATATTGAATTTGCAACCTGGTGGAGGTTAGTATAGATGGACTAATTGAACAAGTCCCACACACTGCTACAAGCCGAAATATTTTTTCAGAGCTAGATGCAGAAAAAAATTATATTGAATTTGCAACCTGGTGAAAGTTAGTATAGATGGACTAATGGAATGATGCTTTGCCCAAAAGCTTTTACTTCACTAGGTACAGTAAAAAAATTTGTATTCTATACACAGGTGGTGTAGCTTGCAACACAGATAGGCTACTCCACTGACTAACACACACTGCAAGAGGCCAAAAAGGATTTGCTTTGCTAGATTTAGCAAAATGCTGTGAAAAAAACTTGCACAGCACTGGCACAGACCTGCCTGGCAAAAAGTGATAGGAACTGATGTAAACTAGCCCTCAAAAGGACTGCAATTACAATTAGTCTTTACTCCCAACCTATCTATTTAAGAGCACAGACCTGCCTGATAAAAGTCGTAGGAAATTATGTAACCTAGTCGTCAAAAGGACTGCAATCACAACTATTCCCTACTCCCAAGCTATCTGTAGATTTGTGCGAAATTGGCTTGAAATTAACAAAGTATAGCGCACATAGCAACAGTGGTGCCGTCTAACACGCAGCTGCAGCAGTGAGAAAATGGTGGCGATGGGGAAAATGGCTGGGTCTTATAGGGCAAGGACACGTGACATACACTGCCAATGACACATACCCTTGCTTGTGTGAAAAAAAGCAGTTTGCTCCGTGTGTGCGCTGCTGATAGGCTGACAGATTGCACCTCCCCACTGTAAATGCGGGAAAGAGAAAAAAAAATGGAGATCTTCATTATTTCTGCAGAGATCCATCCCCTGCCCCTCCACCCGCCCTGCTGTACACTCAAACTGCGTATTAACATTCATTTTCAGCATTACTGAGAAAAAATCCAGTTATGATTTTGGTGCACGAACAGTTATCGAACATAACCTCGAACAGCTGAATTTTTTTAAATCATTCGTGTTCGCCGAACGGCTTGAACACCGCCCAAAACAGCTTGAATTTGAGATTGGCAAACAGTTCGAGTCGAACACCACTCATCTCTAGCTGCAATACTATACAGCCAAATTTTTGACAGCTGCTTTCTCTTGAAATGTTGCCTTTTAGGCTCGTGGCGGTGGAAACTTTTCATAACCTCATGCCGGTGGCGGCCGGGTGTCCATACTTGATCCCCAGCCGCCAATATTTCTCCTGGTATCGTCTCTGCCTTCCACAAACACGGTTCCCACAAGATTACCTGTGTCCTCCCCAGTGCACTTACTGGGAAGGACCGCCTAACCACAAACACATGGACAGGTAAATGTGGCCAGGGATGGTTCGGAACCAGTCCACAGCTTTTTTTGCTGAGAGTTGTATTTAGCTCGGTGAAAGGACTGGCATAGAGGGTAACCATATCTACCCTGGGTGTCATTTCTCCCAGGAAGTCCTCTAATGCTGCTTGTTGCAGAAGCAATGGCAGCCCGTCCAACATCAACTCGCTGTTGTCGGTGGTGCTTTGACACACAAACATCTTTCTTTGCGCATTTAATTTCATGAATACAGAGTTGGACAATGGCCTTATCTTCAATGCGGTTTAAGAAATAACATGCATAAGCATGTCCGATCCACATTAAAAAAGCAGCCACAGAGTGTCCAGGCACCTTCCCCCACACTTTTCTTAGCCAGGGCTTCTTCTCGGCAGGGTTGGACGGGCCCACTAGAGAACCGGAGACTCTTCCGGTAGGCCCTGGCTTCTCCTTCAGGAGAGTTCAAAGTGCCGAGGTGAGGCCATGATGATGATAGAGGCCACCATTTGCTTAGTTTTCTGTTACTTGGAATGTAAGAGCAAGTATGCAGCCACCCACCCACCCACCCACCCACAGGCCGCAACACTAAACTACCAGATTTCTGGGCAGCTGCTTGCACTTGAAATATGGCCTTTCAGGCTCGTTGAGGCGGAAGCTTTTCACAACTTCATGCGGCGGCCGGGTGTCCATATTTGGTCCCCAGCCGCCACTTTTTTTCCCGGTATCGTCTCCACCTTCCACAAGCACGGGTACCACAACATAACCCGTGCCCTCCCTAGTGCACTTACTGGGAAGTACCGCCTACCCACAAACACGTGGACAGGTGAATGTGGCTAGGGACAGTACGGAGCCAGTCCACAGCTTTTTTTGCTGAGAGTTGTATTTAGCTCGGAGAAAGTACTGGCATAGAGGGAAACCGTATCTACTCCGGTTGTCATTTCTCCGTCACCAGGTGCCACCCATTGTCACACACGACCATGCATGGCTGTACATTCAGCGGTGAGAGCAGCAGATCAGGCTGCTGTGTTACAGCTTTCAACAACTCTGCAGCGCTGGGCTTTTTGTCAATTAAGCATTAAGAATGTTATCTTCAGCACAGCCTGTTGCCGCTTGGCCAAGACAGTGCTGCAGTGCTGTCAACTTGAGATGGAGGAGGAAGTGCAGGAGCTGAACAATGTGATTACATTGAGGTTAAATTGGTGACGCTGTTTTTTATACTAAAGAAAGATCCTATTGTTTTGTTTTTTTTACGTTATTTTTTAAGACAAATGCATTCACCGGGAAATGTAATTTTAACATTTTTCAACCTTATCTGGCAATGTGGTGTGTGACACATCATCAGACACATCCTGTTTTATTTATGATGGAGGGACTCTGAAAGTCATAAAGCCTATTTTTATAGGGCCATCAGACAGCTCTTACTATTCTTAAAAGGCCAGCAGTTGGCTCTCGCTATTGTTAGAGAGCCATCAGCCGGCTATGCTTTGTTGTTCCCATTATTAAAAAGTGGGTTTCCTATACTGTTATTGCGTATCGAGTAAGTGCAAGGGCTGCCAAAAATTTGGACGCAACCCAATACCCCTTTTGAAGAGACATAGAGGAGGGTCTCAGTAAAAAAAATGTTCCCATTATAAAGGAGCGGGTCTCCTATAGTGGTAATGCCCATGCTGTGACTGCAAGGGCTGCCAAAATTTGGGAAAAACCCCACTAAGAATTTAAAGACACATAGAGCAGGGCCACAGTAACAAGGTACGACATGTTCCCATTAGAAAGGAGAGAGTCTGCTATAAAGTTATAGGGTATGCAGTGAGTCCAACGGCTGACCAATTTTAGGAAAAACCCCACTAAGAATTTAAAGACACATAGAGCAGGGCCACAGTAACGACGAATTCCCATTAGAAAGGAGAGAGTCTGCTATACAGTTATAGGGTATACATTGAGTCCAACGGCTGACCAATTTTAGGATAAACCCCACTAAGAATTTGAAGACACATAGAACAGGGCCACAGTAACAACAAATTCCCATTAGAAAGGAGAGAGTCTGCTATACAGTTATAGGGTATGCAGTGAGTCCAAAGGCTGACCAATTTTAGGAAAAACCCCACTAAGAATTTAAAGACACACAGAGCAGGGCCACAGTAACAAGTAAGACATGTTCCCATTAGAAGGGAGAGGGTCTTCCCTATCGTTATAGGGTATCCAGTGAGTCCAACGGCTGACCAATTTTAGGAAAAACCCCACTAAGAATTTAAAGACACATAGAGCAGGGCCATAGTAATGACAAATTCCCATTAGAAATCCCATAGTATTGGCCTATGCAGTGAATGCAAGGGCTGCCAAAAATTTGGAGGCACTTCAATGCCCCTTGGAAGAGACGTGGAGGAGGGCCTTATAAAAAAATGTTCCCATTAGAAAGAAGCGGGCCTCCTATACTTGTAATGCCCATTCACAAGTGTATAGGCTGAAAAACATTTACCCCTGGGGGGTATACATGAACATACTGTATTTTTTTACCGGCATCATAAACACCCTGTAAAAAAATTATGTGGGTGTTGCATCACGGACCACGGTCACCCTGGTCATAAGGTGGTGGAGGATGAGGAGAAGGAGGAGGACAAGAGCAAATAGCCAAAATCAGGAAGCGTATACCCATGTGTGGGTGTGAAAAGGTGCATGGGAATATACCTCCCAAGAAAAGACACTGGCTTTGAGTTTATGTTGCACTGCTATCCTTCGGTGGTGTTGAGAAGTCTGGCCCTTGTTCATTTTTATGAGTCAGCCTGTCAGAATTTTCAGTTGACAGGCGGATGCGCTTATCAGTTATAATTCCACCAGCAGCACTAAAAACTAGCTCTGATAAAATGCTGGTGGCAGGGCAGGTCAGGACCTCCAAAGCATAGAGAGACAGTTCATTCCACGTATCCAGCTTGGAAACCCAATAATTATAACGCACAGAGGAATCACTGAGGACGTTGGTACGGTCAGCAAGGTACTCCTTCAGCATCTTGCAAAACTTTGAACTCCTCCTCTGGCCTGTGCGATGTGAGGGTCTGAGAAAACTCTCCCAGAACTTTGACAGTGTTCCCCTGCCTCTGCTGGATTGAAGTTGTGTCTCTCTCGCCTGTACTCCTTGGTTGTCCAACGAAGTGTGCCCTCTGCCGCTAGCTTTTTCAGATGGGAATTTATTTAATAATTCCGCAACAAGGGCCTTCTGGTACAGCCCCATTTTGGTAGACCTATCCGCCTCAGGAATAAGAGATATAAAGTTCTCCTTGTAGCGTTGGTCTAGAAATGTCACCAACCAATAATGACTGTCACCCAAAATTTTGAGAATGCGAGGGTCATGGGAAAGGCAGCGTAACATAAACTCAGCCATGCGTGCCAGACTAGTAACAGGCAAGACTTCCGTGTCCTCACCAAGAGGATGACTGACCGTGCGCTCCTCCTCCTCTCTCTCCTGTGGCCATCCACACTGAGCTGACGGTATGACAGCTGTGCAGGTAGTACCGTCTAGCGTGCATGAAACTAGCTCCTGTCCTTCCTCCTCCTCCTCCTGTTCCGCATTGTCACCCAATCCACGTTGGGATGAGATGAGGTTTGACTGTGTGTAATCACCTTGTATGGTTCCTTGCTCCATCTCATCGTGCTCTGCCTGCAATGCATCCTTTTTGATTGTGAGTAGAGAGCGTTTCAGAAGACAGAGTAGCGGAATGGTGATGCTAATTATGGTGTCATCGCCGTTCACCATCTTGGTGGAGTCCTCAAAGTTTTGGAGGATGTTACATATGTCTGACATCCATGTCCACTCCTGAGGTCTTATGTGTGGAATCTGAACTGAATACCGACGGCCTTGTTGATGCTGGTACTCAACAACTGCCCTCTTCTGCTCCCAAATCCTTCCCAACATCTCCACTGTAGAGTTCCAATGCGTGGGGACATCACACACCAGTCTCTGAGCCGGAAGCTGCAAACGATGCTGAAACACGACCAGGGGGGTGGAAGCTGTATCTGACTTTATAAAATGGGCACACAGGCGACATACTTTAACAAGCAGATCCGGCAGCTCCGGGTAGGATTTGAGAAACTGCTGAACCATGAGTTTAAGCACATGAGCCAGGCATGATACGCGTGTGAGCTCGCCTCGCCTCAGAGCCACCACCAGGTTCCGTCCATTGTCACACACGACCATGCCTGGTTGTAGGTTCAGCAGTGTGAGCCACAGATCTGCTTGCTCTTTAAGAGCTGTCCATAACTCTTCAGCATTGTGCGGTTTGTCACCTAAGCATATTAGCTTCAGCACAGCCTGTTGCTGCTTTGCCGAGGCAGTGCTGCAGTGCTTCCAGTTTGTGACTGATGTGGTCATTTTGGAGATGGAGGCTGAAGAGGAGAAGGAGGCTGAAGAGGATGAGGTGCAGGATCTCTAGACCGTGGGGGCAACCCTGATTGAAATAAGGCCCGCAATTCTTGGCGTCGGGAGGACGTGTTCCGTCCCAAGGTCCGAATGAGTACCGGCTTCCACTATGTTAACCCAGTGTGCCGTCAGCAAGATGTACCATCCCTGCCCACAAGCATTTGTCTATGTGTCCGTGGTTAGGTGGACTTTCCCGGTAGCTTCATTGTTGAGGGCACGGCTAATATTTTGGGACACGTGCTTGTGTAATGCGGGGATGGCACACCGGGAGAAATAGTGGCGGCTGGGGACCGAGTACCGAGAGACGGCCGCCGCCATCAGGTTGCGAAATTCTTCTGTCTCCACGAGCCTAAAAGGCAACATTTCGAGCGCAGGCAGTTGTGAAATGTGAGAATTTAGTAGTGTGGCCTGTGGGGCGTTGGCTGCATATTTGGGCTTGCGTTCCAAGGACTGGGGTATGGACAACTGAACGCTGCGCTGGGACAAGGACATGGACGTGCTTACTGATGTTGCTACTTGTGAGTGTGCAACGACAGGTGCAGGGCAGGAGGCATCTTCATATGCTCCATGGACAGGGGATTGGCTTGCATGCACAACAGTGGAAGAAGCAATGGTGCCACCTGCAGACACTGTTCCTGGACCCTGGGGTTCGGCCCACAAAGTCGAGTGCTTTGCTGCCATGTGCCTGATCATGCTGGTGGTGGTCAGGCTGGTCGTTTTGCCACCCCTGTTGATGCTGGCCTGGCAGGTGGTGCAAAAGGCCTTTTTGGGGTTATCGGTAGAGTCTTTGAAAACCAACCAGACTCGGGAAGACCTAACAGTTTTACTGGCAACTTCCTTCGTGTTGGTGGTACGGGGAACGGTTGCCTGCCTTCTGTCTGCGGCCACCACACTGATTCTTCCTGCCTGTTGGGGTGCTCTGCCTCCCTCCCCCTGTGTGCTGCTGTCCTTGCTCTGCATGTCCTCCTGCCAGGTTGGGACAGTTACTATATCATCCACCACCTCATCTTCCACTTCTGCACCCTGATCCTCCTCCTGACTTTCTGGCAATTGTTTCTCATCATCGTCCACCTATTGTGACACTTTCCCACCCTTGCCTTCGTGTGACCATGGCTGCTCAAATATTTGGGCATTACTACACGCGATCTCCTCTTGCCCCGCTTCAAGTGGACCGGGCGAGAGGCCTGAATCTATAAATGGAAAAGTGAACAGCTCTTCAGAGTGTCCAAGTGTGGGATCAGTTGTCTCTGGGTAGTCGGCATGGTGGGAGGAAGGAGGATCAGGGTGAGGAATATGCGGTCCAGACTCACGGCTACTGAGACTTGACCGTGTGGAAGACAGGGTGGTGGTGGGTGGTGGTGGTGGCTAAGTGACTGGAAGCATTATCCGCTATCCAACCAACAACCTTTTGACACTGCTCTGGGTTCAATAGTGGTGTGCTGCGGTCCCCTAGAAATTTTGACAGGAAGGTCAGGAGAGAAGATGTGGGTGTTTGTTGTGGCACAATTTCAGTTTGCCCACGGCTTTGTCCTCGGCCTCTGCATGCACCATTACTATCACGTTCAGTTCCCTGTCCCTTGGCACGTGCCTTGCCCATTTAAAATGGAGGACAGTATCTTCCACGCTCACTACAAATGACTGAGTTTGGAGCGAACTTATATGTGAGCCGTGTGATGGAGAAAACAGAGTTTTAAATACCTGGCCTGTAGGTAAGTAGTTTGAACAGCAAACTGCAGTGAATTGCTTCAATGACACACTAAAGGAAATTTTTAATGGAGGCCAGAAATGGCAGCATTTTCTGACAACGTATATGTGATCCGTTTGATGGAGAAAACACAGTTTTAAATAACTGGATTTCTAGCGCTGTAATATGGAAAGGACCTGGCTGTATTCTGCAGTGCCAACAAGCAAATGGCGCAGAAACACGGTGTTCTCATTATTGCTTTTTAAGCAAGTAATGAGGTTTAAGATCCAAAGAAAATTATTCCTGGCCCCTGAGACCTGGGCCTTTGTATAGAAATATCTAACAGCAGCAGAAGGCAGAATTGGAATAGAGCCTCTTGTCCTATGTGCACTGCAGTCTGCTATATACCCTGCCTGACTGCCTATACCCCCTGCCTGCCTGATATCTCTGCAGATGGATTAGTTAGTCCTCAAATGACTGTTTGTTAAGATGGATATGTGTAATGTACGGTTTTTCTCCCTACACTACCTAATACACAAGCAAATCTCTCCCTGATGCAGCAGCACCTCTCCCTACACTGTCTGATCCGGAGTGACTGTGACGAGCATGGCGGCGCAAGGTCTGATACAGACCTGATGACGCTGTGCGGCCAGCCAATCACTGTAATGCCACAACCAACATGGCTGCGGCATTACAGTGAGTGGCAGGCAATACCTGCATGTTCATTGGCTCTGTAAACAGCGCCAAACATGCAGGGAGGGGACCCGAGCTTCCGCCGAGCAACCCCGGAAATACTCGGCGAGCGCCGAGCATCTCGAGCAGTGAAATGCTCGGGTGAGTACCGAGCAGTAGCGAGCATGCTCACTCATCACTACTTTGAATCCATCAAGTCGAATCAATGCTGTAGTTCAGCCTCCAGAAACATTTATTAGAAATTAATTAGGCTAAAATGTGGAATAATTTATATAAACAAATATGCGAGACACTCACTTTAAGTATTTACATGCTGCTATATTATTTTTACACTATTATTAAAAAGCAATTACTTTTCATTTCATATTTTACTTGAACTCAGATCCCTTGATTTCCTTCAGATTCTGTCTCCATGGTGTGGATATTGATGTCATGTTTTTGCAAACAGCTAATTATTTCACATGTCCTGTAAGAAACTTCAAATTTATTTCAATGTTTTAAAATAATTGTTTACATTTTAGTGAATATCGTATTAACTTATCGCTTCATGGCTATGCTCTGTTTCCACAGAAACTGGAGATGCCACAGTCACAATCTACTCAAGACAGTTCCGAAATTTTAACAAAACTGTACACTGTGTTGCAGCAGGGGCCAAAACCAGCCTCCATCACCTTAAATTGACTTATTAAAAAAGTGATGCAGCCGAAAGATACAAACACATAGATTTAAATCCTAATTATGTTTTACAAAAATATACTAATAAAAAACACATTGGTTGACTCTTCATCTCCATTAGGGGGCAGAGTTTATATTAAATTTTTTTTAAACAACTGGCAGTAAATCATGTATATGCTGAACTACACGACATCTTTTAATCAGAAGATTAATGCAAACAGGATTTTGTTTTCTAAAAAATAAGAGGAAGCAATGATGGTAGAATTTTAGCCTAATGCAAGCAGATTAAAACAGTAATCTAATTTATCTGTTAATCTGTTCCAAATTCTGTCTGCATAATATTAAAATCAATCCATCTCTAATGTAGTGTCATCATTATATTTTTACTAAACGATATATAGGAGGCTTTTGCTTATCTACTTAATATATTCCTTGTGTCTGGCATTGTATGACTTTTAAACTTTTTTTTTAAAGGGAACCTGTCAGCAGGTTTTAATATAGGAACATAATGGTTTGGCTGTGTAGCTGTTTATCCTCGAATAAAAATGATACCTTTTTTGTAGAGATCCGACGAGCCAGTCATGAGAAATCTAGTGTAGAAACCATATGTAAATTTGGCTAGAAGTTCAGAGGAGGCATGTCAGTGCACTTAGGAAATGCAGTGGGGGAGTGTCAGTGCACTTAGACTGTTCCTTCTATCTGAGTTGCATACAGCTTCTACACTAGATTTTTCATGTGTGGCACATCGGATCTATACAAAAAAGGTATCACTTTTGTTGGGGGACAAGAGTCTATACAATTACACCACTAACTCCGCAATTAAAAATGAGCTGAAAGGTTCCCTTAAAGTATCAATAAAAATTTTTTTTTATAATAATTTGAGTTTTGCATATTGTTTGTATGGGTTCTTAGATATATAACAATACAGAAAGGACTCAACAAGATATACTTCAATAATACATTATAACATTCAGAATTAACAGCAAATAGATTCTTAATGTAACCAAATATCTACAAATATCTACATTAATGTAATATGACAATAAGCTAAAGCCCAAAAATGTTTAAAAGTCATTTTACCTTCAGAAATTATTCTAAACCGATAATACCCCTCTGGGCACTGATACACCATTAAGCACATTTCACTGTATAACTTTGTCAGGTGGTGATATAATTAAAAATTAAAATGCATATTGTACCCAAGGTTATTTTTTTCTGACAGGGATAGTCAATAAGGTTTTGCATCTTTATTTTTTTGTGATACATGCTATTTTCATTAGCACATCCTATTACTATTGTGACAAAGTTACTGGCAGTGTGTTAGGTGGTTGCTGGACCTGAAATTAGGTCAGAGTCATCAGTGGATTCTCTGGTCTCCCATTCTGGTCCAGCCAGGGTAGATGCTGCTTAACATCACTGTCAGTCCCAATGCCTAGCCAGTGCATGACATGTACAGGCTGTCTCTTGGGTCTTTGTTCCTAGTAGTGTTATGCATTCGTTGTGGAGGGGAACAGGGCTGCTACAGTCTAAGTCCAGGATGCACTGCACTGAGCATGCCCGTGACTTGGCGGACAGTGATTGGTGGCTATGTATCAGCTTATCCGGTGACCTGGCACCACCTGATTGGTTGCGGGTGACGTCATCAGTAGTGCAACCAATAATGCGACGGTGGGCAGGGCTTAGTCTTTAAATAGTCTGCCCACAAGCATGGCGGTGCGCTCTGATCATTGAGCTTAGGTTGTGTTGCTGTGTGAACGCTTTGCTGTTTGGCTCCACGTCCTCTCTTGCTGCTCTCTCCGTGACCTGCTGATGCCAGAGTTCGCTCGGCGGATTTGCACAGGTTGCTTAGGCAGGTTTAGCGGGGCTTAGGCAGACTTAGCTGGGGCGAGGCAGGTAGTTCCCGTTTGGTAGTCTGGCTCCACCAAGGAGGTTGCAATACACCTCGAGCAAACTACGGGCTCTGTATCCCTGGCACCGCTTGTTAGCCACATGAGAGTTACTCCGCGGTCCGGGTCCCACACCGGCTGGAGCACGTACATGCCGGCGTGAGTCACACACACTTCGTAGTGCCTCCTGCATAGCCTCTGTGCAGTTAACAGGGCTACGACTACGATTATTTGTGGCACATCTCTCGTGTAGTTAACGGAGATGGTGCGTATCCCTTTTCCCGTCCAGGTGTGTTGAATCACTGGAGGGATTTACACTTTAAGTTGGTTGTCTTACACTCTTACCCGGTGGGTGTTCGGCCGCAGTCTTCGTGGCAGCATCGCGGACCCCGGGATTCAGTTGCATATCATTTTAATAAAGTTGTTGCAACCGTCCTCCTAACACAGTGTGTCGAAAGGGAGATATGTTTCACTGAGGCTATTAGCCTCAGTGAAGTGAAACATAGCAGTTTCTCCTGCACATTAGGTATAGAGAGGGTTAACGGTCCAGGTTTACAAGGGCATGTTTTGAGTGGATGGCGAAGTGCAGTGCGGGACGTCATCCACCATATCTCCAATCCAGGGAGTGGTATAGGCTTTAAATAGCCAGCTTTTACACTCAGGTGTGTTCAGTGTCTTGGGAAACCTGCTCCAGAGAGGAGCTTGCATGTGCTATGCTTAACTGTGTGTGCATAACCCTGAGTGGCCGGACCCAGGACGATATACGGACTGTGCTACAACTTTGTATTTTGTTTTGCCGTTATGCCAAATGGGCCGTGTTTACTTTATGGATTCCATGGGTGATTTATGATGTTTAAAGAAATTTAAAGAGACTGTGTACCTTGTCTACCTCCCCATACAGTTGAGCTTGTCGCTTTACCATATTATGCAGAAAGCGCTTTTTCAGCGCTGTATATGTAGTGAAAGAGAAGGCAGAGAGGGTAACAAACCATGTATGCCTTCTCTATTGGGAGCTCGGCTGTGTCTCACAACTGACTTCTGGCTCCCACAGCAGCACAATAGCATGCAGTTGCTCTGCTATGCAGTGACGCTTGAAAATATCAATGCACAGTAGAACGTGACACAGGTACAAGATATTGATGAACAATAGTGTTGAGCGAGCAATAAAATGCTCGGGTGCTCGAAGCTCGGGCCAAGCTCGCCATGATACTCGGGTGCTCGACCTGAGCAACGAGCCCAATGTTAGTCTATGGGAGACCCGAGCATTTTCGCGGCGGCACCCCCGGCAGTCTGTAGAAAGCCTAAAAAGTGCCCAAAACGATAGTGACAGTGCTCAAAAGACATGGGGACAGCATGGGGATCGCCCCAGGAAGCATTTCTTACCCTCAGGTCACTGCTGTCAACAATGTGGTTAGTGGTATTAAGCCACTTTTACGGGGTCACAAGAAATCGTTCAAAAACTAAACTGAAAGTGTGAAATATGTTAAGGAATTTCTTTTCCAGGGTAAAGACTTGTGTATAAGGTAAAATAAATAACTAAAAACAAAAATACTCCTCCACACCTTGGGCTATGTTCACAAGTAGCATATTTTATTCGTTTTTGCACTTCTGTATTGCTTTCACCACATTTTAAAAAAGATATCGACAAAGTGAAGCAAGTTCAGAGAAGAGCGACCAGAATGGTGACCGGTCTGCAAACCATGTCCTATGAGGAACAATTACAGGATTTGGGAATGTTTAGCTTGCAAAAAAGAAGACTGAGAGGAGACTTAATAGCTGTCTACAAATATCTGAAGGGCTGTCACATTGTAGAAGGATCATCTTTATTCTCATTTGCACAAGGAAAGACTAGAAGCAATGGGATGAAACTGAATGGGAGGAGACACAGATTAGATATCAGGAAAAACTTTTTGACAGTTAGGGTGATCAATGAGTGGAACAGGCTGCCACGAGAGGTGGTGAGTTCTCCTTCAATGGACGTCTTCAAACAGAGGCTGGACAGACATCTGTCTGAGATGATTTAGTGAATCCTGCTTTGAGCAGGGGGTTGGACCAGATGACCCAGGAGGTCCCCTCCAACTCTAACATTCTATGATTCTATGATTCTATGAAATGCATTCACTGGGAAATGTCATTTTAACATTTTACAACCTTATCTGGCCATGTATACAGTGCTGAAAAGACATGGGAACAGCATGGGGAAGACCCCTGGAAGCATCTCTGACACCCAGGTCACTGCCTAAAAGTGTGCCCATCAGAAATGATCCTTGCCACATCAGAAGATGCAGACTTGCAACTATCCCCGTGCAAGTCCTTCTCCCAGAGCAGTGTTCAATTGTACCTCTCCCATTCCTTGCAATGCAAGCGCAAGTATGCAGCCTGCCACCCACCCACCACCAGACTGCAATAGCATACTGCTAGCTTGCTTAGGCATGTGGAGGCAGACACCGGCCACCATGTCATGGCTGCGTCGGCGGCCTGGAATCCATACTCAGTCCCCAGCCGCCCGGAGGCCGGGTATCCACACATGGTCCCCAGCTGCCTGGGGGCGGCTCGGTGTCCATACTCAGTCCCCAGCTGCTCCTATTTCTCTGCTGAACTTCCCCCACACTTTTCTTAGCCTGGCCTGCTTTAGGGCCGCAGTGGACGAGCCCACCAGAGAAACAGACTGCTCCGGTGGGCCCTGACTTCTCCATCAGGGGAGTTGAAAGCGCCAAGGTGAGGAGCATGATGATGATAGAAGTTAGCATCTGCTTTGTTTTCTTGGAATGCAAGCGGAAGTGTGCAACCTGCCACCCACCCACCCCCAGGCTGCATTACCATACTGCTAGCTTGCTTGCACTTGAAATTGGGCCTTTTAGGCATGTGGGGGCGGAATCTGGCCACCACGTCATGGCTGCGTTGGCGACCAGGTATCCATACTCAGTCCCCAGCCGCCCGGCGGCCGGGTGTCCACGCTCGGTCCCCAGCCGCCAGGGGGCGGCCTGGTGTCCATACTCGGTCCCCAGCCACCCCGCGGCCTGGTGTCCACACACAGTCCCCAGCCGCCTGTGGGCAGCCGGGTGTCCATAAATGGTCCCCAGCCGCCCCTGTTTCTCCAGTCAACTTCCCCCCACACACTTTTCTTAGCCCGGCCTGCTTTAGGGCAGCATTGGACGAGCCCACCAGAGAAACAGACTCCTCCGGTGGGCCCTGGCTTCTCCATCAGGGGAGTTGAGAGTGCCAAGGTGAGGAGCATGATGATGATTGAAGTTAGCATCTGCTTTGTTTTCTTGGAATGCAAGAGTAAGTGTGCAGTCTGCCACCCACCCACCCCCAGGCTGCAATACCATACTGCTAGCTTGCTTGCACTTCCAATTGGGCCTTTTAGGCATGTGGAGGCTGAATCTGGCCACCACGTAATGGCTGCGTCGGCGGCCTGGTATCCATACTCAGTCCCCAGCCGCCCGGCGGCCGGGTGTCCACGCTCAGTCCCCAGCTGCCCGGCGGCCGGGTGTCCACGCTCGATCCCCAGCTGCGAGGGGGCGGCCGGGTGTCCATACTCGGTCACCAGCCGCCAGGGAGCGGCCAGGTGTCCATAAACGGTCCCCAGCCACCCCTATTTGAAGGACAGCCTAACCACAAACACGTGGACTAGTTTATGTGGCCAGGGATGGTCCATCTCACGCCTTCACACTGGGTTAATATTGTGGAAGCCGGGAACACAGTTGGACACTGGGATGCCACACGTCCTCCAGACATAGAGGATTGCGGGTCCTGGGTCAATCAGACTTCCATACAAAATTCAAAAGGAAGACAGCAGCAGTGGTCAGCCTCCTACACAACGAGTAAATTATTCATGATCATGAGGCCTTCCAATTCCTTAGCTTTCTGTTCCTTGGAATGCAAGCGCATGTATGTAGTAGCGGCTAGGCCTGAGGTAGTCAGCGTTTTGGCGCATATCCTACCTCCTCCGAGGATTGCTGGATGTTTTCCTGCTACTATCCCAGTTCTATGACTCCCGTTAAAACAAAGCTTCAGGTGATGAATGATGGATGATGTGGTGTCAAAGGAGAAAGAGCAGGAGGAACAGGGACCATTCACATCAATATTAGGCCAGTCAACCACACATGTTTTGTAGGATATGTTTCTGTACCAAAAGCAGCGGTTCGGGTACACAGTTATTGGGCATACAGTGAGTGCAATGCCTGCCAAAAATTTCGAGGCACTCCAATGCCCCTTGGAAGTGACATAGAGGTCAGAGGGCCTTAACTAAACCGTTTTTTCCATTTATAGCAACTGGGTCTCCTGTTCACGGTTGGCCTAAGCAGTGAATGGAAGACTTTCCAAAAATTATGAGGAACTGCAATGGCCCTTGAAACAGACGTGGATTACAGCATACTAAAAACCTTCTACCCCTTTTTGTGGAGTGGGTCTCCCTTAGTGTTCATATATGCATTGAAAAGCAAATGCTGACTAAAATTAGGAGGAAATGCAATGCCCGTTGGAAGAGTCATGGAGGTTAGAGTTAATTAAATACAACATTTCAATGCCCCTTAGAAGAGCTGAGGAGTTCAGAATGGTTTAACAAGACGGTTTTAATGCCCATTGGAAGAGACGTGGAGGTCACAGTAGCTTAACAAGATAGTTTTAATGCCCCTTGGAAGAGACGTGGAGGTCGCAGTAGCTTAACAAGATGTTTTTTTTGCCCCTTGGAAGAGACGTGGAGGTCACAGTGGAATAAAAAGACAATATAAATGCCCCTTGGAAGAATGGTGGAGGTCCCAGTGGAATAAAAAGACAATATCAATGCCCCTTGGAAGAGTAGTGGAGGTCGCAGTGGTATAAAAAGACAATATCAATGCCCCTTGAAAGAGACATGGAGGTCACAGTAGCTTAACAAGACTGTTTTAATGCACCTTTGAAGAGTGGTGGAGGTCGCAGTGGAATAAAAAGACAATATAAATGCCCCTTGGAAGAGTGGTGGAGGTCCCACTGGAATAAAAAGACAATATCAATGACCCTTGGAAGAGAGTTGGAGGTCGCAGTGGAATAAAAAGACAATATCAATGCCCCTTGAAAGAGAAGTGGAGGTCACGGTATGTAAGGAGCTGAATCATGTATCTGTTCTGTCCGTTTTTTGCCCTTATCCAAAATGGAGCCGCATGTACCTGTGCTGCCCTTATCCAAGATGGAGCTGCATGTACCTGTTCTGTTTGGTTCTGCCCTTATCCAAAATGGAGTTGACAGCCTCGGGGGCCATCTTGTTTCCTGTCTGATATCTCCTGTTTCCTGTTTGCTATATATATAAAGAGACTCTGGCCAACTATACTTTGCTTTGGTATCTTGTATCTTACCTGCTGCCAAGCTTGAAGGACTTGCATCGTGCCTGTTGCTTCTCTACATTGGGATTCCACACGTGTTACCTGCCTGCCGTTTATCCGGACTTTCATCTGTGTGCAAAGACCCGCTCTGCATCCACCTGCAGTTCAGCTTGCTCTCTGCAAGGAGCCTGGTCCAGGATCAGGATCTCGTGGACTGTGCGTTTCTGGACCTGGGACATCTATCGGTTTGTACTGACATCACAACCGTTTCCAGAGACTGTTTACTGATCGCTTATTGCCTATACCTGCCTGCTATAATATATGCTTGCCTGCTTCAATATATCCTGTTAATACGATACATCGTGTTTGTCTTCACTCCGACCCACGCTATCGATCTCCATAAGTATAAAGTATATAGCTGACAGAATACACAAGCCTCAAAAGAATGGAGTTCGCTGGGTCAGATACTGTGGAGGTGCGTCTAAAGAAAATATGCACATATATCACAGGACTTTATGGGGACCTCCAGGCTACTAAAACAAAACTAGCGGCATTAGAGACTCAAATTCATCATAATGCTAATGTGGCCGACTCGTCCATTCACGCATTAGCAAATCGCCTGTCAACTCAAGAGACTGCAGCCGCAGCTCCGGTTCCAGTATCAATGCCAACTTCGGCTCTGGCTTTTCCTAAACTCCCGCCATTCAGGTTTGGTGGAGAAAGAGAAAAATTCCGTGGGTTTTTAAATCAGTGTCAACTGTATTTTTCTACACAGGCAGCTCACTTCCCAACTGAACGAGCAAAAGTATTAACCATGATAATGCTGTTAACTAACAAAGCTCTTGCTTGGGCAAATCCTCTGATTGAAGCCGATGATATGTGTTTAAATTCGCTGAAAGACTTTATTGCTTCAATGGGTCAAATGTTTGGTGATCCCAATCGGAGTGCCACAGCAGAAGCCGCACTTTTGACACTCCAACAGGGAAAGCGCTCTGTCGTAGAATATGCAATGGAGATTCGGAGGTGGGTGCTGGACACTACGTGGTGCGATTCAGCAAGATATGCAGTGTTTGGGAGGGGTTTATCCACTGCAATTAAGGATGAGCCGGCACGAGGGGAGTCACCTGTTGCCCTGGGAGACTTTATCAACCATTGTGTTCGGATAGATGTTCGCCTCGCAGAACGTCGGCAAGAGAGATGAGCAGATGCTAATCGTAACAACTTGCTATCTTTTTCTCCTCCCTCCAGAGAAACTCAGAATATTTCCTCTCTTCAGGTGGAGTCGGAACCTATGCAGGTGGATGCAATTCAAAGAACTCGCCCTGACGCACGCAAGGAACATTGTTTCAGAGAAAATTTATGCTTCTATTGCGGAAAATCTGGTCACTATATTTCAAATTGTCCCAGTAAAATTCGCAGGACTACGGCTGCAGTGATCGAATACGACGTCTCAGATGAAGTCTCAGTAATTTCTCATCAAATTCCTCCTCGGAATAAAGAAACCGACCAGGATTACGATTTCTCCGACTGTGCTTCAGAAACATCTTCACCCGTGAGTGCAGCCGTTCTTTCAGTAGGCTCCACTACTTCGGCCTCGGAGAGCTCAAAGAAAAATTCACACTGCTACATTCCTCTCAAGATAAAGATTCAGTCCGGCTGGGTTACTAGTTCTGCTATGGTTGACTCTGGAGCCAGTGGTAATTTCATGGACATCGCATTGGCTAAAAAACACGGTATACGTCCACAGAGGAGAATCGCACCGGTATTAATGAAGACCGTGGATGGGTCCCCGTTAGCATCCGGGCCTGTTGACCTTGAAACAGCAGCATTGAAGGTTCGTATGGGGGCGGACCATGCAGAAAGACTGTCATTTTTGCTGATCTCTTCTCCCCACTTTCCTGTAATCTTAGGCTTACCGTGGCTACAATTACAAAACCCTACTATCAACTGGGCAACAAAGGAATTGCAGTTTCCAGAATGGCAGATGTCTTCCAGGGAATCAGCTTTAATCGGGTCAGCATGTGTAAGTGATCTAAAACTACCAATGGAATATCAAGATTTTGCAGATGTATGTAATAAAAAGAACGCGGACAAGCTGCCACCTCACCGGCAGTATGATTGCCCCATAGAACTCTTACCTGGCGCCGCAATTCCGTTTGGTAGCATTTATCCTTTGGCCGGACCTGAACTAAAAGCTCTCAAAGAGTATATCGATGAGAATTTAACTAAGGGGTTTATACGACCATCTTCCTCTCCAGCTGGTGCCCCAATCTTCTTCGTGAACAAGAAGGATGGCTCACTTCGACCATGTATTGATTATCGTGAGCTCAACAAAATTACGGTCAGAAATTCTTATCCACTTCCACTAATTCCTGAATTACTTGAGAGGATATGACATGCCAAAATCTTCACAAAATTAGACCTTCGTGGAGCATACAATGTAGTACGGATTCGCCCTGGTGACGAATGGAAAACAGCTTTCCGGTCACGTTACAGACATTTTGAGTATCTTGTTATGCCTTTCGGACTTCGTAACGCACCGGCTACTTTTCAACACTTGGCAAACGATATATTTAGAGACATATTCGATATTTTTGTTGTGGTTTATTTGGATGACATTTTAATTTTTTCCAGCAACTTCGAGGATAATCAGCGGCATGTGAGAATGGTATTGGATCGTCTATGGCAAAATCAGTTGTACATCAAGTTGGAGAAATGCGAGTTTCACAAGTCGGAAATTCAATTTTCGGGGTATGTTATTTCTCCCCAGGGTCTCCGCATGGATACAAGCAAGACTCAAGCCATTCAGGAGTGGCCAATTCCCAACACACTAAAGGAGGTGCAATGATTTATTGCATTCGCCAATTTCTGCAGACGGTTCATTAAAAATTTCTCGGAGATTGTCTCACCCATTACCCAACTGACACGGAAAAAGACGCCGTTGGTCGGGTCGCCACAAGCGCAGACAGCATTTGACAGGTTGAAGTCTAAATTCACGTCAGCTCCCATTCTCATACATCCGGACCCGGATCGGGCCTTCATAGTGGTAGTGGATGCCTCGGACTGTGCTATAGGGGCTATACTTTTGCAGAGAACAGGTGAGAAAGATCTTTTGCATCCCTGTGCTTTTCTTTCACAGAAGTTATCACCTGCAGAAAGGAACTACGACGTTGGAAACAAAGAATTGTTGGCCATTATAACGGCATTCAAAGAATGGAGACACTTGCTACAGGGGGCATCCCAACAAATTGTCGTACTTACAGACCATCGTAACCTTGAATTCATGAGGTCGGCAAGGTGTCTAAAACCCAGACAGGCTTGGTGGAATCTTTTTCTTAATCAGTTTGATTTTGTTATCTCCTATAGGCCGGGTTCTCGTAATGGGAAAGCAGATGCATTATCCAGAATTCATTCGGTTGATATAAACCCGGCTGCACCTCCAAGAACCATACTCTCGGAAAACAACTTTATAGGTCTGTTACACAATCAAGATCTATTAACGGCTATCAGGGAGGCGTACGCTGCAGACCCGTTCCTGATTCAACCGTCCAGCCAGGTAAATCTTACCTTGAAAAATAGACTTTGGTTCCAGGGACAACGCCTGTATATTCCGGAAACGGTTACATTAAGGGTGCTAAAATTAATGCATGACTCTAAGATCGCTGGTCATAGAGGAGTTCAGAAGACTCAGGAATTCTTGTCTCGCTTCTTCTGGTGGCCAACTTATCGGAAAGACGTTCAGCATTACGTCTCATCTTGTGAGGTATGTGCAAGATCAAAGGTTCCTCGCTCCTCACCTACCGGACAGTTGCAACCCCTTTCTATTCCATCCCGTCCCTGGGGGTCTATTTCAATGGATTTTATTGTAGAGTTGCCTATGTCAAAAGGAAAGAACACTATCCTCGTAGTAGTTGACAGATTAACCAAGGCTGCTCATTTCATTCCCTGTACCGGCTTACCAAAAGCGAAACAGACAGCGGATCTTATTGTACAGGAGGTTTTTCGCCTACATGGAGTTCCTGATGAAGTGATATCAGATCGAGGGGTCCAATTTACTTCAAGATTTTGGCGAAGCTTTTGTGCTGCTCTGGACATTAAGGTAAATCTGTCATCTGCTTTTCATCCGCAGTCTAACAGCCAAACGGAACGGACAAACCAGACTTTGGAGCAGTATCTGCGTTGTTATGTATGTCATTTGCAGGATGATTGGGTAAACTTACTTCCGTTGACCGAATTCACGTATAATAATTCACAGAGTGCATCCACCAAACAGTCTCGGTTCTTTGCTAACAAGGGGTATCATACTAGCATTCTTCCACGGTTTCCAATAGATACAATCGGAACCCGCAGTAGCCGATCGGATTACGCTTCTTCAACAGAATCTAGAGGTCTTAAAAGAAACGCTGGCCACAGCTCAAGAAAGATATAAGAAGGCGGCAGATAGGTTCTGCAAGCCAGCACCAACATATAAAGTAGGAGACATGGTTTGGCTTTCAACAAAGAACTTAAAACTAAGAACTCCAACATCTAAATTGGGGCAGAAGTATGTTGGGCCATACAAAATCAGCAAATTGGTAAGCCCTGTAGCCTGCCCACTCAAGTTGCCAAAATCCTTGAAAGTACACCCTGTTTTTCATGTCTCTCTGCTCAAACCGGTAGTACCAAATCCTTTTACCGGACGCGTATCTGCTCCACCCAATCCAGTTCTTATTGACGGGCAAGAGGAATTCATCGTGGAGGGGATCATCGATTCTCGGATTCATAGAGGACGGCTCCAGTACCTGGTGAAATGGCAAGGCTATCCATCGGAGGAGAATTCTTGGGAACCTCGGGAGAACATCCACGCTACTCGTTTGATTGAACTGTTCCACAGCAGATACCCCAACAAATCGGCTCCAAGGTTGTCCGGAGGACACCCCTTAAGGGGGGAGTAATGTAAGGAGCTGAATCATGTATCTGTTCTGTCCGGTTTTTGCCCTTATCCAAAATGGAGCCGTATGTACCTGTGCTGCCCTTATCCAAGATGGAGCTGCATGTACCTGTTCTGTTTGGTTCTGCCCTTATCCAAAATGGAGTTGACAGACTCGGGGGCCATCTTGTTTCCTGTCTGATATCTCCTGTTTCCTGTTTGCTACATATATAAAGAGACTCTGGCCAACTATACTTTGCTTGTGTATCTTGTATCTTACCTGCTGCCCAGCTTGAAGGAATTGCATCGTGCCTGTTGCTTCTCTACATTGTGATTCCACACCTGTTACCTGCCTGCCGTTTATCCGGACTTTCATCTGTGTGCAAAGACCCGCTCTGCATCCACCTGCAGTTCAGCTTGCTCTCTGCAAGGAGCCTGGTCCAGGCTCAGGATCTCGTGGACTGTGCGTTTCTGGACCTGGGACATCAATCGGTTTGTACTGACATCACAACCGTTTCCAGAGACTGTTTACTGATCGCTTATTGCCTATACCTGCCTGCTATAATATATGCTTGCCTGCTTTAATATATCCTGTTAATACGATATATCGTGTTTGTCTTCACTCCGACCCATGCTATCGATCTCCATAAGTATAAAGTATATAGCTGACACAGTAGCTTAGCAAGACGGTTTTAATGCCCCTTGGAAGAGACGTGGAGGTCGCAGTAGCTTAACAAGATGGTTTTAATGCCCCTTGGAAGAGACGTGGAGGTCGCAGTAGCTTAACAAGACGGTTTCAATGCCCCTTGGAAGAGACGTGAAGGTCGCAGTAGCTTAACAAGACGGTTTTAATGCCCCTTGGAAGAGTGGTGGAGGTCGCAGTGGAATAAAAAGACAATATAAATGCCCCTTAGAAAAGTGGTGGAGGTCGCAAAGGAATAAAAAGACAATATCGATGCCCCTTGAAAGAGACGTGGAGGTCACAGTAGCTTAGCAAGATGGTTTTATTGCCCCTTACAAGAGCCATACAGTACAGCATATTAAAAACATTTTTCCAATTATTGGTGAGTAGGACTCCCATAGTCTTTGCCTATGCCTTCCAAGCAAAAGCTGCCAAAAATTAGGAGGAAATGTAATGCCCGTTCGAAGAGTCATTGAGGTTGGCGTTAATTAAAACAACATTTCAATGCCCCTTGGAAGAGCTGTGGAGTTCAGAGTGGTTTAACAAGATGCTTTTAATGCCCCTCAGAAGAGACGTGGAGGTCGCAGTAGGTTAACAAGACGGTTTTAATGCCCCTTGGAAAAGTGGTGGAGATCACAGTAGCTTAACAAGATGATTTTAATGCCCCTTGGAAAAGTGGTGGAGGTCACAGTAGCTTAACAAGACGGTTTTAATGCCCCTTACAAGTGCCATACAGTACAGCATCTTAAAAATATTATTCCCATTATTGGGTAGTGGGTCTCCCACAGTCTTTGCTTATGCCTTCCAAGCAAAAGCTGACAAAAATAAGGACAGAGGAACTTTCCAGTCCTCAGTGGAGGCTGAGGATAAGGAGAAGAGCAAAATACAGCCGAAATGAGGAAGCGTAAACCCATGTGTGGGTGTGAAGCGGTACATGTGAATACACCTCCCGACATAGCACAGTGGATTTGACTTTGTTACTCTGCTGTCATTTGGTGGTGATGAGTAGTCTGGCCCAATCCAGCCCTTGTTCATTTCGATAAGGGTCAGCTTGTCAGCATTGTTAGTTGACAGGTGAGTGCGCTTATCAGTTATAATTCCCCCAGCGGCACTAAAAACACGCTCCGATAACACGCTAGCGGCAGGGCAGGCGAGGACCTCCAAGGCGTACAGAGAGAGTTCATTCCAAGTGTCCAGCTTGGATACCCAATAATTAAAAGGCACAGAGGAATCACAGAGGACTCTGGTACGGTCGGCAAGGTACTCCCTCACCATTTTTTTAAACTTTCCACTCCTTGTGAGAGTACCCCGCGCCTCAGGGTCTTTCCAAAGGGAGGGTCAGAGGAAACTGTCCCAGAACGTTGACAGTGTTCCCCTGCCTCTGCTGGATTGGAGTTGGGTCTCTCTCACATGTACGCATTGGTTGGGCAACGAACTGTGACCTCTACCGCTAGCGTGTTCAGATGGGAATTTTTTTAACAGTTCTGCAGAAAGGGCCTTCTGGTACTGCCCCATTTTTGTAGACCTCTCCACCTCAGGAATAAGAGAGTGAAAGTTCTCCTTGTGGCGGGGGTCTAAAAGTGTCACCAACCAGTAATGACTGTCACCCAGCATTTTGACAACGCGAGGGTCACGGTTAAGGCAGCGTAACATAAAGTCAGCCATGCATGCCAGACTGGTAACGGGCAAGACTTCTGTGTCCTCACCAAGATGACGACTGACCATGCTCTCCTCCTCCTCCTCTCCCTCCTCCTTCTTCCCCCTGTCCTCAGGCCACCCACGCTGAACCGACGGTATGACAGTTGTACAGTTACTACCATCTACAGCTCATGATACAAGCTCCTGTTCTTCCTCCTCCTCTTCCTCATTGTCCCCCAATGCATGCTGGGATGAGATGAGGCTGGGCTGTGTGTAATCGACCGCTACGGCTTCTTGATCCATCTCATCATACTCTGGCTGCAATGCCTCCTCTTTAATTCTCTGCAGAGGGCGTTACAAAAGACAGACAAGTGGAATGCTGACGTTAATGATGGTGTCATCGCCACTCATCATCTTGGTGGACTACTCAAAGTTTGTCAAGATGGTACATATGTCAGACATCAAGGTCCACTCCTGAGGTCTTATGTGTGAAGTCTGACCTGAATATCGGCGGCCTTGTTGCAGCTGGTACTCCACAACTGCTTTCTTCTGCTCACAAATCCTTTGCAACATGTGGAGGGTAGCGTTCCAATGTGTGGGGACATCACACACCAGTCGGTGTGACGGAAGCTGCAAATGCTGCTGTAACACAGCAAGGGCGGCGGAAGCTATAGCCGACTTTCGAAAATGAGCTGACAGGCGGCGTAGTTTGACGAGCAGATCTGGCAACTCGTGGTACGATTTAAGAAACCGCTGAAACAAGAGGTTAAGCACATGAGCCAGGCATGGTACGTGTGTGATCTAGACTCGCCTCAAAGCCGCCACCAGGTTACGGCCATTGTCACACACAACCATGCCTGGATGTAGATTCAGCGGTCTCAGCCACAGATCTGCCTGCTCTTTCACAGCTGTCCACATCTCACAAGCAGTGTGAGGTTTCTCACCTAAGCTTATGAGTTTCTGTTGCCGCTTGGCGGAGGCAGAACTGCAGTGCTTCCAGCTTGTAACTGATGTGGTGATATCTGAGATGGAGGCTGAACATGAGGAGGAGGAGGAGGATGATGCACAAGAGCTGTACACTGTGGGGGCAACTCTGACTGACATAGGGCCCGCAATCCTCAGTGTGGGGAGGATGTGTTCCGTCCCAAGGTCCTACTGGGTCACGGCTTCCACTATGTTTACCCAGTGTGCCATCAGGGAGATGTACCGAACCTGGCCACAAGCACGAGTCCAAGTGTCCGTTGTCAGGTGGACTCTCCTAGTAACTACGTTGTTGAGGGCACTGCAGATGTTTTGGGACACGTGCTTCTGTAGTGCGGGGATGGCGCACCGGGCAAAATAGTGTCGGCTGGGGACCGAGTACCGAGGGACGGCCACCGCCATAAGGTTGCGGAAGGATTCCGTCTCCACCAGCCTAAAAGGCAGCATTTCCAACGCAAGCAGTCGTAAAATGTGCAAATTTAGGACTGTGGCCTGTGGGGCGTTAGCTGCGAATTTCTGCTTTCGTTCAAAGGTCTGGGATATGGACAATTGAACGCAGCGGTGGGACGTGGACGTTGATGCTGTTTCTTGAGAAACTGCCATAACAAGTGAAGACTGAGAGGAGGGGGCATCTTTTCACGCAGTATGGACAGGAGATTGCCTTGCACACACAACAGGGGGTTCTATTGCACGCACAACAGCGGAAGAAGCAGTGGTGACACCCACTGACACTGGTCGTGGAACCTGGGGTTCGCCCCACAAAGTCGGGTGTTTTGCTGCCATGTGCCTGATCATGCTGGTGGTGGTCAGGCTAGTAGTTTTGTCACCCCTGCTGATGCTGGAATGGCAGGTGGTACAAATGGCCTTTTTGGGGTTATCAGCAGAGTCTTAAAAAAAATTCCAGACTCTGGAAGACCTACAGGTCGTACTGGCAACGTCCCTCGTGTTGGTGTTACGGGGAACTGTTGCCTGCCTTCTGTGTGCGGCCACCACACTGCTTCTTCCTGCCTGTTGGGGTACTCAGCCTCCCTCACCCTGTGTGCTGCTGGCCTCGCTCTGCATGTCCTCCTGCCACGTTGGGTCAGTTACTAGATCATCCACCACCTCCTCCTCTTCCACTTGCGCACCACGATCCTACTCCTCACTTCCTGGCAATTGTGTCTCGTCATCGTCCACCTCTTGTGACAAATTGCCAGCATCGACTTCCTGTGGCCGTGGCTGTACAAATATTTGGGCATCACTACATAGGATCTCCTCTTCCACCATTTCAAGCGGAGCAGGCGAGGGGCACAAATCTGGGAATGGACCAGTGAACAGCTCTTCAGAGTGTCCAAGTGTGGGATCAGTTGCTGTCTGACGACCCTCGGCATGGTGGGAGGAAGGAGCATCATGGTGAGGAGGAGTATGCGGTCAAGATTCACAGCTACTAAGATTTGACCGTGTGGAAGACAGACCGCAGGTGGTGGTGCCCAGGTAACTGGAAATATTATCTGCTATTCAATTAATACCTGTTCACACTGATCAGTTCGCAATACTGGTGTTGTTCTGTGCTTCCCTAGTAATTCGGTCAAGAAGTGGGAGCGAGAAGATGTGGCTGTTGGTTGTGTCACATTTTCACCTTGGCCACGGCCCCGTCCTCTGCACGCACCATCACCAGAATGTTCACTTCCACGTCCCTTGCCACGCGCCTTGCCCATTGTAAAGGAAGTAAAATAGCTTACACTCGCACTATAAATGGAAAAAGGGTAATAAAAAGTAGATTAGAACCGTGGAAGAGGAAAACCACAGTTCTATTTCTCTGGCCTACACCCTACTCTTTTAAGCAATCTGAACAATCAGGGAGAAACTGTTACTGTTTTTCTTTACAGAAAAAATACCAAAAGCTGGATAATAGAGATTTTTTTACTGTGGGACGGAAAAAACACATTTAAAATTTACTGGTGTATACCAGACTCTTTTAAACAGATATATTGGTGTCTGAACAATCTGGAGACACTACTACTGTTTTTCTTTATGGCAAAAAATGCCAAAAGCAGGAAAATACAGATATTTGACCCGTGGAACTGCAAAACCACAGTTCTATTTCTCGGGCCTACACCAGACTATTTTCAACAGATATATTTGTGTCTGAACAATCAGGGAGACACTATTACAGTTTTTTTTTTTACAGCAAAAAATGCCAAAAGCAGGATAATAGTGATTTTTTTACCGTGGAGCAGCAAAACCACAGTTGTAATTTACTGGTGTATACCAGACTTTTTTAAATATATATATTTGCGTCTGAACAGTGAGCGACACACTCAAACTGTTTTTTTTTAGATACAAATGGCCCAAAAGTGGATAATACAGAGGTTTGAACCGTGGAACTTCAAAACCACACTTCTGTTTCTCTGGCCTACACCAGACTATTTTTAACAGATATATTTGTGTCTGAACTGTCACAGACACACTTTTTTTTTTTTTGGGGGGGTGGGATTAATAAGACTGGTATTTGTACAGTGTGAAGGAGGAAAAAAAAAGAGCATTTTGATGAAAAAAGAAGGATTTTTCCTGGCCCTCGAGACCTGAAGCTAAGTCCAGCAATTTCAGCAACAGGAGCACACAGGACTGTAATGAAGCGTTTGCTGGTATAACCACTGCATCTCCTATACAGCCTGCCTGCCTGCCTGATATCTGGGATAGATATTAGTCCTGAGAAGGACTGTTTGTTTGATCTGGCAGCCTTTACAGACCCTACACTAGCTATTTCGCAGTATATATCTCTCCCTAAATCAGCAGCGCTGTCCCTACACTGTCTGATCCCAGCCGTCTGTGTCCAAGAAGGCGGCGCCTGGTTTTAAATACTCGAGGTGATGCTGTGCGACCAGCCAATCAATGTAATGCCCACAACCAACATGGCTGCGGCATTACAGTGACTGGCTGGCAATCTCTGCATGTTGATTGGCTCTGTAAAGAGCGCCAAACATGCAGGGCGGAGACCGGAGATTCCGCCCGAGTAACCGGGAAATTCTCGGTGCTCGCCGAACATCCCGAGTAGCGTGATGCTCTGGCGAGTACCGAGCAGTGTTGAGCATGTTCGCTCAACACTAATGAACAACCACTCAACAGTCTCACACAGCCACGGGGGTGAGGGGTTGTTTAGTATTATACAGTAAATGCTCACAGATGAGGTTTGGATAAGTTGCCAGTCACACAGATACATGTGGTTCACCATGCTGGCTTATAGCCTATTAGTGACACCCATACTATTAGAACAGGTGGGCTGCCCAGCACTATGTAAGTGCGCTTCACAATTATGCATGCCTTAAGTTTGAAGTGCATTTATAAAGTGCTGAGAAGCCCACCTGATCCAATAGTATGGGTGTCACTAACAGACAGTATGCCAGCATGGTGAACTACATGTATTTGTGTGATCTGCACCTTATTCATGCCTTACCCTTGTACATGTATAAGACTAAAAGTATGGCTGATTTTTTTTGTGAAGTTTATAGGTAGAAGTGTTTTAGAATTATCACAACGTAAAGTGACACGTCAGATATGAAAAACAAAGCTTGGTCAGCATGTGTGCATATCAGGATAACATTCAGTTTGCATGAAGAGTAGTGTTGAGCGATACCTTCCAATATCGGGAAATATCGGATCGGATTGGATCGGACCGATACCCAAAAAGTATTGGATATCGCCGATTCCGATACCGTAAACCAATGCAAGTCAATGGGACAGAAATATCGGAATAAAAATAAACCCTTTCTTTCCTTGTAGGTTAATTCTACATGAAAGAAAACAACTAAGAATAATGTAGAATGTATTGGGGGAGGTGGGGGAGACAATAAAGGCATAGAGGTTTAGCCCAATCAAATGGAATAGCAGGAATTAATATATTTTTTAAGACGTTCGGAGTTACGGAAATATTGACTATGTTAAGCTTTTTTATATTTTGTCAGATATTTATGTTTCACTACTTCCATGCTCTTCACCTTCTTTTTTACTTCTCCCACACTTTCTCCTTCATCATCCTCAGCATCAGCATCTTTTTCATCAACTTCTTCTTCACCTTCTTCATCTTCTTCTTCTTCACCTTATTCATATTATTATTTTTTTTTACATTCTTCATATTCTTCTTATTCAACTATTATTCTTCTTCATATTCTACTTCTTCATCTTCTTCATATTCTTCTTCTTCATCATATTCTTATTTGTGACAGGCAGTCCTGTAGTTGTTATCTATAAAAGTTTGAACATTACACCTTTCGTTCTGCCTGTCACAAAAGATTTACAACAGGATTTGTCCGCGTTCAGTTTGGCCTGCAGCAGCAGGTCTTTTCCAGGGGCACCACGAGGAGGAAAGGACTCACCCCCATACACTGCTTAGTCTTCTTCTGCTTATAATTTAGATAATATCTTTTGCTCTGATTTTTAGTCTTATGCTTAATGTTCTTCCGCTTTTTGTTCTGCAGCTTCTTGTTCTTCTGCTTCTTGGTTTTCTGTCTCTTGTTCTTCTGTATCTTGGTGGTTGTCTTCTTGTTCTTTGTCCTCTTGGTCAACTTCTTCAGGGTCATCTTCTTGGTCTTCTTCGGGGTGGTCTTCAGGGTCGTCGTCTTCGGGGTCCTCGTCTTCTTCGGGGTGGTCTTCAGGGTCCTCGTGTTCAGGGTCGTCGTCTTCGGGGTCCTCCTCGTGTTCAGGGTCGTCATCTTCGGGGTCGTCGTCTTCAGGGTCGTCGGCTTCGGGGTCATCGTCTTCTTCGGGGTGGTCTTCAGGGTCCTCGTGTTCAGGGTCGTCATCTTCGGGGTCCTCGTCTTCTTCAGGGTGGTCTTCAGGGTCGTCGTCTTCAGGGTTGTGGTCTTCAGGGTCCTCGTCTTCGGGGTGGTCTTCAGGGTCCTCGTCTTCAGGGTCGTCATCTTCGGGGTCCTCGTCTTCTTCAGGTTGGTCTTCAGGGTCCTCGTCTTCAGGGTCCTCGTCAGGGAGATCCAGAGTGATTACCAAGAACCATTTCAAAAAGCTTGAACTTGGAAATGTAGCAGAAGGTACAAGAAGACTGAGGAACTGCCGAGAACCAGCTGATGGTACTGGAATCCGGATGGGTAGCAGAAGGTACAAGAGCAAATGGTACCGAGGACCAGCTGACGGTACTGGAACTCGGTTACTAAGCAGGAGGTACCTGTGCCAGAAAGCACTACCAAGGACCAGCAGACATTGGTGGAACTTGGATACCGAGAAGGAGGCACCTAAGCCAAAGGCACTGCCGAGAACCAGCTGACAGTACTGGAACTCGGATGGGTAACAGAAGGTACCCATGAAAAAAAAAGCTGCAAGGCCGCGAGCCGGCCGCAGTTACCGAAACCCACAGTCCTACAGGGGGTGCTTGTCTTATTGGCACTATTGAACCAGCCTTCATTGCCAGATCCCACAGCCCACATAGGGGTCACCTAAACTGCAGGCACCATAGAGTCGGCTAACCCGACCGCAACATGACAGGACAACGCATTGGAGGCAAAGTGACATTGACACTGCCCGGAAACAGCTGGCGTGCTGGAACCAGGCTGGGCCGGAGGGAGTACCCGTGCCAAAGACACTGCTGGGAAACAGCTGGCGGTGCTGGAACCCAGGGTAAATACTAAAAACAGAGTGGAGCCAGAGGCGTAATTGGAGCAACTTTAAAATCTGTAGTAGTGTGAATGTGGACAGAGCAGGAGAATTTGCCAGACACACAGCAGGGGAACAGCTGACGTTACTGAACCCCAATAACACTGGAGCAAGAGTTGACTGTGCAGACGGCACTTCTGAGCAGCAACTAGCGGTATTGGAGCCAAGGGTAAATACTAAAAACAGAGGAGCCAGAGGTGTAATTGGAGCAAGTTTTAAATCAGTAGTACAGTTGATGTGGACAAAGCAGGAGAATTTGCCGGACACACAGCTGGGGATCAGCTGACATTACTGAACCCCAATAACACTGAAGCAAGTGTTGACTGTGCAGACGGCACTTCTGAGCAGCAAATAGCGGTTTTAGAGCACAGGGTAAATACTAAAAACAGAGGAGGCAGAGGCGTAATTGGAGCAACTTTAAAATCTGTAGTAGTGTGAATGTGGACAGAGCAGGAGAAATTGCCGTCCACACAGCAGGGGAACAGCTGATGTTACTGAACCCCAATAACTCGGCAGCAAGTGTTGACTGTGCAGACAGCACTTCTGAGCGCCAACTGGTGGTGATGGAGCACAGGGATAATACTGAAAACAGAGGAGCCAGAGGTGTAATTGGAGCAACTTTAAAATCTGTAGTAGTGTGAATGTGGACAGAGCAGGAGAATCTGCCGTCCGCACAGCAGGGGAACAGCTGACGTTACTGAGCCCCAATAACACAGCAGCAAGTGTTGACTGTGCAGACAGCTCTTCTGAGCGCCAACTGGCGGTGTTGGAGCTCAGGGATAATACTGAAAACAGAGGAGCCAGAGGTGTAATTGGAGCAAGTTTTAAATCTGCTCCCTCTTTGTTCAGAGCTTCCTCCACTGCCTCGACGCACTGAGCTGCTTTGTAAAGCACTAGCAGCACTGCTCTCGGTTGTAATGGAGAACATGATGGAATGCACCAGTGCGTCTAGGTACTCCAGCATTTTACGCTCCCAGTTCAACGGTGTTATGAGGCTTTGTAAGTAGAGATGAGCGTTGTTCTACTCGAACTGTTCGCCAATCTCAAATTCGAGCTGTTTTGGGCGGTGTTCGAGCCGTTCGGCGAACACGAACAATTTGAGAAAAATTCGGCTGTTCGAGGATATGTTCGATAACTGTTCGTGCACCAAAATCATAACTGGATTTTTTCTCAGTAATGATGAAAATTAATGTTAATACGCAGTTTGAGTGTACAGCGGGGTGGGGGGAGGGGCAGGGGATGGATCTCTGCAGGAACAATGAAGATCTCCATTTTTTTTTCTCTTTCCCGCATTTACAGTGGGGAGGTGCAATCTGTCAGCCTATCAGCAGCGCACACACGGAGCGAAGTGCTTTTTTTCACACAAGCAAGGGCATGTGTCATTGGCAGTGTATGTCACATGTCCTTGCCCTATAAGAACAAGCCATTTTCCCCGTCGCCACCATTTTCTCACTGCTGCAGCTGCGTGTTAGACGGCACCGCTGTTGCTGTGTGCGCTATACCTTGTTAATTTCAAGCCAATTTTCGCACAAATCTACAGATAGCTTGGGAGTAGGGAATAGTTGTGATTGCAGTCCTTTTAAGGACTAGGTTACAACATTTCCTACGACTTTTATCAGGCAGGTCTGTGCTCTTAAATAGATCGGTTGTGGGAGTAAAGACTAATTGTGATTGGAGTCCTTTTCAGAACTAGGTTACATGAGTTCCTATCAGTTTTTGCCAGGCAGGTCTGTGCCAGTGCTGTGCAAGTTTTTTTCACAGCATTTGGCTGAATCTAGCAAAGCTAATCCTTTTTGGCCTATTGCAGAGTGTGTTAGTCAGTGGAGTAGCCTATCTGTGTTGCAAGATATACCACCTGTGTATAGAATACCAATTTTTTTACTGCACCTAGTGAAGTAAAATCTTTTGGGCATAGCATCATTCTATTAGTCCATCTATACTGACCTCCATCAGGTTGCAAATTAAAACTAATTTTTATCTGCATCTACAGTACCTCTGAAAAAATATTTGGGCTTCTAGCAATGTGTGGGACTTGCTCTATTAGTCCATCTATACTGACCTCCATCAGGTTGCAAACTGAATATATTTTTTTCTGCATCTACCTCTGAAAAAATATTGGGCTTCTAGCTGTGTGTGGGTCTTGTTCTATTAATCCATCTATACTGACCTCCATCAGGTTGCAAACTGAATATATTTTTTTCTGCATCTACCTCTGAAAAAATATTTGGCCTTCTAGTAGTGTGTCGGACTTTCTCTATTAGTCCATCTATACTGACCTCCATCAGGTTGCAAATTAAAACTAATTTTTATCTGCATCTACAGTACCTCTGAAAAAATATTTGGGCTTCTAGCAGTGTGTGGGACTTGTTCTATTAGTCCATCTATACTGACCTCCATCAGGTTGCAAACTGAATATAGTTTTTTCTGCATCTACCTCTGAAAAAATATTGGGCTTCTAGCTGTGTGTGGGTCTTGTTCTATTAATCCATCTATACTGACCTCCATCAGGTTGCAAACTGAATATATTTTTTTCTGCATCTACCTCTGAAAAAATATTTGGCCTTCTAGTAGTGTGTCGGACTTTCTCTATTAGTCCATCTATACTGACCTCCATCAGGTTGCAAATTAAAACTAATTTTTATCTGCATCTACAGTACCTCTGAAAAAATATTTGGGCTTCTAGCAGTGTGTGGGACTTGTTCTATTAGTCCATCTATACTGACCTCCATCAGGTTGCAAACTGAATATAGTTTTTTCTGCATCTACCTCTGAAAAAATATTGGGCTTCTAGCTGTGTGTGGGTCTTGTTCTATTAATCCATCTATACTGACCTCCATCAGGTTGCAAACTGAATATATTTTTTTCTGCATCTACCTCTGAAAAAATATTTGGCCTTCTAGTAGTGTGTCGGACTTTCTCTATTAGTCCATCTATACTTACCTCCATCAGGTTGCAAACTGAATATAATTTTTTTCTGCATCTAGCTCTGAAAAAATATTTGGCCTTCTAGTAGTGTGTCGGACTTTCTCTATTAGTCCATCTATACTGACCTCCATCAGGTTGCAAATTAAAACTAATTTTTATCTGCATCTACAGTACCTCTGAAAAAATATTTGGGCTTCTAGCAGTGTGTGGGACTTGTTCTATTAGTCCATCTATACTGACCTCCATCAGGTTGCAAACTGAATATATTTTTTTCTGCATCTACCTCTGAAAAAATATTGGGCTTCTAGCTGTGTGTGGGTCTTGTTCTATTAATCCATCTATACTGACCTCCATCAGGTTGCAAACTGAATATAATTTTTTTCTGCCTCTAGCTCTGAAAAAATATTTGGCCTTCTAGTAGTGTGTCGGACTTTCTCTATTAGTCCATCTATACTGACCTCCATCAGGTTGCAAATTAAAACTAATTTTTATCTGCATCTACAGTACCTCTGAAAAAATATTTGGGCTTCTAGCAGTGTGTGGGACTTGTTCTATTAGTCCATCTATACTGACCTCCATCAGGTTGCAAACTGAATATATTTTTTTCTGCATCTACCTCTGAAAAAATATTTGGCCTTCTAGTAGTGTGTCGGACTTTCTCTATTAGTCCATCTATACTGACCTCCATCAGGTTGCAAATTAAAACTAATTTTTATCTGCATCTACAGTACCTCTGAAAAAATATTTGGGCTTCTAGCAGTGTGTGGGACTTGTTCTATTAGTCCATCTATACTGACCTCCATCAGGTTGCAAACTGAATATATTTTTTTCTGCATCTACCTCTGAAAAAATATTGGGCTTCTAGCTGTGTGTGGGTCTTGTTCTATTAATCCATCTATACTGACCTCCATCAGGTTGCAAACTGAATATAATTTTTTTCTGCATCTAGCTCTGAAAAAATATTTGGCCTTCTAGTAGTGTGTCGGACTTTCTCTATTAGTCCATCTATACTGACCTCCATCAGGTTGCAAATTAAAACTAATTTTTATCTGCATCTACAGTACCTCTGAAGAAATATTTGGGCTTCTAGCTGTGTGTGGGACTTGTATTAGTCCATCTATACTGACCTCCATCAGGTTGCAAACTGAATATATTTTTTTCTGCATCTACCTCTGAAAAAATATTTGGCCTTCTAGTAGTGTGTCGGACTTTCTCTATTAGTCCATCTATACTGACCTCCATCAGGTTGCAAATTAAAAATAATTTTTATCTGCATTTACAGTACCTCTGAAAAAATATTTGGGCTTCTAGCAGTGTGTGGGACTTGTTCTATTAGTCCATCTATACTGACCTCCATCAGGTTGCAAACTGAATATATTTTTTTCTGCATCTACCTCTGAAAAAATATTGGGCTTCTAGCTGTGTGTGGGTCTTGTTCTATTAATCCATCTATACTGACCTCCATCAGGTTGCAAACTGAATATATTTTTTTCTGCATCTACCTCTGAAAAAATATTTGGCCTTCTAGTAGTGTGTCGGACTTTCTCTATTAGTCCATCTATACTGACCTCCATCAGGTTGCAAATTAAAACTAATTTTTATCTGCATCTACAGTACCTCTGAAAAAATATTTGGGCTTCTAGCAGTGTGTGGGACTTGTTCTATTAGTCCATCTATACTGACCTCCATCAGGTTGCAAACTGAATATAGTTTTTTCTGCATCTACCTCTGAAAAAATATTGGGCTTCTAGCTGTGTGTGGGTCTTGTTCTATTAATCCATCTATACTGACCTCCATCAGGTTGCAAACTGAATATATTTTTTTCTGCATCTACCTCTGAAAAAATATTTGGCCTTCTAGTAGTGTGTCGGACTTTCTCTATTAGTCCATCTATACTGACCTCCATCAGGTTGCAAATTAAAACTAATTTTTATCTGCATCTACAGTACCTCTGAAGAAATATTTGGGCGTCTAGCTGTGTGTGGGACTTGTTGTATTAGTCCATCTATACTGACCTCCATCAGGTTGCAAACTGAATATATTTTTTTCTGCATCTACCTCTGAAAAAATATTTGGCCTTCTAGTAGTGTGTCGGACTTTCTCTATTAGTCCATCTATACTGACCTCCATCAGGTTGCAAATTAAAAATAATTTTTATCTGCATCTACAGTACCTCTGAAAAAATATTTGGGCTTCTAGCAGTGTGTGGGACTTGTTCTATTAGTCCATCTATACTGACCTCCATCAGGTTGCAAACTGAATATATTTTTTTCTGCATCTACCTCTGAAAAAATATTGGGCTTCTAGCTGTGTGTGGGTCTTGTTCTATTAATCCATCTATACTGACCTCCATCAGGTTGCAAACTGAATATATTTTTTTCTGCATCTACCTCTGAAAAAATATTTGGCCTTCTAGTAGTGTGTCGGACTTTCTCTATTAGTCCATCTATACTGACCTCCATCAGGTTGCAAATTAAAACTAATTTTTATCTGCATCTACAGTACCTCTGAAAAAATATTTGGGCTTCTAGCAGTGTGTGGGACTTGTTCTATTAGTCCATCTATACTGACCTCCATCAGGTTGCAAACTGAATATAGTTTTTTCTGCATCTACCTCTGAAAAAATATTGGGCTTCTAGCTGTGTGTGGGTCTTGTTCTCTTAATCCATCTTTACTGACCTCCATCAGGTTGCAAACTGAATATATTTTTTTCTGCATCTACCTCTGAAAAAATATTTGGCCTTCTAGTAGTGTGTCGGACTTTCTCTATTAGTCCATCTATACTGACCTCCATCAGGTTGCAAATTCAAAATATTTTTTTTCTGCATCTAACCCAGCCAATAGTTTTGGCCTAATACCACAGTTTGGCCACTCAGCTCTGCTCGGTTACCATCCATTGTTTTTTTGTGCAAACAACTCCAGAGTTGTGAATTAGTTAACCACCAAAATGAGTGGAAAAAGGCCTGCTGCTGGTGGAAAGGGGAATAGGCGTGTTGGGAAGGGGAAAAAAGGTTGTGTCCGTGGGGTAGGTGTTAAAGCAACAGTAACATCTGCAGAAGAAAGACCATCTTCCAGCCAAACTAAAATGTCTACTTCTTTTAGCGGACAATGTGATAAGATCCCTTTCTTATGGCCACGCCAATCGCTACAAATTCCAGATGAGGCACAAAAACAGCAGGTGCTTCAACGGATATCAAGTGCTCCTTTAAGTGGGCTCTCCTCCACATCAACTTCAACATCACAAATACTCCAGTCCTCAAAGGTGTCACCCAAATCGCACTTGCTTCCTCACAGCTCCTAAATCTCCAGCTGCCCGTCTGAGTATGAGGTAGAACAGATGGTTGAGTCTGCAGAGCTGTTTACTCATACTATAGCCTGGGAATCAGAGGTCGACTCCAGCGCTTCTGTGAATCCAGACGAGGAAATGATCTGCACTGATGCCCAGAATCTTTATGAGTCGGATCCAGGACCAGACGCAGAAGGTTCTGACCATAATGTAGACCCTCATTCCCAAACTGTAACTCCTGTTGGTGGAGACAATGAGGAAGACGATGATAAGACTCAAATACCTGATTGGAGCGACAACTTTAGTTTTTTGTCAGGGCAGGAACAGGTTGGCTCTGAGGACGACGGGTGTGATAACGCACAGGGTGATGATGATGAGGTCGGAGATCCCACTTACTGTCAACCCACAGTCAGCCAAGAGATGAGGTCAGCAGAGGAGGTGGAGGAAGATGCTAGTGACAACGAGGTCAGGTTGCGCCTTCCTGGACAGAGACGTAGTACTGGAAGCACGTCAACAACTGCATCCTCAAACACAACTCTGCCTCTCACCACAAGTCGTGGTGGCTCTTCAGGTCGCATGGGTGCTAAGCCTTGCATAGCCTGGGCATTTTTTCAGATCGATAAAGATGACCCAACTCGTGTTATCTGTAACATTTGTCAGCAAAAGCTAAGTAGAGGCCAAAAAATACATAGTTTGAGTACTTCATGCATGAACCGGCACATGGACATGAAGCATAAGTTGCAGTGGGAAGCTCAGTGTGCTACAATGCGGCCTAGCCGGCCGGGCCAACCACCGTCTGCCATATCTTGTGCATCCGCGGCCTCTTCATCCTCTGTGACTGGGGGGACAGCAGTCACACCTGTTTTGGGGCGCAGACCTGCCACCTCTTTACCCGCAACAGCCAGCGTGATTGGCAGGTCATCATTTTCTTTGGAGGTGGTAACACCAGCTGGTGTTGAGCGCTGTCCGACATCGATAGCACCACCTTTGGATGAAGGCAACCTAACATGTCCGCCTGCATCTTCCTCACAGACCGGCAGTTTGCCGGGGACACCCTTATCAACCCCGTCTAAGCACAATAGCCAGCCCTCGGTCCCTCAGATGTGGACAAGTAAAAGACCATTTCCTCCTAGCCATGAGAAAGCTAAGAGGTTGAATTTCACCATCTGCAAGCTCTTGGCTTCAGAAATGCTGCCTTTCCGCCTGGTGGACACAGAGGATTTTCGAGACCTTATGTCCATCGCAGTGCCCCAGTACCAGATGCCCAGTCGGCACTACTTCTCAAAGAAAGGTGTGCCTGCGCTCCACCAGCATGTCGCGCACAACATCACCGCTTCTTTGAGAAACTCTGTGTGTGACAGGGTGCATTTCACCACAGACACTTGGACGAGTAGGCATGGACAGGGGCGTTACATGTCGCTGACTGGGCACTGGGTAACTATGGTGACAGCAGGACAAGGGGCTGCTGTCCAAGTCTTGCCGTCCCCACGAGTTGTGCGTCAATCCTCTTTATGTCAAAGTTCCTCCACTGCTTCTGCCTCCTCAACCTACTCTCGGTCTTCCACCTGCACCCAAAGCCTGTCTGGTCATGCCACAAGCTTTCTAACTGCGCAGAAGGGATCCTGCACACCTCCTTACTATGCTGGCAGTAGGGCTCAACGTCATCAGGCGGTTTTTACATTGAAATGTCTGGGAAATGTGAGTCACACAGCTGAGGAGTTGTGGTCAGCTCTGGAGAACCAATTTCATGAATGGTTGTCTCCACTGGACCTGAAACCAGGGAAGGCCGTGTGCGACAATGCTGCAAACCTGGGTGCGGCCCTTCGCCGGGGCAATGTCACACACGTGCCTTGTATGGCTCACGTGTTGAACCTGGTTGTCCAGCAATTTTTAGCCCACTATCCCAGACTACATGGCCTTCTGCAGAGGGCACGGTCGCTGTGTGCTCACTTCCGCCGTTCGCATCCCGCAGCTCAGCGACTTACATCTCTACAGAAGTCGTTGGGCCTGCCACTTCACCGGCTAAAATGCGATGTGCCTACCCGGTGGAATTCAACTCTGCACATGTTGCAGCGACTGTGGCAGCACCGACAAGCCCTGGTGCAATACGTTCTGACGTATAGCCTGGGCCAACGAGATTCAGAGGTGGGGCAAATCACGCTGGAGGAGTGGTCTCAGATCAGGAACCTATGCACCCTTCTGCACAGTTTTGAAATGGCGACGAAGATGTTTAGTGCTGATGATGCCATTATCAGCATGACTATTCAGGTGATTTACATGCTGGAGCACATGTTAAACAGAATTCGGAGTCAGGTGGTGGCACAAGAGGAGGTGGAGGAAGTAGAGGAGGAGGAGTTGTATGCGGAAGGGCTAACATCTGCAAGGTCCAGAAGGTCGGCAGCACCAAGGCGGCAGGCATGTGAGGGTGGGGGAGATGGTTTTACCAGGGCGCATGGTAGCAGCCAAACTAGTGAGGAAGGTGGAGGAGCCCAGGAAGAAGTGGAGGACGAACTGATGGAAGACTCATCAGATGAGGGAGACCTTGATCACATTTCTGTTGTGCGAGGTTGGGGGGAGAGGACAGAGGAAGGAAGCATGATTGTTACCTCGCCACCAACACAACAGGGACTTGGTGCTCCTGGATGCGCAACACACATGAGTGCCTTCTTGCTGCACTACCTGCAACATGACCCTCGAATTGTGAGAATTAGAAATAATCCTGACTACTGGGTTACCACACTGTTAGATCCCCGGTACAAAAGTAAATTTGCAGAAATTATTCCTGCCATAGAAAGGGATGCACGCATGCAGGAGTATCAGCAGAGACTGTTTCAGAATCTTACATGTGCTTTTCCACAAAATACCAGTGGTGCACGTAGTGAATCTCACAGTTCCAACTTGCCAACCGTGGGACCGTCAAGTGTTCAGCACTCAAACCGTAACAAAACCACAGTATCTGCTGGTAACATCAATTTTGCGGAATCATTTCACCACTTTTTTAGCCCATCCTTTGCAAGGCCACAGGAGACAAGAAGTCTGACACATAGTCAACGCCTAGAGACGATGGTACAGGAGTATCTCCAAGTAAACATTGAAGCCACGACTGTGTCACTGGACCCTTGCTCTTTTTGGGCTTCCAATCTGGATAAATGGCCGGAGCTAGCCACTTACGCCTTGGAGATCTTGTCAAGCCCCGCAGCCAGCGTTCTGTCTGAACGTGTGTTCAGCGCTGCTGGTGGTGTGCTGACAGATAAGCGCACGCGGCTCTCCACTGATAATGTAGACAGACTCACGTTCATAAAGATGAACAAATCATGGATCCGAAACGACTTTTCTACCCCTGTGTCATCCTGGGGAGAGTAAAAGCTTGATGATTGGTTAAAATCACCCTACCAAACGTTTTAAGCTTTCAAATTACTAATCATGTTTATCTGTATCTTGACTGGAAAATAATTTGGGCTTTGTAGCAGTGTGCAGCACTGATCCTATTAGGCCATCTATACTAAAGCTTCACCAGATTTAAAATTAATAATAATTTTTAGCTGCATCTAGCCCGGAAAATAATTTTGGGGCTCCGAGATGCGCAAGACACATAATTGCCTTCTTGCTGCACTACCTGCAGCATGACCCTCATATTGTCAGAATTCGAAGTAATCATGACTACTGGGTTGCCACACTCTTAGATCCCCCCAACTTTTCGATCAACCTTTTCATTTTAATAAAGACCAAAAAAATGGTCATTTTTGAAATTATAAGCATTAGCAGGTTGTTAGAAACTGAAATCAAACAGTTTTCAACTCAAAACTTTATTCTAGGTGATGTTACATTTTCACATAGGACCCCTTGTTCGAAAGGAGCTTCTGAACTCTCTCGTCCATTGAATTTGTCAGGTTTTGGATGGTTTCTGCTTCAATTGTTTTGCATGAGGACAGAATACCCTCCCAGAGCTGTTGCTTAGATGTGAACTGCCTCCCGCCATCATAGACACTCCTTTTAATGATGCTCCAAAGGTTCTGAATGGGGTAGAGGTCAGGGGAGCATGGGGGTCACACCATAAGTTTGTCCCCTTTTATGCCCATATCAGCCAGAGATGCAGATGTTTTATGTGCAGCATGAGATGGTGCATTATCATGCAGAAAAATGATCTTGCTGTGAAATACACGGTTCTTCTTCTTGAACCATGGCAGGAAGTGCTGTTTGAGAAAATCCACATACATTATGGAGTTCATCTTTAGCACCTTCAGGGATCCTAAAGGGGCCGACAATCTCTCTCCCCATGATTCCAGCCCAAAACATTACTCCACCTCCTCCTTGTTGGCGCTGTAGCCGTGTTTGCGTGGGGTGTCCATCAACCAGCCATCCTCCACTCCATCCATCTGGACCATCGAGCGCTGCACGGCACTCATCCGTGAACAAAACAGTTTTGAAATCAGTCTTCATGTAATGTTTGGCCCACTGGAGCCGTTTCTGCTTGTGTGAAGTGGATAGAGGAGGTCGACAGGATGGGGTATGCACAGCTGCAAACCTCTGAAGGACCCTGCATCTTGTTGTTCGGGGGACGTTGGAGGCACAAGCAGCTTCAAAAACTTGTCTGCTGCTATGACAAGGCTTTTTTGCCGCTGCTCTTTCAACCTGACGTAATTGCCTGTAGGAAAGAGTCCTCAATTTGCCCTTATCAGCACGCACACGTGTGTACTGTGAATCAGCTACATACTTCTTGATTGCCAAGACACTTCATCCTGATCATCGCACAATGTTGATTGTAGTCATGCCTTGACCTAAACACTCCACAATTTGTTGCTTCTCAGCAGCCGACACATCCTTTTTCTTTCCCATTTTGGCAGAAAATGTAGGCTGCTTAATAATGTGAGAGAGCCTTCTTAAGTAGTCTTGCCTTTCATTGGACACACCTGCCAAACTAATTAGCACAGGTGTCTGCAATTGCTTACAGTGATATAAAGAGCCCTGACACACATCACCATCAATGAGTTTAACTGACAAACAAACAAATTCTTCCCTTATCACTCCTAAACACTTTTTGCATAATAATTTGGAACGCGGTGTACATGTGCTTTTCCACAAAACACCAGCGGTTCACGTAGTGAATCTTACAGTTCTAACTTGCCAACCGTGGTCTGTATGGAATTGTTCAATAAAGGGCCCAAAATTAAGATAACATAGATGGGAGAGGTCTCTATGAATAGGAATTCCTAAGTATTTGATACCCTGTGAGGGCCAGGCAAAGGGAAAGTTGGACTGGATGGAATCCTATATGGATTTGGGGAGGGAGACATCGAGGGCCTCAGACTTCGCTGCATTGATTTTAAAATTTTACCATGTAACAAAGTGATCTATTTCAGCCATAACAGCATGGATGGATATATGCGATTGAGTGATATATACTAGGACATCATCAGCAAATAGAGAGCACTTGTACTCGGTGCCTCCCACCTCAATCCACCTAATATTGGGGTTATGGCGAATTGATGAGAGCAGGTGCTCCGTCACTAGGATGTATAAGAGAGGGGACAGAGGACATCCCTGCCTTGTCCCATTGGTGATTGTGAAAGGTGATGAAAATGTTCTGACGCACCCCCTGGGCCTTGGGACACCCGGAGCCGGACCCTTTTTGGTGGATGCTGGTGGTTGTAGTCTTCGTGGCGGCGACCCGGTTCCATGGATCAGGGCGGTCAAACCAGTGGCGGAACTATTTATGTGGTTTTGATTTTTAAATGTCCGACTACGTGGATTGCGGTCAGAGTGAACCGCCGCTACAGGGCAGACCGCTGAGGCTGGTGTTGTGGGTGCAGCAGAGCGTAGCATAACTCCCCACGGGAGGAGTATAGCCTCAGGGCAGTGTATGCGGAGGATGGGGGTGATGGTGCAGGGCAGCAGCAGTAACGACACGGAGTCAGTGATGCAGTCCAGGGCCTTTACTCACAGTTCTTATTATCCAGACCACGTCTGCAGGTAACGGCTGCCCACGTCGTACTGTGCTCACCAGGTGAGGGGCTCAGACAACTCCCAGATAACTTTGGAGCACTTCACAGGACCCCCTTTATGTGTCCTTTGTCTGGCCTTTCTTACCAACACTTCTGTCTGGCTGCCTCGGGCCTCCTCTTGGTAAACTTGGCGCCAGTTTCCCTGACCCTATGTGGTGCCTTCCTAGCGGGTGTAGCGAGGGGCTGCGCCACATAAAATGTCAGAGCCTCCGGTTTCTAGCTGAGGGTCGTTTCCTGCCTCCACTAGTTCGGGGACCGGTCTCCCCCTTTGGCCTGACCCCTCCACGCAGGTGGATTCGGGCGTGCGGTGGCGACTCGCCCGTCCGCACCCCTGGGATCCCTTCATTCCTCGTTCCTGGAGCCTTCTCCGCTCCTCTTCCTTCCTTCTCCCTCTTCCAGGCCTGGGCCTCTGTTACTAGGCCCGCCTCCGGAGCAGAGCTCATGCAGAGCCCCTGCTCCCTGCCACTTCTGCTCAGACTTCTCTGCACTGAACTAAGATGGTGCCCACCTTTTATACTCCCTTCTCAATGCACCCAGGAACTGCTTCCTCCCTGCTCCTGCACTACAGGGTTCCCCTTCCTCAGTGTTCCCTCCCCCCACTCCAGCCAGGGACAGGGACTGTCGTGCCCATCTCAGGGGCATATTGGTCGCCCTGCCCCACGGCAATGTGGTGTAATGCATGCAGGTGTCGGGTCCTGACCCACACTCCATTGTTACCTGAGAGTGAGATATCACACCTCTGGGTGAGGTGCAATACGTCTGTAGCAACCGAGCCCTCAGGGTGCTACAGTTCCATTTATCTTCAGCCTAGGTGACGTATTGCGATACAGGGCCGTGATTTTGGCTATAAAAGGGTCCCCTAGACCCCTACCCCAAGCTTTTTAAGAGAATCATATATGGCGTGCCAGGAGACTCTATGGAATGCTTTCTCAGCATCCAACGAGAGTATCTAATTACAAATTTTTAACTGCATCTAGCCCAGGAAATACTTTGTGCCTAGTAGCAGTGTCTGCTAGTCAGCGGATTATCCCGGCTGTTAAGCAAGCTACACCACCTGTAGTTTAGACACTTAATTTTTTCAAAGGAAATGCTTCGGGACCATGGGATACTCAGTGAAGAGCATCAGGAGGCACCCCAAGGCATAGGGGCTGGGACTGGCAGTAGGATGCCTTGCGGTGGACAGCCGAGCTCGATCCTTATAAAAGCTTTTTAACTGCAGCAGCTTTAGTGGACGCTACTGGAGCTGGAATTACGCGGCTGCTGGCATGAGACTTGCCCTCCAATAGATCCTTGTAAATGGATTTAAAGTGTATTCATTCAAATTAGAGAGACAATTTAAATTAAAAAGCTTAGAGCTGCCTCCACCACAGGGGGGCTCGCTCGACCCACCAGCGGACAGGCACCAGTATTGGGAGAGGGGGGCTGGCCATCAGGGTTCACCGCGGCTCTGGCACAAACCCGGCGACACGGAGGTGGCACGGGCAGGAGCGGACTGGCCGTGTCGGCTTCTCACTTTTTGGATTTTAGAAGGGCATGACATGCCTATATCTGTGTCTCCCCCTCCTTTTACTCCTCCACCTCTTTTATTTTCGCATGACTATATGTACTTGTCACTTTTCCATGTGTTAGTTGTGTCTTCTGAGCAGTTTGTCAGCTTTTGGACACCTTTGAAGGTGTTTTCTATGTGTTTCTATGTGTTTTTGTTTGCCTGCCATTGGTTTTAACGGTGTTCGAAGGTGTTCGACGAACAGTTCGACGAACAGTTCGGCGAACACACGGGTGTTCGACGAACCGAACCGAACTCGAACACTACGGGGGTGGCTCAACACTATTTGTAAGTTGTCCCGGTAGCGAGGATCTAGGAGGGTGGACACCCAGCCGTGTTGAGAATGTGGGCTATGCGGCGGTCGTTTCTCAGGCACTGCAGCATGAAATCAACCATGTGCTGCAGACTGCCAACTGGCCAAGAAATGCTATCCCCTGCTTGAGGCGTGATGTCTGCCTGCTCTGCATCACCCCACCCTCGCTCTAGATACTGACTACTAGAGCATTGTGTACCTCTCTCCCCTCTGGACAGATGTCTTCCTCCTCCATTGACTCCTCCTCATCCTCCTCTCAAAGTGTCCCCTGCCTAGGCCTTTGTGAGGAACCACGTTGCGCAGACCGTACAGAAGCAGATGGCATTTGTGACTCCTCATCCTCCACCTCTTTCAAAACCTCCTCCCTTAGTGCTTGCAGTGTTTTTTCAAGCAGGCAGATAAGGGGGATAGTCATGCTGACTAGTGCATTATCTGCACTCGCCATCCGCGTGGAATAATCGAAGGCACGCAAAACGTGGCAAATGTCCTTCATAGGGGCCCACTCAGTGGTGGTGAAGTGTGAATGGCGCGCACTGCAACTTGTTTGCGCCTGCTGCAGCTGGTACTCCATTACTGCTGCCTGCTGCTCACACAACCTCTCCAACATATGTAATGTTGAATTCCAACTGGTGGGTAGGTCACTAATCGGCGCTGAAGAGCTGCAATGCGCGATCTTGCGTTGCTGGAACGCCACAAGTGAGCGCAATTTACGCGGACCTTGTGAAGCAGTGCATCAAGATCCGGATAGTCCCTCAAAAAACTCTGCACGACCAAGTTGAGCACATGTGCCAGACATGGGATGTGAGTGAGGTTGCCTAGACCCAGAGCTGCCACCAGATTTCGGCCATTGTCACACACTACCATGCCTGGGTGGAGATTCGCTGGCACAAACCACAGGTCGCTCTGCTGCTTGATGGCATTCCAGAGCTCCTGCGCTGTGTGGCTTCGATTCCCCAAAGAAATTAATTTTAATACGGCCTGTTGACGTTTGGCCACGGCTGTGCTCATATCGGTCATCATAACAGGTAACCGTTCACGGGTCGATGTGGAGGTAGACCGTGACGGCTCCTGCAGCGCCGATTCAGAGGAACTGGAGTATGAGGAGGAGTCAATGTGTACAGACTGGATTCCTGCAATCCTTGGAGTTGGCAGTACACGTACAGTGCCACTCTCAAGATCTATACCCGGCTCCACAACATTTACCCAATGGGCAGTGAGGGAAAGGTATCGTGCCTGTCCATGCTTACTGGTCCACGCATCGGTGGTCAGGTGGACCTTGCTACTGACGTCGTTTTGTAGCGAATGTTTAATTTTTCCCTCCACATGCTGTTGCAGGGCAGGGACGGCTTGCCTGCTGAAATAAAAGCGGCTGGGCACGTTGTATTGTGGGACTGCCAATGCCATAAAGTTACGGAAGGTGTCAGTCTCCACCAGCCTGAATGATAGCATTTCAAGGGCCAGTAGTTTAGCAATGCCAGCATTCAGAGCCTCTGCTCGGGGGTGGTTTGCCGAGTATGGGCGCCTTTTCTCCCATGCCTGTGCTAACGATGGCTGTAGACTGGCCTGGGAGTGTGAGGATGACAGGGAAAGTGGTGCTGTGGGTGGAATTACACTGTGTCTCTGTACAACAGTGCCAGAGATTCTTTCATGGCTATCCTGTGAGGAAGCCGAACCAGCTGTGTGTGAGCTGGAGGAAGAGGCTACAACACGAGCTGAAGAGGTGGTAGGTGGTGCTGTAGGTTGGCCTAGGTCTTCAGTGTGTTTTTGTAACTCCACCACGTGCTTGGTCCGCACATGTTTCCACATATTTGTGGTATTGAGGTTGCTGACACTTTTCCCTCTTTTCACCTTCTGATTACACAGCTTGCATTTGACAAAGCAAATGTCATCTGCAACTGTGTCAAAATAGGACCAGGCACTGCAAGTCTTGGGAACGCCTGCTTTGGATTTTGGAAGAGCCATGCTCCTAATGGGTGCCGAAGTGGAGGCTACAGGCAACCAAGTCTGCCCCCTCCCTCTCCCTCCTTTTTGGGACGTTCAGGGAATCTCTTCCTCAGAGCTGCTCCCACCACCTTCCTGTCCCTCACGCCATGATGGGTCAAGGACCTCATCATCTACACCACCCTCTTCAAACAACTGCTTCTCCTGGGTAGTCTCGACAGCACAGAAAGTGGCACCTGAGTCTCATCATCAGATGCATACTGAGATGTGCTGCTGACCATAGGCATTGGCCCACCCGCCTCTTCAGATTCAGAGAGACAAAACGGTTGCACATCAATGCATACCACCTCTTCTTCAAATTCTCGAATTCTGCTTGGCTGGCCCCCTCTTTCCAAGCCAAGAGATTCAGAGAACAGAAGTAGAGATGGATCCTGTCCAGTGCTCTCTGACTGCCTGGGCAATTTGGCAGGTGCTGAAGAGACAGATGGGTGCTCTTCAGTGCTCAGGACCTGAGAGGATCTGGAACTAATTGAAGTCGATGCGTTAGCTGCCATCCATCCGACAACGGCTTCAATTTGGTCCTCCCGCAGCAGTGGGGTACGGCTAGCTCCTACAAAGCTGCGCATAAAGGACTGTTCCCTGGTAAAACTGGGGGATTCTGAGTCACTGGCACAGAATACCCACGACCTCTCCCTGCAGGCACAGAATCCTCACGTCCTCTCCCTGCAGAAACTCCACGCCCACGCCCACATGCCTTACTCCCTGCCTTCTTCATCTTGGTAGACTGATAAAGATAGGCAGAAAAGTACTAAGGGCTTAGTGTGCTTATTCCTGAACAGCTGCTAACAGGTATAAGAAACACTAATTTTATAAAGTGTGGACTAGACTTTAATATGAGCTAATGTGGCCTACACAACTGTAAAGTGGAGTGTTTGGTGAACTTTATTTAGTTTTTTTTTTTGTCACAAAAAGACACTGGATGTGCCCAAAGATGTAATACCGATAGTATCACAAACTTTTTGTAGCTATTACAATGTAGGAAGGTAACCTACAATGAAATAGATGAGGCTACAAAAAATAGGCTAATACTAATCTGGCTGGGGCTGCAGGGCACAATGCTGCAGAAAGGCTCCTCTATCTACTCCTATATGGTGTGTTTGGAACCAGTGTAGCTGAATACGGATGGAACCACCACACTAATAGGAGAAATCGGGAAAAATGTTCAATTAGCAAAAAAGGACAATGTATGAGGCAGTGATGCACGCTGAACGCACTACAACCAGACGCGGCTGAAGCACACACTACAGCGTGAGCTGCACTCACACACACAGACTTTGCAGACAGCCGTGAACAGTGCAGATGCAGAGCACTGTGCACTAGCGCTGCAAGACCAAAAAAAAATTCTCTATCTACTCCTATATAGTGTGTTTGGAACCAATTTAGCTGAATACAGATGGAACCACCACACTAATAGGAGATATCAGGAAAAATTATGAATTAGCAAAAAAGGACAATGTATGAGGCAGTGACACACACTGAGTGCACTAAAACCAGACGTGGCTGAAGCACACACTACAGGATGAGCTGCACTCACACACGAGACCTTGCAGACAGCAGTGAACAGCACAGAGAACTGTGCACTAGCGCTGCAAGGCACAGCGATTTATAAAGTAGCTTGGGTAAAGCAGAATAGACCAAATAGGTAGCTAAAACTGTCCCTCAGAACAACAGCGTCCTATACCTAACTGAATTCACAGCAGAGTGAGCTCAAAATGGCGGCGGCGGCTTTTATAGTGCATCATGACATCATTTCAGCAGCCAATCACAGCCATGCCATTAGTTAACATGCCTATGACTCGCCCCCTGGGCCGTGGGGCACTCGGATCCGAGCAATAGGGGGAACGATGGGAGTAGTAGTGGCAACCCGGTTCCGTGGCTCAGGGTTGTCAGGCCAGTGGTAGTCCGTTATGTGTTGTTGATTATGTCTGACTACGCCACCCGTGTAATTAGGAACCGCCGCTGCAAGGCAGACCGCTGGGGCTGATGATGTATGCAGCTGGGATGGTGTGACTCCCCACGGGAAGAGTGCGGCCCCAGGGCAGTGTAGTGGATGGTGGGAGTGATGGTAGTGAGAGTCCCAGTGCTGATAGTGCTGGAGGAGCAAGGAGCACACAGACAACAGGTTGCAGTCCAGGGTCTTTACTAGAACAGGTAAATTGACCCACAAACAGTCCTGGCTAGGAGGAGACCTGGATGTCTGAGAGCAACGGGGAAATTGGCCCTGGTCAGGGTGAGGGTGTAGGCCTACCGTGCTTTCTGCACTCCTTCTGGCTATCTCCTCGTTATAGGGTAACAGCCCACGTTTCCGAGCTTTCCGTGTATTCTCGCCTGTATGGCCTGCGACGTGGGTTCCTTTCTGCTCCCAGCCTTGTACGGCTTTACTGGTCCCTTCGGTTGTGGCAGGGCCTCCAGGCTTCTTAGGCCAAGGAATATACAGTCCCTTGCGGACTGGTTATCTGCTGGGGGATGTGGAATCCTTCCAGCCTCAGACACCAAAGTCTGGTAAATTAACTCCGAGATCTGCCAAGACAGGCTCTCTTCGCCTCTTGTCTCTGGCTTGTGGCTCTCCTCCTGCCACACTTCCTCTTAGGTGCAGTACAACTGTCTGTCCCTGCTCTGCTCTGGAACAAGTCTCAGTGCTGAGACAGGCCATCAAGTTCTTCCTAACCCTGCCCCCAGCACCAGCTTTTATAGGGGCAGCCTGCTCCCCCTACTGGCCTGAGACAGGAGGTACTGCATGCTAATGTTCCCCTGACTAGAGAACCTCCCCCTTGCTCTCAGACACAGCTTTAATTACATTTTGTGGCATCCAGGCCAGGGTGACACATTCCCCCCTAGTGAAATTTAGTACTTCGGGACTAAACAGTAAACAAGGATTATATGCATGACCATAAAACATTAGTATACAAGCGACGCACAGATTGAGTTCTTAAGGTCACAGTGTGGTCTGTGACCGGGTGTCCATATCACCAGCACAACGGGGAGCCTTAACCAGGTGGGGGTCTGTCCTACCCCAAGTCCTTCACAGTCTTAGTTCATTCCTTGGTTAGGCTCTGAACGCAGTCCATACAAGGTCCCGGTTATAAAAAGTCCATAACCTTTGAGTCCTTACGGTAGCTGCAAGAAACTGAAACACAGAATTACCAAACAAGCATGTAACTTGGCAAACATTTCAACATTTGGCAACAGGGTCATTTACAATTTTAGTGCACTCTATATTTTCCAGCGAGCGGGTATCTGCCCCTTTGTGCTCTTGGTTGACCTCCTTAACCCACTGTCTGGTGGTGGACCAACCTGGCTTTCCCCACTAGCGTTAGGGGTACAGCTACCAGCTGGGTGTACAGGTAGGGCAGGCAGCTGTCTGCGGGTGCTTTTGGCTTACCACAGGCATGGCAGGCTCACTGTCAGCAGAGGGTTGACTCTCCTGGGCTGCTGGTACAGGCTCTTCTGCCTCTGGAACTGCTTGCTCCTCTTCACCTTCCGGCTCTGGTGTTGGTTGTTGCTGTGCCGGTTGCAGGAAATGCAGGACTGGTACCACTATGGCATCATTTATGCGAGTCCAGGACTGAGGGAACTCTCCGAGAACAGTGCTGATCATTTCTTCCTTGTCCTCTGCGGGTTCAAGGTCACTCTGATCCTCTTCTGCACTACGGAGTTGCTCGGGGCATCTTTTGAGGTGGTCTCTGGAGACGACACTAGTGGTTTCTCCTCCGTCCTTGGTGATTACGCACACCTTTGGGTTGTCGTGGTCAGACTGCAGTATGGTGTAGGGTTCCCTTTCCCACTGGTCGTCCAACTTATGTAGCCTTCTTTTTCGCTTTAGGACTTTCTCACCAGGTTCTAGGGGACCAGCAGGGGCGTGTTGATTGAAGAGTTTTTCTTGCCTCTCTCTCACTTGGGCCAGGCTCTTCTCCACACTCTCCTGTACCTTCTTGTACTGCAGTTGCCTTTCCGTATCCCAGTCCGCATCCGGGGAGGTGTCCTTAGGTATTAGGACTCCCATCTCCAGGTCTACGGGCAGCTTACCTGGTCTAGCTCGCATCAGGTAAGCCGGGGTGCAGTTTGTAGCATTCACCGGGATATTGTTGTATAGGTTTATCAGGTCCGGCAGTTTTTCTGGCCACAGGCTGCGTTCCTCCAGGGGCAACGTCTTCAGGAGATCAATGACTATATTGTTCATCTTCTCTCACATCCCGTTGGTTTTGGGGTGGTAAGGCGTTGTACGAATCTTCTTACAGACATAGAGGTTGCAGAACTCTTGGAAGATTTCAGCCTCGAAGGCTGGACCCTGGTCTGTCAGGACCTGTTCCGGATACCCGTGTGGACGGCAGAAGTATTGCTGGAAGGCTCTGGCCGCTGTTTGGGCTGTCAAGTCCTTTACCGGGACCACCACTAGAAAACGGGAATAGTGGTCCACGATTGTCAGGGCATAGATGTATCCTGACCGGCTGAGAGCCAATTTGACATGGTCCTGAGCTACCAGCTCAAGAGGCTGCGTGGTGACGATGGGCCTCAAGGGTGTCTTCTGGCTGGCATGGTCCTTCCTCCTTAGGTGACAAGGGCCACAGACTCTGCACCATTTTTCTACAGCTCCTCTCATGCCGACCCAAAAGAACCTTCCTCTTAGCAGGAACTCCAGTTTCTTCCAACCGAAGTGTCCCGCTCTGTCATGGTAAGCCCCCAGGACCATAGCTGCATCCCGCCTTGGGACCACGACTTGCCAGGTCAGCTCGTGCGTCCGGTGGTTGACAATCCTTCTGCACAACTTGCCTTCGTAGAGGAACAGCTTGCTCTTCTCCTTCCACAGCTGCTTGGCTTCCTCTGGAGCATCCGGATCTATGCGGGCATCTTCCTGGGTCAGCAGATCTTTCACCAGGCGGATGGAAGGGTCACTATCTTGGGTCTTGGCCCAGCTGTGGTGAGGTAGGGGATTTATCATCACGGTTGTTAGATCCTCCTCCTTCACGCGGTGGGAGTATTGAGCGGCTCCATACCGGTGAAACGCGGGGAGTTCTACCTCCTCCAGCTCTTCTGGGTCTTCGTCACCTTCAGGTAAGTGAGGCATCCTCGATAGGGCGTCAGCGTTGGCATTGGTTTTGCCGGCCCGGTACTTGATCACGAAGTCATAGTTGGAGAGACGGGCCATCCACCGCTGTTCTAGGGCACCCAGTCTTGCATTGTCCAGGTGTGCCAACGGGTTGTTGTCCGTGTACACGGTGAACTTTGCGGAGGCCAGGTCATGCTTGAAGCGTTCCTTCACGGCCTACACCACCGCCAAGAATTCTAGCTTGAAGGAGCTGTAATTCTCCGGGTTCCACTCGGTGGGCCTCAACTTCCGGCTGGCGTACGCGATCACCCTTTCTCTGCCCTGTTGGTTTTGGGACAGTACGGCTCCCAGTCCCATATTACTGGCGTCTGTGTGGAGAATAAAAGGCTGGCCATAATCAGGGTAGGCTAGGATCTCATCCCCCGTGAGGGCCATCTTCAACAGGCGGAAGGACTCCTCTTCCGGTTTATCCCACTTGAAGGGTGGCTTTTGACTTCTGGACTTAGACTGTCCGATCAGGAGGTCCTGCATAGGAGCTGCCATCTTAGTGAACCCGGGGATGAATCTTCGGTAGTAGCCTACCACCCCGAGAAACTGTCTCACCTCTTTGATGTTCGAGGGGCTTGGCCAGCTCTTGATTGCCGTGACCTTGTCAGGGTCGGGGGCCACTCCTTCCGCGCTTACCACGTGCCCTAGGTACTGGACCTTTGGTTTCAGCAGGTGACACTTTGATGGTTTCACCTTCAGGCCATAGCCTGCCAGGGCTTCGAACACCTCGGCCAGGTGCTTCAGATGGTCCTCGTAGGTCTTCGAATAGACGATCACGTCGTCCAGGTAAAGGAGGACCGTCTCGAAGTTTCGGTGCCCTAGACAGCATTCCATCAGCCACTGGAAGGTCCCTGGTGCGTTGCAGAGCCCGAAAGGCATGCAGTTGAATTCGCTCAGTCCCATCGGGGTGGTGAAGGCGGTCTTCTCCTTGTCAGCCTCTGCCACAGGAACCTGCCAGTACCCGCTAGTAAGGTCCAAAGTTGAAAAGAAGTTAGCTGATTTTAGTGCGGCTAAAGACTCTTCTATTCTAGGCAGCGGATATGCGTCTTTGTGGGTGATACGGTTGATTTGTCTATAGTCGACGCACATTCTCATGGTGCCGTCTTTCTTTTTCACCAGAACCAAGGGGGCTGCCCAGGGGCTACAGCTGTCTCTAATGACCCCAGCTTCCTTCATTTCTCTTAGCATGCCCTTTGCATTCTGATAATGTGCAGGGGGTACAGGTCTGTGCCTCTCTTTTATTGGTGGGTGGCTCCCTGTGGGGATGTGGTGTTCTATCCCTTTTACTCTGCCGAAGTCTAGCGGGTGCTTACTAAAGACTCTCTCGTACTCCTGTACCACCCGGTAGACTCCTTGTTTTTGGTGCAGGGGAGTGGAGTCAGCACCCACATGGAGTTTCTGGCACCAGTCCTCCTTTTGTTTCTGGGAGCCATTACCCTCCGCCTGTGGAGATGGAGGCAAGGGTTCCACGGCCCTGATGGCTTTGTGTTCGACAACAAACAGTTTGGCGAGTGTAGCGTACCTGGGTAAGTGTACCTCCCTCTCCCCAATGTTGAGGATGCGGACGGGCACCCTCCCATGACGGACATCAACCACCCCCCGGGCGGTCAAAATGGTGGGCCTGCTGTCTGAGTGCACGGGTTCTACCATGGCTTGGTAGTCTCTACCTCTCAACCCGATTGCAGTCCGACACCAGATCATCATTTCACTTTTGGGAGGCATGGAAATGGGGAATGGGTCACTCAGTCTTACGCTACCGATCTCACCACCAGACAGTTCTACCTGCTGCTGTCTCATCAGGGCTTTTATCTCCTTGTTGAGGGCTCTCTGTTGGCTGGAACTAGCATTCATCGCCACCTGTTGTAGAATTACAATTACCTCTGAAAGACAATTTTCAATCACGTTAGTACCCACAGTTATTTTAGGGTGACTTTCACGACGGTCAATGTCCACAATAATCACTCCCTGTGCCGGCAGTTCAACTTTACCAATTTTAATGGTCATCTCCTTGAACCCCATCTGCGACACGGGTAAGCCATTACTGGCGATGATGCTCATGTTACTGTCTGGATACCGTGTGATATCAGCATCAGTCCAATACTGCTTAAAAAGTACATAAGGGATAGTGTTTACTTGCGACCCAGTATCCAGCAAGGCGCTCATGGGGATACCGTCCAGCACCACGGGTAAAACCGGGCGCCCCCCAACGTACTTATTACGCCAATTGTAGGGGCCTGGTGATCTTATGCCTGGGGGTTGGCCATCTGCCCCAGGTTGGACCCGTTTAAATTACAGTACCTGGAAATGTGTCCGGGCTGGTTGCATCGACGGCAAATGGGCTGTCCATCCTCTGCGTAGCGGTCTGTGGGCCTCCCTCAGAACGACGGGATCCTCCTCTGTCGACGCCACGGGACATCCTCCGGACTTGAAGCCAGCTCGATGGGTCTTGACGGGTCCACTTGCAACGCCTGGGCAGTCCTGGTCAATGCCGCGACGCTCCTGGTCAGCTCCTGGACTTGGTGGTGCAGGTCTTTCGACGGGGCTTGGTTCAGGGCCTGTCCATCAGCCCCCACGGAGTCCATAGAGGAGGGTGCCGCCTCCTTGTGGTAGGTGAGAGCAGGGCGCCGGGGGTTTATAGAGCCACTGGTTGCAGGTTCACGGAGCACCCTTATGGCCCTGTCCTTAAATTGGGTAAAGGTCAGGTCGGGGTTCTGAAAGAACATGAGGCGCAGTTGGGCCCTGTGGGCGCTAGACAGCAGACCTTCTATGAATTGTTCTGTTAGCAGCATATCCGTTTCCTGCACACTGCCAGGGTCAGTTTGTTGAATAGCCCTCAAGGCTTCCTGCAGATTTAGGGCATAGTCTCTGATGCTGTCCTGTGTCCGCTGCTTACATCCATAGAACCTCATTTTAATCTCTGCGGAGGTACGTGTGTCAAAGGTACCCCGCAGCCGGGCCAGAATACCCTTCACAGTCCTTTTCTCCTCAGTGGGCCATGATTTTACCTCCCTTTGGGTTGCGCCAGTTAACTGCCCTGTTAGTATGCTGACCTTCCGTTCCTCTGTCAGGGGGTAAACGTGGAACAAACTGTATAGCCTTTCCTTGAAGTCAGTTAGGGCATGGGGCTCCCCTGAGTATTTGGGCAGCCAGGCCGCTCCAGGGATGTAGGGCAGGGAAAAGGGCATCACCGCTGCTGCAGCTGCGTTGGTGGTAGTGGGCGCCTCTGTGTCCGACATCTTCCTCCCCCCTAGTTAAGCGTGGCCTACCTTCCGACGATCCTCTTCTGTAGGCCGCGGCTCCGCTGCTGCTGCTATGGAGGAGGACCTGGCGTCGCGTCCTGATGACGTCAGCGTCGCTCTCTCTCCCTTCCAGTACCTTGCGCAGTGTCGGTGCTTCAGATCTCGCGCGGTTTTGACGTCCACGCACCTCTTCTTCCCGCGCGGCGTCCTGAAGATGGCGTCCGATGGCGGGAAACAGCTGCGGATGGCGGGAAGACGGCAGAAGACTGCGGGAAACCGTCCAAGATGGCGTCTGATGGCGGGAATCGGCTCCGGATGGTGGGAAATGACTCCGGACGGCGGGAAACTTCGCCACAGGTAAGTTACAAAAGTCTTTTTCAGGCACGCAGTACCCGGTGGTTGCGGGCACGAAATCCTGCCGACTACGCCAAAGCTGACTCGCCCCCTGGGCCGTGGGGCACTCGGATCCGAGCAATAGGGGGAACGATGGGAGTAGTAGTGGCAACCCGGTTCCGTGGCTCAGGGTGGTCAGGCCAGTGGTAGTCCGTTATGTGTTGTTGATTATGTCTGACTACGCCACCCATGGATTTGCGGTCATTAGGACTCCCCACGGGAAGAGTGTGGCCCCAGGGCAGTGTAGTGGATGGTGGGAGTGATGGTAGTGAGAGTCCCAGTGCTGATAGTGCTGGAGGAGCAAGGAGCACACAGACAACAGGTTGCAGTCCAGGGTCTTTACTAGAACAGGTAAATTGACCCACAAACAGTCCCGGCTAGGAGGAGACCTGGATGTCTGAGAGCAAATTGGCCCTGGTCAGGGTGAGGGTGTAGGCCTACCGTGCTCTCTGCGCTCCTTCTGGCTATCTCCTCGTTATAGGGTAACAGCCCACGTTTCCGAGCTTTCCGTGTATTCTCGCCTGTATGGCCTGCGACGTGGGTTCCTTTCTGCTCCCAGCCTTGTACGGCTTTACTGGTCCCTTCGGTTGTGGCAGGGCCTCCAGGCTTCTTAGGCTACATGTCTGTAGTACGGGTATTTATCTGTTTTTATATCTTTATTATAAAGAATATCTAATAAATACATTATATTTTAAACCTAATACTTATTTGTTGTGTTTTGGATTTATGTGTCCTACACAAGTTGCTGATATCTAATCCAATGTGTATATTTGCATGAGATATACTGCTATTATTAAGTGTACTAAAATACAGCTATTAGCCTGTATGTTAATCCATAACCAAGTGCAAATAATGGTAATCAAATAGTATACAGTGGTAACATATCTCAGCAAAAGTCCAATGTAGTCACCGGCGTGATGCAAAGTCCCTCTTCCCCTACATACGTTTCATCACTTGACTTCCTCAGGGGGCGTGGTGTTGAATGGGAAGTGTGCTGGTTTTATATGCAGCATAGACCAATGTGTGCAGTGGAAAATGTCATAGGACCTAATTGACATCTGACGTTACCGGCGCATGCTAACCCCGCCCGCATCTCCTGATAACGTGACTTCCGTGGAACGCACGCTATCAGCGTTCCCACGGCAACATGAGACACGCTGCATGTGCGCTCCCACTGTGGCCAGATTCCCCGAAGTCAGGGGAAAAAATTTTTTTTGACAGTGATGTGATCAATAGGTGGAACAGGAACCAAGAGAAGTGGTGAGTTCTCCTTCAGTGGAAGTTTTCAAACAGAGGCTGGACAGACATCAGTTTGAGATGGTTTAGTGTATCTTCCATTGAGGGACATGATGATGCTGGAGGTCCCTTCCAACTCTAACATTCTGTTGGGTGTCAGGCATTTGCTGGATTTGAAATGGGTCCAGAACCTTCTGTGGTCTCCCATTTTGGCCCAGCCAGGGCTGATGCAGCTCAGCATCATCATCAGTCCCAACTCCTAGCTGGTCGATGAGAAGTACAGGCTGTCTCTTGGGTCTTTGTGCCTAGCAACATGAAGCATAGGTTGCGGAGTGAGACAGGGCTGCTAAAGCCTAAGTCCAGGTTTCTCTGTACTGAGCATGCCCATGACATGGCGGACCGTGATTGGTGGTTTGGGAACCAGCTGACCCATTGAACTGGCACCGCCTGATTGGTCTTGGGTGACGTCTCCAATGGTGCGATGATGGGCAGGGCTTAATCTTTAAATAGCCCGCCACAAACATGGCGGCGCTCTCTGATCATTGAGCAGTGATGGTGTTGTGTGGATGCTTAATCGTTTGAGCGCCATGTGTGCTTTAGTGGAAATAGGCAGGTTAGTGGAAATAGGCAGGTAGCTTCGTCTGACAGTCTGGCTCCGACTAAGGGGTCGCCATACACCCCGAGCAGTCTGCAGACCCCCTCTTCCCGCTACCACCTGTAAGCACGTGGAGTGATTCTCCTCAGTCCGGTAGCACGCCGGCTGAGAGCACTTACACACCGGTGTGAGTCACACACGCATCCTAGCGCCAACTGTGTAGTCCCTGTGCTGCAACAGGACTACAGATACTTTATTTATCACACATCTCTCGTACAGTTAACGGAGATAGTGCAAATTCCTATTCCTGCTCCTGTGCTATAACACGGAGGGGAGTGTCATTTACGTTGTTTGTTTTACCTTCTCACCCGGAAGGTGTTCGGCAGCAGTCCACCAGGCTGCATCGCGGACCCCGGGGACGGTTTCGTTCAATTATAATAAAGTTGTTTGCAACCATCCCCTTAACAGTATCAGAGCGCCAGGGTCTTGTCGAACATGGCTGACAACCAGAAACTGCAGCGCTATATATAGCAGCTTGAGGCCAGACTTAAAACTCCGGAACATGCTGACCCGGTAGCTGATATCACTGCAGTAGCTACCCAGGCGGCTTCTCAAGCAGCCAATCTGGTTAACTTGGTTGTGATAAATGCTGTGGCAGCTGCAATTGCTCCATTACCCCGTTTTGCTCTCCCGGAAACATTTTCTGGTGACAGCAGTTTTGCAGAGGTTTCATTAACCTATGCTCCATTTATTTGGAGATGATGGAGGCATGGTTCCCCTCTGAAAGGGCCAAAGTGGGTTATGTCATCTCGTTACTCTCCCACAGGGCTCTGGAGTGGGCTACTCCTTTGTGGGAGCGCAAAGACCCAGTAGTGGCTAATGCGGGTCTCTTTCTTAATGCCCTAAAGAGTGTTTTCCTAGGTCCTCAGGTCACGCATGATTAGGCTCTTAAGCTTCTTGCGTTGGTCCAGGGTTCGGTCACCGCCAGCCACAATGCCATCTAATTCAGAACCTTAGCGGCTGAATTGGATTGTTCTGAGCGGTCTTTAATCCCGGTGCTCTGGAAGGGTCTGGCTAGGCATATTAAAAATGCTCTATCTACCAGAGAGATTCCAACCTCCCTGGAGGAGTTAATATCTCTTGCTAACCGAATAGATTTGCGTCATGCAGAACACAAGTTAGAGCTGGAGGTCGCCAGACCTCAGTATCGGTTGGCACCATCCTTCTCAAGACCCATTTCCAAACCCGCGATTCCCGACCCGGAGCCTGAGGCTATGGATATATCCCGAACTGAGTCTAGCTCTTCTCGTTCCCGACCTGCACATCTCTCGGAGTCCCCCTGTTAATAAGGGTTCCAAGCAGTCGGGTAAATGAGTGTGTCTAACCACCGTTGGAGAAGGTGTGTTAGATTCTGGGGCTTCTTCCTCCAAATTATTGTATAAGGTGACATTGTCCTGCGGAGCATCCGCAGTTACTGCCAAGGCGTGGGTGGATTCTGGCACCGATGGCAATTTTTTGTCATCTACATTTGCCCAGAGGCATGCCATCCCTATAGAGTTACTGCCAAGACCAATGAACATTAGGGTAGTCAACGGTTCACTCCTGGACACACAAATCACCCACCAGTCGATTCCCCTCACCATGTCATTTCCTGAGGGTCATCGGGAGGTTATCTCCTTTCTTATTACTCCAGGTGGATTAGATGAGGTGTTATTGGGTCTTCCATGGTTGCGTTGTCACACTCCACACATTGACTAGAATACGGGGAGAATATCTTCCTGGAGTGAGAATTGTGTGTCTCAGTGTATGGTTACAGTCACCCGAAGGGTAGTCTCTGACCCTTCTACCGTTGTGGCCCCAGTGTCCTTAAACCAGGTTCCTTCGGGGAGGACGTTCGTTCCCCCTAATCTACAAAATGAGGTACTCTCCTGGGCTCATGTCCCTAAGATCGGAGCCCATCTTGGGGTCAAACGTACCACAAAGTCCCTTCAACGGTCCTATTGGTGGCCCCGGTGGCGCCAGGACGTTAAGGAATATGTTCTTGCGTGTGCCTTCTGTGCGAGAGATAAATCTTCCCGTCAAAGTCCGGCTGGCCTTCTCTTCCCGTTACCCGTGGCGGACTCCACAGATAGAGAATCGGCTGACACTCTTCGTCGTCCTGCTCCTGTATTCTATCGGGGCGACAGAGTGTGGCTCACGGCTCGCAATACTAAAGTATGCCGGGAATCTGCTAAGTTTGCCCCCCGCTTTATTGGTACTTTCAAAATTTTGGCCCAAGTGAACTCTGTAATGTACCAGTTACAGTTACAACGACACCTGAGGAGTCACGACACTTTCCATGTGTCGCTCCTTAGACCCGTTCACCTGACAAAACTCGCTGAACCCCAACCTGCTACAGACACCAGGGGTGATAATCTCGAGGTGCAGGCTATTATGGGGTCTAAGATGGTTCGTGGGAAAAAAGGTGACCCAGTACACTGGAGGGGCCATGGACCTGAGGATCATCCCTGTGAACCGGTGGACCACATTCATGCTCCCCTGCTCGTTGAGGAAAATGAGTGTCAAGTGGAGGGGGAGGTTAGAAAGGGGGATAATGTTAGGCATCGGGTGTTTGCTGGATTCGAAATGGGTCCAGAACTTTCTGTGGTCTCCCATTCTGGTCCAGCAGGGCTGATGCTGCTTAGCATTGTCGTCAGTCCCAGTTCCTAGCTGGTCCACGAGAAGTACAGGTTGTCTCTTGGATCTTTGTGCCTAGCGACATGAAGCATAGGTTGCGGAGGGAGACAGAGCTGCTAAAGCCTAAGTCCAGGTTTCTCTGTACTGAGCATGCCCGTGACATGGCAGACCGTGATTGGTGGTTTGGGAGTCAGCTGATCCGGTGACCTGGCACCGCCTGATTGGTCTTGGGTGACATCTCCAATGGTGCGATGGTGGGCAGGGCTTAATCTTTAAATAGCCCGCCCACAAACATGGCGGCGTGCTCTGATCATTGAGCAATGATGGTGTTGTGTGGACTCTTTGTCGTTTGAGCGCCTCATGTGCTTTAGTGGAAATAGGCAGGTAGCTTCGTCTGACAGTCTGGCTCCGACTAAGGGGTCGCCATACACCCCGAGCAGTCTGCAGACACCTTATTCCCGGTACCGCCTGTAAGCCACGTGGAGTGATTCTCCTCAGTCCAGTAGCACACCGGCTGAGAGCACTTACACGCCGGCGTGAGTCACACACGCATCCTAGCGCCAACTGTGTAGTCCCTGTGCTGCAACAGGACTACAGATACTTTATTTATCACACATCTCTTGTGCAGTTAACGGAGATAGTGCAAATTCATATTCCCACTCCTGTGTGCTGTAACACGGAGGGGATTGTCATTTAAGTTGGTTGTTTTACCTTCTCACCCAGAAGGTGTTCGGCAGCCACCAGGCTGTATCACGGACCCCGGGGTCGGTTACTTTCCATTATAATAAAGTTGTTTGCAACACATTCTATGATTCTTTAATGTTGCAATTTCCATTATTTATTATATCATTCCTATTTATTCATTTTTATTTTGGTCTCATAACAATAGACATTGTTTCACATGATGTTTTTGTAGCACCCTGAGGATTCTGCTGCTACAGGGGTATTACACCTCACGCCAGAGGTGTGGTATTCCACTCCCGGGTAAGGATGGAGTGTGGAACTGAGCTAGTAGGCTGCATGCACTACATACATCCCATTTCCGGGGGACAGAACGACGGTACTCCCACCAGTTTTGTGCAGGTACGACAGCGTCTGTCCCTGGCTGGAGTGGGAGGGGGGTGGAACATCCCAGTAGTGTAGGGGCAGATAGGGGGAGTAGTCTGGGTAAAGATAGGAGCTCATTGGGTGCTGGTCACCTGAGCTCACACATAGAGGGAGTATATAAGGTGGGCACCATCTTAGAACAGGGTCAGAGTTTAGCCTGAGGAGCAGAGCAGAGGAGCTCAGCCAGGAGGGCTGACAGGGAGCTGTGGCTCCGGCTGGGCCCAGCTCCAGAGCAGAGCCTGCAGAGAGAGAGAGAGAGGAGTGAGAAGGACCCAGAGAGGAAACAAGAAGGAACCCCAAGATCCCAGAATAAGGACAGAAGGGTGAAGGGTTGGCGGACACGGGTACCGGAACCCGAACTGGTGGAGGCCACTTATCCTCAGCCAGGAACCGGAGGTCGTGGTCAAGATTTGCCACGACCCTCACCAAATCCACTAGAAAGGCACACCGAGTATAGGGTCAGGGAGCCCAGAGGAGGCTTGACCACCAAGAGACCCGAGGGAGCCGGCCAAAAGTGGATCCCTGGTGGGAACGGCCAGAGGAAGGGAGAGTCAGAAAGGAGCTCAGGACCACGCTCCGGAATTGCCTGGGGGTTGGCCGAGTCCAGGACCTGGTGGACGCAGCACGGCTCGGGTGGTCACTCAAGGCCAGAGTGACCAAGAGAACACCAGTAAGTAAAAACCCTGAACTGCATCTCCTGACTCTGAATCTTCTTTCTGCATCATCACAACCCCCATCATCTACACCTGCTGCCCTGAGGCCATACCCCTCCCGTTGGGGGTTATACCATCACTGCTGCACATATACCACCGGCCTCAGTGGACTGCTCTGCAGCGGCGGCTTCAAAGCCGCACTCAACGGGTGGCGTAGTCGACAATCAAGTTAACATCTACTGCCATAGACTGCCACTTAGTTTGACACCCTGGGCACGGACCGGGTCACCGCCACAAGGACTACTACCCCCATCGAGATCCGGCTCCGGGTATCCCCTACAGCACTGGCCCAGGGGGCGCGTCAACTTTGGCGTAGTCGGCAGGATAACGTGCCCGCAACCACCGGGTACTGCGTGCCTGAAGAAAAGTTTATCTGTACCGTAAAAAGAAGTCTCCCGCCAATTCCGGAGGGTCCCCGCCATCGGACGCCATCTCGGATCGTTTCCCGCTATTTGCCCGCCATCTGCAGTCTTTTCCCGCCATCCACAGAGTTTCCCGCCACTGGGAAGCGGTTCCCGCCATTTCAGAAGATTTCCCGCCCTGGCAGAGCGGACGCCATTATGAGCGTGCCAGAGGGTGGTAAGAGACTACCTCCCATCGTGGGCCAGGACCAAGAGTGGCGCCAAAAACGAAGACCGCCCCCACCAGCAGAGACTGCAATGATTGAGATGTCCATCAGCGTGGGGGGTCTGCCCCTGGAACTGACAATCACCAAGTTGCCCCAGGACCGCCCTCAGTATGGGCGTATACAGAACAAAACAGAGAAGATGGGTGCAGCCTGGAGGAGTCTGGAGGAGCCGTACCCGGAGATGGAGGGAGAGGCAGGCAGCACCGACCCAGTGGTCAGGAGCCTGTTGCAAGCGACAACCCCAGAAGGCCTGGTGGAGATTCTGGCACAGCTCCCCCGAGACCGGGAGCGTGCACAGACCGCACTGGAGGGCTTGGCTCAGAGGATGGCCCGAGTGCAGCGGGACGTACTGGCCGCATGGAGCAGAGAGATGGCCCAGCAGGCTGGAACCCGCCAGCGAAGCACGCCACCCACAACAAGGAGCATGTCCGCCTCTGAGGACGGTGCAGGAGGGACGACGGCCGGAGACGACGCCGCGGAGGGAGTTGAAGAAAAGGGAGCAGGTAATGGGGACGACAACATCCTGTGCCCGATGGTCGCAAGCCTGCCCCAACTCCCCGTCGCAGAGCCCGAGACCCCACTCACCACTCACGTTGCTGCATCGTCACCGCTCCAAGCTAGGCCTCAAGCGGCAGGAGCCGCGGCCACGCCCCCTGTGACGTCACGCGCCGCAACCCTGAGCGCGGCCAAGCAGGAGACGCCACTGGCCTGGTCGCAAGGCCGAGTACCCCCGGGCGCCGCAGTGCCAACAGCGCCCTCTACCTCCACTAAGCCACCGGCCTGGTCGCTGGGCCAAGTAACCCCGGGCGCCGCCGTCTTCACGGTGCCCTTTACATTCAGGGTGCCCCAAGCCTGGTCGCAAGGCCTGGTGAACCCGGGCGCCGCCACCACAACAGCGCCCTCAACGTCCACAGCGCCACACCTGGGTGAAGACCTATTTGCCCAGCACACATGCCCGGATGGGCAGCCCTTTGTGTGGCCACCGGAGTTCCACCATCCCCGACTCCGGAAAGAAAGACCTCTGGATGAGCCCCTGATCCCGGCTCCGGCGCCCGTCAAGATGACCCCGCTCTCGTTAGAGGAGGCGCAGTTTGAGTGGGACCCCGCATGAGGAGACCTCATCGGGTTCACTCAAGAAACCCGGGCGGCTGCAGCGGAGCGTGCAGAGTGCTGCCGCCAGCAGTTGGAAGCCTTTGACCGAGAAAGAAGAGAGAGGCGGGTCCGCGAGCAGCGGCTGCAAATAAAAAGTGCAGAACAGAAGAGCCGGACCAGGAGGAACCCCCGTGCAGCCCACGGTCCCCGTGCCACCGGGACTGTAATTAAATTCCAGTTGCAGCACGGTTGGGGCTTCATTCGAGATCATCACACCCCCGGCGACGTCTTTGTGACCAGAAGAGATGTCGAGTCCCACCTACCGGAGGGACACAGAGGTCGTGACCTTTACCTGGGTGATGAGGTCACCTTTACCCGGCACCAGTGTGCCAAAGGACCCTATGCACTTCATGTACATCGCCTGACGGAAGAGGAGTTGCGGTGTGAGGAAGGTCAAGAGGACCCGGACGGGTCTGAAGCCTACCCTCAGGAAGGAGCAGGAGGGCATCGTCACCATTAAGAGGTGAACTGAAACTGTAAAATAGTTACCCGTAAGGGTATCTGCCATGCTGCTAATTTAAATATGTTCCCCGTTGGGACAAGTGTGAACTGTTCCAGTGTGTCCCATCTCCCCACAGGCTGAGGACTGTGAGCAGCCATCCCCTTTTCCCACTGGTCGAGGACTGAGAGCGGCCATATCCCTTGTAAATAGTTGCGCTTCCTAAAGTGCCCCCTACTGGTTTTATAGGAAAGCTGTGTTTTTCTTGAAGAGACTGTGGCACTTCCCTGGTCACAATTTGCACAAGTGGCCAGAGGTCAAAAATGTTTTATAGGAAAAGTTTTATTATGCTGAAAGAGTTAATATTATTATATGATGTGTCCGTAACATTTGATGCTGGTAACATTATAAGTAAGAAGTACCTCCCATAAAGGGATGATTGAAGGATAATGTTTATAATGTTTTATATGTTTATGATGTTTTGAAAAAATTGTATGTTTTTGGATGTTTATTCTTTTACAGCCCGAGGACTGTGATTTACCAGGGGGGAATGTAGCACCCTGAGGATTCGGCTGCTACAGGGGTATTACACCTCACGCCAGAGGTGTGGTATTCCACTCCCGGGTAAGGATGGAGTGTGGAACTGAGCTAGTAGGCTGCATGCACTACATACATCCCATTTCCGGGGGACAGAACGACGGTACTCCCACCAGTTTTGTGCAGGTACGACAGCGTCTGTCCCTGGCTGGAGTGGGAGGGGGGTGGAACATCCCAGTAGTGTAGGGGCAGATAGGGGGAGTAGTCTGGGTAAAGATAGGAGCTCATTGGGTGCTGGTCACCTGAGCTCACACATAGAGGGAGTATATAAGGTGGGCACCATCTTAGAACAGGGTCAGAGTTTAGCCTGAGGAGCAGAGCAGAGGAGCTCAGCCAGGAGGGCTGACAGGGAGATGTGGCTCCGGCTGGGCCCAGCTCCAGAGCAGAGCCTGCAGAGAGAGAGAGAGAGGAGTGAGAAGGACCCAGAGAGGAAACAAGAAGGAACCCCAAGATCCCAGAATAAGGACAGAAGGGTGAAGGGTTGGCGGACACGGGTACCGGAACCCGAACTGGTGGAGGCCACTTATCCTCAGCCAGGAACCGGAGGTCGTGGTCAAGATTTGCCACGACCCTCACCAAATCCACTAGAAAGGCACACCGAGTATAGGGTCAAGGAGCCCAGAGGAGGCTTGACCACCAAGAGACCCGAGGGAGCCGGCCAAAAGTGGATCCCTGGTGGGAACGGCCAGAGGAAGGGAGAGTCAGAAAGGAGCTCAGGACTAGAGATGAGCGTTGTTCTACTCGAACTGTTCGCCAATCTCAAATTCGAGCTGTTTTGGGCGGTGTTCGAGCCGGTCAGCGAACACGAACAATTTGAGAAAAATTCGGCTGTTCGAGGTTATGTTCGATAACTGTTCGTGCACCAAAATCATAACTGGATTTTTTCTCAGTAATGATGAAAATTAATGTTAATACGCAGTTTGAGTGTACAGCGGGGCGTGGGGAGGGGCAGGGGATGGATCTCTGCAGGAACAATGAAGATCTCCATTTTTTTTTCTCTTTCCCGCATTTGCAGTGGGGAGGTGCAATCTGTCAGCCTATCAGCAGCGCACACACGGAGCGAAGTGCTTTTTTTCACACAAGCAAGGGCATGTGTGATTGGCAGTGTATGTCACATGTCCTTGCCCTATAAGACCAAGCCATTTTCCCCGTCGCCACCATTTTCTCACTGCTGCAGCTGCGTGTTAGACGGCACCGCTGTTGCTGTGTGCGCTATACCTTGTTAATTTCAAGCCAATTTTCGCACAAATCTACAGATAGCTTGGGAGTAGGGAATAGTTGTGATTGCAGTCCTTTTAAGGACTAGGTTACAGCATTTCCTACGACTTTTATCAGGCAGGTCTGTGCTCTTAAATAGATAGATTGTGGGAGTAAAGACTAATTGTAATTGGAGTCCTTTTCAGGACTAGGTTACATCAGTTCCTATCAGTTTTTGCCAGGCAGGTCTGTGCCAGTGCTGTGCAAGTTTTTTTCACAGCATTTGGCTGAATCTAGCAAAGCTAATCCTTTTTGGCCTATTGCAGAGTGTGTTAGTCAGTGGAGTAGCCTATCTGTGTTGCAAGATATACCATCTGTGTATAGAATACCAATTTTTTTACTGCACCTAGTGAAGTAAAATCTTTTGGGCATAGCATCATTCTATTAGTCCATCTATACTGACCTCCATCAGGTTGCAAACTGAATATAATTTTTTTCTGCATCTAGCTCTGAAAAAATATTTGGGCTTCTAGCAGTGTGTGGGACTTGGTCTATTAGTCCATCTATACTGACCTCCATCAGGTTGCAAATTAAAAATAATTTTTTTCTGCATCTAGCTCTGAAAAAATATTTGGGCTTCTAGCAGTGTGTGGGACTTGGTCTATTAGTCCATCTATACTGACCTCCATCAGGTTGCAAATTGAATAAAAAAAATTTCTGCATCTAGCTCTGAAAAAATATTTGGGCTTCTAGCGGTGTGTGGGACTTGGTCTATTAGTCCATCTATACTGACCTCCATCAGGTTGCAAATTAAAAATAATTTTTTTCTGCATCTAGCTCTGAAAAAATATTTGGGCTTCTAGCAGTGTGTGGGACTTGGTCTATTAGTCCATCTATACTGACCTCCATCAGGTTGCAAATTAAAAATAATTTTTTTCTTCATTTAGCTCTGAAAAAATATTTGGGCTTCTAGCAGTGTGTGGGACTTGTTCTATTAGTCCTTCTATACTGACCTCCAGCAGGGTGCAAATTGAATATAATTTTTTTCTGCATCTAGCTCTGAAAAAATATTTGGGCTTCTAGCGGTGTGTGGGACTTGGTCTATTAGTCCATCTATACTGACCTCCATCAGGTTGCAAATTAAAAATAATTTTTTTCTGCATCTAGCTCTGAAAAAATATTTGGGCTTCTAGCAGTGTGTGGGACTTGGTCTATTAGTCCATCTATACTGACCTCCATCAGGTTGCAAATTAAAAATAATTTTTTTCTGCATCTAGCTCTGAAAAAATATTTGGGCTTCTAGCAGTGTGTGGGACTTGGTCTATTAGTCCATCTATACTGACCTCCATCAGGTTGCAAATTGAATAAAAAAATTTTCTGCATCTAGCTCTGAAAAAATATTTGGGCTTCTAGCGGTGTGTGGGACTTGGTCTATTAGTCCATCTATACTGACCTCCATCAGGTTGCAAATTAAAAATAATTTTTTTCTGCATCTAACCCAGCCAATAGTTTTGGCCTAATACCACAGTTTGGCCACTCAGCTCTGCTCGGTTACCATCCATTGTTTTTTTGTGCAAACAACTCCAGAGTTGTGAATTAGTTAACCACCAAAATGAGTGGAAAAAGGCCTGCTGCTGGTGGAAAGGGGAATAGGCGTGTTGGGAAGGGGAAAAAAGGTTGTGTCCGTGGGGTAGGTGCAGAAGAAAGACCATCTTCCAGCCAAACTAAAATGTCTACTTCTTTTAGCGGACAATGTGATAAGATCCCTTTCTTACGGCCACGCCAATCGCTACAAATTCCAGATGAGGCACAAAAACAGCAGGTGCTTCAACGGATATCAAGTGCTCCTTTAAGTGGGCTCTCCTCCACATCAACTTCAACATCACAAATACTCCAGTCCTCAAAGGTGTCACCCAAATCGCACTTGCTTCCTCACAGCTCCCAAATCTCCAGCTGCCCGTCTGAGTATGAGGTAGAACAGATGGTTGAGTCTGCAGAGCTGTTTACTCATACTATAGCCTGGGAATCAGAGGTCAACTCCAGCGCTTCTGTGAATCCAGACGAGGAAATGATCTGCACTGATGCCCAGAATCTTTATGAGTCGGATCCAGGACCAGACGCAGAAGGTTCTGACCATAATGTAGACCCTCATTCCCAAACTGTAACTCCTGTTGGTGGAGACAATGAGGAAGACGATGATAAGACTCAAATACCTGATTGGAGCGACAACTTTAGTTTTTTGTCAGGGCAGGAACAGGTTGGCTCTGAGGACGACGGGTGTGATAACGCACAGGGTGATGATGATGAGGTCAGAGATCCCACTTACTGTCAACCCACAGTCAGCCAAGAGATGAGGTCAGCAGAGGAGGTGGAGGAAGATGCTAGTGACGACGAGGTCAGGTTGCGCCTTCCTGGACAGAGACGTAGTACTGGAAGCACGTCAACAACTGCATCCTCAAACACAACTCTGCCTCTCACCACAAGTCGTGGTGGCTCTTCAGGTCGCATGGGTGCTAAGCCTTGCATAGCCTGGGCATTTTTTCAGATCGATAAAGATGACCCAACTCGTGTTATCTGTAACATTTGTCAGCAAAAGCTAAGTAGAGGCCAAAAAATACATAGTTTGAGTACTTCATGCATGAACCGGCACATGGACATGAAGCATAAGTTGCAGTGGGAAGCTCAGTGTGCTACAATGCGGTCTAGCCGGCCGGGCCAACCACCGTCTGCCATATCTTGTGCATCCGCGGCCTCTTCATCCTCTGTGACTGGGGGGACAGCAGTCACACCTGTTTTGGGGCGCAGACCTGCCACCTCTTTACCCGCAACAGCCAGCGTGATTGGCAGGTCATCATTTTCTTTGGAGGTGGTAACACCAGCTGGTCTTGAGCGCTGTCCGACATCGATAGCACCACCTTTGGATCAAGGCAACCTAACATGTCCGCCTGCATCTTCCTCACAGACCGGCAGTTTGCCGGGGACACCCTTATCAACCCCGTCTAAGCACAATAGCCAGCCCTCGGTCCCTCAGATGTGGACAAGTAAAAGACCATTTCCTCCTAGCCATGAGAAAGCTAAGAGGTTGAATTTCACCATCTGCAAGCTCTTGGCTACAGAAATGCTGCCTTTCCGCCTGGTGGACACAGAGGATTTTCGAGACCTTATGTCCGTCGCAGTGCCCCAGTACCAGATGCCCAGTCGGCACTACTTCTCAAAGAAAGGTGTGCCTGCGCTCCACCAGCATGTCGCACACAACATCACCGCTTCTTTGAGAAACTCTGTGTGTGACAGGGTGCATTTCACCACAGACACTTGGACGAGTAGGCATGGACAGGGGCGTTACATGTCGCTGACTGGGCACTGGGTAACTATGGTGACAGCAGGACAAGGGGCTGCTGTCCAAGTCTTGCCGTCCCCACGAGTTGTGCGTCAATCCTCTTTATGTCATTTTTCCTCCACTGCTTCTGCCTCCTCAACCTCCTCTCGGTCTTCCACCTGCACCCAAAGCCTGTCTGGTCATGCCACAAGCTTTCTAACTGCGCAGAAGGGATCCTGCACACCTCCTTACTATGCTGGCAGTAGGGCTCAACGTCATCAGGCGGTTTTTACATTGAAATGTCTGGGAAATGTGAGTCACACAGCTGAGGAGTTGTGGTCAGCTCTGGAGAACCAATTTCATGAATGGTTGTCTCCACTGGACCTGAAACCAGGGAAGGCCGTGTGCGACAATGCTGCAAACCTGGGTGCGGCCCTTCGCCGGGGCAATGTCACACACGTGCCTTGTATGGCTCACGTGTTGAACCTGGTTGTCCAGCAATTTTTAGCCCACTATCCCAGACTAGATGGCCTTCTGCAGAGGGCACGGTCGCTGTGTGCTCACTTCCGCCGTTCGCATCCCGCAGCTCAGCGACTTACATCTCTACAGAAGTCGTTGGGCCTGCCACTTCACCGGCTAAAATGCGATGTGCCTACCCGGTGGAATTCAACTCTGCACATGTTGCAGCGACTGTGGCAGCACCGACAAGCCCTGGTGCAATACGTTCTGATGTATAGCCTGGGCCAACGAGATTCAGAGGTGGGGCAAATCACGCTGGAGGAGTGGTCTCAGATCAGGGACCTATGCACCCTTCTGCACAGTTTTGAAATGGCGACGAAGATGTTTATTGCTGACGATGCCATTATCAGCATGACTATTCCGGTGATTTACATGCTGGAGCACATGTTAAACAGAATTCGGAGTCAGGTAGTGGCACAAGAGGAGGTGGAGGAAGTAGAGGAGGAGGAGTTGTATGCGGAAGGGCTAACATCTGCAAGGTCCAGACGGTCGGCAGCACCAAGGCGGCAGGCATGTGAGGGTGGGGGAGATGATTTTACCAGGGCGCATGGTAGCAGCCAAACTAGTGAGGAAGGTGCAGGAGCCCAGGAAGAAGTGGAGGACGAACTGATGGAAGACTCATCAGATGAGGGAGACCTTGATCACATTTCTGTTGTGCGAGGTTGGGGGGAGAGGACAGAGGAAGGAAGCATGATTGCTACCTCGCCACCAACACAACAGGGACTTGGTGCTCCTGGATGCGCAACACACATGAGTGCCTTCTTGCTGCACTACCTGCAACATGACCCTCGAATTGTGAGAATTAGAAATAATCCTGACTACTGGGTTGCCACACTGTTAGATCCCCGGTACAAAAGTAAATTTGCAGAAATTATTCCTGCCATAGAAAGGGATGCACGCATGCAGGAGTATCAGCAGAGACTGTTGCAGAATCTTACATGTGCTTTTCCACAAAATACCAGTGGTGCACGTAGTGAATCTCACAGTTCCAACTTGCCAACCGTGGGACTGTCAAGTGTTCAGCACTCAAACCGTAACAGAACCACAGTATCTGCTGGTAACATCAATTTTGCGGAATCATTTCACCACTTTTTTAGCCCATCCTTTGCAAGGCCACAGGAGACAAGAAGTCTGACACATAGTCAACGCCTAGAGACGATGGTACAGGAGTATCTCCAAGTAAACATTGAAGCCACGACTGTGTCACTGGACCCTTGCTCTTTTTGGGCTTCCAATCTGGATAAATGGCCGGAGCTAGCCACTTACGCCTTGGAGATCTTGTCATGCCCCGCAGCCAGCGTTCTGTCTGAACGTGTGTTCAGCGCTGCTGGTGGTGTGCTGACAGATAAGCGCACGCGGCTCTCCACTGATAATGTAGACAGACTCACGTTCATAAAGATGAACAAATCATGGATCCGAAACGACTTTTCTACCCCTGTGTCATCCTGGGGAGAGTAAAAGCTTGATGATTGGTTAAAATCACCCTACCAACCGTTTTAAGCTTTCAAATTACTAATCATGTTTATCTGTATCTTGACTGGAAAATAATTTGGGCTTTGTAGCAGTGTGCAGCACTGATCCTATTAGGCCATCTATAATAAGCTTCACCAGATTTAAAATTAAAAATAATTTTTAGCTGCATCTAGCCCGGAAAATAATTTTGGGGCTCCGAGATGCGCAAGACACATAAGTGCCTTCTTGCTGCACTACCTGCAGCATGACCCTCATATTGTCAGAATTCGAAGTAATCATGACTACTGGGTTGCCACACTCTTAGATCCCCCAAACTTTTCGATCAACCTTTTCATTTTAATAAAGACCAAAAAAATGGTCATTTTTGAAATTATAAGCATTAGCAGGTTGTTAGAAACTGAAATCAAACAGTTTTCAACTCAAAACTTTATTCTAGGTGATGTTACATTTTCACATAGGACCCCTTGTTCGAAAGGAGCTTCTGAACTCTCTCGTCCATTGAATTTGTCAGGTTTTGGATGGTTTCTGCTTCAATTGTTTTGCATGAGGACAGAATACCCTCCCAGAGCTGTTGCTTAGATGTGAACTGCCTCCCGCCATCATAGACACTCCTTTTAATGATGCTCCAAAGGTTCTGAATGGGGTAGAGGTCAGGGGAGCATGGGGGTCACACCATAAGTTTGTCCCCTTTTATGCCCATATCAGCCAGAGATGCAGATGTTTTATGTGCAGCATGAGATGGTGTATTATCATGCAGAAAAATGATCTTGCTGTGAAATACACGGTTCTTCTTCTTGAACCATGGCAGGAAGTGCTGTTTGAGAAAATCCACATACATTATGGAGTTCATCTTTAGCGCCTTCAGGGATCCTAAAGGGGCCGACAATCTCTCTCCCCATGATTCCAGCCCAAAACATTACTCCACCTCCTCCTTGTTGGCGCTGTAGCCGTGTTTGCGTGGGGTGTCCATCAACCAGCCATCCTCCACTCCATTCATCTGGACCATCGAGCGCTGCACGGCACTCATCCGTGAACAAAACAGTTTTGAAATCAGTCTTCATGTAATGTTTGGCCCACTGGAGCCGTTTCTGCTTGTGTGAAGTGGATAGAGGAGGTCGACAGGATGGCATATGCACAGCTGCAAACCTCTGAAGGACCCTGCATCTTGTTGTTCGGGGGACGTTGGAGGCACAAGCAGCTTCAAAAACTTGTCTGCTGCTATGACAAGGCTTTTTTGCCGCTGCTGTTTCAACCTGACGTAATTGCCTGTAGGAAAGAGTCCTCAATTTGCCCTTATCAGCACGCACACGTGTGTACTGTGAATCAGCTACATACTTCTTGATTGCCAAGACACTTCATCCTGATCATCGCACAATGTTGATTGTAGTCATGCCTTGACCTAAACACTCCACAATTTGTTGCTTCTCAGCAGCCGACACATCCTTTTTCTTTCCCATTTTGGCAGAAAATGTAGGCTGCTTAATAATGTGAGAGAGCCTTCTTAAGTAGTCTTGCCTTTCATTGGACACACCTGCCAAACTAATTAGCACAGGTGTCTGCAATTGCTTACAGTGATATAAAGAGCCCTGACACACATCACCATCAATGAGTTTAACTGACAAACAAACAAATTCTTCCCTTATCACTCCTAAACACTTTTTGCATAATAATTTGGAACGCGGTGTACATGTGCTTTTCCACAAAACACCAGTGGTTCACGTAGTGAATCTTACAGTTCTAACTTGCCAACCGTGGTCTGTATGGAATTGTTCAATAAAGGGCCCAAAATTAAGATAACATAGATGGGAGAGGTCTCTATGAATAGGAATTCCTAAGTATTTGATACCCTGTGAGGGCCAGGCAAAGGGAAAGTTGGACTGGATGGAATCCTATATGGATTTAGGTAGGGAGACATCGAGGGCCTCAGACTTCGCTGCATTGATTTTAAAATTTTACCATGTAACAAAGTGATCTATTTCAGCCATAACAGCAGGGATGGATATATGTGATTGAGTGATATATACTAGGACATCATCAGCAAATAGAGAGCACTTGTACTCGGTGCCTCCCACCTCAATCCACCTAATATTGGGGTTATGGCGAATTGATGAGAGCAGGTGCTCCGTCACTAGGTTTATAAGAGAGGGGACAGAGGACATCCCTGCCTTGTCCCATTGGTGATTGTGAAAGGTGATGAAAATGTTCTGACGCACCCCCTGGGCCTTGGGACACCCGGAGCCGGACCCTTTTTGGTGGATGCTGGTGGTTGTAGTCTTCGTGGCGGCGATCCGGTTCCGTGGCTCAGGGCGGTCAAACCAGTGGCGGAACTATTTATGTGGTTTTGATGTTTAAATGTCCGACTACGCCACCCGTGGATTGCGGTCAGAGTGAACCGCCGCTACAGGGCAGACCGCTAAGGCTGGTGTTGTGGGTACAGCAGAGCGTAGCATAACTCCCCACGGGAGGAGTATAGCCTCAGGGCAGTGTATGCGGAGGATGGGGGTGATGGTGCAGGGCAGCAGCAGTAACGACACGGAGTCAGTGATGCAGTTCAGGGCCTTTACTCACAGTTCTTATTATCCAGACCACGTCTGCAGGTAACGGCTGCCCACGTCGTACTGTGCTCACCAGGTGAGGGGCTCAGACAACTCCCAGATAACTTTGGAGCGCTTCACAGGACCTCCTTTGTGTGTCCTTTGTCTGGCCTTTCTTACCAACACTTCTGTCCGGCTGCCTCGGGCCTCCTCTTGGTAAACTTGGCGCCAGTTTCCCCGACCCTATGTGGTGCCTTCCTAGCGGGTGGAGCAAGGGGCTGCGCCACATAAAATGTCAGAGCCTCCGGTTTCTAGCTGAGGGTCGTTTCCTGCCTCCACTAGTTCGGGGACCGGTCTCCCCCTTTGGCCTGACCCCTCCACGCAGGTGGATTCGGGCGTGCGGTGGCAACTCGCCCGTCCGCACCCCTGGGATCCCTTCATTCCTCGTTCCTGGAGCCTTCTCCGCTCCTCTTCCTTCCTTCTCCCTCTTGCAGGCCTGGGCCTCTGTTACTAGGCCCGCCTCCGGAGCAGAGCTCATGCAGAGCCCCTGCTCCCTGCCACTTCTGCTCAGACTTCTCTGCACTGAACTAAGATGGTGCCCACCTTTTATACTCCCTTCTCAATGCACCCAGGAACTGCTTCCTCCTTGCTCCTGCACTGCAGGGTTCCCCTTCCTCAGTGTTCCCTCCCCCCACTCCAGCCAGGGACAGGGACTGTCGTGCCCATCTCAGGGGCATATTGGTCGCCCTGCCCCACGGCAATGTGGTGTAATGCATGCAGGTGTCGGGTCCTGATCCACACTCCATCCTTATCTGAGAGTGAGATATCACACCTCTGGGTGAGGTGCAATACGTCTGTAGCAACCGAGCCCTCGGTGCTACAGTTCCATTTATCTTCAGCCTAGGTGACGTATTGTGATACAGGGCCGTGATTTTGGCTATAAAAGGGTCCCCTAGACCCCTACCCCAAGCTTTTTAAGAGAATCATATATGGCGTGCCAGGAGACTCTATGGAATGCTTTCTCAGCATCCAACGAGAGTATCTACTTACAAATTTTTAACTGCATCTAGCCCAGGAAATACTTTGTACCTAGTAGCAGTGTCTGCTAGTCAGCGGATTATCCCGGCTGTTAAGCAAGCTACACCACCTGTAGTTTGGACACTTAATTTTTTCAAAGGAAATGCTTCGGGACCACGGGATACTCAGTGAAGAGCATCAGGAGGCACCCCAAGGCATAGGGGCTGGGACTGGCACTAGGATGCCTTGCGGTGGACAGCCGAGCTCGATCCTTATAAAAGCTTTTTAACTGCAGCAGCTTTAGTGGACGCTACTGGAGCTGGAATTACGCGGCTGCTGGCATGAGACTTGCCCTCCAATAGATCCTTGTAAATGGATTTAAAGTGTATTCATTCAAATTAGAGGGACAATTTAAATTAAAAAGCTTAGAGCTGCCTCCACCACAGGGGGGCTCTCTCGACTAGAGATGAGCGTTGTTCTACTCGAACTGTTCGCCAATCTCAAATTCGAGCTGTTTTGGGCGGTGTTCGAGCCGGTCGGCGAACACGAACAATTTGAGAAAAATTCGGCTGTTCGAGGTTATGTTCGATAACTGTTCGTGCACCAAAATCATAACTGGATTTTTTCTCAGTAATGATGAAAATTAATGTTAATACGCAGTTTGAGTGTACAGCGGGGCGGGGGGAGGGGCAGGGGATGGATCTCTGCAGGAACAATGAAGATCTCCATTTTTTTTTCTCTTTCCCGCATTTGCAGTGGGGAGGTGCAATCTGTCAGCCTATCAGCAGCGCACACACGGAGCGAAGTGCTTTTTTTCACACAAGCAAGGGCATGTGTGATTGGCAGTGTATGTCACATGTCCTTGCCCTATAAGACCAAGCCATTTTCCCCGTCGCCACCATTTTCTCACTGCTGCAGCTGCGTGTTAGACGGCACCGCTGTTGCTGTGTGCGCTATACCTTGTTAATTTCAAGCCAATTTTCGCACAAATATACAGATAGCTTGGGAGTAGGGAATAGTTGTGATTGCAGTCCTTTTAAGGACTAGGTTACAGCATTTCCTACGACTTTTATCAGGCAGGTCTGTGCTCTTAAATAGATAGATTGTGGGAGTAAAGACTAATTGTAATTGGAGTCCTTTTCAGGACTAGGTTACATCAGTTCCTATCAGTTTTTGCCAGGCAGGTCTGTGCCAGTGCTGTGCAAGTTTTTTTCACAGCATTTGGCTGAATCTAGCAAAGCTAATCCTTTTTGGCCTATTGCAGAGTGTGTTAGTCAGTGGAGTAGCCTATCTGTGTTGCAAGATATACCACCTGTGTATAGAATACCAAGTTTTTTACTGCACCTAGTGAAGTAAAATCTTTTGGGCATAGCATCATTCTATTAGTCCATCTATACTGACCTCCATCAGGTTGCAAACTGAATATAATTTTTTTCTGCATCTAGCTCTGAAAAAATATTTGGGCTTCTAGCAGTGTGTGGGACTTGGTCTATTAGTCCATCTATACTGACCTCCATCAGGTTGCAAATTAAAAATAATTTTTTTCTTCATTTAGCTCTGAAAAAATATTTGGGCTTCTAGCAGCGTGTGGGACTTGTTCTATTAGTCCATCTATACTGACCTCCAACAGGTTGCAAATTAAAAATAATTTTTTTCTGCATCTAGCTCTGAAAAAATATTTGGGCTTCTAGCGGTGTGTGGGACTTGGTCTATTAGTCCATCTATACTGACCTCCATCAGGTTGCAAATTAAAAATAATTTTTTTCTGCATCTAGCTCTGAAAAAATATTTGGGCTTCTAGCAGTGTGTGGGACTTGGTCTATTAGTCCATCTATACTGACCTCCATCAGGTTGCAAATTAAAAATAATTTTTTTCTGCATCTAGCTCTGAAAAAATATTTGGGCTTCTAGCAGTGTGTGGGACTTGGTCTATTAGTCCATCTATACTGACCTCCATCAGGTTGCAAATTAAAAATAATTTTTTTCTTCATTTAGCTCTGAAAAAATATTTGGGCTTCTAGCAGTTTGTGGGACTTGTTCTATTAGTCCTTCTATACTGACCTCCATCAGGTTGCAAATTAAAAATAATTTTTTTCTTCATTTAGCTCTGAAAAAATATTTGGGCTTCTAGCAGTGTGTGGGACTTGTTCTATTAGTCCATCTATACTGACCTCCATCAGGTTGCAAATTGAATAAAAAAATTTTCTGCATCTAGCTCTGAAAAAATATTTGGGCTTCTAGCGGTGTGTGGGACTTGGTCTATTAGTCCATCTATACTGACCTCCATCAGGTTGCAAATTAAAAATAATTTTTTTCTGCATCTAGCTCTGAAAAAATATTTGGGCTTCTAGCAGTGTGTGGGACTTGGTCTATTAGTCCATCTATACTGACCTCCATCAGGTTGCAAATTAAAAATAATTTTTTTCTTCATTTAGCTCTGAAAAAATATTTGGGCTTCTAGCAGTGTGTGGGACTTGTTCTATTAGTCCTTCTATACTGACCTCCAGCAGGGTGCAAATTGAATATAATTTTTTTCTGCATCTAGCTCTGAAAAAATATTTGGGCTTCTAGCGGTGTGTGGGACTTGGTCTATTAGTCCATCTATACTGACCTCCATCAGGTTGCAAATTAAAAATAATTTTTTTCTGCATCTAGCTCTGAAAAAATATTTGGGCTTCTAGCAGTGTGTGGGACTTGGTCTATTAGTCCATCTATACTGACCTCCATCAGGTTGCAAATTAAAAATAATTTTTTTCTGCATCTAGCTCTGAAAAAATATTTGGGCTTCTAGCAGTGTGTGGGACTTGGTCTATTAGTCCATCTATACTGACCTCCATCAGGTTGCAAATTGAATAAAAAAATTTTCTGCATCTAGCTCTGAAAAAATATTTGGGCTTCTAGCGGTGTGTGGGACTTGGTCTATTAGTCCATCTATACTGACCTCCATCAGGTTGCAAATTAAAAATAATTTTTTTCTGCATCTAACCCAGCCAATAGTTTTGGCCTAATACCACAGTTTGGCCACTCAGCTCTGCTCGGTTACCATCCATTGTTTTTTTGTGCAAACAACTCCAGAGTTGTGAATTAGTTAACCACCAAAATGAGTGGAAAAAGGCCTGCTGCTGGTGGAAAGGGGAATAGGCGTGTTGGGAAGGGGAAAAAAGGTTGTGTCCGTGGGGTAGGTGCAGAAGAAAGACCATCTTCCAGCCAAACTAAAATGTCTACTTCTTTTAGCGGACAATGTGATAAGATCCCTTTCTTACGGCCACGCCAATCGCTACAAATTCCAGATGAGGCACAAAAACAGCAGGTGCTTCAACGGATATCAAGTGCTCCTTTAAGTGGGCTCTCCTCCACATCAACTTCAACATCACAAATACTCCAGTCCTCAAAGGTGTCACCCAAATCGCACTTGCTTCCTCACAGCTCCCAAATCTCCAGCTGCCCGTCTGAGTATGAGGTAGAACAGATGGTTGAGTCTGCAGAGCTGTTTACTCATACTATAGCCTGGGAATCAGAGGTCGACTCCAGTGCTTCTGTGAATCCAGACGAGGAAATGATCTGCACTGATGCCCAGAATCTTTATGAGTCGGATCCAGGACCAGACGCAGAAGGTTCTGACCATAATGTAGACCCTCATTCCCAAACTGTAACTCCTGTTGGTGGAGACAATGAGGAAGACGATGATAAGACTCAAATACCTGATTGGAGCGACAACTTTAGTTTTTTGTCAGGGCAGGAACAGGTTGGCTCTGAGGACGACGGGTGTGATAACGCACAGGGTGATGATGATGAGGTCGGAGATCTCACTTACTGTAAACCCACAGTCAGCCAAGAGATGAGGTCAGCAGAGGAGGTGGAGGAAGATGCTAGTGACGACGAGGTCAGGTTGCGCCTTCCTGGACAGAGACATAGTACTGGAAGCACGTCAACAACTGCATCCTCAAACACAACTCTGCCTCTCACCACAAGTCGTGGTGGCTCTTCAGGTCGCATGGGTGCTAAGCCTTGCATAGCCTGGGCATTTTTTCAGATCGATAAAGATGACCCAACTCGTGTTATCTGTAACATTTGTCAGCAAAAGCTAAGTAGAGGCCAAAAAATACATAGTTTGAGTACTTCATGCATGAACCGGCACATGGACATGAAGCATAAGTTGCAGTGGGAAGCTCAGTGTGCTACAATGCGGTCTAGCCGGCCGGGCCAACCACCGTCTGCCATATCTTGTGCATCCGCGGCCTCTTCATCCTCTGTGACTGGGGGGACAGCAGTCACACCTGTTTTGGGGCACAGACCTGCCACCTCTTTACCCGCAACAGCCAGCGTGATTGGCAGGTCATCATTTTCTTTGGAGGTGGTAACACCAGCTGGTCTTGAGCGCTGTCCGACATCGATAGCACCACCTTTGGATCAAGGCAACCTAACATGTCCGCCTGCATCTTCCTCACAGACCGGCAGTTTGCCGGGGACACCCTTATCAACCCCGTCTAAGCACAATAGCCAGCCCTCGGTCCCTCAGATGTGGACAAGTAAAAGACCATTTCCTCCTAGCCATGAGAAAGCTAAGAGGTTGAATTTCACCATCTGCAAGCTCTTGGCTACAGAAATGCTGCCTTTCCGCCTGGTGGACACAGAGGATTTTCGAGACCTTATGTCCGTCGCAGTGCCCCAGTACCAGATGCCCAGTCGGCACTACTTCTCAAAGAAAGGTGTGCCTGCGCTCCACCAGCATGTCGCACACAACATCACCGCTTCTTTGAGAAACTCTGTGTGTGACAGGGTGCATTTCACCACAGACACTTGGACGAGTAGGCATGGACAGGGGCGTTACATGTCGTTGACTGGGCACTGGGTAACTATGGTGACAGCAGGACAAGGGGCTGCTGTCCAAGTCTTGCCGTCCCCACGAGTTGTGCGTCAATTCTCTTTATGTCATTTTTCCTCCACTGCTTCTGCCTCCTCAACCTCCTCTCGGTCTTCCACCTGCACCCAAAGCCTGTCTGGTCATGCCACAAGCTTTCTAACTGCGCAGAAGGGATCCTGCACACCTCCTTACTATGCTGGCAGTAGGGCTCAACGTCATCAGGCGGTTTTTACATTGAAATGTCTGGGAAATGTGAGTCACACAGCTGAGGAGTTGTGGTCAGCTCTGGAGAACCAATTTCATGAATGGTTGTCTCCACTGGACCTGAAACCAGGGAAGGCCGTGTGCGACAATGCTGCAAACCTGGGTGCGGCCCTTCGCCGGGGCAATGTCACACACGTGCCTTGTATGGCTCACGTGTTGAACCTGGTTGTCCAGCAATTTTTAGCCCACTATCCCAGACTAGATGGCCTTCTGCAGAGGGCACGGTCGCTGTGTGCTCACTTCCGCCGTTCGCATCCCGCAGCTCAGCGACTTACATCTCTACAGAAGTCGTTGGGCCTGCCACTTCACCGGCTAAAATGCGATGTGCCTACCCGGTGGAATTCAACTCTGCACATGTTGCAGCGACTGTGGCAGCACCGACAAGCCCTGGTGCAATACGTTCTGACGTATAGCCTGGGCCAACGAGATTCAGAGGTGGGGCAAATCACGCTGGAGGAGTGGTCTCAGATCAGGGACCTATGCACCCTTCTGCACAGTTTTGAAATGGCGACGAAGATGTTTAGTGCTGACGATGCCATTATCAGCATGACTATTCCGGTGATTTACATGCTGGAGCACATGTTAAACAGAATTCGGAGTCAGGTGGTGGCACAAGAGGAGGTGGAGGAAGTAGAGGAGGAGGAGTTGTATGCGGAAGGGCTAACATCTGCAAGGTCCAGACGGTCGGCAGCACCAAGGCGGCAGGCATGTGAGGGTGGGGGAGATGATTTTACCAGGGCGCATGGTAGCAGCCAAACTAGTGAGGAAGGTGCAGGAGCCCAGGAAGAAGTGGAGGACGAACTGATGGAAGACTCATCAGATGAGGGAGACCTTGATCACATTTCTGTTGTGCGAGGTTGGGGGGAGAGGACAGAGGAAGGAAGCATGATTGCTACCTCGCCACCAACACAACAGGGACTTGGTGCTCCTGGATGCGCAACACACATGAGTGCCTTCTTGCTGCACTACCTGCAACATGACCCTCGAATTGTGAGAATTAGAAATAATCCTGACTACTGGGTTGCCACACTGTTAGATCCCCGGTACAAAAGTAAATTTGCAGAAATTATTCCTGCCATAGAAAGGGATGCACGCATGCAGGAGTATCAGCAGAGACTGTTGCAGAATCTTACATGTGCTTTTCCACAAAATACCAGTGGTGCACGTAGTGAATCTCACAGTTCCAACTTGCCAACCGTGGGACCGTCAAGTGTTCAGCACTCAAACCGTAACAGAACCACAGTATCTGCTGGTAACATCAATTTTGCGGAATCATTTCACCACTTTTTTAGCCCATCCTTTGCAAGGCCACAGGAGACAAGAAGTCTGACACATAGTCAACGCCTAGAGACGATGGTACAGGAGTATCTCCAAGTAAACATTGAAGCCACGACTGTGTCACTGGACCCTTGCTCTTTTTGGGCTTCCAATCTGGATAAATGGCCGGAGCTAGCCACTTATGCCTTGGAGATCTTGTCATGCCCCGCAGCCAGCGTTCTGTCTGAACGTGTGTTCAGCGCTGCTGGTGGTGTGCTGACAGATAAGCGCACGCGGCTCTCCACTGATAATGTAGACAGACTCACGTTCATAAAGATGAACAAATCATGGATCCGAAACGACTTTTCTACCCCTGTGTCATCCTGGGGAGAGTAAAAGCTTGATGATTGGTTAAAATCACCCTACCAACCGTTTTAAGCTTTCAAATTACTAATCATGTTTATCTGTATCTTGACTGGAAAATAATTTGGGCTTTGTAGCAGTGTGCAGCACTGATCCTATTAGGCCATCTATAATAAGCTTCACCAGATTTTAAATTAAAAATAATTTTTAGCTGCATCTAGCCCGGAAAATAATTTTGGGGCTCCGAGATGCGCAAGACACATAAGTGCCTTCTTGCTGCACTACCTGCAGCATGACCCTCATATTGTCAGAATTCGAAGTAATCATGACTACTGGGTTGCCACACTCTTAGATCCCCCAAACTTTTCGATCAACCTTTTCATTTTAATAAAGACCAAAAAAATGGTCATTTTTGAAATTATAAGCATTAGCAGGTTGTTAGAAACTGAAATCAAACAGTTTTCAACTCAAAACTTTATTCTAGGTGATGTTACATTTTCACATAGGACCCCTTGTTCGAAAGGAGCTTCTGAACTCTCTCGTCCATTGAATTTGTCAGGTTTTGGATGGTTTCTGCTTCAATTGTTTTGCATGAGGACAGAATACCCTCCCAGAGCTGTTGCTTAGATGTGAACTGCCTCCCGCCATCATAGACACTCCTTTTAATGATGCTCCAAAGGTTCTGAATGGGGTAGAGGTCAGGGGAGCATGGGGGTCACACCATAAGTTTGTCCCCTTTTATGCCCATATCAGCCAGAGATGCAGATGTTTTATGTGCAGCATGAGATGGTGCATTATCATGCAGAAAAATGATCTTGCTGTGAAATACACGGTTCTTCTTCTTGAACCATGGCAGGAAGTGCTGTTTGAGAAAATCCACATACATTATGGAGTTCATCTTTAGCGCCTTCAGGGATCCTAAAGGGGCCGACAATCTCTCTCCCCATGATTCCAGCCCAAAACATTACTCCACCTGCTCCTTGTTGGCGCTGTAGCCGTGTTTGCGTGGGGTGTCCATCAACCAGCCATCCTCCACTCCATTCATCTGGACCATCGAGCGCTGCACGGCACTCATCCGTGAACAAAACAGTTTTGAAATCAGTCTTCATGTAATGTTTGGCCCACTGGAGCCGTTTCTGCTTGTGTGAAGTGGATAGAGGAGGTCGACAGGATGGCATATGCACAGCTGCAAACCTCTGAAGGACCCTGCATCTTGTTGTTCGGGGAACGTTGGAGGCACAAGCAGCTTCAAAAACTTGTCTGCTGCTATGACAAGGCTTTTTTGCCGCTGCTGTTTCAACCTGACGTAATTGCCTGTAGGAAAGAGTCCTCAATTTGCCCTTATCAGCACGCACACGTGTGTACTGTGAATCAGCTACATACTTCTTGATTGCCAAGACACTTCATCCTGATCATCGCACAATGTTGATTGTAGTCATGCCTTGACCTAAACACTCCACAATTTGTTGCTTCTCAGCAGCCGACACATCCTTTTTCTTTCCCATTTTGGCAGAAAATGTAGGCTGCTTAATAATGTGAGAGAGCCTTCTTAAGTAGTCTTGCCTTTCATTGGACACACCTGCCAAACTAATTAGCACAGGTGTCTGCAATTGCTTACAGTGATATAAAGAGCCCTGACACACATCACCATCAATGAGTTTAACTGACAAACAAACAAATTCTTCCCTTATCACTCCTAAACACTTTTTGCATAATAATTTGGAACGCGGTGTACATGTGCTTTTCCACAAAACATCAGTGGTTCACGTAGTGAATCTCACAGTTCTAACTTGCCAACCGTGGTCTGTATGGAATTGTTCAATAAAGTGCCCAAAATTAAGATAACATAGATGGAAGAGGTCTCTATGAATAGGAATTCCTAAGTATTTGATACCCTGTGAGGGCCAGTCAAAGGGAAAGTTGGACTGGATGGAATCCTATATGGATTTAGGGAGGGAGACATCGAGGGCCTCAGACTTCGCTGCATTGATTTTAAAATTTTACCATGTAACAAAGTGATCTATTTCAGCCATAACAGCAGGGATGGATATATGTGCTTGAGTGATATATACTAGGACATCATCAGCAAATAGAGAGCACTTGTACTCGGTGCCTCCCACCTCAATCCACCTAATATTGGGGTTATGGCGAATTGATGAGAGCAGGTGCTCCGTCACTAGGATGTATAAGAGAGGGGACAGAGGACATCCCTGCCTTGTCCCATTGGTGATTGTGAAAGGTGATGAAAATGTTCTGACGCACCCCCTGGGCCTTGGGACACCCGGAGCCGGACCCTTTTTGGTGGATGCTGGTGGTTGTAGTCTTCGTGGCGGCGATCCGGTTCCGTGGCTCAGGGCGGTCAAACCAGTGGCGGAACTATTTATGTGGTTTTGATGTTTAAATGTCCGACTACGCCACCCGTGGATTGCGGTCAGACTGAACCGCCGCTACAGGGCAGACCGCTAAGGCTGGTGTTGTGGGTGCAGCAGAGCGTAGCATAACTTCCCACGGGAGGAGTATAGCCTCAGGGCAGTGTATGCGGAGGATGGGGGTGATGGTGCAGGGCAGCAGCAGTAACGACACGGAGTCAGTGATGCAGTTCAGGGCCTTTACTCACAGTTCTTATTATCCAGACCACGTCTGCAGGTAACGGCTGCCCACGTCGTACTGTGCTCACCAGGTGAGGGGCTCAGACAACTCCCAGATAACTTTGGAGCGCTTCACAGGACCCCCTTTGTGTGTCCTTTGTCTGGCCTTTCTTACCAACACTTCTGTCCGGCTGCCTCGGGCCTCCTCTTGGTAAACTTGGCGCCAGTTTCCCTGACCCTATGTGGTGCCTTCCTAGCGGGTGGAGCAAGGGGCTGCGCCACATAAAATGTCAGAGCCTCCGGTTTCTAGCTGAGGGTCGTTTCCTGCCTCCACTAGTTCGGGGACCGGTCTCCCCCTTTGGCCTGACCCCTCCACGCAGGTGGATTCGGGCGTGCGGTGGCAACTCGCCCGTCCGCACCCCTGGGATCCCTTCATTCCTCGTTCCTGGAGCCTTCTCCGCTCCTCTTCCTTCCTTCTCCCTCTTGCAGGCCTGGGCCTCTGTTACTAGGCCCACCTCCGGAGCAGAGCTCATGCAGAGCCCCTGCTCCCTGCCACTTCTGCTCAGACTTCTCTGCACTGAACTAAGATGGTGCCCACCTTTTATACTCCCTTCTCAATGCACCCAGGAACTGCTTCCTCCCTGCTCCTGCACTGCAGGGTTCCCCTTCCTCAGTGTTCCCTCCCCCCACTCCAGCCAGGGACAGGGACTGTCGTGCCCATCTCAGGGGCATATTGGTCGCCCTGCCCCACGGCAATGTGGTGTAATGCATGCAGGTGTCGGGTCCTGATCCACACTCCATCCTTATCTGAGAGTGAGATATCACACCTCTGGGTGAGGTGCAATACGTCTGTAGCAACCGAGCCCTCGGTGCTACAGTTCCATTTATCTTCAGCCTAGGTGACGTATTGTGATACAGGGCCGTGATTTTGGCTATAAAAGGGTCCCCTAGACCCCTGCCCCAAGCTTTTTAAGAGAATCATATATGGCGTGCCAGGAGACTCTATGGAATGCTTTCTCAGCATCCAACGAGAGTATCTACTTACAAATTTTTAACTGCATCTAGCCCAGGAAATACTTTGTGCCTAGTAGCAGTGTCTGCTAGTCAGCGGATTATCCCGGCTGTTAAGCAAGCTACACCACCTGTAGTTTGGACACTTAATTTTTTCAAAGGAAATGCTTCGGGACCACGGGATACTTAGTGAAGAGCATCAGGAGGCACCCCAAGGCATAGGGGCTGGGACTGGCACTAGGATGCCTTGCGGTGGACAGCCGAGCTCGATCCTTATAAAAGCTTTTTAACTGCAGCAGCTTTAGTTGACGCTACTGGAGCTGGAATTACGCGGCTGCTGGCATGAGACTTGCCCTCCAATAGATCCTTGTAAATGGATTTAAAGTGTATTCATTCAAATTAGAGGGACAATTTAAATTAAAAAGCTTAGAGCTGCCTCCACCACAGGGGGGCTCTCTCGACCCACCAGCGGACAGGCACCAGTATTGGGAGTGGGGGGCTGGCCGTCAGGGTTCACCGCGGCTCTGGCACAAACCCGGCGACACGGAGGTGGCACGGGCAGGAGCGGACTGGCCGTCTCGGCTTCTCACTTTTTGGATTTTAGAAGGGCATGACATGCCTATATCTGTGTCTCCCCCTCCTTTTACTCCTCCACCTCTTTTCTTTTCGCATGACTATATGTACTTGTCACTTTTCCATGTGTTAGTTGTGTCTTCTGAGCAGTTTGTCAGCTTTTGGACACCTTTGAAGGTGTTTTCTATGTGTTTCTATGTGTTTTTGTTTGCCTGCCATTGGTTTTAACGGTGTTCGAAGGTGTTCGACGAACAGTTCGACGAACAGTTCGGCGAACACACGGGTGTTCGACGAACCGAACCGAACTCGAACACTACGGGGGTGGCTCAACACTACTCTCGACCCACCAGCGGACAGGCACCAGTATTGGGAGAGGGGGGCTGGCCGTCAGGGTTCACCGCGGCTCTGGCACAAACCCGGCGACACGGAGGTGGCACGGGCAGGAGCGGACTGGCCGTCTCGGCTTCTCACTTTTTGGATTTTAGAAGGGCATGACATGCCTATATCTGTGTCTCCCCCTCCTTTTACTCCTCCACCTCTTTTCTTTTCGCATGACTATATGTACTTGTCACTTTTCCATGTGTTAGTTGTGTCTTCTGAGCAGTTTGTCAGCTTTTGGACACCTTTGAAGGTGTTTTCTATGTGTTTCTATGTGTTTTTGTTTGCCTGCCATTGGTTTTAACGGTGTTCGAAGGTGTTCGACGAACAGTTCGACGAACAGTTCGGCGAACACACGGGTGTTCGACGAACCGAACCGAACTCGAACACTACGGGGGTGGCTCAACACTACTCAGGACCACGCTCCGGAATTGCCTGGGGGTTGGCCGAGTCCAGGACCTGGTGGACGCAGCACGGCTCGGGTGGTCACTCAAGGCCAGAGTGACCAAGAGAACACCAGTAAGTAAAAACCCTGAACTGCATCTCCTGACTCTGAATCTTCTTTCTGCATCATCACAACCCCCATAATCTACACCTGCTGCCCTGAGGCCATACCCCTCCCGTTGGGGGTTATACCATCACTGCTGCACATATACCACCGGCCTCAGTGGACTGCTCTGCAGCGGCGGCTTCAAAGCCGCACTCAACGGGTGGCGTAGTCGACAATCAAGTTAACATCTACTGCCATAGACTGCCACTTAGTTTGACACCCTGGGCACGGACCGGGTCACCGCCACAAGGACTACTACCCCCATCGAGATCCGGCTCCGGGTATCCCCTACAGCACTGGCCCAGGGGGCGCGTCATTTTACCGAAAGAGCAATTCTAACCAATAACAGCATCATCATGTGTCTCCATTATACTACAGAAATTGCAATTGATTGGGTTTCTCAAGTTTCCTTTCTGTGACATTGAAGTGTATCATGTGGAGAATATACCAGACCATGCAGGACGACTACCGAATGAGATCCCAGTATTCATCTTCAATCTAGTTATCACATGAATAAATTAGCATATATAAGCTGGTAGTGATGAGGTCAGAAACAACAAGTGTCCCACTGTGATAATGACGAGTCACGCATGGAAGATCCTGGAATTGTTGACCCTTTCTCAATGTATGTAATTTTCCAAATGACATCGGGCAACCTTAATGTTTTCTTATGTAAATATTCCATCCCCCATAGATTATATTTTGTGCTTGGATAACTTTCTATTATCTTCGCTGCTGGTTACTCAGATAACTCTTATTGCTGCCTGATAATGGTAACAGTGTGATATTGCGACTAATGAGCCAATATGACCTCTTAGAAAGAGACTCAAAAAATACATTAGAGGTTCTTCTTCTTCTTCACAGATCTTTGATTCATTGAGATTATTGGATCTGCTACATTAACCAAGGGGCATAATCTCATTGCTTTCTATTTCTTAAGTGCAAATTTAGAATGGACAGACAGGTTTTATTTTTTTGCATTTATTTGTTTTTATTTGTATTTATTGATTTATAACCACCTGCTTGGTGGCTTCTTCAAGGGTAGTGTAATGCCTTGAGGAAGCCTGGGGTTCCTTTTTCCTTCAAATTGTTGCCTGTGTACACAGACTCCTTTTTTATTTTATATAATGAGTTTCACCAGCTAACTTTGGTGAAGTATAATTCTCTTGTCATTGTGCCGATAGTATTCTGCTATGATAGACTCATTGCATGCTTTTCATGCAGGAAGCGCCCCTCACACCAAGAACTTGAGGATTGCTTTATCTTACCTTGCACTTTAGCCTTATTGGCTATGATCTTTTGCCCCATTTTGTCATGTTTCCTTGATATCTGACGTTTACATTTCCATCATCATCATGTATTACTGCATTATTGGTGCTACTAATTTAGTAAACGCAATTTTTCCTTGTTTAACTGAGATCATTTTTTTTTGCTCGGAGCTTCTCATTACTGCATTTTCTAACCAGCATTATTATATATCTTGGCAATTAGGGCTTCAGAATTTGTTGTACAGTGCATTGTTCTAACAGGCATAGGAGGTTAGACATTAATACTATTATAGGCATGTTGTGGTTTGCACATCTGAGAGCAGGATTTATTTTTCTATCTAGACAGCATTTTAGTTGTGTCTACGCGCATTTCTGTCACTCATGGTGTGGGAAAGACAAAGTGCAACATGAAGGGAAGAGGGGGAGGTAGCCCAAACACTAGGGAAAGGGGGAGTAGAGACCTCTAGGCAGATCTAATATCACCCTGGCTACCCTACCGTCCCTATACAAGTTCCACACCTATCGCCGAGCAGGATCCTAAACCCTGGATGACCCTAGAGCTTGGCCCTAGATATGGAGGGGGATGGGTGACCATTGGTCAGGCCCCACTACAAACTAAAGACAACATGGTAGACAAACAAAGGGGATTAACTTATCTTGAGCAGACACCAGAGGAGTAACCCCAACTGTCCTCCAAGGGCACCAGAGAAGATGTTAGGCGAGTGCTAGTGCTCCAAACCTGTACATAGAGGTATCACTGGCGATCGCCTGGAGCAAACTGAGGGTTTTTAACTCCCATTCAAGGGTGTATCAATCAACAGCAGGAAGGAGGTCGCTGCTGAGTGTTAAAGGAAGGATTAAGAAGGTCTACAATGCCAAGCGCAGTGACCTTCTACAGCTAGATCCAGAGCAACTGTCTATTACACCTGACACACCCGTGACAATCTCCTTCTTTGCAAGATGGAGGCTGAGCCAAAATGTGTATAGATTGAGTCATATGCATCTCTTTGTCTAACAAAACTTAGAGATAACACATAGGAAAGTTAGAGTAAAGAAGAAAATACCACACCTAGACTCGTAAGATGGGTGTAGATGATATCAACTTTAGCCAATGAGATTTATATATGCTAATGCAAGCACATATGTAAAGGTAAGCTGAGGCAATTATATTGCTACAATGTATGTCCAAGAAATATCTATATATAGAGTGACCTATGATGTAATAAACAGAGTTCTGTTCTGATACTTAAGGGCGTAAGTGTTGTACTTCTTTCCTTGTACGTACTTGGACTATGCAATTTAATTTGGAGCAGACATAACATCTCAGAACGTCCCACATTATGTGATGATGACAACACTTGTAGTCTTTTGGATATTTTAATTGTTCTTAACTGTATGTGGTTTCTTTTTGCCTTGTGATATAGCTAACAAAACAGTGATTGTTTTAGGTGATCCCATGTTTGGATTACTTCTTTTTCCCTTTCCATATTTCCCGTGGCATTCTCATCTGCTAGGAGTGCTCATGAATCCAATTCATAAGACTAATCTGCATTTTATCCCATTTTTTTAAACTGTTTGTGCCTTTATGTATGTCTTTTTTATTATTTCAGCTTTTGTAATCTTTTTTAACCACTTCGCACCAGAGCCTGTTTTTGCCTTCGTGACCGCGCCAATTTTTTCAATTCTGACCACTGTCACTTTATGAAGTAATTACTCTGGAACGCTTTGACGTATTCCTTTGATTCTGAGATTGTTTTTTCATGACATATTGTACTTCATGATAGTGGTAACATTTATTCGATATAACTTGCGTTTATTTGTGAAAAAATAGGAAATTTGGTGAAAATTTTGAAAATTTTGCAATTTTCAAACTTTGAATTTTCATGCCCTTAAATCAGAGAGATATGTCACACAAAATAGTTAATAAATAACATTTTCCACATGTCTACTTTACATCAGCACAATTTTGGAACCAAAATTTTATTTTGTTAGGGAGCTATAAGCGTTAAAAGTTGACAAGCGATTTCTCATTTTTCCAACAAAATTTACAAAAACATTTTTTTAGGGACCACATCATATTTGAAGTCACTTTGAGGGGTCTTTATGACAGAAAATACCCAAAAGTGACACCATTCTAAAAACTGCACCCCTCAAGGTGCTCAAAACCACATTCAAGAACTTTACTAACCCTTCAGGTGCTTCACAGGAATTTTTGGAATGTGGAAGAAAAAAATTAACATTTAACTTTTTTCACAAAAATGTTACTTTAGACCCAGTTTTTTTATTTTCACAGGGGTAACAGGAAAAAATGGACCCCAAATTTTTTTGTACAAATTCTCTTGAGCGTGCTGATACCCCATATGTGAGGGAAAACCACTGTTTGGGTGCACTGCATGGTTTGGAAGGGAAGGAGCGCCATTAGACTTTTTGAATGTAAAATTTGTCTGAATAATTAGCAGACGCCATGTTGCGTTTGGAGAGCTCCTGATGTGCCTAAACAGTGGAAACCCCCCACAAGTGACACCATTTTGGAAACTAGACCCCTTAGGGAACTTATCTAGATGTGTGGTGAGCACCTTGAACCCCAAGGTGCTTCACAGAAGTTTATAATATTGAGCTGTAAAAATAAAATGTTCACATTTTTCCCACAAAAACGTTTTTCATCCCTTAATTTTGCATTATCATAAGGGTAATAGGAAAAATTGCACCATGAAATTTATTGTGCAATTTCTCCTGAACACACTGATACCCCATATGTGGAGGCAAACCACTGTTTGGGCGCACGGCAGCGTTTGAAAGGGAAAGAGCGCCATTTGACTCTTTGAATGTAAAATTTGTTTGAATAATTAGTGGACGCCATGTTGCATTTGGGGAGCCCCTGATGTGCCTAAACAGTGGAAACCCCCCACAAGTGACACCATTTTGGAAACTAGACCCCTTGGGGAACTTATCTAGATGTGTGGTGAGCACCTTGAACCCCCAGCTGCTTCACAGAAGTTTATAATATTGAGCCGTAAAAATAAAATTTTCACTTTTTTCCCACAAAAAATGTTTTTCATTCCCTAATTTTCCATTATCATAAGGGTAACAGGAGAAATTGCACCATGAAATTTGTTGTGCAATTTCTCCTGAGTACGCCGATACCCCATATGTGGGGGAAAACCACTGCTTTGGTGTACGGCAGGGTTCGGAAGAGAAAGGAGCGCTATGTTGGCTGGGATAGGTGGCAGACACCATGTCACATTTGAAGAGTCGCTGACATTCCGAAACAGCAGAAACCCCCACAAGTGACCCCATTTTGTAAACTACACCTCTCAAGGAATTCATCTAGGGAAGTAGTGAGTATTTTTTAATTTTTACATTTATACCATTGGGCAGTGAAAAAAGCATAATTATATTTTTACCACAAAAAAATGTTTTACCCTCAGATTTTACATTTTCACACAGGGCAATGGGTAAAAATGGTGCCGAAATGTGTCACACAATTTCTTCTAAAAGTGGCAATACCCCATATGTGGCTGTATCGTACCGCTCAGCCATACGGCGAGATCTGGGGGGGACGGAGTGCTATTTGACAATAGGAGAACAAATTATTGTAGAATAGGCATTTGGATTTGGGAGCACAAAATTTTCTGAATTTCTTTTGGGGGGCAAGGGCCATTTCGCTTTTCCAGAGCATTTCTGCTACCAGTAACTTGGAAGTCCCTTATATTTTTAACAGATGACGGACCTGAGTGGGGACTAGCTTTTTTTGAGGACTGAGTTGAAGCTTTTATTGGGAACATTTTTCGTAACATTTATCCGGCGCTCTAGGCTAAGCACTTACATCGGGGTTTCCATCTAAATTTCCAAGTGATGTAATTCAGATGAAACCCCTGCGGGATCCATTCACTGTAATGAGGCAGCAGAGTTACTCTGGACTCCGTCTGGCCTCTGTTTAGCGGTGTCCTTTTTTTCAGAAGTGCACAAAACTTTGGGCAACCGCACTTTTATGCACGCCTAAAACAAATGACACCGTGGGATCCCAGGCTAGACGGCGTCCACAGTGGCCTATATCTGCCTCATTACAGGGAATCTTCCGTCATGGGTTCCGGCTGAATCACGTATTTCAGAGATTTACATGGAAACTCTAGTGTAAGCGCTTAGCGCAGAGCGCAGGATAAATGTGAGCAGAGCCTTACTGCGATCTTTGGGAGACATAATAAACAAATCAGTAGCAGGTGAAGAATTGGTTTTATTTATTTTTTACGCCGTTCCTAGTGTGATATAACTGATTATATTACTTTATTCTTCGGGTCGGCGCGATTACAGAGATACCAGATTTATATCGGGTTTTTATGACTGACAGCTGTCACACACTAAAAGACGCTTTTTTTAGCAAAATCTAGTTTTTGCATCACCATATTTTGAGAGCTATAATTTTTCCATATTTCGGCCGACAGAGTCATGTGATGGCTTATTTTTTGCGGGACGAGTTGAAATTTTTATTGGTACCATTTACGGGTACGTGACATTTTTTGATCGCTTTCTATTCCGTTTTTTGGGAGGTAAAATTAACAAAAACCAACAATTCAGGAATTGTTTTTTGAGGTTTTTTTTTATGCTGTTCTTCGTGTGGTAAAAGTGATCAGGCAGCGTTATTCTTCAGGTCAGTACTTTTACAGCGATACTACTCTTACTGTATTTTTTTTTATGTTTTGGTGCTTTTACACAATAAAACAATTTTATAGAAAAAAATATTTTTTTTGCATTGCTTTATTCTGAGTGCTATAACTTTTTTATTTTTCGCCTGATGGAGCTGTATGACAGCTTTTTTTTTGCGGAACAAGATGATGTTTTTAGCGGTACCATTTTTATTTTTATTTTGCTTTTTGATCGCATTTTTTTCCACTTTTTGTTTGGCAATCTGATGAAAAAGCATTTTTTTGCTCCGTTTTTTATTTATTTTTATTACGGTGTGCACAGATGGAGTTAATTAGTATGACAGTTTTATTGCTCGGGTTGTTTCGGACGTGGCGATACCAAATATGTGTACTTTTTTTGGTTTTGTAAAAATATACGGATTTATTGGTTTAATATTTTATTTATTTATTTTTATTTATTTTGTGATTTTTTTTAACAGTTTAAAAACATTTTTTTTAACTTTTTTTACATTTTTACTTAGTCCCTGTATGGGACATTCATTTTTATTTTTCTGATCACTGATCTCATGTAATGTAATAGACATGTATTACATTACATGAGATCTTCGCTGACTGTTTCACAGTCAGAGTTTCCTTCCTGGCTTCAGCTGCAGGCTGAGCCAGGCAGGACACCATATACGGCAGATCTGGAGGCGGTCATGTGACCTCCAGCTGCCATAGCAACCCCAGGTCCTGGAAGGTATCAGGGGTCATCGGAGAGGTAAGTAAGACGACCCCCTCTCCTCTGTCTATCTTCTATATGCCGCGATCACTATAGATCGCGGCATATAGAACATAGCTAAGGGTTAACATCACTGGGACCTGATCCAATCAGGTCCCGATGATGTTCCCTGTCAGAGCTAACGCTCTGCACTGGAATCGCAGCGCTTGCAGGACCCTGGGGGTCCTGAGCGCTGCGAGACCACCCACCATTTTTAAACGTCAGCGCTGCACAGAGCCCAGCCAGCACCGACGTTTATCTACAGTGGGCGGTCGGGAACCGGTTAAGCACTGTACTCTGTTTTGTAAATTAAATATAAAAAGTAATACGTTTGTTCCTTGCTGCTCTAACCGCACATACAATTCCTGGTGATGATGAGAATAGCTTGGTTGTGTTACAATATGAATGCCAGAGAGCAAGAAGAGTACTGTTACACACATGCCGCTAGGTTCAGATAGGGTGAGACGGGTTTCATGAATTCTTTGGAATCCTGGGGGAACCATTACTTAGGGCTACCATAGGCTGCAGCTTCTCTCAGGCACATGATAGATTCAACTGCTCTTTTTCAACAGATTAACAGTGGAATTTAAATTGAAGCACGGCCAGTGCAATTCAGGGATATTACAGCAACAATCTTCATTACAGTACAGTCTGAGTTTCTTGAGCAACCGGCTCCAGTAACAATACAGTAGTTTCTTCACAAGGCACAGTATTACAGTCTCTTCAGTAGCATAATTCAGCATAGGTTAGATCTCTTAGCAGCACACGTCTATGCATACACAACCACAGGCTTTTTCTTCACAAGGAAACAATAGTGCACAGCATTCTTTTTCCTGCATGGAGATGGAGGGAGGAGGTTTTGATGAGGGAGATGATCCCTGTGACACAATTATTTCCAATCCTTATCTTTCTGCCCAATAATACTCCACACTGTTAGTTCAGGGAGTTTATCAGACCTGTGTTTAGTTTCTCTCCTGATCTGAATCCTGTTCAGTTGCCTTCTGTCAGATCCAGATAACACACCACCTTTCTCTTCAGCTTCAGCCAGACTACAATAGTAAGTTCCCCACAATCTCCCTTGGGCTCTGCTAAAACACTCACTGTCTCCTATGACTGTGTTAACCCCTCTAGTTGCTGGATGTTTCTGAAGCACAACACTTCCAGTCTCCTGTGCTTGTGTTACTTCTAATAATTGCTGGATGCTTTTGAAGCAACAGCACTATTTTTGCATGTCACAGTACCTGTCAGGTACACAGGAAAACTTGGTGGCGTGTGTTGTAGTGTGTAACCGAGAAGAGGCGTGAGGTAAACTGGCATTTTTCTCATTTTCAGCCTATGAGTGAGTGTGGGAAGAGGAGCCCCCCCTTACAGTAGCATCTAAGGCACATGTGCCGCAACCAAGAAAAGAGAAAATTTTGATTGTTTCAAAATCACAACATGCAGACGAGCAAGTGACATATCGCTGGAATCAGGGTCTAGGCCCCTATGTAATGCTGCTCTCAGATTACCTAGCAAAAAACCTGGTGACAGATTCACTTTAATAATTTAAAACTACTATACTTGATCTCATGTAACCTTCTATTCTTTCTATATTAGTAGAGAAGTGTTTCTCACATGATGTAGATAAAACAAGACCTTGGCATTTAAGTATGTCTTGTTTTCTATTTCCAGGATATCAATCAGGAGCATTTCCACAGGACGGTGATCCGCAGTCCATTTATCACACACTTAAAGTTGAAATCATTTGACCTTTCTGATATTTTTGTCAAAACATCTAACTTCTGCTTTAGTGAACGGAGCGTGGATGACACAGAATGCTCACCCTGGGGGCAACTGTCTCCAGAAAATGCTTCTATTAATGGTAAATCCACAGCATTTTACAAACAAGAAAGGGGCAAAAGGTCTGTGAGACATAACACAAACATCTGCAAGATTTTTTTTTCCATTTGAAGTTTTGAAGATGAAGTTTCTGTACAAAGTAAAAAAAATGCAATTCTGATATGGAGCAATCTTATGCATCTCCCAACCCCTATAACTTCTTCCATCATGGCAGCTCAAATATGTAGATATAAGTGCTGGTGATGAGTTACTGTCCACAAGGCAGACCTTTTATTTCTACTCAATTCAGCCATCAGTAGTCGGCCATCATAAGGGAATGTGTGCATGACGTCTTTTTCCTGTCGATTCTGCCTGGAACCTGCCTGAAAAATTACTTAAGAAATGTCAAAAAGAATGAACATAAGCACAGAAATCTTTTGAAAATTCCCGTCTTTTGTAATTCTTTTAACCACATCAGGCTTTGAAAGCTACCTAAAGAAGTTTCCGGACCAATCTTTTAGAGGCTTCCGCTTGGAAAATACCACTTTGTTAGATCATAGAATCATAGAATGGTAGAGTTGGAAGGGACCTCCTGGGTCATCTGGTCCAACCGCCTGCTCAAAGCAGGATTCACTAGATCATCTCAGACAGATGTCTGTCCAGCCTCTGTTTGAAGACGTCCATTGAAGGGGAACTCACCACCTCTCGTGGCAGCCTGTTCCACTCATTAATCACCCTAACTGTCAAAAAGTTTTTTCTAATATCTAATCTGTGTCTCCTCCCATTTAGTTTCATCCCATTGCTTCTAGTCTTTCCTTGCGCAAATGAGAATAAAGATGATCCTTCTACAATGTGACAGCCCTTGACATATTTGTAGACAGCTATTAAGTCTCCTCTCAGTCTTCTTTTTTGCAAGCTAAACATTCCCAAATCCTGCAACCGTTCCTCATAGGACATGGTTTGCAGACCAGTCACCATTCTGGTCGCTCTTCTCTGAACTTGCTCCAGTTTGTCTATGTCTTTTTTAAAATGTGGTGCCCAAAACTGTACACAGTATTCCAGATGAGGTCTGACCAAAGAGGAGTAAAGACCGATAATGACTTCACGTGATCTAGACTGTATGCTTCTGTTAATACATCCCAGAATTGTATTTGCCTTTTTTGCTGCTGCATCACACTGTTGACTCATGTTCAGTCTATGATCTATTAATATACCTAAGTCTTTTTCACATGTACTGTTGCTTAGCTCTATTCCTCCCATTCTGTATATGCTTTTTTCATTTTTATTGCCCAGATGTAGTACTTTGCATTTTTCCCTGTTAAAAACCATTCTGTTGGTTGCTGCCCACTGCTCGAGTTTATTTAGGTCTTTTTGAATCCTCTCTCTCTTCTCTAGTATTAGCTATCCCTCCTAGCTTTGTGTCATCAGCAAATTTAATCCTCAATTCCTTCATCTAAATCATTGATAAAGATGTTGAACAATACAGGTCCCAGGATGGAGCCCTGTGGTACCCCACTTGAGACATTCATCCAGCTGGATGTGAAGCCATTTACAACCACCCTTTGAGTCCGATCACTAAGCCAGTTATGAATCCACCTAACAGTTGCCTGGTCCATTGCATACTTGGTCATTTTTTCAATAAGGATGGTGTGAGATACTTTGTCAAATGCTTTGCTGAAGTCAAGATATACTATATCTACAGCATTTCCCTGATCCACCCAGTCAGTGATTCTGTCATAGAAGGAAATTAAGTTAGTCTGACATGACTTGTTAGTTACAAACCCATGCTGACTCTGGTTAATCTCTTCATTCTTATCCATGTACTTACATACATGTTGTTTAATAATTTGTTCAAAGATCTTTCCTGGTATAGAAGTCAGACTCACCGGCCTATAGTTCCCTGGGTCCACCTTCTTCCCCTTTTTGAAGATAGGAACAACATTTGCTCTTCTCCAGTCTTCTGGGACTTCTCCTGTTCTCCAAGAATTTTCAAAGATTATGGTGAGTGGTTCTAAAATTTCTTCTATGATCTCCTTCAGTACTCTGGGGTGTAATTCATCTGGACCTGGAGACTTGAACTCACTTATGTTAGCTAAATATTACCTCACAATCTTTCTGTTTACAGATAACTTGGATTCCTCTATTCCTTTAAAAGGACAGTGAAGATCAGTTGATGTTACATTTTCTTTCTGAGAGAAAACAGATGCAAAATAGGAATTAAAAAGTTCGGCCTTCTCAACATCCTCTCTTACCATTTCTCCATTTTCATCCTGTAAAAATCCTATAGCATCTTTGACTTTTCTTTTACTTTTGACATACCCCCAAAATCCTTTTTTATTGCTTTTGACATCTCTTGCAAGCCTTAATTCATTGTCAGCTTTAGCTAACCTGATACGTGCCCTACAGGATCTGCAGACTGCATTATAATCTTCTTTAGATATGCCTCCCTCTTTCTATTTAATAAACATTTCTTTCTTTCTTTTTAGCATGTGTTTAAGTTCTGTGTTCATCCATCCTGGTTTCCTTAAATGCTTTTATGTAGAATTAAAACATAAAAATATAAAATGTGACTCTCTGTGTCGAGCACTGAGAGTCCTCCTTCGTGTGTCTGTTATTGTCTGCAGTGCTGACATCACCTCAACAGTGCAGCAGCCAATCAGTTCCACAGTAGCTATCTCTGTCTAGATGGCACGAGTTGCTCAGAGTCACTGATCTCAGTGTTTGGCTGAAACAAAGTCGATGTGATGAAGTTGCATTTTCCAAAAATGGAAACCCCTTTAAGGCCACGACCCAACTATCAGTATTTGGTCAGTATTCGGTCAGTACTTTTTCTCAGGAATGGGAGCCCAAACCACGAGTGGATGATAAATGTAGAATTGGTGCACTTGTTTCCATTAAACCTTAGTCTGTTTCAGTAGGCTCCACAATTATGGGGAAGACTGCTGACTTGTCAAAAGGCAGTCATTGACACACTCCACAAGGAGGGTAAGCCACAAAGGGTCATTTCTAAAGAAGCTAGCAGTTCACAGAGTGCTGTATTCAAGCATATTAATGGAAAGTTGAGTGGAAGGAAAAAGTGTGGTAGAAAAAGGTGCACAAGCAACCGGGATAACCGCAGCCTTGAAAGGATTGTTAAGAAAAGGCCATTCAAAAATTTGGGGTAGATTCACAAGGAGTGGACTGCTTCTGGAGTCATTGCTTCAAGAGCCACCACACACAGATGCATCCAGGACATGGGCTACAAGTGTCGCATTATTGTGTCAAGCCACTCATGACCAATAGACAACACCAGAAACGTGTTACCTGGCCAAGGAGAACTGGACTGTTGCTCAGAGGTCCAAGGTGTTGTTTTCAGATGAAAGTAATTTTGCATTTCATTTGGAAATCAAGGTCCCAGAGTCTGGAGTTAGAGTGGAGAGTCACACAATACAAGTTGCTTGAGGTCTAGTGTGAAGTTTCCACAATCAGTGCTGGTTTGGGGAGCAATGTCATCTGCTGGTGTAGGTCTGTAACGGGTGGCAGGGTGGTAGTCATTGGCGAGTGCCACATCTGTTTCAGTGACTTTATCTTCACCCTGGCCCGCTACAGAAATATGGGGACATGCCTGGGTGTGTGTGTGCTGTGGTGCTTCTGTGGAGCGAGCCTCTATATTCACTTCTGACCCGCCATCCCGTGTGTCGATTCTTTTAGCCTTCAGAAGGAGAAGAACAGACAGTTTGATAAAAACCAAGTCTATTTTACTTGTCAAACTATCAGCATACAATGGATAGCAGGAATTACACTTATTCACTTCTGCACCAAGCAGAGGCACATTCTTGGTGGTTACTGGCGACGTCACAATACTGGTGGCAAATGTTGCTGACAATTCACAGTCTAGGCAGGGGAACTCCATATTACGAATGCAGCGTCACCCGGGTCAATGTGTTTTGCCATGGAGCTGCACTCAGACCAATCTTTCCTCGGGAACAGATAAAAGGGAGCTTCTCCCACTATCTTCTTCTCTTTCTATTGCGGCGAGGTAGATCTGGTAGAAGGTCCTATCGGCCGTCGTCCGGGTCATCTCCCGTAACTTGTCCCATAAGAATTTATTGGCTAACCCAGAAATGAACTGATCCCACAACAGCCTGTCCACTTCCTGGAAAGCTCCCATGGCTTCAGGGTCCCGCCATTGAATTTCATTCAGCGTTTCTGGCAAAGCATTGGAGTATTGCATTAGAGTCTCGCCCTCACATTGCGGCCGATTAAAAACAGAACTTCGCAGATGCATCACTGTGACACCCCTTTACCTGTGGGTTCCCTCCAGCAGTGCAAGTATCTTATCTAAGGTGTCTCATTCAGACTCGGGCCTGACCATTACTGTCCGCCTGGCGTCACCGTGTAGTGCATTCAATGCTATCTCTGCTCGCAACTCCGGTATCAAATGGCTAATTTTAATCACACTCCGCTATTAAACATACTTTCTGTCCAATCTTGCAACAACATATTTTTACCTTCATACTTCGGCAAATGCTGTAATACTGTGCAAGTCGAGAGGTATCCCGCCGAAGCTAAAACAGCGGGAGGTTGATTCAGTACCTCGGCTGGGGCCACCGCTGCTACGGTGTCGTCTCCCTCCATGTCCTTGTCCAAGGCAACGCTGTGTCCTGCCGACTACGCCAAGTTGTAGACCGAGTACCGAGGGGGTCTCTCACAGAGCACAGTGGACCGAGGACAAAGGATACTAGAGTCAATTTGTTTGGATAACACCTTTTTACTAAAGACTGGAACTAGGTTGCCCCGGCAATGCAAATAAGGAACAACAATAAATCTCACACACACCTAGCTCAATATAGCTAGGACCCCTGCGCTACACAACCGGCAGGCCCAGGTTGTACTAACAACAGAACTATAATTTGCCTACCCAGTGGTTCCGCCTAATGCAGTAACCGAGCGTTACCCAGAGGAATGATGTAAATGGATGGGTGCACAAGTCAGCCCGTACAGTGGTGTAGTGAAAGAGTTAACAAACTTAACCAATCTCTATGTTTACAATACAGTTATACTAACTATACACCATCTTACCACAGGGGGATGTCTCTAACTAAGGTTTGCCCAAGACCTGCCTACAACCAATGTCTTTGAGAACTGGTGGTGTTTGGGACATCATTTGAGGATCATCTTCAGAAGCTTTGGCGGGTCCTTCAGCGACTTCAGACACTGAAGATCTACACATGCCTGATCCCATGGCGGACACTCCTCGGTCTACTACCACCTGGGCCCAAGAGCATTGGCGGCGTCTGAGAATGGTACACAGGGTGGCGGGTGAGTGGTTGAGACAGGTGACCCATCATGACCCGAGACCGGTACAGCAGGAGGTGTTTGCCCCAGGGAAAAGAGTGCTGGTTCGAGTAAAACAACAGTCTGGAAAGTGAGATGATTGGTGGGAGGTGGTACCATACGTGGTAAAAAGGAGAGTAGGTGTCGATATCCCTGTGTATGAGGTGAAACCGGTGGAAACTGGGGGGCCTATGAGAAATCTCGATTGCAACAAGTTGCGATGGTGCCAGTCTGGGTATTGCCCCACAACGCTATGGGCTAGATGACTTCATCTGGGAAGGTGTGTCGAGGATGCCAACCTCTAGCGGGGTGGCATGTAAGAGTGAGCTGTGTGGACATTGCCACTTTATCAGCCTCCGGCCACCAGAGGTCCCTGTCGCCTCTAAAAGAAAGGACCATTTTGGTGATCTTGTTGGTGTAAGTCAGCAAAAAGAGGAGCTAGAGAAGAGAGAGGAGAGAGATGGTGGAGCTTCACTCCAAGAGCTTGGTGTGTGCAGCATGCAGAGATCGTGATAGAGCTTTTCCTGAAGGAGAAGCTTTTCCTGTGACTCTGGCCAGAGGGAAATAGCTACCTTGAAGGGACAACCATTATTGGATGCAGAGCTGGATTCCTCCCCCGGGCATCTGAGAGACGTGAAGGACCCTCTGCTAGCCTTACAGACTGAAATCCTGTAACAAGTGCATGACCCTCTCCTCAGACTCCAGTTTCATCAGAGAGCAGTTACTGGCCAGTAAGATCTAAGCTCAGATATCACCACAGGATCCTGTTGGTATATGCAAATAGCAGAAATAGTTTGGCGACAAACAACAGTTCTCAAAAACATTGGTTGTAGACTAGTCTTGGGCGAACCTTAGTTAGAGACTCCTACCTGTGGTGAGACTTCATGCTTCCCTCTGCCGACAAGCTTTTTGGAGATGTAAATTTCATTCTCCAGCAAGACTTGGCCCCTGTCCACACTGCCAAAAGTACCAATACCTGGTTTAAAAACAACATTATCACTGTGCTTGATTGGCCAGCAAACTCGCCTGACCTTAACCCCATAGAGAATCTGTGGGGTATTGTCAAAAGGAAGATGAGAGCCACCAGACCCAACAATGCAGACAAGCTGAAGGCTGCTATCAAGGCAACCTGGGCTTCCATAACACCTCAGCAGTGCCACAGGATGATCGCCTCCATGCCACGCCGCATTGATGAAGTAATTGACGCAAAAGCAGCCCCGACCAAGTATTGAGGACATTTACTAAACATACATTTCAGTAGGACAACATTTCCGATTTTAAAAACATTTTTCAAGCTGTTGTTATAAAGTATTCTAATTTACTGAGATAATGACTTTTGTGTTTTCATTGGCTGTAAGCCATAATCATCAACATTAACAGAAATAAACACTTGAAATAGATCATTCTGTTTGTAATGACTCCATATAATATAGGAGTTTTACTTTTTGCATTGAAGAACTGAAATAAGTTAACTTTTTGATGATATTCTAATTTTGTGAGAAGTACCTGCAACTAATTTATTCCACTCTATAGCCTCTATTAAATGGTGTGTCCAGTTCAACATGAAAAATGTGTTGAAAGGTCCTCTTTAAATGCCACTGTAAACTTCTAACAGCGGCATATAAAGTGTGCAGTCTGGAGGGACACGTCATTCAATGTGCCCATCGATCTATAAGAGCGGCAGTTTCTGCTAAAGACCTTCTTGTCTAACCTGATGGTTCTCATTCTCCTGTGAAGATCAGCTTGTGGAAGGGCTTCATGGGAGATCATAATACTGTAGTATTGCAGAAAATAGTACAAGTTAAAAAAACAGTTCAATTAAGTTCCCAATTTGCAATAGATATTTGTCTGCCCAACGTCTCTCTCCCTACACTCCCACCCACATACAGGAACGCTCCGCTTAACCAAGTTCTCCTGAGTTTTCTATGAGAGAGCTGCTGCTAGGACAGTCTTATCTCAGGGAGAACAAAAGGATCAGACAAGCCGGATCCTTCTCTCTCTCTCCCAACATCATCTGTTGGGGCGAGTTTGGATGGTTTCATACACATTGGCCTTTCAGACGATTTTGTCGGGTTCAGAAGATGCTCGTTTAATGTGTATGGGGGCCATTCGTTTTTAACGGACTAGAAGGAACAATGCAATGAAGATTGTGCTAAGTTGGGCTGATACTTAGTAACTTATAAACCTGCAGGGAACAACTGTTGTTAAAAACAATGTCTGTGCACTGAAGAAAAGTCCTTAATGATGAGCGCAGTTAATATTCGGCTCATCGTGAATGGGTGTATGTAGTGTATCGAGCTGAGCCCTTCTCATTTCTGGCAGATGATGGATGTGTTATAATAAAATATAATACTGTAAACATAGAAATACACAGAAGAAATATAGACATACATAAATGCCTATTTTTTTATGTGTCTATATGTTTTTATTATAATTTTTATGTTTTGTTTTCCCGACAACTAGTTGGCGGTCATGATAATGGCCAATGTAAACATGCGCCTACATGTTGCATGCACATAAACTTATATTCCAGCTCATTTCTTTTGGTTTTGCGTTAGGTTTTCACACTTAGAGGAAATAAGAGCATGGCCTCCTTTACTTTGAGTTGGACATTACGTTTATATAGCTTGCCATGGCTGAGTGTCCATTAGTCTGAGTCTCGGTCCTGCTCGGCCCTTATTCACATTAGGTTACGACCGTCTTGAGTAGAGTCACCATGACGTGGTGATAGCTTTTAGGCTTTTTGATCAAAACAATGTTAACTAAGTACCATATGTAATATTCATGCACTATTGCTGTTTATTTACTTACTTTCTCATTTTGTTTTTATCTTCCGTTTTATTAAAAATTCATGTGTATCAAAAAGTGAGAGATTTACACTTTTCTTTTTGTTCTTCTCATGTTTTCATTGTTTGTACAGTAGTAATGTGGGTCCCAAGAATCAGTTTTATCTGGGGGTCCCAGGCACTACTCTCCGACACTGATTACCCTCATAGTAAGAAAATACATTGTATCATTTAATGTGTGAACTTTAATAACTTGCAACTTTTACATCCATTTCATATAATTCTTTGTGTTTCCATTAGAGCACATTTGTTTTCTATTTTTTCCCCAATTCCCTTTAATAAGTGGGTCACCCAGGATCACATCCCAAAAAAATTGTGCCTTTTATGTCTACTTGGTGACAGGTGCAATGATTTTATTTTCATTGCAAGGAAAGCGTAGTTAAAAAGGAATCAGAAGAAAGGAGCAGTCACGGTGTTCATCACAGCGCTCAATTTATGAGTAAGACTCTTGCTGTGCTTAAAAGAGATTAGAAAGGTGAATAAAATAACGGTTTTCCGAAGCCAGGAAAGGGTTCAACAACTGCTGAAAGTATTTTAAGTAAAGGCTGAGGTCTTGAGACTGGCAGAGATGTTGTATTTACTGAGGCTCTTTTAAGGGGTTATTCCCACTATTGCATTACTTTTCGCAAAGCACAGTACAGTATATGCATACTTATTGTTGATATACAGACCAAGCCAATCACAAAGATTCTTTCTCTATACATAAAGCTTCAAATAGCTGCATGGGCAGTCCTATTCTTACACTGCAAAAACTACATTTCCCAGCAGCACCCTGCTTTTCTTTAGTGCTGCAGGCCTCTCCCATCCCCTCATGTGTGATATTGACTAGCCTCACCTCTCTTAGTTGATGATTCAGAGATGTGATGGAAGCTGGCTGACTTATGAATGTGTAAAATAGCGTTGGCTTCCAGCGCATCTCCACTATGCTGTGTTGAGCTCAGCTGTACCGCTACCCCAGATACAGTATATGGGACATCAATCTAAACTATGCTAGTTCAGCTCTATTTCTTTTGTACACTGTATGGTTATATATGCTAGTTCTCACACTTTACACTGATGAGGAGCAGCACCCCAGAGCACTGTGTTTGCAAATTGAGATTTTGATATGACTTTTATCCTAAATCATGTGGCAAGGCTCGATAAAGAGTCAATATTGACTTTTATAATTGCTACTTCTAAGGATATGTGCACACGGTGCGGATTTGCTGCGGTTTTGACGCTGCGTTTTTATGCAGCGCCAAAACCGCAGTGGCCATATGTTACAGCTTAGTGAATGGGATTTCGAGAAATCCCATGCCCACTATGCGTTTTTGTGCACCTGCGGATCACCTGCGGAAACTGACATGAGGTGCATTTTTCAGATCCGCAGCATGTCTATTTCTCTCGTGGAAACGCATGCAGATTTTCCCCATAGATTTGCATTCGATGAGGAAAATCCGCATGTGTAAAAACCGCATGTGTGTTTTTGTGTGCGTTTCCGCAGCGTAAATAAATCAATCAATCAATAGATCAATAAAGTTTATTTAAAAATAAACTATTCTCTAATTTCAACATGAAGACATGTAAAACGTATGCATAAAAACCGCATCAAAAAACGCATGCGGCAAAACCGCATGTAAAAACCGCACCAAAAACCGCAAGTAACCTAATTTACATATTAGATGCGGAAATGGTGCAGAAATTCTGCAGCGTCAAAACCGCAGCAAATCCGCACTTAATAGGTGGCACTGGAGTTCTAGTCCTATTCCTCTCTGACGAGGCAATGTGCATATTGTATGTGCATATTTAATTTTCCATTGGAGCATTGAAAGGCTTTAAATCCTCCTCACATTGGCATGCCAGTCTTGGCATGTCAAGTTAATGTCACGAGAAACGTTACCCCTTGGATCCTAAACATAGAGTACACTCTATGTCAGTAGTAGAGGCACAGCAAAGTTATGCTGGAGACAACTGAGAGAGAATGCACTGCTTGTGCTCACCCAGGAGCAGTGGAACAAGAACAAGATGGATCCACTGGCAATGATTAAATAGTGCCTAGAGCGGCATCTTTAAAGGAATGATGTGCGCAAAATGGGGCAGATTGAAAAATTAGTTATATTTGCACAAATGAAAAAAATATATATGTACATTATTATAGGACAACATTATGATTTGGGGGTAACCCTTTAACACTTTTTGTAATGTAAATCATAGCATATACCATATTCCTGTGACTAGCCTTCAGGTCTACTGAGTATTAGCTTGACCAAGTGGGAAAGCATCTAGAATCGATGCAGTTTTGCTATGACTGCAAGGTGCATGCTTTAGCCTGCACTTACAATTACAAGGAGGAGAACAGGTTGAACGCTGAAACACAGGCAAAAAGAGAGAAGGGATTTCTTATATGTTAAGGGGAAATGAATGTTATATATCTGTCAAAAAAAAGTCTGGAGTAATTGTTTCTTTGTCATGCAAATGTTAAATAGATCCATTGATTTTTTTTTAAATACTTTCTAAAATGATTCCATGTGTAAGCGTTTTCTATATAAATTGACTGCAGGAAAAGCTACTTTCATAGACAAGAAAAAGTCATGTGGCTGACTGCACTTGGACAAAGAAAATCAAATCAGGGTTTATCTGGATTAAATCATTTTTTGTTATAAGAACACAGGTTTCTTTGATATGAAAATCATGAAACAAGAATAAGCTGCTCAAGTCTAATTCATGACATTTTTATTCTTTTCCCTCAACTCTTAGAAAACAAGCACAGGTAGCTGTGATGGATGGAGAGGTTACTCAAAAATGTTTTTTGTGTAAAAATTCATAATTAAAAATCCATTAACGGACGGATACAAAAGCTGATGAAAGTTCTGAATCAGCCTTACACGTTATAAAAAATATATATATATGAAAGGTGCGAACCCAGCCTTTTACCTGCATGTGAAGATGTTCGGTTGTGGGTTTTAATAATCAACTAGACAGGTTAACGATGCAACAATATTTTATTCCTTACACCAATGTTTTACAACAACTCCAGGTAAAAGGCCAAAATACCATTGTCTCAGTCCACAAGATCCCCTTCCCGGGATGGTAGTTCCATTGCCTTTGTGCCAGGCGATACTCACTTTCTCCCAACTTTTGGTTGTCCCACAGATTTCGTATCTCCAGCCATTACAGACTGTATACACATTCCACGATCATCCATGACAGATAAAGCAAAGGAAGCAAAGGTATCCAGTAGCAACAGTCCTTTAAGAAAGTTTAAATTCAAACGACATATCCCACAACTGTACTGTAGCACGTTTATCCAGTCCTGTCGGTACTGATCTCCAAATCTCCATAGACCATTCATCCATACCTCGGCTACAAGACCTCAGCTTCGATCCTATCCCTTCGACAACATGCCACACAACTCCCTGATGAAACATGTGAATTATTGTCATACCTCCCTGGGATCAGACTCCTGGATGGGCAGAAGCGTTCACACCCTCCCCCCCAAAGATAAGTGTGCATTAGTGGAAGTATTTTTTCTCAGGTCGAAACCATGACCTGAGACTGCGTGTGAGATCCCCTGTGGTGATGGCTCTGCTAGGTCTTAGTAGACCATCCACACAATGGGACTAGTGACTGTTATAACAATGGCCTGAGGCTCCCGAGATACTAATGAGATTAATGGAATTTACATTTAGCAATCTTTTGTCTGGTCTTATGTAGACATAAGTTCTAATCAGCATGTCTTCCTCTGCTTACTGTCATTGAATAGAAACATTGATTTCTGAAGCTGGACACTTTACAAGTGAAATTAGTGCAGATAAAGTGACAAGCAAGCACAACATTATTAAAACACAGCAGGCAAACCTCTAATAAAACATAATCATAACATCAACGGAAACGGAGCTCCATGCTGAAAAAAGTCTGAATCACTTGTAGCCGCGACTCCGCTCTTCATGCATTCAATAGTCTCTAGAACAAGGCCAGCTCCTATAATCGCCAAAAGTCGCAAAATTTTTGCGGAATTGCTGAGATGCGAAAATATATTGATACTTATTAAAGTGTTTACTCCAGATTTCGAGCAGAAGCACATTAACGAATTGTCCCCAGTTAGTTAAAATAATGGACAGTGGATTCTCCAAAATTAATCTAACCACTGGGATGCACCCTTACCCTTCAGGAATGCCATAGTCAGGCTTCCAAACAACCAGAAAACTATATTATCCAGATTCTTCTCACTGTATTAAGAAACAAGCCTGAAATAAAAATTCCTTTGTGGCCTTCATGGATATGATATTTTACAATGATGATGTGGAGCAAACTCTACCCTTGCAAGAAGAGTGCTGGTATCTTCCTTCCTTTGGAGTATATAATCTGGGGAAGCTTAAAGAGATCAGGGGGATGTTTGAATTAATTACCAAGCATCATCGTGTATCTCTAAATGACTTTCTCCTCGCTGGACCCAATCTGACCAATAACCTAGTGGTAGTGCTCAGGAGATTCAGAAAATAGGCAGTTGCATTACAGCTGACAGTGAACAAAAGTTCCATTGTTTTGTTGGTCAAAAAAATTGCCAAAATTAACTGGAGGAAGCCATGGGCACTGGGAACTGCACATCCTTGAGAAGTGTGTTGTAAATGCTACTTTCAGAGATTGACAGCTTGCTGCTGTTAAAGACAGGTGCTGGCTGTGCAGTACAGCAGTTAGCTGCTGACAATAATGCTCCTGAGCCAGCATCAAATACAAGAACCTGACATATGATATGTCAGGAATCACCACAGCGTTGACACCGGGCATATTTCACCGTTGCCGTCATGCGGTCAGCATTTCATCCGAAATCGCGAGCACACAATCCAGACTACTTGATAAGTGGGTATCGCCAAGCAACCAGTGAGAATATGGCTTCACACCGCTGGGTTCCAAAGCATGGAATATGCTTTTACGCCCTCCGTATGGTCACTGTCAGCTTCACAATAGCCCAATTATTAATATCCTCTGCCCCCACCGGCCGAGTTTGAAATATAATGCAGGCCTGGCCGGACGCTTGCATTTTGGTAGCGTATATGGCTTCAGGGAAGAGAATGATTACAGGACAAAAGAAACAGAAATTTTATATTTAATCCAAAAGGGAGGCAGTGTTTAAGAAAAACATATACAAGGATGTTACAAAGGAGACATTAAAATACACAAGCAGTTACATAAAATAAACAGGATAAAAGAAAACAACATACTCTATAAAGATTGCTGCGACAATTCAATATAGGTGGAGGAGGGGCTCCCCAGTTTGATTTGAGCGTTATCGAATGCGACCCGTTGCTTATAATCCTTATACCCCCTGGCAATGAGTGCTCCTCTATTGTCCATGGGTTCTCTTATACCTAAGAGGAGATCTGTCCACACGCCCCTTGTGGTGACATCATGTGGGCTGGTCTCCAGCCTGTACATTTTTATTAAAAACACTAATTTCTGCAATAACTCATTGCTCGTTGATTGCAGAATCTTGCAAAAGACGCCATTTTTTCCATTATGATTTTACCTTCATTTAGAGACCACACATCGCATAGCTGCAGTCTGCTATTCTGGTGTTTTTGCGCTACAGCTCGCTGATTCTGCTTACAGCCATGGAAAACTATTCATACATTCCTGGGCTGATTCTGCCACTAGAAATATAGGTCCCATTATTGCCGGACGTATGGAACTCACAATATTTTATATTTCATATCGGAGTCGGCGTGTCTATGGATTTTTTCTTTGAAGCTCGGGAAGCAAGCTCCAACAGTTACACGCGAATTATTCCAATCCTGCCATTAATTACCCCTGCGTCTTTCAGGGACAAGATGCTTGCATTCTACGTAGCTTGGTGGCACCTCTTGGCTGCCATTTGTTTGTGTGAGTTTTTTGGCTGTGGGTGATAATTTGCAGGAAGACACTGTAGATTGTCATCTCTGGACTGTCAGCTCTCAAAAGATGGATAAGGGAGGGGGTGAAGAGAGGTTGGGGAGGAATGGTCAATGTCTATGACAGACTTTCAATGTTCATCAATATTTCCCTGACATGATATAAATGTATGTAATATGTTGAGAAGAGGTTAAATTTATAATGTACTAGTCATTACCTAGGTTACCCACCACCTTGTAGTCCAGCATGGCTGGTTACGGTTACTTAGGGAAAGAGCCGCATGCCAACTAGGCTCTATTCTTTACTTAACTTCCTGTGATTCATCCAGCTTCAGTCTCCCTGTGCTTCTCTCACTCATGAGAGGCAAAGCTTCCTGGGGAGAGAGAGCACAGTTCAGGTCAGCGGTATGACTATGCCATGGGTCTGAACTGTCACTCTTCACAACCTGCAAAGTAGAAAGCCAAGGACCAGAAACAATCTGCTCCTAAAGATTCATCTTGAGACAACCCCTTTAATTGCTCTCAGTAAAATAAAATAAAATAATCTTGTACATATGATATAAAACTAAAATAAGTGATGTTGCAAATCAAACTTTCTAGACTACTTCATCAGGACTGGTAAAACAAAGTATCTGGAGAAACACATAGACATACACAAAAAGAGCAGAGACACGGGATAATAAGTGGATATTCAAGAAATACAATGAATGAGTGGTAATTTTCTCAGAAGTTGACTCGAGTAAATGCACATTTTATCATTTTGTGCGAACCCTTCAAAAGCTATAGGAATCCCTGGCCAAAAAGAAAATTTTTTTTGCCTTTTAAAAAACAATAGAGATACTTTCTGCATGGCAGAAAATATTTTAGGGCCAATATAAGGTGGTTTTCGAGTTCTCTGTGAATTAGGCCTCAGTCGCTACAGGAAGCTATGGCCTCAAGTCCAAACAGTTGCTCAACCGTGCGAGAAGCAGTGGCTCTTGATTGTGTGCCACAATGAAAGCTGCCCACAGAGCCTCAACGCAATTCAGAATCTCCACGCTTGGATATCTTCCACTTTCTCTTCAGTTACTGGACTTCTCCATACGGTGCACCCCAGATTTGGCCATCTGAACTATCCTGCACAGAAGGTGCGCACAAATTTAAGTTGAGAAAAGGCCTCACATTAAATCCCAAAGCGAAACAAACCTTCCATGCCATAGACCAGCTGCCCTGAAGAGGAGAGACAATCTAGTGTGAGGCTTGCTTTGGTTGTTTGGGCTGGTGCAATGTTCCTCTTTTTGACGAGCTGCTGAACTTGACTTTTATCCTGCTGCTCCTGCAATTGGCTCTCAATACTCACGCCTATCCTAGCAGCTATGGAACAATCTGGTCATATCATTACACAGATTCAATTTTTTATCTTTTGCTTTTCTCATAACCCAATTTTGCTTTAAAAGATAAGGAATGGCTATATGTTTGCTACTGCATTTTTATTAGCAGTCATTTACTGCCACCTTCTGAAATTATTGGTAAGTACAATTACGTTCTGTTCTATCTGGGTAGAACAGTTCTATATATGTTAATATATGATTAAAGAATAACACTGACCTCTCTTTTTTACAAACCTTCCTGAAACCTATAAAAAAACCTTCATGTTTTTCCATGATGCTCTGAGTATAGCCCCTGGTCTAAAAATCCAACAAAGTTATAGATAGATATAGATCGATAGATAGATAAATAGATAGATAAAATAAATTGGGTAGATGTCCTGTAGATATTTAATGTCACAAGTCTCCTGCATATAACAAACTAGCACCCTTTAGTGCCTTTCATGTGACACTGAAGGGTGTTTAGCCTTATTTAACCTAGTTAATAAATAATTAGTTTAAAAAATGGTGTGTGGTTCCCCCTTTTTTAATAAACAGCTAAGGGAAAGCAGACAGCTGTGAGCTGATGTTATTATTCTGGGAAGAAGAAAATATCCCTAGAGCTTCCAAGCCTCATAATATCAGCTCACAGTTGTCTGCATAGCCTTTCCTGGTTATTAAAAAGAAGGGACCGGACAAAAAATGACAATGGGTGCGAGAAAAAAATAGTATGGCACACAGACCATGTGTGTGACATCCAATTTTTATGCATACATCTCAAAGGAAACCCGACATTTCATCAGTCAAGTACAGTAAATTCACTGTCAGAATAGAATGGATAGAATAGAAAGAAATGTCAGTGAGATATATAATTTGTACTTTGCATGTGTAGTTTTCTAAACTTGTATCTAGCTAATAATTAAATAAATGAAAAAATGTTGTGAGGTCCCCCTTATTTTTACTAACCAGCTGAGGGAAAGCAGGCAGCTGTGAACTTGTGTTATTATTCTGTGAAGGAGCCAAAATCCATGGAGCTTCCCAGTCTATTAATAACAGCTCACAGATGTCTGCTTAGCCTTTATTGATTATTAAAAATGGGAACCTCAAAAAAATGAAGCGGGGTCTCCTCTATTATTAATAACCTGCTAAGGTGAATGTGATAGATGGGGGCTGATATTAATAGGCTGGGAAGTGCCATGGATATTGGCCCCTTCCCAGACTAGCAACACCAGTTCTCAGCCTCCCCAGAAATGGCACATTCATTAGATGCACCATTTCTAGAGCTTAGCCTCAGCACTTCCCAATTGGCCTAGTGTGGTCTCAATTGGGTTAATGGTTTTGAGGTTGATGTCAGCAGTGTAATGTCTGCTGACATCAAGCCAGAGATTAGTAATGGAGAGGTGTCTGTCAGACACCCCCATTACTAACTCTGTAGTCAAAAGAAATTAACACACACATACAAAAGTCCTTTAATTTAAAAAAAGCACTCCCTGATAATTAAACTCTTTCACCCATTTATTAGAAAAAAAATAATCCACAATCTATAATATGGACATCCCATGAAGATCCCCGATTATGCAACATTCGGAGTCTGTGATGAGCAGTGACTTCAGTAATGTTACCGCTCACCACAGCCACTGAAACACACTGAGAGTAGCGTGAGGACCAGAGGCAGTTATGAGCGGTGACGTCATTAAGGTTACCATAGGTCACAGCCGGGGGTTCTCATGATAACCTCTCTGTGAGCTTCTAGCTGTGAACTGCAGTGAACTACGTAAGGTTACTGCAGTCCACAGCTGGCCGGCTCACAGGAGAAGTGGCTATCCTATTTCATAAGGGTCTTCCCTACACAATTCAGGACACGTTAGTTGATACTCATGACAGATTTATTATGTTATTTGTGGATACTGCTGGCTGCAATGACATGTTATTAAATGTATATGCCCCTAAGGCCACAGCCCCACTCTCAGTATTTGGTCAATATTCGGTCAGTATTTTTTCTCAGGAGTGGGAGCCAACACCAGGTGAGGAACAATCAGAGAAAAGGTATAATAGAAATAAATGCACCAATTCTGCATTTATCACCCACTCCTGGTTTTGGCTCCCACTCCAGAGAAAAAATACTGACCGAACACTGACCAAATACTGATAGTGGGGCTGTGGCCTAATCAGCATGATCCTACCTTTCTCCCTAATCATCTAGCCATTCTGCAACAGAGAAACCATCAAAACATAATTCTAAGGGGTGATTTAAACTCTGTAATTGACCCACAAATGGACAGATCAAATTGTAGTACTCAATCCATATTGACTACTCTACAGCTCTCCCAGATGTTGACTGCATTGTCCCTTTGTGATCTCTGGCGACTCCGACATAGCTCTACTAAAGAATACATATTTTACTCTGTAGCACAGGATTCTTTTTCAAGAATAGATTATCTCTTTATCTTTGATACCATATTTTAGCAATCAACCCACACAGAAATATTCCCAATCATCATTTTGGACCATGTCCCAATCTCTCTCTCCAATCTCTCCCAAATCAATTACAATCTAAATTTTGGACATTCTTTTCTTACCTTGCCAAGTCTGAAGATTTTAGCTCCTACCTTGATGTACCATAAAAAGTTATATTGTCGTACTGTGTAAGCCAGGAAAATCAATGTAAATACTTTTATGCCCAAAGATGACAAAAGTATTCCCAGAGTGATACCTTTTTTGGCTATCCAGGAAAAATATATATTTGCATGCTTTCAGAGCACAGAGGGTCCTTCTTCAGGCTGATTTACAAATTAAATAATAAGACGAGAGCACAACATTTAAGAGATATTACAACAGAACATTTCTTCATGAGGTTGAAGGGGTGATGCCTCCAAAAGATAACCCAAAGACACTAAATTAGGGTTTTTGAAATTGAGAGGTGGTATGAATGTCCCGTTAGTTATCTCGAGTCCATCTGGTGGAGGGTTGAATTGTGTCCTTGTAGTGAGTCAACTTTGAGAAGTTGTGGGTAAACTTGATGGTTGGGTGGAACTTATTGAAGTTATTGTGGAAGGTAACAATCTACCCAGTTCATTGTTATATAAATTTGTGATTGAGGATAATGTCACGTTTGCATGTAGCTGAAAAGTGGGTCCTGGAGTTGGTTACTGGTGGACCCTTGGCACCCCATCAGACAAGGATTTAAGTGGCATGTGACGACACAGCTTTTCTTTTCTCTGCTCCATCTGCAGCACAAAACAAAGATTGTTAAGCCTCTGAAACGTGCAAAAAAATCCTAAGGTTGAGTCAAAGTTATCTCTGGTATTCGTATTTTTCATTCTAGGTTTAATACTAATAGAAAAAAAAGATAGTAACAAAAGTAGATTGTATGTCTTTGGTAAGTGATGTCCACTGATGATTGATTACACATATTGGCAGTTAATGACAATGAAAGATTCCAGGTGTAAGTTCTATATAATTACCCAGTCAATGCAAATTAAAAATTTCTGAAGAAATACAAAAACTCCAGAGATTTCACCTCTTCCTTTCGCAAAGTCATTTCTGCCAGAAAAAAAAGGGTCCCAGATTAATTGTGATGTCAAGGCTCCATTTCAAGCTGTGAAAATAAAGTATTAACCTCTGATCTTCAGCAAAAACTCAGAAAACCCAAGTGTGCATGAAATTGAGTCATTAACTCTGTGATTGATGCAGGCGCCGCTCATAATACAAGCCATGACTACCTGGACTGTAACTAGTTCTAGAAGGGGTTAATGGTTCTTTTTTCCCTATGGTGACATGTGGCTAGCCCCAGAAACCTGTAATTAACACTTTAGTCATGTTCTATATCATATAAGCATAAGTCATCGGCAAACATCCACAGGATACTATTCTCGCACTCTCTAAATGTCAAATATGAGCTGCATCTTATTATCATGCAGAAAGGAAACTTATATAATATAACCTCTATAACAAACACATCTGGAGTAGAAATCCAACAAATAACCCTTCAGGTCCACCCATTCACAGACTTTACAACTGGCCAAATTACTAACGCATGAGACACAGTATCACACTACAGGCTTTAGGCAAGGAACACACTGCATGCCCCTGTGCTTTCGTGGTTTCATAAAAGGCCACAGTCTGAATCCCATTATCAGAGCCCCTGATAGACCCTTCAGCACAATGAGAGAAACAAAGTTAAAAGGGGCATTAAAATACAATTTAATATGTCATTCTGAGGTTTGGTCAAAATGTGGTTTGGGAACGAGTGGCGTTAAAAAAACAGGAGTTGAAGAAAGGAGATCAAGGCCTGTAAGGACGTGATTTTTCCCTACCTTTTATTCTTCTTTATTGTTTTTTTTATTGGATAATGGATCTGTCACATCTATGTACTTCTGAAGCAGGAGTTCTAGGGTGAATATTGCTGTGGCAAATATGAGTATGTTCTGCACCTATAAGTTCGTGAAGAGATCTGAAAGAGCTAAATGCAATGCTGAGGGCGATTGACAATACTGAGAGGAGCATTCTTCTCGTTGAGAAAATGATTAGTGTGGTGCACATGAAGGGTGGAGAAGTGGGTCAGGATGATCAGGTGAGTAGCTAAGTTAATGCAGCAATGGGTGATGGACAAGGGTTTAAGAAAAGAAAAGGCTGCTCCTGATCCTGTACTTCCAAGCAAAATACTCAAATTGAGCGAATATAAAAGGGCATTAGTCTCAGGGATAGCAATCCTAGTTGATACTGCTTTCTCTGACTACCAGGAACACAGGCCACGTCAGCTAGTTGCCAGGTTAGAAGATAATGTAGTTGGGTTAGACAGTTGGTGGTTATAGAAGACTATATAATTAGGAAGATAAGGAGAATATTTGTCTCCAAGACCGCCTCAGCCAAATGGTTTGCTGTTTCCCTGGTGCCAGGGTTTGGCATGTGGTGGAAGATTTTGATAAATTACTAAGGCGGCCGGGTGATGATCCAGCTGTTATCGTCCACATAGAAATCAATGACAGAATAAGTGGTAGGAGGAGGATCTTTAAAAATAATTTTAAAGAATTAGAGTACAAGCCGAAATGAAAGGTCCATTAAGATAGTATTCTTCGGAATACTGCTTGTGCCATGCGCATCACAGTAGAGACAGCAGGAACTTTTCATGCTTGTACTTACTTAGCAACATTGTTTTTTAGGGTTACTGAATTTTTGTTAAGGGAGGGGGTGAATTTATATAGGAAATATTGAAATTGTCACACACCACACCAATATTACGGGCAAGCTAATGTCACATTAGCTTTTTTGATCAAAATCACTGTCTGCCCACTGTGTTTTATACACTGCTCAAAAAAATAACTCCAAGTAAATCAAACTTCTGTGAAATCAAACTGTCCACTTAGGAAGCAACATGATTGACAATCAACTTCACATGCTGTTGTGCAAATGGAATAGACAATAGATGGAAATTATTGGCAATTATCAAGACACCCTCAATAAAGGAGTGGTTCTGCAGGTGGGGACCACAGACCACATCTCAGTACCAATGCTTTCTGGCTGATGTTTTGGTCACTTGACGACGGACTCTACAACCCACAGAAGTTGCTCATAGATATACTGCCTATACAGTATAACATCCCCCTCTGTTGCCCCCATAGACTATAATGTCCTTCTCTGTGTACCTTATACAGTAACAATGTCCCTCACTATGGCAATCTTGATATGGTAATAGCCATCTGGCAAAGATCACACCATTTAATGACATAATTGCACCGTCTGTGATGGCCCGATGTCACTTGCTGCTGGCTTCAAATGGATGGGTGGCGTGTAGGCTAGTGCAGGGCAATAAGCGAGTTGTCCTCTGCTCCGCAGTAGTTTTCAAGTGGACGTGCATCTGAGGAAGCACCTGCAGCTGAACATAGAGCTGACACCAGTAGGATCCTTGACACTGGTTGCAGTCGCCTCCTTGCAATTATTAGTGTTAGTGCCTACGATGCAGATTTCATGCAGAGCGTTTTTGCCTCTCTCTGGCAGAAAAAAATGCATGCAGATTTACATGCGTTTTTTCTGCCAGAAAGAAGTGCTTTTTCAGCGTTTTTGCATGCGTTTTTGCATGCGTTTTTTCAAGCACTTTTCCAAGCGATTTTGAGCATCAAGTGCTTGACAAGTTGGTCACACAATATAAATCCATGCAACTGGCATGAATTTATATTGTGTGACCAACTTAGATGCTTTAAATGCTGCATCTATAGTTAAAAAAAAAAAGAATTAAAAAGTTAAAAATAAAAAAAGCCTGCATACTCACCTCTCCGGTCCCCTCCCAGCCGCGTTCTCTTTCCTCGGCATCCCGCGTTGTACTTACAGGACCTGCGGTGAAGTCATTTAGTCAGCTGATGGTCACGCGACCATCACCTGACTGCTAACGTCAGCTGTCGTGTGACCATCAGCTGATTAAATGACATCACGGCAGGTCCTGCCAGAAAACCGCGGGACGCCAAGGCGAGAGAACGTGGCCGGGAGGAGACCGGAGAGTTGATTATACAGTTTATTTTTAGTTTTAACTTTTTTATTTCTTTTTTTCACTGCGTGGTAGCTGGAATGAAGAGGAGTTGTAGTCTCCTCTTCATCCCCGGTACCACACGCACCGCGATTACGCTGCAAATTCGCGCCCATTGAATTTAATTGAAACGCAGCAAATCCACATATACCTGCGTGTTTGCTGCGTTTCAATGTTCCTCAATGGCCACTAATTTGCGGCGAAATCGCGGTAGAAATGGTCATGCTGCGTTTTGCAACACAATGCGAATTCGGCGCACTAATTAGCGCATCATGTGTACAGCACATCCGAATTCACATTGCTTTGCATGGCAGACAGTTTTACAAGCGTATTCGCTGCCATAAAAACGCCGCAAAAACGCTACAAGAACGTTTTGTGGGCACATAGCCTTACGCTGCATCTCAGGGACTCACCAGGGGATTCCACACAGACCTTTCTTTGTCTATTGAGCATTCATGGGGAGGGTAATAATGGTCTTGAATTTCCTTCTCCATTTTCCCACCTGATGTACATCAACAACTCTTCTGAGGTCCTTCGAAATCACCTTTCTCAAGGCAAGATACATATTTTCACAACATGATTATGTTAAGATCAGGATTTGATAGATCCCTGTTGTTTAAATAAAACAGGTCTGTTACTGACGGTTGATTGTCATAGCATTGATTAAACAGCCCAGAATAATTTCGCCTTCATGTTATGCGCAAGCCTAAAGGAAATATTGATAATTTTCCTCTTTTAAAAAATGACAAAGTGTAATATTTTCCTCTCATTGGTTTGCTTTGTTTCTCATTATCTATTTTTAGGACTCATGTTAACATCTGATGTAATTTTAGGCCAAATTTATGCAGAAATCTTGAATATTTTAAAGGGTTTGCAACATTTCAAGCACCACTGAGTTACTCTCTAGACAGATAATTAAATTTTGATCTTATAAATGAACATCCTGCATATTTCTCCTTTTAGTAATTACCTGAAAATTATACAAATTATCCACAAGAACTCACAATAATGAATTATCAGGGGTTTACAACCATCGCTGTTCCTAGGACTAGCTCTCTGAAGTGGCGTCCTCATTAGTGGTAATTAATAGAAATTTACGTGAACAATGGTGGATAAAAGTACCTCGGCACTGAGGTGGGGACAGAAGGTCCCTATGGACATTCACTCTCCAAGTAATAAAGGAATTATTGGAATCCAATTCAGGTTTTACATCCAATCTATTTTGGTGCAGCTAACAATGGATCAATGTTCTTCAGTCCACTTAGTCTGATCTTCCTACAGATTCCATCGCACCGCTCTCTTACCCCAGTGCTCCAAACTTGACAACACATCCATCAGCCTTCGTTACAGCAGTGAAGATCCTTGGTATTCTTATCAAGCAAGACCTCTTTCCACTATGAATATATTTTTTTCATTACCACATTTGGCAAGTTTACTTGTATATTTAATAACCGGATGCTTTTTGAAGTGAGATCAAAGTCAAAAACTTGTTTTTTGCTTACTCAGCAATTAGTCTGGATCCTAAATACTGAGCACCAGTCTTTTGACTGTCACATATGATGGAGCCTTTAGGGTACATTCACAAAGAGTATTTTGACGTGGATTATTCAAAATCCACATTATTGTTTATTTAATGAGCATTTAAAAAGTTTTTTGATATAGATTTTCAAAATCCATGTCAAAATGCTGTGAAAAAAACAACCTTAGCCTCAAACTTATCTTAGATTGAATAAATAGCATTTACCTCTGGACCATTTTTCTAAAATCTTATGTCAGAATAAGGCCTCATTTTGACGTCAGTGATTAACGAACATGTTCTGCTTATGTTTTTCAGGGATAGAACAAGTACCTATTAAAATCTATTGAGCTGTTCACATGTCCTTGTTATATTGCATCAACAAAAATATAAGAGACATGTCCGTTTTTAATCTAAATCATGGATCAAAACGACCCTTAGAAATCTATGCGTCTATGGACAGCACGAAAATGGCATCCATGAGCAATCTGCATGCTGTCTGTGATTTAACATTGCATTGTAGGGAAACCTTGTAATTAATTTTTTCATATGAGAAAATGATGAAAAAACTGTCCAAACACTGCTGAAAATCAAATCCAAACCACTAATGAAACACTTTTTGCATATGAGAAAAAGAACTCTGGATAAGGCCTACAGGTGCACTTTGAAAGGCCGAGAATCGGAGAATGAACGTTCATAAGAATGCTTATTCCCATTATTATCCAGTGTAAATATGTGAACATCCAAAGAACAATCAAAATTCTCATTTGTTGGATCATTAGATAGTTTATTGTGGCATAAAAATCATTGCTATTAGCAGCACAACACCCCAAGAAGACAGTACCTCTTTATGAAGAAGGTGCATTTTTTGGCTGCTTTGCATCAACAAAAGCCTCTTTATGAATTTGGCCCATCTTACACCAGCAAAGCATTCATCAAAACTGGCCTGCAAAATGCCATTTTTAGTTGCATTAAAAAAAAACATTCAGCCTATGCGTCTGAGTCTTAGCACAATAAGTACGATGACATCACTAGATCATGAATGCTGCATTGAGACTCATTCCACATGCTGCACATTGCACTTTATCAGTCAGTACTGAAGTCAGTAGATGGCTGTGGGGCCTCATAATTAGTGTTGAGTCACCCCCGTAGTGTTCGGGTTCGGTTCGGTTCGTCGAACACCGGGATGTTCGAGGAACTGTTCGTCGAACTGTTCGTCGAACACCTTAGAACACCGTCGAACACCGTTAAAACCAATGGCAGGCAAACAAAAACACATAGAAACACATAGAAAACACCTTCAAAGGTGTCCAAAAGCTGACAAACTGCTCAGAAGACGCTTTCTTTAAAAAAGCCGGCCGGCAATTCAGCAGCGGCATACACCGGTACCCGACAATTTAGACAAGAAGGAATAGAGCATCACACATAGATTAGATAGATAGAAACATGTCAGTCACATATATATGAAGTACAGTGACAGTGTTGCTTACTGTACTTGTCATTTAGTGTAAAGGATTTATTAAAAAAAATAATAGTGTTTTCATGCACCGTCTCTTTAAAAAAGCCGGCCGGCAATTCAGCAGCGGTACCCGACAATTTATAACAGACAGAATAGAGCTTCACACATAGATTAGATAGATAGAAACATGTCAGTCACATATATATGAAGTACAGTGATAGTGTTGGTTACTGTACTTGTCATTTAGTATTAAAATAAAGGATTTATTATTAAAAAAAATTGGCGTGGGGTTCCCCTTAATTTTAGGCTCTAGCGGAGGTTAAGCAGACAGCTGGGGCAGATGTTTGAAGCCTGTGAAGGGGGTAATACCCACGGAGCTTCCCAGGCTACTAATATGAGCCCCCAGCTGAATACATAGCCTTTACTAGCTATTAAAATGGGGGACCCCCCCAAAAAAATGACGTGGGGTCCCCCCTAATTTAATAGCTAGCAAAGGCTAGGCAGACAGCTGGGGGCTGATATTAATAGCCCAGGAAGGGAGCCATGAATATTGGCCCCCTCCCAGGCTAGAAACACCAGCCGTCAGCCGCCCCAGAAATGGCGCATTCATAGGATGCTCCAATTCTGGCACTTAGCCTCGCTCTTCCACGCTGCCCTGGTGCGGTGGCAGGGGGTAATAGGGCTGGGGTTGATGTCAGCTTATAATGCCAGCTGACATCAAGCCCAGGTTAGTAATGGAGAGGCGTCTATAAGACACCCCCATTACTAACCCCATAGTCAAAGTTAAAAGAAAACACAAACACCCAGAATAAAGTCCTTTAATTGAAATAAAGACACAATCCTTTATTGTTCTAAATTAAACCATACTTACCATCACGCCCATTCCAGCTGAAGCCAACGATCTCCTGCAATAAAAGAAAAATAATAAAGCAACATCATCCTTACCTTTCCATGGTTCCCACGACAGCTTCAGCTCTGCTACATCGAGATGACAGGCTGGACCGCAGCAGAACGCTGCCATCCAGCCTGTCATCCCGCAGACACTGAGAAGCGCAGGCATGCTTGCGCTCTGCAGTGTCTGGCTGTGACGGCATAAAGATGAGACGAGTTCATGTCCAATGAACTCGGCGCACCTCATGCACGTCACTGACAGCGTGGGAAAATTCTCACGCTGAAGCGCTGAGTGCAGGAGAATTCTCCCACGCTGTCAGTGACGTGCATAAGGTGAGCTCATGTCCAATGAACTCAGCTCACCTCCTGCACGTCACTGACAGCGTGGGAGAATTCTCCTGCACTCAGCGCTTCAGCGTGAGAATTCTCCCACGCTGAAGCGCTGAGTGCAGGAGAATTTTCCCACGCTGTCAGTGACGTGCATAAGGTGAGCTCATGTCCAATGAACTCAGCTCACCTCCTGCACGTCACTGACAGCGTGGGAGAATTCTCCTGCACTCAGCGCATCAGTGTGAGAATTCTCCCACGCTGAAGCGCTGAGTGCAGGAGAATTTTCCCACGCTGTCAGTGACGTGCATGAGGTGAGCTGAGTTCATTGGACATTAACTCGGCTCATCTGGATGCCCTCACAGAGAGACACTGTGGAGCGCAAGCAAGCCTGCGCTTCTCAGTGTCTGCGGGATGACAGGCTGGATGGCAGCGTTCTGCTGCGGTCCAGCCTGTCATCTCGATGTAGCAGAGCTGAAGCTGTCATGGGAACCATGGAAAGGTAAGGATGATGTTGCTTTATTATTTTTCTTTTATTTCAGGAGATCGTTGGCTTCAGCTGGAATGGGCGTGACGGTAAGTATGGTTTAATTTAGAACAATAAAGAATTGTGTGTTTATTTCAATTAAAGGACTTTTTTCTGGGTGTTGTGTTTTTTTTAAATACTTTACTAGAAATTCATGGTGGTCATGTCTAATATTGGCGTGACCCCATGAATTTTGGGCTTAGGGCCAGCTGATAATGCCAAGCTGGCCCTAACCCCTTTATTACCCAGTGAGCCACCGCATCAGGGCCCTGGATGAGTTGGGTACATCGCCAGAAGATGGCGCTTCTATGAACGCGCCATTTTCCGGGGTGGCTGCGGACTGCAATTTGCAGCGGGGGTGGCCCAGAAAGCTTGGGCCTCCCTGCGCTGCGGATTCCAGCCCCCAGCTGCCTAGTTGTACCTGGCTGGACACAAAAACAGGGCGAAGCCCCACGTCAATTTTCTTTAAATTATTTCATGAAATAATTAAGAAAAAAAGGGCTTCCCTATATTGTTGCGTCCGGCCAGGTACAAATAGGCAGCTGGTGGTTGGGGGCAGCCGGTTCCTGCCTGCTGCACCTGACTGGACACAAATATAGTGCGAAGCCCCACGTCAATTTTTTTTTAATTATTTCATGAATTTCCTGAAATAATTTAAAAAAATTGAAGTGGGGCTTCGCACTATATTTGTGTCCAGCCAGGTACAGCAGGCAGGAACGGGCTGCCCCCAACCACCAGCTGCCTATTTGTACCTGGCCGGACACAACAATATAGAGAAGGCCTTTTTTTCTTAATTATTCCATGAATTTCATGAAATAATTAAAAAAAATTGAAGTGGGGCTTCGCACTATATTTGTGTCCAGCCAGGTACAGCAGGCAGGAACGGGCTGCCCCCAACCACCAGCTGACTATTTGTACCTGGCTGGACACAACAATATAGGGAAGGCCTTTTTTTCTTAATTATTTCATGAATTTCATGAAATAATTAAAAAAAAAATACGTGGGGCTTCGCCCTGTTTTTGTGTCCAGCCAGGTACAACTAGGCAGCTGGGGGCTGGAATCTGCAGCGCAGGGAGGCCCAAGCTTTCTGGGCCCCCCCCGCTGCAAATTGCAGTCCGCAGCCACCCCGGAAAATGGCGCGTTCATAGAAGCGCCATCTTCTGGCGCTGTACCCAACTCATCCAGGGCCCTGGTGCGGTGGCTCACTGGGTAATAAAGGGGTTAGGGCCAGCTTGGTATTATCAGCTGGCCCCAAGCCCAAAATTCATGGGGTCACGCCAGTATTAGACATGACCGCCATGAATTTCTAGTAAAGTATTTAAAAAAAACACAACACCCAGAATAAAGTCCTTTAATTGAAATAAACACACAATTCTTTATTGTTCTAAATTAAACTATACTTACCATCACGCCCATTCCAGCTGAAGCCAACGATCTCCTGCAATAAAAGAAAAATAATTAACCAACCTCATCCTTACCTTTCCATGGTTCCCAGGACAGCTTCAGCTCTGCTACATCGAGATGACAGGCTGGACCGCAGCAGAACGCTGCCATCCAGCCTGTCATGCCGCAGACACTGAGAAGAGCAGGCATGCTTGCGCTCCTCAGTGTCTCGCTGTGACGGCATCCAGATGAGCCGAGGTCATGTCCAATGAACTCGGCTCACCTCATGCACGTCACTGACAGCATGGGAAAATTCTCACGCTGAAGTGCTGAGTGCAGGAAAATTCTCCCACGCTGTCAGTGACGTGCATGAGGTGAGCTCATGTCCAATGAACTCAGCTCACCTCATGCACCTCACTGACAGCGTGGGAAAATTCTCCTGCACTCAGCGCTTCAGCGTGAGAATTCTCCCACGCTGTCAGTGACGTGCATGAGGTGAGCCGAGTTCATTGGACATGACCTCGGCTCATCTTTATGCCGTCACAGAGAGACAATGTGGAGCGCAAGCAAGCCTGCGCTTCTCAGTGTCTGCGGGATGACAGGCTGGATGGCGGCGTTCTCCTGCGGTCCAGCCTGTCATCTCGATGTAGCAGAGCTGAAGCTGTCCTGGGAACCATGGAAAGGTAAGGATGATGTTGCTTTATTATTTTATTTTTATTACAGGAGATCGTTGGCTTCAGCTGGAATGGGCGTGACGGTAAGTATGGTTTAATTTAGAACAATAAAGGATTGTGTCTTTATTTCAATTAAAGGACTTTATTCTGGGTGTTTGTGTTTTCTTTTAACTTTGACTATGGGGTTAGTAATGGGGGTGTCTTATAGACGCCTCTCCATTACTAACCTGGGCTTGATGTCAGCTGGCATTATAAGCTGACATCAACCCCAGCCCTATTACCCCCTGCCACCGCACCAGGGCAGCGTGGAAGAGCGAGGCTAAGTGCCAGAATTGGCGCATCCTATGAATGCGCCATTTCTGGGGCGGCTGACGGCTGGTGTTTCTAGCCTGGGAGGGGGCCAATATTCATGGCTCCCTTCCTGGGCTATTAATATCAGCCCCCAGCTGTCTGCCTAGCCTTTGCTAGCTATTAAATTAGGGGGGACCCCACGTCATTTTTTGGGGGGGGTCCCCCATTTTAATAGCTAGTAAAGGCTATGTATTCAGCTGGGGGCTGATATTAGTAGCCTGGGAAGCTCCGTGGGTATTACCCCCTTCCCAGGCTTCAAACATCTGCCCCAGCTGTCTGCTTATCCTCCGCTAGAGCCTAAAATTAAGGGGAACCCCACGCCAATTTTTTTAATAAGAAATCCTTTATTTTAATACTAAATGACAAGTACAGTAACCAACACTATCACTGTACTTCATATATATGTGACTGACATGTTTCTATCTATCTAATCTATGTGTGATTCTCTATTCCTTCTATTCTAAATTGTCGGGTACCGCTGCTGAATTGCCGGCCGGCTTTTTTAAAGAGACGGTGCATGAAAACACTATTATTTTTTTTGATAAATCCTTTACGCTAAATGACAAGTACAGTAAGCAGCACTTTCACTGTACTTCGTATATATGTGGCTGACATGTTTATATCTATCTAATCTATGTGTGAAGCTCTATTCTTTCGGTTCTAAATTGTCGGGTACCGGTGTATGCCGCTGCTGAATTGCCGGCTTTTCATGTTTCACTGTCAGCACTGTTCCCATCGATTTGGGCAATCACAGTAATGCCACAACCACCATGGCTGTGGCATTACAGTGAGTGGCAGACAATCCCTGCATGATTGGTGCTCTAAATAGCACCAGACATGCAGGACACGCTTTTGGTGCACGAACAGTTATCGAACATAACCTCGAACAGCCGAATTTTTTGCAAATCGTTCGGGTTCGTCGAACAACTCGAACACCGCCCAAAACAGCTCGAATTTGAGATTGGCGAACAGTTCTAGTCGAACACCGCTCATCTCTACTCATAATGTTAAGGGGGCAGAAGAAGCATTATTCTGTGTGTAAGAGTGGCTGAGTGGGCTATCATACTGTGTGTGGTCTGTGGGGACCATCATGCTGTATGAAAGGCCATCAAACTGTGTGTGGGGGGATGTGGTGGCATCATACAGTGTGTGGGGCTATCATACTATGTGGGGACTGTGGGGTCATCACACTCTGTGACGGACCTTAGGCCATCATACTGTAGGAGGCCATTATGCTATGTGGGTGGCTGTGATATCCATCATACTGTGGGGGCCGTGAGGGCATCCTGCTGTGGGTTAATCATACTGTGTGGGGGCTATGGGTACACCATAATGCGGGGGCACCATACTGTGTGGAGGCTTGATAATGTGAGCTTTGGAGACATCATAATGTGGGGATGTACTGTAGGGGCATCATAATGTGTTGGAGGTGGTGATAAGGCAGCATATTGTTTTGGGGGTACTGTAGCAGCATCATACTGTGTTTGGAGTACTGTGAGGTCATAATGCTGTGTGTGTGCAGGGGGGGAATTACTGTGTGGGTACTACACTGTGTGTGTGTTTGTGAGGGCATTTTACTGAGGCATCATACACTATGGAGGATGTGAAAATGGTATTGCAGTGCATAAAATTACTAAGGGGCTTAAATAGCAGCACAATAACTGTGTATATGCTGAAGTGCATGTCCCTCATCTTGTCTTTTAAAGTTGCGAGGCATACCCTTCTGTATCTATGCCTGTGCACCATGACCCCAGCTAGTGACGTGGCCAACCAGTTTAAATAGCCGATTAGAGGGAGAGGCCTCTCTCCATACAAATGTATGAAAGCGAGGCTGTGCCCACAGGCTGGGAGTAGGTATAACTCATGGGTCAGAAACTGGCAAATCCCCGCAATGCTCAGTGCGTGCATTGGGGGGATTCATTAGTCCGCAGTCACACAGAGTGACTACAGACTTTCCGATTTGGACCGGACAACCCCTTTAACAAGATTCTGTACTGGAAACATTCCCTTTTGATAACTCATTGTTCCATAATACAGTATTGTATTTGAAAACGGGTCTTAAAATTACAATTGTCAGTTTTCTGGATGCTACCTGCTTCCATAACCAGATTCAGCTGTGTTTATGCTATTTCATGTGAACATTGTATTACAAGAATACACCATATGGCCCATATGAAACTCTTGTCATTGTCTAGTCTTCTACAAATTGTCTGGAGTTATAAAGGTAAAAATATGTAAAAAAAGAAAAAAATTCTGATCATTGTAATAATTGTCTCTTAAAGAAGTTTTCATGACCTTGCAGAACCACATTATGTGCCATCTAAGCAGGAAACACCATCTGTGGGCACGGGAGTTACTCAGATCAGAAAATGCTCAGTATGGAGATTTATAAATAGGTGTCTTATAATAGCATCAGTGATTAGCCAGCAGATAAATTGATAAATCAGTGGCCAGATGATAATACAGTATACATATAATTATACATATATTAATACACACATAGGCATTACACATGAAATCAGTGACTGCTCAAGTGAATAACATTATCTTGTGAAAATGGCACCCATCAGTGGTCATATATTACATAAACAGTAAGAGACGCAAAAATGATAGTGTTGGCCCCTTGAAAAATAACCTGGGTAAAATGGTGGAAGAGGATGAGGAAAAAGCCAATCTGCTAAACGCCTTTTCCTCTACAGCATTTACACAAGAAAATCCCATTACAGGCGATCAGGAAAACCATAAATTCTTCATTAAATGTCAACTGCTTAACCCAGCAGGAAGTACGGCGTCTTCTGAAAAAGGCTTAAATTGACAAATCACTGGGACCAAATGGCACATACCCTGGAGTACTGCAGGAATTATGTACTGTGATAGACAGGCCATTATTTCTCATATTTAATGATTATTGGGTTAATAACTGGCTCAGCTATAGGAAACAGAGAGTGGTTGTTAATGAAACACACTCTGATTGAGTCACAGTTAACAGTGGGGTACCACAGGGGTCAGTATTGGACTCTCTTCTTTTTAATACATTTATTAATGACCATATAGAGGACATGAGGAGTAGAATTACAATATGTGCATATGATACTAAGCTTTGCAAGGTAATTAACACAAGGTATTATAATTTATAGGGGTATTTCAGTGAAAACAAGCTATCACCTATCTTTTGGATAGGTGATAGCTAGAGATATGCAAACCAGTCGCTGAAAAACATCTACAAGTTGAATTTTGTGAAATTTGCAGGACAAAATGGATTCAAGCAGTTTGTGATTAGATTCGGGGCAGATTGCTCAAAAAAATGTTCAGTGACACTTCACACTTTGCCGAAGAAATCATCAGCCACAGAATGGACTTGCGTGATGTCAGTCGCGGAATTCCCCATAATTCCTTGCAGCTATCGCATCACATGATCTAGTTCTGCCAAAAAGGGGGACTATCACAGCCACTATTAAAGTTGAGACTGAGAAAGTAAGAGCCATCTTAGGGTTTTAGAGCCTAGGGGCTGGGAGGTCAAATAATACAGCTCATCATTAGAAATAGGGATGGAAGGCCTTAAACATAGTGTTGTGTACATACTTGTTTTACTAGTCCATTTCTACATCTGTACACACCAAACCAATACAGTACACTATTGCATTTTCTGGCTTTTGAGACATGTACCTATCTAGCATTTCTTGTCATGCTAATTTTGGAAAAAGAAGGGGGTATTCTTTTAATCAATTCAAGGAATAATCCAGCTTCCAAGATTCCATAAAAGGAATCTTGGAAGCTGGATTATTCCTTGAATTGATTGCTTTACCTGCGGCTCGGATGTTTATCCGTGCTTCGGACTCCACAAGGGTGAGCTGACTTTTCCTTATCTCTATTCTTTTAACCTCCCAAAAAATTCTCTTAAAGAGGATCTTTCACCATTTTTAGCATGCTAAACTGGCCATCACAAAGTAGCAGCTGCATAGCTGAGTAAAACATTGGTTTTATTTTTTTAATTCTCTTCTTTATTGCAGAGATATTAGCTTGCTAAGTTTAGGTCATAATATAGTGTATGTTAAAGTTCAACTGGGTGTTACCAGTGATTTGTCACTGGGGTGTGTACTTCTTCCCCTGCATGAGGTTGACCAATCATAAGCAGACAGCATCATGCAGGTGAATAAATAACACACTTTCCTCTCCTCAGTGATTTCAAGTGCCACTGCGTAGAGATACAGCAGAGCTGAGAAATGTACCATAACAAACACTTCCAGATCTCTTCTTACAGCATTCAGTGTGTGGGGGGGGGGGAGGTGACAGCACTGTGAGATGAGATGTGGAAGTGTTTGTAATGATGCAGTACATAGCTTAGATCTGCTGAATATCTACACAGCTGTAGAGATAAGTGAGGAGAGGGGGCGCATTGTCTTTTTTCCCCTGTGTATTTCTGCCCTTATTCACCTGCATGATTTTGCTTGCTTAAGATTGCTCAACCTCATTCAGGGAAAAAGTACAGACCCCCAGAGACAAATCTATGATAATGCCTAGTTGATCTGTAACATAAATTATAAACTAAACTTTATCAGCTAATTTCTCTGCAACGGATAGAAGAAATTAAAAGATAAAAACATACGAATTATATAGTTCTACAGCCACTATTCCATGATGTGGCAAGTTTAACATGATAAAACTGGTCAAAGGCCCGCTATAAAAAATACTTATACTTTTTTTCACACCTGTTTTAATAGTCAAATTTAGCAACCGCACACCCACAACAATACTGCATTCTGTTGCAACATGTTCCTTTATGTGTGTATAACTACCTAGAAAGAATGTTAACAATAAATTACATATTTTTAAAAAAAAAGTTAAACATTTTGCATTTAGTCTTACTCCAATTTAACAACCATTAAAAATGTATGGTAATTGAAATAGTGGCACTGGTAATGGAAGTGTAAAGGCCCCGTCACACATAACGAGATCGCAATAGCGATCTCGCTAGCGATCTCGTTATGTCTGACAGGTAGCAAGGATCAGGCCCCTGCTGTGAGATCGCTGATCGTTGCAAAGCTTCCTGGACCATTCCTGGGTCGTTGCGCTCCCGCTGGGCAGTGTGCATCGCTGTATTTGACACCTTATCAACGACCTCATTAGCGATTCAGAACTGACACACGTAGGCGTGCATAAATTGGACTTTTCTGCGCTCCTCGTCCCCAATTGGTGGTCACTGCTGCGTCCTTGTTTTTCAGATCCCACCAGCGCTCTCCGGCTGTGAATCCACTTTGAAGAAATCAGGCATCTTTAGCGAGGTGGGTATTGTTTGGGGTCTCAAATGAGTTTCCATTTTTAATGGAGACGCAGTAGAAATCCCATCTGACCGGAGACACAGTGTTAAACCAAGGCCACCTAATCAGAACACAGTAGCGTCCACCAATTGGAGATGAGGGGGGCGCGGAAAAGTAATTTTATGCACGCCTTTCTGACACAGTACAGTTCCTATCAAGGTGTGGATCGTTAAAATAGCTGCTGTGTGAAAGTGTCCCAATGACCGCCGAGATCGTTGGTTAGATCTCTGGGGCGGCCGAGATCGTTGGGAAGTTCTGCATGTTTGACATCTCCCCAGCGATCACGAAACGACTTAGCAGCGATCCCAAAACCGTGACGCAATAACGATCTCGCTAGCGATCTCGTTATGTGTGACGGGGCCTTTAGTGCGAGGAAATCCCCATACCATTGATAAGAATGTGGCAGCCGCTAGAAGAAGCAACACCACTGTCACCACCAGCATTGGCCATCTTGGCAGTATTACTGCCAAACACAGGTCCCAATTGCCCACTTTTAACTCCAGGAAGTGCATTAATGGGTAGGAAACCTAGGGCATAAGGAAATGAACTGTTTGTTGCAAAGCTCATCTCAGTCACAGGAGGATGATGACACCATCAGTTTGAGTCAGCAATCTGCACAGTTCACCTCCTCCACCGCAATGACACTGAATCTTTTTTACATTGTGGATAGAGTTGAGTGGATTACTTGAAGGTTGAATTCGCTGGCTTTTGTGAATATTTCCATAAAATTTGATTTGTTGCAAATAAATTTGCCATGAAGCCATGAATCATATAAATAAAAAAATTTTAATTGCCTGAAAAATGTGCGTATAAAACCCTGAGTTCCCTTGGAGTCTATTGAATCCATTTTGAGCTCTGTATTGCAAACACAGGCTTTTTAATGCCCAAGTGACCTTAACCTATCTAGCTACTGAAAAAGGATGGTAAAGGGTTTTAAACAGCAGCCAACTTAACCACACACTGCAGTTTCAGACTTTGTAGGCTTTATATATGGTATCAACAGTCTAAAAATTATCCTTCTTTGGGGGGTCAAATGCATGCATTGATGTTGTTTAGAAGTAGGTGGTGCATAGGGAAGAAGCGTTGGCATTTTCACACAGTTGGGTGCAAAAATTATCACTGTTTGGGGAATAGTCTGTAAATAGCAAGAGTTTAGTACTTTGCTAAGTGAAGAAATGATCATTTTTGGATTGCTTGTGAAAAAAAAACTATCTCTTTAATTAGGGGGACAAGTTATATTTACTGTTTTGAGCATGAAGAAGTAATGGCTTTTAACTAGGAGTGAAAAAAATATCCCTTTTCTGTGAGCCACAATAGAATTTCTAATCACAAGATGATTAGGCAATTACAAAGGCTTTTATTGAACCAAGCAAAAATGATCCTCTATTGAACAGGCGTACTGTTTTGAAAGTAAAGAAGTTATGACTTCTCATCAAGAAAATAAAAATTATACTTTTTAAGGGGCCCAGAACAGGTTTGCTAACCGCAAAATGATGAATAAATTAAAAAAGATTTTTATCAAGCAGTCCAAAAATTATCCCTTTTTTAAGGAGAGACAAACCAGGATTACTGTTTTCAAAGTGAAGAAGATATGGCTTGTTATCACAAAACCTTTTTAAAAATTAATCCTCTTTTGGGAGCTGTTTTATTCTTGTGTATCCTCAAGAGCGTCACTGCTTCTTTGTGCAGCATCATGGGAAAGTCTAAAGAAATCAGCCAAGAAATCAGGAAGATAATTGTGGACTTGTACAAGTCTGGCTCATCCTTGGGTACATTTTCAAGATACTTGAAGGTGCCTCGTTCATCTGTACAAACAATTATATGCAAGTACAAACAAGGTGGGAATGTCCAGCCATTATACTGCTCAGGAAGGAGACAGCTTCTTTATCCCACAGATGAACGTGCTTTGGTCTTACATGTGCATATCAACCCAAGGACAAACGCAAAAGACCTTGTGAAGATGATGGTGGAAGCTGGTAAGATTGTGTCAATATCCACAGTGAAACGAGTACTGTATCAACATGGGCTGAAAGGCCACTCTGGCAGGAAAAAGGCATTACTCCAAAAGAAACATAAAAAGCCAGATTAATGTTTGCAAATGCACACTGCACACAGGAACAAAGACCTTAATTTTTGGAGATATGTCCTAGTGAAACTAAAATGGAAATTTTTGGGCATAAAGACCATCGTTACATTTGGAAGAAAAAGTGAGAAGCTTGAAAGTATCTGAACACCATCCCAACTGTGAAACACGGGGATGGCAGCATCATGTTTTGGGGTTGTTATTCTGAAGGAGGGACTTGTGCATTTCACAAAATTGATGACATCATGAGAAAAGAAGATTATGTGGCAATACTGAAGCAAGACTCAAGACATCAGCCAAGAGGATAAAACTTGGGCGGAAATGGGTCTTCCAAATGGACAATGATCCGACGCATACTGCCAAAATGGTAATAAAGTGGCTGAAGGATAACAAAGTCAATGTTTAGAGGTGGCCATCACAAAGCCCTGATCTCAATCCTATTGAAAATGTATGAACAAAGCTGAAAAGTCAGGTAGGAGCAAATACCAGTTACACCAGTTTGGTCAGGAGGGATGGGCCCAAATTCCAACCAACTATTGTGAGAAGCTTATGGAAGGATATCCCAAATGTTTGACCCAAGTCATTCAGTTTAAGGGCAAAGGTACCAAATACTAATGAAATGCATGTAAACTTTTGACTTTGCAATAAGTAATGCAAATGACTTAACACATTCTCTCTCTCTCATTTTTCTGGCATTTGGCAAATATTTAAAATTATGGTAATCCTAATTGACCTAAAACGGGAAAGTTTTATTCTGATTTTATGTCAGATATTAGGAAAAACACGCATATGTGTCAGTTTATATAGTGTATGTAAACTTTTGGTTTCAACTGTATATGGATGTCCTCCTGTTGTTTTATCAGAAAATATATGTAATTGTGCAACCTCATACGTTGTGTTTGTGATTTTATATACTACTCCCTCAGCTCTTGACGCCCTTTTTAATTTTTTTTCTGTATTTAAACTATATATGTCTGTATTACCTCACTAATTATGTATGGTTGTCCGGAAGAAGGAGTCAATGGACTCTGAAATGCTTTGACAATAAACTTACATTTTTACCCACCACTGGTTTTGCCATGACTCCAGAGAGCACATAAATACTTCCAATCCTGGTACTTTAATCAGTTAATATTTATGGAAGCTGCTGCATCTGGATTCCAGGCTCTTAAATTGTTGTGTCTTACACAACCATATAAGGTGAGCGCTTTTACTGACATTCATTAACCTATTAACCTGGATAAGATCCTATTGCGCTTTTTTTTTTTTTTTTCCATCTTATTTTGGTTGGGATATAGCCCGTATTAGAAAATTATAACTGTGTGCCTTTAAGGGAAGGGTTATATTTGGTCACCTGACTACAACAATTTTCAGGGGAGCCGGAAGATCAAGGTTTTATATACTCTGCTCCTACCAACTTGTACTTTTGAATGATGGAGCATATGATGTGGACTTGAACCGCATACGTAATTGTATCCATAATTGGACACCCTATCTCTGGCTTAGAGGAACACATCCAGCTCCCTGTTGCGGGTGGAACGCCAATGCGTTCCTCCATTGAACCGCATACATCACATCCGGGAATGAGGGAAAGTGACCTCACTTCTCTGTAACTATATATGGCAGATGGGCTGGCTCCCATGTGCACGCAGTATATCTTGTTTGTGGCCACAGGAACCGGACTCCACACTGGTGGGACCTGCTCTTTTTTCAGGATCTTTGCAGCCCCCTGATGAACTTAAACAACTAGTGGTGGGAAACTCGTTGGGACAGTTGATTAGGAAACAATGCAAAGGATCCCGAACTCATAACTGGAAAAAGTAAGCACATTTCAATTATTATATAGAGCATGTAACAATTGTTCATAGTGTGGCACCCCAGAGGGTCTGGTTGCCACAGTGGTATTGCCTCCCTTAAAAGAGGTAATGCCATGTCTGGAGGCAAGCAGGGGTTTCCTGGTCAGGTACACTATACATGCAACACTTTCCTGGCTCCAGGCCAGCAAGGGGAGTCCCTCCCCTTGGCAACTGGTATCTGGGGGCGGGGTTAGTTTAGTCAGTGGCAGAGAGTTGAGTTTAGGACATTGAAGACAGAGGAGCTAGGGACTGGAGCTGGAGATAGCTCGTCCTAGCTGGACTGCTCAAGGAACCGGACACCGGAGTCCGAGGCTGTGGAACCCTTCAGGACCAGCAGCAGAAACTGCAGGGCAGGAGATTGCAGGTCTCCTGGCCCCATCAGACGCCCGGAGGCTCAGCAGCACCGAGGGACCAGTACCGCCAAAGAGGAGCGAGGCATCCACAAGGCCCGAGCTGCCAGCCATACGGGTGAGCACAGCACGTTACACTCAGGAACGTGGGCTACAACATAGCTACAAGCAGAATAGCCAAAGAGAGTAGTGAGCACGGCAGGCCTACAACTCCACCTGGCCAGGAGGACTCTATGCTTGCTCCCAGACTGACCAGACTTTTATCTCTAGCCAGTATTCCAGTCCAGGCCTGTCTAATTGCTACCAGTAAAGACCCTGGGACTGCACTATACGGACTCTGTGGTTATTTCTACACCGCGACACCCTGCACAACCACCATCATCCACACATGCTGCCCTGAAGCTAATGCTTCCTGTGGGGAGTTATACCACCTTTGCTGCTATACCACCGGCTTCAGAGGACTGTTCCGCAGCAGCGGTCTCTATTAACCGCACTCCATAGGTGGCTTAGTTGGACATTATAAAACCCCTATATACATCTACTACCCTTGGATTGACCACCTGGGTCATGGACCGGGTCACCCTTACGGTGACTACAACCCCCAGCATCTACAGGCCCGGCTCCGGGTACCCCATGGCCCAGGGGCGTGTCAACTTTGGTGTAGTCGGCAGGATAACGTGCCCGTTACCACCGTGTACTGTGCGCCTTCACGAACTGTGTCGCACACCGTGGTGAAGTTTTCCCTCCAATTACCGCTGTTTCCCGCCATTGGCCACCATTTCCGGATCGCCGCGTGGGAAGAAAAGGGGCATAAGCGCTGGAATCGCGCGAAGCCCAAGCCCCGCCTCACGCATTGACGCAGCGCCAGGTCCTGGATGGAGCCCCAGCAAGCGCTGACGTCAGACGCAAGCGACGCCAGGTCCTCAAAGGAGACCATCGCCTGCGGAACTGCGGCCTACGGAAGCAAAGTGAAAGAAGGTAGGCCACGGTTCACTAGGGGGGAGTAAGACGCCCAATATGGAGGGAACTTCAGCCACAGGCGCGGCCGCTACCACGGTAATGCCATTCTCCATGCCATATATACCGGGGGTGGCGTAGTTGCCCCAGTACTCAGGAGTGTCACACACCCTGAGTGACTTTAAAGAAAGACTGAGCAGCTTGTTTAAAGTGTACCCCCTGTCCGAGGAGCAGAAAGTGAGCATCCTCATAGGCCAGCTAATCGGTGCAGCCCAGAGAGAAGTAAAGTCCTGGTCAGCTAGAGACAAACGGACTGTGAAAGAGATACTGGCCCACCTAAAGGACACTTTTGACACCCTTACTACAGCTGAGATAAAAATGAAGTTTTATGGATGCAAACAACGGACGCAGGACAGTGTACGGGACTATGCTTTAAACCTGCGGGAGGTGCTGAGGGCCATCAAACAGGTAGACCCCGACAGTGTGCAGATTGAGAACAGACTGTTAACTGAGCAGTTTATTGAGGGTCTACTGTCCAGCGCTCACCGGACACAGCTGTGCATAATGGCTCTGCAAAACCCCGATCTGGACTTTGCACAATTCAAAGACAGAGCCATCCGGGTGCTGAGAGAACCAACACCAGGTGGCGCTACATCTTACCGGCGCCCAGCTATCACCTACCACCAGGAGGTGGCACCCTTTTCCCCAGAGCCTGTAGGAGCTGATGCACAGACTCTGGACAATGATCCGTCTACAGACCTGCACCTTCAGGTCCAAGAGCTGACTAAAAGTGTAGCTGCACTAACCAAAACTGTGCAGTCCTTGCAGGTGTCCCTCAAAGAGTAGATCCAGCTGGCTTCCAGTCCGGAGGACGTCCCGTGGCGACGACAGAGGATTCCACCAATCAGAGGGAGGAACAGTGACCGCTACGACCAGGACTGACAACCCATCTGCCGCCGCTGTCACAAGCCAGGACATTATGCAAGGTACTGTAATTTAAATGAGCAAAACCTGGGGCAGAGGGCCAATCCCCAGGCGTAAGACCACCAGGCCCACACAACTGGCGAGACAAGTATGTGGGGAGACGACCGGTCCTACCTGTCATGCTTGATGACATCCCAATGAGCGCGTTGCTGGACACTAGATCACAGGTGACCACTATCCCCTACATTCTTTACAAACGCTACTGGACTGATTCGGACATTACCCGCCATCCAGATGAACATTTAAGCATTTATGCCAGAAATGGTCAGCCTGTACCACAAGTGGGGTATAAAGAAGTGACCATAAAGGTTGGCAAAGTGGAATTGCCGGCGCAAGGAATGAAAATTGTTGACATTGATCGCCGAGAAAGTGATCCCATGATAACCTTAGGCACTAATGTCATTGAAAATTGTCTTTCAGAAATTATTGTCTTGTTACAGCAGGTTGCGGAGACTGCCAGTTCCAGTCAGCAGCGGGTTCTACTGAGAGAAATCAGAGCCCTGATGAGAAGACAACAGGTAGAACTGTCTGGTGGTGAAATTGGCAGTGTCAGGACGAGTGACCCGTTCCCCATTGCCATGCCCCCAAGAAGTGAAATGTTAATATGGTGCCGGGCAGCAATCGGTCTCAGGGGTAGAGATTACCAGGCCCTGGTGGAGCCCGTATACTCTGACAGTAGGCCCACCATCTTGACAGCCAGGGGGGTGGTTGATGTCCGCCATGGGAGAGTGCCAGTCCGCATCCTAAATATTGGGGAGAAAGAAGTACATTTGCCCCAGTATGCTACCCTTGCCAAATTATTCACAGTCAGCAACAATTCTATAAAAACAGTGGAAACCTTACCTCCATCCAAACCGGCGGAGGATAATGGCTCCAAGGGACAGATGGAGGACTGGTGTCAAAAGCTACATGTGGGCACTGACTCCACCCCTCAGCACCAAAAACATTGAGTATACCGGGTGGTCCAGGAGTATGAAAGAGTCTTCAGCAAACACCCGCTTGACTTCGAGCAGGTGAAAGGGGTTCAACACCATATCCCCACGGGAGACCATCCACCCATTAAAGAGCGGTACCGGTCTGTACCCCCTGCACACTACCAAAATGCCAAAGGGATGTTACGAGAGATGAAGGAGGCTGGGGTGATAAGAGATAGTTGTAGCCCCTAGGCAGCTCCATTAGTTCTCGTAAGGAAAAAAGATTGCACGATGAGAATGTGTGTAGACTACAGGCAAATCAACCGCATTACTCATAAAGATGCATACCCCTTACCCAGGACTGAGGAGTCACTAGCTGCATTAAGATCTGCTAATTATTTCTCTACTTTGGATCTCACTAGTGGGTATTGGCAGGTTCCTGTAGCAGAGGCGGATAAAGAAAAGACCGCAAGCACAACGCTGATGGGCCTCAGCGAGTTCAACTGAATGCCATTCGGGCTCTGCAACGCCCCAGGAACCTTCCAGCGGTTGATGGAGTTCTGTCTAGGACATAAGAACTTCGAGACAGTCCTGCTGTACCTGGATGATGTCATAGTATACTCCAAGTCCTATGAAGATCACCTGAAGCACCTGGCAGAGGTGTTTGAAGCCCTAGCTGGTTTTGGCCTGAAGGTGAAGCCGTCAAAATGCCACCTGTTGAAGCCCAAGGTACAGAACCTAGGTCATGTGGTAAGCGCTGAAGGCGTAGCACCAGACCCTGACAAGGTCACAGTAATCAAGGACTGGCCAAGACCCTCCACTATCAAGGAAGTGCGGCAGTTCCTCGGGTTGGTGGGCTACTACTGAAGATTTATCCAAGGCTTCACCAAGATGGCGGCATCCATGCAGGACCTCCTAGTAGGCCAGTCCAGGAAGGCCAAAAACCCGAAGCCTCCATTCAAATGGGATAAGCCGGAAGACGAATCCTTCAGCAAGCTGAAAATGGCTCTCACAGGAGACGAGATCCTGGCCTACCCTGACTATGGCCAACCCTTCATACTCCATACAGACGCAAGTAACGTGGGGCTAGGAGCAGTGCTGTCCCAGATACAGCAAGGCAGGGAAAGAGTGATTGCCTATGCCAACAGGAAGCTCCGGCCCACAAAAAGGAACCCCGAAAATTACAGTTCCTTCAAGTTGGAGTTCCTCACCGTAGTCTGGGCTGTGACAGAGCGCTTCAAGCATTATCTCGCCTCCTCCAAATTCACCATCTTCACGGATAATAACCCGCTGACGCACCTGGACACTGCGAAACTTGGTGCCCTGGAACAAAGATGGATGGCCCGACTGTCCAATTATGAGTTCACCATCAAGTACCGGGCTGGGCGCAAGAATGCAAACGCTGATGCGCTGTCCAGGATGCCTAACTTGCCAGATGGGGGAGAGGACCCGGAAGAGCTGGAGGAGATAGAGATCCCCGCTTCCCACCGTCATGGAGTAACCCAGTGCTCCCATTGTGTGAAGAACAGGTGCTACGCCAACAGAGAGGCCACGTTCAATCCATTGCCCCATGGATGGGCATAGACACAAGATAATGACCCGGCTGTCCGCCTAGTTAAGGAGTTGCTGACACGAGCTAACTCGTACCCTGATCCAGATGCTCCAGAGGAGACCAAACAGCTGTGGAAGGAGAAGGGCAAGCTATTCATCTATGAAGGGAAGCTGTGTCGAAGAGCCATCAACTCCCGGACACATAAATTGGTCTGGCAGGTGGTAGTCCCGACGCGGGATGCGTCAATGGTCTTGGAAGCGTACCACGATGGAACGGGACACTTTGGCTGGAAAAAGTTGGAAGTCCTGCTACGTGAATATTTCTACTGGGCTGGCATGAGGAAAGCAATCGAGAGGTGGTGTCGAGAATGTGGACCATGCAACCTGAGAAGAAAAGACCGTGACAGCCAGAGTGCTCCCCTGCAGCCCATCATCACCAAACAGCCACTTGAACGGGTAGCCTTGGACCACGTGAAGCTAGCCCCAAGCAGGTCAGGCTATGTCTACGCTCTCACCATCGTAGACCACTACTTCCGGTTCCTGGTAGTAGTGCCAGTAAAGGACCAGACGGCTCAGACAGCAGCCAAAGCATTCCAACAGCACTTCTGTCTCCCGCATGGTTACCCAGAACGTGTGCTTACTGACCAAGGTCCAGCCTTCGAAGCGGAGGTGTTCCAGGAATTCTGCAACCTGTACGGCTGCAAGAAAATCAGGACAACGTCTTATCACCCCCAGACCAACGGGTCGTGTGAGAAGATGAACCAGGTGGTGATAGACCTGCTGAAGACGTTGCCCCTTGAGGAAAGGAGCCTGTGGCCAGAAAAGCTACCAGATCTGGTGGACCTCTATAACCATATCTCAGTAAACTCTACCCACTGCACACCTGCTTACCTGATGAGACCAAGACCTGGTAAGCAGCCCATCAACCTGGACATGGGAGTTCTAAGACCAGAGATGACCTCACCTGATGCAGATTGGGACACTGAGCGGTCACAACAAAACCGCAAAGTGCAAGAGAGTGTTGAAAGAAGTCTGTCCCAAGCAATACAAAGAAAAGAGAAGACTTACAATCAACACGCACCTGCTGTTCCATTGTCACCTGGAGATCAGGTCCTTAAGAGAAAGAGGCGACTCCACAAATGGGATGACCAGTGGGAGGTAGAGCCGTACACCATCCTACCCTCGAGTCATGATAACACCAAGGTGTGCCTCATTAGTAAGGATGGAGGAGAAACATCAGCAACAGTTTCAAGAGACCACTTGAAGAAATGTCCCGAGCAATTACAACACACCAAAGAAGACCAGGATAGCCCTCAACCCACAGAGGAAGTGGAAGAAATGGTCAAAACAGTACTCAGAGAATTTCCCCGGTCGTGGACACAAGTGAACAATGCAATTGTTGTGCCAGTCCTTACCTTTCTCCAACCAGCCCCTCAGAAAGCTGCAGAAGTCCCAGAAGAGTTGGAAGAACAGTTTGCCCCGGAGGCAGAAGTTTCATCGACAGCAGACCAGGAGAATCAACCCTCTGCTAATAGTGAACCTGTTGTACCCAGGGTAAGCCAAAGAGTTCGTAGGAAATTGCCCAACCTACCAGTACTACCTCATACTACCTGTAGTGCAGTTCACACTGAACCCACCATACCAGGGGTAGACACAAGGGACCAGGGTAGCGCAGTGACAGATAGTGTACTCCGTAGATCCACCAGAAGTACAAGATGTCAGCCCCCTGCCCGTTGGAGAATTTAAAATGCAAAGTATGCTGTATATAGTTACCTGTAAAGGTATACAATAAACTTAAAAAATTTTTGAAATGCTCTATATGTGTGCATTTAACCTGTTTATCCAGTTACCTGAAAAGGGATCCAGAGACTTTTAGGTTATGGATGGTGAATAACCAAAGAACTTTCCCTTGTAAATAGTTGCTCTTGTTAAAGTGCCCCTTATTGAAAGACCACTGAACAAAAACCCGTTGGAGGTGGCCGAAGAAGTGGTCCAACACCTGGATCATCAATGCCGTGCAGCCACCCCAGGGCCTCCGTGGAGGGTTTTGGACGGGTCCCTCAAACTACATCTTGCTCCGTGGAATGGGCACCTGGTTGCAGATTATACTGTAACCTATCAAGGACTGTAGTGCTTGTAAATATTCTAATGTACCTTGTTATTGCTATTGTATTTGTTACCTGTTATTTTGAAAAATATGTTCAGTCCCTGAGTACTGAAATTAACAAGGGGGGAATGTGGCACCCCAGAAGGTCTGGTTGCCACAGTGGTATTGCCTCCCTTAAAAGAGGTAATGCCATGTCTGGAGGCAAGCAGGGGTTTCCTGGTCAGGTACACTATACATGCAACACTTTACTTGCTCCAGGCCAGCAAGAGGAGTCCCTTCCCTTGGCAATTGGTATCTGGGGGCGGGGTTAGTTTAGTCAGTGGCAGGGAGTTGAGTTTAGGACATTGAAGAGAGAGGAGCTAGGGACTGGAGCTGGAGATAGCTCGTCTTAGCTGGACTGCTCAAGGAACCGGACACCGGAGTCCGAGGCTGTGGGACCCTTCAGGACCAGCAGTAGATACCGTAGGGCAGTAGATTGCAGGTCTCCTGGCCCCATCAGATGCCCGGAGGCTCAGCAGCACCGAGGGACCAGTACCGCCAAAGAGGAGCGAGGCATCCACAAGGCCCGAGCTGCCAGCCATATGGGTGAGCACAGCACGTTACACTCAGGGACGTGGGCTACAACACAGCTATGAGCAGAATAGCTAAATAATCATCCACACATGCTGCCCTGAAGCTAACTCTTTCTGTGGGGAGTTATACCACCTTTGCTGCTATACCACCGGCTTCAGAGGACTGTTCCGCAGCGGAGGTCTCTATTAACTGCACTCCACAGGTGGCGTAGTCGGACATTATAAAACCCCTATATGCATCTACTACCCTTGGATTGACCACCTGGGTCACGGACCGGGTCACCGCCACGGTGACTACAACCCCCAGCATCTACAGGCCCGGCTCCGGGTACCCCATGGCCCAGGGGCGCGTCAATAGGATCCTGGGATATGGTTATTGAGACATGTCTCTCCCATGACGTCTGCACTTATATCATGCGTTTTATCTGACCTGGGGGGGTGGATTTTATTGCGCATACTGAAAAACATTTTATTATACTATTGGATCCCCACCCACTATCTCCGATATCTATTTATATTTATATTGACGTACATGATAGGGCAGTACTAGGATCTAAAACCAATTAAAGGTATAGATAGGGACTACAGAAACAATATTTCATGTATCATATAAATTGAATTATTATTCAATTAGACATAAAAAACAACACGACAATTAGACATATTAAAACAAAATATAAAACAGCTCAAGATGGAGAAGGGTATACCACCACATCAATTGATTTTTTAATATAGAGACCTTCTCAAAAATATTGGTGATAATAGCATATGGCCAGGATATTATAATAAAATATAGAATAGTTCATCGACTAGAGTAGCCAGATTTTAATTCATAATAAACCCAATACAAGGGACGAATAAAGTCAAGTGCAGCAAAAAAATAATAATATATAAATTCATGGAATAAATAAGCTGCTCAAGTAAATCAATTATAAGTATACATCATTAATGTGAATTTTATAATATGAAACTAAAGTATAGTATAATTATGGCAAAAATCTAACATAACACAAGCTGGTATATACAATAATATCATATTAAAAATGAATCACCAAAGAAGGATATACAAGAGACATATCACAACCCCCTCACACTACTCCAATGCCGTTTCGCTGCTGCTTCATCAGGGAGTGAGTACTAGGGTCTGTCCACGTTGACCGGGAGTGCCAATTCATACATAATTAAAGTCCTAAACTTAATTACTTTGGTGCTCTACCAACTTTTCCCTAAATATATATTATATATTTGTATACCTTTTTCCCCATTTTTGGCACCTCTAGTGAGTATAATAATATAGGTAAAGTGGTCCGCTCTTGGGGTAATTTTGGTCTGCCTGGGAAGGTTCACCACTGTTCCATGTTTTCACCATTTCTGGATAATTGCTCTCACTGTGATTCGCTGGAGTCCCAAAGTTTAGAAATGGCTTGATAACCTTTTCCAGACTGATAGATCTCAATTATTTTGTTTCTCATTTGTTCCCGAATTTCTTTGGATCGCAGCAAGATGTGTAGCTTTTGAGGATCTTTTGGTCTACTTCACTTTGTCAGGAAGGTCCTATTTTTTAAGTGATTTCTTGATTGAGAACAGGTGTGGTAGTAATCAGGCTTGTTTGTGGCCAAGGAAATTGAACTCAGCTTCCTAAAGATGTGATAAACCACAGTTGATTTATGTTTTAAGGGAGTGGGGGGCAATCACTGTTTCACACAGGGCCCTGTCGATTTGGATTTCTTTTTCCCTTAATAATAAAGGCCTTCATTTAAAAACTGCATTTTGTGATTACTTGTGTTATCTTTGTCTAGTATTTAAATTTGTTTTGTGATCTGAAACATTTAAGTGTGAAACATGCAAAACAAAAAGAAATCAGGAAGGGGCAAACATTTTTTCACACCACTGTATATCTCTTTTTTAACTTTGGAGTGTATAACTTTATGGTCTTAGTTTTAATAGCATCTAATAGAGTATCGTTTTAGGGGGTATTCTTTTCTTTAGTATGTACAGGTGCCTTCTAAAACCTTGATAAATCTAGATGAAAAAACATTATAATAAACTCTGGCACTTGGCACTTTATATAGGGATAAAATAGCCTTCATCATAAACCCACCATGAGAGCGCTCTTTATTGATAACTTTATGTCTTAAAGGAAAACCTGTCAACAGGTCAAAAGAGGCCAGTTTTTGCTTATATTTTATCAATTTTCAAATCTACCTTGAATTCTAAACCAGAGGTTATGGCAAACATAATATGCTACATAGCTAAGGGTTTGCTTCATCTGTAAACTGCACAACCTAGATTCTAAACTGATATATTTTCCCTGCACTGATACATTGTCCATATTGCTCAGGATCAGACATAGGATTGAACTGGGAAGATCTCCATGTGTCTCCCTCATTACCCACAAATTCTGACAGCACCAGTATTGATACCAGCACAGAAAGGTACCTTTAATGAGACAAGAGACGTCGATGCCAGGCTGAGGTTCTATTGACACCGAGTCTCATTACTGCACTTGTCCTCTACAAGAGCTGAAATCTATAGAATCCTACAAAGGTTTAGGTCATTGGTCGCACTTTAATGTCTCCATTTAATTCCTTAAGAAACTTTACAAGATGACAGGAGTTATATTTATATTGATGGTGGTCTCACTGCTTGCATTGATCCATGCCACAGTCACTGATGATGAGAAGCTGCAGTCTCTGTGAAATAAGATATTATTTTATACACAGGTCAAAATTCTGATCAATAATGGGGTGACGATCCCCCTCATACCCAAATCCATTATATAATCTGCACTGACCTTCAGAGCCTTTCATGGGCCTTTCTTAGTGGGAGTGATATTTCACTGTGAAGTTCTAATCTTTATATTACTATAGCCAGTCCTGCATTTTAAATATTTCACTAAAGAAAATGTCTCATCTCTGAAAATGATATAAGAATGAAAAATGTTAACATTTATGGCTTATGGAACATGCAGCACCAAATAGGGTGATGTAGCAATGTACGGTCATAGCAAAACTCCAGACTTCACAAGATATTGGAATAAAAAAGAGTTTTACTTAGAATTAGAGTTACAATTAAAAAGGGATAGGTATGGATAAGAAATAATAAATACGTGCACAGAGATCCCTATGGGGTAAGAGATCTGACCTACTATAAAACTATACAGAATTTAAGTCAAGTTTGCGGCTCACAACCATGGAGTCAGCGCACATGTCCAAACCAAAGAATATTGCACTTCGGTAATAGTTAAACAATTCATAAGCAAAGTATAAATAATCATTCGTTTTCAATAACTACTTCCACCTGAGTCTCAAATAAGTCATGACGCCTGGTTTCTGCAAGCAAGTTTTATTTCTTTAGCTGAAATTATTAAAAACTATATTTGTATCTAGATTTTTATGCCTGGCATATAACAAGTAATGTAATGTATTGGCAAATTATACAACAATATTGCTCCTAGTGAAACCTATTAGTTTTCCCAAACACTGCAGTACTCTTTTCATGGTGCTTATGTGGCACCCCTGCGGGTTCAGTCGCCACAGAGGTACTGCATCTCACCCAGAGGTGTGGTATCCCACTCTCAGGTAAGGGAGAAGTACTGCCCAGGACCCACCCACCAGCATCCAACACTACACCCTTCCAGACCAGCAGGCGGGGCAAGATGCACTGCCTTATGCTGAGCCCTGTCCCTGGTTGGAGGTGGGGGGCACCGAGAGAGGGGGAACCATGTAGTAGGTGTGGGTGGAGGAAGAATAACAGGGGAGCACTTCAGTAGGTGTATAAAAAGGGGAGCCATCTCGGGAGTGGAGTCCAGTCAGAGAGTTCAGTCTAAGGAGAGAGTGTGGGAGCAGGAGCTCTGTAGGAGCTCTGCTCAGAGAAGCTGGCCTAGACAGAGAGGCCCAGGAACACTGGCTGAAGAGGAAGGCTCCAGGAGTGAGGGGATCCCAGGGGCACGGTGAGTGCGGAAGCCACCCGTGCACCTGAATCTGCAGGAACGTGGAGGGATCAGGCCGCAAAGGGGACCGGCCCCTAACTAGTGGAGAACTACAAGGCTCAGCTAGAAACTGGAGACTTCTGTACTTTTAGGGTGCAGCTTCTCACTACCGCAACTATATCGCCAAAAAGGTGGCCACATAGGATTCAGGGGACTGCACGTTGCCCGCTAAAATCCGAGATTACCAGCTTGGGACAATATTTGCGAGGCGCAGGGCAGGAGGGTGAGAGCCAGCGCAGGAAGACGATCGAGGAAGGAACACAGAATGGGGTCCCGTTAAGTATTCCTGAGATACCTGGGAGATGGCTGAACCCTTCCCTTGGTGAACACAGGACGGCGTGGGAGGTTACCCTGGCACTGGTAACCTGTAGTCTGACAACTGTGAGTAAATCTGAAGACTGCGCCCCACTGTGTCCTAGAATTCTTATCTGCGCCATCACCTGCATTACACCGCACCAACCACATCTACCCTATAGTATCACTACATCTTGCTCTGGAGCTAAGCTCTGCCTGTGGAGAGCTGAACCAACTCTGCTGCGTCACCATCAGCTCCAGAGGATCTGCCCGGAAGCGGCAGCTCCATATAGCCGCATACCACAGGTGGCGTCACGAACATTATATATAAAAACTTTATTCCCCTTTCACTTTTCCCTTTTATTGACCGCCCTGGGTCACGGACCAGGTCACTGCCACTGTGACATCCCCCAGCATCGACCGGCCCGGCTATCGAGTACCCCACAGTGCCCTGCACACAATATGGTGCTCCCACAAAGTATGATGTCCCCAACATAAATTTCCCATACACAATATGAATCACCGACAGTAGATTCACCCACACACAGTATGATACAACCATACACAGTATGATGCCCTACAGTGCATTTCCCTACAGCCCCCGAGACACAGTAAGATACTTCCACTGTCATTTCCTCACGCCTTCAACACACAGTATGATGCCCCCATGGCCACCTACAGTAGATTACCCTACACTGTATGACACCCCAAAGTACATTCCCCCATAGCCCCACACACAGTATGACACCTCCACAGTATATTCCTAAGAAGTTTGATGCTCTACACAGTACTCACCACAGCACTCCACACAGTATTATGCCCTTACAGTGCCTCTTTACAGTATTATGCCCCCTCAGCCCCCAAAGAACATTTCCCCACTTTATGATGGGTCACCCACCACATAGCAGGAGCGTATTTAGGAGGGAGCAGTGTGCAGCTAGCAGGGATCCACCGAGGAGACTTGTACTATCTATGTTGGACCAGAGAGCCATAGATAGATTCCGCCCACCAGATCATTCTTTTGAGGCCAGGCATTGCAATGAAATAACTTTATTGCACTGCCTCAACACTCACCTCACAGTAAGATGCTCTCAAAGTCCTTCCCACACACACTACAGTATGATGTCCTCCAAAGGTAGCGCCACACACACCTAGCACGATGCCACAAATGCACCCCAGCTCCCACATAGTAAGATGCCCCAAAAGCCTATTTGTGTGTCCTGCTTCTCTGCTGAGCTGGTCTCTGCTGCCTCACATGTGACCTGAGAATCTCCCATAACCTGAAGGTCATTGCAGGGTCCGAGTTTCTAAACATACTGAACAGTGGAGAAGGGATGTGTTGGTTATGGTGATTTCACATTGCACTTTTCTCCACGTGAATGGGTCCCATCGGGGCTCTCATCCGAACCCTTGCATAAAGGGAATTAGACGTATGCGCCGACATGGCCATAGACTATAACGGTGTTGGCAGAGGAAATGTGAGCTCTGTCATGTGTCATTTTTGAGCGTATACTCCTATTGGAGGCGAACGCCTAGACGCAGTCTACTATGTCTGAGTTTCCGCCTCCAGTAAGCGTATACGCCCGAAAATGATGCACGTCAAAGCGCACTCCCCCAAATCTTTTCTTTCTAACTTTTTTGCTAAGGAGCCGCATGATTTCTATGTACGCCATTGCATGACTGCTTTAAATGTGACAAGCAATCATGTATGTAAACCAGTAGGTAAATAATAAACTGATATCATGGCTATTTTCAGTCTATTCATCAGCTGGGGAACATTTATGTTAAACTATTGCAGCATTTCCATGAGAAGTCTCAATTCCTGGTTCTTACGGTACATTCGATATTGAAGATTATGAAATATTATTTGGGGCTTTAGTCTTTGTGTCACTGTTAAATGATAAAGTGTTTTTGGTGCTGACATTTAATTGTTCTTCCCTGATGAGCCGAGCTTTTATAATTCGCTGAGTTGTTTCTTTATGACATGAGAATAGAATTTACAAGTGGAGAATGCTTTATCTGCGCTCTCCACAGGAACATTTCGGAATGATTTTTCTTCTGTTTGTGAAGTGGCCTCTCTCTCCGCATCTAATGATGTTTCCGCTGCCGATTAATCATCGCTGTATGTTTTTGGCTTTCCCAGACAAATCACAGTTTTTGTATTAGTTGTAAAGGTGCCATAAACCGGATTAACCCCTGAATGCTCCACAAGGACTGGTAGATTAATAGCCACACAGCTGCCTGCAAAATGCTTATCGTGGGGAAAAAAATAAAATCAACGGGCTTGAAGCTGTGAAGCCATTAAAAAAGATCTTTTATCTTAAAACTGTTTCAAATTGTAAAAGAAATGCTGAAACACATAGGAAATTTGAAATTTTACACATTACGTTGTTGCATTAGTAGTGTGATGATATATTCTCATGGGATAGAGTTGTCTATTGGCAGCCATGTGACATTACGTTACTATGACTACAGCGTCATCATGGCATTGGATGGTCATCATGACATTGGATGGTAATCATGATATTGGATGGATTGGATGGTCATTATGGCATTGGATCTTCATTATGGTATTGGATGGTCATCATGGTGTTTAATGGATTGGATGTTCATCGTGGCATTAGGTGGTCATCATGGTATTGGATTGAATGGTCATCATGATATTGGGTGAATTGGATGGTCATAATGAGATTGGATGGTGATCATAATATTGGATGGATTGGATGGTCAGCATTAGGGATGAGCGGACCTGTGGAAGTTCAGGTTCTGGTACCCGATTGAACTTTACTAGTCCAAAGTTTGGTTCGGATACCAGAACTGTACCCGAACTTCAACCTAAATCCGAACCCCATTTACATGAAAGGGGACCTGAACTTTGGAGCTGGAAAATCTCTCTCATACTCTCTCTTCTCCAGGAGGAGTCAGTGTTCGGAGTTCTGCAAAGGTGTCCGGTATGACTGCGAACTTTACAATTCGGGTTTTCGCATCTCTAGTCCTCATGGTATTGGATGGTCATCATGGTATTGGATGGATTGGATGTTCATCATGGTATTGGATAGTCATTATGGCATTGGATCTTCATTATGGCATTTGTCATGTGATGTCACTTCACCATAGATGCAACATAATAGCCTATTAAGCACACAGGACTAATAAAAATGTTGATACTGTAATGCATGTTTGAATTATTTGTAATATTAATTTATTAACCACTTCTATTTGTGAGCTAATAAATGAAGGTGGTAATTTACTAAAAAAAATTAAGGAGTATTATTTGGGCACTATATACTGTAGATGTATTATTTTCCCATGCATGGCAATATTACATTAGTTCTCTAAGATGTATTGTTTTGATACAACAGAATATAATATTTTGGCACAGTATGGAGGCACATTATGTGATGCTTATGGCAGTCTTGTTGTGACACTATATGGAGTTACCTGTGCAGTGTATAGCAGTATTGTTTTAGCCTTATATGATAATATTTTTAGGGCTTGAGCTGTTGAATATGGTAAAAGGATAAATAGTTTTTCATTGTCTCTAAAACTACTCCTAACCCCATCATCTCTTGGTGACAGCTGACGCCTGTTCTGGACATGACTTCTATGTGACAATTTCGTGTGTAGAGTCTCTATAGGAATGATACTCTTCTAAGAGGTGAGAAGCAGAAGAAGCATTGCCGATATAGGCTCCCAGAGGAGGATGGCGAGGGATATCCCATGGATGTATACAGCATTGTAACTCTTCTTGTGATCGTACACAGGATAATAGATAATGATTGATGGATGTTAATATTGTTTGCTATGTTTTTCACTCTATTTAGCACAGTCAGATGGGATGTTCTGCTAAATTTCACATCGGCCAGAAAATTCACAAAACCTCCTTTCATCGCATTTCTTACATTCTCTAGGTTCTTAATTCATGGAATTAGTCTGTGTTTTGTCAGATTACTGTCATTACCGAAAAGCCAACAATTGTATTCATGTCTTCTTGATGCCAGCTGTAATCATTCACAACATCAAAACATTTCTCAGCTTCTCGAGAAAAGCAAAAAAAACATAACAAGTCTGTAATTTATCAGCTGTAATATGATGATGTTAGTAGCATGATACTTCTGTTGACAGTTTCAAGTTCACTTACAATTTAAACAATGCAATTTAAAAAAACACAATTACTTTACGCAACCAAAAGTTCTTAATTATTTTATTTTAAAGTATAAGAAATAACCAAAATTGAGAGTATTTTTCCTGATTCTAAAGTATATGAATTACTATAGAAATGGTAATCCTCTATTACTATATGCACTTCCAAGGACATTATACTAAACATTAGGTATTGAACACCCAGGTGGCGAGCATTTTTATTGGAACATTTTCAATTTTTTTAATGGCGCCGGAGTCAGCATGTGCGCATACCGCTCTATCCTGCACCATTTTTTTAAAGACATTGTCTGCGAATTCGCATATACAGTGTCTTCAATATAATGTGGTATACACACATGCTGACTCCGGCGCCTCACTGCGCAGGCGCCACCCATCCCGACTTCGGACAGCATTTATAAGATGTACTGAGAATACAAGGGTGTGTACTCACTTACGTTGAGCGCTGTGTATATAACGTACTGAGAATACAGGGGGGTGTACTCACTTACACTGAGCTCTGTGTATATAACGTACTGAGAATACAGGGGTGTACTCACTTACGCTGAGCGCTGTGTATATAACGTACTGAGAATACAGGGGGTGTGTACTCACGCTAAGCGCTGTGTATGTAGCGTACTGAGAATAGAGGGGGTGTACTCACTTACGCTGAGTAGTGTTGAGCCACCCCCATAGTGTTCGGGTTCGGTTCGGTTCGTCGAACACCTGTATGTTCGCCGAACTGTTCGTCGAACACCTTCGAACACAGTTAAAACCAATGGCAGGCAAACAAAAACACATAGAAACACATAGAAAACACCTTCAAAGGTGTCCAAAAGCTGACAAACTGCTCAGAAGACACAACTAACACATGGAAAAGTGACAAGTACATATAGTCATGCGAAAAGAAAAGAGGTGGAGGAGTAAAAGGAGGGGGAGACACAGATATAGGCATGTCATGCCCTTCTAAAACCAAAAAAGTGCGAAGCCGACACGGCCAGTCCGTTTCTGCCCATTCGACCTCCGTGTCGCCGGGTTTGTGCCAGAGCCGCGGTGGACCCTGACGGCCAGCCCCCCTCTCCCAATACTGGTGCCTGTCCGCTGGTGGGTCGAGCGAGCCCCCCTGCGGTGGAGGCAGGTCTAATCTTTTTCATTTAAATTGTCTCTCTAATTTGAATGAGTACACTTAAAATCCTTTTACAAGGATCTATTGAAGGGCAAGTCTCATGCCAGCAGCCACGGTTGCAGGAGGAAGAAGAGGCGGAGCCTGCCGTGTGCTGCTGTGTTTGGTGTGTGGAGAGAGCTCCTGGGAAGGGAGGTTTTGCCTTTTCCATCTGGGACTTTTTGTCTGTCCCCTTCCCAGGAAAGGAGACTTGCTGTGGGATTGGCCTCCGGGGCTGGGCCCCCAGCTCCTGCCCCCCGGTCCAAGCCGGCGGGGGGGCAGGAAGAATACCATCGTGGCTGGGATGACCAGGTCCGGAAAAGGCAAGGGGTCCGTCATGAAGACCAGAGGGACCCCCGAGGCCACGGCCGCGGCAGCTCCTCCCCCCGGAGGTAGGCCGAGTACGTGCAGGGGTGCTGCAGCAGTGCCCCCTGATTGGGGCACCAAGGTGGCGAAGGAGTCCACTGTCATCTATGGCTCCCGCATCCATGCACACCTCTGCGAGTATGAGGACGCCTCTAGGAAGCTAAAATCCCTCTGGGGAGAGTTGAGGGTAGCTCAGGAGAGGTCCGACAGGGCCTCTAGCAGCAAGAAGCCTGAGCTATCTGCCGCGGTCAGGAGGATTAAGAAGGCCATCCAGGAGGTGGAGAACCTGCGGTGTACCATCCTGGCCGGCAGCGGGCCATTCAGAGAAAAATTGGAGAACGACGACCGGTTCAGAGCCATGGCCGGTGGATCTCTGGAGGGGTCATGGAGCTCCAGCCAGGTGGTGGCGGTGGAGGATGAGGAGGAAGAGGACTGTGAGGAGGAGGTTGCGCCCTACCCGCCATCTGGTGGCCTGGTAAGTGATCTCCAGGCATCGCATAGCGGGATAGCCCCTAAGCAGATGGCTCTCCCGTCTGACTCTAGCCCTTCAGAGGGCAGCGGGAGCGAAGGGGAGGATGAGGATGGTGGTAATACTAGTGAGGGGGGCTGCCTCGTCATGAAGCAGATCAGGCAGATTGAGTCCCCGGTACGTTTTAACCAGCTGACGTTCGGGGACGAGATCTGCGAGGACGAGGCAACCGGGAGGGGGATGAAGAGGAAAGCGAAGAGAGCTATGAAAAAGAAAACATCGGAAACACATAAATTTGTGTATGTCCCCCTCTCTGGGGCCCCCCGGTCCAGTTGTGCGGCACACGCCACCCACCCCGGCTCGGGCCCTGATGTGGGTCTGCAGCGAGGGGGCGGGGAGACTATAGGCCATGGCACGCAGAGCACCGCCTCTGTTTGCAGTAATGAAGGTGGTGTGTCGGATGTGTCTGACATGGAGCATGGCACGGAGGGCGGCCCGGCGGCGGGCAAAAACCATGGTGGTGCTCAGGCTGGGTCACCTGTGAGAGAGGGGGCTGGCCTGGCACCTGGTGTGCCTGCTGGCGTGCGGGGGGCGGCTAGCGTAACTGCCGCTGCCACCTGCACTGCTGGCGGCACACCGGCAGCCGGGGACACATCTCCGGCGGCGTGTGCTGGGAAAGTGTCTGGGTCCCTCACTCACGGATCCGTTAAATCTGGATCACTTTTGGGGACCCAGGCACCCGGTAAGGCATCTGGCGGGGCAAAAAGTGCGGGGCCTGCAGCTCCGGCAGAGCCGCTTCGTAAAAGGAAGGTGGTGGGGCCTGCTCCCCGGCGGGGTCGGTGGCGAAGTCGGGGCCCCCGGCGCAGGGGCCCAGTAAGGGGTCGGTGCTGAGGGCTCTGCCGCCGGTGGATGCCGAGGGGGAGTGGCCTAGCCTGGGGCCGGCCGCCGGAGTTGCTGTGGCCAAGCTCTTTGTGGCTAAGGGAGTGACGGTGGGGGGTGCTGTGCCTCCGGGAATTGGTGCCGCTGGACCGGGGACCCCCGAAAGTAGACCCGGCTCTGGGCCGGTTTTGGGGGTCCCGTCGCAGCCATTTTCGTGGGGCGTGGCCTCCGTGGCGTCCCCCACCCATGTGGGAGTGGCCACGGAGGGCCACACTGTGCTGCCGGGTGCAGGGGGTGTGGCTTCCCGAGCCGGGTATGCCAATGTGGGCGTGGCCACACCCGGGGGTGGGGCTTAGCGCCGGTGGCTGCTCCTGGAGCAACAGAGACCACAGCTGCGGCCAGTGCCACTGTGGGGGCTGCTGCTGTGGCTGATGCGGGTGCCTGTGTGCCGGGGTCCGCTGTGTCTGGGGGCTTACCTGGAGCAGGGGCTCCGGCACTGCGGGTATCCAGGAAAGCTGCAGCAGGGCTGGATGGTGCAGTGGGAGGAGCTACACCTGGCTCTCTTCCTGCCAGTAAAGCAGGAAGCTCCAGGTATGCTGGGAGCAGTGGTGCTGCACTGCTCAAGTCCTGCAGCGTGGTGCTTGATAGGCCAGCAGCATTAAAAGTGAACCCCCCGGCAGGGAAGACGCCACCAGCAGGCGGCAGTACCGGCAACACAAGTAATATGGACGGTGGTAGTGAAACTGTGCCCAGAAAGTGTACACAAAAAAAGAAAAACATTGACCCCGGTGCACATGGGAATGGGAGCGGGCGAGTGGGGTGATTGTGGACACAAATGGGGATGGTGTGGGTACGAATGTGTCTGTGGCTGGGGATGCAAATGGTGGGGTGTCTGCGGTAGGGTGCGTGAATGGAGTGTCTGTTGGTAGCGGGGAGCACGGGAGGGGGACTGGTCCATCTGCTCCCCCGGCCGCGAACCCCCTGAGTTTTGCGGGGGTAGTGGCCGGGGCCTCGGGGTCCTTTCGGGGGGTTTCCTCGCCTCTGGACCTCAGGGACGGTGACTTGCGACGCCGTTTTCTGGAGGCCCTCAAGAAGGGAGAACGGACGATCACGGTAGAGGGAAGAGAGGTGGATCTGGCCTTTTGGCTGGACAGGCATGGCCAGGCTGCCTTCCAGGATAAAAGGGAGGGGGAAACAGTGTGGTCCCTCCCGACAGCCGGGCAGGGGGTGGCCAGGAGGAATGTGGTCCGTCTTCGGTGGAGGGGCAGTGAAGCGTGCCCGCCTAGAGCGAGGGTCGTGGAGCTCCTCCTGAAGATGGACTTCAGGGCAATTGACATCTTTGCCCTGATCCATCCTTTTGGTACCTCCATCTTTGACATCAGTTTTGTTTGGCCGGAGGGCTTAGAGCTTTTCTGGTCGAATTTTGAACTGGTGAAGGGGGAGCCCGGCTGGCGAGACTTTGCCGTACAGGTGGTGTCTCGCCAAAATGGCGTAAAGAGGGTGACCATTCTAACAAATAACGAGTCACTCTCAGGGATCGATATTATGACGTGGCTTTCTCGTTATGGGGAAGTCACAGAGGTCCCAAAGAAGAACAGGGACGAGTTTGTCATTTGGTCAGGGGGCTGGACCTTCATGATGAAATTGAAGGTTTCAGGTGGTACTGTCACTCACATCCCCTCCTCGGCATTCCTGGGGAGGGACAGGATCCTGATCTTCTACCAGGGGCAGCCGAAGGTCTGCCACAGGTGCGGTGACCCCCGCCACTTCAGCGCGGGCTGCAAGCTGCAGAAATGTGCCTTGTGTGGTGGGGTAGGTCATCTGGCCGCGGCCTGTGGTGACATTAGGTGTCACCTGTGTGGTGATCTAGGTCACCCGTATAGCCGCTGCCCACATTCCTTTTCCAACACCATCTCTGGTCAGGTGGAGGAGGGCCGCGGGGGGGTCCCCAGTGGTTCATCTTCTGCTGGAACTGGAGGTGGGGGCGGGAGGGGAGTTGAGGGGTCAGGGAGGAAAGGCGAGGCGAATACACCTGCCCACCAGTGGCAACAGGTGAGGCGCCGAAGGGACAGGGGGCAGGATAAGCCCCAGGCGACTGGGGTGATGACTGTCCCCTCCCCGGAGGTTGCAGCCGGAGCCTCTGAGGCCCTGGGGGAAAAGGCGGTGAGCGAGGAGATCAGGAGGATGGAGAGGGAGGAGGCGGCTGCTTCCGATAACTCCTCCCAGTATGAAAGTCTGGATGAGGAGGTGGTGGAGCAGCCAAAAAAATCAGGTGACAAAAGTACCAGTAGTCGGAGGAAAAAGAACAGGAAAAGGGTAAAAAAACCTAAAGCACCCCCCCCCCCCGACCGCTACGGTGCCTACGGAAGGGCTCACCGGCTCCCCTCTGATCCCCCTCTCCAATCGGTTCCAAGCCCTCGATGACTCTGCTGTGTTGGAGGTCGGGGGTAAGGAGCCGGAGACAACATCTGGGGTGCCTTCAGGGGGCGGCGGGGTCTGTCCCCCGGGGGACTCGGCTGCCCCTGGGGGGGGGGACTGCCCCGGGGTCCGGAGGCGAGGAAACCTGTGCTAGGAAGGAGGTGTCCGATGCTGGAGGGGCGGGCATGGACACCTCGGTATCCCTAAAGAGGAGGGGTGATTCGGGCTCCTCCTCAGAAGGCGAGAGGAAAAAGGGGGGTACGGGGAAAAAGAAGGCCATCTAACTCAATCACCCATGATGGCGGAACCTACCCCGTTGACTCTGGCGTCGATTAATGTCGCCAGTATAAAGTCAGATGCGGCCAGATTTACGGCCTTTGATTTTTTCACCCGAGTTGAGGCTGACATTTTATTTTTGCAGGAGACCAGACTAACGGACATGGGGGCCATTTATAAAGCAAAGAGGGAGTGGAGGTGTGGGCCCTCATACTGGTCTCTTGCGGCCGAGCCGTATAGCGGGGTAGCGGTCCTTTTTAAGGCCGCTTCAGTGGAATGCAGACGGGTGATTGAGGTAGAAATGGGGAGGTGCTTGGTTCTTGACGTCTTCATGAGGGGACAGGAGCTCCGGCTCATTAATATATACGGCCCGCAATCTAAGTGGGACCGTAAATGTCTCTTCCTGAAGGTCAAGCCCTATCTTTTTACAAGCCGGCAGGTGGTCTTCGGTGGGGATTTTAACACTGTAACTAGATCCCGTGATAGGGGAGGCCCCGGAGACCGGCTGGCTTATGATAGCATAGCCCTGAATAGCATAGCAAGTGAAGCTTGCCTGGTGGATGTCCACATCCGGCACACCCCAGGTCACGGGGGTTTCACCTTTCATAGGGGTAGCAGTAGGTCTAGGATAGATAGGTTTTATTTAAAGGAGGAGGCCGTCTCTTCTGCAGTGTCCGCTGTTGAGGTGGAATTCTCCGATCACTGTTTCATTTTCTTTTCCTTGAATGTTACAGAGACCCCCCGGATGGGGAGAGGCCTGTGGAAGCTGAATTGTTGGAAGAAGCTGATGTAAGACAATCCTTTGAGGAATTTCTTCAGAGCCAGGTACCTCTCTTGGGTCTCTGTAGTACTAAGTCTGAGTGGTGGGAGATCTTCAAAAGAAGGGTTGCAAGGTTCTTCCGTCAGCTCTCGAGCCTCAGGGGCCTGAACAGGCACCGCCTGTATCGGGATCTGGGGAGGAAACTCGAGCAACTCGTCTCGACTGGAGGGGACCGTGAGGAAATCTCTATGGTGAAAGTCTTGCTCAAGGGGTGCCAGTATGATAGGCACACATCCTTGGTTTTTGAGAGGGATTTCGGGAGGTACCGCTCGCCCGACCCTTACAGGAACTGCAGGATGTCAGTGAGTTGTAAGGCGGTAACAGGACTGATCGACTGTACGGGGTCCCTGAACAGATCCAAATCAGGGATCCTGGAGGTGGTCAGATCCTTCTACTCGCACCTCTTGGGGGGGGGGGAACCTGATCGGGATGAGATGTCGGCTTTCCTGGCTGAAACCATCCCTGAGCCAGGGGATGACCCCTCTCTTCATGTTTTGGCGGAAGCAATCAGGGAAGAGGAAGTGAGACGGGCGATTGATGGGCTCCGGCCCAAAAAGTCGCCTGGTCCGGATGGCTTAACATCCGAGTTTTACAAGACTTTTAGGGACTCCTTGGTCCCCCTCTTGACTGAGGTGTTTAATGAGTGTCTCTCCTCGGACGCTCTGCCCAGTTCAATGAGGAAGTCAGCCCTGATTATTCTGTCAAAGGGTAAAGACTCGTCCCGTGTTGAGAATTGGCGTCCCATAGCGCTTCTCAATACGGACCGAAAGGTTCTGGCAAAGGTGCTTTTTAATCGGTTGGTGAAGTTTGCACCCTGGCTCCTTTCGGGGGCCCAGCACTGCTCTGTTCCAGGCCGCAGTACTTTTAGTGCTGTGCTCGGTGTCCGAGAGGCAGTGGAGCAGAGCAGGGCAGGTCACTGGAAGGGGTACTTGCTGTCCTTAGACCAGGCGAAAGCCTTTGACCGGGTTAACCACAAGTACCTCTGGTCCGTCCTTCTGAGGTACGGTCTGCCCGGGAGGTTTGTTGATTGGTTTAGAGTTTTATACAATGGGGCAGAGACTTTCCACTTGTGAACGGTTGGGTCGGACCCCCTTTTGAGGTGAAGTCTGGTGTCCGCCAGGGCTGTCCTCTGAGCCCACTGTTATACGTGTTTGCGATTGACCCTCTTCTAAGGAGGGTGGAGCGCGGACCGTTGGTGGGAGTCGGGATGGACCAGGCGGAGCCAGATGCCACCTTGAGGGTAGTGGCTTACGCCGACGACGTTTCCCTTTTTGTAACCTCGAGAGGGGAGGCAGATTGGGTCATGTCTGAGGTTGAGCGCTACTCGGTGGCATCCGGGTCCATGATCAACCGGGATAAGTGTGAAAGTCTCTGGCTGGGAGAGGGAGATCCTAGTTTTGATCTCCCGGACACTCTTCCAGGGCCTCAGGCCACAGCAAAAATACTAGGCATCAGTTTCGGCCCGGGGGACTACCCCCAGCAAAACTGGGAGGGCAGACTTAAGATTGCCGCTCAGAAGGTGGATCAGTGGAAGGGCTGGTCCCTGACCTTGAGTGAAAGGGTTAGCCTGGCCAAAGGGTATTTGCTTCCTTTACTAATATACCTGGGCAGTGTCTGCATCTTGCCAGAGCCTCTTTGGACACGGGTCTACAGCCTGTTCTTTCAACTATTATGGGGGAATAGGCTGAACCTAATCAAGAGGGAGGTCACGTACCGCACGAGGAGACAAGGAGGGTTGGGTATGGTCAACCCAGTGGTGTTCCTAGTAAACACCTTTATTAAGGCAAACATCGCCAACCTCTGGTTAGAGAGGGCTCCTCTGTGGGTATTCTCCTGTAGGGGGTGGTTTCAGCCTTTCTTCCAGGAATGGGAGACAGGAGGGCAGGTGAAGGACCTTCGAACGCCTCATGGGCATCTTCCGGCTTATGCTACCCCGGTTCTGAAGGTGATCCGTCGGTGGGGTCTGGGAGTGTGGGAGATCAGGACCTTGTCAAGGAGGTTACTTGACAATAGGGTCCTGTTGACCCACTTTCAGAAGCCCCTGGCGCTCAAGGATTGTCCAAGCCGGGATCTGGAGGTAGGGCTTGGGTTATTGAACTCTAAACGGATCCCCTTGAAGTTTTGGGACTTGGCTTGGCGCTGCTTCCATGGGAGACTGTATGTGAGGGACAACCTGAAGTACAGGAACTCTGATGACCGGGATTGTCCCCGCGAGGAGTGTGGCGGCATGCTTGAGAGCATGGAGCGCTTCCTGCTTCGGTGTCCCTTTAATACAGAGGTCTACAGTAGGGTGGGTGCTTCCATTGGCTGGCCCAGGCTGGCAGGCTTTTCCTATGTGGAGTGGGCCTATGGGGCATTCAGGTCCCTGGGTGGCCAAGATCGGGGCACTGTTTTCTTAGTTAGCTTAGTGACTAGGTTTTACACGTGGAACGCACGGTGCTTAGTGTCCACCCAGCAGAAAGCCCTCCCCCGGGAAGAGGTGATTAGGAACATCCTGGGTGACCTGGCAAAAGTGCGCTCGCTGGAGTATGAGAGGCTGGGTGCAGGGAGGGCTTCCCTTCTATGGAGGGGGTTCTCATTCAATGTGCAATAGGGAGAGTTAGGTTATGCGTGTCTGTGATAGGGTGAGTTAGTCTCCTTCTATACTTTATATTTATTTGTAGGGTCAGGTAGTCGTGTAGGGTCAGGGAGGGACAGACAGGGACAATCATCAGGGATAGGTAGTTTAGTATTAGGTTGGTAGTGAGGGTCAGTGAGGGACAGGTAGGGACAGGTAGGGAGAGATTGGTAGGGCGTTAGGGACAGGTGTTGTGTTTTTTTTTTTTTTTAATAGGGAGGGACAGGGTGTTGTGTGTTAGATTAGGGTGAGAGCCTCTGTAGTCTCCAGTTTCCTGGTGGTGGGCTGCTCCCCTCACATTGTAGTTTTTTGTTTTGCGGTATCGGAATCGGAATATAGGGCTTGCAAGCACTGAACTTGGGTCTGATTTTTGATTTATGGTTGGTTCTTTGGGGTTTGAAATTATCATGTTACTGCTAAGTGTTAAAACAGAATTTTTATGTTGTGTATTGTATGTATATGTGTATTCTATGTATATATATATGTGTATTGCGTGTGGGGGGGTGTAGTTTTAGGTTGGGTGGGGGGTTTCAGGGGGGGAGGGGGAAGGGGTGTTTTTGTAAAAAAAAGAAAAATGGACATCCTGCGGGATGCGGGAAAAAGGACCCTTTTTGCGTGTAAATGGCCACAAACTTTCGTGGGACCTTGTTGGTGTTAAGAGGCCACAGACTTTCGTGGGACCTTGGGTGTTTAAAAATGGTGGTGGGGAAAAAAAAATAAAAAAATAAAATAAAATAAAAAAAAATAAAAAAAATTGAAAAAAAAATATATATTTTTTTTTTGTGTTGTAGAGTGTTAGTTTTGGCCAGGTGGCCCATCTCTTATTTTTGGCGGTGGGCCAGTTATTTAGTTTTCCTTTTTGGGGTTAGGTGTGAATGTGCAGGTATGAATGTTGCGGATGTTAGGGGTCTTGTGCGCTTTAGGGCGTGGCCTGGCTGGTAGGTACGGAAGGTCTTCCCTTGCTGGGAGGTCTTTTGGAAAGAACGAAGACGTTTTGTGTCTTGTGTTTCGTGTCAAGTGTCATGTGTTAGTTTGTTGGACTCTATATAATTTTGGATTTGGGCTATGTCTTGCTGGGGTTTTTTGTTTTTCTTGTATAATGTTTGTATTTGTGGTTTATATTTGTGTTTTGTTTTTGTGTTTTGTACTTTTATATAAAATAAAAAAAGAGTTCCAGCTCCAGTATCGTCCACTAAAGCTGCTGCAGTTAAAAAGCTTTTATAAGGATCGAGCTCGGCGGTCCACCGCAAGGCATCCTACCGCCAGTCCCAGCCCCTGTGCCTTGGGGTGCCTCCCCGATGCTCTTCACTGAGTGTCCCGGGGGCCCGAACCATTTCCTTTGAAAAAATTAAGTGTCCGAACTACAGGTGGTGTAACTTGCTTAACAGCTGGGATAATCCGTTGACTAGCAGACACTACTACTAGGCACAAAGTATTTCCTGGGCTAGATGCAGTTAAAATTTGTAATTAGATACTCTCGTTGGATGCTGAGAAAGCATTCCATAGAGTCTCCTGCAACGCCATATATTATTCTCTTAAAAAGCTTGGGGTAGGGGTCTAGGAGACCCTTTTATAGTCAAAATCACGGCCCTGTATCGCAATACGTCACATAGGCTGAAGATAAATGGTACAGTTTCATCACCTTTCATAATCACCAATGGGATAAGGCAGGGATGTTCTCTGTCCCCTCTCTTATACATAATAGTGACGGAGCACCTGCTCTCATCAGTTCGCCATAACCCCAATATTAGGTGGATTGAGGTGGGAGGCACCGAGTACAAGTGCTCTGCATTTGCTGATGATGTCCTAGTATATATCACTCAATCACATATATCCATCCCTGCTGTTATGGCTGAAATAGATCACTTTGTTAAATGGTCAAATTTTGAAATCAATGCAGCAAAGTCTGTGGCCCTCGATGTCTCCCTACCCAAATCCATACAGGATTCCATCCAGTCCAACTTTCCCTTTGCCTGGCCCTCACAGGGTACCAAATACTTAGGAATTCCTATTCATAGAGTCCTCTCCCGTCTATGTTATCTTAATTTTGGGCCCTTTATTGAACAACTCCATACAGACCACGGTTGGCAAGTTAGAACTTTAAGATTCACTACGTGAACCACTGGTGTTTTGTGGAAAAGCACATGTACACTGTGTTCCAAAATATTATGCAAAAAGTGTTCAGGAGTGATAAGGTAAGAATTTTTTTGTTTGTCAGTTAAACTCATTGATGGTGATGTGTGTCAGGTCTCTTTATATCACTGTAAGCAATTGCAGACACCTGTGCTAATTAGTTTGGCAGGTGTGTTCAATGAAAGGCAAGACTACTTAAGAAGGCTGTCCCACATTATTAAGCAGCCTACATTTCCTGCCAAAATGGGAAAGAAAAAGGATGTGTCGGCTGCTGAGAAGCAACAAATTGTGGAGTGTTTAGGTCAAGGCATGCCTACAATCAACATTGCCAAGACACTTCATCCTGATCATCGCACAATCAAGAAGTATGTAGCTGATTCACAGTACACATGTGTGCGTGCTGATAAGAGAAAATTGAGGACCCTTTCCTACAGGCAATTACGTCAGTTTAAAAGAGCAGCGGCAAAAAAGCCTTGTCATAGCAGCAGACAAGTTTTTGAAGCTGCTGGTGCCTCCAACGTCCCCCGAACAACAAGATGCAGGGTCCTTCAGAGGTTTGCAGCTGTGCGTACGCCATCCTGTCGACCTCATCTATCCACTGTATACAAGCAGAAATGGCTCCAGTGGGCCAAACAATACATGAAGACTGACTTCAAAACTGTTTTGTTCACTGACGAGTGCCGTGCAACGCTCGATGGTCCAGATGGATGGAGTGGAGGATGGCTGGTTGATGGACACCCCATGCAAACACGGCTACGGTGCCAACAAGGAGGAGGTGGAGTAATGTTTTGGGATGGAATCATGGGGAGAGAGATTGTTGGCCCCTTTAGGATCCCTGAAGGGGTAAAGATGAACTCCATAATGTATGTGGAGTTTCTCAAACAGCACTTCCTGCCATGGTTGAAGAAGAAAAACAGTGTATTCTGCAGCAAGATCATTTTCATGCATGATAATGCACCGTCTCATGCTGCACATAACACATCTGCATCTCTGGCTGATATGGGCATAAAAGGGGACAAACTTATGGTGTGACCCCCATGCTCCCCTGACCTCAATCCCATTGAGAACCTCTGGAGCATCATCAAAAGGAGTGTCTTTGATGGCAGGAGGCAGTTCACATCTAAGGAACAGCTCTGGGAGGGTATTCTGTCCTCATGCAAAACAATTGAAGCAGAAACCATCCAAAATCTGACAAATTCAATGGACAAGAGAGGTCAGAAGCTGCTTTCGAACAAGGGGTCCTATGTGCAAATGTAACATCACCTAGAATAAAGTTTTGAGTTGAAAACTGCTTGATTTCAGTTTCTAATAACCTGCTAATGCTTATAATTTCAAAAATGACAATTTTTTTGTTCTTTATTAAAATGAAAAGGTTGATCAAAGAGTGTGGGGGATCTAAGTGTGTGGCAACCCAGTAGTCAGGATTATTTCGAATTCTGACAATCTGAGGATCATTTTGCAGGTAGTGCAACAAGAAGGCACTCATGTGTCTTGCGCATCTAGGAGCCCCAAAATTATTTTCCGGGCTAGATGCAGCTAAAAATTATTATTAATTTGAAAGCTGGTGGAGCTTAGTATAGATGGCCTAATAGAATCAGTACTGCAAACTGCTACAAGACCCAAATTATTTTCCAGCCAAGATAGAGATAAACATGATTAGTAATTTTAAATCTGGTGGAGTTTAGTATAGATGGCCTAATAGAATCAGTACTGCACACTGCTACAAGGCCCAATTTATTTTCCAGCAAAGATACAGATAAGCATGATTAGTAATTTTAAATCTGGTGGAGTTTAGTATAGATGGCCTAATAGAATCAGTACTGCAAACTGCTACAAGGCCCAAATTATTTTCCAGCCAAGATACAGATAAACATGATTAGTAATTTTAAATCTGGTGGAGTTTAGTATAGATGGCCTAATTGAATCAGTACTGCAAACTGCTAAAAGGCCCAAATTATTTTCCAGCTAAGATACAGATAAACATGATTAGTAATTTTAAATCTGGTGGAGTTTAGTATAGATGGCCTAATAGAATAAGAACTGCAAACTGCTACAAGGCCCAAATTATTTTCAAGCCAAGATACAGATAGACATGATTAGTAATTTGAAAACTTAAAACGGTTGGTGAGGTGATTTTAACAAATCATCAAGCTTTTACTCTCCCCAGGATGACACAGGGGTAGAAAAGTCATTTCGGATCCATGATTTGTTCATCTTTATGAACGTGGGTCTGTCTACGTTATCAGTGGAGAGCCACGTGCGCTTATCTGTCAGCAAACCACCTGCAGCGCTGAACACACGTTCAGACAGAATGCAGGCTGTGGGGCATGACAAGATCTCCAAGGCGTAAGTGGCAAGCTCCGGCCATTTATCCAGATTGGAAGCCCAAAAAGAGCAAGGGTCCAGTGGCATAGTCATGGCTTCAATGTTTACTTGTGATACTCCTGCACCATCGTCTCTAGGCGTTGACTATGTGTCAGACTTCTTGTCTCCTGTGGCATTGCAAAGGATGGGCTAAAAAAGTGGTGAAATGATTCCGCAAAATTGATGTTTCCAGCAGATACTGTGTTTCTGTTACGTTTTGAGTGCTGAACACTTGATTGTCCCACGGTTGGCAAGTTGGAACTGTGAGATTCACTACGTGCACCACAAGTGTTTTGTGGAAAAGCACATGTAAGATTCTGCAACAGTCTCTGCTGATACTCCTGCATGCGTGCATCTCTTTCTATGGCAGGAATAATTTCTGCAAATTTACTTTTGTACCGGGGATCTAAGAGTGTGGCAACCCAGTAGTCAGGATTATTTCTAATTCGCACAATTCGAGGGTCATGTTGCAGGTAGTGCAGCAAGAAGGCACTCATGTGTGTTGCGCATCCAGGAGCACCAAGTCCCTGTTGTGTTGGTGGCGAGGTAACAATCATGCTTCCTTCCTCTGCCCTCTCCCCCCAACCTCGCACAACAGAAATGTGATCAAGGTCTCCCTCATCTGATGAGTCTTCCATCAGTTCATCCTCCACTTCTTCCTGGGCTCCTGCACCTTCCTCACTAGTTTGGCTGCTAACATGCGCCCTGGTAAAACCATCTCCCCCACCCTTACATGCCTGCCACCTTGGTGCTGCCGACCGTCTGGACCTTGCAGATGTTAGCCCTTCCGCATACAACTCCTCCTCCTCTACTTCCTCCACCTCCTCTTGTGCCACCACCTGACTCCTAATTCTGTTTAATATGTGCTCCAGCATGTAAATCACCGGAATAGTCATGCTGATAATGGCATCGTCAGCACTAAACATCTTCGTCGCCATTTCAAAACTGTGCAGAAGGGTGCATAGGTCCCTGATCTGAGACCACTCCTCCAGCGTGATTTGCCCCACCTCTGGATCTCGTTGGCCCAGGCTATACGTCAGAACGTATTACACCAGGGCCTGTCGGTGCTGCCACAGTCACTGCAACATGTGCAGAGTAGAATTCCACCGGGTAGGCACATCGCATTTTAGCCGGTGAAGTGGCAGGCCCAACGACTTCTGTAGAGATGTAAGTTCCTGAGCTGCGGGAAGCGAACGGCGGAAGTGAGCACACAGCGACCGTGCCCTCTGCAGAAGGCCATCTAGTCCGGGATAGTGAGCTAAAAATTGCTGGACAACAAGGTTCAACATGTGAGCCAAACAAGGCACGCGTGTGACATTGCCCCGGCGAAGGGCCGCACCCAGGTTTGCAGCATTGTCGCACACGGCCTTACCTGGTTTCAGGTCCAGTGGAGACAACCATTCATGAAACTGGTTCTCCAGAGCTGACCACAACTCCTCAGCTGTGTGACTCACATTTCCCAGACATTTCAAAGTAAAAACTGCCTGATGAAGTTGAGCCCTGCTGCCAGCATCGTAAGGAGGTGTGCAGGATCCCTTCTGCGCAGTTTGAAAGCTTGTGGCATGACCAGACAGGCTTTGGGTGCAGGTGGAGGACCGAGAGCAGGTTGAGGAGGCAGAAGCAGTGGAGGAACTTTGAGATAAAGAGGATTGACGCACAACTCGTGGGGACTGCAAGACTTGGACAGCAGCCCCTTGTCCTGCTTTCACCATAGTTACCCAATGCCCAGTCAGCGACATGTAACGCCCCTGTCATGCACCAGGCGGAAAGGAAGCATTTCTGTAGCCAAGAGCTTGCAGATGGTGAAATTCAACCTCTTAGCTTTCTCATGGCTAGGAGGAAATAGTCTTTTACTTGTCCACATCTGAGGGACCGAGGGCTGGCTGTTGTGCTTAGACGGGGTTGAGAAGGGTGTCCCCAGCAAACTGCTGGTCTGTGAGGAAGAATCTGGCTGACATGTTAGGTTGCCTTGATCCAAAGGTGGTGCTATCGATGTCAGACAGCGCTGAACACCAGCTGGTGCTTCCACCTCCAAAGAAAATGATGACCTGCCAATCACGCTGGCTGTTGCGGGTAAAGAGGTGGCAGGTCTGCGTCCCAAAACAGGTGTGCCTGCTGTCCCCCCAGTCACAGAGGATGAAGAGGCCACGGATGCACAAGATTTGGCAGACGGTGGCTGGCCCGGCCGGCTAGGCGCATTGTAGCACAGTGAGCTTCCCACTGCAACTTATGCTTCATATCCATGTGCCGGTTCATGCATGAAGTACTCAAACTATGTATTTTTGGGCCTCTACATAGCTTTTGCTGAAAAATGTTACAGATAACACGAGTTGGGTCATCTTTATCGATCTGAAAAAATGCCCAGTCTATGCAAGGCTTAGTACCCATGCGACCTGAAGATCCACAACGACTTGTGGTCAGAGGCAGAGTTGTGTTTGAGGATGCAGTTGTTGACGTGCTTCCAGTACTACGTCTCTGTCCAGGAAGGCGCAACCTGACCTCGTCGTCACTAACATCCTCCTCCTCCTCCTCTGCTGACCTCATTGACTGGCTGACTGTGGGTTGACAGTAAGTGGGATCTCCAACCTCGTCATCATCACCCTGTGTGTTATCACACCCGTCGTCCTCATAGCCAACCTCTTCCTGCCCTGACATTGTCTCCACCAACAGGAGTTACAGTTTGGGAACGAGGGTCAACATTATGGTCAGAACCTTCTGGGTCTGGTCCTGGATCCGACTCATAAAGATTCTGGGCATCAGTGCAGATCATTTCCACGTCTGGATTCACAGAAGCTCTGGAGCCGACCTCTGATTCCCAGGCTATAGTATGAGTAAACAGCTCTGCAGACTCAACCATCTCTTCTACCCCATACTCATACGGGCAGCTGGAGACTTGGGAGCTGTGAGGAAGCTAGTGCGATTGGGGTGACACCTCTGAGGACTGGAGTATTATTGATGTTGAAGTTGAGGTGGAGGAGAGCCCACTTAAAGGAGCACTTGATATCCGTTGAAGCACCTGCTGTTTTTGTGCCTCATCTGGAATTTGTAGCGATTGGCGTGGCCGTAAGAAAGGGATCTTATCATATTGTCCACTAAAAGAAGTAGACATCTTAGTTTGGCTGGAAGATGGTCTTTCTTCTGCAGATGTTACTGTTGCTTTAACACCTACCCCATGGACACAACCTTTTTTTCCCTTCCCAACATGCCTATTCCCCTTTCCACCAGCAGCAGGCCTTTTTCCACTCATATTGGTGGTTAACTAATTCACAACTCTGGAGTTGTTTGCACAAAAACAGTGGATGGGAACCGAGCAGAGCTGAGTGGCCAAACTGTGGTATTAGCCCAAAATATTGGCTGGGTTAGATGCAGATAAAAATTATTTTGAATTTGCAACCTGGTGGAAGTTAGTATAGATGGACTAATAGAACAACTCCCACACACTGCTACAAGCCGAAATATGTTTTCAGAGCTAGATGCAGAAAAAAATTACATTGCATTTGCAACCTGGTGGAGGTTAGTATAGATGGACTAATAGAACAAGTCCCACACACTGCTACAAGCCCAAATATTTTTTCAGAGCTAGATGCAGATAAAAATTATTTTGAATTTGCAACCTGGTGGAGGTTAGTATAGATGGACTTATAGAATGATGCTATGCCCAAAAGTTTTACTTCACTAGGTGCAGTAAAAAAATTGGTATTCTATACACAGGTGTTGTAGCTTGCAACACAGATAGGCTACTCCACTGACTAACACACACTGCAAGAGACAAAAAGGATTTGCTTTGCTAGATTTGTTTTGCTAGATTTAGCCAAATGCTGTGAAAAAAACTTGCACAGCACTAAAACAGACCTGCCTGGCAAAAAGTGATAGCAACTCATTAACCTAGCCCTCAAAAGGACTGCAATTACAATTAGTCTTTACTCCCAACCTATCTATTTAAGAGCACAGACCTGCCTGATAAAAGTGATAGGAATTGATGTAACCTAGCCCTGAAAAGGACTGCTATTACAATTAAACAATGGTGCAGCGGTCTCAGCGGTCTTGAAGAAAAAAATCGTAAAAATGTTAAGAGGAAACCTCCCCATGATGAACAAGAGACAGAAAAGGATAGAACCACAATAGATGAAATGATACATGTAGAGATCAAACACCCAAATAAAAAATTTTATCCTCTACACCATAAGGGGTCACATATTGAGGCATTCCAACAATTAATATTAAAGGAAGTAAGATCAATTCCCCGCATGAAAATGAGGGATAATTTGAAAAAAGAAGAGAGAGCAGCCATTGAATCTATCAGAGAAAATAATGATATTATCATTCATAATGCAGATAAGGGAGGAGGAATTGTCCTTATGGATAGATCTTGGTATGTGGAAGAGGGCATGAGAATATTGAGTGATATGGAATTTTATGAGAAGTTGGAGAATGATCCTAATATCAGTATCTTTATAAAGTATAATCTTCTAATTAAGAAGGCTTATGAAAAGGGGATACTCAATAAAAAAGAAAATAACTTTTTAGATATTGCGCAATATAGAATACCTTTTTTCTATTTTCTGCCCAAACTGCATAAAGATCCAAAAAATCCTCCTGGACGCCCAATAATATCAGGGATCCAATCCATTAAAAGTAATCTATCGCATTATGTAGATTTATTTTTGCAGACATATGTGCTGAGATTAACATCATATCTAAAGGACTCGTCACAATTAATTTAAGAATTAAGGGCTCTACCACCCATGGAGGGATGCTGTTAGAACCTTGCTCTTAGGTTTTTTTTCCTTTGCTGGTCACATGACCTTGTTGGCCTATTTAATCCTGCTCCGCCCTTCTGGCTTTGCTGGACTTCATTGTTTAACTACTTTCTAGCTATCCTGTGCTCTGTATCTAACTCTGTTAGTTTGCTTGGTCTACGGACCTCTTTGTTCTATATATTTTGTTTGTTCGTCTGTCTGCTACTATTTCTGTTAGGAGGTGTCCCATTTTCCTCCCAGTCCTTAGTACTTGTAGGGATTCTTTCCCCACATCTATAGGTCTCCGTACAGACTAGCTTAGGACTTTAGCAGGTCTGATCGCAGGATCAGGTCCCCTGTTACATCGTAGGGATTAAGCTGAGTTCTATCGTAGGGACAGATCTCCTCTCTTTCCTTAGCTCTGGTAGCAGAACATAACAGTAAGTCCAGCCCAGCAAATCCTCTAAGGAAAGATTTTTTCTGTTCCATCATGGTGTCGGTTCTGGATTTGGCTAAACACCTGCAGGGACTCTCTTTGGAGGTGACTGAGCTCCGTCAACACGTGAGTAACTGTCCTGGAGCACATTTCTTGGAGCCTAAGGTACATTTGCCGGATTTATTTTTTGGTGAACACCGAGAATTTTTTTCATTTAAAAATGCTTGCTTATTATATTTTCGTTTGAGACCCAAGTCCTCTGGGGATGATTCCCAGCGCATAGGGTTTATAATGTCACTTTTGCGCAAAGAGCCTGAGGAGTGGGCCTTTTCTTTGCAACCTAGTGATACATGCTTCAGTTCAGTGGATAGTTTTTTTTTTGCTTTGGGACTATTATATGATGATCCTGATCGTGTCTCATCAGCTGAGACTGAGTTAAGACGTTTGAGACAGGGATCAGGTAATGTGGAAAAATATTGTACTCATTTCCGTCGATGGTCTACTCAAACAGGGTGGAACGATTCTGCTCTGAAAAGTCTATTTCTTTCTGGGCTCAGTGAAAGGGTTAAAGACCTGCTAATTGCTTATCCTACACCTGAAGATTTGCAACAGGCTATGCAATTAGCTATACGGGTGGATAGGAGACTGCGTGCAAGGGTTAATGAGAGCAAATCCTCTGCTATGTCAGTTTCTGGTTATGAGAATGTGTGTACTAACAGTGGTGAACCGATGGAGATTGGAGCGATGGCACCTCGCTCTCAAGAAAAAGATCGCAGATTTTCTGAAGGCTTGTGTTTCTATTGCGGAAAATCTGGTCATTTAATTAAAGACTGTGAGCTTCGTATCAAGAAAGAAAAAAAAATGGTCAGTCATGCCCGTATTGCCTGTTTAAATTCCAAGGGTGTATTTTTAGCTGCTTCCACGATTGCTCAGGAAAAATTAATGGAATTTCGGGTGTTTGTTGATTGTGGGTCTACTCTGAATGTTATTGATGGGGGATTCTTGGAAAGACTCAATTTAAAACCCGAACCTTTATCATCCCCCATTGCTGTGGTTTCGGTGGATGGTTCCCCTTTGAAGAATATTACTCTCAAGGTCTGTGAATTTCCTCTCACTATTAATGGTGTTCACCACGAGAAATTGGATTTGGTAGTTTTGAATAACTTGCCTTCTCCAGTAATATTGGGATTGCCCTGGTTAAAATTTCACAATCCTGTACTGGATTGGTCTACCAGTGAAATTAAATCCTGGAGCCATGAATGTTATGACAAGTGTTGTAACGGGCGTATTGCAGCTTTGGATAGGGGAGAATTGCCTGTTCCTATTCAGGATTTTTGGAGAGTTTTTTCTGAGAAGGAATCGCAGGTTTTGCCTCCCCATAGAGACTATGATTGTTCTATTGAATTTGTCCCTGGAGCGACTCTTCCTAAAAGTCGTTTATTTAACCTTACTATTCCTGAGAGGAAGGCTTTGGAGGAATACATACAGACAAGTTTGGCCGCCGGTCACATTAGGCCCTCTAAGTCTCCTGTGGCGGTTGGATTTTTTTTTGTAAAAATAAAGGACGGCGGTTTACGTCCTTGTCTGGATTTTCGTGAGATTAACAAAATTACTGTACGCAATCCTTACCCACTGCCATTGATTCCTGATCTGTTTAACCAGTTAATGGGGGCCAAGTGGTTCTCTAAAATTGACCTTAAGGGGGCATACAATCTGTTGCGCATGAAGGAGGGTGACGAATGGAAGACTGCTTTTAACACTCCTGTGGGTCATTTTGAGAATCTGGTTATGCCTTTTGGTCTTACTAATGCTCCTGCATTTTTTCAGAATCTTATTAATGACATCCTTAGACCTTTGATCGGCAAAAATGTGGTTGTGTATTTGGATGACATTTTGATTTATTCGCCGGATCTGGAGTCTCATTGGCGGAGCGTACGTGAGGTATTACAGTTATTAATGGACAATTCGCTTTTTGCTAAGCTGGAGAAATGTGAGTTCGCTGTACAGAGAATTAGTTTTTTGGGTTACATTATCTCCAGCGAAGGTTTTGAGATGGATCCGGTTAAAGTTCAAGCTGTACAGGAATGGCCTAGGCCTATTGGTTTGAAATCGATACAGAGGTTTTTAGGTTTCGCCAATTATTACAGAAAATTCATAAAAAAATTTTCTAGTATTGTCAAACCTCTGACCGATCTCACCAGGAAAGGTGCTGATGCGGTTCAGTGGTCTTCTGAGGCCATTGAAGCTTTTGTGTATCTCAAGGAGAGGTTCACCTCTGCTCCCATCCTTATGCAGCCTGATGTGACTAAGCCGTTTTTGGTTGAGGTTGATGCTTCCTCTGTGGGGGTTGGCGCAGTATTGTCTCAGGATAATGGGGATGGATTACATCCCTGTGCCTTTTTTTCAAAAAAATTTTCGGAGACTGAACTGAATTACGATATTGGTAATCGGGAATTATTGGCTATTAAACTCGCATTTGAACACTGGCGTCACTTCTTGGAAGGTGCGGAATTTCCCGTTCAGGTTCTTACGGATCATAAAAATCTGATATATCTTGATGCTGCCAAGCGCCTGAATGCCCATCAGGCTAGGTGGGCACTGTTTTTCTCGCGATTTAATTTCTCCGTTACTTACATCCCTGGTGCTAAGAATGTTAAGGCGGATGCCTTGTCTCGCAGTTTTTCTCCCATAGTCGGTGCTGAGAAAGAGGAGAACATTTTACAAGAAGGTGTTGTGATAGCTGCTTTGGACTCCGTTTTGGAAGATGAGATTCTTAAAGCACAGGAGAATGCCCCATCTAACACTCCTCATGGGAGGTTGTTTGTGCCTGGGACCTTTAGGAGAGATTTGTTTGTTGAGTGTCACGAATCTCGGTTGGCAGGTCATCCCGGAATCTCTGAGACCAAGAGACTGGTGGGTCGCAGTTTTTGTTGGCCTGGATGGCAGAAGGAAGTCATTAAGTGGGTGCGTCAATGTACTATATGTGCTAGATCTAAGTCCTCACATACTCCTGCTGCGGGGTTGCTTTGTCCTTTGGAGGTTCCCAGTGCTCCTTGGACACATTTGGCTATGGACTTTATAACTGACCTTCCCCCCTCTGAGGGTTTTACTGTCATCTGGGTGGTCGTGGACCGTTTTAGCAAGATGTGTCACTTGGTTCCCTTCGTCAAACTGCCCTGCGCTAAAACTCTCGCTAAGGCCTTTGTCAAGGAAATTGTCAGACTTCATGGCGTTCCTACTGACATTGTTTCTGATAGGGGTCCTCAGTTCGTGGCTCGTTTTTGGCGTGCCTTTTGTGACAGGTTGGGAGTTCATTTATCGTTCTCGTCCGGATATCATCCTGAATCTAATGGCCAGACAGAAAGGAAAAACCAGGATGTTGAGCAGTTCTTGCGTTGTTTTGTGGCAGACAATCAAGAGGGGTGGTCTGAGTTTCTGCCACTTGCTGAATTTGCTCTGAAAAATCATACATCTTCGTCTGCTGGTTGTTCGCCTTTTTTTTGTTGTTCTGGGAGACATCCGTCGTTTGGGTCGTTCTCCAAGTTGGGATCTGCCGTGCCTGAGGAGGAGAATTTTTCCGGTGATTTGGAGAGAGTTTGGACGGATGTGCGTGGTAATCTTCAGGAGGCCAACAGAAAATCTAAGGACTACTTTGATAGGAAACGACAGGAGGTTTTGTTCGCTGTTGGTGACATGGTTTGGTTGTCCTCTAGGAATCTGCGGTTGAGGATTCCTTCTAAGAAATTGGGTCCCAAGTTTGTAGGGCCCTTTAAGGCGCTTCAGGTTGTCAACCAATCTGCTGTTAGGTTGGATGTTCCTACCTCCTGGAGAATTAATCCGGTATTTCATGTCTCTCTGTTGAAAAAAGCTGTTGTATCGGATTGTGACGCCTCTGCCTCTGTTCCTCCGGTGGTGGAGGACGGGGAATATGAAATTTCTCGCATCCTTAACTCTAGACTGTATAGAGGTAGTTTGCAGTATCTTGTGGCCTGGAAAGGTTTCGGACCCGAGGATAACTCTTGGGTGAGGTCGGATGATGTTTCCGCGTCCAGACTTATCAGAGCGTTTCACAGGAGATTTCCTGATAAGCCTGGTCCTAGGGGATCCGGAGGATCCTCTTAGAAGGGGTGGTACTGTTAGAACCTTGCACTTAGTTTTTTTTTCCTTTGCTGGTCACATGACCTTGTTGGCCTATTTAAGCCTGCTCCGCCCTTCTGGCTTTGCTGGACTTCATTGTTTAACTACTTTCTAGCTAGCCTGTGCTCTGTATCTAACTCTGTTAGTTTGCTTGGTCTACGGACCTCTTTGTTCTATATATTTTGTTTGTTCGTCTGTCTGCTACTATTTCTGTTAGGAGGTGTCCCATTTTCCTCCCAGTCCTTAGTACTTGTAGGGATTCCTTCCCCACATCTATAGGTCTCCGTACAGACTAGCTTAGGACTTTAGCAGGTCTGATCGCAGGATCAGGTCCCCTGTTGCATCGTAGGGATTAAGCTGAGTTCTATCGTAGGGACAGATCTCCTCTCTTTCCTTAGCTCTGGTAGCAGAACATAACAGATGCGTCTTCCTCTCTCTGGATGTAGTGGCCCTCTACAATAATATTTCACATACGTTGGGAATAAAGGTCATCGAAGAGGTTTTAACTGGAGACACTAATATGCCTACAAACCAAAGAAAATTCATTCTGAACGCAATAGCGTTCATATTGGAGAACAATGTGTTTTCCTTTGAGGATGGATTATATAAACAGATCAAGGGCTGCACGATGGGGACAAGATTCGCACCAAGCTATGCTAACCTTTTTATTGGCGCGGTGGAATCCGTCCTCATCGCGCAGCCAGGATCATCCACGAGTGGAGTACTTTTCTATAGGCGCTTTATAGATGATTTCTTCATTATTTGGCATGGATCAATGGAGGAGGCATTGAGCTTTGCGGATAAACTAAATAACAATGATTGGGGGTTAAAATTCACGGCCAGAGCATCATCCACTTCTCTCCAGTTCTTGGATCTATGGGGGCAGTTCGACCACCTGGGGAGAATATTCACATCCACGTTTTTTAAACAAGTGGATGTGAATAGCTACCTCAGATTCAACAGTGGACACCTTCCTGGATGGATCAAAAATGTGCCTTATGGGCAGTATTGGAGAGTCAGGAGAAACTGTACTCTGGATTCTGACTTTAAGGTGGAATCCAAGATTCTCAAAAAGAGATTCTTGGAAAAAGGCTATCCAAGAAAACTTTTAAAAGATGCATATAAAAGAACGTGCACCCTATCACAGGACTCGTGCTTGGACAGAAGGGAGAATCCGGATAGGGCTTCTTTAAGAACAGAGGAAAAGACAAAGTGGAGTTTAATTACTACATTTTGCCAATCCAGGTCAGTAGTATGGGAGTTATTACAGAAACATTGGTTTATTTTAAAAGGTGACCCCATCTCTCCAAAAGTATTCCAGAGAAACCAAATATTATCTTCAGGAAGAATAGAAGTTTAAAAACCTTGCTTGCTCCCAGCAACACGAATAGAAATAAAAAAATAAGGGATGTGACGAATAATACCAACACAGGAGGCTGTTTCGCATGCAATACACCTAAATGTATGTGCTGCGGCGTTATAACTGTGACACCCCAGGGGTCTGGTTGCCACAGTAATAGAGATATTATGTCTGAGAGCAAGTGGGAGGTTTCTCTGGTCAGGAGCCCTAAGCATGCAACACTGCCCACCCAGACCTGGGAGGGGAGGAATCTGCCCTTATAAACTGGGTCTGGGGCGGGATTAAGTGAGACAGAGCCTGCAGAACAAGCAGAGCAGTCAGAGCCTGGAGAGGGAAAGTGAGAACAGGAGCTCTGTAGGAGCAGCAGCTGAAGGCCAGGGGCTGTGAGCAGAGATATAGCTTGCCCTGGCTGAAGTTACTAAAACCGGACACAGGAGTCCGAGGCTGTGGGGACTGATATATACCCAGCAGCAGAAACCAGCCGGCAGGGGATTCCAGGTCCTCTGGCCATAGAAGCCCGGAGGCTCAGTCACAAAGAAGGGACCAGCGCCGCCATCCAGGAGCGGAGGCTAACAGAAGGCCCCAAGTCACCAGCCATACGGGTGAGCACCACACGGTATACTCAGGGACGTGGGCTACTTGTAACCGCTGACAGCAAGGTAGCCAGGAAGAGTGCAGATAAACGGGGAGGCCTACAACTCCACCTGGCCAGGGGAACTCCTGCTTGCTCGCAGACTGACCAGGCCCCTTATACTAGCCAGTACTCCCGGGAGGGTCTGCCTTGTACCATCAGTAAAGACCCTGAACTGCACCTCACGTCTCTGTGATTCCTTGCCGCACCAGCACCATTAGCACTGGGACCCTCACACCATCACTCCCATCATCTCTCACATTAGCTGCCCTGAGGCAATACTTCTCCCGTGGGGAGTTATCCCATACTTGGCTGCGCAAACAACATCAGCCTCAGCGGTCGGCAGCGCAGCGGCGGTCCCCACTGACCGCAATCCACGGGTGGCGTAGTCGGACATTTGCTATACATTAAGACTGCCACTGGTTTGACCACCCTGGGCACGGACCGGGTCACCGCCACACGGAGACTACAACCCCCAGCATTCTACAACAGGCCCGGTTCCGGGTTCCCCTGCACAATACAGGCCCAGGGGGCGCGTTATAACCAATAATACAAAAACCTTTAAATCTAATACCACTAATGAGGTTTTCCAGATCAAACAGAGATTAACATGCCAATCCACCTATGTAGTATACCTGCTGGAGTGCCCTTGTGGCTTGCAATACATAGGCCGGACCATTCAGACGGCCCATGCCCGATTAAATAAACCCAGATCTAATATAAGGGCAGGATATCAATTACATAGGGTCTTCAGACACTATGCAAACCATCACCACAAAGACCCGAGTAAGATGAAAATAACCATTATTGACCACATTGTGGATAATGGACAAGAACGATTGAGTACACTTATAAAGAAAGAAAGTTTTTGAACCTTACGATTGAAAACACATCAAACCATTAAATCTGAGAAGGTTTAATGTTGTCCCTCTCATATCTTTCCCGGGTTGTCATCAGCCGTTTAATGATGGCTTGCGGGGTTACCTGCACAGGATTAAAGGTATGGTATGAGGCAGCATAGCAGGAGATTTGCTAGCCCTTTCGGGTTGGTATTTAGTTCATTTTTCCTATTGTCGTCAGTTACTTAGTTTACTGGATGCATAGGTTCTGATCATGTTAATGGATAGCATTGGGTTTTATGAGCTTTATAATAGTAGTGGGCAATCGTACAAGGTTATTTTCGGCCATTTTATATGAAAGTGTACTGTCTCTTTAAGAAACTTAACTTTTGAATTGGGGGTTGGTAATCGTAGTATAGCATAGTCAGGACACCCTGGGAAGGTTCCCAGGGTGTTTTTAAACATTTATGGGGTTTATAATCGTAGTGGGCAATGGTACAAGGTTATTTTCGGCCATTTTATATGAAAGTGTACTGTCTCTTTAAGAAACTCAACTTTTGAATTGGGGGCTGGAAATTGCAGTATAGCACTGTCAAGACACCCTAAGAAGGTCCCCAGGGTGATTTTAATAATTTTTAATAGTTGGTAATAAATAATAAAAAAAAAAAATGTTATTTATTTTTTTAAACACAAATAGGAAGTTTTTACTAAGAATTGTGATTTTATGAATCCATGTAGGGATTTTTTAGTGCACAATGCTGTTTCAAGGGGAAATAAGAGGTTAATTGGTCAAGAATGCATTATATGGAGTTTTTCAATGAAAGGGTTAATTGATTACAACACGTGGTCTAAATTATGTAAAATACCACCCCTTTATAAAGCTGTCATTGTAACATTCTCCTTTACCCCACCTGATGAAGACGGCTTAGACCGTTGAAACGCGTTGTGGCAGTGGTATTGGAGGAAGAATAAAAGTCGGTTGCCATCTATTAAATTGTCCAGTATTCCTTTGGCGCTCCCTGAGACCGCTGCACCATTGTTTACTTGTGAAATATCTCCATATGGACCCAAAGCGGCAGGAGCAGCCGGGCATATTTGGATGTTTGAGGACCTGCGGTTATCCAGCCACCGGGTTAAACTACTGAGGACCTGCGGTGACGTGGTATCTGGTCCAGCAGGATCGTGTGACCACTCGAAGAGCACGGAGTTGCGAGGCAAACACCGACAGGACATTACTACAAATAGAGGTGACCCGGAGCCTCATTAATCACACGCTTAATCTTGGTTGTGTAGACGTACACAACCATTACAGATGAGTGCACTGGCACTTTTTAAATTATATAAATAGCCCTGTGAGCCTACACATGCGCCCTTTCCTTTCTTTTCGCATGCAATTACAATTAGTCTTTACTCCCACGATCTATCTATTTAAGATCACAGACCTGCCTGATAAAAGTCGTAGGAAATGATGTAACCTAGTCCTTAAAAGGACTGCAATCACAACTATTCCCTACTCCCAAGCTATCTGTAGATTTGTGCGAAAATTGGCTTGAAATTAACAAGGTATAGCGCACACAGCAACAGCGGTGCCGTCTAACACGCAGCTGCAGCAGTGAGAAAATGGTGGCGACGTGGAAAATGGCTTGGTCTTATAGGGCAAGGACATGTGACATACACTGCCAATGACACATGCCCTTGCTTGTGTGATAAAAAGCACTTCGCTCCGTGTGTGCGCTGCTGATAGGCTGACAGATTGCACCTCCCCACTGTAAATGCGGGAAAGAGAAAAAAAAGTGGAGATCTTCATTAATCCTGCAGAGATCCATCCCCTGCCCCTCCCCCCGCCCCGCTGTACACTCAAACTGCGTATTAACATTAATTTTCATCATTACTGAGAAAAAATCCAGTTATGATTTTGGTGCACGAACAGTTATCGAACGTAACCTCGAACAGCCGAATTTTTTTCAAATCGTTCGTGTTCGCCGAACGGCTCGAACACCGCCCAAAACAGCTCGAATTTGAGATTGGCGAACAGTTTGAGTCGAACAACGCTCATCTCTAACGCTGAGCGCTGTATTTATAGTGTACTGAGAATACAGGGCGTGTGCTCACTTACACTGAGCACTGTACATACTGTATAACCTACTAAGAACACAGGGGGGGTGTACTCACCCTGAGCGCTGTGTATATAACGTACTGAGAATATAGGGGGTGTACTCACTTACACTGAGCACTGTAAATATAACTAGTGTTGAGCCACCCCCGTAGTGTTCGAGTTCGGTTCGGTTCGTCGAACACCCGTGTGTTCGCCGAACTGTTCGTCGAACTGTTCGTTGAACACCTTCGAACACCGTTAAAACCAATGGCAGGCAAACAAAAACACATAGAAACACATAGAAAACACCTTCAAAGGTGTCCAAAAGCTGACAAACTGCTCAGAAGACACAACTAACACATGGAAAAGTGACAAGTACATATAGTCATGCGAAAAGAAAAGAGGTGGAGGAGTAAAAGGAGGGGGAGACACAGATATAGGCATGTCATGCCCTTCTAAAATCCAAAAAGTGAGAAGCCGACACGTTCAGTCCGCTCCTGCCCGTGCCACCTCCGCGTCGCCGGGTTTGTGCCAGAGCCGCGGTGAACCCTGACGGCCAGCCCCCCTCTCCCAATACTGGTGCCTGTCCGCTGGTGGGTCGAGCGAGCCCCCCTGTGGTGGAGGCAGCTCTAAGCTTTTTAATTTAAATTGTCTCTCTAATTTGAATGAATACACTTTAAATCCATTTACAAGGATCTATTGGAGGGCAAGTCTCATGCCAGCAGCCGCGTAATTCCAGCTCCAGTAGCGTCCACTAAAGCTGCTGCAGTTAAAAAGCTTTTATAAGGATCGAGCTCGGCTGTCCACCGCAAGGCATCCTACTGCCAGTCCCAGCCCCTATGCCTTGGGGTGCCTCCTGATGCTCTTCACTGAGTATCCCGTGGTCCCGAAGCATTTCCTTTGAAAAAATTAAGTGTCCAAACTACAGGTGGTGTAGCTTGCTTAACAGCCGGGATAATCCGCTGACTAGCAGACACTGCTACTAGGCACAAAGTATTTCCTGGGCTAGATGCAGTTAAAAATTTGTAATTAGATACTCTCGTTGGATGCTGAGAAAGCATTCCATAGAGTCTCCTGGCACACCATATATGATTCTCTTAAAAAGCTTGGGGTAGGGGTCTAGGGGACCCTTTTATAGCCAAAATCACGGCCCTGTATCGCAATACGTCACCTAGGCTGAAGATAAATGGAACTGTAGCACCCTGAGGGCTCGGTTGCTACAGAGGTATTGCACCTCACCCAGAGGTGTGATATCTCACTCTCAGGTAAGGATGTAGTGTGGATCAGGACCCGACACCTGCATGCATTACACCACATTGCCGTGGGGCAGGGCGACCAATATGCCCCTGAGTTGGGCACGACAGTCCCTGTCCCTGGCTGGAGTGGGGGGAGGGAACACTGAGGAAGGGGAACCCTGTAGTGCAGGAGCAGGGAGGAAGCAGTTCCTGGGTGCATTGAGAAGGGAGTCTAAAAGGTGGGCACCATCTTAGTTCAGTGCAGAGAAGTCTGAGCAGAAGTGGCAGGGAGCAGGGGCTCTGCATGAGCTCTGCTCCGGAGGCGGGCCTAGTAACAGAGGCCCAGGCCTGGAAGAGGGAGAAGGAAGGAAGAGGAGCGGAGAAGGCTCCAGGAACGAGGAACGAAGGGATCCCATGGGTGCGGACGGGCGAGTCGCCACCACACGCCCGAATCCACCTGTGTGGAGGGGTCAGGCCAAAGGGGGAGACTGGTCCCCGAAACTAGTGGAGGCAGGAAACGACCCTCAGCTAGAAACAGGAGGCTGTGACATTTTATGTGGCGCAGCCCCTCGCTACACCCGCTAGGAAGGCACCACATAGGGTCAGGGAAACTGGCGCCAAGTTTACCAAGAGGAAGCCCGAGGCAGCCGGACAGAAGGGTTGGTAAGAAAGGCCAGACAAAGGACACACAAAGGGGGTCCTGTGAAGCGCTCCAAAGTTATCTGGGAGTTGTCTGAGCCCCTCACCTGGTGAGCACAGTGCGACGTGGGCAGCCGTTACCTGCAGACGTGGTCTGGATAATAAGAACTGTGAGTAAAGGCCCTGGACTGCATCACTGACTCCGTGTCGTTACTGCTGCTGCCCTGCACCATCACCCCCATCCTCCGCATACACTGCCCTGAGGCTATACTCCTCCCGTGGGGAGTTATGCTACGCTCTGCTGCACCCACAACACCAGCCTCAGCGGTCTGCCCTGGAGCGGCGGTTCACTCTGACCGCAATCCACGGGTGGCGTAGTCGGACATTTAAACATCAAAACCACATAAATAGTTCCGCCACTGGTTTGACCGCCCTGAGCCACGGAACCGGGTTGCCGCCACGGAGACTACAACCACCAGCATCCACCAAAAAGGGTCCGGCTCCGGGTGTCCCAAGGCCCAGGGGGCGCGTCAGAACATTTTCATCACCTTTCACAATCACCAATGGGACAAGGCAGGGATGTTCTCTGTCCCCTCTCTTATACATCCTAGTGACGGAGCACCTGCTCTCATCAATTCGCCATAACCCCAATATTAGGTGGATTGAGGTGGGAGGCACCGAGTACAAGTGCTCTCTATTTGCTGATGATGTCCTAGTATATATCACTCAATCACATATATCCATCCATGTTATGGCTGAAATAGATCACTTTGTTACATGGTCAAATTTTAAAATCAATGCAGTGAAGTCTGAGGCCCTCGATGTCTCCCTCCCCAAATCCATATAGGATTCCATCCAGTCCAACTTTCCCTTTGCCTGGCCCTCACAGGGTATCAAATACTTAGGAATTCCTATTCATAGAGACCTCTCCCATCTATGTTATCTTAATTTTGGGCCCTTTATTGAACAACTCCATACAGACCACGGTTGGCAAGTTAGAACTGTAAGATTCACTACGTGAACCACTGGTGTTTTGTGGAAAAGCACATGTACACTGTGTTCCAAATTATTATGCAAAAAGTGTTTAGGAGTGATAAGGGAAGAAATTGTTTGTTTGTCAGTTAAACTCATTGATGGTGATGTGTGTCAGGGCTCTTTATATCACTGTAAGCAATTGCAGACACCTGTGCTAATTAGTTTGGCAGGTGTGTCCAATGAAAGGCAAGACTACTTAAGAAGGCTGTCTCACATTATTAAGCAGCCTACATTTTCTGCCAAAATGGGAAAGAAAAAGGATGTGTCGGCTGCTGAGAAGCAACAAATTGTGGAGTGTTTAGGTCAAGGCATGACTACAATCAACATTGTGCGATGATCAGGATGAAGTGTCTTGGCAATCAAGAAGTCAAGAAGTATGTAGCTGATTCACAGTACACACGTGTGCGTGCTGATAAGGGCAAATTGAGGACTCTTTCCTACAGGCAATTACGTCAGGTTGAAAGAGCAGCGGCAAAAAAGCCTTGTCATAGCAGCAGACAAGTTTTTGAAGCTGCTGGTGCCTCCAACGTCCCCCGAACAACAAGATGCAGAGGTTTGCAGCTGTGCATACGCCATCCTGTCGACCTCCTCTATCCACTTCACACAAGCAGAAACGGCTCCAGTGGGCCAAACATTACATGAAGACTGATTTCAAAACTGTTTTGTTCACGGATGAGTGCCGTGCAGCGCTCGATGGTCCAGATGGATGGAGTGGAGGATGGCTGGTTGATGGACACCCCACGCAAACACGGCTACAGCGCCAACAAGGAGGAGGTGGAGTAATGTTTTGGGCTGGAATCATGGGGAGAGAGAGATTGTCGGCCCCTTTAGGATCCCTGAAGGCGCTAAAGATGAACTCCATAATGTATGTGGATTTTCTCAAACAGCACTTGGTTCAAGAAGAAGAACCGTGTATTTCACAGCAATATCATTTTTTTGCATGATAATGCACCATCTCATGCTGCACATAAAACATCTGCATCTCTGGCTGATATGGGCATAAAAGGGGACAAACTTATGGTGTGACCCCCATGCTCCCCTGACCTCTACCCCATTCAGAACCTTTGGAGCATCATTAAAAGGAGTGTCTATGATGGCGGGAGGCAGTTCACATCTAAGCAACAGCTCTGGGAGGGTATTCTGTCCTCATGCAAAACAATTGAAGCAGAAACCATCCAAAACCTGACAAATTCAATGGACGAGAGAGTTCAGAAGCTCCTTTCGAACAAGGGGTCCTATGTGAAAATGTAACATCACCTAGAATAAAGTTTTGAGTTGAAAACTGTTTGATTTCAGTTTCTAACAACCTGCTAATGCTTATAATTTCAAAAATGACCATTTTTTTGGTCTTTATTAAAATGAAAAGGTTGATCGAAAAGTTTGGGGGATCTAAGAGTGTGGCAACCCAGTAGTCATGATTACTTCGAATTCTGACAATATGAGGGTCATGCTGCAGGTAGTGCAGCAAGAAGGCACTTATGTGTCTTGCGCATCTCGGAGCCCCAAAATTATTTTCCGGGCTAGATGCAGCTAAAAATTATTATTAATTTTAAATCTGGTGAAGCTTTAGTATAGATGGCCTAATAGGATCAGTGCTGCACACTGCTACAAAGCCCAAATTATTTTCCAGTCAAGATACAGATAAACATGATTAGTAATTTTAAATCTGGTGGAGCTTATTATAGATGGCCTAATAGAATCAGTGCTGCACACTGCTACAAAGCCCAAATTATTTTCCAGCCAAGATACAGATAAACATGATTAGTAATTTGAAAGCTTAAAACGGTTGGTAGGGTGATTTTAACCAATCATCAAGCTTTTACTCTCCCCAGGATGACACAGGGGTAGAAAAGTCGTTTCGGACCCATGATTTGTTCATCTTTATGAACGTGAGTCTGTCTACATTATCAGTGGAGAGCCGCGTGCGCTTATCTGTCAGCACACCACCAGCAGCGCTGAACACACGTTCAGACAGAACGCTGGCTGCGGGGCATGACAAGATCTCCAAGGCGTAAGTGGCTAGCTCTGGCCATTTATCCAGATTGGAAGCCCAAAAAGAGCAAGGGTCCAGTGACACAGTCATGGCTTCAATGTTTACTTGGAGATACTCCTGTACCATCGTCTCTAGGCGTTGACTATGTGTCAGACTTCTTGTCTCCTGTGGCCTTGCAAAGGATGGGCTAAAAAAGTGGTGAAATGATTCCGCAAAATTGATGTTACCAGCAGATACTGTGGTTCTGTTACAGTTTGAGTGCTGAACACTTGACGGTCCCACGGTTGGCAAGTTGGAACTGTGAGATTCACTATGTGCACCACTGGTATTTTGTGGAAAAGCACATGTAAGATTCTGCAACAGTCTCTGCTGATACTCCTGCATGCGTGCATCCCTTTCTATGGCAGGAATAATTTCTGCAAATTTACTTTTGTACCGGGGATCTAACAGTGTGGCAACCCAGTAGTCAGGATTATTTCTAATTCTCACAATTCGAGGGTCATGTTGCAGGTAGTGCAGCAAGAAGGCACTCATGTGTGTTGCGCATCCAGGAGCACCAAGTCCCTGTTGTGTTGGTGGCGAGGTAACAATCATGCTTCCTTCCTCTGTCCTCTCCCCCCAACCTCGCACAACAGAAATGTGATCAAGGTCTCCCTCATCTGATGAGTCTTCCATCAGTTCGTCCTCCACTTCTTCCTGGGCTCCTGCACCTTCCTCACTAGTTTGGCTGCTACCATGCGCCCTGGTAAAACCATCTCCCCCACCCTCACATGCCTGCCGCCTTGGTGCTGCCGACCGTCTGGACCTTGCAGATGTTAGCTCTTCCGCATACAACTCCTCCTCCTCTACTTCCTCCACCTCCTCTTGTGCCACCACCTGACTCCGAATTCTGTTTAACATGTGCTCCAGCATGTAAATCACCGGAATAGTCATGCTGATAATGGCATCGTCAGCACTAAACATCTTCGTCGCCATTTCAAAACTGTGCAGAAGGGTGCATAGGTCCCTGATCTGAGACCACTCCTCCAGCGTGATTTGCCCCACCTCTGGATCTCGTTGGCCCAGGCTATACGTCAGAACATATTGCACCAGGGCTTGCCGGTGCGGCCACAGTCGCTGCAACATGTGCAGAGTTGAATTCCACCGGGTAGGCACATCGCATTTTAGCCGGTGAAGTGGCAGGCCCAACGACTTCTGTAGAGATGTAAGTCGCTGAGCTGCGGGATGCGAACGGTGGAAGTGAGCACACAGCGACCGTGCCCTCTGCAGAAGGCCATCTAGTCTGGGATAGTGGGCTAAAAATTGCTGGACAACCAGGTTCAACACGTGAGCCATACAAGGCACGTGTGTGACATTGCCCCGGCGAAGGGCCGCACCCAGGTTTGCAGCATTGTCGCACACGGCCTTCCCTGGTTTCAGGTCCAGTGGAGACAACCATTCATGAAATTGGTTCTCCAGAGCTGACCACAACTCCTCAGCTGTGTGACTCACATTTCCCAGACATTTCAATGTAAAAACCGCCTGATGACGTTGAGCCCTACTGCCAGCATAGTAAGGAGGTGTGCAGGATCCCTTCTGCGCACTTAGAAAGCTTGTGGCATGACCAGACAGGCTTTGGGTGCAGGTGGAAGACCGAGAGGAGGTTGAGGAGGCAGAAGCAGTGGAGGAACTTTGACATAAAGAGGATTGACGCACAACTCGTGGGGACGGCAAGACTTGGACAGCAGCCCCTTGTCCTGCTGTCACCATAGTTACCCAGTGCCCAGTCAGCGACATGTAACGCCCCTGTCCATGCCTACTCGTCCAAGTGTCTCTGGTGAAATGCACCCTGTCACACACAGAGTTTCTCAAAGAAGCGGTGATGTTGTGTGCGACATGCTGGTGGAGCGCAGGCACACCTTTCTTTGAGAAGTAGTGCCGACTGGGCATCTGGTACTGGGGCACTGCGACGGAGATAAGGTCTCGAAAATCCTCTGTGTCCACCAGGCGGAAAGGCAGCATTTCTGTAGCCAAGAGCTTGCAGATGGTGAAATTCAACCTCTTAGCTTTCTCATGGCTAGGAGGAAATGGTCTTTTACTTGTCCACATCTGAGGGACCGAGGGCTGGCTATTGTGCTTAGACGGGGTTGATAACGGTGTCCCCGTCAAACTGCCGGTCTGTGAGGAAGATGCAGGCGGACATGTTAGGTTGCCTTGATCCAAAGGTGGTGCTATCGATGTCGGACAGCGCTCAACACCAGCTGGTGTTACCACCTCCAAAGAAAATGATGACCTGCCAATCACGCTGGCTGTTGCGGGTAAAGAGGTGGCAGGTCTGCGCCCCAAAACAGGTGTGACTGCTGTCCCCCCAGTCACAGAGGATGAAGAGGCCGCGGATGCACAAGATATGACAGACGGTGGTTGGCCCGGCCGGCTAGGCCGCATTGTAGCACAGTGAGCTTCCCACTGCAACTTATGCTTCATGTCCATGTGCCGGTTCATGCATGAAGTACTCAAACTATGTATTTTTTGGCCTCTACTTAGCTTTTGCTGACAAATGTTACAGATAACACGAGTTGGGTCATCTTTATCGATCTGAAAAAATGCCCAGGCTATGCAAGGCTTAGCACCCATGCGACCTGAAGAGCCACCAGGACTTGTGGTGAGAGGCAGAGTTGTGTTTGAGGATGCAGTTGTTGACGTGCTTCCAGTACTACGTCTCTGTCCAGGAAGGCGCAACCTGACCTCGTCGTCACTAGCATCTTCCTCCACCTCCTCTGCTGACCTCATCTCTTGGCTGACTGTGGGTTGACAGTAAGTGGGATCTCCAACCTCATCATCATCACCCTGTGCGTTATCACACCCGTCGTCCTCAGAGCCAACCTGTTCCTGCCCTGACAAAAAACTAAAGTTGTCGCTCCAATCAGGTATTTGAGTCTTATCATCGTCTTCCTCATTGTCTCCACCAACAGGAGTTACAGTTTGGGAATGAGGGTCTACATTATGGTCAGAACCTTCTGCGTCTGGTCCTGGATCCGACTCATAAAGATTCTGGGCATCAGTGCAGATCATTTCCTCGTCTGGATTCACAGAAGCGCTGGAGTCGACCTCTGATTCCCAGGCTATAGTATGAGTAAACAGCTCTGCAGACTCAACCATCTGTTCTACCTCATACTCAGACGGGCAGCTGGAGATTTGGGAGCTGTGAGGAAGCAAGTGCGATTGGGGTGACACCTTTGAGGACTGGAGTATTTGTGATGTTGAAGTTGATGTGGAGGAGAGCCCACTTAAAGGAGCACTTGATATCCGTTGAAGCACCTGCTGTTTTTGTGCCTCATCTGGAATTTGTAGCGATTGGCGTGGCCGTAAGAAAGGGATCTTATCACATTGTCCGCTAAAAGAAGTAGACATTTTAGTTTGGCTGGAAGATGGTCTTTCTTCTGCAGATGTTACTGTTGCTTTAACACTTACCCCACGGACACAACCTTTTTTCCCCTTCCCAACACGCCTATTCCCCTTTCCACCAGCAGCAGGCCTTTTTCCACTCATTTTGGTGGTTAACTAATTCACAACTCTGGAGTTGTTTGCACAAAAAAACAATGGATGGGAACCGAGCAGAGCTGAGTGGCCAAACTGTGGTATTAGGCCAAAACTATTGGCTGGGTTAGATGCAGAAAAAAATTATATTCAATTTGCAACCTGATGGAGGTCAGTATAGATGGACTAATAGAACAAGTCCCACACACAGCTAGAAGCCCAAATATTTTTTCAGAGGTAGATGCAGAAAAAATTTTTATTCAGTTTGCAACCTGATGGAGGTCTGTATAGATGGATTAATAGAAAAAGTCCCACACACAGCTACAAGCCCAATATTTTTTCAGAGGTAGATGCAGAAAAAAAATATATTCAGTTTGCAACCTGATGGAGGTCAGTATAGATGGACTAATAGAGAAAGTCCCACACACTGCTAGAAGGCCAAATATTTTTTCAGAGGTACTGTAGATGCAGATAAAAATTATTTTTAATTTGCAACCTGATGGAGGTCAGTATAGATGGACTAATACAACAAGTCCCACACACAGCTAGAAGCCCAATATTCTTTCAGAGGTAGATGCAGAAAAAAATATATTCAGTTTGCAACCTGATGGAGGTCAGTGTAGATGGAGTAATAGAACAAGTCCCACACACAGCTAGAAGCCCAAATATTTTTTCAGAGCTAGATGCAGATAAAAATTATTTTTAATTTCAACCTGATGGAGGTCAGTATAGATGGACTAATAGAGAAAGTCCCACACACTGCTAGAAGGCCAAATATTTTTTCAGAGCTAGATGCAGATAAAAATTATATTCAATTTGCAACCTGATGGAGGTCAGTATAGATGGACTTATAGAGAAAGTCCCACACACTGCTAGAAGGCCAAATATTTTTTCAGAGCTAGATGCAGATAAAAATTATATTCAATTTGCAACCTGATGGAGGTCAGTATAGATGGACTAATAGAACAAGTCCCACACACAGCTTGAAGCCCAAATATTTTTTCAGAGGTACTGTAGATGCAGATAAAAATTATTTTTAATTTGCAACCTGATGGAGGTCAGTATAGATGGACTAATAAAGTCCCACACACTGCTAGAAGGCCAAATATTTTTTCAGAGCTAGATGCAGAAAAAAATTATATTCAGTTTGAAACCTGATGGAGGTCAGTATAGATGGACTAATAGAGAAAGTCCCACACACTGCTAGAAGGCCACATATTTTTTCAGAGGTAGATGCAGAAAAAAATATATTCAGTTTGCAACCTGATGGAGGTCTGTATAGATGGATTAATAGAACAAGTCCCACACACAGATAGAAGCCCAATATTTTTTCAGAGGTAGATGCAGAAAAAAATATATTCAGTTTGCAACCTGATGGGGGTCAGTATAGATGGACAAATACAACAAGTCCCACACACAGCTAGAAGCCCAATATTTTTTCAGAGGTAGATGCAGAAAAAAATATATTCAGTTTGCAACCTGATGGAGGTCAGTATAGATGGATTAATAGAACAAGTCCCACACACAGCTAGAAGCCCAATATTTTTTCAGAGGTAGATGCAGAAAAAAATATATTCAGTTTGCAACCTGATGGAGGTCAGTATAGATGGTCTAATACAACAAGTCCCACACACAGCTAGAAGCCCAATATTTTTTCAGAGGTAGATGCAGAAAAAAATATATTCAGTTTGCAACCTGATGGAGGTCTGTATAGATGGATTAATAGAACAAGTCCCACACACAGCTAGAAGCCCAATATTTTTTCAGAGGTAGATGCAGACAAAAATATATTCAGTTTGCAACCTGATGGAGGTCAGTATAGATGGACTAATAGAATGATGCTATGCCCAAAAGATTTTACTTCACTAGGTGCAGTAAAAAAATTGGCATTCTATACACAGGTGGTATATCTTGCAACACAGATAGGCTACTCCACTGACTAACACACTCTGCAATAGGCCAAAAAGGATTAGCTTTGCTAGATTCAGCCAAATGCTGTGAAAAAAACTTGCACAGCACTGGCACAGACCTGCCTGGCAAAAACTGATAGGAACTGATGTAACCTAGTCCTGAAAAGGACTCCAATTACAATTAGTCTTTACTCCCACAATCTATCTATTTAAGAGCACAGACCTGCCTGATAAAAGTCGTAGGAAATGCTGTAACCTAGTCCTTAAAAGGACTGCAATCACAACTATTCCCTACTCCCAAGCTATCTGTAGATTTGTGCGAAAATTGGCTTGAAATTAACAAGGTATAGCGCACACAGCAACAGCGGTGCCGTCTAACACGCAGCTGCAGCAGTGAGAAAATGGTGGCGACGGGGAAAATGGCTTGGTCTTATAGGGCAAGGACATGTGACATACACTGCCAATGACACATGCCCTTGCTTGTGTGAAAAAAAGCACTTCGCTCCGTGTGTGCGCTGCTGATAGGCTGACAGATTGCACCTCCCCACTGTAAATGCGGGAAAGAGAAAAAAAAATGGAGATCTTCAATGTTCCTGCAGAGATCCATCCCCTGCCCCTCCCCCCACCCCGCTGTACACTCAAACTGCGTATTAACATTAATTTTCATCATTACTGAGAAAAAATCCAGCTATGATTTTGGTGCACGAACAGTTATCGAACATAACCTCGAACAGCCGAATTTTTCTCAAATTGTTCGTGTTCGCCGAACGGCTCGAACACCGCCCAAAACAGCTCGAATTTGAGATTGGCGAACAGTTCGAGTAGAACAACGCTCATCTCTACATATAACCTACTAAGAATACAGGGGGGGGTGTACTCATGCTGAGCGCTGTGTATATAACGTACTGAGAATACAGGGGGTGTACTCACTTACGCTGAGCGCTGTATTTATAAATGACTGAGAGTACAGGGGGTGTACTCACTTAAGTTGAGCGCTGTATGTATAAAGTACTGAGAATACAGGGGGTGTACTCACTTAAGTTGAGAGCTGTATGTATAACATACTGACAATACAGGGGGTGTAGTCACTTGCACTGAACGCTGTATATATAATGTACTGAGAATACAGGGGGTGTACTCATTTACGCTGAGCGCTGTATATTTTAACGTACTGAGAATACAAGGAGTGTGCTCACTTATGCTGACTGCTGTATATATAGTATACTAATAATATTGGGGTGTACTCATGAATTTGTCTCTCTCTCTTGTCCTGGACATATTGTCATCATGGCGCCACACTGAGCATGCTCAGTCTAAAGAGGCTTCGTACAGAAGGACACATCCCTGGTTATATTATACATTTTATTTTAAAGTATAAAAAATAGTGAAAATTGAGACTCCTCATATTTTTCTTGATTATAAAGTATATGGCTTACTATAGAATTGGTAATTCTCCATATGACCACAAGGTCCTAGTAAGTTCTGAGTCCCACATTATACTAAACATTTGATAACCTTACCCTCATAAAAAAACAAAAAAATGTCCCAATTTACCATGTACTGTACATAGAATCATAGAATGGTAGAGTTGGAGGGGACCTCGTGGGTCATCTGGACCAACCCCCTGCTCAAAGCAGGATTCACTAAATCATCTCAGACATGTAAAAGTTAAAGTGAAGCCTGACTTCTGTGACTCTCAATTATATCAAGAACAATGTCATATCTCCAACTGTACCTGCTCTTGTGATCTTCTGATTCTGTCACCAGGCATAGCCATAGATATTTTTTGGGCAGCTCTGGTGATCAAAACGTTCTCATGACTAGCAGTTCTGGGTGGCACAGAATCTCTCCAGCAAGAGATACTAGACTGGCGGCTAGAATTTATAATTTCAGTATGGATGTGTGTGCTCTCCAGCGGAAGGAATCAGCCAATGGGACAGCACCACACCCTACTTAAACTCACAGCATACATTGCTGAGAGGTGCTAGTTATAGTGTATACAGTACTTCCTGTGGTTCACTGTTATTCAGCTCTTGTTCAGAATACTTGATTCCCACCCCTGATCTTATCCCTTGTTTATGCTATTCTTCTGCCAGATTATTCTGTTCTTGTCCCCGACCTCCAGGTATTAAGATCGCTTTCACATCACCCTCTGCCAGCTCACTCTATTGGCCAGCAGCCATTCCATGTACCCAACCCAGGGGCCACTGTGTAAGTCCAGATACCTGTATAGGTGTTAATGGGTTAAGGTCAGTGCACTCCCTGGGATCTGATAAAGGAAGTTGCAACTGTAAAGCCTTTCCATTAAGAATTGCCAGTGTTCCAATGACAATGCTCCCTAACATTCTGACTGGCTAAATTATATATGACCTCCAAAAGGTGGTTGATTGAATGCAAGAAAAGGGCCAGTTGGTACAGGTTATTGAAGAGCATATTAAGTATCATGAAACCATTCAGACCAAAGTCACTTGAGCACCTTCCTTGCTTGACCATTCCAAAACCAAGATGAACCTATTTGACTGAATTTCAGGTGATTGAAAAATAATTTTTCCTTTGGCAAAGTTGTAATCTGTGCTTCAGGCTCTGCCCACATTTGTTTGTTTCTGAGAATCAGCATGTGGGACTTGGTGAATAATGTGAGAATAATTTCCCTGCTACAGGGTATTGCTCACTCTCAGGCTTTTTCCCAGGCCCCTGATGTTCCAGAACTTACTACTTTCTATAGCTTACTCTTTCTTTCAGGCCTTTAGGCTCCTGTATGATGACTCTGACCATATTCATAGCTGTGAGTAAATTTGCATTTTTACACCAATCTGACATATTAGAATGAGGCAAGAGACTACCAGATAGATGGGTTTTGTTCGCTTTTAGATTTGATTTTGTAGTGACATTCGGAACTTGGGCTAAAATCATAAAAAAGTTTGCACTCTCCCAAACTTTCTGTCCTTCCCAGTCTCTGAGTCACTAAACAAGTTCTAAATCCTGCTCAAGATATGGTTATATGTTTAGATATGACTGAAGAGATCCATAAATTTCAAAATCTTGCCTTGGATAATTCTCCCATCCAAAAACTATTTTAAAGCAAAAAATAAGATGCAAAATAGCAAAAAAAAAAAGGTAACAATCACATGGGGAGGAGGTTGGTGTTTGTTGCAGAGCAGAGTGCCAAATGTCATGTGGATTTCTGCCCTGCTTCAATATTAAATTTCAATATCTCCAGTTTCATGGATAATTATGTCCTGCATTTTACAAGTGTCTCTTATTAATAATAATGAATAACGATGAGCGAACGTGCTCGCCACTGCTTGATACTCGCCCGAGCATCGCTGTGCTCAACAAGCTCGGCACTTGGCAAGTATTTCTGGGTCACTCGGGCAGGAACTCGGGTCTCCTCCCTGCATGTTTGGCACTCTTTAGAGAGCCAATGAGCATGCAGTGATTGCCTGCCACTCACTGTAATGCCGTAGCCATGTTGGTTGTGGCCATTACAGTGATTGGCTGGCCGCACAGCATCATTAGGTCTATATAAGACCTAGCGCCGCCATGCTCGTCACAGTCTACCCCGAAATCAGGAAGAGTAGGGAGAGGTGCTGCTGCGTCAGGGAGAGATTTGCTTCTTTATACACTGCTCAAAAAAATAAAGGGAACACTCAAATAACACATCCTAGTTCTGAATGATCAAAATATTCTCATAGAAAACTTTGTTCTGTACAAAGTTGAATGTGCTGACAGCAAAATGACACAAAAATCATCAATGGAAATCAAATTTATTAACCAATGGAGGCCTGGATTTGGAGTCACCCCCAAAATTAAAGTGGAAAAACACACTACAGGCTGATCCAACTTTGATGTAATTTCCTTAAAACAAGTCAAAATGAGGATCAGCATTGTGTGTGGCCTCCACGTGCCTGTATGACCGCCCTAAAATGCCTGGGTATGCTCCTGATGAGGTTGCGGATGGTCTCCTGTGGGATCTCCTCCCAGACCTGGACTAAAGCATCCGCCAACTCCTGGACAGTCTGTGGTGCATCGTGACGTTGGTGGATGGAGCGAGACATGATGTCCCAAATGTGCTCAATCAGATTCAGTTCCGGGGAACAGGCGGGCCTGTCCATAGCTTCAATGCCTTCATCTTGCAGGAACTGCTGACACACTCCAGCCACATGAGGTCTGGCATTGTCCTGCATTAGGAGGAACCCAGGGCCAACCGCACCAGCATATGGTCTCACAAGGGGTCTGAGGATCTCATCTCGGTACCTAATCGCAGTCAGGCTACCTCTGGCGAGCACATGGAAGCATGGAGGGCTGTGCGGCACTGCAAAGAAATGCCACCCCACACCATTACTGACCCACTGCCAAACTGGTCATGCTGAAGGATGTTTCAGGCAGCAGATCGCTCTCCATGGCGTCTCCAGACTCTGTCACGTCTGTCACATGTGCTCAGTGTGAACCTTCTTTCATCTGTGAAGAGCACCGGGCGCCAGTGGCGACTTTGCCAATCCTGGTGTTCTGTGGCAAATGCCAAGCATCCTGCACGGTGTTGGGCTGTGAGCACAACCCCAATCTGTGGACGTTGGGCCCTCATACCACCCTCATGGAGTCAGTTTCTAACCGTTTGTGTAGACACATGCACATTTGTGGCCTGCTGGAGGTCATTTTGCAGGGCTCTGGCAGTGCTCTCCATGCACAAAGGCGGAGGTAGCGGTCCTGCTTCTCGGTTGTTGCCCTCTTACGGCCCCCTCCACGTCTCCTAGTGTACTGGCCTCTTTTCTGATAGTGCTTCCAACCTCTGGACACTACGCTGACAGACACAGCAAACCTTCTTGGCACAGCTCGCATTGATGTGCCATCCAGGATGAGCTTCACTACCTGAGCAACTTCTGTAGGTTGTAGAGTCTGTCTCATGCTACCACGAGTGTGAAAGCACAACCAACATTCAAAAGTGACCAAAACATCACCCAGAAAGCATTGGTACTGAGATCTGGTCTGTGGTCCCCACCTGCAGAATCCCTGCTTTATTTTGGGTGCCTTGATAATTGCCAATAATTTCCATTTATTGTCTATTCCATTTGCACAACAGCATGTGAAATTGATTGTCAATCAGTGTTGCTTCCTAAGTGGACAGTTTGATTTCAGAGAAGTTTGATTTACTTGGAGTTATATTCTGTTGTTTAAGTGTTTCCTTTATTTTTTGAGCAGTGTATATACATATCCATCTGAACTAACAGTCCTCCTGAGGACTAATCCAGCTGCATATAATCCGTGCTAGGCAGGCAGGCAGTGTATGTGGCAGACTGCACTGTATGATACAGCACAAGAGGGTGCATTGAATGTCCTGTCTGCTGCTGTTGTAGTAATTCCAGATATTTCAGATATAGCCCCAGATATCAGGGGCCAGGGCAATTTTTTTTTATCTTAATCCTGGTTATTTGCTTAAAAATCAATCCAGAGTATACCATTTTTCTGCTCCATTTGCTTGTTCTCACTGCAGAATAAAGCCAGATTTGTTCCATATTTCAGCGATAAAAATCCAGAAATTTAAACTGAACGTGGAAAATATTGGTTTCCTTTTCCATTTTGTTGCAGTGTGTCGGTCATGCTATTCACACTAGGTGTCTGTGAAGAATAGTATTAGCAAATTACAGGCCTGCTATTTAAAACTGTGGTTCTCAGTCAGACATAACACCTATAAGAGTGTTTCAAAATCAGACATTTCTTCCATTTTCATTTCGTTGCAGTGTGTCGGTCAAGCAATTCACACTAGATCTCTGTGTAGATTAGTATTAGTAAATTACTGACCTGCTATTTAAAACTGTGGTTCTCTGTCAGACATATCACCTATAAGACTGTTCCAAAATCAGACATTTCTTCCATTTCCATTCTGTTGCAGTGTGTCAGTCAAGTTATTCACACTAGGTGTCTGTGAAGAATAGTATTAGTAAATTACAGGCCTGTTTTTTAAAACTGTGGTTCTCTGTCAGACGTATCACCTATAAGACTGTTCCAAAATCAGCCATTTCTTCCATTTCCATTCCGTTGCAGTGTGTTGGTCAAGCTATTCACACTAGATATCTGTGAGGAATAATATTAGTAAATTACAGGCCTGATATTTAAAATTGTTGTTCTCTGTCAGACATGCTACATATAATTGTGTTCCAAAATCAGCCATTCCTCGTGAATGTGGAAAATATTGTCCTCCATTAAAAATGGGCAAGGTACGTTGCAATGGATGGGGAAATTGACGTGATGGTGATGGTGCTGGTGATGGTGCATGCAGAAGCCGACGACGAGGACGTGGCCATGGCCAAGCTGAAATTGTGCCACAACAAACACCCACATCTTATCGCTCGACCTTCCTGTCCCAATTAATAGGGGACCATAGTACATCACTATTGAACTCAGAGCAGTGTTGAAAGGTTGTTGGTTGGATAGCAGATAATGCTTTCAGTCACTTTGCCACGGAACGCTTTCTCCCGACACCAAAGATTGCGGGCCCTAAGTCAATCAGGGTTGCCCCCACATTCTACAGCTCCTGCACCTCCTTCTCCTCCTCCTCTTCAGCCTCCATCTCCGAAATGACCACATCAGTCGCAAGCTGGAAGCACTGCAGCACTGCCTTGGCCAAGCGGCAACATGCTGTGCTGAAGCTAGTATGCTTAGGTGACAAACCACACAACACTGAAGAGTTATGGACAGCTCTGAAACAGCAGGCAGATTTGTGGCTGACACCGCTGAGGCAGAGGAACACTGTCAAAGTTCTGGGACAGTTTTCTCAGACTCTCCCATCGAACAAGCCCTGTTGCGCGGGGTATTCTCCCAAGGAGGGAAAAGTTGCGGAATATGTTGAGGGAGTACCTTACCGACAGTACCAACGTCCTCAGTGATTCCTCTGTGCCTTATAATTATTGGGTATACAAGCTGGACACGTGGCATGAACTGGCTCTCTACACTCTGGAGGTCCTGGCCTGCCTGCCGCTAGCGTTTTGTCAGAGCTGGTTTTTAGTGCTGCCGGTAGAATTATAACCGATAGGCGCATCCGCCTGTCAACTGAAAACAGGCTGACTCTTATAAAAATGAACAAAGGCTGGATTGGGCCAGACTTCTTAACAGTACCGAATGATGATAGCAGGGTAACATAAACTCAAAAACAGTGTCTTACAGTGTCAGTGTCTAACTCTCTTCCCATGCACCTCTGTCTTCACATCCAGACATGACTATATGCTTCCTGATTTTGTCTATTTGCTCTTGTCCTCCTCCATCTTAGCATTATCATCCTCCACCATCATATGACCACCATATGTACCATAGCAACAAATCTACGTCTCTTGAAAGGGACATTAGAGTTCCTCCAAATTTTTGGCAGCCGTTGCTTCACTGCATAGGCAAACATTATTGGATACCCACTTCCTAATAATGGGAACATTGTTTTCAGGAGGTCCCTTCCTTAACATATTTCCTAGGAAAATACATTTTGGTTTTGTTTTTGTATGTTTTATTGTGAGTCCTTAAAAGTGGTGTAATACCTCTGACAACGTTGTTGACAGCAGTGACCTGGGAGTTAGAAATGCTTCCAGGGGTCTTCCCCATGCTGTTCTCATGTCATTTGAGCACTGTTCCCATCGATTTGGGCAATTTTTAGGCCTTCTGCAGACCACTGGGGGGGTCGCCAGAAAAATGCTCGAGTTTCCCATAGACTTACACTGGACTCATTACTTGGTCTGAGCACTCGAGCATTCCAATTTGCTCGACCCGAGCAACGAGTACCAGAGCAATTAAGTGCTTGCTCATCACTAATAATGAAGCGTCTTATTGCCGAGTTTGGCTTCTATTCCTACATTAATAAAAATAACTAATGGCTGTATGCTTCATTAGCTCCCACTGAAATATCAGCTCATTAGCTTCTACAGAAGAGAAAATCAGAACCAGACAGGCAGTAGGGGATCTGCTCCAATATGTGCAGAACATTGCAGACTATAAACCCATATAACCTAGTGTACAAACAGCACTCAATCTATCTGCAACCGGATCACAAGGTTTTCGCTTATTGCTATTCTGTTGAAAAGGAATGCAAATTAGCACAAGTGTCAAGTAGGGGTTATAGTCAAGTTACTATTCTTTATTGATAATGTGCTTACTGGGAAACATTCCATAGAGATTGGTGAAGGCTGTGATCTGTTGCCTCCTATATGCCTACATTGATTTGCTGAAAATAATTATTCATGCAATATCGACTTAAAGGAAAAAACATTTCTGAACTGGAATTCCTTAATTCCATTAAGATTATATTTTTAATTACTAGTGATGAGCGAGCATGCTCGCTACTGCTCAGTGCTCGCCCGAGCATTTCCAGGGTTGCTCGGCGGGAGCTCGGGTCCCACAGACTGCAGTGCACATGGCACAAGAGGCTCCATTCCAATTCTGCCTTATGCTGCTGTTAGATATTTCTAGAAATAGGCCCAGGTCTTAGGGGCCAGGAAAAATTTTTTTTTGGATCTTAACTCTCATTATTTGCTTAAAAAGCAATCAATAGAACACCGTTGTTCTGCGCCATTTGCTTGTTGGCACTGCAAAATACAGCCAGGTCCTTTCCGTATTACAGCGCTAAAAATCCAGCTATTTAAAACTATGGTTTGTTCGTCACATGGATCACATATAATTGCGCTGAAAATACTACCATTTCTGGCATCGATTAAAAATTTGTTTCTGTGTCAGTAAAACAATTGACACCAGTTTGCTGTTCAAAATAGTTACCTACAGGCTAGCTATTTAAAACTGTGGTTTGTCCGTCACACGGATCACTTATAAGTTTGCTCCAAATTTAGTCATTTGTAGTGAGCGTGGAAACTATTGTCCTCCATTTAAAATGGGCAAGGGGCGGGGAACTGGACGTGATGGTGATGGTGCATGCAGAGGCCTAGACTGTGGGCAAGCTGAAATTGTGCCACAACAAACACCCACATCTTTTTGCTCAACCTTCCTGTCCCAATTTATAGGGGACCGCAGATTACCACTATTGAACACAGAGCAGTGTGAAAGGTTATTGGTTGGATAGCAGATAATGCTTCCAGTCACTTAGCCACCATCACCACCACCTTGTCTTCCACACGGTCAAGTCTCAGTAGCTGTGAGTCTGGACCACATATTCCTCACCCTGAACCTCCTTCCTCCCACCATGCCGAGTGCCCGGAGACAACTGATCCCACACTTGGACACTCCGAAGAGCTGTTCACTTATCAATTTATTGATGCGGGCCTCTCGCCTGGTCCAGTTGAAGCAGGGCAAGAGGAGATCGCATGTAGCAATGCCAAAATATTTGAGGAGCAACGGTCACACAAAGGTGACGGTGGGAAAGCGTCACAAGAGGTGGACGATGATGAGACACAATTGCCAGAAAGTCAGGAGGAGGACCAGAGTGCGGAAGTGGAAGACGAGGTGGTGGATGATATAGTAACTTACCCAACCTGGTCGGAGGACATGCAGAGCGAGGAGAGCAGCACACAGGGGGAGGGAGGCAGAGCACCCCAACAGGCAGGAAGAAGCAGTTTGGTGGCCGCAGACAGAAGACAGGCAACCCTTCTCCATAACACCAACTTGAAGGAAGTTGCCAGTACAACTGTTAGGTCTTCCCAAGTCTGGTTGGTTTTTAAAGACTCTGCCGATACCCTCAAAAAGACTATTTGTGCCACCTGCCAGGCCAGCATCAGCAGGGGTGGCAAAATGACCAGCCTGACAACCGCCAGCATGATCAGGCACATGGCAGCAAAACACCCGACTTTGTGGGCCAAACCCAAGGGTCCAGGAACAGTGTCTGCTGGTGGCACCACTGCTTCTTCGGCTGTTGTGCGTGCCATGCAATTCCCTGTCCATAGTGCATGTGACTCGCCCCCTGGGCCGTGGGGCACTCGGATCCAGGCTATGGGGAGTAGTAGTGGCAACCCGGTTCTGAGGCTCAGGGTGGTCAGGCCAGTGGTAGTCCGTTATGTGCTGATGATTATGTCCGACTACGCCACCCGTGGATTTGCGGTCATTAGGAACCGCCGCTGCAAGGCAGACCACTGGGGCTGATGATGTATGCAGCTGGGATGGTGTGACTCCCCACGGGAAGAGTGCGGCCCCAGGGCAGTATAATGGATGGTGGGAGTGATGGTGGTGAGAGTCCCAGTGCTGATAATGCTGGAGGAGCAAGGAGCACACAGACAACAGGTTGCAGTCCAGGGTCTTTACTAGAACAGGTAAACTGACCCACAAACAGTCACGGCTAGGAGGGGACCTGGATGTCTGAGAGCAATGGGGAAATTGGCCCTGGTCAGGGTGAGGGTGTAGGCCTACCGTGCTTTCTGCGCTCCTTCTGGCTATCTCCTCCTGATAGGGTAACAGCCCACGTTTCCAAGCTTTCCGTGTACTCTCGCCTGTATGGCCTGCGACGTGGGTTCCTTTCTGCTCCCGGCCTGGTACGGCTTTACTGGTCCCTTCTGTTGTGGCAGAGCCTCCAGGCTTCTTAGGCCAAGGAATATACAGTCCCCTGCGGACTGGTTATCTGCTGTAGGATGTGGAATCTTCCCAGCCTCAGACACCAAAGTCGGGTAAATTAAGTCCTTTATCTGCCAAGACAGGCTCACTTCGCCTCTTGTCTCTGGCTTGTGGCTCTCCTCCTGCCACACTTCCTCTTAGGTGCAATACAACTTTCTGTCCCTGCTCTGCTCCGGGACACGTCTCAGTACTGAGACAGGTCATCCAGTTCTCTCTAACCCTGCCCCCAGCACCAGCTTTTATAGGGGCAGCCTGCTCCCCCTACTGGCCTGAGACAGGAGGTATTGCATGCTAATGTTCCCCTGACTAGAGAACCTCCCCCTTGCTCTCAGACACAGCTTTATTAGATTTTGTGGCATCCAGGCCAGGGTGACACATTCCCCCCTAGTGAAATTTAGTACTCCGGGACTAAACAGTAAACAAAGACAATATGCATACCATAAAACATTAACAGACAGACGACGCACAGATTGAGTTCTTAAGGTCACAGTGTGGTCTGTGACCGGGCGTCCATATCACCAATACAACGGGGAGCCTTAACCAGGTGGGGGTCTGTCCTACCCCAAGTCCTTTGCAGTCTTAGTTCATTCCTTGGTTAGGCTCCGAACGCAGTCCATACAAAGGTCCCGGTTATAAAAAGTCCATAACCTTCGAGTCTGCACGGCAACTGTAAGGAACTGAAACACACAATTACTAATCACGCAGGTAACTTGGCAAACAATTCAACATTTGGCAACATGGGTATTTACAATTTTAGTGCACCCTATATTTTCCATCGAGTGGGTATCTGCCCCTTTGTGTTCCTGGTTGACCTCCTTAACCCACTGTCTGGTGGTGGACCGACCTGGCTTTCCCCACTAGCGTTAGGGGTACAGCTACCAGCTGGATGTACAGGTAGGGCAGGCAGCAGTCTGCGGGTCCTTTGGCTTACCGCAGGCATGGCAGGCTCACTGTCAGCAGAGGGTTGACTCTCCTGGGCTGCTGGTACAGGCTCTTCTGCCTCTGGAACTGCTTGCTCCTCTTCACCTTCCGGCTCTGGTGTTAGTTGTTGCTGTGCCGGTTGCAGGAAATGCGGGACGGGTACCACTATGGCATCGTTTATCTGAGTCCAGGACTGAGGGAACTCTCCGAGAACAGTGCTGATCATTTCTTCCTTGTCCTCTGCGGGTTCAAGGTCATTTTGATCCTCTTCTGCACTACGGAGTTGCTCGGGGCACCTTTTTAGGTGGTCTCTGGAGACGGTACTAGTGGTTTCTCCTCTGTCCTTGGTGATCACGCACACCTTCGGGTTGTCGTGATCAGACTGCAGTACTGTGTAGGGTTCCCTTTCCTACTGGTCGTCCAACTTGTGAAGCCTTCTCTTTCGCTTCAGGACCTGCTCACCAGGTTCTAGGGGACCAGCAGGGGCATGTTGGTTGAAGAGTTTTTCTTGCCTCTCTCTCACCTGGGCCAGGCTCTTCTCCACACTCTCCTGTACCTTCTTGTACTGCAGTTGCCTTTCCGTATCACAGTCCGCATCCGGGGAGGTGTCCTCAGGTGTTAGGACTCCCATCTCCAGGTCTATGGGCAGCTTACCTGGTCTGGCTCGCATCAGGTAAGCTGGGGTGCAGTTTGTAGCATTCACCGGGATATGATTGTATAAGTCTATCAGATCCGGCAGTTTTTCTGGCCACAGGCTGCGTTCCTCCAGGGGCAACATCGTCAGGAGATCAATGATTATGTTGTTCATTTTCTCACACATCCCTTTGGTTTGTAGGTGGTAAGGCGTTGTCCGAATTTTCTTACAGCCATAGAGGTTGCAGAACTCTTGGAAGATTTCAGCCTTGAACGCTGGACCCTGGTCTGTCAGGACCTGTTCCGGATACCCGTGTGGACGGCAGAAGTATTGCTGGAAGGCTCTGGCCGCTGTTTGGGCTGTCAAGTCCTTTACCGGGACCACCACTAGAAAACGGGAATAGTGGTCCACGATTGTCAGGGCATAGATGTATCCTGACCGGCTTGGAGCCAATTTGACGTGGTCCAGAGCTACCAGCTCAAGAGGCTGCGTGGTGACAATGGGCCTCAAGGGTGTCTTCTGGCTGGCACGGTCCTTCCTCCTTAGGTGACAAGGGCCACAGTCTCTGCACCACTTCTCTACAGCCCCTCTCATGCCGACCCAAAAGAACCGTCCTCTTAGTAGGAACTAAAGTTTCTTCCAACCGAAGTGCCCCGCTCTGTCATGGTAAGCCCCCAGGACCATAGCAGCATCCCGCCTTGGAACCACGACTTGCCAGGTCAGCTCGTGCGTCCGGTGGTTGACAATCCTTCTGCACAGCTTGCCTTCATAGAGGAACAGCTTGCTCTTCTCTTTCCATAGCTGCTTGGCTTCCTCTGGAGCATCCGGATCCATGCGGGCGTCTTCCTGGGTCAGCAGATCTTTCACTAGGCGGATGGCAGGGTCACTATCTTGGGTCTCGGCCCAGCTGTGGTGAGGTAGGGAATTGATCATCACGGTTGTTAGATCCTCCTCCTTCACGCGGTGGGAGTATTGAGCGGCTCCATACCGGTGAAACGCGGGGAGTTCTACCTCCTCCAGCTCTTCTGGGTCTTCGTCACCTTCAGGTAAGTGAGGGATTCTCGATAGGGCGTCAGCATTGGCATTGGTTTTGCCTGCCCGGTACTTGATCACGAAGTCATAGTTGGAGAGACGGGCCATCCACCCCTGTACCAGGGCAACCAGTCTTGCATTGTCTAGCTGTGTTAATGGGTTGTTGTCCGTGTAGACAACGTAAAATTTGCGGAGGCCAGGTAATGCTTGAAGCGTTCCGTCACGGCCCACACCACCGCCAAGAATTCTAGCTTGAAGGAGCTGTAATTCTCCGGGTTCCTCTCGGTGGGTCTCAGCTTCCGGCTGGCGTACGCGATCACCCTTTCTCTGCCCTGCTGGTTTTGGGACAGTACGGCTCCCAGTCCCACATTACTGGCGTCTGTGTGGAGAATAAAAGGCTGGCCATAGTCAGGGTAGGCCAGGATCTCATCCCCAGTGAGGGCCATCTTCAACTTGCGGAAGGACTCCTCTTCCGGTTTATCCCACTTGAAGGGTGGCTTTTGACTTCTGGACTTAGACTGTCCGATCAGGACGTCCTGCATAGGAGCTGCCATCTTAGTGAACCCGGGGATGAACCTTCGGTAGTAGCCTACCAACCCGAGGAACTGTCTCACCTCTTAGATGTTCGAGGGGCTTGGCCAGCTCTTGATTGCCGTGACCTTGTCAGGGTCGGGGGCCACTCCTTCCACGCTTACCACGTGCCCTAGGTACTGGACCTTTGGTTTCAGCAGGTGACACTTCAATGGTTTCACCTTCAGGCCATAGCCTGCCAGGGCTTCGAACACCTCGGCCAGGTGCTTTAGATGGTCCTCGTAGGTCTTTGAATTGACGATCACGTCGTCCAGGTAAAGGAGGACTGTCTCGAAGTTTCGGTGCCCTAGACAGTGACGCGCCCCCTGGGCCAGTGCTGTTAGGGATACCCGGAGCCGGATCAGATGGGGGTTGTAGTCTCCGAGTGGCTGTGACCCGGTCCGTGCCCAGGGTGTCAAGCTCAGTGTGTGGCAGTCCTTATGATGTTACTAGATGTTCTTTTGTGTCGACTACGCCACCCGTTGATTTGCGGTCAATACGGCCGCCGCTGCAGCAGGGTCCACTGAGGCTGATGATGTGAGTGCAGCTTAGGTAGTATAACCCCCAACGGGAGGGGTATAGCCTCAGGGGGTCAGCCGTGGAGGATGGTGGTTGTGAAGGTGCAGCAAGGAGACTCAGAGGCATAAAATGCAGTTCCAGGGTTTTACTTACTGGTGTTGCTCGGGTCACTGTGTACAGCAGTGACCACCCGAGCCGTGCTGCGTCCACCAGGTCCTGGACTCGGTCAACTCCCAGGCAACTCCGGAGTGTGGTCCTGAGCTCCTTTCTGTCTCTCCCTTCTTCTGGCCGTTCCCACCAGGGATCCACCTAAGTCCGGCTCCCTCGGGCCTCTTGTTGGTCAAGCCTCCTCTGGGCTCCCTGACCCTATTCTTGGTCTGCCTTCCGGGTGGATTTAGTGGGTGATCGTGGCAGATCCTGCCCACGACCTCCGGTTCCTGGCTAAGGTGTGCTGTAGCCTCTGCCAGCTTGGGATCCGGTACCCTGTTGCCGACCCTTCACCCTATTAGCTCTCTTATGGGCTCTTGGGGTCCCCTCTGCACCTCTGGGTCTCTCTCTCTTCTCCTCTGCTCTGCCTCTCAGGTTACACTCTGACAGACTGACTGACTGACGTCTCACAGACTGACCCTGATCTAAGATGGTGCCCACCTTATATACTCCCTCTATGTGTGAGCTCAGGTGACCAGCACCCAATGAGCTCCTAAATTTACCCAGGCTGCTCCCCCTATCTGCCCCTACACTACTGGGATGTTCCACCCCCCTCCCACTCCAGCCAGGAACAGACACTGTCGTACCTGCACATTTCTCTAGTGGGAGTACCATCGGTCTGTTCCCCGGAAATGGGATGTGTGTAGTGCATGCAGCCTACTAGCTCAGTTCCACACTCCATCCTTACCCGGGAGTGGAATATCACACCTCTGGGTTGAGGTGCAATACCCCTGTAGCAGCCGAATCCTCAGGGTGCTACATTCCCCCCTGGTAAATCACAGCACGTCCTCGGGCTGTAAATTATAAACATCCAAAACATACAATTTTTTTCATAAACATAAACATAGAAAACATCATATATATATATCAGCAATAAACTTTTCATATAAATAACATTCTTGTTTCTGGTTCCTCCGGTCACTGTGCAACTTGTGACCGGGTAAAGTGCGACAGTCTCTCTTGGAATAAAACAGTTCCCTATAAAACCGGTAGGGGGCGCTTTAGGAAGCGCAACTATATACAAGGGGAAATATGGCCGCTCTCAGTCCTCAGCCAGGTATTAGGGGGGAATGACCGCTCTCAGTCCTCGGTCAGTGGGAATAGGGACACACGGCTTTACAGTTCAATTGGCTGGTCCCAACGGGGACTATATTTTAACTAGAACAGTTCTTATACCCTGACGGGTAACTATGTACAGTCTCTTTACCGTACTTTAACGACGGCGTCCTCCTGCTCCTTCTTTAGATTCTTCAGACCCGTCCGGGTCCTCTTGCTCCTCCTCACACCGCAGCTCCTCCTCCGTCACGCGATGTACATGGAGGGCGTAGGGTCCTTTGGCACACTTGTGCCGGGTGAAGGTGACCTCGTCCCCTATGTACAGGTCACGACCTCTGTGTCCCTCCGGCAGATGGCTTTCTACGTCTCTGCGGGTTACAAAGACGTCGCCGGGGGTCTGATGGTCTCTAATAAAGCCCCATCCGTGCTGCATGTTGAATTTTATCACAGTCCCGGTGGAAGGGGGACCATGTGCTGCACGGGGATTCCTCCTGGTCCGGCTCTTCTGCTCCGCGCTCCTTATCTGCGCTTGCTGTTCCCGGACCCGCCTCTCTCTCCGCTCCCTCTCGAAGACCTCGAGCTGCTGCCGGCAGCACTCTGCACGCTCTGCTGCGGCCGCCCGAGTCTCCTGAGTGAACCCCATGAGGTCTTCTCCGGTGGGGTCCCACTCGAACTGTGCCTCCTCCAGCGGGGGCGAGGTCCTCTTTACAGGCTTCGGAGCCGGAATCAGGGGCTCGTCTAGGGGTCTCTCTTTCCGGAGTCGGGGATGGTGAAACTCCGGTGGCCATATGAAGGGCTGCCCATCCGGGCACGTATGCTGGGCGAACAGGTCCTCACCCAGGTGCGGTACTTTAGGTGCTATGGGCGCTGTGGTGGTAGCGGCGCCCGGGTTGACCACGCCTTGCGACGAGGCTTGGGGCACGCTAAAGTAAAAGGGCACCGTAAGAACGGCGGCGCCCGTGGTTACTCGGCCCTGCGACCAGGCTGGTGGCTCCGCGGAGGTAGGGGGCGCTGTTGGAATGGCGGCGCCCGGGGGTACTAGGCCATGCGACCAGGCCGGTGGTATTTCCTGCTTGGCCACGCTCGAGGTCGAGGCGTGTGACGTCACAGGGGTCGCGGCCGCGGTTTCCGGTTGAGGCCTAGTCGGCGGTGGTGACGATGCAGCGACGGGCACGGCAGGGGGAATTTCGGGCTCTGCGACGGGGAGCTGGGGCAGGCACGCGGTTTCCCGGCTCGGGGTAGAGACGTCCCCTTTTCCTGCCTCCGTCCATTCAGCTCCCTTCTCGGCGCCGTCTCCTGCCTTCATTCCTCCTGCGCCATCCTCAGAGGCGGTCTGTCTCCTCGTCTCGGGCGGCGTGCTCCGCTGACGGGTGCCGGTCTGCTGGGCCATCTCTCGGCTCCACTCCGCCAACGTCTCCCGCTGCACCCGGGCCATCCTCCGTGCGAGGCCCTCCAGCGCGGTCTGTGCACGCTCCCGGTCTCGGGGGAGCTGTGCTAGGATCTCCAGCAGGCCTTCTGGAGTGGCGACCTGCAGCAGGCTCCTGACCACTGGGTCGGTGCTGCCTGACTCTCCCTCCATCTCCGGGTAGGCTCTCTCTGGACTCTCTTCCAGACGTCTTGTCTCCGGGTGCGCTCTCTCCAGACTGCTCCAGGCGACACCCATCTTTGCTCTCTTGTTCTGTCTCCGCCCACATTGAGGGTGGTCCCGGGGCAACTTTGTGATTGTCAGTTCCAGGGGCAGTTCTCTCACGCTGATGGACACTTCCAGCATCACAGTCTCTGTTGGTGGGCGCGGTTTCCGCTTTTGGCGCCATTCTTCGACCTGGCCCACGATGGGAGGTGGCCTCTTGCCACCCTCTGGCACGCCCATAATGGCGTCCGCTCTTCCAAGGCGGGAAATCTTTGGAAATGGCGGGAATCGTCTCCCAGTGGCGGGAAACTCCATTGATGGCGGGAAAAAGTTGCAAATGGTGGACAACCGGCGGGAAACGACCTGTGATGGGGTCCGTTGGCGGGGACCCTCCGGAACCGGCAGGAGACTTCTTTTTGAGGTAACGGTGAACTTCTCTTCAGGCACGCAGTACCCGGTTGTTGCGGGCACGTGATCCTGCCGACTACGCCAAAGTTGACGCGCCCCCTGGGCCAGTGCTGTTAGGGATACCCGGAGCCGGATCAGATGGGGGTTGTAGTCTCCGAGTGGCTGTGACCCGGTCCGTGCCCAGGGTGTCAAGCTCAGTGTGTGGCAGTCCTTATGATGTTACTAGATGTTCTTTTGTGTCGACTACGCCACCCGTTGATTTGCGGTCAATACGGCCGCCGCTGCAGCAGGGTCCACTGAGGCTGATGATGTGAGTGCAGCTTAGGTAGTATAACCCCCAACGGGAGGGGTATAGCCTCAGGGGGTCAGCCGTGGAGGATGGTGGTTGTGAAGGTGCAGCAAGGAGACTCAGAGGCATAAAATGCAGTTCCAGGGTTTTACTTACTGGTGTTGCTCGGGTCACTGTGTACAGCAGTGACCACCCGAGCCGTGCTGCGTCCACCAGGTCCTGGACTCGGTCAACTCCCAGGCAACTCCGGAGTGTGGTCCTGAGCTCCTTTCTGTCTCTCCCTTCTTCTGGCCGTTCCCACCAGGGATCCACCTAAGTCCGGCTCCCTCGGGCCTCTTGTTGGTCAAGCCTCCTCTGGGCTCCCTGACCCTATTCTTGGTCTGCCTTCCGGGTGGATTTAGTGGGTGATCGTGGCAGATCCTGCCCACGACCTCCGGTTCCTGGCTAAGGTGTGCTGTAGCCTCTGCCAGCTTGGGATCCGGTACCCTGTTGCCGACCCTTCACCCTATTAGCTCTCTTATGGGCTCTTGGGGTCCCCTCTGCACCTCTGGGTCTCTCTCTCTTCTCCTCTGCTCTGCCTCTCAGGTTACACTCTGACAGACTGACTGACTGACGTCTCACAGACTGACCCTGATCTAAGATGGTGCCCACCTTATATACTCCCTCTATGTGTGAGCTCAGGTGACCAGCACCCAATGAGCTCCTAACTTTACCCAGGCTGCTCCCCCTATCTGCCCCTACACTACTGGGATGTTCCACCCCCCTCCCACTCCAGCCAGGAACAGACACTGTCGTACCTGCACATTTCTCTAGTGGGAGTACCATCGGTCTGTTCCCCGGAAATGGGATGTGTGTAGTGCATGCAGCCTACTAGCTCAGTTCCACACTCCATCCTTACCCAGGAGTGGAATATCACACCTCTGGGTTGAGGTGCAATACCCCAGTAGCAGCCGAATCCTCAGGGTGCTACAACAGCATTCCATCAGCCTCTGCAAGGTCCCTGGTGCGTTGCAGAGCCCGAAGGGCATACAGTGGAACTCACTCAGTCCCATCGGGGTGGTGAAGGCGGTCTTCTCCTTGTCAGCCTCTGCCACAGGAACCTGCCAGTACCCGCTAGTAAGGTCCAAAGTAGAAAAAAAGTTAGCTGATTTTAGTGCGGCTAAAGACTCCTCTATTCTAGGCAGTGGATATGCATCTTTGTGGGTGATACGGTTGATTTGTCTATAGTCCACGCACATTATCATGGTGCCGTCTTTCTTTTTTACCAGAACCAGGGTGGCTGCCCAGGGGCTACAGCTATCTCTAATGACCCCAGCTTCTTTCATTTCTCGCAGTATACCCTTGGCGTTCTGATAATGTGCAGGGGGTACAGGCCTGTGTCTCTATTTTATTGGTGGGTGGCTCCCTGTGGGGATGTGGTGTTCTATCCCTTTTACTCTGCCGAAGTCTAGCGGGTGCTTACTAAAGACTCTCTCGTACTCCTGTACCACTCGGTAGACTCCTTGTTTTTGGTGCAGGGGAGTGGAGTCAGCACCCACATGGAGTTTCTGGCACCAGTCCTCCTTTTGTTTCTGGGAGCCATTACCCTCCGCCTGTGGAGATGGAGGCAAGGGTTCCACGGCCCTGATAGCTTTGTGTTCGACAACAAACAGTTTGGCGAGTATAGCATACCTGGGTAAGTGTACCTCTCTCTCCCCAATGTTGAGAATGCGAACAGGCACCCTCCCATGACGGACATCAACCACCCCCCGGGCTGTCAAAATGGTGGGCATGCTGTCTGAGTACACGGGTTCTATCATGGCTTGGTAGTCTCTACCTCTCAACCCGATTGCAGTCCGACACCAGATCATCATTTCACTTTTGGGAGGCATGGAAATGGGGAATGGGTCACTCAGTCTTACGCTACCGATCTCACCTCCAGACAGTTCTACCTGCTGCCGTCTCATCAGGGCTTTTATCTCTTTGTTGAGGACTCTGTTGGCTGGAACTAGCATTCACCGCCACCTGTTGTAGAATTACAATTACCTCTGAAAGACAATTTTCAATCACGTTAGTACCCACAGTTATTTTAGGGTGACTTTCACGACAGTCAATGTCCACAATAATTACTCCCTGTGCCGGCAGTTCAACTTTACCAATCTTAATGGTCATCTCCTTGAACCCCATCTGCGGCACGGGTAAGCCATTACTGGCAATGATGCTCAAGTTACTGTCTGGATACCGTGTGATATCAGCATCAGTCCAATACTGCTTAAAAAGTACATAAGGGAATGTGGTTACTTGCGACCCAGTATCCAGCAAAGCGCTCATGGCGATACCGTCCAGCACCATGGGTAAAACCAGGAGCCCCCCAACGTTCTTATTGCGCCAATTGTAAGGGCCTGGTGATCTTATGCCTGGGGGTTGGCCCTCTGCCCCAGGTTGGACCCGTTTAAATTACAGTAACTGGAAATGTGTCCGGGCTGGTTGCATCGACGGCAAATGGGCTGTCCATCCTCTGCGTAGCGGTCTGTGGGACTCCCTCGGAACGACGGGATCCTCCTCTGTCGACGCCACGGGACATCCTCCGGACTTGAAGCCAGCTCGATGGGTCTTGTTGGGTCCACTTGTAAAGCCTGGAAGGTCCTGGTCAACGCCGCGACGCTCCTGGTCAGCTCCTGGACTTGGTGGTGCAGATCTTTCAACGGGGCTTGGTTCAGGGCCTGTGCATCAGCCCCCACGGAGTCCAGAGAGGAGGGCGCCACCTCCTGGTGGTAGGTGAGAGCAGGGCGCCGGGGGTTTATAGCGCCACTTGTTATGGATTCACGGAGCACCCTTATGGCCCTGTCCTTGAATTGGGCAAAGGTCAGATCAGGGTTCTGAAAGAACATGAGGCGCAGCTGGGTCCTGTGGGCGCTAGACAGCAGACCTTTTATGAACTGTTCTATTAGCAGCTTATCCGTATCCTGCACGCTGCCTGGGTCAGCTTGTTGGATGGCCCTCAGGGCTTCCTGCAAATTTAGGGCATAGTCTCTGATGCTGTCCTGTGCCCGCTGCTTACATCCATAGAACCTCATTTTAATTTCAGCGGAGGTACGTGTGTCAAAGGTACCCCGCAGCCTGGCCAGAATACCCTTCACGGTCCTTTTCTCCTCAATGGGCCATGATTTTACCTCCCTTTGGGCTGCGCCAGTTAACTGCCCTGTTAGTATGCTGACCTTCTGTTCCTCTGTCAGGGGGTAGACTTGGAACAAACTGTACAGCCTTTCCTTGAAGTCAGTTAGGGCATGGGGCTCCCCTGAGTACTTAGGCAGCCAGGCCGCAGTGTTGAGCCATCCCCGTAGTGTTCGAGTTCGGTTCGGTTCATCAAACACCCTTGTGTTCGCCGAACTGTTCGTCGAACTGTTCGTCGAACACCTTCGAACATCGTTAAAACCAATGGCAGGCAAACAAAAACACATAGAAACACATAGAAAACACCTTCAAAGGTGTCCAAAAGCTGACAAACTGCTCAGAAGACATAACTAACACATGGAAAAGTGACAAGTACATATAGTCATGCGAAAAGAAAAGAGGTGGAGGAGTAAAAGGAGGGGGAGACACAGATATAGGCATGTCATGCCCTTCTAAAATCCAAAAAGTGAGAAGCCGACACGGCCAGTCCGTTCCTGCCCGTGCCACCTCCGTGTCGCCGGGTTTGTGCCAGAGCCGCGGTGGACCCTGACGGCCAGCCCCCCTCTCCCAATACTGGTGCCTGTCCGCTGGTGGGTCGAGCGAGCCCCCTGTGGTGGAGGCAGGTCTAAGTATTTTAATTAAATTGTCTCTCTAATTTGAATGAATACATTTTAAATCCTTTTACAAGGATCTCTTGGAGGGCAAGTCTCAAGCCAGCAGCCGCGTAATTCCAGCTCCAGTAGCGTCCACTAAAGCTGCTGCAGTTAAAAAGCTTTTATAAGGATCGAGCTCGGCAGTCCACCGCAAGGCGTCCTACCGCCAGTCCCAGCTCCTATGCCTTGGGGTGCCTCTTGATGCTCTTCTCTGAGTATCCCGGGGTCCCGAAGCATTTCCTTTGAAACAATTAAGTGTCCAAACTACAGGGGGTGTAGCTTGCTTAACTGCTGGGATAATCCGCTGACTAGCAGACACTGCTACTAGGCACAAAGTATTTCCTGAGCTAGATGCAGTTAAAAATTTGTAATTAGATACTCTCGTTGGATGCTGAGAAAGAATTCCATAGAGTCTCCTGGCACGCCATATATTATTCTCTTAAAAAGCTTGGGTTAGGGGTCTAGGGACCATTTTATAGCCAAAATCACGGCCCTGTATCGCAATACGTCACCTAGGCTGAAGATAAATGCAACTGTAGCACCCCGAGGGCTTGGTTGCTACAGAGGTATTGCACCTCACCCAGAGGTGTGATATCTCACTCTCAGGTAAGGATGGAGTGTGGATCAGGACCCCGACACCTGCATGCATTACACCACATTGCCGTGGGGCAGGGCAACCAATATGCCTCTGAGATGGGCACGACAGTCCCTGTCCCTGACTGGAGTGGGGAGAGGGAACACTGAGGAAGGGGAACCCTGTAGTGCAGGAGCAGGGAGGAAGCAGTTCCTGGGTGCATTGAGAAGGAAGTATAAAAGGTGGGCACCATCTTAGTTCAGTGCAGAGAAGTCTGAGCAGAAGTGACACAGAGCAGGGGCTCTGCATGAGCTCTGCTCCGGAGGCGGGCCTAGTAACAGAGGCCCAGGCCTGGAAGAGGAGCGGAGAAGGCTCCAGGAACGAGGAACGAAGGGATCCCAGGGGTGCGGACGGGCGAGTCGCCACCGCACGCCCGAATCCACCTGCGTGGAGGGGTCAGGCCAAAGGGGGAGACCGGTCCCCGAAACTAGTGGAGGATGGGAAACGACCCTCAGCTAGAAACCGGAGGCTGTGACATTTTATGTGGCGCTGCCCCTTGCTACACCCGCTAGGAAGGCACCACATAGGGTCAGGGAAACTGGCGCCAAGTTTACCAAGAGGAGGCCCGAGGCAGCCGGACAGAAGCGTTGGTAAGAAAGGCCAGACAAAGGACCCACAAAGGAGGTCCTGTGAAGCGCTCCAAAGTTATCTGGGAGTTGTCTGAGCCCCTCACCTGGTAAGCACAGTACGACGTGGGCAGCCGTTACCTGCAGAAGAGGTCTGGATAATAAGAACTGTGAGTAAAGGCCCTGGACTGCATCACTGACTCCGTGTCGTTACTGCTGCCGCCCTGCACCATCACCCCCTTCCTCCGCATACACTGCCCTGAGGCTATACTCCTCCCGTGGGGAGTTATGCTACGCTCTGCTGCACCCACAACACCAGCCTCAGCGGTCTGCCCTTCAGCGGCGGTTCACTCTGTCCGCAATCCACGGGTGGCGTAGTCGGACATTTAAACATCAAAACCACATAAATAGTTCCGCCACTGGTTTGACCGCCCTGAGCCACGAAACCGGGTCGCCGCCACGGAGACTACAACCACCAGCATCCACCAAAAAGGGTCCGGCTCCGGATGTCCCAAGGCCCAGGGGGCACGTCAGAACAATTTCATCACCTTTCATAATCACCAATGGGACAAGGCAGGGATGTCCTCTGTCCCCTCTCTTATTCATCCCAGTGACGGAGCACCTGCTCTCATCAATTCGCCATAACCCCAATATTAGGTGGATTGAGGTGGGAGGCACCGAGTACAAGTGCTCTCTATTTGCTGATGATGTCCTAGTATATATCACTCAATCACATATATTCATCCCTGCTGTTATGGCTGAAATAGATCACTTTGTTACATGGTCAAATTTTAAAATCAATGCAGCGAAGTCTGAGGCCCTCGATGTCTCCTTCCCAAAATCCATACAGAATTCCATCCAGTCCAACTTTCCCTTTGCCTGGCCCTCATAGGGTATCAAATACTTAGGAATTCGTATTCATAGAGACCTCTCCCGTCTATGTTATCTTAATTTAAGGCCCTTTATTTAACAACTCCATACAGACCACGGTTGGCAAGTTAGAACTGTAAGATTCACTACGTGAACCACTGGTGTTTTGTGGAAAAGCACATGTACACTGTGTTCCAAATTATTATGCAAAAAGTGTTTAGGAGTGATAAGGTAAGAATTTGTTTGTTTGTCAGTTAAACTCATTGATGGTGATGTGTGTCAGGGCTCTTTATATCACTGTAAGCAATTGCAGACACCTGTGCTAATTAGTTTGGCAGGTGTGTCCAATGAAAGGCAAGACTACTTAAGAAGGCTGTCCCACATTATTAAGCAGCCTACATTTTCTGCCAAAATGGGAAAGAAAAAGGATGTGTCGGCTGCTGAGAAGCAACAAATTGTGGAGTGTTTAGGTCAAGGCATGACTACAATCAACATTGTGTGATGATCAGGATGAAGTGTCTTGGCAATCAAGAAGTATGTAGCTGATTCACAGTACACACGTGTGCGTGCTGATAAGGGCAAATTGAGGACTCTTTCCTACAGGCAATTACGTCAGGTTAAAAGAGCAGCAGCAAAAAAGCCTTGTCATAGCAGCAGACAAGTTTTTGAAGCTGCTTGTGCCTCCAACGTCCCCCGAACAACAAGATGCAGGGTCCTTCAGAGGTTTGCAGCTGTGCGTACGCCATCCTGTCGACCTCCTCTACCCACTTCACACAAGCAGAAACGGCTCCAGTGGGCCAAACATTACATGAAGACTGATTTCAAAACTGTTTTGTTCACGGATGAGTGCCGTGCAACGCTCGATGGTCCAGATGGATGGAGTGGAGGATGGCTGGTTGATGGACACCCCACGCAAACACGGCTACAGCGCCAACAAGGAGGAGGTGGAGTAATGTTTTGGGCTGGAATCATGGGTAGTGAGAATGTCGGCCCCTTTAGGATCCCTGAAGGGGTAAAGATGAACTCCATAATGTATGTGGAGTTTCTCAAACAGCACTTCCTGCCATCGTTCAAGAAGAAGAACCGTCTATTCCACAGCAAGATCATTTTTATGCATGATAATGCACCGTCTCATGCTGCACATAACACATCTGCATCTCTGGCTGATATGGGCATAAAAGGGGACAAAATTATGCTGTGACCCCCATGCTCCCCTGACCTCTACCCCATTCAGAACCTCTGGAGCATCATCAAAAGGAGTGTCTATGATGGCGGGAGGCAGTTCACATCTAAGCAACAGCTCTGGGAGGGTATTCTGTCCTCATGCAAAACAATTGAAGCAGAAACCATCCAAAACCTGACAAATTCAATGGACGAGAGAGTTCAGAAGCTCCTTTCGAACAAGGGGTCCTATGTGCAAATGTAACATCACCTAGAATAAAGTTTTGAGTTGAAAACTGTTTGATTTCAGTTTCTAATAACCTGCTAATGCTTATAATTTCAAAAATGACCATTTTTTTGGTCTTTATTAAAATGAAAAGGTTGATCGAAGAGTGTGGAGGATCTAAGAGTGTGGCAACCCAGTAGTCAGGATTACTTCGAATTCTGACAATCTGAGGGTCATGTTGCAGGTAGTGCAGCAAGAAGGCACTTATGTGTCTTGCACATCTCGGAGCCCCAAAATTATTTTCCGGGTTAGATGCAGCTAAAAATTATTATTAATTTTAAATCTGGTGGAGCTTAGTATAGATGGCCTAATAGAATAAGTACTGCACACTGCTACAAAGCCCAAATTATTTTCCAGCCAAGATACAGATAAACATGATTAGTAATTTAAAATCTGGTGGAGCTTAGTATAGATGGCCTATTAGAATCAGTGCTGCACACTGCTACAAAGCCCAAATTATTTTCCAGCCAAGATACAGATAAACATGATTAGCAATTTGAAAGCTTAAAACGGTTGGTGAGGTGATTTTAACCAATCATCAAGCTTTTACTCTCCCCAGGATGATACAGGGGTAGAAAAGTCATTTCGGATCCATGATTTGTTCATCTTTATGAGCGTGAGTCAGTCTACATTATCAGTGGAGAGCCGCGTGCGCTTATCTGTCAGCACACCACCAGCAGCGCTGAACACACGTTCAGACAGAACGCTGGCTGCGGGGCATGACAAGATCTCCAAGGCGTAAGAGGCTAGCTCCGGCCTTTTATCCAGATTGGAAGCCCAAAAAGAGCAAGGGTCCAGTGACACAGTCATGGCTTCAATGTTTACTTGGAAATACTCCTGTCTCTAGGCGTTGACTATGTGTCAGACTTCTTGTCTCCTGTGGCCTTGCAAAGGATGGGCTAAAAAAGTGGTGAAATGATTCCGCAAAATTGATGTTACCAGCAGATACTGTATTTCTGTTACGGTTTGAGTGCTGAACACTCGACGGTCCCATGGTTGGCAAGTTGGAACTGTGAGATTCACTACGTGCACCACTGGTGTGTTGTGGAAAAGCACATGTAAGATTCTGCAACAGTCTCTGCTGATACTCCTGCATGCGTGCATCCCTTTCTATGGCAGGAAAAATTTCTACAAATTTACTTTTGTACCGGGGATCTAACAGTGTGGCAACCCAGTAGTCAGGATTATTTCTAATTCTCACAATTCGAGGGTCATAGTGCAGGTAGTGCAGCAAGAAGGCACTCATGTGTCTTGCGCATCCAGGAGCACCAAGTCCCTGTTGTGTTGGTGGCGAGGTAACAATCATGCTTCCTTCCTCTGTCCTCTCCCCCCAACCTCGCACAACAGAAATGTGATCAAGGTCTCCCTCATCTGATGAGTCTTCCATCAGTTCGTCCTCCACTTCTTCCTGGGCTCCTGCACCTTCCTCACTAGTTTGGCTGCTACCATGCGCCCTGGTAAAACCATCTCCCCCACCCTCACATGCCTGCCGCCTTGGTGCTGCCGACCGTCTGGACCTTGCAGATGTTAGCACTTCCGCATACAACTCCTCCTCCTCTACTTCCTCCACCTCCTTTTGTGCCACCACGTGACTCCGAATTCTGTTTAACATGTGCTCCAGCATGTAAATCACCAGAATAGTCATGCTGATAATGTCATCGTCAGCACTAAACAACTTCGTTGCCATTTCAAAACTGTGCAGAAGGGTACATAGGTCCCTGATCTGAGACCACTCCTCCAGCGTGATTTCCCCCACCTCTGGATCTCGTTGGCCCAGGCTATACATCAGAACGTATTGCACCAGGGCTTGTCGGTGCTGCCACAGTGCAACATGTGTAGAGTTGAATTCCACCGGGTAGGCACATCGAATTTTAGCCGGTGAAGTGGCAGGCCCAATGACTTCTGTAGAGATGTAAGTCGCTGAGCTGCGGGATGCGAACGGCGGAAGAGAGCACACAGTGACCGTGCCCTCTGCAGAAGGCCATCTAGTCCGGGATAGTGGGCTAAAAATTGCTGGACAACCAGGTTCAACACGTGAGCCATACAAGGCACGTGTGTGACATTGCCCCGGCGAAGGGCCGCACCCAGGTTTGCAGCATTGTCGCACACGGCCTTCCCTGGTTTCAGGTCCAGTGGAGACAACCATTCATGAAATTGGTTTTCCAGAGCTGACCACAACTCCTCAGCTGTGTGACTCACATTTCCCAGACATTTCAAAGTAAAAACCGCCTGATGACGTTGAGCCCTACTGCCAGCATAGTAAGGAGGTGTGCAGGATCCCTTCTGTGCACTTAGAAAGCTTGTGACATGACCAGACAGGCTTTGGGTGCAGGTGGAGGACCGAGAGGAGGTTGAGGAGGCAGAAGCAGTGGAGGAACTTTGAGATAAAGAGGATTGACGCACAACTCGTGGGGACTGCAAGACTTGGACAGCAGCCCCTTGTCCTGCTTTCACCATAGTTACCCAGTGCCCAGTCAGCGACATGTAACGCCCCTGTCCATGCCTACTCGTCCAAGTGTCTGTGTTGAAATGCACCCTGTCACACACAGAGTTTCTCAAAGAAACGGAGATGTTGTGTGCGACATGCTGGTGGAGCGCAGGCACACCTTTCTTTGAGAAGTAGTGCCGACTGGGCATCTGGTACTGGGGCACTGCGACGGACATAAGGTCTCGAAAATCCTCTGTGTCCACCAGGCGGAAAGGCAGCATTTCTGTAGCCAAGAGCTTACAGATGGAGAAATTCAACCTCTTAGCTTTCTCATGGCTAGGAGGAAATGGTCTTTTACTTGTCCACATCTGAGGGACCGAGGGCTGGCTATTGTGCTTAGACGGGGTTGATAAGGGTGTCCCCGGCAAACTGCCGGTCTGTGAGGAAGATGCTGGCGGACATGTTAGGTTGCCTTGATCCAAAGGTGGTGCTATCGATGTCGGACAGCGCTCAACACCAGCTGGTGTTACCACCTCCAAAAAAAATGATGACCTGCCAATCACGCTGGCTGCTGCGGGTAAAGAGGTGGCAGGTCTGCGTCCCAAAACAGGTGTGACTGCTGTCCCTCAAGTCACAGAGGATGAAGAGGCGGCGGATGCACAAGATATGGCAGACGGCGGTTGGCCCGGCCGGCTAGGCCGCATTGTAGCACAGTGAGCTTCCCACTGCAACTTATGCTTCATGTCCATGTGCCGGTTCATGCATGAAGTACTCAAACTATGTATTTTTTGGCCTCTACTTAGCTTTTGCTGACAAATGTTACAGATAACACGAGTTTGGTCATCTTTATCGATCTGAAAAAATGCCCAGGCTATGCAAGGCTTAGCACCCATGCGACCTGAAGAGCCACCACGACTTGTGGTGAGAGGCAGAGTTGTGTTTGAGGATGCAGTTGTTGACGTTCTTCCAGTACTACGTCTCTGTCCAGGAAGGCGCAACCTGACCTCGTCGTCACTAGCATTCTCCTCCACCTCCTCTGCTGTCCTCATCTCTTGGCTGACTGTGGGTTGACAGTAAGTGGGATCTCCAACCTCATCATCATCACCCTGTGCGTTATCACATCCGTCGTCCTCAGAGCCAACCTGTTCCTGCCCTGACAAAAAACTAAAGTTGTCGCTCCAATCAGGTATTTGAGTCTCATCATCGTCTTCCTCATTGTCTCCACCAACAGGAGTTACAGTTTGGGAATGAGGGTCTACATTATGGTCAGAACCTTCAGCGTCTGGTTCTGGATCCGACTCATAAAGATTCTGGGCATCAGTGCAGATCATTTCCTCGTCTGGATTCACAGAAGCGCTGGAGCCGACCTTTGATTCCCAGTCTATAGTATGAGTAAACAGCTCTGCAGACTCAACCATCTGTTCTACCTCATACTCAGACGGGCAGCTGGAGATTTGGGAGCTGTGAGTAAGCAAGTGCGATTGGGGTGACACCTTTGAGAACTGGAGTATTTGTGATGTTGAAGTTGATGTGGAGGAGAGCCCACTTAAGGGAGCACTTGATATCCGTTGAAGCACCTGCTGTTTTTGTGCCTCATCTGGAATTTGTAGCGATTGGCGAGGCCGTAAGAAAGGGATCTTATCACATTGTCCGCTAAAAGAAGTAGACATTTTAGTTTGGCTGGAAGGTGGTCTTTCTTCTTCAGATGTTACTGTTGCTTTAACACCTACCCCACGGACACAACCTTTCTTACCCTTCCCAACACGCCTATTTCCCTTTCCACCAGCAGCAGGCCTTTTTCCACTCATTTTGGTGGTTAACTAATTCACAACTCTGGAGTTGTTTGAACAAAAAAACAATGGATGGGAACCGAGCAGAGCTGAGGGCCAAACTGTGGTATTAGGCCAAAACTATTGGCTGGGTTAGATGCAGAAAAAAATTATATTCAATTTGCAACCTGATGGAGGTCAGTATAGATGAACTAATAGACCAAGTTCCACACACTGCTAGAAGCCCAAATATTTTTTCAGAGCTAGATGCAGAAAAAAATTATATTCAATTTGCAACCTGATGGAGGTCAGTATAGATGTACTAATAGACAAAGTCCCCCACACTGCTAGAAGCCCAAATATTTTTTCAGAGCTAGATGCAGAAAAAAAATATATTGAATTTGCAACCTGATGGAGGTCAGTATAGATGGACTAATAGACCAAGTCCCACACACTGCTAGAAGTCCAAAGATTTTTTCAGAGCTAGATGCAGACAAAAAATTATTTTTAATTTGCAACCTGATGGAGGTCAGTATAGATGGACTAATAGACCAAGTCCCACACACTGCTAGAAGACCAAATATTTTTTCAGAGCTAGATGCAGACAAAAATTATATTCAATTTGCAACCTGAAGGAGGTCAGTATAGATGGACTAATAGACAAAGTCCCACACACTGCTAGAAGCCCAAAGATTTTTTCAGAGCTAGATGCAGAAAAAAATTATATTGAATTTGCAACCTGATGGAGGTCAGTATAGATGGACTAATAGACCAAGTCCCACACACAGCTAGAAGCCCAAAGATTTTTCCAGAGCTAGATGCAAAAAAAATGTATTTTTAATTTGCAACCTGATGGAGGTCAGTATAGATGGCATAATAGACCAAGTCCCACACACTGCTAGAAGTCCAAATATTTTTTCAGAGCCAGATGCAGAAAAAAATTATATTCCATTTGCAACCTGATGGAGGTCAGTATAGATGGATTAATAGAACAAGTCCCACACACTGCAAGAAGCCCAAATATTTTTTCAGAGCTAGATGAAGAAAAAAATTATTTTTAATTTGCAATCTGATGGAGGTCAGTACAGATGGTCTAATAGACCAAGTCCCACACACTGCTAGAAGCCCTAATATTTTTTCATAGCTAGTTGCAGAAAAAAATTATATTCAATTTGCAACCTGATGGAGGTCAATATAGATGGACTAATAGACCAAGTCCCACACACTGCTAGAAGCCCAAATATTTTTTCAGAGCTAGACGCAGAAAAAAATTATATTGAATTTGCAACCTGATGGAGGTCAGTATAGATGGACTAATAGAACAAGTCCCACACACTGCTAGAAGCCCAAATATTTTTTCAGAGCTAGATGCAGAAAAAAATTATATTCAATTTGCAACCTGATGGAGGTCAGTATAGATGGACTAATAGAACAAGTCGCACACACTGCTAGAAGCCCAAATATTTTTTCAGAGCTAGATGCAGAAAAAAATTATATTGAATTTGCAACCTGATGGAGGTCAGTATAGATGGACTAATAGAACAAGTCCCACACACTGCTAGAAGCCCAAATATTTTTTCAGAGCTAGATGAAGAAAAAAATTATTTTTAATTTGCAACCTGATGGAGGTCAGTATAGATGGACTAATAGACCAAGTCCCACACACTGCTAGAAGCCCAAATATTTTTTCAGAGCTAGATGCAGAAAAAAATTATTTTTAATTTGCAACCTGATGGAGGTCAGTATAGATGGACTAATAGAATGATGCTATGCCCAAAAGGTTTTATTTCACTAGGTGCAGTAAAAAAATTGGTATTCTATACACAGGTGGTGTATCTTGCAACAGAGATAGTCTACTCCACTGACTAACACACTCTGCAATAGGCCAAAAAGGATTAGCTTTGCTAGATTTAGCCAAATGCTGTGAAAGAAACTTGCACAGCACTGGCACAGACCTGCCAGGCAAAAACTGATAGGAACTGATGTAACTTAGTCCTGAAAATGACTGCAAATACAATTAGTCTTTGCTCCCAACCTATCTATTTAAGAGCACAGACCTGCCTGATAAAAGTCGTAGGAAATGCTGTAACCTAGTCCTTAAAAGGACTGCAATCACAACTCTTCCCTACTCCCAAGCTATCTGTAGATTTGTGTGAAAATTGGCTTGAAATTAACAAGGTATAGCGCACACAGAAACAGTGGTGCCGTCTAACACGCAGCTGCAGCAGTGAGAAAATGGTGGCGACGGGGAAAATGGCTGGGTCTTATAGGGCAAGGACATGTGACATACACTGCCAATGACATGCCCTTGCTTGTGTGAAAAAAAGCAGTTCGCTCCGTGTGTGCTCTGCTGATAGGCTGACAGATTGCACCTCCCCACTGCAAATGCGGGAAAGAGAAAAAAAAATGGAGATCTTCATTATTCCTGCAGAGTTCCATCCTCTGCCCCTCCCCCCGCCCCGCTGAACACTCAAACTGCGTATTAACATTAATTTTCATCATTACTGAGAAAAAATCCAGTTATGATTTTGGTGCACGAACAGTTATCGAACATAACCTCGAACAGCCGAATTTTTTTCAAATTGTTCGCGTTCGCCGAACGGCTCGAACACCACCCAAAACAGCTCGAATTTGAGATTGGCGAACAGTTCGAGTCGAACAACGCTCATCTCTACCAGGCCTCTCCAGGGATGTAGGGCAAGGAAAATGGCATCACCGCTGCTGCAGCTGCGCTGGTGGTAGTGGGCGCCTCCGTGTCCGGCATCTCCCCCCCCTACTTAAGCGTGGCCTACCTCTGACGATCCTCTTCTGTAGGCCGCGGCTCCGCTGGTGCAGCTCTGGACGAGGACCTTGCGTCGCGTCCTGGTGACGTCAGCGTCGCTCTCTCTCCCTTCCAGGAGCTTGCGCAGCGTCGGTGCGTGGGGCGGAGCTTCAGGTCTCGCGTTCATTCGGCGTCCACGCCCCTCTTCTTCCCGCGCGGCGTCCTGAAGATGGCGTCCGACGGCGGGAAAACGACTTCGGATGGCGGGAAAACAGCTGAAGATGGCGGGAACCGACTGAAGATGGCGGGAAACGGCTCCGGATGGCGGGAACCTTCACCACGGCAGGTATGACAGTCTTTTGAAGGCACGCAGTACCCGGTGGTTGCGGGCACGAAATCCTGCCGTCTACGCCAAAACTGACTCGCCCCCTGGGCCGTGGGGCACTTGGATCCGGGCAATAGGGAAACAGTGGGAGTAGTAGTGGCAACCCGGTTCCGTGGCTCAGGGTGGTCAGGCCAGTGGTAGTCCGTTATGTGCTGATGATTATGTCCGACTACGCCACTCGTGGATTTGCGGTCATTAGGAACCGCCGCTGCAAGGCAGACCGCTGAGGCTGATGATGTATGCAGCTGGGATGGTGTGACTCCCCACGGGAGGAGTGCGGCCCCAGGGCAGTATAATGGATGGTGGGAGTGATGGTGGTGAGAGTCCCAGTGCTGATAGTGCTGGAGGAGCAAGGAGCACACAGACAACAGGTTGCAGTCCAGGGTCTTTACTAGAACAGGTAAACTGACCCACAAACAGTCCCGGCTAGGAGGGGACCTGGATGTCTGAGAGCAATGGGGAAATTGGCCCTGGTCAGGGTGAGGGTATAGGCTAGAGATGAGCGTTGTTCTACTCGAACTGTTCGCCAATCTCAAATTCGAGCTGTTTTGGGCGGTGTTCGAGCCGGTCGGCGAACACGAACAATTTGAGAAAAATTCGGCTGTTCGAGGTTATGTTCGATAACTGTTCGTGCACCAAAATCATAACTGGATTTTTTCTCAGTAATGATGAAAATTAATGTTAATACGCAGTTTGAGTGTACAGCGGGGCGGGGGGAGGGGCAGGGGATGGATCTCTGCAGGAACAATGAAGATCTCCATTTTTTTTTCTCTTTCCCGCATTTGCAGTGGGGAGGTGCAATCTGTCAGCCTATCAGCAGCGCACACACGGAGCGAAGTGCTTTTTTTCACACAAGCAAGGGCATGTGTGATTGGCAGTGTATGTCACATGTCCTTGCCCTATAAGACCAAGCCATTTTCCCCGTCGCCACCATTTTCTCACTGCTGCAGCTGCGTGTTAGACGGCACCGCTGTTGCTGTGTGCGCTATACCTTGTTAATTTCAAGCCAATTTTCGCACAAATATACAGATAGCTTGGGAGTAGGGAATAGTTGTGATTGCAGTCCTTTTAAGGACTAGGTTACAGCATTTCCTACGACTTTTATCAGGCAGGTCTGTGCTCTTAAATAGATAGATTGTGGGAGTAAAGACTAATTGTAATTGGAGTCCTTTTCAGGACTAGGTCACATCAGTTCCTATCAGTTTTTGCCAGGCAGGTCTGTGCCAGTGCTGTGCAAGTTTTTTTCTCAGCATTTGGCTGAATCTAGCAAAGCTAATCCTTTTTGGCCTATTGCAGAGTGTGTTAGTCAGTGGAGTAGCCTATCTGTGTTGCAAGATATACCACCTGTGTATAGAATACCAATTTTTTTACTGCACCTAGTGAAGTAAAATCTTTTGGGCATAGCATCATTCTATTAGTCCATCTATACTGACCTCCATCAGGTTGCAAACTGAATATAATTTTTTTCTGCATCTAGCTCTGAAAAAATATTTGGGCTTCTAGCAGTGTGTGGGACTTGGTCTATTAGTCCATCTATACTGACCTCCATCAGGTTGCAAATTAAAAATAATTTTTTTCTTCATTTAGCTCTGAAAAAATATTTGGGCTTCTAGCAGTGTGTGGGACTTGTTCTATTAGTCCTTCTATACTGACCTCCAGCAGGTTGCAAATTGAATATAATTTTCTTCTGCATCTAGCTCTGAAAAAATATTTGGGCTTCTAGCGGTGTGTGGGACTTGGTCTATTAGTCCATCTATACTGACCTCCATCAGGTTGCAAATTAAAAATAATTTTTTTCTGCATCTAACTCTGAAAAAATATTTGGGCTTCTAGCAGTGTGTGGGACTTGGTCTATTAGTCCATCTATACTGACCTCCATCAGGTTGCAAATTAAAAATAATTTTTTTCTTCATTTAGCTCTGAAAAAATATTTGGGCTTCTAGCAGTGTGTGGGACTTGTTCTATTAGTCCTTCTATACTGACGTCCAGCAGGTTGCAAATTGAATATAATTTTTTTCTGCATCTAGCTCTGAAAAAATATTTGGGCTTCTAGCGGTGTGTGGGACTTGGTCTATTAGTCCATCTATACTGACCTCCATCAGGTTGCAAATTAAAAATAATTTTTTTCTGCATCTAGCTCTGAAAAAATATTTGGGCTTCTAGCAGTGTGTGGGACTTGGTCTATTAGTCCATCTATACTGACCTCCATCAGGTTGCAAATTAAAAATAATTTTTTTCTGCATCTAGCTCTGAAAAAATATTTGGGCTTCTAGCAGTGTGTGGGACTTGGTCTATTAGTCCATCTATACTGACCTCCATCAGGTTGCAAATTAAAAATAATTTTTTTCTTCATTTAGCTCTGAAAAAATATTTGGGCTTCTAGCAGTGTGTGGGACTTGTTCTATTAGTCCTTCTATACTGACCTCCAGCAGGTTGCAAATTGAATATAATTTTTTTCTGCATCTAGCTCTGAAAAAATATTTGGGCTTCTAGCGGTGTGTGGGACTTGGTCTATTAGTCCATCTATACTGACCTCCATCAGGTTGCAAATTAAAAATAATTTTTTTCTGCATCTAGCTCTGAAAAAATATTTGGGCTTCTAGCGGTGTGTGGGACTTGGTCTATTAGTCCATCTATACTGACCTCCATCAGGTTGCAAATTAAAAATAATTTTTTTCTGCATCTAGCTCTGAAAAAATATTTGGGCTTCTAGCAGTGTGTGGGACTTGGTCTATTAGTACATCTATACTGACCTCCATCAGGTTGCAAATTGAATAAAAAAAATTTCTGCATCTAGCTCTGAAAAAATATTTGGGCTTCTAGCGGTGTGTGGGACTTAGTCTATTAGTCCATCTATACTGACCTCCATCAGGTTGCAAATTAAAAATATTTTTTTTCTGCATCTAACCCAGCCAATAGTTTTGGCCTAATACCACAGTTTGGCCACTCAGCTCTGCTCGGTTACCATCCATTGTTTTTTTGTGCAAACAACTCCAGAGTTGTGAATTAGTTAACCACCAAAATGAGTGGAAAAAGGCCTGCTGCTGGTGGAAAGGGGAATAGGCGTGTTGGGAAGGGGAAAAAAGGTTGTGTCCGTGGGGTAGGTGCAGAAGAAAGACCATCTTCCAGCCAAACTAAAATGTCTACTTCTTTTAGCGGACAATGTGATAAGATCCCTTTCTTACGGCCACGCCAATCGCTACAAATTCCAGATGAGGCACAAAAACAGCAGGTGCTTCAACGGATATCAAGTGCTCCTTTAAGTGGGCTCTCCTCCACATCAACTTCAACATCACAAATACTCCAGTCCTCAAAGGTGTCACCCCAATCGCACTTGCTTCCTCACAGCTCCCAAATCTCCAGCTGCCCGTCTGAGTATGAGGTAGAACAGATGGTTGAGTCTGCAGAGCTGTTTACTCATACTATAGCCTGGGAATCAGAGGTCGACTCCAGCGCTTCTGTGAATCCAGACGAGGAAATGATCTGCACTGATGCCCAGAATCTTTATGAGTCGGATCCAGGACCAGACGCAGAAGGTTCTGACCATAATGTAGACCCTCATTCCCAAACTGTAACTCCTGTTGGTGGAGACAATGAGGAAGACGATGATAAGACTCAAATACCTGATTGGAGCGACAACTTTAGTTTTTTGTCAGGGCAGGAACAGGTTGGCTCTGAGGACGACGGGTGTGATAACGCACAGGGTGATGATGATGAGGTCGGAGATCCCACTTACTGTCAACCCACAGTCAGCCAAGAGATGAGGTCAGCAGAGGAGGTGGAGGAAGATGCTAGTGACGACGAGGTCAGGTTGCGCCTTCCTGGACAGAGACGTAGTACTGGAAGCACGTCAACAACTGCATCCTCAAACACAACTCTGCCTCTCACCACAAGTCGTGGTGGCTCTTCAGGTCGCATGGGTGCTAAGCCTTGCATAGCCTGGGCATTTTTTCAGATCGATAAAGATGACCCAACTCGTGTTATCTGTAACATTTGTCAGCAAAAGCTAAGTAGAGGCCAAAAAATACATAGTTTGAGTACTTCATGCATGAACCGGCACATGGACATGAAGCATAAGTTGCAGTGGGAAGCTCAGTGTGCTACAATGCGGCCTAGCCGGCCGGGCCAACCACCGTCTGCCATATCTTGTGCATCCGCGGCCTCTTCATCCTCTGTGACTGGGGGGACAGCAGTCACACCTGTTTTGGGGCGCAGACCTGCCACCTCTTTACCCGCAACAGCCAGCGTGATTGGCAGGTCATCATTTTCTTTGGAGGTGGTAACACCAGCTGGTGTTGAGCGCTGTCCGACATCGATAGCACCACCTTTGGATCAAGGCAACCTAACATGTCCGCCTGCATCTTCCTCACAGACCGGCAGTTTGCCGGGGACACCCTTATCAACCCCGTCTAAGCACAATAGCCAGCCCTCGGTCCCTCAGATGTGGACAAGTAAAAGACCATTTCCTCCTAGCCATGAGAAAGCTAAGAGGTTGAATTTCACCATCTGCAAGCTCTTGGCTACAGAAATGCTGCCTTTCCGCCTGGTGGACACAGAGGATTTTCGAGACCTTATGTCCGTCGCAGTGCCCCAGTACCAGATGCCCAGTCGGCACTACTTCTCAAAGAAAGGTGTGCCTGCGCTCCACCAGCATGTCGCACACAACATCACCGCTTCTTTGAGAAACTCTGTGTGTGACAGGGTGCATTTCACCACAGACACTTGGACGAGTAGGCATGGACAGGGGCGTTACATGTCGCTGACTGGGCACTGGGTAACTATGGTGACAGCAGGACAAGGGGCTGCTGTCCAAGTCTTGCCGTCCTCACGAGTTGTGCGTCAATCCTCTTTATGTCAAAGTTCCTCCACTGCTTCTGCCTCCTCAACCTCCTCTCGGTCTTCCACCTGCACCCAAAGCCTGTCTGGTCATGCCACAAGCTTTCTAACTGCGCAGAAGGGATCCTGCACACCTCCTTACTATGCTGGCAGTAGGGCTCAACGTCATCAGGTGGTTTTTACATTGAAATGTCTGGGAAATGTGAGTCACACAGCTGAGGAGTTGTGGTCAGCTCTGGAGAACCAATTTCATGAATGGTTGTCTCCACTGGACCTGAAATCAGGGAAGGCCGTGTGCGACAATGCTGCAAACCTGGGTGCGGCCCTTCGCCGGGGCAATGTCACACACGTGCCTTGTATGGCTCACGTGTTGAACCTGGTTGTCCAGCAATTTTTAGCCCACTATCCCAGACTAGATGGCCTTCTGCAGAGGGCACGGTCGCTGTGTGCTCACTTCCGCCGTTCGCATCCCGCAGCTCAGCGACTTACATCTCTACAGAAGTCGTTGGGCCTGCCACTTCACCGGCTAAAATGCGATGTGCCTACCCGGTGGAATTCAACTCTGCACATGTTGCAGCGACTGTGGCAGCACCGACAAGCCCTGGTGCAATACGTTCTGACGTATAGCCTGGGCCAACGAGATTCAGAGGTGGGGCAAATCACGCTGGAGGAGTGGTCTCAGATCAGGGACCTATGCACCCTTCTGCACAGTTTTGAAATGGCGACGAAGATGTTTAGTGCTGACGATGCCATTATCAGCATGACTATTCCGGTGATTTACATGCTGGAGCACATGTTAAACAGAATTCGGAGTCAGGTGGTGGCACAAGAGGAGGTGGAGGAAGTAGAGGAGGAGGAGTTGTATGCGGAAGGGCTAACATCTGCAAGGTCCAGACGGTCGGCAGCACCAAGGCGGCAGGCATGTGAGGGTGGGGGAGATGATTTTACCAGGGCGCATGGTAGCAGCCAAACTAGTGAGGAAGGTGCAGGAGCCCAGGAAGAAGTGGAGGACGAACTGATGGAAGACTCATCAGATGAGGGAGACCTTGATCACATTTCTGTTGTGCGAGGTTGGGGGGAGAGGACAGAGGAAGGAAGCATGATTGTTACCTCGCCACCAACACAACAGGGACTTGGTGCTCCTGGATGCGCAACACACATGAGTGCCTTCTTGCTGCACTACCTGCAACATGACCCTCGAATTGTGAGAATTAGAAATAATCCTGACTACTGGGTTGCCACACTGTTAGATCCCCGGTACAAAAGTAAATTTGCAGAAATTATTCCTGCCATAGAAAGGGATGCACGCATGCAGGAGTATCAGCAGAGACTGTTGCAGAATCTTACATGTGCTTTTCCACAAAATACCAGTGGTGCACGTAGTGAATCTCACAGTTCCAACTTGCCAACCGTGGGACCGTCAAGTGTTCAGCACTCAAACCGTAACAGAACCACAGTATCTGCTGGTAACATCAATTTTGCGGAATCATTTCACCACTTTTTTAGCCCATCCTTTGCAAGGCCACAGGAGACAAGAAGTCTGACACATAGTCAACGCCTAGAGACGATGGTACAGGAGTATCTCCAAGTAAACATTGAAGCCACGACTGTGTCACTGGACCCTTGCTCTTTTTGGGCTTCCAATCTGGATAAATGGCCGGAGCTAGCCACTTACGCCTTGGAGATCTTGTCATGCCCCGCAGCCAGCGTTCTGTCTGAACGTGTGTTCAGCGCTGCTGGTGGTGTGCTGACAGATAAGCGCACGGGGCTCTCCACTGATAATGTAGACAGACTCACGTTCATAAAGATGAACAAATCATGGATCCGAAATGACTTTTCTACCCCTATGTCATCCTGGGGAGAGTAAAAGCTTGATGATTGGTTAAAATCACCCTACCAACCGTTTTAAGCTTTCAAATTACTAATCATGTTTATCTGTATCTTGACTGGAAAATAATTTGGGCTTTGTAGCAGTGTGCAGCACTGATCCTATTAGGCCATCTATAATAAGCTTCACCAGATTTAAAATTAAAAATAATTTTTAGCTGCATCTAGCCCGGAAAATAATTTTGGTGCTCCGAGATGCGCAAGACACATAAGTGCCTTCTTGCTGCACTACCTGCAGCATGACCCTCATATTGTCAGAATTCGAAGTAATCATGACTACTGGGTTGCCACACTCTTAGATCCCCCAAACTTTTCGATCAACCTTTTCATTTTAATAAAGACCAAAAAAATGGTCATTTTTGAAATTATAAGCATTAGCAGGTTGTTAGAAACTGAAATCAAACAGTTTTCAACTCAAAACTTTATTCTAGGTGATGTTACATTTTCACATAGGACCCCTTGTTCGAAAGGAGCTTCTGAACTCTCTCGTCCATTGAATTTGTCAGGTTTTGGATGGTTTCTGCTTCAATTGTTTTGCATGAGGACAGAATACCCTCCCAGAGCTGTTGCTTAGATGTGAACTGCCTCCCGCCATCATAGACACTCCTTTTAATGATGCTCCAAAGGTTCTGAATGGGGTAGAGGTCAGGGGAGCATGGGGGTCACACCATAAGTTTGTCCCCTTTTATGCCCATATCAGCCAGAGATGCAGATGTTTTATGTGCAGCATGAGATGGTGCATTATCATGCAGAAAAATGATCTTGCTGTGAAATACACGGTTCTTCTTCTTGAACCATGGCAGGAAGTGCTGTTTGAGAAAATCCACATACATTATGGAGTTCATCTTTAGCGCCTTCAGGGATCCTAAAGGGGCCGACAATCTCTCTCCCCATGATTCCAGCCCAAAACATTACTCCACCTCCTCCTTGTTGGCGCTGTAGCCGTGTTTGCGTGGGGTGTCCATCAACCAGCCATCCTCCACTCCATTCATCTGGACCATCGAGCGCTGCACGGCACTCATCCGTGAACAAAACAGTTTTGAAATCAGTCTTCATGTAATGTTTGGCCCACTGGAGCCGTTTCTGCTTGTGTGAAGTGGATAGAGGAGGTCGACAGGATGGCGTATGCACAGCTGCAAACCTCTGAAGGACCCTGCATCTTGTTGTTCGGGGGACGTTGGAGGCACAAGCAGCTTCAAAAACTTGTCTGCTGCTATGACAAGGCTTTTTTGCCGCTGCTCTTTCAACCTGACGCAATTGCCTGTAGGAAAGAGTCCTCAATTTGCCCTTATCAGCACGCACACGTGTGTACTGTGAATCAGCTACATACTTCTTGATTGCCAAGACACTTCATCCTGATCATCGCACAATGTTGATTGTAGTCATGCCTTGACCTAAACACTCCACAATTTGTTGCTTCTCAGCAGCCGACACATCCTTTTTCTTTCCCATTTTGGCAGAAAATGTAGGCTGCTTAATAATGTGAGAGAGCCTTCTTAAGTAGTCTTGCCTTTCATTGGACACACCTGCCAAACAGGTGTCTGCAATTGCTTACAGTGATATAAAGAGCCCTGACACACATCACCATCAATGAGTTTAACTGACAAACAAACAAATTCTTCCCTTATCACTCCTAAACACTTTTTGCATAATAATTTGGAACGCGGTGTACATGTGCTTTTCCACAAAACACCAGTGGTTCACGTAGTGAATCTTACAGTTCTAACTTGCCAACCGTGGTCTGTATGGAATTGTTCAATAAAGGGCCCAAAATTAAGATAACATAGATGGGAGAGGTCTCTATGAATAGGAATTCCTAAGTATTTGATACCCTGTGAGGGCCAGGCAAAGGGAAAGTTGGACTGGATGGAATCCTATATGGATTTAGGGAGGGAGACATCGAGGGCCTCAGACTTCGCTGCATTGATTTTAAAATTTTACCATGTAACAAAGTGATCTATTTCAGCCATAACAGCAGGGATGGATATATGTGATTGAGTGATATATACTAGGACATCATCAGCAAATAGAGAGCACTTGTACTCGGTGCCTCCCACCTCAATCCACCTAATATTGGGGTTATGGCGAATTGATGAGAGCAGGTGCTCCGTCACTAGGATGTATAAGAGAGGGGACAGAGGACATCCCTGCCTTGTCCCATTGGTGATTGTGAAAGGTGATGAAAATGTTCTGACGCACCCCCTGGGCCTTGGGACACCCGGAGCCGGACCCTTTTTGGTGGATGCTGGTGGTTGTAGTCTTCGTGGCGGCGATCCGGTTCCGTAGCTCAGGGCGGTCAAACCAGTGGCGGAACTATTTATGTGGTTTTGATGTTTAAATGTCCGACTACACCACCCGTGGATTGCGGTCAGAGTGAACCGCCGCTACAGGGCAGACCGCTAAGGCTGGTGTTGTGGGTGCAGCAGAGCGTAGCATAACTCCCCACGGGAGGAGTATAGCCTCAGGGCAGTGTATGCGGAGGATGGGGGTGATGGTGCAGGGCAGCAGCAGTAACGACACGGAGTCAGTGATGCAGTTCAGGGCCTTTACTCACAGTTCTTATTATCCAGACCACGTCTGCAGGTAACGGCTGCCCACGTCGTACTGTGCTCACCAGGTGAGGGGCTCAGACAACTCCCAGATAACTTTGGAGCGCTTCACAGGACCCCCTTTGTGTGTCCTTTGTCTGGCCTTTCTTACCAACACTTCTGTCCGGCTGCCTTGGGCCTCCTCTTGGTAAACTTGGCGCCAGTTTCCCTGACCCTATGTGGTGCCTTCCTAGCGGGTGGAGCAAGGGGCTGCGCCACATAAAATGTCAGAGCCTCCGGTTTCTAGCTGAGGGTCGTTTCCTGCCTCCACTAGTTCGGGGACCGGTCTCCCCATTTGGCCTGACCCCTCCACGCAGGTGGATTCGGGCGTGCGGTGGCGACTCGCCCGTCCGCACCCCTGGGATCCCTTCATTCCTCGTTCCTGGAGCCTTCTCCGCTCCTCTTCCTTCCTTCTCCCTCTTGCAGGCCTGGGCCTCTGTTACTAGGCCCGCCTCCGGAGCAGAGCTCATGCAGAGCCCCTGCTTCCTGCCACTTCTGCTCAGACTTCTCTGCACTGAACTAAGATGGTGCCCACCTTTTATACTCCCTTCTCAATGCACCCAGGAACTGCTTCCTCCCTGCTCCTGCACTGCAGGGTTCCCCTTCCTCAGTGTTCCCTCCCCCCACTCCAGCCAGGGACAGGGACTGTCGTGCCCATCTCAGGGGCATATTGGTCGCCCTGCCCCACGGCAATGTGGTGTAATGCATGCAGGTGTCGGGGTCCTGATCCACACTCCATCCTTATCTGAGAGTGAGATATCACACCTCTGGGTGAGGTGCAATACGTCTGTAGCAACCGAGCCCTCGGTGCTACAGTTCCATTTATCTTCAGCCTAGGTGACGTATTGTGATACAGGGCCGTGATTTTGGCTATAAAAGGGTCCCCTAGACCCCTACCCCAAGCTTTTTAAGAGAATCATATATGGCGTGCCAGGAGACTCTATGGAATGCTTTCTCAGCATCCAACGAGAGTATCTACTTACAAATTTTTAACTGCATCTAGCCCAGGAAATACTTTGTGCCTAGTAGCAGTGTCTGCTAGTCAGCGGATTATCCCGGCTGTTAAGCAAGCTACACCACCTGTAGTTTGGACACTTAATTTTTTCAAAGGAAATGCTTCGGGACCACGGGATACTTAGTGAAGAGCATCAGGAGGCACCCCAAGGCATAGGGGCTGGGACTGGCACTAGGATGCCTTGCGGTGGACAGCCGAGCTCGATCCTTATAAAAGCTTTTTAACTGCAGCAGCTTTAGTGGACGCTACTGGAGCTGGAATTACGCGGCTGCTGGCATGAGACTTGCCCTCCAATAGATCCTTGTAAATGGATTTAAAGTGTATTCATTCAAATTAGAGGGACAATTTAAATTAAAAAGCTTAGAGCTGCCTCCACCACAGGGGGGCTCTCTCGACCCACCAGCGGACAGGCACCAGTATTGGGAGAGGGGGGCTGGCCGTCAGGGTTCACCGCGGCTCTGGCACAAACCCGGCGACACGGAGGTGGCACGGGCAGGAGCGGACTGGCCGTCTCGGCTTCTCACTTTTTGGATTTTAGAAGGGCATGACATGCCTATATCTGTGTCTCCCCCTCCTTTTACTCCTCCACCTCTTTTCTTTTCGCATGACTATATGTACTTGTCACTTTTCCATGTGTTAGTTGTGTCTTCTGAGCAGTTTGTCAGCTTTTGGACACCTTTGAAGGTGTTTTCTATGTGTTTCTATGTGTTTTTGTTTGCCTGCCATTGGTTTTAACGGTGTTCGAAGGTGTTCGACGAACAGTTCGACGAACATTTCGGCGAACACACGGGTGTTCGACGAACCGAACCGAACTCGAACACTACGGGGGTGGCTCAACACTAGTATAGGCCTACCGTGCTTTCTGTGCTCCTTCTGGCTATCTCCTCCTTATAGGGTAACAGCCCACGTTTCTGAGCTTTCCGTGTACTCTCACCTGTATGGCCTGCGACGTGGGTTCCTTTCTGCTCCCGACCTGGTACGGCTTTACTGGTCCCTTCTGTTGTGGCAGAGCCTCCAGGCTTCTTAGGCCAAGGAATATACAGTCCCCTGCGGACTGGTTATCTGCTGTAGGATGTGGAATCCTCCCAGCCTCAGACACCAAAGTCTGGTAAATTAAGTCCTTTATCTGCCAAGACAGGCTCACTTCGCCTCTTGTCTCTGGCTTGTGGCTCTCCTCCTGCCACACTTCCTCTTAGGTGCAATACAACTTTCTGTCCCTGCTCTGCTCCGGGACACATCTCAGTACTGAGACAGGTCATCCAGTTCTCTCTAACCCTGCCCCCAGCACCAGCTTTTATAGGGGCAGCCTGCTCCCCCTACTGGTCTGAGACAGGAGGTATTGCATGCTAATGTTCCCCTGACTAGAGAACCTCCCCCTTGCTCTCAGACACAGCTTTATTAGATTTTGTGGCATCCAGGCCAGGGTGACACACATGCGAATATGCCTCCTGCCCTGCACCTGTCATTGCACACTCTCAAGTATCAGCATCAGAAAGCACGTCCACATCCTAGTCCCAGCACAGCATTCAGTTGTCAATACCCCAGGCCTTGGAATGCAAGCGCAAATACGCAGCCAACACCCTGAGGCGGACAGGTCTACAAAAATGGGGCAGTACCAGAAGGCCCTTGTTGCGGAAATATTAAAAAAATTCCCATTTGAAAACGCTGGCGGCAGAGGTCAAAGTTCGTTGGACTACCAAGTACTACAGGCAAGAGAGACACAACTCCAATCCAGCAGAGGCAGGGGAACACTGTCAAAGTTCTGGGAGAATTTTCTCAGCCCCTCCCATTGCACAGGCCCTGAGGCGAGGGGTACTCTCACAAGGAGTGCAAAATTTGGGAAGATGCTGAGGGAGTACCTTGCCGACCTTACCACCATCCTCCGTGATTCCTCTGTGCCTTATAATTATTTATTATCCAAAGTGGATTTGTGGAATGAACTGGCTCTCTACGCCTTGGAGTTCCTGGCCTGCCCCGCCGCCAGCGTTTTATCAGAGCCGGTTTTTAGTGCCGCTGTTGGAATTATAAATGATAAGCGCATCTGCCTGTCAACTGAAAATGCTGACAGGCTGACTCTTATAAAAATGTACAAGGGCTGGATTGGGCCAGACTCCTCAACACCACCGAATGATAGCAGCGTAATGTAAACTCAAATCCAGTGTCTTTTTTAGTGAGGTGTATTCCCATGCACCTTTTCACACCCACACATAGGTATACGCTGCCTGATTTTGGCTATTTTCTGTTGTCCTCCTCCTTCTCCTCATCCTCAACCTCCACCATCATATCACCAGGGTGACCGTGGTCCATGATGCAACACCCACATCATTTTTATAAAGGGTATTAATGATGCCTGTAAAAAAAAAATTATTTAGTATTTTCATGTATACCCCCCAGTGGTAAATGTTTGTCAGCCCACACACTTAGCACATGGGCATTACAAGTATAGGAGACCAGCTACTTTCTAATGGAACATTTTTTTAAGAGTCTCTTCCAAGAGGCATTGGAGTGCCTCCCAAATTTTGGCAGCCCTTGCATTCACTGCATAGGCCAACAATATTTGAGACCCACTTCCTAATAAAGGGAATATTTTTTCATGAGGCCCTGTACATCTCTTCCAATGGGCATTGGAGTGCCTCCCAATTGTTGGCAGCCCTTGCATTCACTGCATAGGCCAACACTATGGGAGACCCTCTCCTTTCTAATGGGAATTTTTTGCTACTGTGGCTCTGCTGTATGATCCTTTAAATTGTTAGTGGGGTTTTTCCTAAATTTGGTCAGCCGTTGGACTCACTGCATATCCTTTAACTGTATAGCAGGCTCTCTCCTTTCTAATGGGAACATGTTATACTCGTCACTGTGGCCCTGCTCTATGTGTCTTTAAATTCTAAGTGGGATTTTTCCTAAATTTGGTCAGCCCGTTGAACTCACTGCATACCCTATAACTGTATAGCAGACTCTTTCCTTTCTAATAGTAACACGTCATACTCATTACTGTGGCCCTGCTTTATGTGTCTTTAAATTTTTTTTCACAAATTTTGGCAGCCCTTGCAGTCACAGCATGGGCATTACCACTATAGGAGACCCACTCGTTTATAATGGGAACATTTTTTTACTGAGACCCTCCTCTATGTCTCTTCAAAGGAGTATTTTGTTGCGTCCGAATTTTTGGCAGCCCTTGCAGTCACTGCAAATGCAATAACAGTATAGGAGTCCCACTCATTAATAATGGGAACAACAAAGCATAGCCGGCTTATGGCTCTCTAACAATAGCGAGGGCAGACTGCTGGCCTTTTAAGAATAGTAAGAGCCGCCTTATGACTAGAGATGAGCGTTGTTCTACTCGAACTGTTCGCCAATCTCAAATTCGAGCTGTTTTGGGCGGTGTTCGAGCCGTTCGGCGAACACGAACAATTTGAGAAAAATTCGGCTGTTCGAGGTTATGTTCGATAACTGTTCGTGCACCAAAATCATAACTGGATTTTTTCTCAGTAATGATGAAAATTAATGTTAATACGCAGTTTGAGTGTACAGCGGGGTGGGGGGAGGGGCAGGGGATGGATCTCTGCAGGAACAATGAAGATCTCCATTTTTTTTTCTCTTTCCCGCATTTACAGTGGGGAGGTGCAATCTGTCAGCCTATCAGCAGCGCACACACGGAGCGAAGTGCTTTTTTTCACACAAGCAAGGGCATGTGTCATTGGCAGTGTATGTCACATGTCCTTGCCCTATAAGACCAAGCCATTTTCCCCGTCGCCACCATTTTCTCACTGCTGCAGCTGCGTGTTAGACGGCACCGCTGTTGCTGTGTGCGCTATACCTTGTTAATTTCAAGCCAATTTTCGCACAAATCTACAGATAGCTTGGGAGTAGGGAATAGTTGTGATTGCAGTCCTTTTAAGGACTAGGTTACAGCATTTCCTACGACTTTTATCAGGCAGGTCTGTGCTCTTAAATAGATAGATTGTGGGAGTAAAGACTAATTGTAATTGGAGTCCTTTTCAGGACTAGGTTACATCAGTTCCTATCAGTTTTTGCCAGGCAGGTCTGTGCCAGTGCTGTGAAAGTTTTTTTCATAGCATTTGGCTGAATCTAGCAAAGCTAATCCTTTTTGGCCTATTGCAGAGTGTGTTAGTCAGTGGAGTAGACTATCTGTGTTGCAAGATATACCACCTGTGTATAGAATACCAATTTTTTTACTGCACCTAGTGAAGTAAAATCTTTTGGGCATAGCATCATTCTATTAGTCCATCTATACTGACCTCCATCAGGTTGCAAATTGAATATAATTTTTTTCTACATCTAGCTCTGAAAAAATATTGGGCTTCTAGCTGTGTGTGGGACTTGTTGTATTAGTCCATCTATACTGACCTCCATCAGGTTGCAAACTGAATATATTTTTGTCTGCATCTACCTCTGAAAAAATAATGGGCTTCTAGCTGTGTGTGGGACTTGTTCTATTAATCCATCTATACAGACCTCCATCAGGTTGCAAACTGAATATATTTTTTTCTGCATCTACCTCTGAAAAAATATTGGGCTTCTAGCTGTGTGTGGGACTTGTTGTATTAGTCCATCTATACTGACCTCCATCAGGTTGCAAACTGAATATATTTTTTTCTGCATCTACCTCTGAAAAAATATTGGGCTTCTAGCTGTGTGTGGGACTTGTTCTATTAATCCATCTATACAGACCTCCATCAGGTTGCAAACTGAATATATTTTTTTCTGCATCTACCTCTGAAAAAATATTGGGCTTCTAGCTGTGTGTGGGACTTGTTGTATTAGTCCATCTATACTGACCTCCATCAGGTTGCAAACTGAATATATTTTTTTCTGCATCTACCTCTGAAAAAATATTGGGCTTCTAGCTGTGTGTGGGACTTGTTCTATTAATCCATCTATACAGACCTCCATCAGGTTGCAAACTGATTATATTTTTTTCTGCATCTACCTCTGAAAAAATATGTGGCCTTCTAGCAGTGTGTGGGACTTTCTCTATTAGGCCATCTATACTGACCTCCATCAGGTTGCAAACTGAATATAATTTTTTTCTGCATCTAGCTCTGAAAAAATATTTGGTCTTCTAGCAGTGTGTGGGACTTTCTCTATTAGTCCATCTATACTGACCTCCATCAGGTTGCAAATTAAAAATAATTTTTATCTGCATCTACAGTACCTCTGAAAAAATATTTGGGCTTCTAGCTGTGTGTGGGATTTGTTCTATTAGTCCATCTATACTGACCTCCATCAGGTTGCAAATTGAATATAATTTTTATCTGCATCTAGCTCTGAAAAAATATTTGGCCTTCTAGCAGTGTGTGGGACTTTCTCTATTAGTCCATCTATACTGACCTCCATCAGGTTGCAAATTGAATATAATTTTTATCTGCATCTAGCTCTGAAAAAATATTTGTCCTTCTAGCAGTGTGTGGGACTTTCTCTATTAGTCCATCTATACTGACCTCCATCAGTTTGCAAATTAAAAATAATTTTTATCTGCATCTACCTCTGAAAAAATATTTGGGCTTCTAGCTGTGTGTGGGACTTGTTCTATTACTCCATCTATACTGACCTCCATCAGGTTGCAAACTGAATATATTTTTTTCTGCATCTACCTCTGAAAAAATATTGGGCTTCTAGATGTGTGTGGGACTTGTTCTATTAATCCATCTATACAGACCTCCATCAGGTTGCAAACTGAATATATTTTTTTCTGCTTCTACCTCAGAAAAAATATGTGGCCTTCTAGCAGTGTGTGGGACTTTCTCTATTAGTCCATCTATACTGACCTCCATCAGGTTGCAAACTGAATATAATTTTTTTCTGCATCTAGCTCTGAAAAAATATTTGGCCTTCTAGCAGTGTGTGGGACTTTCTCTATTAGTCCATCTATACTGACCTCCATCAGGTTGCAAATTAAAAATAATTTTTATCTGCATCTACAGTACCTCTGAAAAAATATTTGGGCTTCTAGCTGTGTGTGGGACTTGTTCTATTAGTCCATCTATACTGACCTCCATCAGGTTGCAAATTGAATATAATTTTTATCTGCATCTAGCTCTGAAAAAATATTTGGCCTTCTAGCAGTGTGTGGGACTTTCTCTATTAGTCCATCTATACTGACCTCCATCAGGTTGCAAATTAAAAATAATTTTTATCTGCATCTAGCTCTGAAAAAATATTTGGCCTTCTAGCAGTGTGTGGGACTTTCTCTATTAGTCCATCTATACTGACCTCCATCTGGTTGCAAATTAAAAATAATTTTTCTCTGCATCTACCTCTGAAAAAATATTTGGGCTTCTAGCTGTGTGTGGGACTTGTTCTATTAATCCATCTATACAGACCTCCATCAGGTTGCAAACTGAATATAATTTTTTTCTGCATCTAGCTCTGAAAAAATATTTGGCCTTCTAGCAATGTGTGGGACTTGTTCTATTAGTCCACCTATACTGACCTTCATCACGTTGCAAATTCAAAATAATTTTTTGTCTGCATCTAGCTCTGAAAAAATATTTGGCCTTCTAGCAGTGTGTGGGACTTTCTCTATTAGTCCATCTATACTGACCTCCATCAGGTTGCAAACTGAATATATTTTTTTTCTGCATCTACCTCTGAAAACATATTGGGCTTGTAGCTGTGTGTGGGACTTGTTCTATTAATCCATCTATACAGACCTCCATCAGGTTGCAAACTGAATAAAAAATTTTTCTGCATCTACCTCTGAAAAAATATTTGGGCTTCTAGCTGTGTGTGGGACTTGGTCTATTAGTCCATCTATACTGACCTCCATCAGGTTGCAAATTGAATATAATTTTTTTCTGCATCTAACCCAGCCATTAGTTTTGCCTAATACCACAGTTTGGCCACTCAGCTCTGCTCCGTTCCCATCCATTATTTTTTGTGCAAAAAACTCCAGACTTGTGAATTAGTTAACCACCAAAATGAGTGGAAAAAGGCCTGCTGCTGGTGGAAAGGGGAATAGGCATGTTGGGAAGGGGAAAAAAGGTTGTGTCCGTGGGGTAGGTGTTAAAGCAACAGTAACATCTGCAGAAGAAAGACCATCTTCCAGCCAAACTAAAATGTCTACTTCTTTTAGCGGACAATGTGATAAGATCCCTTTCTTACGGCCACGCCAATCGCTACAAATTCCAGATGAGTCACAAAAACAGCAGGTGCTTCAACGGATATCAAGTGCTCCTTTAAGTGGGCTCTCCTCCACATCAACTTCAACATCACAAATACTCCAGTCCTCAAAGGTGTCACCCCAATCGCACTTGCTTCCTCACAGCTCCCAAATCTCCAGCTGCCCGTCTGAGTATGAGGTAGAACAGATGGTTGAGTCTGCAGAGCTGTTTACTCATACTATAGCCTGGGAATCAGAGGTCGACTCCAGCGATTCTGTGAATCCAGACGAGGAAATGATCTGCACTGATGCCCAGAATCTTTATGAGTCGGATCCAGGACCAGACGCAAAAGGTTCTGACCATAATGTAGACCCTCATTCCCAAACTGTAACTCCTGTTGGTGGAGACAATGAGGAAGACGATGATAAGACTCAAATACCTGATTGGAGCGACAACTTTAGTTTTTTGTCAGGGCAGGAACAGGTTGGCTCTGAGGACGACGGGTGTGATAACGCACAGGGTGATGATGATGAGGTTGGAGATCCCACTTACTGTCAACCCACAGTCAGCCAAGAGATGAGGTCAGCAGAGGAGGTGGAGGAAGATGCTAGTGATGACGAGGTCAGGTTGCGCCTTCCTGGACAGAGACTTAGTACTGGAAGCACGTCAACAATTGCATCCTCAAACACAACTCTGCCTCTCACCACAAGTCGTGGTGGCTCTTCAGGTCGCATGGGTGCTAAGCCTTGCATAGCCTGGGCATTTTTTCAGATCGATAAAGATGACCCAACTCGTGTTATCTGTAACATTTGTCAGCAAAAGCTAAGTAGAGGCCAAAAAATACATAGTTTGAGTACTTCATGCATGAACCGGCACATGGACATAAAGCATAAGTTGCAGTGGGAAGCTCAGTGTGCTACAATGCTGCCTAGCCGGCCGGGCCAACCACCGTCTGCCATATCTTGTGCATCCGCGGCCTCTTCATCCTCTGTGACTGGGGGGACAGCAGTCACACCTGTTTTGGGGCGCAGACCTGCCACCTCTTTACCCGCAACAGCCAGCGTGATTGGCAGGTCATCATTTTCTTTGGAGGTGGTAACACCAGCTGGTGTTGAGCGCTGTCCGACATCGATAGCACCACCTTTGGATCAAGGCAACCTAACATGTTCGCCTGCATCTTCCTCACAGACCGGCAGTTTGCCGGGGACACCCTTATCAACCCCGTCTAAGCACAATAGCCAGCCCTCGGTCCCTCAGATGTGGACAAGTAAAAGACCATTTCCTCCTAGCCATGAGAAAGCTAAGAGGTTGAATTTCACCATCTGCAAGCTCTTGGCTACAGAAATGCTGCCTTTCCGCCTGGTGGACACAGAGGATTTTCGAGACCTTATGTTTGTCGCAGTGCCCCAGTACCAGATGCCCAGTCGGCACTACTTCTCAAAGAAAGGTGTGCCTGCGCTCCACCAGCATGTCGCACACAACATCACCGCTTCTTAGAGAAACTCTGTGTGTGACAGGGTGCATTTCACCACAGACACTTGGACGAGTAGGCATGGACAGGGGCGTTACATGTCGCTGACTGGGCACTGGGTAACTATGGTGACAGCAGGACAAGGGGCTGCTGTCCAAGTCTTGCCGTCCCCACGAGTTGTGCGTCAATCCTCTTTATGTCAAATTTCCTCCACTGCTTCTGCCTCCTCAACCTCCTCTCGGTCTTCCACCTGCACCCAAAGCCTGTCTGGTCATGCCACAAGCTTTCTAACTGCGCAGAAGGGATCCTGCACACCTCCTTACTATGCTGGCAGTAGGGCTCAACGTCATCAGGCGGTTTTTACATTGAAATGTCTGGGAAATGTGAGTCACACAGCTGAGGAGTTGTGGTCAGCTCTGGAGAACCAATTTCATGAATGGTTGTCTCCACTGGACCTGAAACCAGGTAAGGCCGTGTGCGACAATGTTGCAAACCTGGGTGCGGCCCTTCGCCGGGGCAATGTCACACACGTGCCTTGTATGGCTCACGTGTTGAAACAGGTTGTCCAGCAATTTTTAGCCCCCTATCCCAGACTAGATGGCCTTCTGCAGAGGGCACGGTCGCTGTGTGCTCACTTCCGCCGTTCGCATCCCGCAGCTCAGCGACTTACATCTCTACAGAAGTCGTTGGGCCTGCCACTTCACCGGCTAAAATGCGATGTGCCTACCCGGTGGAATTCAACTCTGCACATGTTGCAGCGACTGTGGCAGCACCGACAAGCCCTGGTGCAATACGTTATGACGTATAACCTGGGCCAATGAGATCCAGAGGTGGGGCAAATCACGCTGGAGGAGTGGTCTCAGATCAGGGACCTATGCACCCTTCTGCACAGTTTTGAAATGGCGACGAAGATGTTTAGTGCTGACGATGCCATTATCAGCATGACTATTCCGGTGATTTACATGCTGGAGCACATGTTAAACAGAATTCTGAGTCAGGTGGTGGCACAAGAGGAGGTGGAGGAAGTAGAGGAGGAGGAGTTGTATGCGGAAGGGCTAACATCTGCAAGGTCCAGACGGTCGGCAGCACCAAGGCGGCAGGCATGTGGAGGTGGGGGAGATGGTTTTACCAGGGCGCATGGTAGCAGCCAAACTAGTGAGGAAGGTGCAGGAGCCCAGGAAGAAGTGGAGGACGAACTGATGGAAGACTCATCAGATGAGGGAGACCTTGATCACATTTCTGTTGTGCGAGGTTGGGGGGAGAGGACAGAGGAAGGAAGCATGATTGTTACCTCGCCACCAACACAACAGGGACTTGGTGCTCCTGGATGCGCAACACACATGAGTGCCTTCTTGCTGCACTACCTGCAACATGACCCTCGAATTGTGAGAATTAGAAATAATCCTGACTACTGGGTTGCCACACTGTTAGATCCCCGGTGCAAAAGTAAATTTGCAGAAATTATTCCTGCCATAGAAAGGGATGCACGCATGCAGGAGTATCAGCAGAGACTGTTGCAGAATCTTACATGTGCTTTTCCACAAAATACCAGTGGTGCACGTAGTGAATCTCACAGTTCCAACTTGCCAACCGTGGGACCGTCAAGTGTTCAGCACTCAAACCGTAACAGAACCACAGTATCTGCTGGTAAGATCAATTTTGCGGAATCATTTCACCACTTTTTTAGCCCATCCTTTGCAAGGCCACAGGAGACAAGAAGTCTGACACATAGTCAACGCCTAGAGACGATGATACAGGAGTATCTCCAAGTAAACATTGAAGCCATGACTGTGTCACTGGACCCTTGCTCTTTTTGGGCTTCCAATCTGGATAAATGGCCGGAGCTAGCCACTTACGCCTTGGAGATCTTGTCATGCCCCGCAGCCAGCGTTCTGTCTGAACGTGTGTTCAGCGCTGCTGGTGGTGTGCTGACAGATAAGCGCACGCGGCTCTCCACTGATAATGTAGACAGACTCACGTTCATAAAGATGAACAAATCATGGATCCGAAACGACTTTTCTACCCCTGTGTCATCCTGGGGAGAGTAAAAGCTTGATGATTGGTTAAAATCACCCTACCAACCGTTTTAAGCTTTCAAATTACTAATCATGTTTATCTGTATCTTGGCTGGAAAATAATTTGGGCTTTGTAGCAGTGTGCAGCACTGATTCTATTAGGCCATCTATAATAAGCTCCACCAGATTTAAAATTACTAATCATGTTTATCTGTATCTTGACTGGAAAATAATTTGGGCTTTGTAGCAGTGTGCAGCACTGATCCTATTAGGCCATCTATACTAAAGCTTCACCAGATTTAAAATTAATAATAATTTTTAGCTGCATCTAGCCCGGAAAATAATTTTGGGGCTCCGAGATGCGCAAGACACATAAGTGCCTTCTTGCTGCACTACCTGCAGCATGACCCTCATATTGTCAGAATTCGAAGTAATCATGACTACTGGGTTGCCACACTCTTAGATCCCCCAAACTTTTCTATCAACCTTTTCATTTTAATAAAGACCAAAAAAATGGTCATTTTTGAAATTATAAGCATTAGCAGGTTGTTAGAAACTGAAATCAAACAGTTTTCAACTCAAAACTTTAATCTAGGTGATGTTACATTTTCACATAGGACCCCTTGTTCGAAAGGAGCTTCTGAACTCTCTCGTCCATTGAATTTGTCAGGTTTTGGATGGTTTCTGCTTCAATTGTTTTGCATGAGGACAGAATACCCTCCCAGAGCTGTTGCTTAGATGTGAACTGCCTCCCGCCATCATAGACACTCCTTTTAATGATGCTCCAAAGGTTCTGAATGGGGTAGAGGTCAGGGGAGCATGGGGGTCACACCATAAGTTTGTCCCCTTTTATGCCCATATCAGCCAGAGATGCAGATGTTTTATGTGCAGCATGAGATGGTGCATTATAATGCAAAAAAATGATCTTGCTGTGAAATACACGGTTCTTCTTCTTGAACCATGGCAGGAAGTGCTGTTTGAGAAAATCCACATACATTATGGAGTTCATCTTTAGCGCCTTCAGGGATCCTAAAGGGGCCGACAATCTCTCTCCCCATGATTCCAGCCCAAAACATTACTCCACCTCCTCCTTGTTGGCGCTGTAGCCGTGTTTGCGTGGGGTGTCCATCAACCAGCCATCCTCCACTCCATCCATCTGGACGATCGAGCGCTGCACGGCACTCATCCGTGAACAAAACAGTTTTGAAATCAGTTTTCATGTAATGTTTGGCCCACTGGAGCCGTTTCTGCTTGTGTGAAGTGGATAGAGGAGGTCGACAGGATGGCGTATGCACAGCTGCAAACCTCTGAAGGACCCTGCATCTTGTTGTTCGGGGGACGTTGGAGGCACCAGCAGCTTAAAAAACTTGTCTGCTGCTATGACAAGGCTTTTTTGTCGCTGCTCTTTCAACCTGACGTAATTGCCTGTAGGAAAGAGTCCTCAATTTGCCCTTATCAGCACGCACACGTGTGTACTGTGAATCAGCTACATACTTCTTGATTGCCAAGACACTTCATCCTGATCATCGCAAAATGTTGATTGTAGTCATGCCTTGACCTAAACACTCCACAATTTGTTGCTTCTCAGCAGCCGACACATCCTTTTTCTTTCCCATTTTGGCAGAAAATGTAGGCTGCTTAATAATGTGAGACAGCCTTCTTAAGTAGTCTTGCCTTTCATTGGACACACCTGCCAAACTAATTAGCACAGGTGTCTGCAATTGCTTACAGTGATATAAAGAGCCCTGACACACATCACCATCAATGAGTTTAACTGACAAACAAACAAATTCTTCCCTTATTACTCCTAAACACTTTTTGCATAATAATTTGGAACACAGTGTACATGTGCTTTTCCACAAAACACCAGTGGTTCACGTAGTGAATCTTACAGTTCTAACTTGCCAACCGTGGTCTGTATGGAGTTGTTCAATAAAGGGCCCAAAATTAAGATAACATAGATGGGAGAGGTCTCTATGAATAGGAATTCCTAAGTATTTGATACCCTGTGAGGGCCAGGCAAAGGGAAAGTTGGACTGGATGGAATCCTATATGGATTTGGGGAGGGAGACATCGAGGGCCTCAGACTTCGCTGCATTGATTTTAAAATTTGACCATGTAACAAAGTGATCTATTTCAGCCATAACAGCATGGATGGATATATGTGATTGAGTGATATATACTAGGACATCATCAGCAAATAGAGAGCACTTGTACTCGGTGCCTCCCACCTCAATCCACCTAATATTGGGGTTATGGCGAATTGATGAGAGCAGGTGCTCCGTCACTAGGATGTATAAGAGAAGGGACAGAGAACATCCCTGCCTTGTCCCATTGGTGATTGTGAAAGGTGATGAAAATGTTCTGACGCGCCCCCTGGGCCTTGGGACACCCGGAGCCGGACCCTTTTTGGTGGATGCTGGTGGTTGTAGTCTCCGTGGCGGCGACCCGGTTCCGTGGCTCAGGGCGGTCAAACCAGTGGCGGAACTATTTATGTGGTTTTGATGTTTAAATGTCCGACTACGCCACCCGTGGATTGCGGTCAGAGTGAACCGCCGCTCCAGGGCAGACCGCTGAGGCTGGTGTTGTGGGTGCAGCAGAGCGTAGCATAACTCCCCACGGGAGGAGTATAGCCTCAGGGCAGTGTATGCGGAGGATGGGGGTGATGGTGCAGGGCAGCAGCAGTAACGACACGGAGTCAGTGATGCAGTCCAGGGCCTTTACTCACAGTTCTTATTATCCAGACCACGTCTGCAGGTAACGGCTGCCCACGTCGTACTGTGCTCACCAGGTGAGGGGCTCAGACAACTCCCAGATAACTTTGGAGTGCTTCACAGGACCCCCTTTGTGTGTACTTTGTCTGGCCTTTCTTACCAACCCTTCTGTCCGGCTGCCTCGGGCTTCCTCTTGGTAAACTTGGCGCCAGTTTCCCTGACCCTATGTGGTGCCTTCCTAGCGGGTGTAGCGAGGGGCTGCGCCACATAAAATGTCACAGCCTCCTGTTTCTAGCTGAGGGTCGTTTCCTGCCTCCACTAGTTTCGGGGACCGGTCTCCCCCTTTGGCCTGACCCCTCCACGCAGGTGGATTCGGGCGTGCGGTGGCGACTCGCCCATCCGCACCCCTGGGATCCCTTCGTTCCTCGTTCCTGGAGCCTTCTCCGCTCCTCTTCCTTCCTTCTCCCTCTTCCAGGCCTGGGCCTCCGTTACTAGGCCCGCCTCCGGAGCAGAGCTCATGCAGAGCCCCTGCTCCCTGCCACTTCTGCTCAGACTTCTCTGCACTGAACTAAGATGGTGCCCACCTTTTATACTCCCTTCTCAATGCACCCAGGAACTGCTTCCTCCCTGCTCCTGCACTACAGTGTTCCCCTTCCTCAGTGTTCCCTCCCCCCACTCCAGCCAGGGACAGGGACTGTCGTGCCCATCTCAGGGGCATATTGGTCGCCCTGCCCCACGGCAATGTGGTGTAATGCATGCAGGTGTCGGGTCCTGATCCACACTACATCCTTACCTGAGAGTGAGATATCACACCTCTGGGTGAGGTGCAATACCTCTGTAGCAACCGAGCTCTCAGGGTGCTACAGTTCCATTTATCTTCAGCCTAGGTGACGTATTGCGATACAGGGCCGTGATTTTGGCTATAAAAGGGTCCCCTAGACCCCTACCCCAAGCTTTTTAAGAGAATCATATATGACGTGCCAGGAGACTCTATGGAATGCTTTCTCAGCATCCAACGAGAGTATCTAATTACAAATTTTTAACTGCATCTAGCCCAGGAAATACTTTGTGCCTAGTAGCAGTGTCTGCTAGTCAGCGGATTATCCCAGCTGTTAAGCAAGCTACACCACCTGTAGTTTGGACACTTAATTTTTTCAAAGGAAATGCTTCGGGACCACGGGATACTCAGTGAAGAGCATCAGAAGGCACCCCAAGGCATAGGGGCTGGGACTGGCACTAGGATGCCTTGCGGTGGACAGCCGAGCTCGATCCTTATAAAAGCTTTTTAACTGCAGCAGCTTTAGTGGACGCTACTGGAGCTGGAATTACGCGGCTGCTGGCATGAGACTTGCCCTCCAATAGATCCTTGTAAATGGATTTAAAGTGTATTCATTCAAATTAGAGAGACAATTTAAATTAAAAAGCTTAGAGCTGCCTCCACCACAGGGGGGCTCGCTCGACCCACCAGCGGACAGGCACCAGTATTGGGAGAGGGGGGCTGGCCGTCAGGGTTCACCGCGGCTCTGGCACAAACCCGGCGACGCGGAGGTGGCACGGGCAGGAGCGGACTGAACTTGTCGGCTTCTCACTTTTTGGATTTTAGAAGGGCATGACATGCCTATATCTGTGTCTCCCCCTCCTTTTACTCCTCCACCTCTTTTCTTTTCGCATGACTATATGTACTTGTCACTTTTCCATATGTTAGTTGTGTCTTCTGAGCAGTTTGTCAGCTTTTGGACACCTTTGAAGGTGTTTTCTATGTGTTTCTATGTGTTTTTGTTTGCCTGCCATTGGTTTTAACGGTGTTCGAAGGTGTTCGACGAACAGTTCGACGAACAGTTCGGCGAACACACGGGTGTTCGACGAACCGAACAGAACTTGAACACTACGGGGGTGGCTCAACACTACTTATGACCCTATAAAAATAGGCTTTGTGACTTTCAGAGTCCCTCCATCATAAATGAAACAGGATGTGTCTGATGTTGTGTCACACACCACATTGCCAGATAAGGTTGTAAAATGTTAAAATGACATTTCCCGGTGAATGCATTTGTCTTAAAAAATAACGTAAAAAAAAAACAGTAGGATCTTTCTTTAGTATAAAAAACAGAGTCCCAAATGTATCCTCAATGTAATCACATTGTTCAGCTCCTGCACAACCTCCTCCATCTCTGAAATGACCACATCGGTCACAAGCTGAAAGCACTGCAGCACTGCCTTGACCAAGAGGCAACAGGCTGTGCTGAAGAGAACATGCTTAATGCTTAGGTGATGAACTGCCCAGCGCTGCAGAGTTGTTGAAAGCTGTAACACAGGAGCCTGATCTGTGGCTCTCACCATTAAACATACAGCCAGGCATGGTCGTGTGTGACAATGGGCAGAACCTGGTGATGGAGAAATGACAGCCGGAGTAGATACGGTTTCCCTCTATGCCAGTCCTTTCATCGAGCTAAAGAATATGGCTGTGGTGAAATACAACTCCCACTGAGAAGCTGTTTCAGATTGAAAAACATTGGGCTCACCAGAGGATTTGATTCTGAGCGCTCACCTTTCTTCCCTACTCAAGAGCCCCATAGCAGCTGCAAAATAAGCTCTATCATGAACTCTCCTGATGTAGAAGCCAGGGCACACCAGAGGATTCTCTGGTGGGATCGTCCAACCCTGCCGAGAAGCAGTCCTGGCTAATAAAAATGTTTGGGAAGGTTCCCGGACACTCTATGGCTGCTTTTTTACTGAGGTGGAAACCCACTCAAACATGGGGAGAACATACAAAATCCTTGAAGTTGTTGTACTTGCTGGGATTTGAACCCAGGATCCCAGCGCTGCAAGGCTTCAGTGCTAACCACTGAGCTAATGTGCTGCTTTTCACCCTCTGATATCTAACAGGCTGGAGAAACTTGCACCTACTGCCATCTATGTTCAGCTCCTTGTGAGAAACTATTGTACTGGTGCAGCCACTCAGTCTGCCAAATAAAATTCCTGAGAAGGAAATTGGGGATGGCTTCGCTACTGGTACTGTGGGCAGTGCTAATACCATGGCGTCATACCATAGTTTACTGGAAATATTCTAGGCTAGTAGGAGGCAAGCAGATTCCCACAGAAAAGTGCCAGCAGTAATGGAGGTGGAGACAATACCGGGAGAAATAGTGGCGGTTGGGGACCGAGTATGGACACCCGGCCGCCGCCGGCATGAGGTTATGAAAAGCTTCCACCTCCAGGAGCCTAAAAGGCCACATTTCAAGTGAAAGCAGCTTTAGATGCCTTCCTGGGAGAAATGACAGCTGGAGTAGATATGGTTTCCCAAGTCCATTCACCAAGCTAAAGAATATGGCTGTGGTGAAATGCAACTCAGCAAAAAAAGCTGTGGACTGGCTCCGTACCGTCCCTGGCCACATTCACTTGACCATGTGTTTATGGGTAGGCAGTCCTTCCCAGTAAGTTTACTGGGGAGGGCACGGGTAATGTTGTGGAAGGCAGAGACGACAGCGGAACAGATAGTGGCGGCTGGGGAACGAGTTTCGACACGAGGCACGAGGTTGTGAAAAGCTTACGCCTCCACGAGCCTAAAAGGCCACATTTCAAGTGCAAGCAGCTGTCAAAAATTGGGCAGTATACTGTAGTATTGCAGCATGTGGGTGGGTGGATAGCTGGCTGCATACTTGCTCTTGTATTCCAAGGAATCGGGTAGGGACAACTGAACGCTGCAATGGGACAAGGACGTGGATGGTGATTGTTGCAAGTCTGCATGGCAGGAGGCATCTTCGCATGCGCCAAGGATCACTTATGATGGGCACACTTTTAGGCAGTGAAATGGGAGTCAAAGATGCTTCCAGGGGTCTTCCCCATGCTGTTCCCATGCCTTTTCAGGACTGTATGCATATGTCTGATGATGTGCCACACACACATGGCCAGATAAGGTTGTAAAATGTTAAAATGACATTTCCCAGTGAATGCATTTGTCTTGGTTGAAAACAATGCAAAAGTGCAAAACACATCAAAAATGCTGCCTGTGAACATACCCCAAGGTGTGGAGGAGTATTTTTGGTTTTGGTTATTTATTTTGCCTTATATACAAGTCATTACCCTGGAAAGGATGTTCCTTAACATATTTCCCAGGAAAATCCATTTTGGTTTCATTTTTGTATGTTTTATTGTGAGTCCGTAAAAGTCGCGTAATAACTCTGACAACGTTGTTGACAGCCGTGACCTGGAAGTCAGAAATGCTTCCAGCGGTCTTCCCCATGCTGTTCCCAAGTCTTTTCAGCACTGTATGCATATGTCTGATGATGTGCCACACACCACATGGCCAGATAAGGTTGTAAAATGTAAAAATGACATTTCCCAGTGAATGCATTTGTCTTGGTTGAAAACAATGCAAAAGTGCAAAACGCATCAAAAATGCTGCCTGTGAACATACCCCAAGGTGTGGAGGAGTATTTTTGGTTTTGGTTATTTATTTTGCCTTATATACAAGTCATTACCCTGGAAAGGATGTTCCTTAACATATTTCCCAGGAAAATCCATTTTGGTTTCATTTTTGTATGTTTTATTGTGAGTCCGTAAAAGTCGCGTAATAACTCTGACAACGTTGTTGACAGCCATGACCTGGAAGTCAGAAATGCTTCCAGCGGTCTTCCTCATGCTGTTCCCAAGTCTTTTCAGCACTGTATGCATATGTCTGATGATGTGCCACACACCACATGGCCAGATAAGGTTGTAAAATAATAAAATTACATTTCCCAGTGAATGCATTTGTGTTGGTTGAAAACAATGCAAAAGTGCAAAACGCATCAAAAATGCTGCGTGTGAACATAGCCCAAGGTGTGGAGGAGTATTTTTGGTTTTGGTTATTTATTTTGCCTTAAATACAAGTCATTACCCTGGAAAGGATGTTCCTTAACATATTTCCCAGGAAAATCTATTTTGGTTTCATTTTTGTATGTTTTATTGTGAGTCCGTAAAAGTGGCGTAATAACTCTGACAACGTTGTTGACAGCCGTGACCTGGGAGTCAGAAATGCTTCCAGCGGTCTTCCCCATGCTAATCCCATGTCATTTGAGCATTGTTCCCATCGATGTGGGCAATTTTTAGGCCCTCTGCAGACTGATGGGGGGGAGCTGCCTGAAATGCTTAGTTATACTGGTTCAACATGACCTTAAAGAGGTTCTCCACTACTTTTACATTGATGCCCTCTCCGTAGGATAGGGCATCAATGTATGATCGGCCGGGGTCCCACACCGGGCACCCCCGACGATCAGCTGTTATCGGTGCCAGTGGTGGCTGCCGTCAGACGGAAGTCCTTTCCTGCGGGGCTCGGCCGTCCATCTGTAGTGACTGATGCAGTGTACTGCACATCCGCCTAACCCATAACATTAGCCATGCCCTCAACAATGCAGTAACTGGGAAAGTCCACCTACCAACGGACACGTGGACAAGTGCTTGTGGGCAGGGATGGTACATCTCGCTGAGGGCACACTGGGTTAACATAGTGGAAGCCAGCACCCAGTCGGACCTTGAGACGGAACACATCCTGCCAACGCCAAGGATTGCGGGCTCTAGGTCAATCCGGGTTGCCTCCACAGTCTACAGCTCCTGTACCTCATCATCCTCAGCCTCCTCCTCCTCTTCAGCCTCCTTCTCCGAAATGACCACATCAGTCACAAGCTGGCAGCACTGCCTCGGCCAAGCGGCAACAGGCTGTGCTGAAGCTAATATGCTTAGGTGTCAAACTGCACAATGCTGAAGAGTTGTGGACAGCTCTGAAAATGCAGGCAGATCTTTGGCTGACACCGCTGAACCTACAGCCAGGCATGGTCATGTGTGACAATGGCCGGAAACTGGTGGCGGCTCTGAGGTGAGGCAAGCTCACTCATGTACCATGCCTAGCCCATGTGCTTAACCTCATAGTTCAGTGGTTTCTCAAAAACTACCCGGCTCTGCCAGATCTGCTTGTCAAAGTACGCCACCTGTGTGCCCATTTTAGGAAGTTAACTACAGCTTCCGCTGCCCTTGCCGTGCTTCAGCAACGTTTGCAACTACCGGCTCACTGACTGGTATGTGATGTCCACACGCATTGGAACGCTACACTGCCGATATTGGGAAGGATTTGTGAGCAGAAGAGGGGAGTTGTTGACTACCAGCATCAACAAGGCCATCAGTATTCAGTTCAGACTCCACACATAAGACCTCAGGGGTGGACATGGATGTCAGACATATGTACCATCCTCCAAAACTTTTAGGACTCCACCAAGATGGTGAACGGCGATGGCGCCATAATTAGCTTCACCATCCCGCTTCTCTGTCTTCTGAAACACTCTCTGCTTACAATCAAAGTGGATTTATTGCAGGCAGAGCACGATGAGATGAAGCAAGGAACCATGCAGGGTGATTCCACACAGCCCAGCCTCATCTCATCCCAATGTGGATTGGGTGACAATGAAGAAGAGGAGGAGGAAGAACAGGAGATAGTTTCATGCGCTTTAGACGGTGCTACATGCACAACTGTTATACCGTCTGTTCAGCGTGGTTGGCCTGAGGATAGGGAGGAGAAGGACGAGGAGAGCATGGTCAGTCATCCTTTTGGTGAGGACACGGAAGTCTTGCCTGTTAGCAGTTTGGCACGCATGACTGAGTTTATGTTACGCTGCCTTTTCCGTGAACCTCGCGTTGTCCAAATTTTGGATGAAAGTCATTATTGGTTGGTGACACTTCAAGACCCACGCTACAAGGAGAATTTTCTATCTCTTATTCCTGAGGCGGACAGATCTACAAAAATGGGGCAGTACCAGAAGGCCCTTGTTGTGGAGCTAATAAAAAAATTCCCATCTGAAAACGCTGGCGGCAGAGGTCGCAGTTCGTTTGACAACTAAGGAGTACAGGTAAGAGAGACACAATTCCAATCCAGCAGAGGCAGGGGAGCACTGTCAAAGTTCTGGGAGAGTTTTCTCAGCTCCTCCCATTGCACAGACCCTGAGATGCGGGGTACTCTCACAAGGAGTGCAAAGTTTGGGAAGATACTGAGGGAGTACCTTGCCGACCGTACCAACGTCCTCAGTGATTCCTCTGTGTCTCATAATTATTGGGTATCCAAACTGGACACTTGTCATAAACTGGCTCTCTATGCCTTGGATGAACAAGGGCTGGATTGGGCCAGACTTCTCAACCGAATGATAGCAGTGTAACTTAAGCTCAAATCCAGTGTCTTTTTTTGGGAGTTGTATTTCCATGCACCTTTTCACACCCACACATGGGTATACGCTTCCTGATTTTGGCTATTTGCTCTTGTCCTCCTCCTTCTCCTCATCTTCATCCTCCCCCACCATATCACCAGGGTGACCGTGGTCCATGATGCAACACTCGCAGAATTTTTTTAAAGGGTGTTTATGATGCCAGTAAAAAAAATAGTTATACAGTATGTTCATGTATACCCCCCAGGGGTAAATTGTTATGATCTGCTACAAGCACTAAGGAAAGACAGGAGATCTGTCCCTACAATAGAACTAAACTGGATCCCTACGATGTAACGGGGAACCTGATCCTGCGATCAGACCCGCTAAAGTCCTCGGCTAGTCTGTACGAAGACCTATAGATGCAAGGGAGGGATCCCTACAAGAACTAGGGACTGGGATAAAGTTGGACACCTCCTAGCAGAAATTGTAGCAATGAAAGACAAACACACAACAAAGAACATAGAGGTCCGAAGACCTAGCACAACTAACAGAGAACGGTAACAGAGCACCAAGCTAGCTCAAGAGTAGTAAATACAATGAAGTCCAGCAAGGCCAGGGGGGCAGAGCCGGATTAAATAGGCAAAAATGGTCATGTGACCAGCAAACTAGAAAAAACCTAACAGGAGAGTTCTAACAGTACCCCCTCTTCTAAGACGATCCTCTGGATCCCCTAGGACCGGGCTTATCAGGAAACCTCCTGTGAAACGCTCTGACAAGTCTGGAAGCAGAAACATCATCCGCCCTCACCCATGAGTTATCCTCGGGTCCGAAACCCTTTCAAGCGACGAGATACTGCAAACTCCCTCTATACCGTCTAGAATTTAGGATGCGGGAAATTTCATTTTCCCCATCCTCCACCACCGGAGGAACAGTGGCAGAGGCGTCACCAACCGACACATCAGCTTTTTTCAACAGAGAAACATGAAACACCGGATTAATCTTCCAGGAGGTAGGAACCTCCAACCTAACAGCAGATTGGTTAACAATCTGAAGCACCTTAAAGGGCCCTACAAACTTGGGACCCAATTTTTTCGAAGGAATCCTCAACCGCACATTCTTAGAGGACAACCAAACCATGTCACCAATAGCAAACGAAACCTCTTGCCGTTTCCTATTAAAGTACCTCTTAGATTTTTTTGTTAGCCTCCTGAAAATTATCACGCACATCCGTCCAAACTCTCTCCAAATCACCGGAAAAACTCTCCTCCTCCGGCACAGCCGATACCAATTTGGAGAATGACCCAAAAGACGGATGTCTCCCAGTACAACAAAAAAAAGGCGAACACCCAGCAGAAGAGGATGTATGGTTGTTAAGAGCAAATTCAGCAAGTGGCAGAAACTCAGACCACCCCTCTTGATTGTCTGCCACAAAGCAACGCAAGAACTGCTCAACATCCTGGTTCTTTCTTTCTGTCTGGCCATTAGACTCAGGATGATATCCGGATGAAAACGACAAATGAACTCCCAACCTGTCACAAAGGCACGCCAAAAACAAGCCGCGAACTGAGGTCCCCTATCAGAAACCATGTCAGTAGGAACGCCATGTAGTCTGACAATTTCCTTGACAAAGGCCTTAGCGAGTGTCTTAGCGCAAGGCAGTTTGATGAAGGGAACCAAGTGACACATCTTGCTAAAACGGTCCACGACCACCCAGATGACCGTGAAACCTTCAGAGGGGGGAAGGTCAGTAATAAAGTCCATAGCCAGATGTGTCCAAGGTGCACTAGGAACCTCCAGAAGGCAAAGCAACCCCGCAGCAGGAGCATGCGAAGACTTAGATCTAGCACACACAGTACATTGACGCACCCACTTAATGACTTCCTTCTGCCATCCAGGCCACCAAAAACTGCGACCCACAAGTCTCTTGGTCTCAGAAATTCCTGGATGACCTGCCAACCGAGACTCATGACACTCGACAAACAAATCTCTCCTAAAGGTCCTAGGCACAAACAACCTCCCAAGGGGAGTGTTAGATGGGGCATTCTCCTGAGCTTTAAGAATCTCATCCTCCAAAACTGAGTCCAAAGCAGCAATCACAACACCTTCTTGTAAAATGCTCTCCTCCTCCTCCTCAGCACTGACCATGGGAGAAAAGCTGCGAGACAAAGCATCCGCTTTAACATTCTTGGTACCCAGGATGTAAGTAACGGAAAAATTAAACCGCGAGAAAAAAAGTGCCCACCTAGCCTGACGGGCATTCAAGCGCTTGGCAGCATCAAGATAGATCAGATTTTTATGATCAGTGAAAACCTGAATGGGAATTCAGCACCTTCCAAGAGATGACGCCAGTGTTCAAATGCGAGTTTAATAGCCAGCAATTCCCGATTACCAATATCGTAATTAAGTTCAGTCTCAGAAAATTTTTTTGAAAAAAAGGCACAGGGATGTACTCCATCCTTGCTTTCCTGAGACAACACCGCACCAACCCCCACAGAAGAAGCATCAACCTCAACCAAAAATGGCTTAGTCACATCAGGCTGCATAAGAATGGGAGCAGAGGTGAACCTCTCCTTTAGAAACACAAAAGCTTCAATGGCCTCAGAAGTCCACTGAACCGCATTAGCACCTTTCCTAGTGAGATCGGTCAGCGGTTTGACAATAATAGAAATTTTTTTTATGAATTTTCTGTAATAATTGGCGAAACCCAAAAACCTCTGTATCAATTTCAAACCAATAGGCCTAGGCCATTCCTGCACAGCTTGAACTTTAACCGGGTCCATCTCAAAACCTTCACTGGAGATAATGTAACCCAAAAAACTAATTCTCTGTACAGCGAACTCACATTTCTCTAGCTTAGCAAAAAGCGAATTGTCCATTAATAACTGTAAAACCTCACGTACGCTCCGCCAATGAGACTCCAGATCAGGCGAATAAATCAGAATGTCATCCAAATACACAACCACATTTTTGCCGATCAAAGGTCTAAGGATGTCATTAATAAGATTCTGAAAAAATGCTGGAGCATTGGTAAGACCAAAAGGCATAACCAGATTCTCAAAATGACCCACAGGAGTGTTAAAAGCAGTCTTCCATTCATCACCCTCCTTCATGCGCAACAAATTGTATGCCCCCCGGAGATCAATTTTAGAGAACCACTTGGCCCCCACTAACTGGTTAAACAAATCAGGAATCAATGGCAGTGGGTAAGGATTGCGTACAGTAATTTTATTAATCTCACGAAAGTCCAGACAAGGACGTAAACCGCCATCTTTTTTTTTAACAAAAAAAAAATCCAACAGCCACAGGAGACTTGGAAGGCCTAATGTGACCGGCGGCCAAGCTTGTCTGTATGTATTCCTCCAAAGCCTTTCTCTCAGGAATAGTAAGATTAAATAAACGACTTTTAGGAAGAGTCGCTCCAGGGACAAATTCAATAGTACAATCATAGTCTCTATGGGGAGGCAAAATTTGTGACTCCTCCTCAGAAAAAACTCTCCAAAAATCCTGAATAGGTAAAGGTAATTCCCCTTTTTCCACCGCAGCAATACGTCCATTACAACACTTGTCATAACTTTTAGGGCTTCAGGACTTAATTTCATTGGTAGACCAATCCAGTACAGGATTATGCAATTTTAACCAGGGCAACCCCAATATTACTGGAGAAGGCAAATTATTCAATACTACCAAATCCAAATTCTCTTGATGAACACCATTAATAGTGAAGGGAAACTCACAGACCTTGTGAGTAACACTCTTCAAGGGAGAGCCATCAACAGAAACCACAGCAATAGGGGATGACAAAGGTTTAGGTTTTAATGTAAGTTTTTCCAAGAATCCCCCATCAATCACATTCAGAGTAGAACCACAATCCACAAATACCCGAAATTCAATTAATTCTTCCTGAGCAGCAGTAGTAGCAGATAGGAATACTCCCTTTGTATTTAAACAGGCTATACGTGCATAACTGACCATTTTTTTTTCTTTGTTCATACGAAGCACCCAGTTCTTAATAAAATGACCAAAATTTCCGCAATAGAAGCACAAACCTTCAGAAAGCCTGCGGTCTTTTTCTTGAGAGCGGGGTGTCATTGCCCCAATCTCTATCGACTCTCCTTTGTCAGTACAGACCCTCTCAAGACTCGGAGCTGACATAGCAGAGGATTTGCTCTCATTAACCCTTGCACGCAGTCTCCTGTCCACCCGTATAGCTAATTGCATAGCCTCCTGCAAGTTTCCAGGTGTGGGATAAGCAATCAGCAAATCTTTAACCCTTTCACCTAGCCCCGCAAGAAACAAACTTTTCAAAGCTGAATCGTTCCACCCCACCTGGGGAGACCACCGACGGAAGTGAGAACAATACTTTTCCACATTACCTGATCCCTGCCTCAAACGTCTCAATTCAGACTCAGCAGATGAGACACGATCAGGATCATCGTACAACAAACCCAAAGCAGAAAAAAAGTATCCACTGATCTAAAGCACGAATCACTAGGTTGGAGAGAAAAAGCCCATCCCTGAGGATCCTTGCGCAAAAGTGACATTATGAACCCTATGCGCTGTGATTCAACACCAGAGGATCCGGGTCTTAAACGAAAATACAATAAACAAGCATTTTTAAAAGAAAAAAAATCTTGTTGTTCACCAAAAAATAGATCAGGCAGACGTACCTTTGGCTCTACCAAATGTGCTCCAGAACAGCTACTCACGTGTTGTTGGAGCTTGGCCACCTCCAGAGAGAGTCCCAGCAAGCGTTGAGCCAAATCTTGAACCGAGACCATGATGGAAACTGGAGGTCTTTCCTTAGAGAAATTTTTTGGGCTGGACTTACTGTTATGATCTGCTACAAGCACTAAGGAAAGACAGGAGATCTGTCCCTACAATAGAACTAAACTGGATCCCTACGATGTAACGGGGAACCTGATCCTGCGATCAGACCCGCTAAAGTCCTCGGCTAGTCTGTACGAAGACCTATAGATGCAAGGGAGGGATCCCTACAAGAACTAGGGACTGGGATAAAGTTGGACACCTCCTAGCAGAAATTGTAGTAGTGAAAGACAAACACACAACAAAGAACATAGAGGTCCGAAGACCTAGCACAACTAACAGAGAACGGTAACAGAGCACCAAGCTAGCTCAAGAGTAGTAAATACAATGAAGTCCAGCAAGGCCAGGAGGGCGGAACCGGATTAAATAGGCAAAAATGGTCATGTGACCAGCAAACTAGAAAAAACCTAACAGGAGAGTTCTAACATAAATGTTTGTCAGCCCATACACTTAGTTCATGGGCATTACAAGTATAGAAGTCCCGCTCCTTTCTAATGGAAACATTTTTTTTCAGGAGGCCTTACTCTACGTCTGTTCCAAGGGGCATTTGAGTAGGTCCAAATATTTGGCAGCCTTTGAATTCCCTGCATAGGCCAACACTATGGGAGACCTACTTCCTAATATTGGGAACATTTTTTCATGAGGCCCTCTATGTCTCTTCCAAGGAGCATTGGAGTGTCTCCCAATTTTTGGCAGCCCTTGCATTCACTGCATAGGCAAACACTATGGGAGCACCACTCCCTAATAATGGGAAAATTGTTTTCACGAGGCCCTCTGACCTCCACGTCCCTTCCAAGGGGCATTGGAGAGCCTCCAAATTTTTGGCAACCCTTGCATTCACTGCATAGGCATACACAATGGGAGACCCACTTCCTAATAATGGGAACATTTTTTCATGAGGCCCTCTACGTCTCTTCCAAATGGCATTGGAGTGCCTCCAAATTTTTGTCAGCCGTTGCTTCACTGCATAGGCAAACACTATGGGAAACCCACTTCCTAATAATAGGAACATTGTTTTTAGAAGGCTCTCCGACCTCTACATCTTTTCCAAGTGGCATTGAAGTGCCTCCAAATTTTTAGCAGCTTTTGCATTCACTGCATAGGCAAACACTATGGGAGACCCACTTCCTAATAATGGGAACATTGTTTTTAGCAGGCTCTCCGACCTCTACATCTCTTCCAAGGAGTACTGGAGTTCCTCCAAATTTTTGGCAGCCGTTGCTTCACTGAATAGGCAAACACTATGGGAGACCAACTTCCTTGTAATGGGAACATTGTTTTTAGGAGGCTCTCTGACCTCTACGTCTCTTGCAAGGGGCATTAGAGTGCCTTCAAATTTTCGGCAGCCCTTGCAGTCACTGGATACGGAATAACAGTATAGGAGACCCACTCGTTAATAATGGGAACAGCAAAGCATAGCCGGCTGATGGCTCTCTAACAATATCGGGGCCGACTTCTGGCCCTTTAAGAATAGTAAGGGCCGCCTGATGGCCCTATAAAAATAGGCTTTGTGACTTTCAGAGTCCCTCTATCATAAATGAAACAGGATGTGTCTGATGATGTGTCACATATCACATGGCCAGATAAGGTTGTAAAATCTTAAAATGACATTTACCAGTGAATGCATTTGTCTTGGTTGAAAGCAATGTAAAAGTGCAAAAACGCATCAAAAACATAGCCCATTTTTGTTTTTGTATATTTATTTTGCTTTATATACAAGGCATTACCCTGGAAAGGATGTTCCTTAACATATTTCCCAGGAAAATCCATTTTGGTTTCATTTTTGTATGTTTTATTGTGAGTCCGCAAAAGTGGCGTAATACCTTTGACAATGTTGATGACAGCAGTGACCTGGGAGTCAGAAATGCTTCCAGCGGTCTTCCCCATGCTGTTCCTATGTCATTTGAGCACTGTTCCCATCAATTTGGACAATTTTTAAGGCCATTTGCAGACGGCCGGGGGGAGCAGCCTGAAAAATGCTCGAGTTTCCCATAGACTTACATTGGGCTTGTTGCTCGGGTCGAGCACCCGAGCATTCCAATTTGCTTGACCCCAACAACATCGAGCTCCTGAGCATTTTAATGCTCGCCCATCACTAAAGCCGACCAGAAAACACAGGTTGAAGGGTTCGAACCCGGGATCATGACCCTTTTACTCCTCACTTTGTCTCTTAGAAAATGCATCTTTTTTTTATGGATGCAAAAGTATGTAAAATAAATACTTAATGAAAAAAGTATATGTATATATATATTTGCACTAAAATTAATCTATTGCATCAGTTTTACAACAGATCAGTTTTTTCTAGTTTACAATACAAAAAAAGTTGATGTGAAACAGGCCTTAGACAGACTTTAAGCTCACTGAGAGATCAGATTACAGCTGTTAAAAGTCATTGGAGAGCGGAGGGGGAAGATATAGTAGCTATAGTGAAAACAGACATACAAACAAGGCTGTTGGCTTTAGTATGATAAGTTTTCTATCTCACCCTACGGCTGGACTCATAGCTACATTGCTCACTACTGCTATGTAATGTCCTCCTTGTTGCAGCTTCTGTGTGAGCTAGTCTCCATCTATTGTAGAATTGTGTTGAAGGAATCCTGTCATTAAGAAGAAAGGATCTGTCTAAGTCCCCTTTGTCAAAAAGTAATTCCACATGTAACTGCCATTTCGTAGTAGCGCGCTGTTCCATCTGACTTAGATAATACTTAGTGGCCACTATGAGAAAATAAATTTTAAATACTAAGCAAATACTATACTGCAGATGTAAACTCAGCTTCAGGGTGAGGAAAAAGACATGCTAGACAGCTGAGCACTGTCTTTCTGTATTTTTCTCTGCTTGTTTTCTCATTTCTCCACCTCTGTCTCCTCTCCACATAATATAATACAAAGTATAACCTGATCCCTCACTATGTGGGCAGTCTGCCTTGTCTTTAGCAGGACTGAGTTGAGATTGTTTTTTAGAGTGGACAATAACTTGAGGAGAGAAGGAGTATGTGTAACGGGCATGTCAGAAGTGACAGACAGTCGCCCTGCAGTTGGTTGCAGAAGATCACTTCATTTAACATTAAAGACACCTTCTTAGCTGTCTCACTCTAGGAACCAGCGGCTCTTTCCCTCCGGTTAATTGACACCCAGGCCTGGGTGTTTAAATACTTGCTATTGCTAGAGGGAGGCACTGGTGATATTCAAATGTTTCCTTGTGAAAGCTTGAAAAACAAGTGCTTTCTGCTTAATTCCTGCTCTTGTGCAAAGAGGACGTGTGTGTAATCTCTCTCAAGTCGGCTCAAGCTAAGTTACTTTCCCCCGTGTTTATCTACCTTGTTGTCTTTAGTTGTTAGTGGGGATTGACTAGTGCTCATCCCCCCTTTCCCTAGTCAGGGCCTAGCTCTAGGAAAATACAGGGTTTTAGTTTCTTGTGCAGAGATTAGTGAGGAAACAATATAGGGACGATAGAGGGGACAGGGTCAGGGCCGGCTTCCGCACCCGGGCAAGTGCCGGGGCCCTGAGCAGGCAGGGGGGCCCACTGGCTGTCGCGTACCCCACTGGGCTATGGGCGGAGGAGAGCGGTGTCAGTGCCCGCTCCCTCCCACTTGCTCAGGGCCCGGCAGCCGGATACTTACCTCTCCCCGTGCCTCCGCAGATCCGCTGTCTTCCTGCTCTGCGCTCCCTGTGACGTCTCAGGTCAGAGGGTGTGGTGACGTCTTTCCACCGCGCGCTCCCCTGAGCCGTCACAGGGAGCGCAGAGCGGGAAGATGCCGACAACGCTGGAGTCCGGACCAGAGCAGCGGGCAGCAGGTGAGGAGGAGGGAGGTGAGTATTTGATTTTTTTTTTTTAATGTAAGGAGGCATGGAGCATAATATGGGGGGGGTAACATCCTGCATGGGACATTATAAAGAGAGGGGGAGGTGACATCCTGAATGGGGCATTATAGAGAGAGGGGGTGACATCCTGCATGGGGCATTATAGAGAGAGGGGGTGACATCCTGCATGGGGCATTACAGAGAGTGGGTGTGACAGCCTGCATGGGGAATTATAAGGGAGGAACAGCCTGCATGGGGCATTATAAGGGGGGGGGGGACAGCCTGCATAGTGCATTATGTGGGGGGAACAGCCTGCATGGAGCATTATAAGAGGGGAGGGACAGCCTGTATGGGGCATTATGTGGAGGGTAACAGCCTGCATGGAGCATTATAAGGGGGGGGACAGCCTGTATGGGGCATTATTTGGGCGGTAACAGCCTGCATGCAGCATTATATGGGGGCCAGTATCCTGTATGGAGCATTATAAGGGGACCAGTATCCTGTATGGAGCGTTATATGGGGGCCAGTATCCTGTAAGGAGCTTTATAAGGGGACCAGTATCCAGTATGGAGCGTTATATGGGGGCCAGTATCCTGTATAGAGCTTTATAAGGGGACCAGTATCCTGTATGGAGCGTTATATGGGGGCCAGTATTCCGTATGGAGCCTTATATGGGGGCCAGTATTCCGTATGGAGCCTTTTATGGGGGCCAGTATTCTGTATGGAGCCTTATATGGGGGCCAGTATTCCGTATGTAGCCTTATATGGGGGCCAGTATTCCGAATGGAGCCTTATATGGGGGCCAGTATTCTGTATGGAGCCTTATATGGGGGCCAGTATTCCGTATGGAGCCTTATATGGGGGCCAGTATTCCGTATGGAGCCTTATATGGGGGCCAGTATTCCGTATGGAGCCTTATATGGGGGCCAGTATTCCATATGGAGCCTTATATGGGGGCCAGTATTCCATATGGAGCCTTATATGGGGGCCAGTATTCCATATGGAGCCTTATATGGGGGCCAGTATTCTGTATGGAGCCTTATATGGGGGACAGTATTCCGTATGGAGCCTTATATGGGGGCCAGTATTCTGTATGGAGCCTTATATGGGGGCCAGTATTCCGTATGGAGCCTTATATGGGGGCCAGTATTCTGTATGGAGCCTTATATGGGGGCCAGTATTTCGTATGGAGCCTTATATGGGGGCCAGTATTCCGTATGGAGCCTTATATGGGGCCAGCATTCCGTATGGAGCCTTATATGGGGGCCAGTATTCCATATGGAGCCTTATATGGGGGCCAGTATTCCGTATGGAGCCTTATATGGGGGCCAGTATTCCGTATGGAGCCTTATATGGGGGCCAGTATTCCGTATGGAGCCTTATATGGGGGCCAGTATTCCGTATGGAGCCTTATATGGGGGCCAGTATTCCGTATGGGGCCTTATATGGGGGCCAGTATTCCGTATGGGGCCTTATATGGGGGCCAGTTTTCCTTATGGGGCCTTATATGGGGGCCAGTATTCCGTATGGGGCCTTATATGGGGGCAATTATTCCGTATGGGGCCTTATATGGGGGCCAGTATTCCGTATGGGGCCTTATATGGGGGCCAGTATTCTGTGTGGAGCGATTCGCCGGTTTCTGAGCTATTGTGGAATTTACAATAGATATCGCTCATGTAATGTAAGAAGTGAAATCTTTGGCATTGTACTATATATATATATTTCTCTGCGGTATCTGTGCATCATGAATCGTGGTATGTATTAAAGGGGCCCACTGAGACTCTTTCGCCCGGGGCCCACAAAAACCTGGAGCCGACCCTGGACAGGGTGATATCAGATCAGCCTAGGAGGTCTCCACTCCCCCTTTCCCTAGTGTTTGGGCTTCCTTCCCCTCATCCCTTCGTGTTGCACTTAGTCTTTCCCACACCTTGTGTGACAGTATGGGAAGAAGTGGCTCATAAGTGGAGGAAAAAACAGATTTCTCTGATACAATATATTACAAAGTATCTTGTATTTAATTGTATTATTGATTTATGCAAACTTTGTTGAAAGTACAGTTCCCATTTACGTGCAAATATTTTTAATCAGAAAATACAGAGCTCACTATTAGTGTTGAGCCACCCCCGTAGTGTTCGGGTTCTGTTCGTCGAACACCCGTGTGTTCGCCGAACTGTTCGTCGAACTGTTCGTCGAACACCTTCGAACACCGTTAAAACCAATGGCAGGCAAACAAAAACACATAGAAACACAGAGAAAACACCTTCAAAGGTGTCCAAAAGCTGACAAACTGCTCAGAAGACACAACTAACACATGGAAAAGTGACAAGTACATATAGTCATGCGAAAAGAAAAGAGGTGGAGGAGTAAAAGGAGGGGGAGACACAGATATAGGCATGTCATGCCCTTCTAAAATCCAAAAAGTGAAAGGCCGACACGTTCAGTCCGCTCCTGCCCGTGCCACCTCCGCGTCGCTGGGTTTGTGCCAGAGCCGCGGTGAACCCTGACGGCCAGCCCCCCTCTCCCAATACTGGTGCCTGTCCGCTGGTGGGTCGAGCGAGCCCCCCTGTGGTGGAGGCAGCTCTAAGCTTTTTAATTTAAATTGTCTCTCTAATTTGAATGAATACACTTTAAATCCATTTACATGGATCTATTGGAGGGCAAGTCTCATGCCAGCAGCCGCGTAATTCCAGCTCCAGTAGCGTCCACTAAAGCTGCTGCAGTTAAAAAGCTTTTATAAGGATCGAGCTCGGCTGTCCACCGCAAGGCATCCTTCTGCCAGTCCCAGCCCCTATGCCTTGGGGTGCCTCCTGATGCTCTTCACTGAGTATCCCGTGGTCCCGAAGCATTTCCTTTGAAAAAATTAAGTGTCCAAACTACAGGTGGTGTAGCTTGCTTAACAGCCGGGATAATCCGCTGACTAGCAGACACTGCTACAAGGCACAAAGTATTTCCTGGGATAGATGCAGTTAAAAATTTGTAATTAGATACTCTCGTTGGATGCTGAGAAAGCATTCCATAGAGTCTCCTGGCACGTAATATATGATTCTCTTAAAAAGCTTGGGGTAGGGGTCTAGGGGACCCTTTTATAGCCCAAATCACGGCCCTTTATCGCAATACGTCACCTAGGCTGAAGATAAATGGAACTGTAGCACCCTGAGGGCTCGGTTGCTACAGAGGTATTGCACCTCACCCAGAGGTGTGATATCTCACTCTCAGGTAAGGATGTAGTGTGGATCAGGACCCGACACCTGCATGCATTACAACACATTGCCGTGGGGCAGGGCGACCAATATGCCCCTGAGATGGGCACGACAGTCCCTGTCCCTGGCTGGAGTGGGAGGGAGGGAACACTGAGGAAGGGGAACCCTGTAGTGCAGGAGCAGGGAGGAAGCAGTTCCTGGGTGCATTGAGAAGGGAGTATAAAAGGTGGGCACCATCTTAGTTCAGTGCAGAGAAGTCTGAGCAGAAGTGGCAGGGAGCAGGGGCTCTGCATGAGCTCTGCTCCGGAGGCGGGCCTAGTAACAGAGGCCCAGGCCTGGAAGAGGGAGAAGGAAGGAAGAGGAGCGGAGAAGGCTCCAGGAACGAGGAACGAAGGGATCCCAGGGGTGCGGACGTGTGAGTCGCCACCGCACGCCCGAATCCACCTGCGTGGAGGGGTCAGGCCAAAGGGGGAGACCGGTCCCCGAAACTAGTGGAGGCAGGAAACGACCCTCAGCTAGAAACAGGAGGCTGTGACATTTTATGTGGCGCAGCCCCTCGCTACACCCGCTAGGAAGGCACCACATAGGGTCAGGGAAACTGGCGCCAAGTTTACCAAGAGGAAGCCCGAGGCAGCCGGACAGAAGGGTTGGTAAGAAAGGCCAGACAAAGGATACACAAAGGGGGTCCTGTGAAGCGCTCCAAAGTAATCTGGGAGTTGTCTGAGCCCCTCACCTGGTGAGCACAGTACGACGTGGGCAGCCGTTACCTGCAGACGTGGTCTGGATAATAAGAACTGTGAGTAAAGGCCCTGGACTGCATCACTGACTCCGTGTCGTTACTGCTGCCGCCCTGCACCATCACCCCCATCCTCCGCATACACTGCCCTGAGGCTATACTCCTCCCGTGGGGAGTTATGCTACGCTCTGCGGCACCCACAACACCAGCCTCAGCGGTCTGCCCTGGAGCGGCGGTTCACTCTGACCGCAATCCACGGGTGGCGTAGTCGGACATTTAAACATGGTTTGACCGCCCTGAGCCACGGAACCTGGTCGCCGCCACGGAGACTACAACCACCAGCATCCACCAAAAAGGGTCCGGCTCCGGGTGTCCCAAGGCCCAGGGGGCGCGTCAGAACATTTTCATCACCTTTCACAATCACCAATGGGACAAGGCAGGGATGTTCTCTGTCCCCTCTCTTATACATCCTAGTGACGGAGCACCTGTTCTCATCAATTCTCCATAACCCCAATATTAGGTGGATTGAGGTGGTAGGCACCGAGTACAAGTGCTCTCTATTTGCTGATGATGTCCTAGTATATATCACTCAATCACATATATCCATCCATGCTGTTATGGCTGAAATAGATCACTTTGTTACATGGTCAAATTTTAAAATCAATGCAGCGAAGTCTGAGGCCCTCGATGTCTCCCTCCCCAAATCCATATAGGATTCCATCCAGTCCAACTTTCCCTTTGCCTGGCCCTCACAGGGTATCAAATACTTAGGAATTCCTATTCATAGAGACCTCTCCCATCTATGTTATCTTAATTTTGGGCCCTTTATTGAACAACTCCATACAGACCACGGTTGGCAAGTTAGAACTGTAAGATTCACTACGTGAACCACTGGTGTTTTGTGGAAAAGCACATGTACACTGTGTTCCAAATTATTATGCAAAAAGTGTTTAGGAGTGATAAGGGAAGAATTTGTTTGTTTGTCAGTTAAACTCATTGATGGTGATGTGTGTCAGGGCTCTTTATATCACTGTAAGCAATTGCAGACACCTGTGCTAATTAGTTTGGCAGGTGTGTCCAATGAAAGGCAAGACTACTTAAGAAGGCTGTCTCACATTATTAAGCAGCCTACATTTTCTGCCAAAATGGGAAAGAAAAAGGATGTGTCGGCTGCTGAGAAGCAACAAATTGTGGAGTGTTTAGGTCAAGGCATGACTACAATCAACATTGTGCGATGATCAGGATGAAGTGTCTTGGCAATCAAGAAGTATGTAGCTGATTCACAGTACACACGTGTGCGTGCTGATAAGGGCAAATTGAGGACTCTTTCCTACAGGCAATTACGTCAGGTTGAAAGAGCAGCGGCAAAAAAGCCTTGTCATAGCAGCAGACAAGTTTTTGAAGCTGCTGGTGCCTCCAACGTCCCCCGAACAACAAGATGCAGGGTCCTTCAGAGGTTTGCAGCTGTGCATACGCCATCCTGTCGACCTCCTCTATCCACTTCACACAAGCAGAAACGGCTCCAGTGGGCCAAACATTACATGAAGACTGATTTCAAAACTGTTTTGTTCACGGATGAGTGCCGTGCAGCGCTCGATGGTCCAGATGGATGGAGTGGAGGATGGCTGGTTGATGGACACCCCACGCAAACACGGCTACAGCGCCAACAAGGAGGAGGTGGAGTAATGTTTTGGGCTGGAATCATGGGGAGAGAGATTGTCGGCCCCTTTAGGATCCTTGAAGGCGCTAAAGATGAACTCCATAATGTATGTGGATTTTCTCAAACAGCACTTCCTGCCATGGTTCAAGAAGAAGAACCGTGTATTTCACAGCAAGATCATTTTTTTGCATGATAATGCACCATCTCATGCTGCACATAAAACATCTGCATCTCTGGCTGATATGGGCATAAAAGGGGACAAACTTATGGTGTGACCCCCATGCTCCCCTGACCTCTACCCCATTCAGAACCTTTGGAGCATCATTAAAAGGAGTGTCTATGATGGCGGGAGGCAGTTCACATCTAAGCAACAGCTCTGTGAGGGTATTCTGTCCTCATGCAAAACAATTGAAGCAGAAACCATCCAAAACCTGACAAATTCAATGGACGAGAGAGTTCAGAAGCTCCTTTCGAACAAGGGGTCCTATGTGAAAATGTAAAAAAAGGAGAGGGGTCGCTCACTGGTCTATTCGGGTGCTCTGAAGAAAAAAGTAATCTCAATTGCAAAAAGAACTTCGGCACTCCATACATGAAAATATAAGAAATATTGTATCTGGACTAATGTCACTTTGAAAAATGAAGGTTTTTTGCGCATAATTTGGCCAATTTATGTGTGCCCATCAACCACGACAAGGTCACCTTCGTATGATGGGAAACTACGCTACACTACCACTGGATATGCCACTCTTGGGCTGTAAGCCTGTATGGACAATATGTCTCTGCTTGGGCTTTTAACCTACAATGTATGGGCTGGTAGAGCTAGTTAAAACCACCTGTGACTGAATGGGAGGGACACATGGTCAGAAAAAAGGCTGTCAAACTTCTAATAGTGTGAACACGTACCTGCTGCAGTGCTCCAGGAGCAGGATCCCAAAAATGATTAATAGAAAAAAGAGAGGGGTCGCTCACTGGTCTATTCGGGTGCTCTGAAGAAAAAAGTAATCTCAATTGCAAAAAGAACTTCGGCACTCCATACATGAAAATATAAGAAATATTGTATCTGGACTAATGTCACTTTGAAAAATGAAGGTTTTTTGCGCATAATTTGGCCAATTTATGTGTGCCCATCAACCACGACAAGTTCATCTTCGTATGATGGGAAACTACGCTACACTACCACTGGATATGCCACTCTTATATGCCATATGCCATATGTCGTGGTTGATGGGCACACATAAATTGGCCAAATTATGCGCAAAAAACCTTCATTTTTGAAAGTGACATTAGTCCAGATACAATATTTCTTATATTTTCATGTATGGAGTGCCGAAGTTCTTTTTGCAATTGAGATTACTTTTTTCTTCAGAGCACCCGAATAGACCAGTGAGCGACCCCTCTCTTTTTTCTATTAATCATTTTTGGGATCCCGCTCCTGGAGCATTGCAGCAGGTACGTGTTCACACTATTAGAAGTTTGACAGCCTTTTTTCTGACCATGTGTCCCTCCCATTCAGTCACAGGTGGTTTTAACTAGCTCTACCAGCCCATACATTGTAGGTTAAAAGCCCAAGCAGAGACATATTGTCCATACAGGCTTACAGCCCAAGAGTGGCATATCCAGTGGTAGTGTAGCGTAGTTTCCCATCATACGAAGGTGATCTTGTCCTGGTTGATGGGCACACATAAATTGGCCAAATTATGCGCAAAAAACCTTCATTTTTCAAAGTGACATTAGTCCAGATACAATATTTCTTATATTTTCATGTATGGAGTGCCGAAGTTCTTTTTGCAACCTATGTGAAAATGTAACATCACCTAGAATAAAGTTTTGAGTTGAAAACTGTTTGATTTCAGTTTCTAACAACTTGCTAATGCTTATAATTTCAAAAATGACCATTTTTTTGGTCTTTATTAAAATGAAAAGGTTGATCGAAAAGTTTGGGGGATCTAAGAGTGTGGCAACCCAGTAGTCATGATTACTTCAAATTCTGACAATATGAGGGTCATGCTGCAGGTAGTGCAGCAAGAAGGCACTTATGTGTCTTGCGCATCTCGGAGCCCCAAAATTATTTTCCGGGCTAGATGCAGCTAAAAATTATTATTAATTTTAAATCTGGTGAAGCTTTGTATAGATGGCCTAATAGGATCAGTGCTGCACACTGCTACAAAGCCCAAATTATTTTCCAGTCAAGATACAGATAAACATGATTAGTAATTTTAAATCTGGTGGAGCTTATTATAGATGGCCTAATAGAATCAGTGCTGCACACTGCTACAAAGCCCAAATTATTTTCCAGCCAAGATACAGATAAACATGATTAGTAATTTGAAAGCTTAAAACGGTTGGTAGGGTGATTTTAACCAATCATCAAGCTTTTACTCTCCCCAGGAAGACACAGGGGTAGAAAAGTCGTTTCGGATCCATGATTTGTTCATCTTTATGAACGTGAGTCTGTCTACATTATCAGTGGAGAGCCGCGTGCGCTTATCTGTCAGCACACCACCAGCAGCGCTGAACACACGTTCAGACAGAACGCTGGCTGCGGGGCATGACAAGATCTCCAAGGCGTAAGTGGCTAGCTCCGGCCATTTATCCAGATTGGAAGCCCAAAAAGAGCAAGGGTCCAGTGACACAGTCATGGCTTCAATGTTTACTTGGAGATACTCCTGTACCATCGTCTCTAGGCGTTGACTATGTGTCAGACTTCTTGTCTCCTGTGGCCTTGCAAAGGATGGGCTAAAAAAGTGGTGAAATGATTCCGCAAAATTGATGTTACCAGCAGATACTGTGGTTCTGTTACGGTTTGAGTGCTGAATAGTGTTGAGCCACCCCCGTAGTGTTCGAGTTCGGTTCGGTTCGTCGAACACCCGTGTGTTCGCCGAACTGTTCGTCGAACACCTTCGAACACCGTTAAAACCAATGGCAGGCAAACAAAAACACATAGAAACACATAGAAAACAAGGTGAAAGGTGTCCAAAAGCTGACAAACTGCTCAGAAGACATAACTAACACATGGAAAAGTGACAAGTACATATAGTCATGCGAAAATAAAAGAGGTGGAGGAGTAAAAGGAGGGGGAGACACAGATATAGGCATGTCATGCCCTTCTAAAATCCAAAAAGTGAGAAGCCGACACGGCCAGTCCGTTCCTGCCCGTGCCACCTCCGTGTCGCCGGGTTTGTGCCAGAGCCGCGGTGGACCCTGACGGCCAGACCCCCTCTCCTAATACTGGTGCCTGTCCGCTGGTGGGTCGAGCAGGAGTAACATCTGCAGAAGAAAGACCATCTTCCAGCCAAACTAACATGTCGACTTCTTTTCGTGGACAATGTGATACGATCCCTTTGTTACGGACACGCCCATCGCTACAAATTCCAGATGAGGCACAAAAACAGCAGGTGCTTCAGCGGATATCAAGTGCTCCTTCAAGTGGGCTCTCCTCCACCTCAACTTCAACATCACAAATACTCCAGTCCTCAGAGGTGTCACCCCAATCGCACTTGCTTCCTCACAGCTCCCAAGTCTCCAGCTGCCCGTCTGAGTATGGGGTAACACAGATGGTTGAGTCTGCACAGCTGTTTACTCATACTATAGCCTGGGAAACGGAGGTCTGCTCCAGAGCTTCTGTTAATCCAGACGAGGAAATGATCTGCACTGATGCCCAGAATCTTTATAAGTCGGATCCAGGACCAGATGAAGAAGGTTCTGAGCATAATGTAGACCCTCGTTCCCAAACTGTAACTCCTGTTGGTGGAGACAATGATGAAGACGATGATGAGACTCAAATACCTGATTGGAGCGACAACTTGACTTTTCGGTCAGGGCAGGAAGAGGTTGGCTTTGAGGACGACGGGTGTGATAACACACAGGGTGATGATGACAAGGTTGGAGATCCCACTTACTGTCAACCCACAGTCAGCCAGTCGATGAGGTCACCCGGGCCTTTGCCTGGCCTTTGGGATGTCGCGGTGGTCGGCTGCCTGGCCCGAACCCTGGGGTCACTCTTTAAAAGGGTGGATAATTGTTCATTTTATAAGAGTTTGTGACACCACCTGTGGTATCTGGTGAGAAGCACCAGCGCTGCAGCAGTCCACTGAGGCCCGTGATAAGGCAGCTCGATGGTATAGCTCCCCACAGGTGGAGCTAGGTCTCAGGGCAGCGTATGCAGGGGGAATGCAGGACAGGCGAGACCCAGCTGGGTCAGAGCAAGAACGGAAACGGACACGGTAGTCACTTCAGTACCTTTTACTGGAGGAAATTCAGGCACATCCTGGAGCACTGTAGGTTGAAGGGTGCATATCAGGATCCTCCCCAATGAGCGGGTGTAGGGCCTCCTGTTTCTTGCCTCTGCGCAGTAAGTTTCTGACCTGCCTGGAGCTAGGCCTAACTTTGTCTCTGTCCTGCGCTGGCTGACCTTGTGGTAGGGCCTTCTCTTGAAGTTCACGCTCCCAGTATGCGGGGCCTAAGCGTCTCCTGGCTCTGTTACGTATCAGCACCTTAGCGATCCTGGGACTTGTAGTTCTCCAGGGATTCCGGTTATGCCTTACTGGGTCATAGAGATCCCGGTAAGCTCAGATCCGGTGTCCGGTAAATGCTTCGGGGTGAGCTGGTTAAGCTCCTCTGCCCCTTATGTACTAACTCGCCACTCGCCTTCGTCCTACTCGGGCCCTCAATCGGCTATACACACTAACGGCAGCTTGCCGCGCTTCACCGATCTTATGACGCCGGCACACCTTAAGCTCTATCTGGGCTCCCTGAATCTAGCTAGCAGGAGCCTCGTGCTCCACTGCTGAACTATTAACTGAGTTCTCTAGACTAGACTGAGCTCCACTGCAGACTGACCTCTCTTAGGCTTCTCTACTGCAGGAACTCTTCAGAGGAACTGAACTGCCTAGCTCCACCTTCCCTATTTATATCCCTAACAGGCTCCCTCTGCTGGTCTGAGGTGGAAGGTGGAGATGTGTGAATGTTTATGGGGGCCTCTTGTGGAGGATTCCATCAATACACTCTTCTAGGATCTGTGATACCAAGCGCAGCGGGGCGTCACAGATGCTATTGACGACGAGGTTAGGTTGCGCCTTCCTGGACAGAGACGGAGTACTGGAAGCACGTCAACAACTGCATCCTCAACCACAACTCCGCCTCTGACCACAAGTCGTAGTGGCTCTTCAGGTCGCATGGGCTCTAAGCCTTGCATAGCCTGGGCATTTATTCAGATCGATAAGGATGACCCAACTCGTGTTATCTGTAATATTTGTCACCAAAAGCTAAGTAGAGGCCAAAAAATCCATAGTTTGAGTACTTCATGCATGTACCGTCACATGGACATGAAGCATAAGTTGTAGTGGGAAGCTCAGTGTGCTACAATGCGGCCTAGCAGGCTGGGCCAACCACCGTCTGCCCCATCTTGTGCATCCGCGGCCTCTTCATCCTCTGTGACTGGGGGGACAGCAGTCACACATGTTTTTGGATGCAGACCTGCCACCTCTTTACCTGCAACAGCCAGTGTGATTGGCAGGTCGTCAGTTCATTGGGAAGTGGAAACACCTGCTGGTGTTGAGAGCTCTCTGACATCGAGAGCACCACCTTTGGATCAAGGCAACCTAACATGTCCGCCTGCATCTTCCTCACAGACCGGCAGTTTGCCAGGGACACCCTACTCAACCCCGTCAAAGCACAACAGCCAGCCCTCGGTCCCTCAGATGTGGACAAGTAAAAGACCATTTCCTCCTAGCCATGAGAAAGCTAAGAGGTTGAATTTCACCATCTGCAAGCTGTTGGCTACAGAAATGCTGCCTTTCCGCCTGGAGGACACAGTGGATTTTTGAGACCTTATGTCCGTCGCAGTGCCCCAGTACCAAATGCCCAGTCGGCACTACTTCTCAAAGAAAGGTGTGCCTGCGCTCCACCAGCATGTCGCACACAACATCACCGCTTCTTTGAGAAACTCTGTGTGTGACAGGGTGCATTTCACCACAGACACTTGGACGAGTAGGCATGGACAGGGGCGTTACATGTCGCTGACAGGGCACTGGGTAACTATGGTGACAGCAGGACAAGGGGCTGCTGTCCAAGTCTTGCCGTCCCCGCGAGTTGTACGTCAATCCTCTTTATCTAGAAGTTCCTCCACTGCTTCTGCCTCCTCAACCTCCTCTCGGTCCTCCACCTGCACCCAAAGCCTGTCTGGTAATGCCACCTGCTTTCTAACTGCGCACCTCCTTACTATGCTGGCAGCAGGGCTCAACGGCATCAGTGTTTACTTTGAAATGTCTGGGAAATGTGAGTCACACAGCTGAGGACTTGTGGTCAGCTCTGGAGACCCAGTTTCATGAATGGTTGTCTCCACTGGACCTGCAACCAGGGAAGGCCGTGTGCGACAATGCTGCAAACCTGGGTGCGGCCCTTCGCCGGGGCAATGTTACACACGTGCCTTGTATGGCTCACGTGTTGAACCTGGTTGTCCATAAATTTTTAGCCCACTATCCCGGACTAGATGGCCTTCTGCAGAGGGCACGGTCGCTGTGTGCTCACTTCCGCCGTTTCCATCCCGCAGCTCAACGACTTACATCTCTACAGAAGTCGTTGGGCCTGCCAGTTCACCGGCAGAAATGCGATGTGCCGACACGGTGGAATTCAACTCTGCACATGTTGCAGCGACTGTGGCAGCACCGACAAGCCCTGGTGCAATAGTTTCTGACGTATAGCCTGGGCCAACGAGATCCAGAGGTGGGGCAAATCACACAGCAGGAGTGGTCTCAGATCAGGGACCTATGAAGTTGACGCGCCCCCTGGGCCGTGGGGTACCCGGAGCCGGGCCGGTAGACGCTGAGGGTTGTAGTCACTGTGGCGGTGACCCGGTCCGTGACCCAGGGCGGTCAATCCAACGGTAATTTGTATATATGGATTTTATAATGTCCGACTACGCCACCTGTGGAGTGCGGCCAAAGGGGCCGCCGCTGCGGAACAGTCCTCTGAAGCTGGTGGTTTTGCTGCAATGGTATTATTACTCACCACAGGAAGAGTGTAGCTTCAGGGCAGTGTGGGTGGATGATGGTGGTTGTAGTGCAGGGAGTCAGTAATGAACACAGAGTCCGTGTGATGCAGTCCCAAGATCTTTACTCACAGTTGTTGCAGTCCAGATTACAGATACCAGAGCTATCTCACCCGTCGTGCTGTGCGTACTCAGTGAGGGGCTCAGTCCACCCCCAGATAGCTCTGGAGTACTTAGCAGGACCCCCTTCTGTGTGTCCTTTCTCTGGCCTTCTCCCTGCACCTCACACCCAGTGACACTTCTATCCGGTATCCTCGGGCCTTGGCGGGCGACTTGTGTTCCGTCCCCTGGGTCCTATGTGGCTACATTCTTAGTGAGACTGGTGTGGACTTTTGTCTGCAGTACATGAAATGCTGCAGCCTCCAGTTTCTAGTTGAGCCTTGCTGTTTCTCCTCTAGTTGAGGGACCGGTTCCCCTTATCTGGCCTGACCCCTCTACCTCCAGGTAGCAGCGGGAGTACAGGTGGCCTTCTGCACGGCCCGTAGCCCTAGGGTCCCTTCGGTTCCTGGAGCCTTCCTGCTCCCACTCCTCTCTTCTCTCCTTCAGTCCTGGGCCTCCTAGGCTAGGCCCGCCTCCGGAGCAGAGCTCATGCCGAGCCTCTGCTCCTGTCACTTTTCCTCCTCTGACTGGCTTGCTCTTTCTAAGATGGCTTCCTATTTTTACTCTCCCTGTCATGTGCTCCCCTAAGCTGCTCCCCTAAGCACCCACTACATAGGATCCTCCCACCAGCTAGGGACCTGGGACTGTGCTCTCCCTTAGGAGCAATCTCGCCCTAACCCCACTGCGGGTATGTGTTGGATGCAGGTGTTAGGGTCCCGAGCCATACGCCTTCCTTACCTGAGGGTGAAATACCACACCTCTGGGTGAGATGCAGCAACTCTGTGGTGACTGCACCCTCAGGGGCGCCACACACCTTTCTGCACAGTTTTGAAATGGCGACGAAGATGTTTAGTGCTGACGACGATGCCATTATCAGCATAACTATTCCGGTGATTTACATGCTGGAGCACACATTAAACAGAATTCAGAGTCAGGTGGTCGGACAAGAGGAGGTGGAGGAAGTAGAGGAGGAGTCGTATGCGGAAGGGATAACATCTCCAAGGTCCAGACGGTTGGCAGCACCAAGGAGGCAGGCATGGGAGGGTGGGGGAGAGGGATTAAACAGGGCGCATGGTAGCAGCCAAACTGTTGAGGAAGGTGCAGGAGCCGAGGAAGAAGTGGAGGATGAACTGGCGATGGGCATGGAAGACTCATCAGATGAGGGAGACCTTGATCACATTTCTGTTGTGCGAGGTTGGGGGGAGAGGGCAGAGGAAAGAAGCATGATTCTTACCTCGCTACCAACACAACAAGGACTTGGTCCTCCTGGATGCGCAAGACACATGAGTGCCTTCTTGCTGCACTACCTGCAACATGACCCTCAGATTGCAGAATTCGAAGTAATCTCGACTACTGGGTTGCCACACTCTTAGATCCCCGGTACAAAAGTAAATTTGCCGAAATAATTCCTGCCATAAAAAGGGATTGACGCATGCAGGAGTATCTGCAGACGCTGTTGCAGAATCTTACATGTGCTTTTCCACAAAACACCAGTGGTGCACGAAGTGAATCTCACAGTTCTAACTTGCCAACCGCGGGACTGTCGAGTCTTCATCACTCAAACCGTAACAGTAACACAGTATCTGCTGGTAACAGCAATTTTGTGAAATCGTTTCACCACTTTTTTAGACCATCCTTTGCAAGGCCACAGGAGACAAGAAGTATGACACATAGTCAATGCCTAGAGAGGATGGTGCAGGAGTATCTCCAAGTGAACATCGAAGCCATGACTGTGTCACTGGACCCTTGCTCATTTTGGTATTCCAATCTGGAAAAATGGCCGGAGCTCGCCACTCACGCCTTGGAGATCTTGTCATGCCCTGCAGCCAGTGTTCTCTCTGAACGTGTGTTCAGCGCTGCTGATGGTGTGCTGACAGATAAGCGCACGCGGCTGTCCACTGAGAATGTAGACAGACTCATGTTCATAAAGATGAACAAATCATGGATTCGCAAGGACTTTTCTAATCCTGTGTTATCCTTGGGAGGCTAAAAGCTTGAGGATTTGGTAATATCACCTCACCAACCGTTTTAAGCAACTGTGGGGCAATTGATGCCACTTAACCCTAGAACGCATGACCATAAAAATCTACACTTTCATATACCTGGGGCCTTTTAGGCCCGTGTGCAAATAACATTGAATAACTCAAACTCAAATGACAAACAACTATATACATGAAGAATACCTAGAGTTTCAAAATTCTAACTAAAGTAATCTTGCAGAAAATAGAAAACAATTAACAGGGCGGGACTGCGAGGCCCCAGGTATGCGTTCTAGGGTTAAGTGGTGTCTGTGCCACAATTTTGGGAAAAAATGGAAACTCTTTTTGGAGTCCCCTTGCTGTGTCTTACGTGACGTTGGCATCGTCAATTCCAGGTGGGTTGGGTCGCTCCCCCCCCCTTTTAACTGTAAGAAACTACATACACTATGGCTTGGGGTAACACAGATGATTGAGTCTGAAGAGCTGTTTACTCAGAGGTCTGCTCCAAATCTTCAGTGTCTGCTAGTCAGCGTAGAATTTTTAACTGCATCTAGCCTAGGCAATACTTTGGGCGTAGTAGCCCAGCTGCGAAGCAAGCTGCACCGCCTGTGTATCTAATAAGAATTTTTAAATGCATCTAGCCTAGGCAGACTGTGGGGACCCCCAACCAAACCCAGATGCTCAGCCCCCCTACCGCCCCCCTTTCCTTGACAATACAATAATGTAACTCTTACAACTGGATGGGTGAGGATCGGTCACAGCTTTATTAACTCTTTATACTCATTCCATTAGAAAGACATTTTATTTCTAAAATAATTCAGCTTGTTGCAGCATGCCCTGGGTTTCCACTCCAGCAACTTGGCCAACAAGTGTAACTCTCCAACATGTCCTTTCTATTTCCAGGCCACGGAGGATCCTGCATACTCGTATGCAGGACTCTGACCCCCACCCATCACTCTTAACGCTTGTTCCACTCCGTCCTGGAGTCCTGACAGGAATATGTCCAGTCCAATATCCATTAAGTGAACACCGTCGGGCCGTATGAGGCCTGCTTTATCTCCTTCCAGTTGTCGGTGTAGTACCACTACACCGCCTCTGTCTCTTCTAAATTTTGCCATCCGAATATTTATTACCCGCCTTGTCCGTTCGATGGCCGTGATGTCTCGCGCACCTTGCCATACCGCTATCGGCACAATCTCTGACCATACTATAGCTAGTTTTGTGAAAAATTCTCTGAAGCGCTCACTGTCTAGTTTCATTATTGCCATTAGTTATGCGCTCTTGTGATGACCTAGGTTGTTTCCCCCAGCCTGTATAACTAAGATGACCAGACATCTTGCCTCTCTCCCTACCTTGATTACCCCCATTAGTACCTGTGGCCATAGCAGGCCTCTAATACCTCTCCAGTTGAAATATGTGTTATGAAACTCTAATTTCCTCCCGCCTGGGCGGACTTTCGCCCTTTAATCTGCCCAATATATATACGAGTGGCCTATCACCCACACTGTTGGCTTAGCGTCACCTGTAAAAGAAACAAACCACGTTAGGATAACAAGTCCGGTCTTATGTATCTTGCCAAACACGTGGATCACCATCTCTCTATCCTCTGAACTTCCGTTTCTGACAGTCCTGCTCTTGCTGCTTCTGTGGCCGCACCTATGCGGAATGAGTGTGTCCCGTAATCTTTGGGGTGGTTCCCTGCCGATGTTATGTGTAGCACCCTGAGGATTCGGCTGCTACAGGGGTATTGCACCTCAACCCAGAGGTGTGATATTCCACTCCCGGGTAAGGATGGAGTGTGGACCTGAGCTCGGTAGGCTGCATGCACTACACACATCCCATTTCCGAGGAGCAGACCGACGGTACTCCCACTTAGAAATGTGCAGGTACGACCGAGTCTGTTCCTGGCTGGAGTGGGAGGGGGGTGGTACATCCCAAGTAGTGTAGGGGCAGATAGGGGGAGCAGCCTGGGTAAAGATAGGAGCTCATTGGGTGCTGGTCACCTGAGCTCACACATAGAGGGTGTATATAAGGTGGGCACCATCAAAGAACAGGGTCAGTCTGCTGTAGAGGAGGAGTGAGTCAGCCTTTTGCAAAGAGTCTGTTGGAGAGCAGAAGAGCAGAGCAGAGAAGCCTGAGCCAGAGTGAGAGAGGAGAAGAAAGAGAGACCCAGAGGGGGAAACAGAAGAAAGGACTCTAAGAACCCAAATCCAATCCACGGGTGAAGAGTCGGCATCAGGGTACCGGAACCCAAGCTGGTGGGGGCAAAAACACACCCCAGCCAGAGACCGGAGGCCGTGGGCAGCGTTTGCCACGGCCACCCACCACATCCACCACGAAGGCATACCACGTGGAGGGTCAGGGAACCCAAGGCCAAGGGTCTCCCAACAGAAGGCCCGAGGGAGCTGGACCTGGGTGGATCAATAGTGGGGACGGCCAGAGAAAGGACAGAAGGAGAGCTCAGGGTCACGCTCCGGACTCGCTTGGGGGTTGGCTGGATCCAGGACCTGGTGGATGCAGCACGGCTCGGGTGGTCACTTGAAGCTAGAGTGACCGGAACATCAGCAGTGAGTAAACACCCTTAACTGCATAACCCGACTCTGTCTTCCTTTAACACCTATGCTGCACCACCACAACCCCCATCCTCTGCACCTGACCCCCTGAGGCTATACCCCACCCGTTGGGGGTTATACCATCACAAGCTGCACCTACACCATCAGCCTCAGCGGACCCTGCTGCAGCGGCGGCCATAGTGACCGCAATACAACGGGTGGCGTAGTCGACAATAAAGAACTTAATAACATCTGTAGGACTGCCACATACAACTGAGTTTGACACCCTGGGCACGGACCGGGTCACAGCCACTCGGAAGACTACAACCCCCATCTGATCCGGCTCCGGATATTCCCCCTAAAAGAATATGGCCCAGGGGGCGCGTCATTATGCATTTATTAAATATAGCTTGGAACTGGTATCTTGATAATGGCGTCCCATCAATGTGTGATAGGAACAAATTACTTTGTGATCTGATGGTTAGATATGGTTTTACTATTGTTACCCGACTCAGTGTACCGTTTGTGGGTTGTAGAAGTACCCAAGTGCCCCTGCCCGCTGGAACCATTTTCGATTTGTGTATGCGTAGACGTATTGCATTATTGCCTATGACTACGTCCTGGTGTAATAAGCCTCCACTGGTGCTAATTTTGGATTGAGGGACTAATTCGCTTATGCATAGCGCCCCGAAGAAGGCGATCACAAATGCAGTAGACAGTAGTGTTGCTTCAAATTGTGAGTGTCATGTTAATGGTGTTAGGGATAAGATGTGAGAAATCAGTTTTAGTGACACGGGACGGGACGTCTACACTCCTGATTTGGCTGACCCCTTTTCCGCCCTTTTATGGATTGTCTGATGATGAATCTTTGTCACATCTCCCCAATTCAGTAGTTGGAAGTGAAATGCTACTCCGGTCAGACACCGCTGCGCTGATGCCCCTGATATGCCCCTCATCATTAGCTAGTGGAGAAATTCTATGGTGAATTGTGATCTGGCTTGTTCACATTGGTCAACCCGTCTGCCTGCTACTAGTCGTGTCCACTCTTCCCATGCCTTACCGTATGCTTGCCACGTCGACGGGGCAACTGACGCTCTGATTAATGGCATCAACTATTCGCCACTAGATCCCATAGGGAAGGTGGGCAACTGTTGTCCCGGGTGGGCATTGTGGAAGAGCTCTGTGAAAATCTGCCAATTGAATTGTTATAAAGCGTTAGTAGCAGCTTTAGACCCCTCAGCATAGTGGCTAGCGCGGACCCATACATTGTGTTTTAGGCACAGGAATTCTAGCCTGGGTAGTAGGCCTAGCACTGGGAGAGACGATGATGCCATCTTATTAATGCAGTGCGCTAAGCTGGTGTTTTTTGTTATGAAGCGTATATTTTTGTAAGCCAGGAGCGCGCCCCATATTTCTATTGCTACCACTATTGGGAAGAAAAATTATTTTTAGGGCTAGATGCAGCGAAAAATTATTATTAATTGAAAAGCTGGTGGAGCTTGGTATAGATGGCCTAATACAATGAGACCCACACACTGCTAGAAGGCCAAATATTTTTTCAGAGTTAGATGCAGAAAAAAATTATATTCAGTTTGCAACCTGATGGAGGTCAGTATAGATGGACTAATAGAACAAGTCCCACACACTGCTAGAAGGCCAAATATTTTTTCAGAGGTAGATGCAGACAAAAAATTATTTTGAATTTGCAACCTGATGGAGGTCAGTATAGATGACTAATAGAACAAGTCCCACACACTGCTAGAAGGCCAAATATTTTTTCAGAGGTAGATGCAGAAAAAAATTATATTCAGTTTGCAACCTGATGGAGGTCTGTATAGATGGATTAATAGAACAAGTCCAACACACAGCTAGAAGCCCAATATTTTTTCAGAGGTAGATGCAGAAAAAAATATATTCAGTTTGCAACCTGATGGAGGTCTGTATAGATGGATTAATAGAACAAGTCCCACACACAGCTAGAAGCCCAATATTTTTTCAGAGGTAGATGCAGAAAAAAATATGTTCAGTTTGCAACCTTATGGAGGTCAGTATAGATGGACTAATAGAACAAGTCCCACACACAGCTAGAAGCCCAAATATTTTTTCAGAGGTAGATGCAGAAAAAAATTATATTCAGTTTGCAACCTGATGGAGGTCAGTATAGATGGACTAATAGAACAAGTCCCACACACTGCTAGAAGGCCAAATATTTTTTCAGAGGTAGATGCAGAAAAAAATTATATTCAGTTAGCAACCTGATGGAGGTCTGTATAGATGGATTAATAGAACAAGTCCCACACACAGCTAGAAGCCCAATATTTTTTCAGAGGTAGATGCAGAAAAAAATATATTCAGTTTGCAACCTGATGGAGGTCTGTATAGATGGATTAATAGAACAAGTCCCACACACAGCTAGAAGCCCAATATTTTTTCAGAGGAAGATGCAGAAAAAAATATATTCAGTTTGCAACTTGATGGAGGTCTGTATAGATGGATTAATAGAACAAGTCCCACACACAGCTAGAAGCCCAATATTTTTTCAGAGGTAGATGCAGAAAAAAAAATATTCAGTTTGCAACCTGATGGAGGTCAGTATAGATGGACTAATACAACAAGTCCCACACACAGCTAGAAGCCCAATATTTTTTCAGAGGTAGATGCAGAAAAATATATATTCAGTTTGCAACCTGATGGAGGTCTGTATAGATGGATTAATAGAACAAGTCCCACACACAGCTAGAAGCCCAATATTTTTTCAGAGCTAGATGCAGAAAAAAATTATATTCAATTTGCAACCTGATGGAGGTCAGTATAGATGGACTAATAGAATGATGCTATGCCCAAAAGATTTTACTTCACTAGGTGCAGTAAAAAAATTGGTATTCTATACACAGGTGGTATATCTTGCAACACAGATAGGCTACTCCACTGACTAACACACTCTGCAATAGGCCAAAAAGGATTAGCTTTGCTAGATTCAGCCAAATGCTGTGAAAAAAACTTGCACAGCACTGGCACAGACCTGCCTGGCAAAAACTGATAGGAACTGATGTAACCTAGTCCTGAAAAGGACTCCAATTACAATTAGTCTTTACTCCCACAATCTATCTATTTAAGAGCACAGACCTGCCTGATAAAAGTCGTAGGAAATGCTGTAACCTAGTCCTTAAAAGGACTGCAATTACAACTATTCCCTACTCCCAAGCTATCTGTAGATTTGTGCGAAAATTGGCTTGAAATTAACAAGGTATAGCGCACACAGCAACAGCGGTGCCGTCTAACACGCAGCTGCAGCAGTGAGAAAATGGTGGCGACGGGGAAAATGGCTTGGTCTTATGGGGCAAGGACATGTGACATACACTGCCAATGACACATGCCCTTGCTTGTGTGAAAAAAAGCACTTCGCTCCGTGTGTGCGCTGCTGATAGGCTGACAGATTGCACCTCCCCACTGCAAATGCGGGAAAGAGATAAAAAAATGGAGATCTTCATTGTTCCTGCAGAGATCCATCCCCTGCCCCTCCCCCCACCCCACTGTACACTCAAACTGCGTATTAACATTAATTTTCATCATTACTGAGAAAAAATCCAGTTATGATTTTGGTGCACGAACAGTTATCGAACATAACCTCGAACAGCCGAAATTTTCTCAAATTGTTCGTGTTCGCCGAACGGCTCGAACACCGCCCAAAACAGCTCGAATTTGAGATTGGCGAACAGTTCGAGTAGAACAACGCTCATCTCTAGTGCTGAACACTTGACGGTCCCACGGTTGGCAAGTTGGAACTGTGAGATTCACTACGTGCACCACTGGTATTTTGTGGAAAAGCACATGTAAGATTCTGCAACAGTCTCTGCTGATACTCCTGCATGCGTGCATCCCTTTCTATGGCAGGAATAATTTCTGCAAATTTACTTTTGTACCGGGGATCTAACAGTGTGGCAACCCAGTAGTCAGGATTATTTCTAATTCTCACAATTCGAGGGTCATGTTGCAGGTAGTGCAGCAAGAAGGCACTCATGTGTGTTGCGCATCCAGGAGCACCAAGTCCCTGTTGTGTTGGTGGCGAGGTAACAATCATGCTTCCTTCCTCTGTCCTCTCCCCCCAACCTCGCACAACAGAAATGTGATCAAGGTCTCCCTCATCTGATGAGTCTTCCATCAGTTCGTCCTCCACTTCTTCCTGGGCTCCTGCACCTTCCTCACTAGTTTGGCTGCTACCATGCGCCCTGGTAAAACCATCTCCCCCACCCTCACATGCCTGCCGCCTTGGTGCTGCCGACCGTCTGGACCTTGCAGATGTTAGCCCTTCCGCATACAACTCCTCCTCCTCTACTTCCTCCACCTCCTCTTGTGCCACCACCTGACTCCGAATTCTGTTTAACATGTGCTCCAGCATGTAAATCACCGGAATAGTCATGCTGATAATGGCATCGTCAGCACTAAACATCTTCGTCGCCATTTCAAAACTGCGCAGAAGGGTGCATAGCTCCCTGATCTGAGACCACTCCTCCAGCGTGATTTGCCCCACCTCTGGATCTCGTTGGCCCAGGCTATACGTCAGAACGTATTGCACCAGGGTTTGTCGGTGCTGCCACAGTCGCTGCAACATGTGCAGAGTTGAATTCCACCAGGTAGGCACATCGCATTTTAGCCGGTGAAGTGGCAGGCCCAACGACTTCTGTAGAGATGTAAGTCGCTGAGCTGCGGGATGCGAACGGCGGAAGTGAGCACACAGCGACCATGCCCTCTGCAGAAGGCCATCTAGTCTGGGATAGTGGGCTAAAAACTGCTGGACAACCAGGTTCAACACGTGAGCCATACAAGGCACGTGTGTGACATTGCCCCGGCGAAGGGCCGCACCCAGGTTTGCAGCATTGTCGCACACGGCCTTCCCTGGTTTCAGGTCCAGTGGAGACAACCATTCATGAAATTGGTTCTCCAGAGCTGACCACAACTCCTCAGCTGTGTGACTCACATTTCCCAGACATTTCAATGTAAAAACCGCCTGATGACGTTGAGCCCTACTGCCAGCATAGTAAGGAGGTGTGCAGGATCCCTTCTGCGCAGTTAGAAAGCTTGTGGCATGACCAGACAGGCTTTGGGTGCAGGTGGAAGACCGAGAGGAGGTTGAGGAGGCAGAAGCAGTGGAGGAACTTTGACATAAAGAGGATTGACGCACAAGTCGTGTGGATGGCAAGACTTGGACAGCAGCCCCTTGTCCTGCTGTCACCATAGTTACCCAGTGCCCAGTCAGCGACATGTAACGCCCCTGTCCATGCCTACTCGTCCAAGTGTCTGTGGTGAAATGCACCCTGTCACACACAGAGTTTCTCAAAGAAGCGGTGATGTTGTGTGCGACATGCTGGTGGAGCGCAGGCACACCTTTCTTTGAGAAGTAGTGCCGACTGGGCATCTGGTACTGGGGCACTGCGACGGAGATAAGGTCTCGAAAATCCTCTGTGTCCACCAGGCGGAAAGGCAGCATTTCTGTAGCCAAGAGCTTGCAGATGGTGAAATTCAACCTCTTAGCTTTCTCATGGCTAGGAGGAAATGGTCTTTTACTTGTCCACATCTGAGGGACCGAGGGCTGGTTATTGTGCTTAGACGGGGTTGATAAGGGTGTCCCCGGCAAACTGCCGGTCTGTGAGGAAGATGCAGGCGGACATGTTAGGTTGCCTTGATCCAAAGGTGGTGCTATCGATGTCGGACAGCGCTCAACACCAGCTGGTGTTACCACCTCCAAAGAAAATGATGACCTGCCAATCACGCTGGCTGTTGCGGGTAAAGAGGTGGCAGGTCTGCGCCCCAAAACAGGTGTGACTGCTGTCCCCCCAGTCACAGAGGATGAAGAGGCCGCGGATGCACAAGATATGTCAGACGGTGGTTGGCCCGGCCGGCTAGGCCGCATTGTAGCACACTGAGCTTCCCACTGCAACTTATGCTTCATGTCCATGTGCCGGTTCATGCATGAAGTACTCAAACTATGTATTTTTTGGCCTCTACTTAGCTTTTGCTGACAAATGTTACAGATAACACGAGTTGGGTCATCTTTATCGATCTGAAAAAATGCCCAGGCTATGCAAGGCTTAGCACCCATGCGACCTGAAGAGCCACCACGACTTGTGGTGAGAGGCAGAGTTGTGTTTGAGGATGCAGTTGTTGACGTGCTTCGAGTACTACGTCTCTGTCCAGGAAGGCGCAACCTGACCTCGTCGTCACTAGCATCTTCCTCCACCTCCTCTGCTGACCTCATCTCTTGGCTGACTGTGGGTTGACAGTAAGTGGGATCTCCAACCTCATCATCATCACCCTGTGCGTTATCACACCCGTCGTCCTCAGAGCCAACCTGTTCCTGCCCTGACAAAAAACTAAAGTTGTCGCTCCAATCAGGTATTTGAGTTTTATCATCGTCTTCCTCATTGTCTCCACCAACAGGAGTTACAGTTTGGGAATGAGGGTCTACATTATGGTCAGAACCTTCTGCGTCTGGTCCTGGATCCGACTCATAAAGATTCTGGACATCAGTGCAGATCATTTCCTCGTCTGGATTCACAGAAGCGCTGTAGTCGACGTCTGATTCCCAGGCTATAGTATGAGTAAACAGCTCTGCAGACTCAACCATCTGTTCTACCTCATACTCAGACGGGCAGCTGGAGATTTGGGAGCTGTGAGGAAGCAAGTGCGATTGGGGTGACACCTTTGAGGACTGGAGTATTTGTGATGTTGAAGTTGATGTGGAGGAGAGCCCACTTAAAGGAGCACTTGATATCCGTTGAAGCACCTGCTGTTTTTGTGCCTCATCTGGAATTTGTAGCGATTGGCGTGGCCGTAAGAAAGGGATCTTATCACATTGTCCGCTAAAAGAAGTAGACATTTTAGTTTGGCTGGAAGATGGTCTTTCTTCTGCAGATGTTACTGTTGCTTTAACACCTACCCCACGGACACAACCTTTTTTCCCCTTCCCAACACGCCTATTCCCCTTTCCACCAGCAGCAGGCCTTTTTCCACTCATTTTGGTGGTTAACTAATTCACAACTCTGGAGTTGTTTGCACAAAAAAACAATGGATGGGAACCGAGCAGAGCTGAGTGGCCAAACTGTGGTATTAGGCCAAAACTATTGGCTGGGTTAGATGCAGAAAAAAATTATATTCAATTTGCAACCTGATGGAGGTCAGTATAGATGGACTAATAGAACAAGTCCCACACACAGCTACAAGCCCAATATTTTTTCAGAGGTAGATGCAGAAAAAAAATATATTCAGTTTGCAACCTGATGGAGGTCAGTATAGATGGACTAATAGAGAAAGTCCCACACACTGCTAGAAGGCCAAATATTTTTTCCGAGCTAGATGCAGACAAAAAATTATTTTGAATTTGCAACCTGATGGAGGTCAGTATAGGTGGACTAATAGAACAAGTCCCACACACTGCTAGAAGGCCAAATATTTTTTCAGAGCTAGATGCAGAAAAAAATTATATTCAGTTTGCAACCTGATGGAGGTCTATATAGATGGATTAATAGAACAAGTCCCACACACAGCTAGAAGCCCAAATATTTTTTCAGAGGTAGATGCAGATAAAAATTATATTCAATTTGCAACCTGATGGAGGTCAGTATAGATGGACTAATTGAACAAGTCCCACACACAGCTAGAAGCCCAAATATTTTTTCAGAGGTACTGTAGATGCAGATAAAAATTATTTTTAATTTGCAACCTGATGGAGGTCAGTATAGATGGACTAATACAACAAGTCCCACACACAGCTAGAAGCCCAAATATTTTTTCAGAGGTACTGTAGATGCAGATAAAAATTATTTTTAATTTGCAACCTGATGGAGGTCAGTATAGATGGACTAATAGAGAAAGTCCCACACACTGCTAGAAGGCCACATATTTTTTCAGAGGTAGATGCAGAAAAAAATATATTCAGTTTGCAACCTGATGGAGGTCTGTATAGATGGATTAATAGAACAAGTCCCACACACAGCTAGAAGCCCAATATTTTTTCAGAGGTAGATGCAGAAAAAAATATATTCAGTTTGCAACCTGATGGAGGTCTGTATAGATGGATTAATAGAACAAGTCCCACACACAGCTAGAAGCCCAATATTTTTTCAGTGGTAGATGCAGAAAAAATATATTCAGTTTGCAACCTGATGGAGGTCTGTATAGATGGATTAATAGAACAAGTCCCACACACAGCTAGAAGCCCAATATTTTTTCAGAGGTAGATGCAGAAAAAAATATATTCAGTTTGCAACCTGATGGAGGTCAGTATTGATGGACTAATACAACAATTCCCACACACAGCTAGAAGCCCAATATTTTTTCAGAGGTAGATGCAGAAAAAAATATATTCAGTTTGCAACCTGATGGAGGTCTGTATAGATGGATTAATAGAACAAGTCCCACACACAGCTAGAAGCCCAATATTTTTTCAGAGGTAGATGCAGAAAAAAATATATTCAGTTTGCAACCTGATGGAGGTCAGTATAGATGGACTAATACAACAAGTCCCACACACAGCTAGAAGCCCAATATTTTTTCAGAGCTAGATGCAGAAAAAAATTATATTCAATTTGCAACCTGATGGAGGTCAGTATAGATGGACTAATAGAATGATGCTATGCCCAAAAGATTTTACTTCACTAGGTGCAGTAAAAAAATTGGTATTCTATACACAGGTGGTATATCTTGCAACACAGATACGCTACTCCACTGACTAACACACTCTGCAATAGGCCAAAAAGGATTAGCTTTGCTAGATTCAGCCAAATGCTGTGAAAAAAACTTGCACAGCACTGGCACAGACCTGCCTGGCAAAAACTGATAGGAACTGATGTAACCTAGTCCTGAAAAGGACTCCAATTACAATTAGTCTTTACTCCCACAATCTATCTATTTAAGAGCACAGACCTGCCTGATAAAAGTCGTAGGAAATGCTGTAACCTAGTCCTTAAAAGGACTGCAATCACAACTATTCCCTACTCCCAAGCTATCTGTAGATTCGTGCGAAAATTGGCTTGAAATTAACAAGGTATAGCGCACACAGCAACAGCGGTGCCGTCTAACATGCAGCTGCAGCAGTGAGAAAATGGTGGTGACGGGGAAAATGGCTTGGTCTTATAGGGCAAGGACATGTGACATACACTGCCAATGACACATGCCCTTGCTTGTGTGAAAAAAAGCACTTCGCTCCGTGTGTGCGCTGCTGATAGGCTGACAGACTGCACCTCCCCACTGTAAATGCGGGAAAGAGAAAAAAAAATGGAGATCTTCATTGTTCCTGCAGAGATCCATCCCCTGCCCCTCCCCCCACCCCGCTGTACACTCAAACTGCGTATTAACATTAATTTTCATCATTACTGAGAAAAAATCCAGTTATGATTTTGGTGCACGAACAGTTATCGAACATAACCTCGAACAGCCGAATTTTTCTCAAATTGTTCGTGTTCGCCGAACGGCTCGAACACCACCCAAAACAGCTCGAATTTGAGATTGGCGAACAGTTCGAGTAGAACAACGCTCATCTCTACTCACTATCAGTCAGCAACATATATCACATATGTCTTCATCACCCTATGGGCAGCTCTATCAAGTCATAGCCCTTCATATTTCATCTTTAACATGTCTATATCTCCAGCTACTGGCAATTTATTCTCCATATTAAATCTGTCCATCTATATGGAGTTGCCCCAGTGATAATGTCTAAAAAAACAGATTATTTATGATCAGATTTGAACATCATTTGTATATTTCTGTGGCAAACTATTCAAAGAAAATATAAAGCAATATATGTTTGATGAGATCCAGAGCAACGGAAGGCACAATCAAATGCAATATATAGACTCCGGAGTAAACGATTTAGAATTCAATATCTATGATTTACTAAATAACTGGATCTCTTTTTGGAGCCAGTAGAAGAATTGTAATGCATAAATGTATGTATCATTTATACAATGAGAAGAAAAAAGGATTGACAATGCCGCATACAATTACACTGATTCATATTGATAGAAATTTATTAAAGGAATTCTGATAGCCCAAAATGACATTGCAAACTAAGCATATACAGTAGGAGCCATTTTTGACAAAGGGTTTATGCCAGATTATACAAATTTGCACAAAAATATGACACCATTTGGTATTTTAATGCTTATTCCAGCTAGCTTTGCCAAACAGGATGGAACGTGGACAAGACAAGGTGTGGCAGTGCTCGCCCTCCAAGTTAAAAAAAAGTGACACAATTTTAGTGTCTTTTGGCAGTTTGTCAAATTTGCATTACCTAGCGATTTTTTTCAATTGTGTTTACAATTTTTTTTCGATTTTTCTGTGTAATATGTAATAATAATGATAATAATAATAATATTGATAATGAAGGGTAATTTTTGATGATAGGTGCTATTTACGGTAAATGTCTTCTGAAATTATAAGTATGCTTTAATTTGGGTCCCTTTGGTTTGCATCGTAGACTTAACAGGCTCTTGAATATTTAAATTGTTATCTGGGACCTTATTTTTTTTCTCATTGGGCTAAGAAATTACAGGCAAGTAGTTGCTATCTACCTGCCTGTTCTGTCTGGCGCTAATCTCTGCTGGCTCAGCGCAGTCACGAACCACTCCTGACGGCAATTCTGCTGCTTAATTTGATGTCACGTCAACAGAGCAGCTTTTTTATTTCCGGACTGCTCTGTTAAAGGAGCGTCACTGCCGATGTCATGCTGATTGACAGTCAGCTCCCCGCAGTTAGACAGTGGGGAGCTGGATGTCAATCTGCATGACATCAGCTGTGATTTCCTATCAACAGATCAGCGCGAAAGAGAAGAAGCTGCTCTGTCACCATGACATCAACAGAACCAGCAGAATCACAGGTAGAAGCAGTCACTGACCAGTGGTCAGACCAGCAGGGATTGGTGCCAGGTAAAAAGGTAGGTAGTTAGCAACTTCATGCCTGTAAGTTATTAGCCCCCCCAAAAAACGAAAAGTCCCACACAACCTGATTAAGAAACATAGAAATCTGTCCCAAAAACCATGAAAAGATTTGAGCATCAGTTTCATATAAAGGATGAGAATAAGAGGATTGTCCAGGTAATGATCTCTTTTCTATCAGCAGTAGTAGGCAATAACTCAGAGTGCATTTTTTCTATACGGAATAAAGAAAACTGAATTTGTCTGCCCAGGATGTTACACTGCCAATTAATTCACTAGCCTACATAATAGAATGTGCAAATCAATTCGCCCTTCAATTTTCCAAATGTGAACCACAAACTTGTATAACAAATTTTCCAAAGTATAAAATTGAAATGAAATTAGTCTACTCTAATGGACACTCTCGCCCTTCTCTACAGGGCAGATATATATTGTACATACTAAAGATCCTTGGATCGACTATTAAGAATACGAAGAACAATACCAGTGATGTTTGTGACTCAGATTCTGGTTTCTGGTTCTCTGACTCATAGTTTTCAGATAAGAAAAAATTAATTATTTTTAAGAAACTTAGCAATCTAGAAGGACAATGAAGCTCATAAATTGTCAGGTTGGGTTCAATTAATCCTGGAGAAGCTTTCTCCATCCACGCAGAAAGTCGCTACTGTAAAGAAAAGGTTGTAATTTCTTTAAGTGCAGTGTTTGTGAGCCATGTTAGTTTTTAATAAGTGGCTCTTTTGTTACTCAATTAGGTTGTGATTTATTTGTGCGTTGTTGCAGAAGCGTTTTATATATAACGTTTAAAGCAGAGAACGAGAATCACACTCCCTGACATTTACAGATATCCTCATTAAAATAACAATAACATTTGGTATGGTATTTGTAAGTTGGGCATTGCAGATAAAAAAAATGTAATTATTATTTTTTCTGAACAGTCTTCAAATGCTTCCATAAATATATTGAAATAAATTACTTGTTAAAACTCCAATCTATAGGACAGTCTTTAAAGAGGTTGTCTGCAAACTTATGAATCTCCCCAGTGCAGACATTGTGCACTGCAGGGATTTGATGGTTTCAGACCCGGGAATGAAGGGTATTTATGTGTAGTAAGAAGTAACGATATCCCAGAAGAGCCTTTGCAGGATGTGCCATTAATGAGGAGAGACTGCCATGTGCTAGCAGATGAAATCAAGTGGAACCAAATTGTGCTGTAAGATTTGCAGGGGGAGCGACTTTGTGTGCTGGACCTGATCAGGTGACCCACAGGAAGGACTTCCTTGATATTAAAGCCCTGAGCGCCAAGTCGCAGGAGACTTTGGTGCCAAGAAAGCGCAAGGTGTAGATGTGCCCAGTAGAAGACGGTGCAGCCAGAGTGACAGGCCGCAGAAGGAAGCGTGTGGTGTGCCAACAGGGTGCTGGCTGCTTGCCAACAAGGTTCAGACGACTCCCGTTGAGACCCAGAGTTCAGACTGTGCCGGTCAAGACCAGGATCCGCGCCCTACGCCAGTTAAGCCTCGGAGACCAGATGTCGCCTATCAGGAGCCGAGGTCCAGTCCTTTCCACCCCAAAACCAAAAGACTTCTGCTGACAATCAAGCTGAGAAGCTCCGAGAGGAGACTGCGCCAGGAGAGGCACACCTGCGATTGCGGAGGAACAACTCGAGTGAGCAGAGCCGTCACTTCCAGCTATAACCTACGGTACCGGTATCGGCTGGGACTAAGACAACAGGTTGGGAAGGGGCCAGTTTGTGCATGGGAGGCTCAACGTGCTTCAATAGACTACATCTTGAGACTTGCGGCCTAGTGGGAAAAACCGGTGACCCCCCCACTAGGGCCAGAGTTGAAGAGAGAATTTACCTGGTTACTCCCACGACTGAGGGCACCACCTTTGTGAAAAGAACATTAACGTTATATAGTGAAAGACTTTGTTTGCTATTCCAAGCCTATTGTTAGTTGTTTTAAGGTTGATTTGCCTAGTTACTAGAGATGAGCGGTGTTCAACTCGAACTGTTCTCCAATCTCAAATTCGAGCTGTTTTGGGCGGTGTTCGAGCCGTTCAGCGAACACGAACAATTTGAAAAAAATTTGGCTATTCGAGGTTATGTTCGATAACTGTTCGTGCACCAATATCATAACTGGATTTTTTCTCAGTAATGCTGAAAATTAATGTTAATACGCAGTTTGAGTGTACAGCGGGGCGGGGGGAGGCGCAGGGGATGGATCTCTGCATAAATAATGAAGATCTCCATTTTTTTTTCTCTTTCCCGCATTTGCAGTGGGGAGGTGCAATCTGTCAGCCTATCAGCAGCGCACACACGGAGCGAACTGCTTTTTTTCACACAAGCAAGGGCATGTGTCATTGGCAGTGTATGTCACATGTCCTTGCCAAATAAGACCCAGCCATTTTCCCCGTCGCCACCATTTTCTCACTGCTGCAGCTGCATGTTAGACGGCACCGCTGTTGCTGTGTGCACTATACTTTCAGTGTTAATTTCAAGCCAATTTTCGCACAAATCTACAGATAGCTTGGGAGTAGGGAATAGTTGTAATTTCAGTCCTTTTGAGGGCTAGGTTACATCAGTTCCTATCACTTTTATCAGGCAGGTCTGTGCTCTTAAATAGATAGGTTGGGAGTAAAGACTTATTGTAATTGCAGTCCTTTTCAGGGCTAGGTTACATTAGTTCCTATCATTTTTTGCCAGGCATGTCTGTGCCAGTGCTGTGCAAGTTTTTTTCACAGCATTTTGCTAAATCTAGCAAAGCAAATCCTTTTTGGCTTCTTGCAGTGTGTGTTAGTCAGTGGAGTAGCCTATCTGTGTTGCAAGCTGCACCACCTGTGTATAGAATACAAATTTTTTTATTGCACCTAGTGAAGTAAAACCTTTTGGGCATAGCATCATTCTATTAGTCCATCTATACTAATCTCCACCAGGTTGCAATTTCAAAATAATTTTTATCTGCATCTAGCTCTGAAAAAATATTTGGGCTTGTAGCAGTGTGTGGGACTTGTTCTATTAGTCCATCTATACTAACCTCCACCAGGTTGCAAATTCAAAATAATTTTTATCTGCATCTAGCTCTGAAAAAATATTTGGGCTTGGGCTTGTAGCAGTGTGTGGGACTTGTTCTATAAGTTCATCTATAATAGCCTCCACCAGGTTGCAAATTCAAAATAATTTTTATCTGCATCTAGCTCTGACAAAATATTTGGGCTTGGGCTTGAAGCAGTGTGTGGGACTTGTTCTATTAGTCCATCTATACTAACCTCCACCAGGTTGAAAATTCAAAATAATTTTTATCTGCATCTAGCTCTGAAAAAATATTTGGGATTCGGCTTGTAGCAGTGTGTGGGACTTGTTCTATTAGTCCATCTATACTAACCTCCACCAGGTTGCAAATTCAAAATAATTTTTATCTGCATCTAGCTCTGAAAAAATATTTAGGCTTCGGCATGTAGCAGTGTGTGGGACTTGTTCTATTAGTCCATCTATACTAACCTCCACCAGGTTGCAAATTCAAAATAATTTTTATCTGCATCTAACCCAGCCAATAATTTTGGGCTAATACCACAGTTTGGCCACTCAACTCTGCTCGTTTCCCATCCATTGTTTTTTGTGCAAACAACTCCAGAGTTGTCAATTAGTTAACCACCAAAATGAGTGGAAAAAGCCCTGCTGTTGGTGGAAAAGGGAATAGGCTTGTTTGGAAGGGAAAAAAAGGTTGTGTCCGTGGGGTAGGTGTTAAAGCAACAGTAACATCTGCAGAAGAAAGACCATCTTCCAGCCAAACTAAGATGTCTACATCTTTTAGCGGACAATGTGATAAGATCCCTTTCTTATGGCCACGCCAATCGCTACAAATTCCAGATGAGGCACAAAAACAGCAGGTTCTTCAATGGATATCAAGTGCTCCTTTAAGTGGGCTCTCCTCCACCTCAACTTCAACATCACAAATACTCCAGTCCTCAGAGTTGTCACCCCAATCGCACTTGCTTCCTCACAGCTCCCAAGTCTCCAGCTGCCCATCTGAATATGGGGTAGAACAGATGGTTGAGTCTGCAGAGCTGTTTACTCATACTATAGCCTGGGAATCAGAGGTCGGCTCCAGAGCTTCTGTGAATCCAGACGAGGAAATGATCTGCACTGATGCCCAGAATCTTTATGAGTCGGATCCAGAACCAGACACAGAAGGTTCTGACCATAATGTAGACCCTCGTTCCCAAACTGTAACTCCTGTTGGTGGAGACAATGAGGAAGACGATGATGAGACTCAAATTCCTGATTGGAGCGACAACTTTAGTTTTTTGTCAGGGCAGGAATAGGTTTGCTCTGAGCACCACGGGTGTGATAACACACAGGGTGATGATGACGATGTTGGAGATCCCACTTACTGTCAACCCACAGTCAGCCAGTCGATGAGGTCTGCAGAGGAGTTGGAGGAGGATGCTAGTGACGACGAGGTCAGGTTGCGCCTTCCTGGACAGAGACGTAGTACTGGAAGCACGTCAACAACTGCATCCTCAAACACAACTCTGCCTCTGACCACAAGTCGTGGTGGCTCTTCTGGTCGCATGGGTGCTGAGCCTTGCATAGCCTGGGCATTTTTTCAGATTGATAAGGATGACCCAACTCGTGTTATCTGTAACATTTGTCAGCAAAAGCTAAGTGGAGGCCAAAAAATACATAGTTTGAGTACTTCATGCATGAACCGGAACATGGATATGAAGCATAAGTTGCAGTGGGAAGTTCACTGTGCTACAATGCGGCCTAGCCGGCCGGGCCAACCACCGTCTGCCCCATCTTGTGCATCTGCGGCCTCTTCATCCTCTGTGACTGGGAGGACAGCAGTCACACCTGTTTTGGGACGCAGACCTGCCACCTTTTTACCCGCAACAGCCAGCGTGATTGGCAGGTCATCATTTTCTTTGGAGGTGGAAACACCAGCTGGTGTTCAGCGCTGTCCGACATCGATAGCACCACCTTTGGATCAAGGCAACCTAACATGTCCGCCTGCATCTTCCTCACAGACTGGCAGTTTGCCGGGGACACCCTTCTCATCCCCGTCTAAGCACAACAGCCAGCCCTCGGTCCCTCAGATGTGGACAAGCAAAAGACCAGTTCCTCCTAGCCATGAGAAAGCTAAGAGGTTGAATTTCATCATCTGCAAGCTCTTGGCTACAGAAATGCTGCCTTTCCGCCTGGTGGACACAGAGGATTTTCGAGACCTTATGTCCGTCGCAGTGCCCCAGTACCAGATGCCCAGTCGGCACTACTTCTCAAAGAAAGGTGTGCCTGCGCTCCACCAGCATGTCGCACACAACATCACCGCTTCTTTGAGAAATTCTGTGTGTGACAGGGTGCATTTCACCACAGACACTTGGACGAGTAGGCATGGACAGGGGCGTTACATGTCGCTGACTGGGCACTGGGTAACTATGGTGACAGCAGGTCAAGGGGCTGCTGTCCAAGTCTTGCCGTCCCCACGAGTTGTGCATCAATCCTCTTTATCTCGAAGTTCCTCCACTGCTTCTGCCTCCTCAACCTCCTCTCGGTCCTCCACCTGCACCCAAAGCCTGTCTGGTCATGCCACAAGCTTTCTAACTGTGCAGAAGTGAACCTGCACACCTCCTTACTATGCTGGCAGCAGGGCTCAATGTCATCAGGCAGTTTTTACTTTGAAATGTCTGAGAAATGTGAGTCACACAGCTGAGGAGTTGTGGTCAGCTCTGGAGAACCAGTTTCATGAGTGGTTGTCTCCACTGGACCTGAAACCAGGGAAGGCCGTGTGCGACAATGCTGCAAACCTGGGTGCGGCCCTTCACCGGGGCAATGTCACACACGTGCCTTGAATTGCTCAAGTGTTGAGCCTGGTTGTCCAGCAATTTTTAGCCCACTATCCCGGACTAGATGGCCTTCTGCAGAGGGCACGGTCGCTGTGTTCTCACTTCCGCCATTCGCATCCCGCAGCTCAGCGACTTACATCTCTACAGAAGTCATTGGGCCTGCCACTTCACCGGCTAAAATGCGATGTGCCTACCCTGTGGAATTCAACTCTGCACATATTGCAGCGACTGTGGCAGCACCGACAAGCCCTGGTGCAATACTTTCTGACGTATAGCCTGGGCCAACGAGATCCAGAGGTGGGGCAAATCACGCTGGAGTAGTGGTCTCAGATCAGGGACCTATGCACCCTTCTGCACAGTTTTGAAATGGCGACGAAGATGTTTAATGCTGACGATGCCATTATCAGCATGACTATTCCGGTGATTTACATGCTGGAGCACATGTTAAACAGAATTCGGAGTCAGGTGGTGGCACAAGAGGAGGTGGAGGAAGTAGAGGAGGAGGAGTTGTATGCGGAAGGGCTAACATCTGCAAGGTCCAGACGGTCAGCAGCACCAAGGCGGCAGGCATGTGAGGGTGGGGGATATGGTTTTACCAGGGCGCATGGTAGCAGCTAAATTAGTGAGGAAGGTGCAGGAGCCCAGGAAGAAGTGGAGGACGAACTGATGGAAGACTCATCAGATGAGGGAGACCTTGATCACATTTCTGTTGTGCGAGGTTGGGGGGAGATGGCAGAGGAAGGAAGCATGATTGTTACCTCGCCACCAACACAACAGGGACTTGGTGCTCCTGGATGCGCAAGACACATGAGTGCCTTGTTGCTGCACTACCTGCAACATGACCCTCGAATTGTGAGAATTAGAAATAATCCTGACTAGTGTTGAGCCACCCCCGTAGTGTTCGAGTGCGGTTCGGTTCGTCGAACACCCGTGTGTTCGCCGAACTGTTCGTCGAACTGTTCATCGAACACCTTCGAATACCGTTAAAACCAATGGCAGGCAAACAAAAACACATAGAAACACATAGAAAACACCTTCAAAAATGTCCAAAAGCTGACAAACTGCTCAGAAGACATAACTAACACATGGAAAAGTGACAAGTACATATAGTCATGCGAAAAGAAAAGAGGTGGAGGAGTAAAAGGAGGGGGAGACACAGATATAGGCATGTCATGCCCTTCTAAAATCCAAAAAGTGAGAAGCCGACACATCCAGTCCGTTCCTGCCCGTGCCACCTCCGTGTCGCCGGGTTTGTGCCAGAGCCGCGGTGGACCCTGACGGCCAGCCCCCCTCTCCCAATACTGGTGCCTGTCCGCTGGTGGGTCGAGCGAGCCCCCCTGTGGTGGAGGCAGCTCTAAGCTTTTTAATTTAAATTGTCTCTCTAATTTGAATGAATACACTTTAAATGCTTTTACAAGGATCTTTTGGAGGGCAAGTTTCATGCCAGCAGCCGCGTAATTCCAGCTCCAGTAGTGTCCACTAAAGCTGCTGCAGTTAAAAAGCTTTAATAAGGATCGAGCTCGTCTGTCCACCGCAAGGCATCCTACCGCCAGTCCCAGCTCCTATGCCTTGGGGTGCCTCCTGATGCTCTTCACTGAGTATCCTGTGGTCCCGAAGCATTTCCTTTGAAAAAATTAAGTGTCCAAACTATAGGTGGTGTAGCTTGCTTAACAGCTGGGATAATCCACTGACTAGCAGACACTGCTACTAGGCACAAAGTATTTCCTGGGATAGATGCAGTTAAAAATTTGTAATTAGATACTCTTGTTGGATGCTAAGAAAGCATTCCATAGAGTCTCCTGGCACGCCATATATTATTCTCTTAAAAAGCTTGGGGTAGGGGTCTATGGGACCATTTTAAAGCCAAAATCACGGCCCTGTATCGCAATACGTCACCTAGGCTGAAGATAAATGGAACTGTAGCACCCTGAGGGCTCGGTTGCTACAGACGTATTGCACCTCACCCAGAGGTGTGATATCTCACTCTCAGGTAAGGATGGAGTGTGGATCAGGACCCGACACCTGCATGCATTACACCACATTGCCGTGGGGCAGGGCGACCAATATGCCCCTGAGAAGGGCACGACAGTTCCTGTCACTGGCTGGAGTGGGGGGAGGTAACACTGAGGAAGGGGAACCCTGTAGTGCAGGAGCAGGGAGGAAGCAGTTCCTGGGTGCATTGAGAAGGGAGTATAAAAGGTGGGCACCATCTTAGTTCAGTGCAGAGAAGTCTGAGCAGAAGTGACAGGGAGCAGGGGCTCTGCATGAGCTCTGCACCGGAGGCGGGCCTAGTAACAGAGGCCCAGGCCTGGAAGAGGGAGAAGGAAGGAAGACGAGTGGAGAAGGCTCCAGGAACGAGGAACGAAGGGATCCCAGGGGTGCAGATGGGCGAGTCGCCACCGCACGCCCGAATCCACCTGCGTGGAGGAGTCAGGCCAAAGGGTAAGACCGGTGCTCGAAACTAGTGGAGGCGGGAAACGACCCTCAGCTAGAAACAGGAGGCTGTGACATTTTATGTGGCGCAGCCCCTCGCTACACCCGCTAGGAAGGCACCACATAGGGTCAGGGAAACTGGCGCCAAGTTTACCAAGAGGAGGCCCGAGGAAGCCGGACAGAAGGGTTGGTAAGAAAGGCCAGACAAAGGACACACAAAGGGGGTCCTGTGAAGCGCTCCAAAGTAATCTGGGAGTTGTCTGAGCCCCTCACCTGGTGAGCACAGTACGACGTGGGCAGCCGTTACCTGCAGACGTGGTCTGGATAATAAGAACTGTGACTAAAGGCCCTGGACTGCATCACTGACTCCGTGTCTTTACTGCAGCTGCCCTGCACCATCACCCCCATCCTCCGCATACACTGCCCTGAGGCTATACTCCTCCCGTGGGGAGTTATGCTACGCTCTGCTGCACCCACAACACCAGCCTCAGTGGTCTGCCCTGCAGCGGCGGTTCACTCTGACCGCAATCCACGGGTGGCGTAGTCGGACATTTAAACATCAAAACCACATAAATAGTTCCGCCACTGGTTTGACCGCCCTGAGCCATAGAACCGGGTCGCCGCCATGGAGACTACAACCACCAGCATCCACCAAAAAGGGTCCGGCTCCGGGTGTCCCAAGGCCCAGGGGGCGCGTCAGAACATTTTCATCACCTTTCATAATCACCAATGGGACAAGGCAGGGATGTCCTCTGTCCCCTCTCTTATACATCCTAGTGATGGAGCACCTGCTCTCATCAATTCGCCATAACCCCAATATTAGGTGGATTGAGGTGGGAGGCACCGAGTACAAGTGCTCTCTATTTGCTGATGATGTCCTAGTATATATCACTCAATCACATATATCCATCCATGCTGTTATGGCTGAAATAGATCACTTTGTTACATGGTCAAATTTTAAAATCAATGCAGCGAAGTCTGAGGCCCTCGATGTCTCCCTCCCCAAATCCATACAGGATTCCATCCAGTCCAACTTTCCCTTTGCCTGGCCCTCACAGGGTATCAAATACTTAGGAATTCGTATTCATAGAGACCTCTCCCGTCTATGTTATCTTAATTTTGGGCCCTTTATTGAATAACTCCATACAGACCACGGTTGACAAGTTAGAACTGTAAGATTCACTACTTGAACCACTGGTGTTTTGTGGAAAAGCACATGTACACTGTGTTCCAAATTAGTATGCAAAAAGTGTTCAGGAGTGATAAGGGAAGAATTTGTTTGTTTGTCAGTTAAACTCATTGATGGTGATGTGTGTCAGAGCTCTTTATATCACTGTAAGCAATTGCAGACACCTGTGCTAATTAGTTTGGCAGGTGTGTCCAATGAAAGGCAAGACTACTTAAGAAGGCTGTCCCACATTATTAAGCAGCCTACATTTTCTGCCAAAATGGGATAGAAAAAGGATGTGTCGGCTGCTGAGAAGCAACAAATTGTGGAGTGTTTAGGTCAAGGCATGACTACAATCAACATTGTGCGATGATCAGAATGAAGAGTCTTGGCAATCAAGAAGTATGTAGCTGATTCACAGAACACACGTGTGCGTGCTGATAAGGGCAAATTGAGGACTCTTTCCTACAGGCAATTACGTCAGGTTAAAAGAGCAGCGGCAAAAAAGCCTTGTCATAGCAGCAGACAGGTTTTTGAAGCTGCTGGTGCCTCCAATGTCCCCCGAACAACAAGATGCATGGTCCTTCAGAGGTTTGCAGCTGTGCGTACGCCATCCTGTCGACCTCCTCTATCCACTACACACAAGCAGAAACGGCTCCAGTGGGCCAAACATTACATGAAGACTGAATTCAAAACTGTTTTGTTCACGGATGAGTGCCGTGCAATGCTCGATGGTCCAGATGGATGGAGTGGAGAATGGCTGGTTGATGGGCACCCCACGCAAACACGGCTACAGCGCCAACAAGGAGGAGGTGGAGTAATGTTTTGGGCTGGAATCATGGGGAGAGAGATTGTGGGCCCCTTTAGGATCCCTGAAGGGGTAAAGATGAACTCCATAATGTATGTGGAATTTCTCAAACAGCACTTCCTGCCATCGTTCAAGAAGAAGAACCGTGTATTCCACAGCAAGATAATTTTCATGCGTGATAATGCACCGTCTCATGCTGCACATAACACATCTGCATCTCTGGCTGATATGGGCATAAAAGGGGACAAACTTATGGTGTGACCCCCATGCTCCCCTGACCTCTACCCCATTCAGAACCTCTGGAGCATCATCAAAAGGAGTGTCTATGATGGCGGGAGGCAGTTCACATCTAAGCAACAGCTCTGGGAGGGTATTCTGTCCTCATGCAAAACAATTGAAGCAGAAACCATCCAAAACCTGACAAATTCAATGGACGAGAGAGTTCAGATGCTCATTTCGAACAAGGGGTCCTATGTGCAAATGTAACATCACCTAGAATAAAGTTTTGAGTTGAAAACTGTTTGATTTCAGTTTCTAATAACCTGTTAATGCTTATAATTTCAAAAATGACCATTTTTTTAGTCTTCATTAAAATTAAAAGGTTGATCGAAGAGTGTGGGGGATCTAAGAGTGTGGCAACCCAGTAGTCAGGATTACTTCGAATTCTGACAATCTGAGGGTCATGTTGCAGGTAGTGCAGCAAGAAAGCACTTATGTGTCTTGCGCATCTCGGAGCCCCAAAATTATTTTCCGGGCTAGATGCAGCTAAAAATTATTATTAATTTGAAATCTGGTGGAACTTAGTATAGATGGCCTAATAGAATCAGTACTGCACATTGCTACAAAGCCCAAATTATTTTCCAGCCAAGATACAGATAAACATGATTAATAATTTCAAATCTGGTGGAGCTTAGTATAGATGGCCTAATAGAATCAGTGCTGCACACTTCTACAAAGCCCAAATTATTTTCCAGCCAAGATACAGATAAACATGATTAGTAATTTTAAATCTGGTGGAGCTTAGTATAGATGGCCTAATAGAATCAGTACTGCACACTGCTACAAAGCCCAAATTATTTTCCAGCCAAGATACAGATAAACATGATTAGTAATTTTATATCTGGTGGAGCTTAGTATAGATGGCCTAATAGAATCAGTACTGCACACTGCTACAAAGCCCAAATTATTTTCCAGCCAAGATACAGATAAACATGATTAGTAATTTGAAAGCTTAAAACGGTTGGTGAGGTGATTTTAACCAATCATCAAGCTTTTACTCTCCCCAGGATGACACAGGGGTAGAAAAGTCATTTCGGATCCATGATTTGTTCATCTTTATGAACGTGAGTCTGTCTACATTATCAGTGGAGAGCCGCGTGCACTTATCTGTCAGCACACCACCAGCAGCGCTGAACACACGTTCAAACAGAACACTGGCTGCGGGGCATGACAAGATCTCCAAGGCGTAAGTGGCTAGCTCCGGCCATTTATCCAGATTGGAAGCCCAAAAAGAGCAAGGGTCCAGTTACACAGTCATGGCTTCAATGTTTACTTGGAGATACTCCTGTACCATCGTCTCTAGGCGTTGACTATTTGTCAGACTTCTTGTCTCCTGTGGCCTTGCAAAGGATGGGCTAAAAAAGTGGTGAAATGATTCCGCAAAATTGATGTTACCAGCAGATACTGTGTTTCTGTTACAGTTTGAGTGCTGAACACTCGACGGTCCCACGGTTGGCAAGTTGGAACTGTGAGATTCACTACATGCACCACTGGTGTTTTGTGGAAAAGCACATGTAAGATTCTGCAACAGTCTCTGCTGATACTCCTGCATGCGTGCATCCCTTTTTATGGCAGGAATAATTTCTGCAAATTTACTTTTGTACCGGGGATCTAACAGTGTGGCAACCCAGTAGTCAGGATTATTTCTAATTCTCACAATTTGAGGGTCATGTTGCAGGTAGTGCAGCAACAAGGCACTCATGTGTCTTGCGCATCCAGGAGCACCAAGTCCCTGTTGTGTTGGTGGCGAGGTAACAATCATGCTTCCTTCCTCTGTCCTCTCCCCCCAACCTCGCACAACAGAAATGTGATCAAGGTCTCCCTCATCTGATGAGTCTTCCATCAGTTCGTCCTCCACTTCTTCCTGGGCTCCTGCACCTTCCTCACTAGTTTAGCTGCTACCATGCGCCCTGGTAAAACCATATCCCCCACCCTCACATGCCTGCCGCCTTGGTGCTGCTGACCGTCTGGACCTTGCAGATGTTAGCCCTTCCGCATACAACTCCTCCTCCTCTACTTCCTCCACCTCCAGAAGGGTGCATAGGTCCCTGATCTGAGACCACTCCTCCAGCGTGATTTGCCCCACCTCTGGATCTCGTTGGCCCAGGCTATACGTCAGAACGTATTGCACCAGGGCTTGTCAGTGCTGCCACAGTCGATGCAACATGTGCAGAGTTGAATTCCACCGGGTAGGCACATCGCATTTTAGCCGGTGAAGAGGCAGGCTCAACGACTTCTGTAGAGATGTAAGTCGCTGAGCTGCGGGATGCAAACGGCGGAAGTGAGCACACAGCGACCGTGCCCTCTGCAGAAGGCCATCTAGTCCGGGATAGTGGGCTAAAAATTGCTGGACAACCAGGTTCAACACGTGAGCTATTCAAGGCACGTGTGTGACATTGCCCCGGCGAAGGGCCGCACCCAGGTTTGCAGCATTGTCGCACACGGCCTTCCCTGGTTTCAGGTCCAGTGGAGACAATCATTCATGAAATTTTTTCTCCAGAGCTGACCACAACTCCTCAGCTGTGTGACTCACATTTCCCAGACATTTCAAAGTAAAAACCGCCTGATGACGTTGAGCCCTACTGCCAGCATAGTAAGGAGGTGTGCAGGATCCCTTCTGCGCAGTTATAAAGCTTGTGGCATGACCAGACAGGCTTTGGGTGCAGGTGGAGGACCGAGAGGAGGTTGAGGAGGCAGAAGCAGTGGAGTAACTTTGAGATAAAGAGGATTGACGCACAACTCGTAGGAACGGCAAGACTTGGACAGCAGCCCCTTGACCTGCTGTCACCATAGTTACCCAGTGCCCAGTCAGCGACATGTAACGCCCCTGTCCATGCCTACTCGTCAATGTGTCTGTGGTGAAATGCACCCTGTCACACACAGTTTCTCAAAGAAGCGGTGATGTTGTGTGCGACATGCTGGTGGAGCGCAGGCACAACTTTCTTTGAGAAGTAGTGCCGACTGGGCATCTGGTACTGGGGCACTGCGACGGACATAAGGTCTCGAAAATCCTCTGTGTCCACCAGGCGGAAAGGCAGCATTTCTGTAGCCAAGAGCTTGCAGATGGTGAAATTCAACCTCTTAGATTTCTCATGGTTAGGAGGAAATGGTCTTTTACTTGTCCACATCTCAGGGACCGAGGTCTGGCTGTTGTGCTTAGACGGGGTTGATAATGGTGTCCCCGGCAAACTGCCGGTCTGTGAGGTAGATGCAGGCGGACATGTTAGGTTGCCTTGATCCAAAGGTGGTGCTATCGATGTCGTACAGCGCTCAACACCAGCTGGTGTTACCACCTCCAAAGAAAATGATGACCTGCCAATCACGCTGGCTGTTGCGGGTAAAGAGGTGGCAGGTCTGCGTCCCAAAACAGGTGTGACTGCTGTCCCCCCCCAGTCACAGAGGATGAAGAGGCCGCAGATGCACAAGATGTGGCAGACGGCGGTTGGCCCGGCTGGCTAGGCCGCATTGTAGCACAGTGAGCTTCCCACTGCAACTTATGCTTCATGTCCATGTGCCGGTTCATGCATGAAATACTCAAACTATGTATTTATTGGCCTCTACTTAGCTTTTGCTGACAAATGTTACAGATAACACAAGTTGGGTCATCTTTATCGATCTGAAAAAATGCCCATGCTATGCAAGGCTTAGCACCCATGCGACCTGAAGAGCCACCACGACTTGTGGTGAGAGGCAGAGTTGTGTTTGAGGATGCAGTTGTTGACGTGCTTCCAGTACTACGTCTCTGTCCAGGAAGGCACAACCTGACCTCGTCGTCACTAGCATTCTCCTCCACCTCCTCTGCTGACCTCATCTCTTGGCTGACTGTGGGTTGACAGTAAATGGGATCTCCAACCTCATCATCATCACCCTGTGTGTTATCACACCCGTCGTCCTCAGAGCCAACCTGTTCCTGCCCTGACTAAATACTAAAGTTGTCGCTCCAATCAGGTATTTGAGTCTCATCATCGTCTTCCTCATTGTCTTCACCAACAGGAGTTACAGTTTGGGAATGAGGGTCTACATTATGGTCAGAACCTTCTGCGTCTGGTCCTGGATCCTACTCATAAAGATTCTGGGCATCTGTGCAGTTCATTTCCTCGTCTGGATTCACAGAAGTGCTGGAGCCGACCTCTGATTCCCAGGCTATAGTATGAGTAAACAGCTCTGCAGACTCAACTATCTGTTCTAACTCATACTCAGACGGGCAGCTGCAGATTTGGGAGCTGTGAGGAAGCAAGTGCGATTGGGGTGACACATCTGAGGACTGGAGTATTTGTGATGTTGAAGTTGATGTGGAGGAGAGCCCACTTAAAGGAGCACTTGATATCCGTTGAAGCATCTGCTGTTTTTGTGCCTCATCTGGAATTTGTAGCGATTGGCGTGGCCGTAAGAAAGGGATCTTATCACATTGTCCGCTAAAAGAAGTAGACATTTTAGTTTGGCTGGAAGATGGTCTTTCTTCTGCAGATGTTACTGTTGCTTTAACACCTACCCCACGGACACAACCTTTTTTCCCCTTCCCAACACGCCTATTCCCCTTTCCACCAGCAGCAGGCCTTTTTCCACTCATTTAGGTGGTTAACTAATTCACAACTCTGGAGTTGTTTGTACAAAAAAAAATGGATGGGAACCGAGCAGAGCTGAGTGGTCAAACTGTGGTATTAGGCCAAAACTTTTGGCTGGGTTAGATGCAGAAAAAAATTATATTCAATTTGCAACCTGATGGAGGTCAGTATAGATGGACTAATAGAACAAGTCCCACACACTGCTAGAAGCCCAAATATTTTTTCAGAGCTAGATGCAGAAAAAAATATTTTTAATTTGCAACCTGATGGAGGTCAGTATAGATGGACTAATAGACCAAGTCCCACACACTGCTAGAAGCCCAAATATTTTTTCAGAGCTAGATGCAGAAAAAAATTATATTCAATTTGCAACCTGATGGAGGTCAGTATAGATGGACTAATAGAACAAGTCCCACACACTGCTAGAAGACCAAATATTTTTTCTGAGCTGGATGCAGAAATTTTTTTTATTCAATTTGCAACCTGATGGAGGTCAGTATAGATGGACTAATAGAATGATGCTATGCCCAAAAGGTTTTACTTCACTAGGTGCAGTAAAAAAATTGGTATTCTATACACAGGTGGTGTAGCTTGCAACACAGATAGGCTACTCCACTGACTAACACACTCTGCAATATGCCAAAAAGGATTAGCTTTGCTAGATTTAGCCAAATGCTGTGAAAAAAACTTGCACAGCACTGGCACAGACCTGCCTGGCAAAAACTGATAGGAACTGATGTAACTTAGTCCTGAAAAGGACTGCAATTACAATTAGTCTTTACTCCCAACCTATCTATTTAAGAGCACAGACCTGCCTGATAAAAGTTGTAGGAAATGCTGTAACCTAGTCCTTAAAAGGACTGCAATCACAACTATTCCCTACTCCCAAGCTATCTGTAGATTTGTGCGAAAATTGACTTGAAATTAACAAGGTATAGCGCACACAGCAACAGCGGTGCCGTCTAACATGCAGCTGCAGCAGTGAGAAAATGGTGGCGACGGGGAAAATGGCTGGGTCTCATAGGGCAAGGACATGTGACATGCACTGCCAATGACACATGCCCTTGCTTGTGTGAAAAAAAGCACTTCACTCCATGTGTGCACTGCTGTTAGGCTGACAGATTGCACCTCCCCACTGTAAATGCGGGAAAGAGAAAAAAAAATGGAGATCTTCATTATTCCTGCAGAGATCCATACCCTGCCCCTCCCCCCGCCCCGCTATACACTCAAACTGCGTATTAACATTAATTTTCATCAGTACGGAGAAAAAATCCAGTTATGATTTTGGTGCACGAACAGTTATCGAACATAACCTCGAACAGCCAAATTTTTTTCAAATCATTCGTGTTCGCCGAACGGCTCGAACACCGCCCAAAACAGCTCGAATTTGAGATTGGCGAACAGTACGAGTCGAACAAGGCTCATCTCTAATCCTGACTACTGGGTTGCCACACTGTTAGATCCCCGGTACAAAAGTAAATTTGCAGAAATTATTCCTGCCATAGAAAGAGATGCACGCATGCTGGAGTATCAGCAGAGACTGTTGCAGAATCTTACATGTGCTTTTCCACAAAACACTAGTGGTGCACGTAGTGAATCTCACAGTTCCAACTTGCCATCCGTAGGACCGTCGAGTGTTCAGCACTCAAAACGTAACAGAAACACAGTATTTGCTGGTAACATCAATTTTGCGGAATCATTTCACCACTTTTCATGCCCATCCTTTGCAAGGCCACAGGAGACAAGAAATCTGACACATAGTCAACGCCTACAGACGATGGTACGGGAGTATCTCCAAGTAAACATTGAAGCCATGACTGTGTCACTGGACCCTTGCTCTTTTTGGGCTTCCAATCTGGATAAATGGCCGGAGCTCGCCACTTACGCCTTGGAGATCTTGTCATGCCCCACAGCCAGCGTTCTGTCTGAACGTGTGTTCAGCGCTGCTGGTGGTGTGCTGACAGATAAGCGCACGCCGCTCTCCACTGATAATGTAGACAGACTCACGTTCATAAAGATGAACAAATCATGGATCCGAAATGACTTTTCTACCCCTGTGTCATCCTGGGGAGAGTAAAAGTATGATGATTTGTTAAAATCACCTCACCAACCATTTTAAGCTTTCAAATTACTAATCATGTTTATCTGTATCTTGACTGTAAAATAATTTGGGCCTTGTAGCAGTGTGCAGTACTTATTCTATTAGGCCATCTATACTAAACTCCACCAGATTTAAAATTACTAATCATGTTTATCGGTATCTTGGCTGGAAAATAATTTGGGCCTAGTAGCAGTGTGCAGTTCTGATTCTATTAGGCCATCTATACTAAACTCCACCAGATTTAAAATTACTAATCATGTTTATCTGTATCTTGGCTGGAAAATAATTTGGGCATTGTAGCAGTTTGCAGTACTGATTTTATTAGGCTATCTATACTAAACTCCACCAGATTTAAAATTACTAATCATGTTTATCTGTATCTTGGCTGGAAAATAATTTGGGCCTTGTAGCAGTTTGCAGTACTGATTCTATTAGGCCATCTATACTAAGCTCCACCAGCTTTCAAATTAATAATAATTTTTAGCTGCATCTAGCCCGGAAAATAATTTTGGGGCTCCGAGATGCGCAAGACACATAAGTGCCTTCTTGCTGCTACTACCTGCAACATGACCCTCAGATTGTCAGAATTCGAAATAATCCTGACTACTGGGTTGCCACACTCTTAGATCCCCCACACTCTTCGATCAACCTTTTAATTTTAATAAAGAACAAAAAAATGGTCATTTTTGAAATTATAAGCATTAGCAGGTTATTAGAAACTGAAATCAAACAGTTTTCAACTCAAAACTTTATTTTAGGTGATGTTACATTTGCACATAGGACCCCTTGTTCGAAAGGAGCTTCTGAACTCTCTCGTCCATTGAATTTGTCAGGTTTTGGATGGTTTCTGCTTCAATTGTTTTGCATGAGGACAGAATACCCTCCCAGAGCTGTTGCTTAGATGTGAACTGCCTCCCGCCATCATAGACACTCCTTTTGATGATGCTCCAGAGGTTCTCAATGGGGTTGAGGTCAGGGGAGCATGGGGGTCACACCATAAGTTTGTCCCCTTTTATGCCCATATCAGCCAGAGATGCAGATGTGTTATGTGCAGCATGAGACGGTGCATTATCATGCATGAAAATGATCTTGCTGCGGAATACACGGTTCTACTTCTTGAACCATGGCATGAAGTGCTGTTTGAGAAACTCCACATACATTATGGAGTTCATCTTTACCCCTTCAGGGATCCTAAAGGGACCGACAATCTCTCTCCCCATGATTCCAGCCCAAAACATTACTCCACCTCCTCCTTGTTGGCGCCATAGCCATGTTTGCATGGGGTGTCCATCAACCAGCCATCCTCCACTCCAACTATCTGGACCATCGAGTGTTGCACGGCACTCATAGGTGAACAAAACAGTTTTGAAGTCAGTCTTCATGTATTTTTTGGCCCACTGGAGCCGTTTCTGCTTGTGTGCAGTGGATAGAGGAGGTCGACAGGATGGCTTACGCACAGCTGCAAGCCTCTGATGGACCCTGCATCTTGTTGTTCGGGGGACGTTGGAGGCACCAGCAGCTTCAAAAACTTGTCTGCTGCTTTGACAAGGCTTTTGTGCCGCTGCTCTTTTAACCTGACGTAATTGCCTGTAGGAAAGAGTTCTCAATTTTCCTTTATCAGCACGCACATGTGTGCACTGTGAATTAGCTACATACTTCTTGTTTGTGCGATGATCAGGTTGAAGTGTCTTGGCAATGTTGATTGTAGTCATGCCTTGAGCTAAACACTCCACAATTTGTTGCTTCTCAGCAGCCGACACATCCTTTTTCTTTCCCATTTTGGCAGAAAATGTAGGCTGCTTAATAATGTGGGACACCCTTCTTAAGTAGTCTTGACTTTCATTGGACACACCTGCCAAACTAATTAGCACAGGTGTCTGCAATTGCTTACAGTGATATAAAGAGCCCTGACACACATCACCACCAATGAGTTTAACTGACTAACAAAAAAATTCTTACCTTATCACTCCTGAACACTTTTTGCATAATAATTTGGAACACAGTGTACATGTGCTTTTCCACAAAACACCAGTGGTTCACGTAGTGAATCTTACAGTTCTAACTTGCCAACCGTGGTCTGTATGGAGTTGTTCAATAAAGGGCCCAAAATTAAGATAACATAGATGGGAGAGGTCTCTATGAATAGGAATTCCTAAGTATTTGATACCCTGTGAGGGCCAGGCAAAGGGAAAGTTGGACTGGATGGAATCCTATATGGATTTGGGGAGGGAGACATCGAGGGCCTCAGACTTCGCTGCATTGATTTTAAAATTTGACCATGTAACAAAGTGATCTATTTCAGCCATAACAGCAGGGATGGATATATGTGATTGAGTGATATATACTAGGACATCATCAGCAAATAGAGAGCACTTGTACTCGGTGCCTCCCACCTCAATCCACCTAATATTGGGATTATGGCGAATTGATGAGAGCAGGTGCTCCATCACTAGGATGTATAAGAGAGGGGACAGAGGACATCCCTGCCTTGTCCCATTGGTGATTATGAAAGGTGATGAAAATGTTCCATTTATCTTCAGCCTAGGTGACGTATTGCGATACAGGGCCGTGAATTTGGCTATAAAAGGGTCCCCTAGAACCCTACCCCAAGCTTTTTAAGAGAATAATATATGGCGTGCCAGGAGACTCTATGGAATGCTTTCTCAGCATCCAGCGAGAGTTTCTAATTACAAATTTTTAACTGCATCTAGCCCAGGAAATACTTTGTGCCTAGTAGCAGTGTCTGCTAGTCAGCGGATTATCCCAGCTGTTAAGCAAGCTACACCTTCTGTAGTTTGGACACTTAATTTTTTCAAAGGAAATGGTTCGTGCCCCCGGGACACTCAGTGAAGAGCATCGGGGAGGCACCCCAAGGCACAGGGGCTGGGACTGGCGGTAGGACGCCTTGCGGTGGACCGCCAAGTTCGATCCTTATAAAAGCTTTTTAACTGCAGCAGCTTTAGTGGATGCTACTGGAGCTTGAATTACTGCTGCTGCTGACATGAGACTTGCCCTTCAATAGATCCTTGTAAAAGGATTTAAAGTGTACTCATTCAAATTAGAGAGACAATTTAAATTAAAAAGATTAGACATGCATCCACTGCAGGGGAGCTCGCTCGACCCACCAGCGGACAGGCACCAGTATTGGGAGAGGGGGGCTGGCCGTCAGGGTCCACCGCGGCTCTGGCACAAACCCGGCGACACGGAGGTCGCACGGGCAGGAACCGACTGGCCGCGTCGGCTTCGCACTTTTTTGGTTTTAGAAGGGCATGACATGCCTATATCTGTGTCTCCCCCTCCTTTTACTCCTCCACCTCTTTTCTTTTTGCATGACTATATGTACTTGTCACTTTTCCATGTGTTAGTTGTGTCTTCTGAGCAGTTTGTCAGCTTTTGGACACCTTTGAAGGTGTTTTCTATGTGTTTATATGTGTTTTTGTTTGCCTGCCATTGGTTTTAACGGTGTTCGAAGGTGTTCGACGAACAGTTCGGAGAACATACGGGTGTTCGACGAACCGAACCGAACTCGAACACTACGGGGTGGCTCAACACTACTAGTTACTAACACTAATTGTTTAAAATTGCTTTAAATCACTGTATGAAACTATGCTTTTCATCCCGACATCTGCATTACTTTTGAAGTAGTCAGCAGAATGCAACATTCAGACACAGAGATGGTGGACCAGTCCATGAACGAGCACGGCAGGGGACATATACCCTTGTGAGCTATGCTCAGCAATATTTCCAAGTTCACGAGGAGCAGCGTGTCGTTGTAGGACTGGGTAGAGAGGCTGAGAACCATGCTGCACATGTATCCCCTGAACCCTTCTGTTGAGGCCGAGTTAGCTCTCCAGGCCTGGCAGACGGTTATGTACCACTCACCTACGGACTCTAAGACTGTGGATAAGGTGATAAAAATCTTGGAAGACATGCTCGATTATGCCACGGACCTAGCGCACCTCCACGTGTTGTTGTTTCACTGAGTTAAAGGGGAAAGTTAGACCGTAGCTCAGTATGTTTATGAACTGCAGGAAGTGACGGTCCATATAACGAAAAAGACCCAAAATGGGCACCGAGGTCTTTGTCCATTAGATGAACTGATGCAGAACCAACTGGTTGCGGACTGAGGGTTCCCTCCCTGAGGCAGGTTTTAAAGGAGCACCTACGCCTGAATCTCGATGTACAATTTGAGCGAATAGAGGGAGAAGAAATATTCTCTGGATTATTGGTTGCCCACACCCTGGCCACCATGCGACAAGAACGAGTACCTGTACGTTGTATAAACTTGAGTGGAGAAAGTTTATAGTTGACGACCCGACAAGCAGTCGCCATAGTTTACATAATGCTGGAAGATCTCAACAGAGCTGATGCTATAGGATTGACACTTGTTGAAGGAGACCCGTGGACCTTGGCGGTCTTGCTCAATAGTCAGGAGGGTATAAGTATACCAATGGCTGGATGTCACCTCTTGGAACAGATGGAGGTAATTTTAGAGAGGTATAAGCAGATCCCACCTCAGATGTACCAGGAGGTGAAAGAACTGCCAGGCCACATGCTGCGCAATGGCATAATTCATGAAAGCCTGTGTCTTTGGGTGGCCCCAATTGTGTTAGTTCAGAAAAAGGACTGCACCCTGAGGTTCTGCGTAAACTACCAGAGGCTGAAGGCGTGTACTGTATGGGACTCCTGTCCATTGACTATAATCAAGGAGTCCCTATCTGCATTGGGAAAAAAACAAATATTTTTCCTCCCTCAATTTAACCAGTGGCTACTGGCAAGTTCTTGGTGGCTATGAAAGATCACCGGAAGACAGCCTTTGTCCTCCCTATGGGCCTGTTCGAGTTCAACCGGATGCCTTTCGGACTGACAAATGCACCAGGAACCTTTCAGCATTTGATGGAAAGATTCTTGGGAGTTCTGAATTTCAAAGCCACATTGATATATCTAAATGACATAATCATTTATTCCACCATGTTTGAAGATCACCGTAACCAGCTGGAGCAAGTACTGGAGTGGCTTCAAAAACACAGGTTAAAAGTTAAGCCCCGGAAATGTCACCTGTTCAAGCTGGAAATTGAATACCTGAGACACACTGTGTCTATTGCGGGGGTTTACTCCACCGCAGAGAGGGTGGCTGCAGTACAGAAGTGGCCCAAGCCTACCAACCTGAGAGAACTAAGAGCATTTCTGGGGCTAGCCGGATGCTACCACATATAAAGCACAGACCAAAAGTTTGGACACACCTTCTCTTTTAAAGATTTTACTGTATTTTCATGACTTTGAAAATTGTAGATTCACTCTGAAGGCATCAAAACTATGAATTAAAACATGTGGAATTATATACTTAACAAAAAAGTGTGAAACAACTGAAAATATGTCTTATATTCTAGGTTCTTCAAAGTAGCCACCTTTTGCTTTGATGACTGCTTTGCACACTCTTGGCATTCTCTTGAAGAGCATCAAGAGGTAGTCACCGGAAATGGTTTTCACTTCACAGGTGTGCCCTGTCAGGTTTAATAAGTGGGATTTCTTGCCTTATAAATGGGGTTGGAACCATCAGTTGTGTTGTGCAGAAGTCAGGTGGATACACAGCTGATAGTCCTACTGAATAGACTGTTAGAATTTGTATTATGGCAAGAAAAAAGCAGCTAAGTAAAGAAAAACGAGTGGCCATCATTACTTTAAGAAATGAAGGTCAGTCAGTAAGAAAAATTGGGCAAACTTTGAAAGTGTCCCCAAGTGCAGTTGCAAAAACCATCAAGCGCTACAAAGAAACTGGCTCACATGAGGACCGCCCCAGGAAAGGAAGACCAAGAGTCACCTCTGCCTCTGAGGTTAAGTTTATTCGAGTCACCAGCCTCAGAAATCACAGGATAACAGCAGCTCAGATTAGAGACCAGGTCAATGCCACACAGAGTTCTAGCAGTAGACACATCTCTGCAACAACTGTTAAGAGGAGACTTTGTGCAGCATGCCTTCATGGTAAAATAGCTGCTAGGAAACCACTGCTAAGGACAGGCAACAAGCAGAAGAGACTTGTTCGGGCTAAAGAACACAAGGAATGGACATTAGACCAGTGGAAATCTGTGCTTTGGTCTGATGAGTCCAAATTTGAGATCTTTGGTTCCAACCACCGTGTCTTTGTGCAATGCCGAAAAGGTGAACCAATGGACTCTACATACCTGGTTCCCACCGTGAAGCATGGAGGAGGAGGTGTGATGGTGTGGGGGTGCTTTTCGGGTGACACTGTTGGGGATTTATTCAAAATTGAAGGCATACTGAACCAGCATGGCTACAACAGCATCTTGCAGCGGCATGCTATTCCATCCGGTTTGCGTTTAGTTGTACCATCATTTATTTTTCAACAGGACAATGACCACAAACACACCTCCAGGCTGTGTAATGGCTATTTGACCAAGAAGGAGAGTGATGGGGTGCTACGCCAGATGACCTGGCCTCCATAGTCACCAGACCTGAACCCAATCGAGATGGTTTGGGGTGAGCTGGACCCCAGAGTGAAGGCAAAAGGGCCAACAAGTGCTAATCATCTCTGGGAACTCCTTCAAGATTGTTGGAAGACCATTTCGGGTGACTACGTCTTGAAGCTCATCAAGAGAATGCCAAGAGTGTGCAAAGCAGTCATCAAAGCAAAAGGTGGCTACTTTGAAGAAACTAGAATATAAGACATATTTTCAGTTGTTTCACACTTTTTTGTTAAGTATATATTTCCATATGTGTTAATTCATAGTTTTGATGCCTTCAGTGTGAATGTACAATTTTCATAGTCATGAAAATACAGAAAAGTCTTTAAATGAGTAGGTGTGTCCAAACTTTTGGTCTGTACTGTACATAAAAGACTTTGCCAAGATTGTGGTACCACTCAACGAGTTGTTGCTGGGAACAGCCAGGGGAACCAAACAACAGCCGTGGGGTCCATGGTAAGGGGAAGCGTTTCAGGCATTGAAGATGGCACTGACAGATGCCCCGATCTTGTTTTACACTGACTTCTCGCAGCCCTTCCTGCTGTACACCGATGGGAGCTAGTACAGACTGGGGGCAGTATTGGCCAAGGTGCAAGAAGGAAGGGAGAAAGTGATCGGGTATGCCAGTAGGTCGCTGAGAGACACGGAAAAGAATCTGGATAACTATAGCTAGTTTAAACTGGAATTGTTAGCACTGGTGTGGGGCATGACAGAATTTGCAGAATATTTGTCGGGGTCAGAAGGACACGTTTGAATGGATAACAATCCCCTGGCTCACCTGGAAAATGCGAAGCTGGGCGCATTGGAACAGCGGTGGGTCGCAAGAATATCTAAATATCAGTACAAGATCTCATACTGGTCCTTACATCCTTAGGTCCTGCAGAATACACATGCAGATGCTTAATCCCGAGTCACCCAAACAGGCCCGAAAAGTGATGCAGATGAAGAGCTCAAAAATTATGAGATTCCTGACTTTAAACAGTTTTCTGTGGCTGTTGTAATCACCCAGGAGCCTAGAGAAGAGTCCAGACCCACCCAGATTCTGGGTCATTCTAGAGATGAGTCGATACATCTGCTACAGTCCAAAAAAGAAATGTAACCAGCAGCACTTACAGTTGGGACGCACGCCCAATTACCAAGGAACCCACTTGGAAATTTCAAGCAAAGGAGAAGAAAGACAGCTTCCACTTCCAGGTAATCTATATGCTTGATAAAAACTCTCTGGAGTCGAAATGACGTAATGCTATACATGGCTGAATAAAAGGATTACTTGATTTAACTATCACCCTGGAAGTGGACGCTGTCTTTCTTCTCCTTTGCGATACATCTGCTACAGTCTGATCCAGAAAGTTAGGACTGCTTTACCCGCAAGCACCCGGCAGATCTTGGTCCAGTGGGAAGGCTTTTGTGGCACCCCAGGGGTCCGGTTGCCACAGTGGCATTACCTCCCTCACAAGGGGTGATGCCATGCCTGGAAGTAAGGAGGGGTCCCCTAATCAGGTTTACCAGCATACAACACTTTCCTGGCTCTAAACCAGAAAGGGGAGCTAGTCCCCTTAACAACTGGAATCTGGAGGCAGGGTTAGTAAGAGTGAGGGGAGTTGGAGTCAGGCAGCGACGAGGAAGGACCTGGGGAAGGGAGCTGTGTACAAGCTCTCCCCAGAGGAGAGAAACATAAGTGAACCAGACACCGGAGTCCGTGGTTGTGGTGCACTGAAGGCCCAGCAGCAGAATCCGGAGGGCAGGAAACTGCAGGTCTCCTGGCCCCACCAGACGCCCAACGGCACAGCAGCACCTTAGGGCCCAGCATCGCCATGTGGGAGCGACACCGGAGGAAGGCCCGAGCTGCCTGCCATACGGGTGAGGAAAAAGAAGTTTTACTCAGGGACGAGGGCCGCAGCATAGCTTCAAGCAGCAGGGCCAAAGAGGATAGCCCAGAGGGAAGGCCTACAACTCCACCTGGCGAGGTGGATCCCCAACTTGCTTCCACGCTGCCCGGACCTCCACTACCAGCTAGTACCCATGCCCCAGTCTGCTCTGCCAAATAGCAAGTAAAGCTAAGAGGAAACTGCCATTAATGTGTTGTCTGTTCATTACCTGCGCCCTCAGCCCTGCATGATACTGTCCCAGCCGACAACATCTACTCTTCAAATCATCTACATTTCCCCAGAGCTTAGCTCTGCATGTGGAGAGCTGAACCAACTCTGCTGCATCACCATCAGCCCCAGTGGATCTGCACCACAGCGGCAGCTCCATATAGCCGCATACCACAGGTGGCGTCATTAACATTATTATCCTAAAAACTTTATTCCCTTTTACTTTCCCTTTAATTGACCGCCCTGGGTCATGGACGGGGTCACTGCCTCCGTGACATCCCCCAGCACTGACCGGCTTGGCTACCGAGTACTCCACGGCCCAGGGGGCGCGTCATACTTGGCATCAGGATCAGGATTGTCGTAGCCCAGTATAACCAGGTACTGTGTGCCATAGACTTTGCTGAACTGTATCATCAAGTCATTTGCCATCAGCCGAGGGGAAGCAGGAGGCCCTGATCTGGAACCGCCGGGTAAGTGATCCCTCTCGCCTGCAGAGCAGCATACTGGTACGTCAGCAGAAACCCAGGACCTGGCTGAGGTTCAATAGGGGGGGGGGAGATGCCTAACCCGGGAGAGGATGCAGCCTCGGCGCGGCCGCCGCCACTGTAATGCCATTATCAATGCCATATATACCAGGGGCACCAGTACTCAGGGGACTCGCACACCCTGAGCGACTTAGAGGAGAGACTGCGCAGTTTGTTCCGAGTGTACCCCCTGTCTGAAGAGCAGAAAGTCAGCATCCTTATAGGACAGCTAATTGGTGCAGCCCAGAGGGAGGAGAAGTACTGGCCGGGCAGGGACAAAAGCACTGTTAAGGAAATACTGACCCGGTTGAAAGATACCTTTGACACCCGCACAGCAGCAGAGATTAAAATTAAGTTCTACGGGTGCAAACAAAGGTTTTTGGACAGTGTACGGGACTATGCTCTAAACCTGCAGGAGGCTCTGCGGGCCATTAAACATGTAGACCCTGACAGTATGCGAGACGAGGACAGATTGCTAACCTAACAGTTTATTGAGGGGCTCCTGTCTAATGGTCACCGGACACAGCTGCGCATTATGGCTCTGCAAAACCCTGATCTGGACTTTGTGCAATTTAAAGACCAGGCCATCCGGGTGCTGCGAGAATCAACCTCAAGTGGCACTGCAACCCTCCGGCGCCCAGCTATCACATACCACCAGGAGGTGGCGTCCTTTTCCACGGCACCTGTGGAATCTGACGCGTAGACCCTTGATAATGACCCATCTGCAGACCTTCGCCTTCAGGTCCAAGAGCTGACCAAAAGTGTGGCTACACTAACCAAAACCATGCAGGCCATGCAAATGTCTCCAAAGGAAAGGATCCAGCTGGCTTCCAGTCCAGATGACATCCCGTGGCGACGGCAGAGAAGGATTCCACCGACCAGAGGGAGAAACAGCGATCGCTACGACCAGAACGGACAACCCATCTGACGCCGCTGTCAAAAGGCGGTGCCCCTCGCTAGATTCTGCGATTTAAAACAAGCAACCCCTAGGGCAGAGGGCCCACCCCCAGGAGTAAGATGACCAGACCCACAAAGCTGGCGTGCTTGATGGCATCCCGATGAACGCATTGCTGGACACTGGTTCCCAGGTGACAACGATGCCATATATCCTTTATAAACGATACTGGAATGATTCAGACAATACCCGCAGTTCAGATGAACATGTTAATATCTTTGCCAGCAATGGTCAGCCCTTGCCTCAGGTGGGGTATAAAGAGGTGACCATAAAAGTTGGCCGAGTAGAATTGCTATCACCAAGGGTTGATTATTTTAGATATTGATCGCAGAGAAAGCCATCCTATGATAACCTTAGGCACTAATGTGATAAAGAATTGTCTTGGGGAAATTATTGTTTTGTTGCAACAGGTCGCAGAGACTGCCAGCTCTGGTCAGCAGCGAGTTCTTCTGAAGGAGATCAAAGCCCTGATGCAGAGACAACAGGTAGTGCTGTCTGGAGGAGAAGTTGACAGTGTCAGAATGAGTGATCCATTCCCCATTGCAATGCCCCCTAGGAGTGAAATGTTAATATGGTGTCGGGCAGCAATAGATCTCAGGGGTCAAGATTTTCAAGCCCTGGTAAAACCTGTGTATTCTGATAGCAGGCCCACCATATTGAATGCCAGGGGTGTAGTCGATGTCCGCAAGGGGAGAGTACCGATGTGCATCCTGAATTGTGGGGAGAAAGAGGTCCATTTACCCCGGCAGGGCCAGCGCCAGCACCCAGCGCACCCGGGCAAGTTCCGGGGCCCTGAACCGGCGGGGGGCCCACCGCATTTTGGGACCCGTGAGTGAAGGAGAGAGGTGCCAGCGCCCACTCCCTCCCGCTTGCTCAGGGCCCCGACACCCGGCACAATACTTACCTCTCCCCGTGCCTCCGCAGCAGCTCCAGTTTCTTCCGCATCCTCTGACTGTGACGTCTCAGGTCAGAGGGCGCGGTGATGTCTTTACACCGCGCTCTCTGCTGAGATGTCACAGCGCAGAGCAGGAAGACGCCGGGGACGCTAAGGAGTCCGGAGCAGCGGCAGCAGGAGAGAAGTGAGGTGAGTATTTGATTTTTTTTTTTTAATGTATGGAGGCATGGGGCATTATAAGGGAGGGGTGTGTGCCATCCTGCATGGGGCATTATAAGGAATGGGGCAGTGACTACTGCATGGGGCATTATAAGGGAGGGGGGGTGAAATACTGCATGGGGCATTATAAGGGGGGAGTGACATCCTGCATGGGGCATTATAAGGAAGGGATGGAGAGGTGAAATCATTCATGGGGCATTAAAAGGGGGGGACGTGACATCCTGCATGGGGCATTATATGGGGGGTGACATCCTGCATGGGGCATTATATGGGGGGGGGGAGTGACATCCTACATGGGGCATTATAAGGGGGGGTGACATCCTGCATGGGGTATTATAAGGGGGGTGACATCCTTCATGGGGCATTATAAGGGGGGAAGAGCCTGCGTGGGACATATTAAGGGGGGGAACAGCCTGCATGAGGCATTATGTGTGGGGAGCAGCCTGCATGGAGCATTATGTGAGGGCACAGCCTGCATGGAGCATTATATGGGGGCCAGTATCCTCCATGGAGCGTTATATGGGGGCCAGTATCCTGTATGGAGTGTTATATGGGGCCAGTATCCTGCATGGAGCATTATATTGGGGCCAGTATTCTGTATGGAGCGATTCGCCGGTTTCTGAGCTATTGTGGAATTTACAATAGATATCTATCATGTAATGAAATCTTTGCATTGTACTATATATATATTTCTCTGCGGTATCTGTGCATCATGAATCGTAGTATATGTTAAAGGGGCCCACTGAGACTCTTTCGCCCGGGGCCCACAAAAACCTGGAGCCGGCCCTGTACCCCAGTATGCCACCCCTACTAAGCTGTTCACTGTCAGTAACAATGGCAGTGGAACCCTTGCCTCCATCCGAACAGGCGGAAGACAATGGCCCCAAGGGACAGATGGAGGAATGGTGTCAGAAGCTACAAGTGGGCACTGACTCCACCCCTTTTCACCAAAAGCATGGAGTGTACCGGGCGGTCCAAGAATATGAGCGAGTCTTTAGCAAACACCCACTAGATTTTGGGCAGGTAAAAGAGGTCCAACATTATATCCCCACAGGAGATCATCCGCCCATTAAAGAGAGGTACCGGCCTGTACCCCCAGCTCACTACCAATGTGACAAGGGAATGTTACGGGAGTTGAAGGAGGCTGGGGTGATCAGAGATAGTTGTAGCCCCTGGGCAGCTCCATTAGTTCTCGTTAGAAAGAAAGATGGTGCAATGAGGATATGTGTTGATTACAGGCAGATTAACCGCATTACACATAAGGACGCCTACCCATTACCCAGAATTGAGGAATCATTAGCAGCACTGAGATCCGCTAACTGTTTCTCCACTTTAGATCTCACCAGTGGGTATTGGCAGGTTACCGTGGCAGAGGCGGACAGAGAGAAGACCGCGTTTACTACGCCAATGGGCCTCTGCGAGTTCAACTGCATGCCATTCGGGCTCTGGAATGCCCCGGGAACATTCCAGCGGTTAATGGAGTGTTGCCTAGGACACGAAAACTTCAAAACCGTTCTGCTGTACCTAGATGACGTAATCATCTACTCAAAGATGTACGAAGACCACCTGGAGCACCAGGCTAAGGTGTTCGAAGCCCTATCTGGTTTTGGCCTGAAAGTAAAGCCGTCCAAATGCTACCTGTTGAAGCCCAAGGTGCAGTATCTATGCCATGTGGTAAGTGCTGAAGGTGTAGCACCAGACCTTGAAAAAGTCACTGTGATCAAGGACTGGCCAAGACCCTCCACTATCAAGTAAGTGCGGCAGTTCCTCGGGCTGGTAAGCTACTACAGGAGATTCATCAAGGGTTTCACCAAGATAGCGGCACTCATGAAGGACCTCATAGTGGGCCAGTCCAAGAGGGCCAAGAACCCGAATCCTCCATTCAAATGGGGTAGACCAGAAGACGAATGCTTCACTCAACTGAAAGTGGCTCTTACTGGAGACGAAGTCCTGGCCTACCCCGACTATGGCCAACCCTTTATACTCCATACAGATGGCAGCAACGTGGGAGTGGGAGCAGTGCTGTCCCAGGCACAGCAGGGCAAGAGAGAGTGATTGCCTACGCCAGCAGGAAGCTCCGGCCCACGGAAAGGAACCCCGACAACTATAGTTCCTTTAAGTTGGAGATTTTAACCATAGTCTGGGCTGTAACAGAGCGCTTCAAACACTACCTTGCCTCCTCCAGATTTACAGTCTTCACGGATACCAACTCGCTGAAGAACCTTGAGACTGCGAACCTTGGTGCCCTAGAACAGCGATGGATGGCTCGACTGTCCAACTTCGAGTTTACCATCAAGTATCGGGCGGGGCATAAAAATGCTAATGCTGATGCGCTGTCCAAGATGCCCAACTTGCCAGATGGGGGAGAAGACCCGGAAGAGCTGGAGGAGATAGAGATACCCGCTTTCCATCGTCACGGGGTGACTCAGTGCTCCCACTGTGTGAGGGACAAGCGCTCCGCCAACAGAGAGGACACGTTTAACCCATTGCCCCACCATGGAAGGGCAGAGACGCAGGAGAGCGACCCGGCTGTCCACCTAGTAAAGGAGTTGCTGACACAAGCTGACTCGCACCCTGATCCAGATGCTCCACAGGAGACCCAACATTTGTGGAAGGAGAAGGGCAAGCTGTTCATCTACGAGGTAAAGCTGTGTCGAAGAAGCATCAACTCCCGGACACACGAACTAGTCTAACAAGTGGTAGTCCCGAAGCTGCACCAATGGTCTTAGGGGCTTACCATGATGTTGCTGGACACTTCGGGTGGAATAAGTTTGAAGTCCTGCTACGTGAGCGATTCTACTGGGTTGGCATGAGGAAAGCAATCGAGAGATGGTGTCAAGAATGTGGTCCATGCAACCTGAGACGGAAAGACCGTGATAGCCAGAGGGCTCCCCTGCAGCCCATAATCACCAAACAACCACTTGAACTGGTAGCCTTGGACCACGTGAAGCTAGCCCCAAGCCGGTCAGGCTATGTCTACACTCTCACCATAGTAAACCACTACTCCCGATTCCTGGTAGTAGTGCCAGTTAAAGATCGGACGGCTAAGACGGCAGCCAAAGCGTTTCAACAACAATTTTGTCACCCGCACAGTTACTCTGAACGAGTGCTGACCGACCAAGGTCTAGCCTTTGAAGCAGAAGTGTTTCAAGAATTCTGTAACCTGTATGGCTGCAAGAAAATAAGGATGACACCATATCATCCCCAGGACAACTGGTTGTGTGAGAAAATGAACCAGGTAGTAATAGACCTGTTGAAGACGTTGTCCCTTGAAGAACGTAGCCTGTGTCCAGAGAAGTTACCGGATTTGGTAGACCTATATAACCACATCCCGATGAACTCCACCAACTGCACACCAACCTACCAGATGAAGGCAAGACCTGGTAAGCTATCCATTGACTTAGACATGGGAGTTTTAACCCCAGAGATGACATCACCAGATGCAGACTGGGATACGGAGCAGCAGCAACAATACCGCAAGGTGCAAGAATGTGTGGTGAGAAGTTTGTCCCGGGCGAGACAGAGGCAGGAAAGAACTTATAATCAGCACGCGCCAGCAATTCCCTTGTCACCTGGAGAACAGGTGCTCAAAACGAAGAGATGAGTTCACAAATTAGACGATCAGTGGGAGGTTGAGCCATACACCATTTTAACTTCAAATTTCAACAATACCAAAGTATGCCTCATCAGTAAAAATGGAAGAGAAACTTCAGCAGTAGTCTCAAGAGACCACCTGAAGATATGCCCTGATCAATTGAGACACCAAGGGGAAGATCAAAACAGCCCCCAGCACACAGAAAATGTGGAAGAGACGGGCTGTAATGCACACGCCCGGGCTGAGTGGCGTGTGCGTGTGTATGTAGTGCTTCCACTGTGCCATGAACCGGAGAGTGCCTGGAGGGGCGTAACTAAGTATCTGCCCGATCCGACCAAGGTCGCACGACGGCATACGACGCCAGTGCACCAGGGAGGAACCAGGCAGAGGGACCAGGTGCTACTCCAGGTCAGACCCCGGACACGGCTGTTGACCCACACAGGGGAATACTGGAACAGGCAGGTTAGGCTGGCACACCGACTGGTGAGTATAAGCAGACACGGCTGGAATACAGACGGGTGGATGCTGGTAAGCACGACTGGTATGCAGGCAGGGAGGTACTGGCAGGTACGACAGGTTGGAGCACCGAGTGGATAGGACCCAGTACAGACTGGGACTCAGGAACAGAACCGCAGACGCGGTGGACAAACAGCAGAGTGAGGCCACCCAGAGCGGCGAGCAAGAGCTGAACAAGACGAGACCACCTGGAGCGGTGAGCAGAGAAGAGCAGGACAAGGCCGCTTGGAGCGGTGAGAGAGAGAGGAGCAGGACGAGACTGCCGAAGCAGCGAGCAAAGGGTCAGAGCAGAGCGAGACTGACGGAGCAGCGAGCAAAGGGTCAGAGCGGAGCGAGACTGACGGAGCAGCGAGCAAAGGGTCAGAGCGGAGCGAGACTGCCGGAGCAGCGAGCAAAGGTTCAGAGCGGAGCGAGACTGCCAGAGCAGCGAGCAAAGGGTCAGAGTGGAGCGAGACTGTCGGAGCAGCGAGCAAAGGGTCAGAGCAGAGCGAGACTGCCGGAGCAGCGAGCAAAGGTTCAGAGCGGAGCGAGACTGCCGGAGCAGCGAGCAAAGGGTTAGAGCGGAGCGAGACTGCCGGAGCAGCAAGCAAAGGGTCAGAGCGGAGCGAGACAGCCGGAGCAGCGAGCAAAGGGTCAGAGCGGAGCGAGACTGCCTGAGCAGCGAGCAAAGGGTCAGAGCGGAGCGAGACTGCCGGAGCAGTGAGCAAAGGGTCAGAGCGGAGCAGGACTGCCAGAGCAGTGAGCAAAGGGTCAGAGCGGAGCAGGACTGCCGGAGCAGTGAGCAAGGTAGAGCAGGCTAGAACCGCCGGAGCGGTGAGCAAGGCAGAGCAGGCAAGAACTGCCGGAGCCGTGAGCAAGGCAGAGCAGGGGGGACAGGGCTCTGTTCACACGGAACAGACAGGAAGGAAAGGCAGAACCAGATACCCACAGGGTACTTGCAGTGAAGTAGCGAGTGGACCACAAACTCACAAACGGAAGTACAGTGACAACGAGCAGGAGTTAGGTACGAGTTCAGACTCTGCAGAAAAAGGGAAGGTACGGACATAGAGAAAAACAGGAAACAGGCTAGGAGAGTATTCAGACAAGAACAGACACAGCAGCAAGATACAGGAGCGGGTCTAGGTATGCGGCCCCTAGAAGGCGGAACGAACAGGCTAGGAGCGTGTTCAGACAGGAACAGGCAAGATACAGGAACGGGTCTAGGTATGCGGCCCCTAGAAGGCGGAAAGAACAGGCTAGGAGCGTGTTCACACAGGCCTGGAAATACAGCCTCCAGGATAGGCAGAAGACAACAGGCTAGAAGATAATACAGACAGGACACAGTTCAGACACGGGAACTGATACCGAAGTCAGGAAACATAAACGGGACCTGGCATATCAGAGACCAGAAGCCAACTGACAGAACACAATGCTCAGGCAGGGTTTCCTGGGAGGAGCTGGGTTAAATACCAGGTGACAGACAGCAATAGGCTGAGGATGCACAAGGGGTGTGCCCGCAGCAGGTACAAGAAACAGAAAGTGATCGGGCGCCACCCTTAAGCAGCAGAAACAGAGGCAAGCAAACCGCATGGAAGGAAGCCAGGCTAGCAGACTGGACTGGAGATCAAGTGTGAGCTCTTGCACAGTGGGAGATGGACCACTATGCAAGGACGCCGCCAGGTATGTTACACGGTCCAAACCATCCTTGGAGAATTTCCCCGGTCTTGGACGCAGATGTATCAAGCAATCATGGTATGTGTCCTGACCTTTCCCCAAGTAGCCTTACTGGAAACCGCAGAGACTCCAGAACATCTGGAAGACCAGACGGCCCCAACAACAGATGCCTCCTCCGCAGTGGAACGAGTGAATCTACCCCCTGCTGGGGGTGAATCTGTCAGTCCCATGGTGAGTTTAGAAGTTCACAGAAGGCAATCTGGTATACCAGTACTACGTAGGTCCACAAGTAGCGTAGTGAATAGTGCACCGAACCTCTGCGCCCCTGAAGGTCTTGATGATCGACTACTTAATGAATGTAACATCTTGCAATGGGTATGAATATTGCTTGGTGATGAACGACCACTTCACCAAGTTCGTCGTGGTGACCGCCACCCAGGATCAAGCAGCTGAAGATGCAGTCAGCGCCATTTGTTGGGACTTCATTCACATACAGTACAGACCAAAAGTTTGGACACACCTTCTCATTTAAAGATTTGTCTGTATTTTCATGACTTTGAAAATTGTACATTCACACTGAAGGCATCAAAACTATGAATTAACACATGTGGAATTATATACTTAACAAAAAAGTGTGAAACAACTGAAAATATGTCTTATATTCTAGGTTCTTCAAAGTAGCCACCTTTTGCTTTGATGACTGCTTTGCACACTCTTGGCATTCTCTTGATGAGCTTCAAGAGGTAGTCACCGGAAATGGTCTTCCAACAATCTTGAAGGGGTTCAGAGAGATGCTTAGTAGAGATGAGCGGTGTTCGACTAGAACTGTTCGCCAATCTCAAATTCGAGCTGTTTTGGGCGGTGTTCGAGTTGTTCGACGAACCCGAACGATTTGCAAAAAATTCGGCTGTTCGAGGTTATGTTCGATAACTGTTCGTGCACCAAAAGCTTGTCCTGCATGTCTGGCGCTATTTAGAGCACCAATCATGCAGGGATTGTCTGCCACTCACTGTAATGCCACAGCCATGGTGGTTGTGGCATAAAAGTGATTGCCCAAATCGATGGGAACAGTGTCAACAGTGAAACATGAAAAGCCGGCAATTCAGCAGCGGCATACACCGGTACCCGACAATTTAGAACCGAAAGAATAGAGCATCACACATAGATTAGATAGATATAAACATGTCAGCCACATATATACGAAGTACAGTGACAGTGCTGCTTACTGTACTTGTCATTTAGTGTAAAGGATTTATCAAAAAAAATAATAGTGTTTTCATGCACCGTCTCTTTAAAAAAGCCGGCCGGCAATTCAGCAGCGGTACCCGACAATTTATAACAGACAGAATAGAGCTTCACACATAGATTAGATAGATAGAAACATGTCAGTCACATATATATGAAGTACAGTGATAGTGTTGGTTACTGTACTTGTCATTTAGTATTAAAATAAAGGATTTATTATTAAAAAAAATGGCGTGGGGTTCCCCTTAATTTTAGGCTCTAGCGGAGGTTAAGCAGACGGCTGGGGCAGATGTTTGAAGCCTGGGAAGGGGGTAATACCCACGGAGCTTCCCAGGCTACTAATATCAGCCCCCAGCTGAATACCTAGCCTTTACTAGCTATTAAAATGGAGGACCCCCCCCAAAAAAATGACGTGGGGTCCCCCCTAATTTAATAGCTAGCAAAGGCTAGGCAGACAGCTGGGGGCTGATATTAGTAGCCCAGGAAGGGAGCCATGAATATTGGCCCCCTCCCAGGCTAGAAACACCAGCCGTCAGCCGCCCCAGAAATGGCGCATCCATAGGATGCGCCAATTCTGGCACTTAGCCTCGCTCTTCCACGCTGCCCTGGTGCGGTGGCAGGGGGTAATAGGGTTGGGGTTGATGTCAGCTTATAATGCCAGCTGACATCAAGCCCAGGTTAGTAATGGAGAGGCGTCTATAAGACACCCCCATTACTAACCCCATAGTCAAAGTTAAAAAAAACACAAACACCCAGAATAAAGTCCTTTAATTGAAATAAAGACACAATCCTTTATTGTTCTAAATTAAACCATACTTACCGTCACGCCCATTCCAGCTGAAGCCAACGATCTCCTGCAATAAAAGAAAAATAATAAAGCAACCTCATCCTTACCTTTCCATGGTTCCCACGACAGCTTCAGCTCTGCTACATCGAGATGACAGGCTGGACCGCAGCAGAACGCTGCCATCCAGCCTGTCATCCCGCAGACACTGAGAAGCGCAGGCTTACTTGCGCTGCTCAGCGTCTCTCTGTGACGACATCCAGATGAGCCGAGTTCATGTCCAATGAACTCGGCTCACCTCATGCACGTCACTGACAGCGTGGGAAAATTCTCACGCTGAAGCGGTGAGTGCAGGAGAATTCTCCCACGCTGTCAGTGACGTGCATAAGGTGAGCTCATGTCCAATGAACTCAGCTCACCTCCTGCACGTCACTGACAGCGTGGGAGAATTCTCCTGCACTCAGCGCTTCAGCGTGAGAATTCTCCCGCTGAAGCGCTGAGTGCTGGAGAATTTTCCCACGCTGTCAGTGACGTGCATAAGGTGAGCTCATGTCCAATGAACTCAGCTCACCTCCTGCACGTCACTGACAGCGTGGGAGAATTCTCCTGCACTCAGCGCTTCAGTGTGAGAATTCTCCCACGCTGAAGCGGTGAGTGCAGGAGAATTTTCCCACGCTGTCAGTGACGTGCATGAGGTGAGCCGAGTTCATTGGACATTAACTCGGCTCATCTGGATGCCCTCACAGAGAGACACTGTGGAGCGCAAGCAAGCCTGCGCTTCTCAGTGTCTGCGGGATGACAGGCAGGATGGCAGCGTTCTGCTGCGGTCCAGCCTGTCATCTCGATGTAGCAGAGCTGAAGCTGTCATGGGAACCATGGAAAGGTAAGGATGATGTTGCTTTATTATTTTTCTTTTATTTCAGGAGATCGTTGGCTTCAGCTGGAATGGGCGTGATGGTAAGTATGGTTTAATTTAGAACAATAAAGAATTGTGTGTTTATTTCAATTAAAGGACTTTTTTCTGGGTGTTGTGTTTTTTTTAAATACTTTACTAGAAATTCATGGTGGTCATGTCTAATATTGGCGTGACCCCATGAATTTCGGGCTTAGAGCCAGCTGATAATGCCAAGCTGGCCCTAACCCCTTTATTACCCAGTGAGCCACCGCATCAGGGCCCTGGATGAGTTGGGTACAGCGCCAGAAGATGGCGCTTCTATGAACGCGCCATTTTCCGGGGTGGCTGCGGACTGCAATTTGCAGCGGGGGGGGGCCCAGAAAGCTTGGGCCTCCCTGCGCTGCGGATTCCAGCCCCCAGCTGCCTAGTTGTACCTGGCTGGACACAAAAACAGGGCGAAGCCCCATGTCAATTTTCTTTAAATTATTTCATGAAATAATTAAGAAAAAAAGGGCTTCCCTATATTGTTGTGTCCGGTCAGGTACAAATAGGCAGCTGGTGGTTGGGGGCAGCCCGTTCCTGCCTGCTGTACCTGACTGGACACAAATATAGTGCGAAGCCCCACGTCAATTTTTTTTAAATTATTTCATGAAATAATTATGAAAAAAGGGCTTCCCTATATTGTTGTGTCCGGCCAGGTACAAATAGGCAGCTGGTGGATGGGGGCAGCCCGTTCCTGCCTGCTGTACCTGGCTGGACACAAATATAGTGCGAAGCCCCACGTCAATTTTTTTTAAATTATTTCATGAATTTCCTGAAATAATTTAAAAAAATTGAAGTGGGGCTTCGCACTATATTTGTGTCCAGCCAGGTACAGCAGGCAGGAACGGGCTGCCCCCAACCACCAGCTGCCTATTTGTACCTGGCCGGACACAACAATATAGGGAAGGCCTTTTTTTCTTAATTATTTCATGAATTTCATGAAATAATTAAAAAAAAAGTACGTGGGGCTTCGCCCTATTTTTGTGTCCAGCCAGGTACAACTAGGCAGCTGGGGGCTGGAATCTGCAGCGCAGGGAGGCCCAAGCTTTCTGGGCCCCCCCCCCGCTACAAATTGCAGTCCGCAGCCACCCCGGAAAATGGCGCGTTCATAGAAGCGCCATCTTCTGGCGCTGTACCCAACTCATCCAGGGCCCTGGTGCGGTGGCTCACTGGGTAATAAAGGGGTTAGGGCCAGCTTGGTATTATCAGCTGGCCCCAAGCCCAAAATTCATGGGGTCACGCCAGTATTAGACATGACCGCCATGAATTTCTAGTAAAGTATTTAAAAAAAACACAACACCCAGAATAAAGTCCTTTAATTGAAATAAAGACACAATTCTTTATTGTTCTAAATTAAACCATACTTACCATCACACCCATTCCAGCTGAAGCCAACGATCTCCTGCAATAAAAGAAAAATAATAAAGCAACCTCATCCTTACCTTTCCATGGTTCCCACGACAGCTTCAGCTCTGCTACATCGAGATGACTGGCTGGACCGCAGCAGAACGCTGCCATCCAGTCTGTCATCCCGCAGACACTGAGAAGCGCAGGCATGCTTGCGCTCCTCACTGTCTCGCTGTGACGGCATCCAGATGAGCCGAGGTCATGTCCAATGAACTCGGCTCACCTCATGCACGTCACTGACAGCGTGGGAAAATTCTCACGCTGAAGTGCTGAGTGCAGGAGAATACTCCCACGCTGTCAGTGATGTGCATGAGGTGAGCTCATGTCCAATGAACTCAGCTCACCTCCTGCACGTCACTGACAGCGTGGGAAAATTCTCCTGCAATCAGCGCTTCAGCGTGAGAATTTTCCCACGCTGTCAGTGACGTGCATGAGGTGAGCCGAGTTCATTGGACATGAACTCGGCTCATCTGGATGTCGTCACAGAGAGACGCTGAGCAGCGCAAACAAGCCTGCGCTTCTCAGTGTCTGCGGGATGACAGGCTGGATGGCAGCGTTCTGCTGCGGTCCAGCCTGTCATCTCGATGTAGCAGAGCTGAAGCTGTCGTGGGAACCATGGAAAGGTAAGGATGAGGTTGCTTTATTATTTTTCTTTTATTGCAGGAGATCGTTGGCTTCAGCTGGAATGGGCGTGATGGTAAGTATGGTTTAATTTAGAACAATAAAGGATTGTGCCTTTATTTCAATTAAAGGACTTTATTCTGGGTGTTTGTGTTTTTTTTAACTTTGACTATGGGGTTAGTAATGGGGGTGTCTTATAGACGCCTCTCCATTACTAACCTGGGCTTGATGTCAGCTGGCATTATAAGCTGACATCAACCCCAACCCTATTACCCCCTGCCACCGCACCAGGGCAGCGTGGAAGAGCGAGGCTAAGTGCCAGAATTGGCGCATCCTATGAATGCGCCATTTCTGGGGCGGCTGACGGCTGGTGTTTCTAGCCTGGGAGGGGGCCAATATTCATGGCTCCCTTCCTGGGCTATTAATATCAGCCCCCAGCTGTCTGCCTAGCCTTTGCTAGCTATTAAATTAGGGGGGACCCCACGTCATTTTTTTTGGGGGGTCCCCCAATTTAATAGCTAGTAAAGGCTATGTATTCAGCTGGAGGCTGATATTAGTAGCCTGGGAAGCTCCGTGGGTATTACCCCCTTCCCAGGCTTCAAACATCTGCCCCAGCCGTCTGCTTAACCTCCGCTAGAGCCTAAAATTAAGGGGAACCCCACGCCAATTTTTTTAATAATAAATCCTTTATTTTAATACTAAATGACAAGTACAGTAACCAACACTATCACTGTACTTCATATATATGTGACTGACATGTTTCTATCTATCTAATCTATGTGTGATGCTCTATCTTTCTGTTCTAAATTGTCGGGTACCGCTGCTGAATTGCCGGCCGGCTTTTTTAAAGAGACAGTGCATGAAAACACTATTATTTTTTTAAATAAATCCTTTACACTAAATGACAAGTACAGTAAGCAACACTATCACTGTACTTATTATATATGTGACTGACATGTTTCTATCTATCTAATCTATGTGTGAAGCTCTATTCTTTCTGTTCTAAATTGTCGGGTACCGCTGCTGAATTGCCGGCCGGCTTTTTTAAAGAGACGGTGCATGAAAACACTAATATTTTTTTTAATAAATCCTTTACACTAAATGACAAGTGCAGTAACCAACACTGTCACTGTGCTTCTTATATGTGTGACTGACATGTTTCTATCTATCTAATCTATGTGTGATGCTCTATTCCTTCTTGTCTAAATTGTCGGGTACCGGTGTATGCCGCTGCTGAATTTGCCGGCCGGCTTTTTTAAAGAGAGTGTCTTCTGAGCAGTTTGTCAGCTTTTGGACACCTTTGCAGGTGTTTTCTATGTGTTTCTATGTGTTTTTGTTTGCCTGCCATTGGTTTTAACGGTGTTCGACGGTGTTCTAAGGTGTTCGACGAACAGTTCGACGAACAGTTCCTCGAACATCCCGGTGTTCGACGAACCGAACCGAACCCGAACACTACGGGGGTGGCTCAACACTAATGCTTAGCACTTGTTGGCCCTTCTGCCTTCACTCTGCAGTCCAGCTCACCCCAAATCATCTCGATTGGGTTCAGGTGTGGTGACTGTGGAGGCCAGGTCATCTGGCGTAGCACCCCATCACTCTCATTCTTGGTCAAATAGCCCTTACACAGCCTGGAGGTGTGTTTGGGGTCATTGTCCTGTTGAAAAATAAATAATGGTCCAACTAAACGCAAACCAAATGGAATAGCATGCCGCTGCAAGACGCTGTGGTAGCCATGCTGGTTCAGTATGCCTTCAATTTTGAATAAATCCCCAACAGTGTCACCAGCAAAGCACCCCCACACCATCACTCGTCCTGCTCCATGCTTCACGGTGGGAACCAGGCATGTAGAGTCCATCCGTTCACCCTTTCTGCGTGGAACAAAGACACGGTGGTTGAAACCAAAGATCTCAAATTTGGTTGTCCATTCCTTGTGTTCTTTAGCCCAAACAAGTCTCTTCTGCTTGTTGCCTGTTCTTAGCAGTGGTTTCCTAGCAGCTATTTTACCATGAAGGCCTGCTGCACAAAGTCTCCTCTTAACAGTTGTTGTAGAGATGTGTCTGCTGCTAGAACTCTGTGTGGCATTGACCTGGTCTCTAATCTGAGCTGCTGTTAACCTGCGATTTCTGAGGCTGGTGACTCGGATAAACTTATCTTCAGAGGCAGAGGTGACTCTTGGTCTTCCTTTTCTGGGGCGGTCCTCATGTGAGCCAGTTTCTTTGTAGCGCTTGATGGTTTTTGCAACTGCACTTGGGGACACATTCAAGTTTGCCCAATTTTTAACACTGACAGACCTTCATTTCTTAAAGTAATGATGGCCACTCGTTTTTCTTTACTTAGCTGCTTTTTTCTTGCCATAATACAAATTCTAACAGTCTATTCAGTAGGCCTATCAGCTGTGTATCCACCAGACTTCTGCACAACACAACTGATGGACCCAACCCCATTTATAAGGCAAGAAATCCCACTTATTAAACCTGACAGGGCACACCTGTGAAGTGAAAACCATTTCCGGTGACTACCTCTTGAAGCTCATCAAGAGAATGCCAAGAGGGTGCAAAGCAGTCATCAAAGCAAAAGGTGGCTACTTTGAAGAACCTAGAATATAAGATTTATTTTCTGTTGTTTCACACTTTTTTGTTAAGTATATAATTCCACATGTGTTAATTCATAGTTTTGATGCCTTCAGTGTGAATGTACAATTTTCAAAGTCATGAAAATACAGAAAAATCTTTAAATGAGAAGGTGTGTCCAAACTTTTGGTCTGTACTGTATATGGGTGCCTGAAGAGAATTCACTCTGACAAAGGAACCTGCTTCAGGATCCATAAATCCCGAACTATGCCGTACCATCCTCAAGAGAACAGGGCCTGCGAACGCTTCAACCTGACACAAAGGTTGTGGACCCAGGAAGAGGACAAGAAGATGAATTGGCCTGAATTTGTGTCTGAGTTAGTGTGGATCTATAACATTCAAGTCCATGCGACTACCAGCTACACCCTCTATATGTTGCTGTTTGAGGAAAGTGGATGAGAGGTTGCTGAACTGGAACTGGACTCGGAGGACCCCTGACCAGGCAGAAGTCCAAGTACCTGGCTCTGATTGTACCACCACCGACTCCAGACAGTAAGGGAATTGGTTGAGCAGAAGTTTCGGTAGGTGGAACACTCAGGTCGACCCCTGATGTCGCGTGAACAGCTCAAGCCTGGGAACTGTGTGTTATTGCAGGCTAAACAACCCAGCAACAAGTTCGGTCACTACTGGGAAGCAGTACCTTACTGAGTAGTGAGGAAGATTTACCCAGATAACCCAGTCTACGAGGTCAGGGAGGTGATGGGTCGTTATCCCGAGTGACTGCAGACTTATGAACCTCCCCAGAGCATGCACTGTGTGCTGTGGGGATTCGCCGGTTTCAGACGCGGGAAAGGAGGTATGTATGAGTTATACATACCCCTGGCCAGTAGGTGTGGCCTTGCTCCATACACTTGTATTGAGCCAAAGCCACGCCCCATCTAATGACGCGGTCGTCTAGTGGGCATGGCCAACTAGAGGACATGGACTTGCTCCATACAAGTGTATGGAGAGCAAGGCTGCGCCCACTGGCCGGGGGTATAAATAACCCATACATACCCTCCGTTCCTGGGTCTGAAACCAGTGAATCCCTGCAGTACACAGTACGTGTGCTGGGGGGATTCATAATTCTGTAGTGACACAGAGTTACTGCAAACGTATCGGTTTTGACTGGACAACCCATTTAAGTTTGTTGTCCTTTTCATTAAGGTGCCTCTTTAAACATGACTGAGGATGATGAGCATTCAATCATTTTGGATCTATTCCTACAGTACCAATTTGATTATATCCAACAAAATCTTTGAGATGTGAGGCACGAAGACACTGATGATTGACAGGATGACTTCCATCAGCATGAATCAAGTTCTAGTGATAGATAAATCTTAATTTCTAATAAGCCCCATGCAGCTAGTTTATTTCTTACAGTCTCATAATGGAGATGTCAATAGAGCGATTAGTTGCTTGTCTTAATTAACCAGAGGAATAAGAACCAAAGAACATTAACTCCCGTCATGATGCATCATTCAGAAATAAATTATTCCACTAAGAAAAAAGGGCTCAACTCAGGTTGTGATCAATATGCTGCTCTACTCCATCAATTCATTATTCACTGTGCTTATTGACTCTCAATTTCTCATCCTTATTCCAGAAATGATTAACTAGTAGTGTTGAGCGAGCATGCTCGACACTGCTCGGTACTCGCCCGAGCATCACGCTACTCGGGATGTTCAGCGAGCACCGAGCATTTCCGGGTTACTCGGGCGGGAGCTCGGGTCTCCGCCCTGCATGTTTGGCGCTCTTTACAGAGCCAATGAACATGCAGGGATTGCCAGCCAGTCACTGTAATGCCGCAGCCATGTTGTCTGTGGGCATTATAGTGATTGGCTGGCCGCACAGTATCACCTCGAGTATTTAAAACCGGGCGCCGCCATCTTGGACACAGACGGTCCGGATCAGACAGTGTAGGGACAGCGCTGCTGAGCTAGGGAGAGATTTTTCCTGCGAAATAGTTAGTGTAGGGTCTGTAAAGGCTGCCAGAACAAACTAACAGTCCTTCTCAGGACTAATATCCATCCCAGATATCAGGCAGGCAGGCTGTATAGGAGACGCAGTGGTTATACCAGCAAACGCTGCATTACAGTCCTGTGTGCTCCTGTTTCAGAAATTGCTGGACTTAGCTGCAGGTCTCGGGGTCCAGTAAAAATCCTTTTTTTTCATTTAAATCCTCTTTTTTTTTTCCTCCTACACACTGTACAAATACCAGTCTTATTAACCTATTGGTGTCCCCCCTCCCAAAAAAAAAAAAAGTGTGTCTCTGATTTTTCAGACACAAATATATCTGTTGAAAAGAGTCTGGTATAGGCCACAGAAACAGAAGTGTGGTTTTGCAGTTCTATGGGTAAAATCTCTCTAGTATCCAGTTTTGGGCCTTTAGTATCTAAAAAAAACCAGTTTGAGTGTGTCGCTCAGTGTTCAGCCGCAAATCTATATATTTTAAAAAGTGTGGTATACACCAGTAAATTAAAATTGTGGTTTTGCTGTTTCACGGTAAAAAATCTCTATTATTCAGATTTTGGTATTTTTTCCGTAAAGAAAAACAGTAATAGTTTCTCCCTGATTGTTCAGATTGTTTAAAAGAGTCGGGTGTAGGCCAGAGAAATAGAACTGTGGTTTTCCTCTTCCACGGTTCTAATCTACTTTTTATTACCCTTTTTCCATTGATAGTGCGAGTGTAAGCTATTTTACTTCCTTTACAATGGGCAAGGCGCGTGGCAAGGGACGTGGAACTTGACGTTCTGGTGATGGTGCGTGCAGAGGACGGGGCCGTGGCCAAGGTGAAAATGTGCCACAACCAACAGCCACATCTTCTCGCTCCCACTTCTTGACCGAATTACTAGGGAAGCACAGAACAACACCAGTATTGCGAACTGATCAGTGTGAACAGGTTATTAATTGGATGGCAGATAATACTTCCAGTTACCTGGGTACCACCACCTCCGGTCTGTCTTCCACACGGTCAACTCTTAGTAGCCATGAGTCTCCTCCTCACCCTGATGCTCCTTCCTCCCACCATGCCGAGTGTCGTCAGACAGCAATTGAACAGCCACGGCCACAGGAAGTCGACACTGGCAATTTGTCACAAGAGGTGGACGATGACGAGACACAATTGCCAGGAAGTGAGGAGGAGCATTGTGGTGCGCAAGTGGAAGTGGAGGAGGTGGTGGATGATCTAGTAACTGACACAACGTGGCAGGAGGACATGCAGAGTGAGGCCAGCAGCACACAGGGGGAGGGAGGCAGAGTACCCCAACAGGCAGGAAGAAGCAGTGTGGTGGCCGCAGACAGAAGGCGGGCAACCGTTCCCCATAACACCAACAAGAGGGACGTTGCCAGTACAAGCGGTAGGTCTTCCAGAGTCTGGAATTTTTTTAAAGACTCTGCTGATAACCCCAAAAAGGCCATTTGTACCACCTGCCATGCCAGCATCAGCAGGGGTGACAAAACTACCAGCCTGACCACCACCAGCACATGGCAGCAAAGCACCCGACTTTGTGGGGTGAAACCCAGGGTCCACGACCAGTGTCAGCGGGTTTCACCACTGCTTCTTCCGCTGTTGTGCATGGAATAGAACCCCCTGTTGTGTGTGCAAGGCAATCCCCTGTCCATACTGCATGTAAAGATGCCCCCTCCTCTCAGTCTTCACTTGTTTTGGCAGTTTCTCAAGAAACAGCATCAACGTCCACGTCCTCGTCCCACCGCAGCGTTCAATTGTCCATATCCCAGACCTTTGAACGATAGCGGAAATTCGCAGCTAAGGCCCCACAGGCCACAGTCCTAAATTCGCACATTTCACGACTGCTTGCTATGGAAATGCTGCCTTTTAGGCTGGAGGAGACGGAATCCTTCCGCAACCTTATGGCGGTGGCCGTCCCTCGGTACTCGGTCCCCAGCCGACACTAATTTGCCCGGTGTGCCATCTCCCCACTACACAAGCACGTGTCCCAAAACATCTGCCGTGTCCTCAACAACGCAGTTACTGGGAGAGTCCACCTGACAACGGACACGTGGACAAGTGCTTGTGGCCAGGGACGGTACATCTCCCTGACGGCACACTAGGTAAACATAGTGGAAGCCGGGACGCAGTCGGACCTTGGGACGGAACGCATCCTCCCCACACCAAGGATTGCGGACCCTATGTCAGTCAGAGTTGCCCCCACAGTGTACAGCTCCTGCGCATCATCCTCCTCCTCCTCCTCCTCCTCATGTTCAGCCTCCATCTCAGATATCACCACATCAGTTACAAGCTGGAAGCTCTGCAGTACTGCCTCCGCCAAGCGGCAACAGGCTGTGCTGAAACTCATAACCTTAGGTGATAAACCGCACACTGCTTGTGAGTTGTGGACAGCTGTGAAAGAGCAGGCAGATCGGTGGCTGAGACCGCTGAACCTACATCCAGGCATGGTCGTGTGTGACAATGGCCTTAACCTGGTGGCGGCTCTGAGGCGAGGCGAGATCCCACACGTACCATGCCTGGCTCATGTGCTTAACCTCGTGGTTCAGCAGTTTCTTAAATCGTACCCCGAGTTGCCAGATCTGCTCGTGAAAGTATGCCGCCTGTCAGCTCATTTTCGCAAGTCGGATACAGCTTCCACCGCCCTTGCTGTGTTGCAGCAGCTTTTGCAGCTTCCAGCACACCGACCGGTGTGTGATGTCCCTACATGTTGGAACTCTACCCTCCACATGTTGCTAAGGATTTGTGAGCAGAAGAGAGCAGTTGTGGAGTACCAGCTGCAACAAGGCCGTCGATATTCAGGTCTGACTCCACACGTAAGACCTCATGAGTGGACCTGGATGTCTGACATATGTACCATCCTGACAAACTTTGAGGAGGCCACCAAAATGGTGAGTGGCGATGACGCCATAATTAGTGTCAGCATCCCACTTGTCTGTCTTTTGCAACACTCTCTGCAGAGAATTAAAGAGGAGGCATTGCAGCCAGAGTATGATGAGATGGATCAAGAAGCCGTAGTGGGTGATTACACACAGCCCAGCCTCATCTCATCCCAATGTGCATTGGGGGACAATGAGGGAGAGGAGGAGAAGGAGGAGGAACAACAGGAGCTGGTATCATGCGCTGTAGACGGTAGTACCTGTACAAGTGTCATACCATCTGTTCAGTGTGGGTGGCCTGAGGACAGGGGGGAGGAGGAGGAGAAGGAGGAGAGCATGGTCAGTCGTCATCTTGGTGAGGACACGGAAATCTTGCCCGTTACCAGTCTGGCACGAATGGCTGACTTTATGTTACGCTGCCTTAACCGTGACCCTCGCGTTATCAAAATGTTGGGTGACAGTCATTACTGGTTGTTGACACTTGTAGACCCCCGCTACAAGGAGAACTTTCACTCTCTTATTCCTGAGATGGAGAGGTCTACAAAAATGGGCCAGTACTAGAGATGAGCGTTGTTCTACTCGAACTGTTCGCCAATCTCAAATTCGAGCTGTTTTGGGCGGTGTTCGAGCCGGTCGACGAACACGAACAATTTGAGAAAAATTCGGCTGTTCGAGGTTATGTTCGATAACTGTTCGTGCACCAAAATCATAACTGGATTTTTTCTCAGTAATGATGAAAATTAATGTTAATACGCAGTTTGAGTGTACAGCGGGGCGGGGGGAGGGGCAGGGGATGGATCTCTGCAGGAACAATGAAGATCTCCATTTTTTTTTCTCTTTCCCGCATTTGCAGTGGGGAGGTGCAATCTGTCAGCCTATCAGCAGCGCACACACGGAGCGAAGTGCTTTTTTCACACAAGCAAGGGCATGTGTGATTGGCAGTGTATGTCACATGTCCTTGCCCTATAAGACCAAGCCATTTTCCCCGTCGCCACCATTTTCTCACTGCTGCAGCTGCGTGTTAGACGGCACCGCTGTTGCTGTGTGCGCTATACCTTGTTAATTTCAAGCCAATTTTCGCACAAATATACAGATAGCTTGGGAGTAGGGAATAGTTGTGATTGCAGTCCTTTTAAGGACTAGGTTACAGCATTTCCTACGACTTTTATCAGGCAGGTCTGTGCTCTTAAATAGATAGATTATGGGAGTAAAGACTAATTGTAATTGGAGTCCTTTTCAGGACTAGGTTACATCAGTTCCTATCAGTTTTTGCCAGGCAGGTCTGTGCCAGTGCTGTGCAAGTTTTTTTCACAGCATTTGGCTGAATCTAGCAAAGCTAATCCTTTTTGGCCTATTGCAGAGTGTGTTAGTCAGTGGAGTAGCCTATCTGTGTTGCAAGATATACCACCTGTGTATAGAATACCAATTTTTTTACTGCACCTAGTGAAGTAAAATCTTTTGGGCATAGCATCATTCTATTAGTCCATCTATACTGACCTCCATCAGGTTGCAAACTGAATATAATTTTTTTCTGCATCTAGCTCTGAAAAAATATTTGGGCTTCTAGCAGTGTGTGGGACTTGGTCTATTAGTCCATCTATACTGACCTCCATCAGGTTGCAAATTAAAAATAATTTTTTTCTGCATCTAGCTCTGAAAAAATATTTGGGCTTCTAGCAGTGTGTGGGACTTGGTCTATTAGTCCATCTATACTGACCTCCATCAGGTTGCAAATTAAAAATAATTTTTTTCTTCATTTATCTCTGAAAAAATATTTGGGCTTCTAGCAGCGTGTGGGACTTGTTCTATTAGTCCATCTATACTGACCTCCATCAGGTTGCAAATTAAAAATAATTTTTTTCTGCATCTAGCTCTGAAAAAATATTTGGGCTTCTAGCAGTGTGTGGGACTTGGTCTATTAGTCCATCTATACTGACCTCCATCAGGTTGCAAATTGAATAAAAAAATTTTCTGCATCTAGCTCTGAAAAAATATTTGGGCTTCTAGCGGTGTGTGGGACTTGGTCTATTAGTCCATCTATACTGACCTCCATCAGGTTGCAAATTAAAAATAATTTTTTTCTGCATCTAGCTCTGAAAAAATATTTGGGCTTCTAGCAGTGTGTGGGACTTGGTCTATTAGTCCATCTATACTGACCTCCATCAGGTTGCAAATTAAAAATAATTTTTTTCTTCATTTAGCTCTGAAAAAATATTTGGGCTTCTAGCAGTGTGTGGGACTTGTTCTATTAGTCCTTCTATACTGACGTCCAGCAGGTTGCAAATTGAATATAATTTTTTTCTGCATCTAGCTCTGAAAAAATATTTGGGCTTCTAGCGGTGTGTGGGACTTGGTCTATTAGTCCATCTATACTGACCTCCATCAGGTTGCAAATTAAAAATAATTTTTTTCTGCATCTAGCTCTGAAAAAATATTTGGGCTTCTAGCAGTGTGTGGGACTTGGTCTATTAGTCCATCTATACTGACCTCCATCAGGTTGCAAATTAAAAATAATTTTTTTCTGCATCTAGCTCTGAAAAAATATTTGGGCTTCTAGCAGTGTGTGGGACTTGGTCTATTAGTCCATCTATACTGACCTCCATCAGGTTGCAAATTAAAAATATTTTTTTTCTTCATTTAGCTCTGAAAAAATATTTGGGCTTCTAGCAGTGTGTGGGACTTGTTCTATTAGTCCATCTATACTGACCTCCAGCAGGTTGCAAATTGAATATAATTTTTTTCTGCATCTAGCTCTGAAAAAATATTTGGGCTTCTAGCGGTGTGTGGGACTTGGTCTATTAGTCCATCTATACTGACCTCCATCAGGTTGCAAATTAAAAATAATTTTTTTCTGCATCTAGCTCTGAAAAAATATTTGGGCTTCTAGCGGTGTGTGGGACTTGGTCTATTAGTCCATCTATACTGACCTCCATCAGGTTGCAAATTAAAAATAATTTTTTCTGCATCTAGCTCTGAAAAAATATTTGGGCTTCTAGCAGTGTGTGGGACTTGGTCTATTAGTCCATCTATACTGACCTCCATCAGGTTGCAAATTGAATAAAAAAATTTTCTGCATCTAGCTCTGAAAAAATATTTGGGCTTCTAGCGGTGTGTGGGACTTGGTCTATTAGTCCATCTATACTAACCTCCATCAGGTTGCAAATTAAAAATAATTTTTTTCTGCATCTAACCCAGCCAATAGTTTTGGCCTAATACCACAGTTTGGCCACTCAGCTCTGCTCGGTTACCATCCATTGTTTTTTTGTGCAAACAACTCCAGAGTTGTGAATTAGTTAACCACCAAAATGAGTGGAAAAAGGCCTGCTGCTGGTGGAAAGGGGAATAGGCGTGTTGGGAAGGGGAAAAAAGGTTGTGTCCGTGGGGTAGGTGCAGAAGAAAGACCATCTTCCAGCCAAACTAAAATGTCTACTTCTTTTAGCGGACAATGTGATAAGATCCCTTTCTTACGGCCACGCCAATCGCTACAAATTACAGATGAGGCACAAAAACAGCAGGTGCTTCAACGGATATCAAGTGCTCCTTTAAGTGGGCTCTCCTCCACATCAACTTCAACATCACAAATACTCCAGTCCTCAAAGGTGTCACCCAAATCGCACTTGCTTCCTCACAGCTCCCAAATCTCCAGCTGCCCGTCTGAGTATGAGGTAGAACAGATGGTTGAGTCTGCAGAGCTGTTTACTCATACTATAGCCTGGGAATCAGAGGTCGACTCCAGCGCTTCTGTGAATCCAGACGAGGAAATGATCTGCACTGATGCCCAGAATCTTTATGAGTCGGATCCAGGACCAGACGCAGAAGGTTCTGACCATAATGTAGACCCTCATTCCCAAACTGTAACTCCTGTTGGTGGAGACAATGAGGAAGACGATGATAAGACTCAAATACCTGATTGGAGCGACAACTTTAGTTTTTTGTCAGGGCAGGAACAGGTTGGCTCTGAGGACGACGGGTGTGATAACGCACAGGGTGATGATGATGAGGTCGGAGATCCCACTTACTGTCAACCCACAGTCAGCCAAGAGATGAGGTCAGCAGAGGAGGTGGAGGAAGATGCTAGTGATGACGAGGTCAGGTTGCGCCTTCCTGGACAGAGACGTAGTACTGGAAGCACGTCAACAACTGCATCCTCAAACACAACTCTGCCTCTCACCACAAGTCGTGGTGGCTCTTCAGGTCGCATGGGTGCTAAGCCTTGCATAGCCTGGGCATTTTTTCAGATCGATAAAGATGACCCAACTCGTGTTATCTGTAACATTTGTCAGCAAAAGCTAAGTAGAGGCCAAAAAATACATAGTTTGAGTACTTCATGCATGAACCGGCACATGGACATGAAGCATAAGTTGCAGTGGGAAGCTCAGTGTGCTACAATGCGGTCTAGCCGGCCGGGCCAACCACCGTCTGCCATATCTTGTGCATCCGCGGCCTCTTCATCCTCTGTGACTGGGGGGACAGCAGTCACACGTGTTTTGGGGCGCAGACCTGCCACCTCTTTACCCGCAACAGCCAGCGTGATTGGCAGGTCATCATTTTCTTTGGAGGTGGTAACACCAGCTGGTCTTGAGCGTTGTCCGACATCGATAGCACCACCTTTGGATCAAGGCAACCTAACATGTCCGCCTGCATCTTCCTCACAGACCTGCAGTTTGCCGGGGACACCCTTATCAACCCCGTCTAAGCACAATAGCCAGCCCTCGGTCCCTCAGATGTGGACAAGTAAAAGACCATTTCCTCCTAGCCATTAGAAAGCTAAGAGGTTGAATTTCACCATCTGCAAGCTCTTGGCTACAGAAATGCTGCCTTTCCGCCTGGTGGACACAGAGGATTTTCGAGACCTTATGTCCGTCGCAGTGCCCCAGTACCAGATGCCCAGTCGGCACTACTTCTCAAAGAAAGGTGTGCCTGCGCTCCACCAGCATGTCGCACACAACATCACCGCTTCTTTGAGAAACTCTGTGTGTGACAGGGTGCATTTCACCACAGACACTTGGACGAGTAGGCATGGACAGGGGCGTTACATGTCGCTGACTGGGCACTGGGTAACTATGGTGACAGCAGGACAATGGGCTGCTGTCCAAGTCTTGCCGTCCCCACGAGTTGTGCGTCAATCCTCTTTATGTCATTTTTCCTCCACTGCTTCTGCCTCCTCAACCTCCTCTCGGTCTTCCACCTGCACCCAAAGGCCGTCTGGTCATGCCACAAGCTTTCTAACTGCGCAGAAGGGATCCTGCACACCTCCTTACTATGCTGGCAGTAGGGCTCAACGTCATCAGGCGGTTTTTACATTGAAATGTCTGGGAAATGTGAGTCACACAGCTGAGGAGTTGTGGTCAGCTCTGGAGAACCAATTTCATGAATGGTTGTCTCCACTGGACCTGAAACCAGGGAAGGCCGTGTGCAACAATGCTGCAAACCTGGGTGCGGCCCTTCGCCGGGGCAATGTCACACACGTGCCTTGTATGGCTCACGTGTTGAACCTGGTTGTCCAGCAATTTTTAGCCCACTATCCCAGACTAGATGGCCTTCTGCAGAGGGCACGGTCGCTGTGTGCTCACTTCCGCCGTTCGCATCCCGCAGCTCAGCGACTTACATCTCTACAGAAGTCGTTGGGCCTGCCACTTCACCGGCTAAAATGCGATGTGCCTACCCGGTGGAATTCAACTCTGCACATGTTGCAGCGACTGTGGCAGCACCGACAAGCCCTGGTGCAATACGTTCTGACGTATAGCCTGGGCCAACGAGATTCAGAGGTGGGGCAAATCACGCTGGAGGAGTGGTCTCAGATCAGGGACCTATGCACCCTTCTGCACAGTTTTGAAATGGCGACGAAGATGTTTAGTGCTGACGATGCCATTATCAGCATGACAATTCCGGTGATTTACATGCTGGAGCACATGTTAAACAGAATTCGGAGTCAGGTGGTGGCACAAGAGGAGGTGGAGGAAGTAGAGGAGGAGGAGTTGTATGCGGAAGGGCTAACATCTGCAAGGTCCAGACGGTCGGCAGCACCAAGGCGGCAGGCATGTGAGGGTGGGGGAGATGATTTTACCAGGGCGCATGGTAGCAGCCAAACTAGTGAGGAAGGTGCAGGAGCCCAGGAAGAAGTGGAGGACAAACTGATGGAAGACTCATCAGATGAGGGAGACCTTGATCACATTTCTGTTGTGCGAGGTTGGGGGGAGAGGACAGAGGAAGGAAGCATGATTGCTACCTCGCCACCAACACAACAGGGACTTGGTGCTCCTGGATGCGCAACACACATGAGTGCCTTCTTGCTGCACTACCTGCAACATGACCCTCGAATTGTGAGAATTAGAAATAATCCTGACTACTGGGTTGCCACACTGTTAGATCCCCGGTACAAAAGTAAATTTGCAGAAATTATTCCTGCCATAGAAAGGGATGCACGCATGCAGGAGTATCAGCAGAGACTGTTGCAGAATCTTACATGTGCTTTTCCACAAAATACCAGTGGTGCACGTAGTGAATCTCACAGTTCCAACTTGCCAACCGTGGGACCGTCAAGTGTTCAGCACTCAAACTGTAACAGAACCACAGTATCTGCTGGTAACATCAATTTTGCGGAATCATTTCACCACTTTTTTAGCCCATCCTTTGCAAGGCCACAGGAGACAAGAAGTCTGACACATAGTCAACGCCTAGAGACGATGGTACAGGAGTATCTCCAAGTAAACATTGAAGCCACGACTGTGTCACTGGACCCTTGCTCTTTTTGGGCTTCCAATCAGGATAAATGGCCGGAGCTAGCCACTTACGCCTTGGAGATCTTGTCATGCCCCGCAGCCAGCGTTCTGTCTGAACGTGTGTTCAGCGCTGCTGGTGGTGTGCTGACAGATAAGCGCACGCGGCTCTCCACTGATAATGTAGACAGACTCACGTTCATAAAGATGAACAAATCATGGATCCGAAACGACTTTTCTACCCCTGTGTCATCCTGGGGAGAGTAAAAGCTTGATGATTGGTTAAAATCACCCTACCAACCATTTTAAGCTTTCAAATTACTAATCATGTTTATCTGTATCTTGACTGGAAAATAATTTGGGCTTTGTAGCAGTGTGCAGCACTGATCCTATTAGGCCATCTATAATAAGCTTCACCAGATTTAAAATTAAAAATAATTTTTAGCTGCATCTAGCCCGGAAAATAATTTTGGGGCTCCGAGATGCGCAAGACACATAAGTGCCTTCTTGCTGCACTACCTGCAGCATGACCCTCATATTGTCAGAATTCGAAGTAATCATGACTACTGGGTTGCCACACTCTTAGATCCCCCAAACTTTTCGATTAACCTTTTCATTTTAATAAAGACCAAAAAAATGGTCATTTTTGAAATTATAAGCATTAGCAGGTTGTTAAAAACTGAAATCAAACAGTTTTCAACTCAAAACTTTATTCTAGGTGATGTTACATTTTCACATAGGACCCCTTGTTCGAAAGGAGCTTCTGAACTCTCTCGTCCATTGAATTTGTCAGGTTTTGGATGGTTTCTGCTTCAATTGTTTTGCATGAGGACAGAATACCCTCCCAGAGCTGTTGCTTAGATGTGAACTGCCTCCCGCCATCATAGACACTCCTTTTAATGATGCTCCAAAGGTTCTGAATGGGGTAGAGGTCAGGGGAGCATGGGGGTCACACCATAAGATTGTCCCCTTTTATGCCCATATCAGCCAGAGATGCAGATGTTTTATGTGCAGCATGAGATGGTGTATTATCATGCAGAAAAATGATCTTGCTGTGAAATACACGGTTCTTCTTCTTGAACCATGGCAGGAAGTGCTGTTTGAGAAAATCCACATACATTATGGAGTTCATCTTTAGCGCCTTCAGGGATCCTAAAGGGGCCGACAATCTCTCTCCCCATGATTCCAGCCCAAAACATTACTCCACCTCCTCCTTGTTGGCGCTGTAGCCGTGTTTGCGTGGGGTGTCCATCAACCAGCCATCCTCCACTCCATTCATCTGGACCATCGAGCGCTGCACGGCACTCATCCGTGAACAAAACAGTTTTGAAATCAGTCTTCATGTAATGTTTGGCCCACTGGAGCCGTTTCTGCTTGTGTGAAGTGGATAGAGGAGGTCGACAGGATGGCATATGCACAGCTGCAAACCTCTGAAGGACCCTGCATCTTGTTGTTCGGGGGACGTTGGAGGCACAAGCAGCTTCAAAAACTTGTCTGCTGCTATGACAAGGCTTTTTTGCCGCTGCTGTTTCAACCTGACGTAATTGCCTGTAGGAAAGAGTCCTCAATTTGCCCTTATCAGCACGCACACGTGTGTACTGTGAATCAGCTACATACTTCTTGATTGCCAAGACACTTCATCCTGATCATCGCACAATGTTGATTGTAGTCATGCCTTGACCTAAACACTCCACAATTTGTTGCTTCTCAGCAGCCGACACATCCTTTTTCTTTCCCATTTTGGCAGAAAATGTAGGCTGCTTAATAATGTGAGAGAGCCTTCTTAAGTAGTCTTGCCTTTCATTGGACACACCTGCCAAACTAATTAGCACAGGTGTCTGCAATTGCTTACAGTGATATAAAGAGCCCTGACACACATCACCATCAATGAGTTTAACTGACAAACAAACAAATTCTTCCCTTATCACTCCTAAACACTTTTTGCATAATAATTTGGAACGCGGTGTACATGTGCTTTTCCACAAAACACCAGTGGTTCACGTAGTGAATCTTACAGTTCTAACTTGCCAACCGTGGTCTGTATGGAATTGTTCAATAAAGGGCCCAAAATTAAGATAACATAGATGGGAGAGGTCTCTATGAATAGGAATTCCTAAGTATTTGATACCCTGTGAGGGCCAGGCAAAGGGAAAGTTGGACTGGATGGAATCCTATATGGATTTAGGGAGGGAGACATCGAGGGCCTCAGACTTCGCTGCATTGATTTTAAAATTTTACCATGTAACAAAGTGATCTATTTCAGCCATAACAGCAGGGATGGATATATGTGATTGAGTGATATATACTAGGACATCATCAGCAAATAGAGAGCACTTGTACTCGGTGCCTCCCACCTCAATCCACCTAATATTGGGGTTATGGCGAATTGATGAGAGCAGGTGCTCCGTCACTAGGATGTATAAGAGAGGGGACAGAGGACATCCCTGCCTTGTCCCATTGGTGATTGTGAAAGGTGATGAAAATGTTCTGACGCACCCCCTGGGCCTTGGGACACCCGGAGCCGGACCCTTTTTGGTGGATGCTGGTGGTTGTAGTCTTCGTGGCGGCGATCCGGTTCCGTGGCTCAGGGCGGTCAAACCAGTGGCGGAACTATTTATGTGGTTTTGATGTTTAAATGTCCGACTACGCCACCCGTGGATTGCGGTCAGTGTGAACCGCCGCTACAGGGCAGACCGCTAAGGCTGGTGTTGTGGGTGCAGCAGAGCGTAGCATAACTCCCCACGGGAGGAGTATAGCCTCAGGGCAGTGTATGCGGAGGATGGGGGTGATGGTGCAGGGCAGCAGCAGTAACGACACGGAGTCAGTGATGCAGTTCAGGGCCTTTACTCACAGTTCTTATTATCCAGACCACGTCTGCAGGTAACGGCTGCCCACGTCGTACTGTGCTCACCAGGTGAGGGGCTCAGACAACTCCCAGATAACTTTGGAGCGCTTCACAGGACCCCCTTTGTGTGTCCTTTGTCTGGCCTTTCTTACCAACACTTCTGTCCGGCTGCCTCGGGCCTCCTCTTGGTAAACTTGGCGCCAGTTTCCCTGACCCTATGTGGTGCCTTCCTAGCGGGTGGAGCAAGGGGCTGCGCCACATAAAATGTCAGAGCCTCCGGTTTCTAGCTGAGGGTCGTTTCCTGCCTCCACTAGTTCGGGGACCGGTCTCCCCCTTTGGCCTGACCCCTCCACGCAGGTGGATTCGGGCGTGCGGTGGCGACTCGCCCGTCCGCACCCCTGGGATCCCTTCATTCCTCGTTCCTGGAGCCTTCTCCGCTCCTCTTCCTTCCTTCTCCCTCTTGCAGGCCTGGGCCTCTGTTACTAGGCCCGCCTCCGGAGCAGAGCTCATGCAGAGCCCCTGCTCCCTGCCACTTCTGCTCAGACTTCTCTGCACTGAACTAAGATGGTGCCCACCTTTTATACTCCCTTCTCAATGCACCCAGGAACTGCTTCCTCCCTGCTCCTGCACTGCAGGGTTCCCCTTCCTCAGTGTTCCCTCCCCCCACTCCAGCCAGGGACAGGGACTGTCGTGCCCATCTCAGGGGCATATTGGTCGCCCTGCCCCACGGCAATGTGGTGTAATTCATGCAGGTGTCGGGTCCTGATCCACACTCCATCCTTATCTGAGAGTGAGATATCACACCTCTGGGTGAGGTGCAATACGTCTGTAGCAACCGAGCCCTCGGTGCTACAGTTCCATTTATCTTCAGCCTAGGTGACGTATTGTGATACAGGTCCATGATTTTGGCTATAAAAGGGTCCCCTAGACCCCTACCCCAAGTTTTTTAAGAGAATCATATATGGCATGCCAGGAGACTCTATGGAATGCTTTCTCAGCATCCAACGAGAGTATCTACTTACAAATTTTTAACTGCATCTAGCCCAGGAAATACTTTGTGCCTAGTAGCAGTGTCTGCTAGTCAGCGGATTATCCCGGCTGTTAAGCAAGCTACACCACCTGTAGTTTGGACACTTAATTTTTTCAAAGGAAATGCTTCGGGACCACGGGATACTTAGTGAAGAGCATCAGGAGGCACCCCAAGGCATAGGGGCTGGGACTGGCACTAGGATGCCTTGCGGTGGACAGCCGAGCTCGATCCTTATAAAAGCTTTTTAACTGCAGCAGCTTTAGTGGACGCTACTGGAGCTGGAATTACGCGGCTGCTGGCATGAGACTTGCCCTCCAATAGATCCTTGTAAATGGATTTAAAGTGTATTCATTCAAATTAGAGGGACAATTTAAATTAAAAAGCTTAGAGCTGCCTCCACCACAGGGGGGCTCTCTCGACCCACCAGCGGACAGGCACCAGTATTGGGAGAGGGGGGCTGGCCGTCAGGGTTCACCGCGGCTCTGGCACAAACCCGGCGACACGGAGGTGGCACGGGCAGGAGCGGACTGGCCGTCTCGGCTTCTCACTTTTTGGATTTTAGAAGGGCATGACATGCCTATATCTGTGTCTCCCCCTCCTTTTACTCCTCCACCTCTTTTCTTTTCGCATGACTATATGTACTTGTCACTTTTCCATGTGTTAGTTGTGTCTTCTGAGCAGTTTGTCAGCTTTTGGACACCTTTGAAGGTGTTTTCTATGTGTTTCTATGTGTTTTTGTTTGCCTGCCATTGGTTTTAACGGTGTTCGAAGGTGTTCGACGAACAGTTCGACGAACAGTTCGGCGAACACACGGGTGTTCGACGAACCGAACCGAACTCGAACACTACGGGGGTGGCTCAACACTAGCCAGTACCAGAAGGCCCTTGCTGCAGAACTGTTAAAAAAATTCCCATCTGAACACGCTAGCGGCAGAGGTCACAGTTCGTTGACCAACCAAAGTGTACAAGTGAGAGAGAGGCAACTCCAATCCAGCAGAGGCAGGGTAACACTGTCAACATTCTGGGACAGTTTTCTCAGACCCTCCCTTTGGACTGACCCTGAGGCGCGGGGTACTCTCACAAGGAGTGGAAAGTTTAAAAAGTTGGTGAGGGAGTACCTTGCCGACCGTACCAGCATCCTCCATGATTCCTCTGTGCCTTTTTATTATTGGGTATCCAAGCTGGACACTTGGAATGAACTCGCTCTGTACGCCTTGGAGGTCCTGGCCTGCCATGCCGCTAGCGTGTTATCAGAGTGTGTTTTTAGTGCCACTGGGGGAATTATAACTGATAAGCGCACTCGCCTGTCAACTGACAATGCTAACAAGCTGACCCTTATCAAAATGAACAAGGGCTGGATTGGGCCAGACTTCTCATCACCACCAAATAACAGCAGAGTAACATAAAGTCAAATCCACTGTGTTATTTCGGGAGGTGTATTCACATGCACCGCTTCACACCCACACATGGGTATACTCTTCCTCATTTTGGCTGTTTTATGTTCTTCTCCTTATCCTCAGCCTCCACCACCACTATACCACCAGGGTGACCGTGGTCCGTGTTGCCATTATTGAAAGTTCCTCTGTCCTTATTTTTGTCAGCTTTTGCTTGGAAGGCATAAGCAAAGACTGTGGGAAACCCACTCCCCAATAATGGGAATAATATTTTTAAGATGCTGTACTGTATGGCTCTTATAAGGGGCATTAAAAGCGTCTTGTTATACCACTCTGACCTCCACGTCTCTTGTAAGGGGCATTGAAAGCGTCTTGTTATACCACTCTGACCTCCACGTCTCTTGTAAAGGGCATTAAAAGCGTCTTGTTATACCACTCTGACCTCCACGTCTCTTGTAAGGGGCATTAAAACCGTCTTGTTAAGCTACTGGGACCTCCACGAGTCTTCGAACGGGCATTGCATTTCCTCCTAATTTTTGGAAGCTTTTGCTTGGAAGGCATAAGCAAATACTATGGGAGACCCACTCCCCAATAATGGGACTTATGTTTGTAATATGCTGTACTGCATGGCTCTTGTAAGGGGCATTGCAAGTTGCTCCGTCCTAACTTTAGGAAGCTTTTGCTTGGAAGGCATAAGCAAATACTATGGGAGACCCACTCCCCAATAATGGGAATAATATTTATAAGATGCTGTACTGTATGGCTCTTGTAAGGGGCATTAAAAGCGTCTTGTTAAGCTACTGTGACCTCCACGTCTGCTCCAAGGGGCATTCAAACCATCTTGTTAAGCTACTGGGACCTCCACGTCTTTTCCGAGGGGCATTAAAACCGTCTTGTTAAGCTACTGTGACCTCCACCACTTTTCCGAGGGGCATTAAAACCATCTTGTTAAGCTACTGTGACCTCCACGTCTCTTCAAAGGGGCATTAAAAGCGTCTTCTTAAGCCACTCTGAACTCCACAGCTCTTCCAAGGGACATTGAAATGTTGTTTTTATTACCTCTAACCTCCACGACTCTTCCAGCGGGCATTGCATTTCCTCCTAATTTTTGTCAGCTTTTGCTTTTCAATGCAAAGGCGAAAACTAAGGGAGACCCACTCCCCAATAATGGGTAGAAGGTTTTTAGTATGCTGCAATCCACTCTGTTTCAAGGGGCATTGCAGTTCCTCATAATTTTTGGAAATCCTTCCATTCACTGCTTAGGCTAACAGTGTACAGGAGACCCAGTTGCTATAAATGGAAAAAACGGTTTAGTTAAGGCCCTCTGGCCCCCATGTCATTTCCAAGGGGCATTGGAGTGCCTCAAAATTTTTGGTTGGCATTGCACTCACTGTATGCCCTATAACTGTGTAGCCAAACAGCTCCTTTTGTTACAGAAACATATCCTACAAGACATATGTGGTAGACTGACCTGATATTTAAGTGAATGGTCCCAGTTCCTCCTGCTCTTTCTCCTTTGCCACTACCTCATCCATCATTTATCACCTGAAGGTTTGTTTTAACGGGAGTCATAGAACTGGTATAGTAGCAGGAAAACATCCAGCAATCTTCGGAGGAGGTAGGATATGCACCAAAAAACGCTGACCACCTCAGGCCTAGCCGCTACTACATACATGCGCTTGCTTTCCAAGAAAACAAAGCAGATGCTAACTTGTATCATCATCATCATGGTCCTCATCTTGGCACACTCAACTCCCCTGATGGAGAAGTCAGGGCCCACCGGAGGAGTCTTGGTCTCTGGTGGGCCCGTCCAATGCTGCCCTAAAGCAGGCTGGGCTAAGAAAAGTGTGTGGGGGGATGTTCCAAGGAGAAATAGGGGTGGCTGGGGACCGTTTATGGACACCCGGCTGCCCCAAGGCGGCTGGGGATCGTGTGTGGACATCCGGCCGTGGGGAGGCTGATGACCGAGTATGGATACCCGGCCGCCCCCTGGCGGCTGGGGACCGAGTGTGGACACCCGGCCGCCGGGCGCCTGGGGACTGAGTATGGATTCCAGGCCGCCAACACAGCCATGATGTGGTGGCCAGATTCCGCCTCCACATGCCTAAAAGGCACAATTTCAAGTGCAAGCAAGCAAGCAGTATGGTATTGCAGCCTGGTGGTGGGTGACTGGCAGGCTGCATACTTGCGCTTGCATTGCAAGGAATGGGAGAGGTACAATTGAACACTGCCTGGGACAAGGACTTGAATGGGGATAGTTGCAAGTCAGCTATGACAGGTGCAGGGTGGGAGGCATCTTCGCATGTACCAGGAACAGGGGTTTGCCATGCACACACTACAGCAGAATAGGCTGTCCTTCCCACTAAATGCTCTGGGGAGGGCACAGGTAATGTTTTGGTATACGCGCTTAATCTTATGTATAAGGCACACCGGGACAAATAGGGGCGGCTGGGGACTGAGTATGGATACCTCACTGCCGAAGCATCCATGAGGTAGTAGCCAGCTTTGGCCTCCTCCAAACTAAAAGGCCCCATTTCAAGTACAAGCTAGCAGTATGGCATTGCAGCCTGGGGGTGGGTGGGTGGCAGGCTTCACACTTATGCTTGCATTAAAAGAAAACAAAGCAGATGCTAACTTCTATCATCATCATCATGCTCCTCACCTTGGCACTCTCAACTCCCCTGATGGAGAAGCCAGGGTGCCACCAGAGGAGTCTGGTTCTCTGGTGGTCTCGTCCAATGCTGCCCTAAAGCAGGCCGGGCTAAGAAAAGTGTGTGGGGGGAAGTTGACAGGAGAAATAGGGGCGGCTGGGGACCGTTTATGGACACCCGGCTGCCCCCAGGCAGCTGGGGACCGTGTGTGGACACCCGGCCGCGGGGCGGCTGGGGACCGAGTGTGGACACCCGGCCGCCGGGCGGCTGGGGACTGAGTATGGATTCCAGGCCGCCAACGCAGCCATGATGTGGTGGCCAGATTCCGCCTCCACATGCCTAAAAGGCCCAATTTCAAGTGCAAGCAAGCAGTATGGTATTGCAGCCTGCGGGTGTGTGGGTGGTTGGCTGCATATTTGCACTTGCATTGCATGGAATGGGGGAGGTACATTTGAACAGTGCCCTGGGCACGGGGATAGTTGCAAGTCTGCATCTTCTGATGCGGCAAGGATGACTTCTGATGGGTACACTTTTAGGCAGTGACCTGGGTGTCAGAGATGCTTCCCAGGGGTCTTCCCCATGCTGTTCCCATGTCTTTTCAGCACTGTATGTATGTGTCACACAGCACATGGCCAGATAAGGTTGTAAAATGTTAAAACGACATTTCCCAGTGAATGCATTTGTCACGGTTGAAAGCAATACAAAAGTGCAAAAACGCATAAAAAATGCTGCTTGTGAACATAGCCCAAGGTGTGGAGGAGTATTTTTTTGGGGGAGTTATTTATTTTACATTAAACACAAGTCTTCTTTACCCTGGAAAGGAAGTTCCTTAACATATTTCACAGGAAAGCAGTTTCAGTTTCGTTTTTGAACGTTTTATTGTGAGCTTAAAAGTGGCTTAATACCTCTGACCACGTTGTTGACAGCAATGACCTGGGCATCAGAAATGCTTCCTGAGGCGATCCCCATGCTGTCCCCATGTCATTTGAGCACTGTTACTATCGTTTTGGGTACTTGTTAGGCTTTTAAAAGACTGCCGGGGGTGCCGCGCCAAAAATGCTCGGGTCTCCCATAGACTAACATTGGGCTCGTTGCTCGGGTCGAGCACCCGAGTATCACGGCGAGCTTGGCCCGAGCTTCGAGCACCCAAGCATTTTAGTGCTCGATCAACACTATTAACTAGCAATCAGGTGACTAATCATCTGGAGCAATAATTCGCTGACGAATCTATACTTTTTTCCTTATGTATTCCTTCTCTGAAGATTTCTCATTTCTATAGATTATTGTTATCACTTCTGATATCCATGTCCTCCCTGGAGCAATGCAATGAACAGTTTCACTCCAACTCTTTCATGCACCAACTATCTCTAAGTACCTAATCTTAATATTTTATACGGAATTTCCATTGTTTATTTAACAAGTTGCTTTACAGAATTCCCTTAACTGAAATTGTTCCCAAATTAATTGCAAGTTTATTAATTATTCATCGGCAGAAATCTTACTGATAGAAATAATACATACATATTACAATAGAGATCTGTATTATAATAGTTATATTCTTGTTCTTTGGGGGCAGTATTATAGTAGTTATATTCTTGTACATAGAGGCAGTATTACAGTGGTTATATTCTTGTACATAGGGAGCAGTATTATAGTAGTTATATTCTTGTACATACGGGGCAGTATTATAGTAGTTATATTCTTGTACATAGGGGCAGTATTATGGTTGTATTCTTGTACAGAGGGGGCAGTATTATAGTAGTTATAGTCTTGTACACAGTGGGCAGTATTATAATAGTTATATTTTTGTAAATAGGAGGCAATATTATAGTAGTATAGTAGTTATATTCTTGTGCCCAGGAGCCATATTACAGTGCTTATAATATTGTACATAGAGACAGTATTATAGTAGTTATATTATTGTACATAGTTGTAGGGCTGCCACCAGGAATTTTGAGGCCCCATACTGGCAAAATATTTGGACCCCCTTGAGACTCTGCCCAGGCTCCACTTCAGCTCTACCTCCACCCCGCGAACCTTCCACAGTGTCAATGCCTACTCTTTTAAAGACTTCACCTCTGCACCATGTCCTCACCAATCACACAATAACAGTTCTCATCGATCACTATATCACAGCCATCAGCTTTTGTTTTGGCCAAAACATTTTCTTAAGCCGCCACCAGGGCAAGATAGACTCTTTTAACCGGGCCCTACTTTAACCTATTAAACATTTTTTATAATACCTAATACTCTTTTTAGGTATATTTTATTTATTTTTCTTTAAGGGAATGTGTCACATACATTTTATAAAATGATCAATAATATCACATACAAGGGACAAATACTGTCACACCATGACCAGACCACATATTACCACCACATAGCGACTGAATAATACCACATACAAAGGACAAATACCACCACACTGTGACCAGACGACATATTACCACCATATAGTTACTGAATAATACCACATACAAGGAACAGAGACCATCGCACCATGACTAGACCACATATTACCACCACATAGTGACTGAATAATATCACATACAAGGGACAAATATTGCCACCCCGTGACCAGACCACATATTACCACCACATAGTGACCGAATACTGAAATACTGATTATTCATAAAAAAACAATTCTAATATTACCATAAGTATTATACACAGGGGCTCTGTATATGGTATACAGTGTACAGTGTAAGTGTACAGGTCACACACTGACTCTCTGGTGACGTCTCTAGTTGAAGTCCTTCATCTTCGCTTTTCCTCTTCATCCACCGCAGACCACCATCACTTCTTCCAGCCAGGACTCGTCTCTGCATAAAATAACAGTTATCTAGAGCACCACTTCTAGAGCACATTTCCCAATTTTTCCCCAACTTCTACACTACACCAGATGAAGAAAAGAAAGCGACATAGTGCCGTCATGCACAATAATAGGAACCCCCTCACTGAAAACAGTATCCTCAAAAATAAAATACTTTACAGCTGTAATAATATCCATATTTAGCCCCTACAGTAATAATGTCCCAAATCCTGCCTCGATGTCTCCATCCTACCCCAAAGTCTCCATTCTACCTCCATGTCTCCATCCTGCCCTCATTTGACTCCATTCTGCCCTATGTCAGCATCCTGCCCCATACCTCCATCCTGCCCCCAGTGTCTGCATCCTGCCCTCATGTCTCTATTCTGCCTCCATGTCGTCTCCATCCTGACCCCAATGTCTCCATCTTGCCCAGTGTCTCCATTCTGCCTCCTAGTCTCCATTCTACCTCCACTGTCTCTATTCTACCCCCATGTCTCCATCCCGCCCCATTTGTCTACATTCTGCCCCATGTCTCCATACTGCCCCATGACTCCATCCTGCCCCATGACTCCATCCTGCCCCATGACTCCATTCTACCCCCATATCTCCATCCTGCCCCAATGTCTCCATTCTGCCTCCATGTATCCATGCTTCCTTATGTTTCAATCCTGCCCCCATTTTTCTCCATTCTGCCCCATGTCTCCATGTCTCCATCCGGCCCCCAGTGTCTCCATCCGGCCCCCAATGTCTCCATTCGGCCCCCAATGTCTCCATTCACCCCCTATGTCTTTATCCAATCCCCATGTTTCTCCATTCTGCCCCCATGTCTCTCCATTCAGCCCCCATGTCTCTCCATTCTGCCCCCATGTCTCTCCATTCTTCCCCATGCCTCTCCATTCTGACCCATGTCTCTCTATTCTGCCCCATGTCTCTTCATCTTGCCCACATGTCTCTCCTTTCTGCCACTAATGTCTTCATCTTGCCCCATGTTTCTATCCTGCCCCATGTCTCTATCCTGCCCCATGTCTCTCCATTCTGCCCCATTTCTCTATTCTGCCGCATGTCTCTCTATCCTGCCCCCAATGTCTCCATCCTGCCCACGTGTCTCCATTCTGCCTCCTTGTCTCCATTCTACCCCCATGTCTCCATTCTACCCCTATGTCTCCATCCTGCCCCCATTTGTCTACATTCTGCCCCCATGTCTCCATCCTGCCTCATGACTCCATTCTACCCCCATGTTTCCATCCTGCCCTCATTTGTCTCCATTCTGCCCCATGTCTCCATCCTGCTCCATGTCTCCATCCAGCCCCCAATGTCTCCATTCGGCCCCCAATGTCTCCATCCGGCCCCCAATGTCTCAATCCTTCCCTTATGTCTCTTCATCCTGCCCCTATGTCTCCATTCACTCCCCATGTCTCCATTTTGCCCCCATGTCTCTCCAATCTGCCCCCATGTCTCTCCATTCTGCCCCCTTGTTTCTCCATTCTGCTACCATGTCTCTCCATCCGACCCCCAGTTCTCTCCATCCGACCCCATGTCTCTCCATTCTGCCCCATGCCTCTCCATTCTGCCCCATGTCTCTACATTCTGCTCCATGTATCTTCATCCTGCCCACATGTCTCTCCTTTCTACCCCTAATGTCTCCATCCTGCCCCCATGTCTCCATCCTACCCCATGTCTCTCCATCTGCCCCCATGTCTCCATTCTGCCCTATGTCTCTACATCCTGCCTCCATGTCTCCATTCTTCCCCATGTCTCTCCATCCTGCCCCCAGGTCTCTTTATCCTGCCCCATATCTCTCCATCCTATCCCCATGTCTTTCCATCCTGCCTCCGTGTCTCTCCATTATGCCCCATGTCTCTTCATCCTGCCACCATGTCTCTATTCTGCCTCCATGTCGGCTCCATCCTGCCCCCAATGTCTTCATCGTGCCCACGTGTCTCCATTCTGCTTCCTTGTCTCCATTCTACCCCCATGTCTCCATCCTGCCCCTGTTTGTCTAAATTGTGCCCCCATGTCTTCATCCTGCCCCATGACTCCATTCTACCCCCTGTCTCCATCCTCCCCCATGTCTCCATCCTGCCCCAATGTCTCCATTCTGTCTCCATGTCTCCATGCTTCCTCGTGTTTTCATCCTGCTCCCATTTGTCTCCATTCTGCTCCATGTCTCCATTCTTCCCCATGTCTCCATCCTGCTCCATGTCTCCATCCTGCCCCCAATGTCTCCATCCGGCCCCTAATGTCTGCATCCTTCCCCCATCCTGCCCCATGACTCCATTCTACCCCCATGTCTCCATCCTCCCCCCATGTCTCCATCCTGTCCCAATGTCTCTATTCTGCCTCCATGTCTCCATGCTTCCTCGTGTTTCCATCCTGCCCCCATTTGTCTCCATTCTGCCCCATGTCTCCATCCTGCTCCATGTCTCCATCCTGCCGCCAATGTATCCATCCGGCCCCTAATGTCCCCACCCTACCCCCATGTCCCAATCCTGCCCCATGGCTCCATTCTACCCCCATGTCTCCATCCTCCCCCCATGTCTCCATCTTGTCCCAATGTCTCCATTCTGCCTCCATGTCTCCATGCTTCCTCGTGTTTCCATCCTGCCCCCATTTGTCTCCATTCTGCCCCATGTCTCTATTCTGCCCCATGTCTCAATCCTGCTCCTTGTTTCCATCCGGCCCCCAATGTCTCCATCCGGTACCCAATGTCTCCATCCTGCCCTTATGTCTCTCCATCCAGCCCCTATGTCTCCATTCACTCCCCATGTCTCCATTCTGCCCCCATGTCTCTCCATTCTGCCCCCATGTCTCTCCATTCTGCCTCCATGTCTCTCCATTCTGCCCCCTTATTTCTCCATTCTGCCCCCTTATTTCTCCATTCTGCCCCATGTCTCTACATCCTGCCCCCATTCCTCTCCATTCTGCTCCCGTGTCTCTTCATCCGGCCCCCATGTCTCTCCATCCGATCCCATGTCTCTCCATTCTGCCCCATGTCTCTCCATTCTGCCCCCATGTCTGTACATTCTGCTCCATGTCTCTTCATCCTTCTCACATGTCTCTCCTTTCTGCCCCCATTTCTCCATCCTGCCCCATGTCTCTCCATTCTGCCCCCATTTCTCCATTCTGCCCCATGTCTCTGCATTTTGCCTCCCTGTCTGCATTCTGCCCCATGTCTCTCCATCCTGCTCCCTTGTCTCTCCATTCTGCCCCATGTCTCTTCATCCTTCCCCCAAGTCTCTGTTCTGCCTCCATGTCGTCTCCATCCTGCCCCCAATGTCTCCATCCTGCCCATGTGTCTCCATTCTGCTACCTTGTCTCCATTCTACCCCCATGTCTCCATCCTGCCCCTATTTGTCTACATTGTGCCCCCATGTCTCCAATCTGCCCCATGACTCCATTCTACCCCAATGTCTCCATCCTCCCCCATGTCTCCATCTTGCCCCAATGTCTCCATTCTGTCTCCATGTCTCCATGCTTCCTCATGTTTCCATACTGCTCCTATTTGTCTCCATCCGGCCCCTAATGTTTCCATCCTGCCCCCATGTCTCCATCCTGCCCCCATGTCTCTATATTCTGCCCCCATGTCTCTCCATTCTGCCCCCATTTCTCCATTCTGCCCCATGTCTCTCCATCCTGCCCTATGTCTCCATTCTGCCCCATGTCTTTCCATCCTGCCCCCATGTCTCTCCATCCTGCCTCTATGTCTCTACATACTGCCCCCATGTCTCTCCATTCTGTCCCATGTCTCTCCATCCTGACTCCAGGTCTCTTCATCCTGCCTCCATGTCTCTTCATCCTGCCTCCATGTCTCTTCATCCTGCCCCCATGTATTTCCATCCTGCCTCATATCTCTCCATCCTACCCATATGTCCCCATTCTGCCCCCATGTCTCTCCATTATGCCCCATGTCTCTTCAACCTGCCTCCATGCCTCTCCATTCTGCCCACATGTCTCTCCGTTCTGCCCCTTGTCTCTCCATTCTGCCCACATGTCTCTTCACCCTGCCTCTCCATTCTGCCCACATGTCTCTTCATCCTGCCTCCATGCCTCTCCATTCTTACCCCATGTCTCTCCATTCTGCCCCATGTCTCTCCATTCTGCCCACATGTCTCTTCATCCTGCCTCCATGCCTCTCCATTCTTCCCCCATGTCTCTCCAATCTGCCCCATGTCTCTCCATTCAGCCCCCTTGTTTCTCCATTCTGAACCATGTCTCTACATCTTGCCCCTATTTCTCTCCATTCTGCTACCATGTCACTTCATTCTGCCCCATGCCTCTCCATTCTGCCCCATGTCTCTACATTCTGCTCCATGTATCTTCATCCTGCCCAATGTCTCTCCTTTCTGTCCCTAATGTCTCCATCCTGCCCCATTTCTCCATCCTGCCCCATGTCTCTCTATTCTGCCCCCATTTCTCCATTCTGTCCTATGTCTCAACATCATGCCTTCATGTCTCCATTCTTCCCCATGTCTCTCCATCCTACCCCCAGGTCTCTTTATCCTGCCCAATATCTCTCCATCCTATCCCCATGTCTTTCCATCCTGCCCCCATGTCTCTCCATTCTGCCCCATGTCTCTTCATCCTGCCACCATGTCTCTATTCTGCCTCCATGTCGGCTCCATCCTGCCCCCAATGTCTTCATCGTGCCCACGTGTCTCCATTCTGCTTCCTTGTCTCCATTTTACCCCCATGTCTCCATCCTGCCCCTATTTGTCTACATTGTGCCCCCATGTCTCCATCCTGCCCCATGACTCCATTCTACCCCCTGTCTCCATCGTACCCCACGTCTCCATCCTGCCCCAATGTCTCCATTCTGTCTCCATGTCTCCATGCTTCCTCATGTTTCCATCCTGCTCCCATTTGTCTCCATCCGGCCCCTAATGTTTCCATCCTGCCCCCATGTCTCCATCCTGCCCCCATGTCTCTCTATTCTGCCCCCATTTCTCCATTCTGCCCCTTGTCTCTCCATCCTGACCCATGTCTCCATTCTGCCCCATGTCTTTTCATCCTGCCCCCATGTCTCTCCACCCTGCCTCTATGTCTCTACATACTACCCCCATGTCTCTCCATTCTGCCCCATGTCTCTCCATCCTGACCCCAGGTCTCTTCATCCTGCCTCCATGTCTCTTCACCCTGCCTCAATGCCTCTCCATTCTGCCCACATGTCTCCTCATCCTGCCTCCATGCCTCTCCATTCTGCCCACATGTCTCTTCATCCTGCCTCCATGCCTCTCCATTCTTTCCCCATGTCTTTCCATCCTGCCTCCATGTCTCTCCATTCTTCCCCCATGTCTCTCCATTCTGCCCCATGTCTCTCCATTCTGCCCACATGTCTCTTCATCCTGCCTCCATGCCTCTCCATTCTTTCCCCATGTCTTTCCATCCTGCCCCCATGTCTCTCCATCCTGCCTCTATGTCTCTACATACTACCACCATGTCTGTCCATTCTGCCCTATGTCTCTCCTTCCTGACCCCAGGTCTCTTCATCCTGCCTCCATGTCTCTTCATCCTGCCTCCATGTCCCTTCATCCTACCCCCATGTATTTCCATCCTGCCTCACATATCTCCATCTTACCCCCATGTTCCCATTCTGCTCCCATGCCTCTCCATTATGCCCCATGTCTCTTCACCCTGCCTCCATGCCTCTCCATTCTGCATACATGTCTCTTCATCCTGCCTCCATGTCACTCCATTCTTCCCCCATGTCGCTCCATTCTGCCCCATATCTCTCCATTCTGCCCACATGTCTCTTCACCCTGCCTCCATGCCTCTCTATTCTGCCCACATGTCTCTTCATCCTGCCTCCATGCCTCTCCATTCTGCCCACATGTCTCTTCATCCTGCCTCCATGTCTCTCCATTCTTCCCCCATGTCTCTCCATTCTGCCCCATGTCTCTCCATTCTGCCCACATGTCTCTTCATCCTGCCTCCATGCCTCTCCATTCTTCCCCCATGTCTCTCCATTTTGCCCACATGTCTCTTCATCCTGCCTCCATGCCTCTCCATTCTTCCCCCATGTCTCTCCATTCTGCCCCATGTCTATCCATCCTGACCCCAGGTCTCTCCATCCTGCCTCTATGTCTCTACATATTTCCCCCATGTCACTCCATTGTGCCCCTTGTCTCTCCATCCTGACCCCAGGTCTCTTCATTCTACCTCCATGTCTCTTCGTCCTGCCTCCATGTCTCTTCATCCTGCCCCCATGTCTCTCCATTATGCCCCATGTCTCTTCACCCTGCCTCCATGCCTCTCCATTCTGCCCACATGTCTCTTCATCCAGCCTCCATGCCTCTCCATTCTGCCCACATGTCTCTTCATCCTGCCTCCATGTCTCTCCATTCTTCCTCCATGTCTCTACATTCTGCCCCATGTCTCTCCATTCTGCCCACATGTCTCTTCATCCTGCCTCCATGCCTCTCCATTCTTCCCCCATGTCTCTCCAATCTGCCCCCATGTCTCTCCATTCTGCCCCCTTGTTTCTCCATTCTGCCCCCATGTCTCTACATCTTGCCCCCATTTCTCTCCATTCTGCTACCATGTGTCTTCATCCGGCCCCCATGTCTCTCCATCCAACCCCATGTCTCTCCATTCTGCCCCATGCCTCTCCATTCTGCCCCATTTCTCTACATTCTGCTCCAAGTATCTCCATCCTGCCCACATTTCTCTCCTTTCAGCCCCTAATGTCTCCATCCTTCCCCCATGTCTCCATCCTGCCCCATGTCTCTTCATTCTGCCTCCATTACTCCATTCTGCCCTATGTCTCTACATCCTGCCTCCATGTCTCCATTCTGCCCCAAGTCTCTCCAGCCTTCCGCCAGGTCTCTTTATCCTGCCCCATATCTCTCCATCCTATCCCCATGTCTTTCCATCCTATCCCCATGTCTTTCCATCCTGCCCCCATGTCTCTCCATTCTGCCTCATGTCTCTTCATCCTGCCACCATGTCTCTATTCTGCCTCCATGTCGGCTCCATCCTGCCCCCAATGTATTCATCGTGCCCACGTGTCTCCATTCTCCTTCCTTGTCTCCATTCTACCCCCATGTCTCCATCCTGCCCCTATTTGTCTACATTGTGCCCCCATGTCTCCATCCTGCCCCATGACTCCATTCTACCCCCTGTCTCCATCCTCCAACATGTCTCCATCCTGCCCCAATGTATCCATTCTGTCTCCATGTCTCCATGCTTCCTCATGTTTCCATCCTGCTCCCATTTGTCTCCATCCGGCCCCTAATGTTTCCATCCCGCCCCCATGTCTCCATCCTGCCCCCATGTCTATATATTCAGCCCCCATGTCTCTCCATTCTGCCCCCATTTCTCCATTCTGCCCCATGTCTCTCCATCCTGCCCCATGTATCCATCCTGCCCCCATGTCTTTCCATCCTGCCCCCATGTCTCTCCATCCTGCCCCCATGTCTCTCCATCCTGCCTCTATGTCTCTACATACTACCCCCATGTCTCTCCATTCTGCCCCATGTCTCTCCATCCTGACCCCAGGTCTCTTCATCCTGACTCCATGTCTCTTCATTCTGCCTCCATGTCTCTTCATCCTGCCCCCATGTATTTCCATCCTGCCTCATATCTCTCCATCCTACCCCATGTCCCCATTCTGCACCCATGTCTCTCCATTATGCCGCATGTCTCTTCACCCTGCCTCCATGCCTCTCCATTCTGCCCACATGTCTCTTCATCCTGCCTCCATGCCTCTCTATTCTTCCCCCATGTCTCTCCATTCTGCCCAATGTTTACCCATCCTGACCCCATGTCTCTCCATCCTGCCTCTATTTCTCTACATACTGCCCCCAAGTCTCTCCATTCTGCCCCCATGTCTCTCTATTCTGCCCACATGTCTCTTCACCCTGCCTCCATGACTCTCCATTCTGCCCACATGTCTCTTCATCCTGCCTCCATGCCTCTCCATTCTGCCCACGTCTCTTCATCCTGCCTCCATGTCTCTCCATTCTTCCCCATGTCTCTCCATTCAGCCCCTTGTCTCTCCATTCTGCCCACATGTCTCTTTATCCTGCCTCCATGCCTCTACATTCTTCCCCATGTCTCTCCATTCTGCCCCATGTCTCTCCATTCTGCCCACATGTCTATTCATCCTGCCTCCATGCCTCTCCATTCTTCCCCCATGTCTCTCCATTCTGCCCCATGTCTCTCCATCCTGACCCCAGGTCTCTTCATTCTGCCTCCATGTCTCTTCATCCTGCCTCCATGTCTCTTCATCCTGCCCTCATGTCTTTCCATCCTGCCTCATATCTCTCCATTCTACCCCCATGTCCCCATTCTGCCCCCATGTCTCTCCATTATGCACCATGTCTCTTCACCCTGACTCCATGCCTCTCCATTCTGCCCACATGTCTCTTCATCCTGCCTCCATGTCTCTCCTTTCTTCCCCCGTGTCTCTCCATTCTGCCCCATGTCTCTCCATTCTGCCCACTTGTCTCTTCATCCTGCCTCCATGCCTCTCCATTCTTCCCCCATGTCTAACCATCCTGACCCCAGGTCTCTCCATCCTGTCTCAATGTCTCTACATACTGCCCCATGTCTCTCCATTGTGCCCCATGTCTCTCCATCCTGACCCCAGGTCTCTTCATTCTGCCTCCATGTCTATTCATCCTGCCTCCATGTCTCTTCATCCTGCCCCCTTGTCTTTCCATCCTGCCTCATATCTCTCCATCCTACCCCCAAGTCTTCATTCTGCCCACATGTCTCTTCACCCTGCCTCCATGCCTCTCCATTCTGCCCACATGTCTCTTCATCCTGCCTCTATGTCTCTCCATTCTTCCCCCATGTCTCTTCAATCTGCCCCATGCCTCTCCATTCTTCCCCATGTATCTCCATTCTGCCCCAATGTCTCTCCATTCTGCCCCTTTTCTCTTCATCCTACCCACATGTCTCTCCATTCTGCCCCATATCTCTCCATCCTGCCACATGTCTCCATTCTGCCCCCAATGTCTCCATTCTGCCATGTCTCCATTCTGCCGCATGTCTCTCCATTTTGCCATGTCTCCATCCTGCCCACATGTCTCTCCATTCTTCCCCCATGTTTCTCCATCCTGTCCCCGTGTTTCTCCATCCTGTCCCCGTGTTTCTCCATTCTGTCCCATGTCTCTTCATTCTGACCCATATCTCTTCATCCTGCCCCATGTCTCTCCATTCTGCCCCATGTGTCTCCATTCTGCCCCCATGTCTCCGTCCTGCCCCATGTCTCTTCATAATGCAGTCATGTCTCCATCCTGCCCCAAGTCTATCCATTCTTCCCCCATGTTTCTCCATCCTGCCCTTGTCTCCATTCTGCCCCATGTCTTTATATTCAGCCACCATGTCTCACCATTCTACCCCCATGTCTCCGTCCAGCCCCCATGTCTCTCCATTCTTCCCCCATGTCTCTCCATTCTGTCCCCATGTTTCTCCTTTCTGCCCCCATGTCTCTCCATTCTGCCATGTCTCCATCCTCCCCCATGTCTCTCCATTCTTCCCCCATGTTTCTCCATCCCGCCCCATTTCTCTGCATTCTGCCCCCATGTCTTTGTATTCAGCTCTGCCCCCATGTCTTTATATTCAGCTCCCATGTCTCTCCATTCTGCCCACATGTCTCTTCATCCTGCCTCCATGCCTCTCCATTCTTCCTCCATGTCTCTCCATTCTGCCCCATGTCTCTCCATTCTTCCCACATGTCTCTTCATCCTGCCTCCATGCCTCTCCATTCTTCCCCCATGTCTCTCCATTCTGCCTCATGTCTCTCCATCCTGACCCCAGGTCACTTCATCCTGCCTCCATGTCTCTTCATCCTGCCCCCATGTCTCTTTATCCTGGCCCCATGTCTTTCCATCCTGCCTCATATCTCTCCATCCTACCCCCATGTCCCCATTCTGCCCCATTGTCTCTCCATTCTGTCCCCATGTTTCTCCTTTCTGCCCCCATGTCTCTCCATTCTGCCATGTCTCCATCCTCCCCCATGTCTCTCCATTCTTCCCCCATGTTTCTCCATCCCGCCCCATGTCTCTGCATTCTGCCCCCATGTCTTTGTATTCAGCTCTGCCCCCATGTCTTTATATTCAGCTCCCATGTCTCTCCATTCTGCCCACATGTCTCTTCATCCTGCCTCCATGCCTCTCCATTCTTCCTCCATGTCTCTCCATTCTGCCCCATGTCTCTCCATTCTTCCCACATGTCTCTTCATCCTGCCTCCATGCCTCTCCATTCTTCCCCCATGTCTCTCCATTCTGCCTCATGTCTCTCCATCCTGACCCCATGTCTCTTCACCCTGCCTCCATGCCTCTCCATTCTGCCCACATGTCTCTTCATCCTGCCTCTATGCCTCTCCATTCTTCCCCCATGTCTCTCCATTCTGCCCACATGTCTCTTCATCCTACCTACATGTCTCTCCATTCTGCCCCATATCTCTCCATCCTGCCCCATGTCTCCATTCTGTCCCCAATGTCTCCATTCTGCCATGTCTCCATTCTGCCCCATGTCTCTCCATTTTGCCATGTCTCCATCCTGCCCACATTTCTCTCCATTCTTCCCCCATGTTTCTCCATCCTGTCCCCGTGTTTCTTCATCCTGTCCCCGTGTTTCTCCATTCTGCCCCATGTCTCTTCATCCTGCCCCATGTCTCTCCATTCTACCCCCATGTCTCTCCATTCTGCCCCCATGTTTCCGTCCTGCCCCATGTCTCTTCATAATGCCCTCATGTCTCCCTCCTGCCCAATGTTTCTCCATTCTTCCCCCTATGTCTCTCCATTCTGCCATGTCTCCATCCTGCCCCATGTCTATTCATTCTTCCCCCTTGTATCTCCATCCTGCCCTTGTCTCCATTCTGCCCCATGTCTTTATATTCAGCACCCATGTCTCACCATTCTACCCCATGTCTCCGTCCTGCCCACATGTCTCTCCATTCATCCCCCATGTCTCTCCATTCTGTCCCCATGTCTCTCCTTTCAGCCCCCATCTCTCTCCTTTCTGCCATGTCTACATCCTGCCCCATGTCTCTCCATTCTTCCCCCATGTTTCTCCATCCCGCCCCATGTCTCTACATTCTGACCCCATGTCTTTATATTAAGCTCCCATGTCTCTCCATTCTGCCTCCATGTGTCTCCATCCTGCCCCCATGTCTCCATACGGCTTTATAAAAAAAGTAAAAAAAAAAAAAGAAAGTTTCTCCTTAGCTTGCCGCGGTACAGCGGTGCTCGGCTATCCCATCATCCGGGGCACGGTCACCGGCGCAGTAAAGTGACTTCATACACCAGCGACGTGCGCACTGACATCTGCTGCCAGCCTGTGATTGACTGGCAGCTGTTAACTATTGCGTGCGGGAAGCTGAACTGAACCAGCAGAATGCTGCCGCTGGGGCCAGCGAGCAGAAGAGGTGGGTCCCGATCCGGGACCCTCTGCTCACTGGGCCCCATACGCCAGTAAGGGCAGTAATGTGCTGATGATGGCCCTGTATAGGGACAGTATCAGAGTAGTTATATTCTAGTACATAGGGGCAGTAATAAAGTAGATAAATTATTTTATACAGGAGGCAGTACTATAGTAGATATGAACTAGTGTACTATAGTACTGCCTTCAATGCTTAAGAATATATCTTTCATTAAAAAGAATGAAGGAACCATCTATTGTGGTATTCACTCTCTCCAATGGGACCATAGTTGCCACTAAGATTTTATCAATGTCAGGGGTGGAAAATAGCAGTGAAGGGCATGTGAGCAGGACTCGTGTGTGTGCCTCCCTCCTGTCTGGCTCCATCTGCACATCCACTTGTAAATTTATGATACATTAGGTACACATGTACAGTCATGGCCAAAAGTGTTGACACCCTTGAAATTGCTCCAAAAAATGAAGTATTTTTCCCTGAAAATTATGGCAATTACACATATTTTGATATGCACATGATTGTTTCCTTTGTGTGTATTGGAACAATGCAATAAAACAGAGAAAAAAGTCAAATTGGACATAATTTGACAGAAAATTCCAAAAATGGCAGTACAAAATTGTTAGTACCCTCAACCAGGCGCAGCATCAGCTCTTGGCGCACACGGGCAAGTGCTGAGGACCTGAGCAGGCGAGGGGACCCACTCGCTGTCGTTCACAGCAGTGCGCTATGGGACCCGTGAACGAAGGAGAGGGGCGCCAGCACCTTCCCACCACCCCCGCTTGCTCAGGGCCCCGGCACAATACTTACCTCTCCCCGTGCCTCCGCAGCAGGTCCTGTATCTTCCGCGGCTGCTGCACTGTGATTTCTCATGTCAGAAGGCACGATGACATCTTTCCACCACGCTCTCTCTTGAGCTGTCACAGAGCAGAGCGGGAAGACAGCGACGCGGCTGAGGAGTCCAGAGCTGAGAAGCGGCAGCAATGAGAGGTGAGGTGAGTATTTGATTTTTTTTATGTAAGGAGACCTGGGGCAAATATATATGGGGGCAAAAGAGGCATGGGGCATTATATAGGGGCCCAGAAGGTATGGATGAGGCATTATATGGGGTCCCAGGAGGCATTGGCATTATATGGGGACCCATGAGGCATTATTTGGGGGCCCTGGAGGCATGGGCCATTATATAGGGGCCCAGCCTGCATGAGGCATTATATGTGGGCCCAATATGCATGGGGCATTATATGAGTGCACAGCCTGCATGAAGCATTATATGGGGGCACAGCCTACATGGGGCATTATATGGGGGCACAGCCTGCATGAGGCATTATATGGGGGGCAGTATTCTGTATTGAGCATTATATGAGGGGCCAGTATTCTGTATGGAGCATTATATGGGGGCCAGTATTCTGTATGGAGCATTATATGGGGGCCAGTATTCTGTATGGAGCATTATAAGGGAGCCAGTATTCTGTATGGAGCATTATAAGGGGTCAGTATTCTTTATGGCGCTTTATATGGAGGCCAGTATTCTGTATGGAGCATTATAAGTGGGCCAGTATTCTGTATGGAGCATTATAAGGGGGTCAGTATTCTTTATGGTGCTTTATATGGGGGCCAGTATTCTGTATGGTGCGTTATATGGGGGCCAGTATTTTGCATGGAGCATTTTATGGGGGCCAGTATCATGTATGGAGCATTATATGGAGTCCATTGTTCTGTATGGAGCATTATATGGAGTCCATTATTCTGTATGGAGCAATATATGGGGACCATAATACTGTATTGAGGACTTAGTGGTGCCCATAATACTGTATGGAGGACTATACTGTCTGGTCTGCATTTTGTGCTGCGAGGATTCGCCGGGTTCTGAGCTATTGTAGAATTTACAATAGATATCACTCAAGTAATGTAAGAAGTAAGTCAAATCGTTGGCCTTGTACTATATCTATATTTCTCTGCGGTATCTGTGCATCATGAATCGTGGTATGTGTTAAAGGGGCCCACTGAGACTATTTTGCCAGGGCCCGCAAAAACCTGGAGCCAGCCCTGGCCTCAACTACATATTAGATTGAACACCCTTTGAAATAAATAACTGCAATCAATCACTTCCTATAACCATTAACAAGCTTTTTATACATTTCAATTGGAATTTTGGATTACTCTTGTTTTGCAAACTGCTCTAGGTCTCTCATATCTGAAGGCGCCTTCTCCCAACAACAATTTTAAGATCTGTCCACAGATGTTCAATGGGGTTTAGATTCTGACTCATTGCTGCCACTTCAGAACCCTACAGCGCTTTGTTTCCATCCATTTCTGGGTGCTTCTTGAAGTATGATTGGGGTCATTATCCTGCTGGAAGACCCATGACCTAGAACGCAAACCATGCTTTCTGACACTGTGCACTACTTTGCGTCCCAAAATCCTTTGGTAATCTTCAGATTTCATGATATATTGCAAACAATCAAGGCACTCAGTGCCAGAAGCACCAGAACAACCCAAAATCATCTTTCAACCTCCATTATATTTGACTGTAGATCCTGTGTTCTTCCCTTTGTAGGCCTCATTATGTTTTCGGTGACAGTAGTATGATGTGCTTTACCAAAAAGCTCTATCTTGGTCTCATCTGTCCACAAGATTCTTTTCCAGAAGGATTTTGGCTTACTCACATACATTTTGGCATACTGCAGTCTAGCTTTTTTATGTCTCTGTGTCAGCAGTGAGATCCTCTTGGGTCTCCGACCATAGCGTTTCATTTCATTCAAATGTCGACAGATAGTTGACGCTGACACTGATGCACCCTGATCTTGCGGGACAGTTTGAATTTCTTCAGAACTTGATTGGAGCTGCTTATCCACCATTTGGACTATCCTGCATTGCAAGCTTTCATTAATGTTTCTCTGCCATCCACGTCCAGGGAGATTAGCTCCAGTGCCATGGGTTGTAAACTTCTTGATTATGCTGCACACCATGGACAAAGGAATGTAAAGATCTCTGGAGATGGACTTGTAACCGTGAGATTGTTGATATTTTTATACTAATTTGGTTCTGAAATCCTCAGACAGTTCTCATATCCTTTTTCTATTCTCCATGCTTATTGTGGCACAGACAGACACTATGCAAGGATTAAGTCAACATCTCCCCTTTTTAAATGGTTTCAGGTGTGATTTTCATATTGCCCACACCTGTTTCTTGCCACATGAGAGTTTAAGTGAGCATCACATGCTTGAAACAAAGTTGTTTACTCACAAATTTAGAAAGGTGCCAACAATTTTGTCCTATCCTTTTTTGGAGCTTTGTGTAAAATTATGTCCAATTTGCCTTTTTTTTGTTCTTTTTTTGCGATGTTCCAATATATACAAAGGAAATAAGCATGTGTATAATAAAACGTGTATTTGCAAACATTTTCTGGGGAACAAAAACTTAATTTTCAGCAACAATTTCAAGGTGTACCAACACTTTTGGCCATGAATGTATGCCCACAATTCTGCCCAACACCTGAAATTGTTTGCCCAGGCATGGGACTCAAATTTGCAGCCACTATATGGGGCTGCAGACATATCAATCTTCACAGCATGTATACTGCTGGCTGTCAGGATTCTCTGGTGTCAGCCCTGTGTGCCTGTGGGCACATGACTACAAGTACGCGAATTGCTAACATACGGTCATGTGCAAACTATAAGTTTACAGCCTCATGAAATACTATAACCCACAGATATGAACAGGAACATGAGCTGGTGTGCAAGCAACGTGTATGCGCATTTTCACACTGGTCACCAAACAGACAAAATCTACGATAAAAACAAAATGAGCAAATACCCTGCAGTAAATAAATAAAGAAATAGCAATAGTGCGTGAAAATAAAATATTTAGTTAAAAATGTAAAAGCTAAACTACCACGTCACAGTGACCCTATTCGGGATGATCCTAACCTCTGGACATTATGTTATTATGTTAAAATATCGTGGTATCGTGGCTGGATGTCCATTAGTCGGAGTCTTGGTCCTGCTCAGCCCTTTTTCACATTTATGTCATTCGACATATGGTAAGGTTTAAATACTAATGGTTAGGACCGATCAAATAGGATCACCATAAAGTGGTGGGATGGCTTTTACTTTTTTTTTATCAAGATTATGTTAACTAAGTATCCTATGTTATGTTCATGCTTTATTGCTATTTATTTACTTGCAGCAGTGTATTTCCTCACTTTTTTTTATCTTAGGTTTTGTCTCACTAAATGCTAGTCGGAATGTGGCCGGAAGATTGCAAATTACATACTTGCAGTCACATGACCGCCTCCTTCTAGCACCAGCACCAGCACCAGAGAATCCTGACAGCATGCAGTGTTCACACTATGAGGATTCACAAGTCTGTAGTCACATAGAGTGTCTGCAAACTGGATCACCAAGCGTGGATATCCCCTTAAAGATTTAAAATGCTCACTACACCCACAGATAAATTCCTTGAGAGGCTTTTGCAAAACTTGGTCATCTGTGAGGTTGCTTGCAGTTTTCCAATCTCAGGAGCTCTGCAAATGTGACATGGCATCAGCATTTTATTCCAGCCAAACTTTTGCTTCAAGAGACAAACAGCGCTTCTTACCTTCCGAGTCCTATTCAAACAGTAGCTTACAACCACATGTAGATTATCAACATCAGAGGAAATGGCCTATGTTTTCCCGGTTACCCTTGTGAAAATGAAAAAAAATTGGGATTAAAATTTAGTAAAAAAAAAAAAAAAGTAATTTTTTCTTTACATTGTACATTAATTTTTGAAAATTCCTGAATTTCTGAAGGGCTAACAACTTCCTAAATGTGGTTGTGAATTTCGTGAAGGGTGCAGATTTTAAAATGTGTTTTTTATTGAATATCTTCTGATTTATAGGTCTCTCAAAAAACATTTAAAAATGGGTTTTGTACATTTCATTGAAAAAATGATGAATTGTTGCAAAACTTTCCACCCATTTAAATCATGAAATCATATTCAGCTGTTTATCAATCATATTTATAGGGAACATATTAAGTATGACCCTAAAACAAGCACTGGAGAAATTAGCTAAAAATCAATATGATTGATGCTACAGGGCAACGGCATGTGTCTTTTTGAGGGCACTCTCACATGAGTGTATACATAGGGATGAGTGCTATCCGATGATTTATGGGTTAGCACTCGGAACAATGTTATTCTATGGGACAGTGCTGATTAGCGTTTTTTTTTGTCATGCTGCGAGTTGCTGAGCAAATTGGATTACACTCATCAATTCAAGTCTATGGATGAGTGGAAAACATTGAACTGGCCTGAGATGACATCCCACATCAGCCCTGTTCTTGCTATGTTGGCATTGTGATTTTCAGGGATCATGTGATGTTAATATTTCCACAGAGTTTTTCAAGAGTTTTTTGAAGGAGGAGTGCAACAAAGAGCACCTGAAAAATCACTTAGAAATAAACAGGAAGAGTTTTCAAGAGTTTTTATTGCTTAACCACTTTTGCTATTCATTTGTTCAGCTAAGATGTGCGGATCGATCTGTTGAGAATCCAGTTTTAGTCGATTTTGTTGAAATTACTTGGTTTCACATGAATTTGAACAATCTGCAACAAACTGCAAACATGAAAACAGGTCAAAGATAAAGTTGTGGAAAAGAGTAAAGCAGAGTTAGGTTATAAAAAAAATAGCCCAATCTCTGAACATCTCACAGACCACTGTTCAATCCATCATCCAAAAATGGAAGGAGTATGGCACAACTGCAAACCTAAGGACACATGGCGGTCCACCTAAATGGACATCCCAAGCAAGGAGAGCACTAATTAGAGAAGTGGCCCACTATAACTCTGAATGAGCTGCAGTGATCCAGAGATCAGGTGGGAAAATCTGTACACAGGACTATTAGGCCTTTTTCACACTTCAGTGTCTCCAATATGTGTGGTGACAGTTTTAACACGTACTGGAGACACTTATACACATAGACACACATGTTAGTGTATTTTCACGGACCATGTGTCCTTGGGCAAAATAGGCTGACATGTCCATTTTTTATCAGCAGCACGGGCTGCAAACATTACACATGCACACTGATGACACACGGATGATATCAGTGTGTCATCAGTATCATACGTACCGGCGCCTGGGAATCAGCGATTCAAGTAGCTGAAGGCAAGTCTCATCATTGTCCCCTGCCACTATAATCATCACCAGCAGGGGACAATGTTGAGAGTTATAATCAGCCCCCGCCATGTCTAGCAAGTGTAAAATTAAAAATAAAATAAAAAACTCATTATACTCACCTTTATACCTAATTCCTTGAAGCCATTGTTTCCTGTAAACAAACCAAAAATAAAAAAGAACAATATCCTTCATCTGTCCAAAGTTTAAATAATCCAGTGTCCCACGCCGCAATCCATCTGACTGACATTTCTGCATCAACGTCTGCGGTGGCTTGAGGCAACCGCACACACTGAGGAGCAGAGGAGAATGACTTGCTGCACCAAGCGGGCTGCTGAACTGCGCTGAATTCAGTGAGTGAAAGCACACCGCTCAGTGTCCTTTTCTCACGGTTTCTCATGGTGCTAGCGGTGATCTTACTGAGGTCACCACAGTTCAGGGACCCCCTTGCTGCAGCGCTTTCTCACCTGGTTTTCAACATGAACTGTTGCATCATGCCACCGTTCATTATGAAAAACATATGTTGCACAGATGGATTACGGAATAGGACAGTATGGATTATCTTCACATCGGACAGGTGAGAGATATGGTTGTTAATTATTTTTGTTTTGTTGTAGGGGACAATAGCTTCAATGAATTAGCTGTTAAGGTGAGTATAATTTTTTTTTTTTTAATAAATATGTAAAACAGGGAGTTGAGTTTTATTTCAAATAAAGGACTTATGCTGGGTGTTTTTTATTTACAATTTGACTATGGGGTTAGCAATGAGGGCATCTTATAGATGCCTCTCCATTACTAACACATGGGCTTGATGTCAGCCGCCAATACAAAGCAGACATCAACCCTAACCATATTACCCTATTTTCCACCACATCAGGGCAATTGGGATGAGCTGAGGCTAAGTGCCATTCAAAGCCCTAAGTGTCCCAGCAGCTGGGATCTCCAGTAACCTTAAAGTCTCCCTTAAGATTTTCAGACCTCACAGCTTCCGTGATATCCTGTGGCTGTGAGGTCAGGTAACCGTGAGGTGTGACCTGAGGTATCATCAGTAAGGTTACCTCAGTTTACTGAGGCCGGTTGTCATGAGTAGAGATGAGCGAACATGTTTGACAAAGGTTAATTTTTTTCAAATCTGGCATGAACATTACACATTCGGATTCATGTTCGGGTTCCTGAGCCTTTTGGGCAAAAATTGGCAAAAGCCGGCCTGAACATGAACATGAACATCCCAGGTTTCCCACATTGTCATCTGTGTGACAGTGCGGGAAACAGGTGCTGTGATCAGCAGTAATATAGCTACCGCCTATCACAGTGCTGCCGGATAACGCTGTCAAGTGTCATGGTGATTCCGCAGCTGTAACAGTGACCCACGGTAAAAAGCTTACCGCGTGTCATAGGCGCCGGCTGATGGGACTACTACCCCCACTACTACTACCCCCACACCTTCTGTCACTGTAAGCTGCTTGATGGGAGGAGTAGTTTCTCATCAGTGCCGCTTGCGCAGTGAAAGTAAAAAAAAATGAAATAAATAAATAATTATTGGAATAAAAATAATAAACACATTATACTCACCTACACCTAGTCACCAATGTTCTCGTCCCCTGTAAAAAAAATAAAAAAACACCATATACTCACCTTACACCTAATCTCCGATGCCCATGTCTCCTGAAATAAAGATAAAATAATAATCCACCATATTCTTCACCTGTCTGCCATAGTCCAGGTAACATCGAGTGTCCCACGACAATCTCACTGATAGCTCAGCTACATCCAGAGATGTGACAGTGCTATCCAGCAGCCGGCAATACACTGACAGGAGCACGATTGCTCCCGCAGTGTATCATGAGGAGCTGCTGGCTAGAGATGAGCGTTGTTCTACTCGAACTGTTCGCCAATCTCAAATTCGAGCTGTTTTGGGCGGTGTTCGAGCCGTTCGGCGAACACGAACAATTTGAGAAAAATTCGGCTGTTCGAGGTTATGTTCGATAACTGTTCGTGCACCAAAATCATAACTGGATTTTTTCTCAGTAATGATGAAAATTAATGTTAATACGCAGTTTGAGTGTACAGCGGGGTGGGGGGAGGGGCAGGGGATGGATCTCTGCAGGAACAATGAAGATCTCCATTTTTTTTTCTCTTTCCCGCATTTGCAGTGGGGAGGTGCAATCTGTCAGCCTATCAGCAGCGCACACACGGAGCGAAGTGCTTTTTTTCACACAAGCAAGGGCATGTGTCATTGGCAGTGTATGTCACATGTCCTTGCCCTATAAGACCAAGCCATTTTCCCCGTCGCCACCATTTTCTCACTGCTGCAGCTGCGTGTTAGACGGCACCGCTGTTGCTGTGTGCGCTATACCTTGTTAATTTCAAGCCAATTTTCGCACAAATCTACAGATAGCTTGGGACTAGTAGGGAATAGTTGTGATTGCAGTCCTTTTAAGGACTAGGTTACAGCATTTCCTACGACTTTTATCAGGCAGGTCTGTGCTCTTAAATAGATAGATTGTGGGAGTAAAGACTAATTGTAATTGGAGTCCTTTTCAGGACTAGGTTACATCAGTTCCTATCAGTTTTTGCCAGGCAGGTCTGTGCCAGTGCTGTGCAAGTTTTTTTCACAGCATTTGGCTGAATCTAGCAAAGCTAATCCTTTTTGGCCTATTGCAGAGTGTGTTAGTCAGTGGAGTAGCCTATCTGTGTTGCAAGATATACCACCTGTGTATACAATACCAATTTTTTACTGCACCTAGTGAAGTAAAATCTTTTGGGCATAGCATCATTCTATTAGTCCATCTATACTGACCTCCATCAGGTTGCAAATTGAATATAATTTTTTTCTGCATCTAGCTCTGAAAAAATATTGGGCTACTAGCTGTGTGTGGGACTTGTTGTACCAGTCCATCTATACTGACCTCCATCAGGTTGCAAACTGAATATATTTTTTTCTTCATCTACCTCTGAAAAAATATTGGGCTTCTAGCTGTGTGTGGGACTTGTTCTATTAATCCATCTATACAGACCTCCATCAGGTTGCAAACTGAATATATTTTTTTCTTCATCTACCTCTGAAAAAATATTGGGCTTCTAGCTGTGTGTGGGACTTGTTCTATTAATCCATCTATACAGACCTCCATCAGGTTGCAAACTGAATATATTTTTTTCTGCATCTACCTCTGAAAAAATATTGGGCTTCTAGCTGTGTGTGGGACTTATTGTATTAGTCCATCTATACTGACCTCCATAAGGTTGCAAACTGAATATAATTTTTTTCTGCATCTACCTCTGAAAAAATATTTGGCCTTCTAGCTGTGTGTGGGACTTGTTCTATTAGTCCATCTGTACTGACCTCCATAGGGTTGCAAACTGAATATAATTTTTTTCTGCATCTACCTCTGAAAAAATATTTGGCCTTCTAGCTGTGTGTGGGACTTGTTCTATTAGTCCATCTATACTGACCTCCATCAGGTTGCAAACTGCATATATTTTTTTCTTCATCTACCTCTGAAAAAATATTGGGCTTCTAGCTGTGTGTGGGACTTGTTCTATTAATCCATCTATACAGACCTCCATCAGGTTGCAAACTGAATATATTTTTTTCTGCATCTACCTCTGAAAAAATATTTGGCCTTCTAGCTGTGTGTGGGACTTGTTGTATTAGTCCATCTATACTGACCTCCATATGGTTGCAAACTGAATATAATTTTTTTCTGCATCTACCTCTGAAAAAATATTTGGCCTTCTAGCTGTGTGTGGGACTTGTTCTATTAGTCCATCTATACTGACCTCCATAAGGTTGCAAACTGAATATCATTTTTTTCTGCATCTACCTCTGAAAAAATATTTGGCCTTCTAGCTGTGTGTGGGACTTGTTCTATTAGTCCATCTATACTAACCTCCATAAGGTTGCAAACTGAATATAATTTTTTTCTGCATCTACCTCTGAAAAAATATTTGGCCTTCTAGCTGTGTGTGGGACTTGTTCTATTAGTCCATCTATACTGACCTCCATCAGGTTGCAAATTGAATATCATTTTTTTCTGCATCCAGCTCTGAAAAAATAGTGGCCTTCTAGCTGAGTGTGGGACTTGTTGTACTAGTCCATCTATACTGACCTCCATCAGGTTGCAAACTGCATATATTTTTTTCTTCATCTACCTCTGAAAAAATATTGGGCTTCTAGCTGTGTGTGGGACTTGTTCTATTAATCCATCTATACAGACGTCCATCAGGTTGCAAACTGAATATATTTTTTTCTGCATCTACCTCTGAAAAAATATTGGGCTTCAAGCTGTGTGTGGGATTTGTTCTATTAATCCATCTATACAGACCTCCATCAGGTTGCAAACTGAATATATTTTTTTCTGCATCTACCTCTGAAAAAATATTGGGCTTCTAGCTGTGTGTGGGACTTGTTGTATTAGTCCATCTATACTGACCTCCATAAGGTTGCAAACTGAATATAATTTTTTTCTGCATCTACCTCTGACAAAATATTTGGCCTTCTAGCTGTGTGTGGGACTTGTTCTATTAGTCCATCTATACTGACCTCCATAAGGTTGCAAACTGAATATAATTTTTTTCTGCATCTACCTCTGAAAAAATATTTGGCCTTCTAGCTGTGTGTGGGACTTGTTCTATTAGTCCATCTATACTGACCTCCATAAGGTTGCAAACTGAATATAATTTTTTTCTGCATCTACCTCTGAAAAAATATTGGGCTACTAGCTGTGTGTGGGACTTGTTCTATTAATCCATCTATACAGACCTCCATCAGGTTGCAAACTGAATATATTTTTTTCTGCATCTACCTCTGAAAAAATATTGGGCTTCTAGCTGTGTGTGGGACTTGTTCTATTAATCCATCTATACAGACCTCCATCAGGTTGCAAACTGAATATATTTTTTTCTGCATCTACCTCTGAAAAAATATTGGGCTTCTAGCTGTGTGTGGGACTTGTTGTATTAGTCCATCTATACTGACCTCCATAAGGTTGCAAACTGAATATAATTTTTTTCTGCATCTACCTCTGACAAAATATTTGGCCTTCTAGCTGTGTGTGGGACTTGTTCTATTAGTCCATCTATACTGACCTCCATAAGGTTGCAAACTGAATATAATTTTTTTCTGCATCTACCTCTGAAAAAATATTTGGCCTTCTAGCTGTGTGTGGGACTTGTTCTATTAGTCCATCTATAATGACCTCCATAAGGTTGCAAACTGAATATAATTTTTTTCTGCATCTACCTCTGAAAAAATATTTGGCCTTCTAGCTGTGTGTGGGACTTGTTCTAGTAGTCCATCTATACTGACCTCCATAAGGTTGCAAACTGAATATAATTTTTTTCTGCATCTATCTCTGAAAAAATATTTGGCCTTCTAGCTGTGTGTGGGACTTGGTCTATTAGTCCATCTATACTGACCTCCATAAGGTTGCAAACTGAATATAATTTTTTTCTGCATCTAACCCAGCCAATAGTTTTGGCCTAATACCACAGTTTGGCCACTCAGCTCTGCTCGGTTCCCATCCATTGTTTTTTTGTGCAAACAACTCCAGAGTTGTGAATTAGTTAACCACCAAAATGAGTGGAAAAAGGCCTGCTGCTGGTGGAAAGGGGAATAGGCGTGTTGGGAAGGGGAAAAAAGGTTGTGTCCGTGGGGTAGGTGTTAAAGCAACAGTAACATCTGCAGAAGAAAGACCATCTTCCAGCCAAACTAAAATGTCTACTTCTTTTAGCGGACAATGTGATAAGATCCCTTTCTTACGGCCACGCCAATCGCTACAAATTCCAGATGAGGCACAAAAACAGCAGGTGCTTCAACGGATATCAAGTGCTCCTTTAAGTTGGCTCTCCTCCACATCAACTTCAACATCACAAATACTCCAGTCCTCAAAGTGTCACCCCAATCGCACTTGCTTCCTCACAGCTCCCAAATCTCCAGCTACCCGTCTGAGTATGAGGTAGAACAGATGGTTGAGTCTGCAGAGCTGTTTACTCATACTATAGCCTGGGAATCAGAGGTCGACTCCAGCGCTTCTGTGAATCCAGACGAGGAAATGATCTGCACTGATGCCCAGAATCTTTATGAGTCGGATCCAGGACCAGACGCAGAAGGTTCTGACCATAATGTAGACCCTCATTCCCAAACTGTAACTCCTGTTGGTGGAGACAATGAGGAAGACGATGATGAGACTCAAATACCTGATTGGAGCGACAACTTTAGTTTTTTGTCAGGGCAGGAACAGGTTGGCTCTGAGGACGACGGGTGTGATAACGCACAGGGTGATGATGATGAGGTTGGAGATCCCACTTACTGTCAACCCACAGTCAGCCAAGAGATGAGGTCAGCAGAGGAGGTGGAGGAAGATGCTAGTGACGACGAGGTCAGGTTGCGCCTTCCTGGACAGAGACGTAGTACTGGAAGCACGTCAACAACTGCATCCTCAAACACAACTCTGCCTCTCACCACAAGTCGTGGTGGCTCTTCAGGTTGCATGGGTGCTAAGCCTTGCATAGCCTGGGCATTTTTCAGATCGATAAAGATGACCCAACTCGTGTTATCTGTAACATTTGTCAGCAAAAGCTAAGTAGAGGCCAAAAAATACATAGTTTGAGTACTTCATGCATGAACCGGCACATGGACATGAAGCATAAGTTGCAGTGGGAAGCTCAGTGTGCTACAATGCGGCCTAGCCGGCCGGGCCAACCACCGTCTGCCATATCTTGTGCATCCGCGGCCTCTTCATCCTCTGTGACTGGGTGGACAGCAGTCACACCTGTTTTGGGGCGCAGACCTGCCACCTCTTTACCCGCAACAGCCAGTGTGATTGGCAGGTCATCATTTTCTTTGGAGGTGGTAACACCAGCTGGTGTTGAGCGCTGTCCGACATCGATAGCACCACCTTTGGATCAAGGTAACCTAACATGTCCGCCTGCATCTTCCTCACAGACCGGCAGTTTGCCGGGGACACCCTTATCAACCCCGTCTAAGCACAGTAGCCAGCCCTCGGTCCCTCAGATGTGGACAAGTAAAAGACCATTTCCTCCTAGCCATGAGAAAGCTAAGAGGTTGAATTTCACCATCTGCAAGCTCTTGGCTACAGAAATGCTGCCTTTCCGCCTGGTGGACACAGAGGATTTTCGAGACCTTATGTCCGTCGCAGTGCCCCAGTACTAGATGCCCAGTCGGCACTACTTCTCAAAGAAAGGTGTGCCTGCGCTCCACCAGCATGTCGCACACAACATCACCGCTTCTTTGAGAAACTCTGTGTGTGACAGGGTGCATTTCACCACAGACACTTGGACGAGTAGGCATGGACAGGGGCGTTACATGTCGCTGATTGGGCACTGGGTAACTATGGTGACAGCAGGACAAGGGGCTGCTGTCCAAGTCTTGCCGTCCCCACGAGTTGTGCGTCAATCCTCTTTATGTCAAAGTTCCTCCACTGCTTCTGCCTCCTCAACCTCCTCTCGGTCCTCCACCTGCACCCAAAGCCTGTCTGGTCATGCCACAAGCTTTCTAACTGCGCAGAAGGGATCCTGCACACCTCCTTACTATGCTGGCAGTAGGGCTCAACGTCATCAGGCGGTTTTTACATTGAAATGTCTGGGAAATGTGAGTCACACAGCTGAAGAGTTGTGGTCAGCTCTGGAGAGCCAATTTCATGAATGGTTGTCTCCACTGGACCTGAAACCAGGGAAGGCCGTGTGCGACAATGCTGCAAACCTGGGTGCGGCCCTTCGCCGGGGCAATGTCACACACGTGCCTTGTATGGCTCACGTGTTGAACCTGGTTGTCCAGCAATTTTTAGCCCACTATCCCAGACTAGATGGCCTTCTGCAGAGGGCACGGTCGCTGTGTGCTCACTTCCGCCGTTCGCATCCCGCATCTCAGCGACTTACATCTCTACAGAAGTCGTTGGGCCTGCCACTTCACCGGCTAAAATGCGATGTGCCTACCCGGTGGAATTCAACTCTGCACATGTTGCAGCGACTGTGGCAGCACCGACAAGCCCTGATGCAATACGTTCTGACGTATAGCCTGGGCCAACGAAATTCAGAGGTGGGGCAAATCACGCTGGAGGAGTGGTCTCAGATCAGGGACCTATGCACCCTTCTGCACAGTTTAGAAATGGCGACGAAGATGTTTAGTGCTGACGATGCCATTATCAGCATGACTATTCCGGTGATTTACATGCTGGAGCACATGTTAAACAGAATTCGGAGTCAGGTGGTGGCACAAGAGGAGGTGGAGGAAGTAGAGGAGGAGGAGTTGTATGCGGAAGGGCTAACATCTGCAAGGTCCAGACGGTCGGCAGCACCAAGGCGGCAGGCATGTGAGGGTGGGGGAGATGGTTTTACCAGGGTGCATGGTAGCAGCCAAACTAGTGAGGAAGGTGCAGGAGCCCAGGAAGAAGTGGAGGACGAACTGATGGAAGACTCATCAGATGAGGGAGACCTTGATCACATTTCTGTTGTGCGAGGTTGGGGGGAGAGGACAGAGGAAGGAAGCATGATTGTTACCTCGCCACCAACACAACAGGGACTTGGTGCTCCTGGATGCGCAACACACATGAGTGCCTTCTTGCTGCACTACCTGCAACATGACCCTCGAATTGTGAGAATTAGAAATAATCCTGACTACTGGGTTGCCACACTGTTAGATCCCCGGTACAAAAGTAAATTTGCAGAAATTATTCCTGCCATAGAAAGGGATGCACGCATGCAGGAGTATCAGCAGAGACTGTTGCAGAATCTTACATGTGCTTTTCCACAAAATACCAGTGGTGCACGTAGTGAATCTCACAGTTCCAACTTGCCAACCGTGGGACCGTCAAGTGTTCAGCACTCAAACCGTAACAGAACCACAGTATCTGCTGGTAACATCAATTTTGCGGAATCATTTCACCACTTTTTTAGCCCATCCTTTGCAAGGCCACAGGAGACAAGAAGTCTGACACATAGTCAACGCCTAGAGATGATGGTACAGGAGTATCTCCAAGTAAACATTGAAGCCACGACTGTGTCACTGGACCCTTGCTCTTTTTGGGCTTCCAATCTGGATAAATGGCCGGAGCTAGCCACTTACGCCTTGGAGATCTTGTCATGCCCCGCAGCCAGCGTTCTGTCTGAACGTGTGTTCAGCGCTGCTGGTGGTGTGCTGACAGATAAGCGCACGCGGCTCTCCACTGATAATGTAGACTCACGTTAATAAAGATGAACAAATCATGGATCCGAAACGACTTTTCTACCCCTGTGTCATCCTGGGGAGAGTAAAAGCTTGATGATTGGTTAAAATCACCCTACCAACCGTTTTAAGCTTTCAAATTACTAATCATGTTTATCTGTATCTTGGCTGGAAAATAATTTGGGCTTTGTAGCAGTGTGCAGCACTGATTCTATTAGGCCATCTATAATAAGCTCCACCAGATTTAAAATTACTAATCATGTTTATCTGTATCTTGACTGGAAAATAATTTGGGCTTTGTAGCAGTGTGCAGCACTGATCCTATTAGGCCATCTATACTAAAGCTTCACCAGATTTAAAATTAATAATAATTTTTAGCTGCATCTAGCCCGGAAAATAATTTTGGGGCTCCGAGATGCGCAAGACACATAAGTGCCTTCTTGCTGCACTACCTGCAGCATGACCCTCATATTGTCAGAATTTGAAGTAATCATGACTACTGGGTTGCCACAATCTTAGATCCCCCAAACTTTTCGATCAACCTTTTCATTTTAATAAAGACCAAAAAAATGGTCATTTTTGAAATTATAAGCATTAGCAGGTTGTTAGAAACTGAAATCAAACAGTTTTCAACTCAAAACTTGATTCTAGGTGATGTTACATTTTCACATAGGACCCCTTGTTCGAAAGGAGCTTCTGAACTCTCTCGTCCATTGAATTTGTCAGGTTTTGGATGGTTTCTGCTTCAATTGTTTTGCATGAGGACAGAATACCCTCCCAGAGCTGTTGCTTAGATGTGAACTGCCTCCCGCCATCATAGACACTCCTTTTAATGATGCTCCAAAGGTTCTGAATGGGGTAGAGGTCAGGGGAGCATGGGGGTCACACCATAAGTTTGTCCCCTTTTATGCCCATATCAGCCAGAGATGCAGATGTTTTATGTGCAGCATGAGATGGTGCATTATCATGCAGAAAAATGATCTTGCTGTGAAATACACGGTTCTTCTTCTTGAACCATGGCAGGAAGTGCTGTTTGAGAAAATCCACATACATTATGGAGTTCATCTTTAGCGCCTTCAGGGATCCTAAAGGGGCCGACAATCTCTCTCCCCATGATTCCAGCCCAAAACATTACTCCACCTCCTCCTTGTTGGCGCTGTAGCTGTGTTTGCATGGGGTGTCCATCAACCAGCCATCCTCCACTCCATCCATCTGGGCCATCGAGCGCTGCACGGCACTCATCCGTGAACAAAACAGTTTTGAAATCAGTCTTCATGTAATGTTTGGCCCACTGGAGCCGTTTCTGCTTGTGTGAAGTAGATAGAGGAGGTCAACAGGATGGCGTATGCACAGCTGCAAACCTCTGAAGGACCCTGCATCTTGTTGTTCGGGGGACGTTGGAGGCACAAGCAGCTTCAAAAACTTGTCTGCTGCTATGACAAGGCTTTTTTGCCGCTGCTCTTTCAACCTGACGTAATTGCCTGTAGGAAAGAGTCCTCAATTTGCCCTTATCAGCACGCACACGTGTGTACTGTGAATCAGCTACATACTTCTTGATTGCCAAGACACTTCATCCTGATCATCGCACAATGTTGATTGTAGTCATGCCTTGACCTAAACACTCCACAATTTGTTGCTTCTCAGCAGCCGACACATCCTTTTTCTTTCCCATTTTGGCAGAAAATGTAGGCTGCTTAATAATGTGAGAGAGCCTTCTTAAGTAGTCTTGCCTTTCATTGGACACACCTGCCAAACTAATTAGCACAGGTGTCTGCAATTGCTTACAGTGATATAAAGAGCCCTGACACACATCACCATCAATGAGTTTAACTGACAAACAAACAAATTCTTCCCTTATCACTCCTAAACACTTTTTGCATAATAATTTGGAACGCAGTGTACATGTGCTTTTCCACAAAACACCAGTGGTTCACGTAGTGAATCTTACAGTTCTAACTTGCCAACCGTGGTCTGTATGGAGTTGTTCAATAAAGGGCCCAAAATTAAGATAACATAGATGGGAGAGGTCTCTATGAATAGGAATTCCTAAGTATTTGATACCCTGTGAGGGCCAGGCAAAGGGAAAGTTGGACTGGATGGAATCCTATATGGATTTGGGGAGGGAGACATCGAGGGCCTCAGACTTCGCTGCATTGATTTTAAAATTTGACCATGTAACAAAGTGATCTATTTCAGCCATAACAGCATGGATGGATATATGTGATTGAGTGATATATACTAGGACATCATCAGCAAATAGAGAGCACTTGTACTCGGTGCCTCCCACCTCAATCCACCTAATATTGGGGTTATGGCGAATTGATGAGAGCAGGTGCTCCGTCACTAGGATGTATAAGAGAGGGGACAGAGGACATCCCTGCCTTGTCCCATTGGTGATTGTGAAAGGTGATGAAAATGTTCTGACGCACCCCCTGGGCCTTGGGACACCCAGAGCCGGACCCTTTTTGGTGGATGCTGGTGGTTGTAGTCTTCGTGGCGGCGACCCGGTTCCGTGGCTCAGGGTGGTCAAACCAGTGGCGGAACTATTTATGTGGTTTTGATGTTTAAATGTCCGACTACGCCACCCGTGGATTGCGGTCAGAGTGAACCGCCGCTACAGGGCAGACCGCTGAGGCTGGTGTTGTGGGTGCAGCAGAGCGTAGCATAACTCCCCACGGGAGGAGTATAGCCTCAGGGCAGTGTATGCGGAGGATGGGGGTGATGGTGCAGGGCAGCAGCAGTAACGACACGGAGTCAGTGATGCAGTTCAGGGCCTTTACTCACAGTTCTTATTATCCAGACCACGTCTGCAGGTAACGGCTGCCCACGTCGTACTGTGCTCACCAGGTGAGGGGCTCAGACAACTCCCAGATAACTTTGGAGCGCTTCACAGGACCCCCTTTGTGTGTCCTTTGTCTGGCATTTCTTACCAACACTTCTGTCCGGCTGCCTCGGGCCTCCTCTTGGTAAACTTGGCGCCAGTTTCCCTGACCCTATGTGGTGCCTTCCTAGCGGGTGTAGCGAGGGGCTGCGCCACATAAAATGTCAGAGCCTCCGGTTTCTAGCTGAGGGTCGTTTCCTGCCTCCACTAGTTCGGGGACCGGTCTCCCCCTTTGGCCTGACCCCTCCACGCAGGTGGATTCGGGTGTGCGGTGGCGACTCGCCCGTCCGCACCCCTGGGATCCCTTCATTCCTCGTTCCTGGAGCCTTCTCCGCTCCTCTTCCTTCCTTCTCCCTCTTGCAGGCCTGGGCCTCTGTTACTAGGCCCGCCTCCGGAGCAGAGCTCATGCAGAGCCCCTGCTCCCTGCCACTTCTGCTCAGACTTCTCTGCACTGAACTAAGATGGTGCCCACCTTTTATACTTCCTTCTCAATGCACCCAGGAACTGCTTCCTCCCTGCTCCTGCACTACAGGGTTCCCCTTCCTCAGTGTTCCCTCCCCCCACTCCAGCCAGGGACAGGGACTGTCGTGCCCATCTCAGGGGCATATTGGTCGCCCTGCCCCACGGCAATGTGGTGTAATGCATGCAGGTGTCGGGTCCTGATCCACACTCCATCCTTACCTGAGAGTGAGATATCACACCTCTGGGTGAGGTGCAATACCTCTGTAGCAACCGAGCCCTCAGGGTGCTACAGTTCCATTTATCTTCAGCCTAGGTGACGTATTGTGATACAGGGCCGTGATTTTGGCTATAAAAGGGTCCCCTAGACCCCTACCCTAAGCTTTTTAAGAGAATCATATATGGCGTGCCAGGAGACTCTATGGAATGCTTTCTCAGCATCCAACGAGAGTATCTACTTAAAAATTTTTAACTACATCTAGCCCAGGAAATACTTTGTGCCTAGTAGCAGTGTCTGCTAGTCAGCGGATTATCCCGGCTGTTAAGCAAGCTACACCACCTGTAGTTTGGACACTTAATTTTTTCAAAGGAAATGCTTCGGTACCACGGGATACTCAGTGAAGAGCATCAGGAGGCACCCCAAGGCATAGGGGCTGGGACTGGCAGTAGGATGCCTTGCGGTGGACAGCCGAGCTCGATCCTTATAAAAGCTTTTTAACTGCAGCAGCTTTAGTGGACGCTACTGGAGCTGGAATTACGCGGCTGCTGGCATGAGACTTGCCCTCCAATAGATCCTTGTAAATGGATTTAAAGTGTATTCATTCAAATTAGAGAGACAATTTAAATTAAAAAACTTAGAGCTGCCTCCACCACAGGGGGGCTCGCTCGACCCACCAGCGGACAGGCACCAGTATTGGGAGAGGGGGGCTGGCCGTCAGGGTTCACCGCGGCTCTGGCACAAACCCGGCGACACGGAGGTGGCACGGGCAGGAGCGGACTGAACGTGTCGGCTTCTCACTTTTTGGATTTTAGAAGGGCATGACATGCCTATATCTGTGTCTCCCCCTCCTTTTACTCCTCCTCCTCTTTTCTTTTCTCATGACTATATGTACTTGTCACTTTTCCATGTGTTAGTTGTGTCTTCTGAGCAGTTTGTCAGCTTTTGGACACCTTTGAAGGTGTTTTCTATGTGTTTCTATGTGTTTTTGTTTGCCTGCCATTGGTTTTAACGGTGTTCGAAGGTGTTCGACGAACAGTTCGACGAACAGTTCGGCGAACACACGGGTGTTCGACGAACCGAACCGAACTCGAACACTACGGGGGTGGCTCAACACTACTGCTGGCACTGAGGTCACTGGAGTTTAAACAGCTGAAGATCAGCTGAGAGCTCCAGTGCCCTCACTTATGGCAACAGAGCTGAGTGAGAATTTTCCCATGAAACACTGATGCAGTAAGTGAGGGCACCGAAACTCTCAGCTGATCTTCAGCTGTTTGAACACAAGTGACTTCACTCTTGCAGCACAGCACTATACACTGACAGGAATGCTTACACTCCTGTCAGTGTATACAGTGCTGTCTTCTACAACAGTCACATCAGTGATTGCTGATGTGGCTGCTGTAGAAGTGACCCGGATCGTCGTGGGACACTGTGGATTATGTCATGATAGCAGATAGGTGATGCATATTGTTGTTTTTTATTTTTGGTTTCTTACAGGAGACGAGGGCTTCGGGGATTGGGCGTTAGGTGAGTATACGGTGTTTTTTATTCTTAAATAAATTATTAAAACCATATGGAATTTTATTTAAAATAAGAGACTTTATTCTGGCCGTGTCTTTATTTTAAAACTTTGACTATGGGGTTACCTGGGCTTCATGTAAGCCGCCAATACTATGCTGACATGAATGCTCCAATGGATGTGCCATTTCTGGGGCCACTGAGGGCTGATATTATTAGCCTCGGAGGGGGCCAGGATCCATGGCCCCTTCCTTGGCTATAAATATCAGCTCACAGCTGTCTGTTTAGCCTTTGCTGGTTAGATTTTATAGGGGGACCCTACATAATTTTTTTCTAAGGTTCCCTTGTAATCTAGCCAGTAAAGACTAAGCAAACAGCTGTGAGCTGTTATTATTAGCCAGATAACATCTTTGGCTAATGGCCCCTTCCCCGGAAAGTAATATCAGCTCCCAGCAGTCGGCTTTCCCTCTGCAGGTTATAAAAATGATGCTGGCGCCCACGCCATTTTTTTTATTTAATTCTTCATTTTATTTCATTTATAAGAAATCCCATGCCCACTGTGCTTATTTTTGACACTGCGTAAACTCACCCACAGCATTGTCAATTTCTGTAGAGGAGACACAAGCAGATTTTGACTGATTGAAATATCATTACATGCGGTGGATACACATGCACTGACAAAACAAGTGCAGCAATAGAACGCAGCATTTTGAACGCAGAGAAAATACTCACCCCTGGTCCGACGGTAAACTAAGGGTTAAAGCGATTTACCACATTTCTATTTTAAAATATCTTTATTTAGCTTCAAAAGCATTTACTGCTGTACAAAAACGCATCAAAAAGCGCATGCAAAAAATGCATGCAAAAACACACCAAAAACATGTTTTTTCTGCAGCAAAATGAATGAGAAATGTGAAGTGTCATGCACACATTGAATAGATTTTGACTTGCAGATTTGGTGCAGAAAATAATCATCAGCATGTTAATTCTCTGTGCGTTTTTTGCCTCATTTTTGTCTGCGTTTTTCATCCATTGAAACGCACCAAAAGTAAAAATAGAAAATAATATTCAGCATGTCAATTCTCTGTTAATTTTTGCCCGCGTTTTTCACCCATTAAATACACCAAAAAAACGCAGGCAAATTGGCGACAAAAAAGTGACAAAATCGTGGTAAAAACACAGGCAAAAAATACAACAAAATTGCTGCAAAAATGCAGGTACTGAAACTCATCAAAATCGCGGCAAAATTGTGGCACAAACGCAGGTAATATGACATCTCAAAATTGCAGCAAAATTGCGGCAAAAATGCAGGCAATAAAATGCTTCAAAATCACGGCAAAATCGCAGGCAATAAAATGCATCAAAACCACAGCAAAATCGCAGCAAAAATGTAGGCAATAAAACACAGTAAAATCACAGCAAAAACTCAGGCAACAAAAAGGATAAAAATTGCGGCGAAATTATGGCAAAAAAGCAGGCAAAAAAAACACATCGAAATCCCAACAAAATCGCAGGCAAAATTGCGGCAAAAACGCACACAAGAAAATGCATCAAAATCGGGGCAAAATCACAAACAATAAAAGCATCAAAATTGTGGCAAAATTGCAGCAAAACTGCAGGCAATAAAATTGCGGCAAAAACGCAGGTAATAAAATGCATCAATATCGCAACAAAATCGCAAGCAAAATAGCAGCAAAAAGGCAGGCAATAAAACTTATCAGAATTGCGGCAAAATCGCAGGCAATAAAATGCATCAAAATCACTGCAAAAATGCATCAAAATAGCGGCAAAAATGCAGGCAAGAAAACACATCAAAATCCCGACAAAATTGCAAACAAAATTGCAGCAAAAACACATCAAAATCAGGGCAAAATCGCAAGCAATAAAACGTATCAATTTTGTGGCAAAATCGCAGCAAAACCGCAGGCAATAAAATCACCGCAAAAACGCAGGCAATAAAACGCATCAATATCGCGACAAAATTGCAAGCAAAATCACGACAAAAACACAAGCAATAAAATGTATCAAAATCGGGGCAAAAACGCAGGCAATAAAATACATCAAAATCACGGCAAGATCGCAGCAAAAATGCAGGCAAGAAAACGCATGGAAGTCGCTGCAAAATTGTGACAAAAATGCAGGCAATAAAACACATCACAATCTCGGCAAAAATGCAGGCAATAAAATCGCGACAAAAAACACAAGTAGTAAAATGCAGCAAAATTGTGGAAAAATGCAGGCAACCAAATGCATCAAAATTGTGGCAAAAATGCAGATAAAATTGTGACAAAAATGCAGGCAATAAAATGCATGTAACTGAAAGGCGATTTTGTTGCCTGCAATTACACTGCGATTTTGATGAGATTTTTTGCCTGCGTTTTTGATGCAAAAATGCTGCAACATCTCAGCAGGAACGCAAACAAGAAAATGCAATGATTTTGCCGCGATTTTGATGCATTTGATTGCCTGTGTTTGTGCCATGATTTTGATGCGTTTTCTTGCCTATGATATTGCCGTGATTTTGCCTCAATTTTTTTGTGATTTTGATGCGTTTTATTGCCTGTGTTTTATTGCCTGCATTTTTGCCGGAATTGTGCTGCATTTTTACCTTGATTTTGCCATGATTTTGATGCATTTTATTGCCTGCATTTTTGCCTAGATTTTGATGCGTTTTATTGCCTGCTTTTTGCCTGCGATTTCGCCACGATTTTGTTGCATTTTTTGCCTTCGACTTTGCAGTGATTTTGATGCATTTTATTGCCTGAATTTTAGCCGCAATTGTGCTGCATTTTTGCCTTGATTTTTCCATGATTTTGATGCATTTTATTGCCTGCATTTTTGCCTAGATTTTGATGCGTTTTATTGCCTGCTTTTTGCCTGCGATTTCGCCACGATTTTGTTGCATTTTTTGCCTTCGACTTTGCAGTGATTTTGATGTGTTTTATTGCCTGCGTTTCGGCGTGATTTTTCTGCTTTTTTGACTCATTTTTGCTGGCATTTTGATGCGGTGTGTTTCCTGCTTTTTTGCCGTTATTTTATTGCATTTTTAATGCGCTTTATTGCCTGCTATTTTGCTGCAATTGATGCATTTTCTTCCCTGTATTTTTGCCGCGATATTGCCTCTGATTTTGATGCCATTTTGATGTGTTTTTTGCCTGTGTTTTTGCTGTGATTTTGTCGCATTATTTGTCGCCATTTTGCCTGCGTTTTCTCAGTGCATTATTTTATCTTAATTTCAGGAGACATGAGCATCGAGAATTAGGTGTAATCGGCGATTAGTTGTAGGTGAGTATAATGTGTTTATTATTTTTATTTAAATAATTATTTATATGAACTTTTTTTTTCCTCTCACTTTCACTGCGCAATCTGCGCTGATAAGAGATTACTCCTCCCATCAGCGGCGCTTGACCCGCGGTAAGCTTTTTACCGCGGGTCACTGTCACACCAGCGGGATCACACTGACACCTGACAGTGTGATCCCACAGCGCTGTGACCGGCGGTAGCAATGTTACTACTGATCACAGCCCCTGTTTCCTGTGCTGTCACGCAGATGAAAGCATGGGAAACCAGAGATGTTTGGGGCCCCATTTGTTTTTTGATGTTCAGGTTTAGACGATAAACCCGAACATCAAAAAGTTCAATCATCTCTACTCATGAGGACAGTGCTAGTGCTGGACTGATGACAAGCAGGGACATCACTGCTTATCAGTCCACGTCTCGCTCTGCCTTCATAAGAACAAGCTGCAGTCAACTGAAGTGACCTTACTGATGACACCTCAGTTCACAGCAGCCGTGTCTCATGGAGTACAGCGTCAGACGCAGTAGTGGCTGCTGCATCAGTCTATGGAGCTGTGTCCTTTGATTGGGGCTCCATTGACTGGACAAAGAAGACGGAGATCATTAATGAACCTCAATTAGGATTGCAGCATACATCTGTGGATTATTATTTTTTTTGGTAATACATCTGTGAAAGAGGGAACTTATTGGGGAGTTATTTTTACAAATAAAGGATGTTTCTTTGTGTGTGTTTATTTTTGACTATTGGGTTTGTAATGGGAGTGTATGACCGGCGCCTCTCCATTACTAACCCCTGGGCTTAATGTCAATGGACATTACACAGCTGACATCAACCCCAAAACTATTACCCCAATTGACACTGCATCAGGGAAATTGGGAAGAGCTGAGACCAAGCGCCAGAATTGGTACAAGTAATACAGTTGAAACCAGAAGTTTACATACACTATTTAAAAAAACACATCTTTACATACATTTCATTAGTATTTGGCACCATTGCCCTTACACTGAATGATTGGGTCAAACAATTGGGATATCCTTCCAGAAGCTTCTCACAATAGCTGGTCGGAATTTGGGTCCATTCCTCCTGACAAAACTGGTGTGACTGATCCAGGTTTGGAGGTCGCCTTGCTAGCACCTGCCTTTTCAGCTTTGCCCATAAATTTTCAATAGGATTGAGATCAGGGCTTTGTGATGGCCTTTCCGAAACATTGATTTAATCCACTTTGTTACCATTTTGGCAGTATACTTCAGGTCATTGTCCATTTGGTAGACCCATTTCCGGCCAAGCTTTAACTTCTTGGCTGATGTCTTGAGATGTTGCTTCAGTATTGCCACATAATCTTCTTTTCTCATGATGCCATCTATTTTGTGAAGTGCACCAGGTTCATCCAGCAGCAAGACAACCCCACAACATGTTGCTGCTACCCCCATGTTTCACAGTTGTCATGGTGTTCTTAGGCTTCCAAGCTTCTCCTTTTTTCCTTCAAACGTAACAATGGTCATTATGCCTAAAAAGTTCAATTTTAGTTTCATCAGACCAGAGCACATATCTCCAAAAATGAAGGTCTTTGTTCCAATGTGCCCATGCAAACATTAATCTGGCTTTTTATGTTTCTTTGGGAGTAATGGCTTCTTCCTGGCAGAGTGGCCTTTCAGCTCATGTTGATACAGTACTAGTTTCACGGGGATAGTAACACAAGCTTACCAGCTTAACCTTCGTCAGGCTGCATAATTTTACAACATTAACAGGCTGCAGAGGTACAATTGTACCTTCTTATATACCTCCACTGTGGGAAGACTTTCTCCTTTACTTGGTTTCAGAAACTAAAGTTCATTCAGCTACAAATGTTATGCTGATATCTATTGGCCAGTGTTGTTACTGCTCACTTATGTTGCTGTCAATTAAGTTGATTCAAACTGGGAGTGGCTTCTACTTCTCTTCCTGCCTCCCTCCTCTCAGTAGCCATTTTGCTGTTCATCTCATTGCTGTGAGCACACACATTTCTAGGCTTGTGAAGTCTTCAATTTCTTGGATACGAAGGTAGGAAAGTCTCACAGCATCTAACAGCCAGTTATACCTTCATTCGCCTTATGTGGGGACAGAACAGTCAGAAATTGTCTTTGAGCCTGGACTTGGCTTACATATATTTTGTATGAAACTTATCACTATAGGTATGATTTTTATACGAAAAATAGATAATAATTAGTATCTACATATTGTTTTACGGTGTTTTACTTATATTCAGCACAAAATAAAGATGGTGGCTCTGTTACAATTTTCCTATTGGTCGAAAAAATAGTCAAAGATGGAATGAAAATTCTGAAACCGTATACGGTTTACATAATATGTAAATTACATTTATAAATAATTATCACTAGAAATAATTTACTTTTTTATCTGCACTTTAGAATCGAGTTTCATTCTACTTGCCACGTGTTACTGAACTAAATTACGAAGCCAAAATTCATCTACTAAGTCATCATGAGTGATAGTGATGCTGGATCTAGTTTCCGCCATAATCCAAGAAAACGTGTTTGCAGGATAGTATCATTTTGTGAAAAGCCAATAATGTAGTATTGTGTGGTATTTCGGAAAATTATTTATTTTTCATTTTTTCATATTTACAGATTTACGTCTGACGAAATAATGCGAATGCTAGAAGAATCTGATTCTGAGCATGAGGAAGAACAATATGTTGCATCTGATGATGAAAACTATGTACCACAAGTGGATGTTACTGAAGAAGATTCAGACATTGAACAAGAAATGGTCATAGAGCAGGAAAAAGAATACGACTCAGACGAAAGTGTTGAGAATGAGTCTGTGCCTCAAAGTGCAGGCGACATTTGGACTGCTAAGGATAAAACTCAATGGTGTAGTGATCAACTGCCAAATGCACAAACAAAATCTCGTAATGTCCTACGACAAAGAGGTGGCACTGCAGCAATCAGCAACCGGTATACAGCAAAAGAGCTATTCAAGTCAGTCATGACTCCCGAGATGTGTGACATCATATTACGAGAAACGAATCGAAAGGCCAAGAGAGTTTGTGATGCTTACAACAACGAACTGGTACAACGTTTTCTTGACTCTTCTGAACGGCCACCACAAAAAACATTCAAGCAATTTACTGAAACTGAACTCCATGCATTTTTGGGCATACTGATTGCTGCTGGTGTGCACAGAGACAACAAAGAGAATCTGGAGGAAATGTGGAATGTTGCTGCTCTGCCTCTTATACGAGCAGCCATGTCTCATGACCGCTTCAAGATGATACTCAGATTTATCAGATTTGACAACGAAAATACACGTGCAGAACGTGTGCAAACAGATAAAGATGCACCAATACGGGACATCTGGACAATGCTGAACAGAAATCTGGAGAGAGCCTACAAGCCATATAATTGTATCACCGTCGACGAGCAATTATTTCCATTTAGAGACCATACTAAATTTACCCAGTATATACCTTCAAAACCAGATAAATATGGCATAAAGATTTTCTGAACTTGTGACTCGTCAAACGCCTACCCATTACAAGGTCAGCTCTACACTGGGAAACCAACGGATGGTCCTCGACAAGTAAACATTGGTGAACGAACAGTATTGGACCTAGTGAGCTCGTATAAAGGCTCTGGAAGAAATGTCACCACCGATAACTTCTTTACAACCATGGAACTAGCTAAGGTGTTGAACTCCTGGAACATGACACTAGTTGGTACAGTGAGAAAAAACAAAAGGTTCCTACCAAGCAACATGCAGCCTGCCAAAGAAAGGCCTGTAAACTCGACAAATTTTGCCTACAATCATGATGCAACAGTCTGTTCATATGTACCAAAGAAGAACAAATCAGTCGTGTTTCTATCATCTATGCACATGACGGGAGAAGTTGAAGAGACACTAGCAGCCAAGCCAGAGATAATAAAATACTACAACAAAACAAAAGGCGGAGTTGATGTTATGGATAAAATGTTGGGAGAGTACAATGTGAAACAACGAACATTACGTTGGCCTCTGGCATTTTTCTACGATTGACGTCACTGGGTTAGCATCCTACATCATCTACAGAGAACACAATCCAAGCTTCAGGACAAAGGATCAATGAAGAAAGTTCCTGAAAGATCTCGCAAATCAGCTGTGTATGCCTGCAATTGAAGATCGTAGTACAAACCGAATGATGATGAGAAACCATTTTCTTCGAGGTGCAGTAGAAATGTTGCTTGGACGATGCATTCTGGTAGCATCGCAAGCAGCAGCTGGCCCTCAAATACCTCATGGTAATCGTGGACCCTCCCCTGTTGTTGGTAGTTGCTATGTCTGCCGAGACCTGAGGTGAAAACAACGTAAGACTAGAAAGTCTTGTGTGGTTTGTGTGAACCCCATTTGCGATGAACAATCGGTAGAAAAGACAACATGCATTACTTGCAAAGAAAATCAATAAAAAAAGTTTCTTACATTTTCTTTTATAATGTAAATGAACAGTTTTTTTACTTGTTTATAATAATAAAATAGCATTATCATTAAAAAATATATTATACTTTTTTCCTTGCATTATCTTCATTCAAAATATATGAGGGTACATTTGTACATATGCAGCTTGTTATGGATGCAAAAGTATCTCGACCCCTTATCTCGGAAGGGGGTGGAGATATTTTATTGAAATTTGGCCAATATATTCTGGACCAAAACTGCAGAGATGTCACGAAATTTCAGCCCTCTAGGGCTTTTCAAAAAAAAGTTATTGCAATTTTAAAACGGAATAGTTACAATTGTACCTACTCAGCCGGATGAAGGTTAAGCCATCATCTTCACAAGGTCTTTTGCTTTTGTCCTTAGTTTAATATGCACATGTCAGACCAAAGCACATTCATCTCTGGGACACAAAACCCATCTCCTTCCTGAGCGGTATGATGGCTGGACATTCCCATCTTGTTTGTACTTGCGTATAATTGTTTGTACAGATGAATTAGGCACCTTCAGGTATCTCGAAATTGTACCCAAGGATAAGCCAGACTTATGCAAGTCCACAATTCTCTTCCTGATATCTTGGCTGATTTCTTTAGACTTTCCCATGATGCTGCACAAAGAAACAGTGTGTTTCAAGGGTGCATTAAAATACATCCACAGTTGCGTCTCTAATTATTATTATTATTATTATTTATTATTATAGTGCCATTTATTCCATGGCGCTTTACATGTGATAGAGATATACATAGTAAAAACATTTACATAATCTTAACAAAACGAGTCAGCGACTGGTACAGGAGGAGCGAGGACCTTGCCCGCGAGGGCTCACAATCTACAAGGGATGGGTGAGGATACAGTAGGTGGGGGTAGAGGAGGTCATGCAGTAATGTGGTGGAGCGGTGGTTACTGCAGTTTGTAGGCTTGTCAGAAGAGGTAGGTCTTCAGATTTCTTTTCTAATTAACTCAGATGTTGCCAAAAAAACTATCAGAAGCTTCCAAGCACATGACATCATGATATGGGCAGTCCAGAATTGTTTAAAGGCATAGTATGTAAACTTTTGACTTTGCAGTAAGTAATAAAAATACCTTAAAACATTCTCTCTTTCATTATTAGGGCATTTGGCAAATATTAAAAATTATGGTAATCCTAATTGACCTAAAACGAGAAAGTTTTTTTCTGATTTCTTGTCAGATTTTGAGAAAAACATGCATATGTGTCTTTTTAAATAGTGTATGTAAACTTCTGGTTTCAACTGTAGATGCGCAATTTCTGGGGTGGCTGAGGATTGGTCTTATTAGGCTGGCAAGGGGCATGGATATGGGCCCCTTCCCAGCCTATTAATATCAGCCCACAGCTATCTGCTTTTCCTTGGCTTTCTATTTAAAAAGATGATATGGGGTCCCCCATATTTTTATGTGTCCCCATTTTTAAAAACCAGCAAATGCAAAGCAGACAGCTGTGAACTGATATTAATAAGGTCTGGAAGGTCCATGGATATTGGCCTTTTCCCATCATAATAAGACCAGCTGTCTGCTTTCTCTTGGCAGGTTATAAAAATAGGGGGACCCCACCTTATTTTTTTCATTTATTTATTTATTAACAAGTACAGTTAATAGACATGCAAGGCACTGCTCCAATCCTGCACTTGGGTCTCTGCCTCCTGGTACAAGATTATTTTTTATTTTGTTTTATTCTATTTTAAGTCATTTTTGTTTCCTTGTTTGTTTGCAGGGCAATTTTCTTGCTCTTACACCCATTTTGCTTCTTTTTGCAGCCCCCTAGCCCTTACTATGACCATTTTACAGCTATTTTACATCACCAAAGTTTGGGTTCCCATTGACTTATATGGGGTTTGGGTCCGGGGTCAAGTTCGGGTCAAGTTCTAGTACCCAAACCAAACTTTTTTCTCAAGTTTGGCAAAACTCGCTTAATCCGAACTTCCATGGATCGCTCATCCTTAGTTGTAAACTTCTTGATTATGTTGAGCACCGGGGAGAAAGTAACATGAAAATCTCTGGAGATGGACTTGTAACCTTGAGATTGTTGATATTTTTCAACAATTCTGGTTCTGCAGTCTTCATACAGTTCTCTTCTCCTCTTTCTGTTGTCCATGCATACTGTGGCACACATAGACAAACAATGCAAAGATGGAGTCAACTTCTCCCCATTTTACCTGTTTTCAGGTGTTATTTTCATATTGCCCACACCTGTTACTTGAACACATAATGACAACCAAAATTAATCTCTGGTTAAGAAGCGTTTAAAGAGGGTAATGTATAAAATATAATCTTTATTAATAAATGATAATAAAAGTTAGGACAAAGTGTATCATGCCAAGAATAAACAAAGCAACAAAAGGTTATAGTAGGCAGTAACAATAATGAAAGACACTGCATAATATTAGCCTTAATACACTTAGGTACCAGTGTGCAACCTAACTGAATAAGACCAGAAAAATAAAGCAGAGCTCTAAGTATAAGTGCCTATAGTGGATCTATCTATAGCTATAGAAATAGTAAGAAAATGTATTTTACCTAAGATCAGAGTACTGGTAGTTTCCACATAAGGAGTTAGTGCTGTGTCCTTCCACCCTGATGCGCGTTTCGCCTTGCTTCTTCCGTTATGAGGAAACTACCAGCACAGTACTAGTCATTAGTGCCTAAACAGAAGTAGCATTTGGCCTGCTCTCAACTGTACCATGCAACATTGCTTTTACCTATACACTATAAAGGTCTGTTCACATAACATTTTTTTAAATGGATTTTTCTGGAAGACAAATATATGTTTATAAAACCTTTTTAATTAATAAATTTATTTATTTAAAGTGGGTTTTTTGAGCTTGGTTTTGTAAATACACTCATTTTATGGATGTGTAGTTTTCCCTCAAATTTTAATTAAAATTTCAGGTTCACATGAAAATTTTTATGTGATTTAAAAGTTAAATATCCACATCCAGTGGCTCTTGAATACTCCTTTTTGTAGATTTTGAAGAAAATCCACTTCAAATTACACATTAAAAACCTCCATGTGAACCTAGCCTAAGCGTATGTCACACACAGTTTTTACAAGTGGATTTTGAAGCATAAAAATCCTTCAAAATCCATATCTAAAACAAATACCCTTCAAAATCCATATCTAAAACACTTTAAACCTATTCCTTTCAATGTTAATTTGCTTTGCTGTTCATATTAGGAGGGTTTTTTAGGATTTTTTTTCCTTTTCAGGCTTTCAAAAATATTTGGCAGACAAAAAAGTGCATGTCAAGAATCCTCATGGCATCTCATCCAAATTTGAAATATCAAGTAAAAAGAGCTGCAAGAAATGCTTCAGAGAAACAAAAAGCTTAAAAAAATGCTTCAGATAAATACAAATTTCCAAAAGAATCCACCAAAGAGAAGCGATTCCTGACATGGTTTCTGATGGGTGTGACAGTGAACGGACGTGTGATAGAAGTCTATCATTCTCAAAATGCCAACCAGTGATCTACTGTAAATACTACTCTTATGGAAATAGTCAGGATGGGTTAAGTCGTGAATAGGGATGAGCGGATCCGTGGAAATTTGCCGGTACCCGACCAAACGTTAGTCCAAAGTTTGGGTTGAGTACCAAAACTCTACCTGAACCTGAACCTGAACCCCATTGAAATCCATGGGAACCAAAATTTTGGAGCTGGAAAATATCTCTCTCTTTTTTTGCTCATCTGCAAATTAGTACAAATCCCTCTCTTATTTTTAAGAAATTCTAATTTCCAATTACGTGAAAATCATTCAAAAGTTCTAAATTTTGTAAAAATAAACTGATTTAAATAAAAGTTTCCAGTTGTCTATTAAGGTAACAGTAATTCACCCCATATGTTCTGCTTCAATATTGTAAATACTCCACATCTTTATTCCTGAGGATCCATGGAATCAAACCAGCGAGTGTGCAGATACTATTTGGACTTTTTGCCAGTGTGTCAGAAACTCGACTGTTAAGAGTGGTGAGGATTGATTTCACTCAGTTGGTTTCTCATTAGCTATTAATACGACCAATGCAGAAAGTCAGGGATTTAGTCCAGTACTACAAGAAATCAGCTCAGTGTCTAGAACAATGGTCAAGTGTCCTGCTAGTGACCTACCGCTCACTGGTTTGACTCCTGGTATTCATCAGCAAAAACATGTTAAAGTTTACAGTAATTGAGCAGCGCATAGAGGGCTGATTGCTGTTAAAATCCATTGGATCCTTTTTTTTTTTCTTGATTTGCACCAATTTAGTGCTTTTTAATGATTTTCACCTGATTCTAATGATTAATTTAAAAGGGGAGGATTTGCACTAATATTCATTTATCCTGGTGCTTTGCATTATTTGTTCAAAAGTAATCCTATCTTGTCTATTTGCCTATGAGATCAGCAAAATCAGCCTAATTCAGTCACGTTGATTTGAATCTGACAAATTCAGTGAAAATCAGTGAAAATCACCAAGAAGCACTAATATCAGTGAAAATCTCAGTGAGCGCCCTTTTTTACTTTTTAAATAAATTATGATGCAGAATCAGGTGAAAATCCTTACAAGGCACTAAAATCGGTGAAAAGTAAGAAAATTTAATTGGAAATACATTTTCCAGTTGACTTTTAAAGCAACAATAATTAACCCTGTGTGTTCTGCTTCAATAGTGTGAATATTCAGGATCTTTACTCTTGAGGCTGCAGAGAGATCGGGGTCCCTAGTAGGACTCTTGCCCACTGTGCCAAACTCTGAGGTGGTGCCTTGCTGTACTGGACTGGCTCCCTGTTATACTGCGTTGGTCATATTACTATCTAATGAGAATTGGAACCGTAACGGCAAGTAAAATACATTTTGAGTTCTAGAATCAGTTGAGTGTCTGGCACAATGGTGAAGAGACCTGCTAGTGTCTCAGATCTCACTGGTTCATCTATCTCGTTCTCAAGACTAAAGATATTGATTCTATTATTAAAGTAAAAGAAATTAGGTTAATTATTGTTTCTACAATGTACTTGGATATTTATTTCAAATAAAATATTCTTAATTTTAGTGTGTTTTAATAATTTTCAACAGAATCAAGTCATAATTTAAAAAAAAAAAAAGCAGTGAGATCCCTGTGATTTTCACTAATATTAGTGCTTCCTGGTGATTTACACTGATTTTCACTGAATTCATCAGATTTGAATCAACGTGACGGAATTTGGCTGATTTTCTCGATTTTATAGGAAAATAGGCAGGATGGAATACTTGTGAAGAACAATAGTGCAAATTAGTGCAAATCACCAGGATTCACTAATATTAGTGCAAAATCCTCCTCTTTTAAAAAATAAATCTTGATTTCAACCAGGTGAAGATCATTAAAATGCACAAAAAAATGGTGAAAATAACCCAAAAATTATTTGAATTAGATTTTCCAGGTGACTTTTAAAGCAATATTTATTAAGTTAATTTATTCTGCTTCAATTCTAAGCATCTTTTTTTCTGTGGAAAAATGGAATTGAACCAGTGAGATCTGGGTTACTAGTTGGACTCCTCACCATCATGCCAAAAGCTCAAGTGTTAACAAAGCTGAGAATTGAGAATTACTTTTACTCAGTTGGTTTCTCATTAACAATTAGTACGACCAATGAAATAACACAAGTACTAGTCCAGTACTACTTGAAATCAGCTCAGTGTCTAGAACAATGGTTAAGTGTCCTCCTAGTGACCTACCATTCACAGGTTCAACTCCTGGCATTCATCAGAATAAAAATTTACGATAATGGAGCAGAACATGTAGGGTTACTTACTGTTTGGTGCAAATCACGAAAAAAAAAATCCTGTAGATTTTAATAGCAATTTTAGTTTAGGTTAATGATTTTCACCTGATTCAAATGATTCACTAAAAAGGGGAGTTTTGAACTAATATTCATTTATCCTGGTGTTTTGCACTTATTTTCACTGATTTGCACTATAGTTGCTCGCAAGTAAACTCATCTTTTCTATTTTCCTATGAAATCAGCAAAATCAGCCAAATTCACTCACATTGATTTGAATCTGACGAATTCAGTGGAAATCAGTGAAAATCACCAGGAAGCGCTAATATCAGTGAAAGTCAAAGTGAGTGCCCTTTTTTCTTTTTAAATAAATCATGACATAGAGTCAGGTGAACATTCACTAATATTGTTGAAAAAAATTTGAAACATATTTTCCAGCTGACTTTTAAGGCAACAAAAATGAAGACTATAGCTTCTATTTCAATAGTGAGAATATTCATGATCTTTAATCCTGAGGCTGCAGGGAGATTGGGGTCACAAGAGGGATTCTTGCCCATTGTGCCAGACTCTGAGGTGGTGCCTTGTTGTTCTGGACCGGTCCTCTGTCACCCTGTACTGGGAATATTAATATTTGATGAGAATGGGAACTGTAATGATAAGTAAAAGAAATTCTGCCTTCCTAAATCAGGTGAGTGTATGTCACAATGGTTAGGAGACCTGTTAGTGACACAGATGTCACTGGTTCATTTTCCTGTTTTTTCAAGAATAAAAATGATGAATATTTACCATAAAGCAGAATATGTAAGGTTAATTAATGTTTATAAATTGCACTAGGAAATTTATTTCAAACAAAATATTCTTAAAAAACACTAACATTTGTGAAAATTAATAATGTTCACCTCATTTAAGCATTAAAAAAGCAGTGAGATCCCTGTGATTTTCCCTGATATAAGTGCTTCCTGGTAATTTACACGGATTTTCACTGATTTTCACTGAATTCATCAGATTTGAATCAACGTGACTGAATTTGTCTGATTTGGTTGATTTTATAGAAACATAGGCAGGATGGAATACTTGTGAACAACAATAGTGCAAATTAGTGCAAATCACCAGGATGCACTATTATTAGTGCAAGTCCGTCCACTTTTTTAAAAATAAATTCTGGTTTGAATCAGGTGAAAATCATTAAAATGCAATAAAGTTGGTGGAAATCAGCAAAAGTTCTTCTTGGAATAGATTATACAGGTGAGTTTTAAAGCAACAGTTATTAACCTAATTTATTTTGCTTCAATGTTATGAATACTTTGCATCTTTCATTTTTTTTTGAAGACACATGGAATTGAACCAGTGGGATCTCAGTTACTATTCAGACTCTTGTTCCAAACACTCAACTATCAACAGTGCTAAGAATTGCTTATACACAGTTGGTTTCTCATTAGCTATTAATACGACCAATGCAGTAAGTCAGGGATCTAGTCCAGTACCGCAATAAACTGGCTCAGTGTTTAGAAGAATGGTTAAGTGTCCTGCTGGTAACCTACTGTTCACAGCTTTGACTCCTGGTGTTCATCAGCATAAATGTTTACAATAATGGAGCGGAACATAAAGGGTTCCTTACTGTTTGCTATTAAAGTTTACAGGATGATTTTTATTCTTGATTTGCACCAAGTTTAGTGAATTTTAATGATTTATACCTGATTCAAATGATTCATTAAAAAGGGGAGATTTACACTAATACTAATTTATATTGGTGTTTTGCACTAAATTGCACTATTTGCACTATTATTGTTCACAAGTCATCCCATCTTGTCTATTTTCCAACGAAATCAGCAAAATCAGCAAAATTCAATCACGTTGATTTGAATCTGACAAATTCAGTGGAAATCAGTGAAAATCACCAGGAAGCACTATTATCAGTGAAAATTAAAGTGAGCTCCCTTTTTTCTTTTTAAATAAATTATGACATAGAATCAGGTGAAAATCCTTAAAATGCACTAACATTGGTGAAAATAAAAATAAAATATTGGAAACATATTTTCCAGTTGATTTTTAAAGCAACAATAATTAACCCTACATGTTCTGCTATCAATAGTGTGAATATTCAGGATCTTTACTCTTGAGGCTGCAGGAAGTTAGTCAGTGAGATCAGGGTCACTAACAGGATTCCTGTCCATTCTACCATACATTGAGGTGAGGCTTAGGTTCTCTGGACTGGTTCTCTGTCATACTGATCTGGGCATATTAATATCTGATGAGAATGTGGAACTGTAACGATAAGTAAAAGAAATTCTGAGCTCTCAAAGTAGTTGAGTGTCTGGCACAATGGTCAGGAGACCTGCTAATGACTCAGATCTCACTGGTTCAACTCCCTGCATTCTCAACAATAAAGATGTTGAATGTTTACAATATTAAAGCAGTATATGTAAGGTTAACTACTGTTTCTAAATTCCATTAGGACATTTATTTCAAACAAAATATTTTTAATTTTAGTGTGTTTTAATAATTTTTACCGAATTCAAGTCATAATTTATTTTAAAAAAGCAGTGAGATCCCTGTGATTTTCTCTGATATTAATGCTTCCTGGTGATTTCCACAGATTTTCACTGATTTTTACTGAATTCATCAGATTCGAATCAACGTGAATGAATTTGTCTGATTTTGTTGATTTTATAGGAAAATAGGCAGGATGGAATACTTGTGAACAATAGTGCAAATTAGTGCAAATCACCAGGATTCACTAATATTAGTGCAATACCCTCCTTTTTAAAAAATAAATCTTGATTTGAATCAGGTGAAGATCATTAAAATGCACAAACAAATGGTGAAAATAACCCAAAAATTATTTGAAATATATTTTCCAGGTGACTTTTAAAGCAATATTTATTAAGTTAATTTATTCTGCTTCAATACTAAGCATCTTTTTTCTGTGGAAAAAGAGAATTGAACCAGTGAGATCTGGGTTATTAGTTGGACTCCTCACCATCATGCCAAATGCTCAAGTGTTAACAGAGATGAGAATTGAGAATTACTTTTACTCAGTTGGTTTCTCATTTGCAATTAGTACGACCAATGAAATAACACAAGTACTAGTCTAGTACTGCTTGAAATCAGCTCACTTTCTAGAACAATGGTTAAGTGTCCTTCTAGTGACCCACTAGTCACAGGTTCAACTCCTGGCATTCATAAGAATAAAAATTTATGAACAATGTTGGAGCAGAACATGTAGGGTTACTTACTGTTTGGTGCAAATCAATAAAAAAAAAAATACTGTATATTTTAATAGAAATTTTAGTCAAAGTTAATGATTTTCACCTGATTCAAATGATTCACTAAAAAGGGGAGATTTGCACTAATATTCATTTATCCTGGTGTTTTGCACTTATTTTCACTAATTTGCACTATAGTTGCTCGCAAGTAAACTCATCTTGTCTATTTTCCTATGAAATCAGCAAAATCAGCCAAATTCACTCACATTGATTTGAATCTGACAAATTCAATGGAGATCAGTGAAAATCACCAGGACGCACTAATATCAGTGAAAGTAAAAGTGAGCGCCCTTGTTTGTTTTTAAATAAATCATGACATAGAATCAGGTGAACATTCACTAATATTGGTGAAAAAAAATTTAAAACATTTTCCAGTTGACTTTTAGGCAACAATAATGAAGACTATATGTTCTATTTCAATAGTGTAAACATTCATGATCTTTAATCCTGAGGCTGCAGGGAGATTGGGGTCACAGGAGGGATTCTTGCCCATTGTGCCATACTCTGAGGTGGTGCCTTGTTGTTCTGGACCGGTTCTCTGTCACCCTTTATTGGGCATATTAATATTTGATGAGAATGGGAACTGTAATGATAAGTAAAAGAAATTCTAAGCTTCCTTAATCAGCTGAGTGTCTGGCACAATGGTTAGGAGACCTGTTAGTGACACAAATGTCATTGGTTCATTTCCCTGTTTTTTTTCAAGAATAAAAATGTTGAATATTTGCCATAAAGCAGAATATGTAAGGTTAATTAATGTTTATAAATTGCACTAGGAAATTTATTTCAAATAAAATATTCTTAAAAAACACTAAAATTTGTGAAAATTAATAATGTTCACCGGATTTAAGTCATAATTTATTTAAAAAAAAAGCAGTGAGATCCCTGTGATTTTCACTGATATTAGTACTTCCTGGTGATTTTCACGGATTTTCACTGATTTTCACTGAATTCGTCAGATTTGAATCAACGTGACTGAATTTGTCTGATTTGGTTCATTTTATAGAAAAATAGGCAGGATGGAATACTTGGGAACAAAAATAGTGCAAATTAGTGCAAATCACCAGGATGCACTAATATTAGTGCAAGTCCGTCCACTTTTTTAAAAATAAATTCTGATTTGAATCAGGTGAAAATCATTAAAATGCAATAAAGTTTTGTGGAAATCAACAAAAGTTCTTCTTGGAATAGATTGTCCAATTGAGTATTAAAGCAACAGCTATTATTAACCTAATTTGTTTTGCTTCAATACTATGAATACTTTGCATCTTTCATTTTTTTTTTTTGAAGACACATGGCATTGAACCAGTGGGATTTCAGTTATCATTCAAACTCTTCACCATTGTGCCAAACACTCAACTGTTAACAGAGCTGAGAACTGCTTTTACACAGTTGGTTTCTCATTAGCTATTAATAAGACCAATGCAGTAAGTTAGGGATCTAGTCCAGTACTGCAATAAACCGGCTCAGTGTTTAGGACAATGGATAAGTGTCCTGCTGGTAACCTACTGTTCACAGGGTTGACTCCTGGTGTTCATCAGCATAAACATTTACAATAATGGAGCAGAACATAAAGGGTTCCTTACTGTTTGCTATTAAGATTTACAGGATGATTTTTATTCTTGATTTGCACCAAGTTTAGTGAATTTTAATGATTTATACCTGATTCAAATGATTCATTAAAAAGGGGAGATTTACACTAATACTAATTTATATTGGTGTTTTGCACTAAATTGCACTATTTGCACTATTATTGTTCACAAGTCATCCCATCTTGTCTATTTTCCAACGAAATCAGCAAAATCAGCAAAATTCAATCACGTTGATTTGAATCTGACAAATTCAGTGGAAATCAGTGAAAATCACCAGGAAGCACTATTATCAGTGAAAATTAAAGTGAGCTCCCTTTTTTCTTTTTAAATAAATTATGACATAGAATCAGGTGAAAATCCTTAAAATGCACTAACATTGGTGAAAATAAAAATAAAATATTGGAAACATATTTTCCAGTTGATTTTTAAAGCAACAATAATTAACCCTACATGTTCTGCTATCAATAGTGTGAATATTCAGGATCTTTACTCTTGAGGCTGCAGGAAGTTAGTCAGTGAGATCAGGGTCACTAACAGGATTCCTGTCCATTCTACCATACATTGAGGTGAGGCTTAGGTGCTCTGGACTGGTTCTCTGTCATACTGATCTGGGCATATTAATATCTGATGAGAATGTGGAACTGTAACGATAAGTAAAAGAAATTCTGAGCTCTCAAAGTAGTTGAGTGTCTGGCACAATGGTCAGGAGACCTGCTAATGACTCAGATCTCACTGGTTCAACTCCCTGCATTCTCAACAATAAAGATGTTGAATGTTTACAATATTAAAGCAGAATATGTAAGTTTAATTACTGTTTCTAAATTCCATTAGGACATTTATTTCGAACAAAATATTTTTAATTTTAGTGTGTTTTAATAATGTTTACCGAATTCAAGTCATAATTTATTTTAAAAAAGCAGTGAGATCCCTGTGATTTTCTCTGATATTAATGCTTCCTGGTGATTTCCACAGATTTTCACTGATTTTTACTGAATTCATCAGATTCGAATCAACGTGAATGAATTTGTCTGATTTTGTTGATTTTATAGGAAAATAGGCAGGATGGAATACTTGTGAACAACAATAGTGCAAATTAGTGCAAATCACCAGCATTCACTAATATTAGTGCAATACACTCCTTTTTTAAAAATAAATCTTGATTTGAATCAGGTGAAGATCATTAAAATGCACAAAAAAATGGTGAAAATAACCCAAAAATTATTTGAAATAGATTTTCCAGGTGACTTTTAAAGCAATATTTATTAAGTTAATTTATTCTGCTTCAATACTAAGCATCTTTTTCTGTGGCAAAAGAGAATTGAACCAGTGAGATCTGGGTTATTAGTTGGACTCCTCACCATCATGCCAAATGCTCAAGTGTTAACATACATGAGAATTGAGAATTACTTTTACTCAGTTGGTTTCTCATTTGCAATTAGTACGACCAATGAAATAACACAAGTACTAGTCTAGTACTGCTTGAAATCAGCTCAGTTTCTAGAACAATGGTTAAGTGTCCTTCTAGTGACCCACTAGTCACAGGTTTGACTCGTGGCATTCATAAGAATAAAAATTTATGAATGATGTTGGAGCAGAACATGTAGGGTTACTTACTGTTTGGTGCAAATCTATTAAAAAAAAATACTGTACATTTTAATAGAAATTTTAGTCAAAGTTAATGATTTTCACCTGATTCAAATGATTCACTAAAAAGGGGAGATTTGCACTAATATTCATTTATCCTGGTGTTTTGCACTTATTTTCACTAATTTGCACTATAGTTGCTCGCAAGTAAACTCATCTTGTCTATTTTCCTATGAAATCAGCAAAATCAGCCAAATTCACTCACATTGATTTGAATCTGACAAATTCAGTGGAGATCAGTGAAAATCACCAGGACGCACTAATATCAGTGAAAGTAAAAGTGAGCGCCCTTGTTTGTTTTTAAATAAATCATGACATAGAATCAGGTGAACATTCACTAATAATGGTGAAAAAAAATTTAAAACATTTTCCAGTTGACTTTTAGGCAACAATAATGAAGACTATATGTTCTATTTCAATAGTGTAAACATTCATGATCTTTAATACTGAGGCTGCAGGGAGATTGGGGTCACAGGAGGGATTCTTGCCCATTGTGCCATACTCTGAGGTGGTGCCTTGTTGTTCTGGACCGGTTCTCTGTCACCCTTTATTGGGCATATTAATATTTGATGAGAACGGGAACTGTAATGATAAGTAAAAGAAATACTAAGCTTCCTTAATCAGCTGAGTGTCTGGCACAATGGTTAATAGACCTGTTAGTGACACAGATGTCACTGGTTCATTTCCATGTTTTTTTTCAAGAATAAAAATGTTGAATATTTGCCATAAAGCAGAATATGTAAGGTTAATTAATGTTTATAAATTGCACTAGGAAATTTATTTCAAATAAAATATTCTTAAAAAACACTAAAATTTGTGAAATTAATAATGTTCACCGGATTTAAGTCATAATTTATTTTAAAAAAAAGCAGTGAGATCCGTGTGATTTTCACTGATATTAGTACTTCCTGGTGATTTTCACGGATTTTCACTGATTTTCACTGAATTCGTCAGATTTGAATCAACGTGACTGAATTTGTCTGATTTGGTTGATTTTACAGAAAAATAGGCAGGATGGAATACTTGGGAACAACAATAGTGCAAATTAGTGCAAATCACCAGGATGCACTAATATTAGTGCAAGTCCGCCCACTTTTTTAAAAATAAATTCTGATTTGAATCAGGTGAAAATTATTAAAATGCAATAAAGTTTTGTGGAAATCAACAAAAGTTCTTCTTGGAATAGATTGTCCAGGTGAGTTTTAAAGCAACAGTTTTTAACCTAATTTATTCTGCTTCAATACTATGAATACTTTTCATCTTTCATTTTTTTTTTTGAAGACACATGGAATTGAACCAGTGGGATCTCAGTTACCATTCAAACTCTTCACCATTGTGCCAAACACTCAACTGTTAACAGAGCTGAGAACTGCTTTTACACAGTTGGTTTCTCATTAGCTATTAATAAGACCAATGCAGTAAGTTAGGGATCTAGTCCAGTACCGCAATAAACCGGCACAGTGTTTAGGACAATGGATAAGTGTCCTGCTGGTAACCTACTGTTCACAGCTTTGACTCCTGGTGTTCATCAGCATAAATGTTTACAATAATGGAGCGGAACATAAAGGGTTCCTTACTGTTTGCTATTAAAATTTACAGGATGATTTTTATTCTTGATTTGCACCAAGTTTAGTGAATTTTAATGATTTATACCTGATTCAAATGATTCATTAAAAAGGGGAGATTTACACTAATACTAATTTATATTGGTGTTTTGCACTAAATTGCACTATTTGCACTATTATTGTTCACAAGTCATCCCATCTTGTCTATTTTCCAACGAAATCAGCAAAATCAGCAAAATTCAATCACGTTGATTTGAATCTGACAAATTCAGTGGAAATCAGTGAAAATCACCAGGAAGCACTATTATCAGTGAAAATTAAAGTGAGCTCCCTTTTTTCTTTTTAAATAAATTATGACATAGAATCAGGTGAAAATCCTTAAAATGCACTAACATTGGTGAAAATAAAAATAAAATATTGGAAACATATTTTCCAGTTGATTTTTAAAGCAACAATAATTAACCCTACATGTTCTGCTATCAATAGTGTGAATATTCAGGATCTTTACTCTTGAGGCTGCAGGAAGTTAGTCAGTGAGATCAGGGTCACTAACAGGATTCCTGTCCATTCTACCATACATTGAGGTGAGGCTTAGGTGCTCTGGACTGGTTCTCTGTCATACTGATCTGGGCATATTAATATCTGATGAGAATGTGGAACTGTAACGATAAGTAAAAGAAATTCTGAGCTCTCAAAGTAGTTGAGTGTCTGGCACAATGGTCAGGAGACCTGCTAAGGACTCAGATCTCACTGGTTCAACTCCCTGCATTCTCAACAATAAAGATGTTGAATGTTTACAATATTAAAGCAGAATATGTAAGTTTAATTACTGTTTCTAAATTCCATTAGGACATTTATTTTGAACAAAATATTTTTAATTTTAGTGTGTTTTAATAATTTTTACCGAATTCAAGTCATAATTTATTTTAAAAAAGCAGTGAGATCCCTGTGATTTTCTCTGATATTAATGCTTCCTGGTGATTTCCACAGATTTTCACTGATTTTTACTGAATTCATCAGATTCAAATCAACGTGAATGAATTTGTCTGATTTTGTTGATTTTATAGGAAAATAGGCAGGATGGAATACTTGGGAACAACAATAGTGCAAATTAGTGCAAATCACCAGGATTCACTAATATTAGTGCAATACCCTCCTTTTTTTTAAAATAAATCTTGATTTGAATCAGGTGAAGATCATTAAAATGCACAAAAAATGGTGAAAATAACCCAAAAATTATTTGAAATAGATTTTCCAGGTGACTTTTAAAGCAATATTTATTAAGTTAATTTATTCTGCTTCAATACTAAGCATCTTTTTCTGTGGCAAAAGAGAATTGAACCAGTGAGATCTGGGTTATTAGTTGGACTCCTCACCATCATGCCAAATGCTCAAGTGTTAACCTACATGAGAATTGAGAATTACTTTTACTCAGTTGGTTTCTCATTTGCAATTAGTACGACCAATGAAATAACACAAGTACTAGTCTAGTACTGCTTGAAATCAGCTCAGTTTCTAGAACAATGGTTAAGTGTCCTTCTAGTGACCCACTAGTCACAGGTTTGACTCGTGGCATTCATAAGAATAAAAATTTATGAATGATGTTGGAGCAGAACATGTAGGGTTACTTACTGTTTGGTGCAAATCTATTAAAAAAAAATACTGTACATTTTAATAGAAATTTTAGTCAAAGTTAATGATTTTCACCTGATTCAAATGATCCACTAAAAAGGGGAGATTTGCACTAATATTCATTTATCCTGGTGTTTTGCACTTATTTTCACTAATTTGCACTATAGTTGCTCGCAAGTAAACTCATCTTGTCTATTTTCCTATGAAATCAGCAAAATCAGCCAAATTCACTCACATTGATTTGAATCTGACAAATTCAGTGGAGATCAGTGAAAATCACCAGGACGCACTAATATCAGTGAAAGTAAAAGTGAGCGCCCTTGTTTGTTTTTAAATAAATCATGACATAGAATCAGGTGAACATTCACTAATATTGGTGAAAAAAAATTTAAAACATTTTCCAGTTGACTTTTAGGCAACAATAATGAAGACTATATGTTCTATTTCAATAGTGTAAACATTCATGATCTTTAATCCTGAGGCTGCAGGGAGATTGGGGTCACAGGAGGGATTCTTGCCCATTGTGCCATACTCTGAGGTGGTGCCTTGTTGTTCTGGACTGGTTCTCTGTCACCCTTTATTGGGCATATTAATATTTGATGAGAACGGGAACTGTAATGATAAGTAAAAGAAATACTAAGCTTCCTTAATCAGCTGAGTATCTGGCACAATGGTTAGGAGACCTGTTAGTGACACAGATGTCACTGGTTCATTTCCATGTTTTTTTTCAAGAATAAAAATGTTGAATATTTGCCATAAAGCAGAATATGTAAGGTTAATTAATGTTTATAAATTGCACTAGGAAATTTATTTCAAATAAAATATTCTTAAAAAACACTAAAATTTGTGAAAATTAATAATGTTCACCGGCTTTAAGTCATAATTTATTTAAAAAAAAAGCAGTGAGATCCCTGTGATTTTCACTGATATTAGTACTTTCTGGTGATTTTCACGGATTTTCACTGATTTTCACTGAATTCGTCAGATTTGAATCAACGTGACTGAATTTGTCTGATTTGGTTGATTTTATAGAAAAATAGGCAGGATGGAATACTTGGGAACAACAATAGTGCAAATTAGTGCAAATCACCAGGATGCACTAATATTAGTGCAAGTCCGCCCACTTTTTTAAAAATAAATTCTGATTTGAATCAGGTGAAAATTATTAAAATGCAATAAAGTTTTGTGGAAATCAACAAAAGTTCTTCTTGGAATAGATTGTCCAGGTGAGTTTTAAAGCAACAGTTATTAACCTAATTTATTCTGCTTCAATACTATGAATACTTTTCATCTTTCATTTTTTTTTTTGAAGACGCATGGAATTGAACCAGTGGGATCTCAGTTACCATTCAAACTCTTCACCATTGTGCCTAACACTCAACTGTTAACAGAGCTGAGAACTGCTTTTACACAGTTGGTTTCTCATTAGCTATTAATAAGACCAATGCAGTAAGTTAGGGATCTAGTCCAGTACCGCAATAAACCAGCTCAGTGTTTAGGACAATGGATAAGGGTCCTGCTGGTAACCTACTGTTCACAGCTTTGACTCCTGGTGTTCATCAGCATAAATGTTTACAATAATGGAGCAGAACATAAAGGGTTCCTTACTGTTTGCTATTAAAATTTACAGGATGATTTTTATTCTTGATTTGCACCAAGTTTAGTGAATTTTAATGATTTATACCTGATTCAAATGATTCATTAAAAAGGGGGAGATTTACACTAATACTAATTTATATTGGTGTTTTGCACTAAATTGCACTATTTGCACTATTATTGTTCACAAGTCATCCCATCTTGTCTATTTTCCAACGAAATCAGCAAAATCAGCAAAATTCAATCACGTTGATTTGAATCTGACAAATTCAGTGGAAATCAGTGAAAATCATCAATAAGCACTATTATCAGTGAAAATTAAAGTGAGCTTCCTTTTTTCTTTTTAAATAAATTATGACATAGAATCAGGTGAAAATCCTTAAAATGCACTAACATTGGTGAAAATAAAAACAAAATATTGGAAACATACTTTCCAGTTGATTTTTAAAGCAACAATAATTAACCCTACATGTTCTGCTATCAATAATGTGAATATTCAGGATCTTTACTCTTGAGGCTGCAGGGAGTTAGTCAGTGAGATCAGGGTCACTAATAGGATTCCTGTCAATTGTACCATACATTGAGGTGATGCTTAGGTGCTCTGGACTGGTTCTCTGTCATACTGCTCTGGGCATATTAATATCTGATGAGAATGTGGAACTGTAACGATAAGTAAAAGAAATTCTGCACTTTCAAAGTAGCTGAGTGTCTGGCACAATTGTCAGGAGACCAGCTAATGACTCAGATCTCACCGGTTCTACTCCCTGCATTCTCAACAATAAAGATGTTGAATGTTTACAATATTAAAGCAGAATATGTAAGGTTAATTACTTTTTCTAAATTCCATTAGGACATTTATTTCGAACAAAATATTTTTAATTTTAGTGCGTTTTAATAATTTTTACCGAATTCAAGTCATAATTTATTTTAAAAAAAGCAGTGAGATCCCTGTGATTTTCTCTGATATTAGTGCTTCCTGGTGATTTCCACATATTTTCACTAATTTTTACTGAATTCATCAGATTCGAATCAACGTGAATGAATTTGTCTGATTTTGTTGATTTTATAGGAAAATAGGCAGGATGGAATACTTGTGAACAACAATAGTGCAAATTAGTGCAAATCACCAGGATGCACTAATATTAGTGCAATACCCTCCTTTTTTTTAAATAAATCTTGATTTGAATCATGTGAAGATCATTAAAATGCACAAAAAATGGTGAAAATAACCCCAAAATTATTTGAAATAGATTTTCCAGGTGACTTTTAAAGCAATATTTTTTAAGATAATTTATTCTGCTTCAATACTAAGCATCTTTTTTCTGTGGAAAAATAGAATTGAACCAGTGAGATCTGGGTTATTAGTTGGACTCCTCACCATCATGCCAAATGCTCAAGTGTTAAAAGAGATGAGAATTGAGAATTACTTTAACTCAGTTGGTTTCTCATTTGCAATTAGTACGACCAATGAAATAACACAAGTACTAGTCTAGTAGTGCTTGAAATCAGCTCAGTGTCTAGATCAATGGTTAAGTGTCCTTCTAGTGACCCACCAGTCACAGATTCAACTCCTGGCATTCATAAGAATAAAAATGGACAATAATGGAGCAGAACATGTAGGGTTACTTACTGTTTGGTGCAAATCAATAAAAAAAAAATAATGTACATTTTAATAGGAATATTAGTCAAAATTAATCATTTTCACCTGATTCAAATGATTCACTAAAAAGGGGAGATTTGCACTAATATTCATTTATCCTGGTGTTTTGCACTTATTTTCACTAATTTGCACTATAGTTGCTCTCAAGTAAACTCATCTTGTCTATTTTCCTATGAAATCAGCAAAATCAGCCAAATTCACTCACATTGATTTGAATCTGACAAATTCAGTGGAAATCAGTGAAAATCACCAGGACGCACTAATATCAGTGAAAGTAAAAGTGAGCGCCCTTGTTTGTTTTTAAATAAATCATGACATAGAATCAGGTGAACATTCACTAATATTGGTGAAAAAAAATGTAAAACATTTTCCAGTTGACTTTTATACAACAATAATGAACCCTATATGTTCTATTTCAATAGTATAAACATTCATGATCTTTAATCTTGAGGCTTCAGGGAGATTGGGGTCACAGGAGGGATTCTTGCCCATTGTGCCAGACTCTGAGGTGGTGCTTTGTTGTTCTGGACCGGTTCTCTGTCACCCTGTACTGGGCATATTAATATTTGATGAGAATGGGAACTGTAATGATAAGTAAAAGAAATTCTAAGCTTTCTTAATCAGCTGAGTGTCCTGCACAATGGTTAGGAGACCTTTTAGTGACACAGATGTCACCAGTTCATTTCCCTGTTTTTTTTCAAGAATAAAAATGCTGAATATTTACCATAAAGTAGATTAATTAATGTTTATAAAATGCACTAGGAAATTTATTTCAAACAAAATATTCTTAAAAAACACAAAAATTTGTGAAAATTAATAATGTTCACCTGATTTCAGTCATAATTTATTTTAAAAAAAGTAGTGAGATCCCTGTGATTTTCACTGATATTAGTGCTTCCTGGTGATTTTCACTGATTTTCACTGAATTCATCAGATTTGAATCAATGTGACTGAATTTGTCTGATTTGGTTGATTTTATAGAAAAATAGGCAGGATGGAAAACTCGGGAACAACAATAGTGCAAATTAGTGCAAATCACAAGGACTCACTAATATTAGTGCAAGTCCGTCCACTTTTTAAAAATAAATACTGAATTGAATCAGGTGAAAATCATTAAAATGCAATGAAGTTGGTGGAAATCAACAAAAGTTCAACTTGAAATAGATTGTCCAGGTGAGTTTTAAAGCAACAGTTATTAACCTAATTTATTCTGCTTCAATACTATGAATACTTTGCATCTTTCATTTTTTTTTTTTTGAAGACTCATGGAATTGAACCAGTGGGATCTCAGTTACTATTCAAACTCTTCACCATTGTGCCAAACACTCAACTATTAACAGAGCTGAGAATTGTTTTCTCATTAGCTATTAATACGACCAATGCAGTAAGTCAGGGATCTAGTCCAGTACCACAATAAACCAGTTCAGTGTTTAGGACCATGGTTAAGTGTCCTGCTGGTGACCTACTGTTAACAGGTTTGACTCCTGGTGTTCATCAGCATAAACATTTATAATAATGGAGCAGAACATATAGGGTTACTTACTGTTTGCTATTAAAATTTACAGGATGATTTTTATTCTTTATTTGCACCACGTTTAGTGAATTTTAATGATTTACAGCTGATTCAAATGATTCATTAAAAAGTGGGAGAATTGCACTAATATTAATTTATCCTCGTGTTTTGCACTAATTTGCACTATTTGCACTATTATTGTTCACCAGTCATCCCATCTTGTCTATTTTCCTATGAAATCAGTAAAAGCAGCCTAATTCACTCATGTTGATTTTGAATCTGACAAATTCAGTGGAAATCAGTGAAAATCACCAAGAAGCACAATTATCAGTGAAAATTAAAGTGAGCGACCTTTTTTCTTTTTAAATAAATTATGACCTTGAATCAGGTTAAAATTCTTAAAATGCACTAACATTGGTGAAAATAAAAATTAAAAGTCAACTGGAAAATATGTTTCCAATATTTTATTGCAACAATAGTTAACCCTGTATGTTCTGCTTCAATAGTGTGAATATTCAGGATCTTTACTCTTAAGGCTGCAGGGAGTTCACCAGTGAGATCAGGGTCACTAATAGGATTCTTGTCCATTGTACCAGACATTGAAGTGGTGCTTTGGTGCTCTGGACTGATTTATACTGCTCTGGTCATATTAATATCTGATGAGAATGTGGAACTGTAACGATAAGTAATAGAAATTCTGAGCTCTCAAAGTAGCTGAGTGTCTGGCACAATGGTCAGGAGACCTGCAAATGACTAATTTCTCACTGGTTCAACTCACTGCATTCTCAACAATAAAGATGTTGAATCTTTACAATATTAAAGCAGAGTATGTAAGTTTAATTACTGTTTCTAAACTCCGTTAGGAAATTTATTTCAAACAAAATTTTCTTAATTTTAATGTGTTTTAATAATTTTCACCGAATTCAAGTCATAATTTATTCTAAAAAAGCAGTGAGATCCCTGTGATTTTCACTGATATTAGTGCTTCCTGGTGATTTCCACAGATTTTCACTGATTTTTACTGAATTCATCAGATTCGAATCAATGTGACTGAATTTGTCTGATTTTGTTGATTTTATAGGAAAATAGGCAGGATGGAATACTTGTGAACAACAATAGTGCAAATTAGTGCAAATCACCAGGATGCACTAATATTAGTGCAAAACCCTCCTTTTTTAAAATAAATCTTGATTTGAATCAGGTGAAGATCATTAAATTGTACAAAAAGTGATGTAAATGAGCGAAAACTTATTTGAAATAGATTGTCCAGGAGACTTTAAAAGTAATAGTTATTAAACTCACTTACTCTGCTTCAATACTATGAAGGCTCCTTATATTTGTGTGTGGTCACATGGTGTTGAACCTGCAAAATATGGGTTACTAGTTAGAATTATGGTAAGTATTTAGACGCTTTACCATTGTGCCACACACTCAACTGTTAAGAAAGCTTAGAATTGCATTTACTGAGTTGGTTTCTCATTAGCTATTAATGTGACCAATGCAGAAAGTCGGGTATCTAGTCCAGTACTACAAAAAATCAGTTCAGTGTCTAGGACAATGGTCAAGTGTCCTGCTACTGACCTGCTGTTCATGGGTTTGACTCCTGGTGTTCATCACAATAAGTGTTTATAGTAGTGGAGCAGAACATATAGGGTTGCTTGCTCTTAAAATCTACAGGATATTTTATTTTCTTGATTTCCACCAATTTTAGTGAATTTTAATGATTTTCACCTGATTCAAATGATTCATTAAAAAGGGGGGGATTTGTGCTAATATTCGTTTATCCTGGTGTTTTGCACCAATTTGCACTAATTTGCACTATTATTGTTCACAAGGAATCCCATCTTGTCTATTTTCCTATGAAATCAGCAAAATCAGCCAAATTCAGTCACGTTGATTTGAATCTGATGAATTCATTGGAAATCAGTGAAAATCACCAGGAAGCACTAATATCAGTGAAAATCACAGTGAGCGCCCTTGTTTTATTTTTAAATAAATCATGACATAAAATCAGGTGAAAATCCTTAAAATGCACTAACAGTGGTGAAAATAAAAAATAATATTTGAAATATATTTAACAGTTGACTTTTAAAGCAACAATAATTAACCTGCTATGTTCTGCTTCAATAATGTGAATATTCAGGATCTTTACTCTTGATGCAGCAGGGAGCTGAACCAGTGAGATCAGGGTCACTAATGAGACTTTTGTCCATTATACCAGACTCTGAGGTGTTGGCTTGTTTTAGTGAACTGGTTCCCTGTAACTCTGCGCTGGTAACATAAATATTTGATGAGAATGTGAACTGTAATGATATGTAAAAGAAATTCTGAGCTCCCAAAACAGCTGAGCATCTGACACAATGGTTAGAAAACCTGCTAGTGACTCAGATCTCACCGGTTCATCTCCCTGCGTTCTCAAGAGTAAAAATGTTTAATTTTACAATATTAAAGCAGAACACATAAGGTTAATTAATGTTTCTAAATTGCACTAGGAAATTTATATCAAACTGGCTAATTTATTTCTAATCAATTTTTCTTTACACTCAGCACTTTTAGTGCATTTTAATGATTTTCATTTGATATAAAGTGAACCTGTGAGCTCGGGGTCACTATTAGAATTCTTGACCATTGTGCCGGACACTGAGTTGGGTACTTCTCTTACTGGACTTGTCTTACTCGACTGAAGGGAAAAAGAAGTTTGGCACTAAGTAAACTAAGCTCTTAGCTCCTATAACAGCTGTCTGGCCCAATGGTCTAGTGTCCTACTTGTGACCCACATCTCACCGATTCAGCTCCCAGCATCTTCCAGAATAAAACTCCCCTACTGCAATTGTGACACCTCGCCCTCCCTGAGCGGTGGGGTTACTCGGAGCCGGGTCAGTGTAGGGGTCGCGGGGGATGCAGTCGTGGCCTCGACCCGTTCCTTGCCCAGGGCTGTCACATAAAAATATTGGGCTTTCAAGGATGAGTGGTATTTCGACTACGCCACCTGCGGTTCCTGGTGACGGCCACCAGCACTCCATCAGTCCTCTGAGGCCGGTGTTCTAGCAGCTCAGATGGTACTACTCCCCACAGGCGAAGTAGGCCTCAGCGCAGCGGGTAGGAGGACTATGTGGAAGTATGGTGGGTGCAGTGCCACGCAGGAATAAAACAAGCTGAGGTGGTGTATGAAGTCATCCAGGTCTTTACTCACTTTAGATGAACTTTCAGCCGCAAAGTTTCTCTCTGCTACACACGGTGTACTGCGGCCACCGGGAAGGGGGTTCAACACTTCCCAGGTAGATCAGGAGCACCTGTTGAGACCCCTCTGGTGTGTGTTCCTTTCCTTGGTAAGTTCTCCCACTGAGTCTTCTCCTGACTGTGTGTGGTACGAAGATACAGGTGGCGACTCCGCTCCGTCCGTATCCCCCTGGGATCCACTAAGCCTTCGGGCTTTTCTGACTGAGACGTGAAGTAACAAAGTCAGATGTCGGGAGCCGGTTACCCCTTTTGCAGCAGGAATCCCTCTGGCTAGGCCAGAGTAAAGAATACAGGTGGCGACTCCGCTCCATCCGTATCCCCCTGGGATCCTTTTGCCTGTGGAGCCTATCTCCTCCGCTCCCCTCCAAGGCCTTCTTAGGACAGGACCTTGACCTGGTAGAGACAGTGGTTAACTCTAACCCGCTCCTCGTCTCAAGGCCAGAGTACGAGGACCGCTAACCTTCAGTCAGATACAGCCCCTTGCTGGACCCTGACAGAAGACCCTCAATCAAAGACCTTGAACCTAAGATGGCGGTAGATTAAATATGAATCAATAAGTGTTTCCTAAAAGTGTGTCCTACACCCTCATCCACTACATGGTTCCCCCTATCTTTGGGCCCCCCCCATCTCCTCTATCCCGGGCCGGGGCAGCACCCTGGTGCATTTAGGCCCCCTTCAGGACAGGAGTGGTGTAGTGTTGAGTGGTGAAGTGGGGTCCTGTGAGATGCTTCATCCTTACCTGGAAGAGGAGATACCACACCTCAGCTGAGGTGCAGTACCCCTGTGGCGACTGAACCCTCAGGGCCGCCACACAATCACATCCAGAGCAGCAGCCACAGTGTGTCTAATACTTTGTGCTCCATACTCTATTCACTTCTGGAGCTGCAGCTACAATATTTTCGATACTTCATGTCACATTTGGAGGTACCATTACATTTACTTTATTGTGTGGTATTTTGCAATTACACAAGAGCCAATTCTTTCAGAAACATTCAGATCTGGATGTGAATGTAAACATATTACTATTAGGAAAGAGGAGAATAAACTATTGCTGAACCCCTCTGTGATCTCCTGAGATTTCTGTTCTCCTCAAAGCCCTTCAGTCGCCTTTTAACCCTCGTGTCTATCTTTAGGACTCTGTCTTTCTGACTTCTTTGTTCTGTGCTGAGCCTTTTGTACCACTCTACTCCTCCTCCAGATCCTCTCTGTAGTGCTCCAGATCAAATCATTCTCCTCCAGATCCTTTTGTCTTTTTTAGATCCTTCAGCTTCGTTGGCCTTCCCCCAGACCCCTCTTTCTTGTGTCACATCACTCCACCCTGACTCCTCTGTTCCATCCTGAGCCCTTTGTACTCTCCAGACCTCTCTATCACTCCTCCAGCTCATCTCACTCTCCCCCAGACCTGGTTGTCTCCTTTGGACCGCTCTGTGCCCTTCCATACCACCTTCCCCTCTCTATTCTTCCTCCTGACCCCTCTGTTTTCTTCCATCCTCAACCTGCTTTTCCCATCTTCCCCTTCAAACTTCCTTGACATCAGTCATTAATTTCAGCAGAAATCATACAGTCAAGGATAAAAGTTTTCAGACTGACACAAATTTTGGTTTTCACTGTTTGCTGCTTCAGTGTTTTTAAATTTAGTCGGATGTTTCTTCGGTTACTGAAGTGCAATTATCAGCATTTCATAAGTTTTTACACTTTTATTGACAAATCCATCAAGTTTTTGGAAATACTCAATACTGACACAGGTGACTAGTGTTGAGCCACCCCTGTAGTGTTCGAGTTCGGTTCGGTTCGTCGAACACCCTTGTGTTCGCCGAACTCTTCGTTGAACTGTTCGTCGAACACCTTCGAACACCGTTAAAACCAATGGCTGGCTAACAAAAACACATAGAAACACATAGAAAACACCTTCAAAGGTGTCCAAAAGCTGACAAACTGCTCAGAAGACATAACTAACTCATGAAAAAGTGACAAGTACATATAGTCATGCGAAAAGAAAAGAGGTGGAGGAGTAAAAGGAGGGGGAGACACAGATATAGGCATGTCATGCCCTTCTAAAATCCAAAAAGTGAGAAGCCGACACGGCCAGTCCGTTCCTGCCCGTGCCACCTCCGTGTCGCCGGGTTTGTGCCAGAGCCGCGGTGGACCCTAACGGCCAGCCCCCCTCTCCCAATACTGGTGCCTGTCCGCTGGTGGGTCGAGCCCCCCCACGATGGGGGGGGAGTAACATCTGCAGAAGAAAGACCATCTTCCAGCCAAACTAACATGTCGACTTCTTTTCGTGGACAATGTGATATGATCCCTTTGTTACGGACACGCCCATCGCTGCAAATTCCAGATGAGGCACAAAAACAGCAGGTGCTTCAGCGGATATCAAGTGCTCCTTCAAGTGGGCTCTCCTCCACCTCAATTTCAACATCACAAATACTCCAGGTGTCACCTCAATCGCACTTGCTTCCGCACAGCTCCAAAGTCTCCAGCTGCCCGTCTGAGTATGGGGTAACACAGATGGTTGAGTCTGCAGAGCTGTTTACTCATACTATAGCCTGGGAAATGGAGGTCTGCTCCAGAGCTTCTGTTAATCCAGATGAGGAAATGATCTGCACTGATGCCCAGAATCTTTATAAGTCGGATCCAGGACCAGATGAAGAAGGTTCTGAGCATAATGTAGACCCTCGTTCCCAAACTGTAACTCCTGTTGGTGGAGACAATGATAAAGACGATGATGAGACTCAAATACCTGAATGGAGCGACAACTTGACTTTTCGGTCAGGGCAGGAAGAGGTTGGCTTTGAGGACGACAGGTGTGATAACACACAGGGTGATGATGACAAGGTTGGAGATCGCACTTACTGTCAACCCACAGTCAGCCAGTCGATGAGGTCACCCGGGCCTTTGCCTGGCCTTGGGGATATCGCGGTGGTCGGCTCCCTGGCCCGTAACCTGGGGTCACTCTTTAAAAGAGTGGATAATTGTTAATTTTATAAGAGTTCGTGACGCCACCTGTGGTATCTGGTGAGAAGCACCAGTGCTGGAGCAGTCCACTGAGGCCCGTGAAAAGGCAGCTCGATGGTATAGCTCCCCACAGGTGGAGCTAGGTCTCAGGGCAGCGTATGCAGGGGGAATGCAGGACAGGCGAGACCCAGCTGGGTCAGAGCAAGAACGGGAACGGACACGGTAGTCACGTCAGTAACTTTTACTGGAGGAAATTCAGGCACATCCCGGAGCACTGTAGGGTGAAGGGTGCATATCAGGATCCTCCCCAATGAGCGGGTGTAGGGCCTCCTGCTTCCTGCCTCTGCGTAGTAAGTTTCTGACCTGCCTGGAGCTAGGCCTAACTTTGTCTCTGTCCTGCGCTGGCTGACCTTGTGGTAGGACCTTCTCTTGGAGTTCACGCTCCCAGTATGCGGGGCCTAAGCATCTCCTTGCTCTGTTACGTATCAGCACCTTAGCGATCCTGGGACTTGTAGTTCTCCAGGGATTCCGGTTATGCCTTACTGGGTCATAGAGATCCCGGTAAGCTCGGATCCGGTGTCTGGTAAATGCTTCGGGGTGAGCTGGTTAAGCTCCTCTGCCCCTTATGTACTAACTCGCCACTCGACTTCGGCCTTCTCGGGCCCTCACTAGGCTATACACACTAACGGCAGCTTGCCGCGCTTCACCGATCTTATGGCGCCGGCACACCTTAAGCTCTATCTGGGCTCCCTGAATCTAGCTAGCAGGAGCCTCGTGCTCCACTGTGAACTATTAACTGAGTTCTCTAGACTAGACTGAGCTCCACTGCAGACTGACCTCTCTTAGGCTTCTCTACTGCAGGAACTCTTCAGAGGAACTGAACTGCCTAGCTCCACTTTCCCTATTTATATCCCTAATGGGCTCCCTCTGCTGGTCTGAGGTGGAAGGTGGAGATGTGTGAATGTTTATGGGGGCCTCTTGTGGAGGATTTCATCAATACACTCTTCTAGGATATGTGATACCAAGCGCAGCGGGGCGTCACAGATGCTATTGACAACGAGGTTAGGTTGCGCCTTCCTGGACAGAGACGGAGTACTGGAAGCATGTCAACAACTGCATCCTCAAACACAACTCTGCCTCTGACCACAAGTCGTAGTGGCTCTTCAGGTCGCATGGGCTCTAAGTCTTGCATAGCCTGGGCATTTATTCAGATCGATAAGGATGACCCAACTCGTGTTATCTGTAATATTTGTCACCAAAAGCTAAGTAGAGGCAAAAAAATCCATAGTTTGAGTACTTCATGCATGTACCGTCACATGGATATGAAGCATAAGTTGCAGTGGGAAGCTCACTGTGCTACAATGAGGCCTAGCAAGCTGGGCCAACCACCGTCTGCCCCATCTTGTGCATCCGCGGCCTCTTCATCCTCTGTGACTGGGGGGACAGCAGTCACACATGTTTTTGGACGCAGACCTGCCACCTCTTTACCCGCAACAGCCAGTGTGATTGGCAGGTCGTCAGTTCATTGGGAAGTGGAAACACCTGCTGGTGTTGAGCGCTCTCTGACATCGAGAGCACCACCTTTGGATCAAGGCAACCTAACATGTCCGCCTGCATCTTCCTCACAGACCGGCAGTTTGCCGGGGACACCCTTATCAACCCCGTCAAAGCACAACAGCCAGCCCTCGGTCCCTCAGATGTGGAAAAGTAAAAGACCATTTCCTCCTAGCCATGAGAAAGCTAAGAGGTTGAATTTCACCATCTGCAAGCTGTTGGCTACAGAAATGCTGCCTTTCCGCCTGGAAGACACAGTGGATTTTCGAGACCTTATGTCCGTCGCAGTGCCCCAGTACCAGATGCCCAGTCGGCACTACTTCTCAAAGAAAGGTGTGCCTGCGCTCCACCAGCATGTCGCACACAACATCACTGCTTCTTTGAGAAACTCTGTGTGTGACAGGGTGCATTTCACCACAGACACTTGGACGAGTAGGCATGGACAGGGGCATTACATGTCGCTGACTGGGCACTGGGTAACTATGGTGACAGCAGGACAAGGGGCTGCTGTCCAAGTCTTACCGTCCCCACGAGTTGTGCTTCAATCCTCTTTATCTAGAAGTTCCTCCACTACTTCTGCCTCCTCAACCTCCTCTCGGTCCTCCACCTGCACCCAAAGCCTGTCTGGTAATGCCACCTGCTTTCTAACTGCGTAGAAGGAATCCTGCACACCTCCTTACTATGCTGGCAGCAGGGCTCAACGGCATCAGTGTTTACTTTGAAATGTCTGGGAAATATGAGTCACACAGCGGAGGACTTGTGGTCAGCTCTGGAGACCCAGTTTCATGAATGGTTGTCTCCACTGGACCTGAAACCAGGGAAGGCCGTGTGCGACAATGCTGCAAGCCTGGGTGCGGCCCTTCACCGGGGCAATGTCACACACGTGCCTTGTATGGCTCACGTGTTGAACCTGGTTGTCCATAAATTTTTATCCCACTATCCCGGACTAGATGGCCTTCTGCAGAGGGCACGGTCGCTGTGTGCTCACTTCCGCCGTTCACATCCCGCAGCTCAACGACTTACATCTCTACAGAAGTTGTTGGGCCTGCCAGTTCACCAGCTGAAATGCGATGTACCGAAACGGTGGAATTCAACTCTGCACATGTTGCAGCGACTGTGGCAGCACCGACAAGCCCTGGTGCAATACGTTCTGACGTATAGCCTGGGCAAACGAGATCCAGAGTTGGGGCAAATCACGCTGCAGGAGTGGTCTCAGATCAGGGACCTATGAAGTTGACGCGCCCCCTGGGCCATGGGGTACCCTGAGCCAGGCCGGTAGTCACTGTGGCGGTGACCCAGTCCGTGACCCAGGGCGGTCAATCCAACGGTAATTTGTATATATGGATTTTATAATGTCCGACTATTCCACCTGTGGAGTGCGGCCAAAGGGGCCGCCGCTGCGGAACAGTCCTCTGAAGCTGGTGGTTTTGCAGCAATGGTATTATTACTCACCACAGGAAGAGTGTAGCTTCAGGGCAGTGTGGGTGGATGATGGTGGTTGTAGTGCAGGGAGTCAGTAATGAACACAGAGTCCGTGTGATGCAGTCCCAAGATCTTTACTCACAGTTGTTGCAGTCCAGATTACAGGTACCAGAGCAATCTCACCCGTCGTGCTGTGCGTACTCAGTGAGTTGCTCAGTCCACCCCCAGATAGCTCTGGAGTACTTAGCAGAACCCCCTTCTGTGTGTCCTTTCTCTGGTCTTCTCCCTGCACCTCACACCCAGTGACACTTCTATCCGGTATCCTCGGGCCTTGGCGTGCGACTTGTGTTCCGTCCCCTGGGTCCTATGTGGCTACCTTCTTAGTGAGACTGGTGTGGACTTTTGCCTGCAGTACATGAAATGCTGCAGCCTCCGGTTTCTAGTTGAGCCTTGCTGTTTCTCCGCTAGTTGAGGGACCGGTTCCCCTTATCTGGCCTGACCCCTCTACCTCCTGGTAGCAGCGGGTGTACAGGTGGCCTTCTGCACGGCCTGTAGCCCTAGGGTCCCTTTGGTTCCTGGAGCCTTCCTGCTCCCACTCCTCTCTTCTCTCCTTCAGTCCTGGGCCTCCCAGGCTAGGCCAGCCTCCGGAGCTGAGCTCATGCCGAGCCTCTGCTCCTGTCACTTTTCCTCCTCTGACTGGCTTGCTCTTTCTAAGATGGCTTCCTATTTATACTCTCCCTGTCATGTGCTCCCCTAAGCTGCTCCCCTAAGCACCCACTACATAGGACCCTCCCACTAGCTAGGAACCTGGGACTGTGCTCTCCCTTAGGAGCAATCTCGCCCTACCCCCACTGCTGGTATGTGTTGGATGCAGGTTTTAGGGTCCCGAGCGATACGCCTTCCTTACCTGAGGGTGAGGTACCACACCTCTGGGTGAGATGCAGTAACTCTGTGGCGACTGAACCCTCAGGGGCGCCACACACCCTTCTGCACAGTTTTGAAATGGCGACGAAGATGTTTAGTGCTGACGACGAAGCCATTATTAGCATGACTATTCCGGTGATTTACATGCTGGAGCACACATTAAACAGAATTCAGAGTCAGGTGGTGGGACAAGAGGAGGTGGAGGAAGTAGAGGAGGAGTCGTATGCGGAAGGGATAACATCTCCAAGGTCCAGACGGTTGGCAGCACCAAGGCGGCAGGCATGGGAGGGTGGGGGAGAGGGATTAACCAGGGCGCATGGTAGCAACCAAACTGTTGAGGAAGGTGCAGGAGCCGAGGAAGACATGGAGGATGAAGTGGCGATGGGCATGGAAGACTCATCAGATGAGGGAGACCTTGATCACATTTCTGTTGTGCGAGGTTGGGGGGAGAGGGCAGAGGAAGGAAGCATGATTCTTACCTTGCTACCAACACAACAAGGACTTGGTCCTGCTGGATGCGCAAGACACATGAGTGCCTTCTTGCTGCACTACCTGCAACATGACCCTCAGATTGCAGAATTCGAAGTAATCCCGACTACTGGGTTGCCACACTCTTAGATCCCCGGTACAAAAGTAAATTTGCCGAAATAATTCCAGCCATGAAAAGGGATTGACGCATGCAGGAGTATCTGCAGACGCTGTTGCAGAATCTTACATGTGCTTTTCCACAAAACACCAGTGGTGCACGAAGTGAATCTCACAGTTCTAACTTGCCAACCGTGGGACTGTTGAGTCTTCATCACTCAAACCGTAACAGTAACACAGTATCTGCTGGTAACAGCAATTTTGTGGAATCGTTTCACCACTTTTTTAGACCATCCTTTGCAAGGCCACAGGAGACAAGAAGTCTGACACATAGTCAATGCCTAGAGAGGATGGTGCAGGAGTATCTCCAAGTGAACATTGAAGCCATGACTGTGTCACAGGACCCTTGCTCATTTTGGTATTCCAATCAGGAAAAATGGCCGGAGCTCGCCACTCACGCCTTGGAGATCTTGTCATGCCCTGCAGCCAGTGTTCTCTCTGAACGTGTGTTCAGCGCTGCTGATGGTGTGTTGACAGATAAGCGCACGCGGATGTCCACTGAGAATGTAGACAGACTCACGTTCATAAAGATGAACAAATCATGGATTCGCAAGGACTTTTCTAACCCTGTGTTATCCTTGGAAGACTAAAAGCTTGAGGATTTGGTAAAATCACCTCACCAACCGTTTTAAGCAACTGTGGGGCAATTGATGCCACTTAACCCAAGAACGCATGACCATAAAAATCTACACTTTCATATACCTGGGGCCTTTTAGGCCCGTGTGCAAATAACATGGAATAACTCAAACTCAAATGACAAACAACTATATACATGAAGAATACCTAGAGTTTCAAAATTCTAACTAAAGTAATCTTGCAGAAAATGGAAAACAATTAACAGGGCGGGACTGCGAGTCCCCAGGTATGCGTTCTAGGGTTAAGTGGTGTCTGTGCCACAATTTTGGGAAAAAATGGAGACTCTTTTTTGGAGTCCCCTTGCTGTGTCTTACGTGACGTTGGCATCGTCAATTCCAGGTGGGTTGGCTCGCCCCCCCCCTTTTAACTGTAAGAAGCTACATACACTATGGCTTGGGGTAATACAGATGGTTGAGTCTGAAGAGCTGTTTACTCAGAGGTCTGCTCCAAATCTTCAGTGTCTGCTAGTCAGCGTAGAATTTTTAACTGCATCTAGCCTAGGCAATACTTTGGGCGTAGTAGCCCAGCTGCGAAGCAAGCTGCACCGCCTGTGTATCTCATAAGAATTTTTAAATGCATCTAGCCTAGGCAGACTGTGGGGACCCCCAACCAAACCCAGATGCTCAGCCCCCCTACCGCCCCCCTTTCCTTGACAATACAATAATGTAACTCTTACAACTGGATGGGTGAGGATCGGTCACAGCTTTATTAACTCTTTATACTCATTCCATTAGAAAGGCATTTTATTTCTAAAATAATTCAGCTTGTTACAGCATGCCCTGGGTCTCCACTCCGGCAACTTGGCCAACAAGTGTAACTCTCCAACATGTTCTTTCTATTTCCAGGCCAAGGAGGATCCTGCGTACTCGTATGCAGGACTCTGACCCCACCCATCACTCTTAACGCTTGTTCCACTCCGTCCTGGAGTCCTGACAGGAATATGTCCAGTCCAATATCCATTAAGTGAACACCGTCGGGCCGTATGAGGCCTGCTTTATCTCCTTCCAGTTGTCGGTGTCGTACCACTACACTGCCTCTGTCTCTTCTAAATTTTGCCATCCGAATATTTATTACCCGCCTTGTCCGTTCGATGGCCGTGATGTCTCGCGCACCTTGCCATACCGCTATCGGCACAATCTCTGACCATACTATAGCTAGTTTTGTGAAAAATTCTCTGAAGCGCTCAGTGTCTAGTTTCATTATTGCCATTAGTTATGCGCTCTTGTGATGACCTAGGTTGTTTCTCCTGGCCTGTCTAGCTAAGATGACCGGACATCTTGCCTCTCTCCCTACCTTGATTACCTACATTAGTACATGTGGCCATAGCAGGCCTCTAATACCTCTCCAGTTGAAATATGTGTTATGAAACTCTAATTTCCTCCCGCCTGGGCAGACTTTTGCCCTTTTTTCTGCCCAATAAATATACGAGTGGCCTATCACACACACTGTTGGCTTAGCGTCACCTGTAAAAGAAACAAACCACGTTAGGATAACAAGTCCGGTCTTATGTATCTTGCCAAACACGTGGATCGCCATCTCCCTATCCTCTGAACTTCCGTTTCTGACAGTCCTGCTCTTGCTGCTTCCGTGGCCGCGCCTATGCGGAATGAGTGTGTCCCGTAATCTTTGGGGTGGTTCCCTGCCGATGTTATGCATTTATTAAATATAGCTTGGAACTGGTATCTTGATAATGGCGTTCCATCAATGTGTGATAGGAAGAAATTACTTTGTGATCTGATGGTTAGATATGTTTTTACTAGAGATGAGCGGTGTTCGACTAGAACTGTTCGCCAATCTCAAATTCGAGCTGTTTTGGGCGGTGTTCGAGTTGTTCGACGAACCCGAACGATTTGCAAAAAATTCGGCTGTTAGAGGTTATGTTCGATAACTGTTCGTGCACCAAAAGCGTGTCCTGCATGTCTGGTGCTATTTAGAGCACCAATCATGCAGGGATTGTCTGCCACTCACTGTAATGCCACAGTCATGGTGGTTGTGGCATTACAGTGATTGCCCAAATCGATGGGAACAGTGCCAACAGTGAAACATGAAAAGCCGGCAATTCAGCAGCGGCATACACCGGTACCCGACAATTTAGAACCGAAAGAATAGAGCTTCACACATAGATTAGATAGATAGAAACATGTCAGTCACTTATATAATAAGTACAGTGATAGTGTTGCTTACTGTACTTGTCATTTAGTGTAAAGGATTTATTAAAAAAAATAATAGTGTTTTCATGCACTGTCTCTTTAAAAAAGCCGGCCGGCAATTCAGCATCGGTACCCGACAATTTAGAATAGAAAGAATAGAGAATCACACATAGATTAGATAGATAGAAACATGTCAGACACATATATAAGAAGTACAGTGACAGTGTTGCTTACTGTACTTGTCATTTAGTGTAAAGGATTTATTAAAAAAAATAATAGTGTTTTCATGCACTGTCTCTTTAAAAAAGCCGGCCGGCATTTCAGCATCTGTACCCGACAATTTAGAATAGAAGGAATAGAGCATCACACATAGATTAGATAGATAGAAACATGTCAGTCACATATATAAGAAGTACAGTGATAGTGTTGATTACTGTACTTGTCATTTAGTGTTAAAATAAAGGATTTATTTAAAAAAAAATTGGCGTGGGGGTCCCCGTAATTTTAGGCTCTAGCGGAGGTTAAGCAGACGGCTGGGGCAGATGTTTGAAGCCTGGGAAGGGGGTAATACCCACGGAGCTTCCCAGGCTACTAATATCAGCCCCCAGTGGAATACCTAGCCTTTACTAGCTATTAAAATGGGGGACCCCCCGCCAAAAAAATGACGTGGGGTCCCCCCTATTTTAATAGCTAGCAAAGGCTAGGCAGACAGCTGGGGGCTGATATTAATAGCCCAGGAAGGGTGCCATGAATATTGGCCCCCTCCCAGGCTAGAAACACCAGCCGTCAGCCGCCCCAGAAATGGCGCATCCATAGGATGCGCCAATTCTAGCACTTAGCCTCGCTCTTCCCACTGCCCTGTAGCGGTGGCAGTGGGGTAATAGGGCTGGGGTTGATGTCAGCTTATAATGCCAGCTGACATCAAGCCCAGGTTAGTAATGGAGAGGCGTCTATAAGACACCCCCATTACTAACCCCATAGTCAAAGTTAAAAGAAAACACAAACACCCAGAATAAAGTCCTTTAATTGAAATAAAGACACAATCCTTTATTGTTCTAAATTAAACCATACTTACCACCACGCCCATTCCAGCTGAAGCCAACGATCTCCTGCAATAAAAGTAAAATAATAAAGCAACCTCATCCTTACCTTTCCATGGTTCCCAGGACAGCTTCAGCTCTGCTACATCGAGATGACAGGCTGGACCGCAGCAGAACGCTGCCATCCAGCCTGTCATCCCGCGGACACTGAGAAGCGCAGGCATGCTTGCGCTCCTCAGTGTCTCGCTGTGACGGCATCCAGATGAGCCGACAATGAACTCGGCTCACCTCATGCACGTCACTGACAGCGTGGGAGAATTCTCCTGCACTCAGCGCTTCAGCGTGAGAATTTTCCCACGCTGTCAGTGACGTGCATGAGGGAGCTCATTCATGTCCATTGAACTCAGCTGACCTCATGTACGTCACTGACAGCGTGGGAGAATTCTCACGCTGAAGCGCTGAGTGCAGGAGAATTCTTCCACGCTGTCAGTGACGTGCATGAGGTGAGCCGAGTTCATTGTCGGCTCATCTGGATGCCGTCACAGAGAGACACTGAGGAGCGCAAGCATGCCTGCGCTTCTCAGTGTCCGCGGGATGACAGGCTGGATGGCAGTGTTCTGCTGCGGTCCAGCCTGTCATCTCGATGTAGCAGAGCTGAAGCTGTCGTGGGAACCATGGAAAGGTAAGGATGAGGTTGCTTTATTATTTTACTTTTATTGCAGGAGATCGTTGGCTTCAGCTGGAATGGGCGTGACGGTAAGTATGGTTTAATTTAGAACAATAAAGAATTGTGTGTTTATTTCAATTAAAGGACTTTATTCTGGGTGTTGTGTTTTTTTTAAATACTTTACTAGAAATTCATAGTGGTCATGTTGGCGTGACCCCATGAATTTCGGGCTTAGGGCCAGCTGATAATGCCAAGCTGGCCCTAACCCCTTTATTACCCTGTGAGCCACCGCACCAGGGCCCTGGATGAGTTGGGTACAGCGCCAGAAGATGGCGCTTCTATGAATGCGCCATTTTCCGGGGTGGCTGCGGACTGCAATTTGCAGCTGGGGGGACCCAGAAAGCTTGGGCCTCCCTGCGCTGCAGATTCCAGCCCCCAGCTGCCTAGTTGTACCTGGCTGGACACAAAAATAGGGCGAAGCCCCATGTATTTTTTTTTTTTAATTATTTCATGAAATTCATGAAATAATTAAGAAAAAAAGGGCTTCCCTATATTGTTGTGTCCGGCCAGGTACAAATAGGCAGCTGGTGGTTGGGGGCAGCCCGTTCCTGCCTGATGTACCTGGCTGGACACAAATATAGTGCGAAGCCCCACGTCAATTTTTTTTAAAATTATTTCATGAAACTAGATGGTGGCCCGATTCTAACGCATCGGGTATTCTAGAATATGTATGCGGCAGACCCGGCGCAATCAGCAGAGCGGTGTTTAAATTTGGCGCCAAAATTGCTGATGGTCGCGGCCAGCAACCGCGACCAATCAGCAAAGCGGTGTTGAAATTTGGCGACTATATCACTGATTGGTCACGGCCCGCGGTCACGACTAATCAGCAGAGCGGGGTTTAAATTTTGCGCCAATAATGCTGATAGGTTGTGGTCGCGACCAATCAGCAAAGCGGTGTTTAAATTTGGCGCCAATAATGGTGATTGGTCACGACCTCGACCATTTAGCAGAGCGGTGTTTAAATTTGGCGGCAACAATGTTGATTAGTCGCGGCCGGCGGTCGCGACCAATCAGCAGAGCGGGGATTAAATTTGGTGCCAATAATGCTGATTGGTCGCAATCGCCGGCCGCGACCAATCAGCAGAGCGGTGTTTAAATTTGGCGTCAAAATCGCTGATTGGTCGCGGAAGGCAACTGTGACCAATCAGCAGAGCGGGGTTTAAATTTGGCGCCAATAATGCTGATTAGTCGCGGCCGGCATCCGCGACCAATTAGCAGAGCAGGGTTTAAATTTGGCGCCAATCTCGCTGATTGGTCGCGGCTGGAGTCCGTGACCAATCAGCAGAGCGTTGTTTAAATTTGGCGCCAATCTCACTGATTGGACGCGTCTGGCGTCCGCGACCAATCAGCAGAGCGTTGTTTAAATTTGGCGCCAAGCTCGCTGATTGGTCGCGGCCGCTATTTAAATGTGGCGCCCAAATCAGTGATTGGTCACGGGCAGCGTCCGCGACCAATCAGCAGAGCGGTGTTTAAATTTGGCGTCAAAATCGCTGATTGGTCGCGGAAGGCAACTGTGACCAATCAGCAGAGCGGGGTTTAAATTTGGCGCCAATAATGCTGATTAGTCGCGGCCGGCATCCGCGACCAATTAGCAGAGCAGGGTTTAAATTTGGCGCCAATCTCGCTGATTGGTCGCGGCTGGAGTCCGTGACCAATCAGCAGAGCGTTGTTTAAATTTGGCGCCAATCTCACTGATTGGACGCGTCTGGCGTCCGCGACCAATCAGCAGAGCGTTGTTTAAATTTGGCGCCAAGCTCGCTGATTGGTCGCGGCCGCTATTTAAATGTGGCGCCCAAATCAGTGATTGGTCACGGGCAGCGTCCGCGACCAATCAGCAGAGCGGTGTTTAACTTTAGCGCCAAGATCACTGATTGGTCGCGCTCTCCGCACGCGACCAATCAGCTAATCGTATTGGTGAGGACCGGGGAGCGCCGCTGCCTGGTCGGATACTTCCGTTGCGAGAAGCCGGGAGATGAGCGACTGCTCGCAGCAGAAGTATCCCGACCCGCAACGCCGCTCCCCGGTCCTCCCTTGACACCCTAGCCGCTGATGTCCCCACAGTATCCGCATGGTGTTACAAAGATCCGGACATTTGTGTTAAAAATCGCTGATTGGTCGCTGGCGCTGCCCGCGACCAATCACCGATTTGGGCGCCAAATTTAAATATCGGCCGCAACCAATCACCAATCTTGGCTCCACATTTAAACACCGCTGTGCTGATTGGTCGCCGACGCTGGGCGCGACCAATCACCGATTTTGGCGCCACATTTAAATAGCGTCCGCGACCAATCAGTACAGCGGTGTTTAAATGTGGAGCCAAGATGGGTGATTGGTCGCGGAGGATAATTAAATTTGGCGCCCAAATCGGTGATTGGTCGCGGCTGATATTTAAATTTGGCGCCCAAATCGGTGATTGTTCGCGGGCAGCGCCAGCGACCAATCAGCGATTTTTAACACAAATGTCCGGACCTTTGTAACACCATGCGGATACTGTGGGGACATCAGCGGCTAGGGTGTGAAGGGAGGACCGGGGAGCGGCGCTGCGGGTCGGGATACTTCTGCTGCGAGCGCCCGCTCATGTCCCGGGTTCTCGCAGCGGAAGTATCCGCACAGGCAGCGCCGCTGACATCCATGCGGCTAGGGTGTGAAGGGAGGACCGGGGAGCGGCGCTGACATCCAATTGGTCGCGGCCGCTATTTAAATGTGCCGCACAAATCGGTGATTGGTCGCCGTCTTGACCGCGACCAATCACAGATTTGTGCGCCAAATTTAAATATCGGCCGCGACCAATCACCGATCTTGGATCCACATTTAAACAACGCTGTGCTGATTGGTCGCGGCCGATATTTAAATGTGGCGCCCAAATCAGTGATTGGTCGCGGTCGCGCGACCAATCACTGATCTTGCCGCCAAAGTTAAACACTACCGTGCTGATTGGTCACGGACGCTGCCCGCGACCAATCACCGATTTGTGCGCCAAATTTAAATATCAGCCTCATGCACGTCACTGACAGCGTGGGAAAATTCTCCTGCACTCAGCGCTTCAGCGTGAGAATTCTCCCACGCTGTCAGTGACGTGCATGAGGTGAGCCGAGTTCATTGGACATGAGCTCACCTCATGCACGTCACTGACAGCGTGGGAAAATTCTCACGCTGAAGCGCTGAGTGCAGGAGAATTCTCCCACGCTGTCAGTGACGTGCATGAGGTGAGCCGAGTTCATTGGACATGACCTCGGCTCATCTTTATGCCGTCACAGAGAGACACTGAGGAGCGCAAGCATACCTGTGCTTCTCAGTGTCCGCGGGATGACAGGCTGGATGGCAGCGTTCTGCTGCAGTCTAGCCTGTCATCTCGATGTAGCAGAGCTGAAGCTGTTGTGGGAACCATGGAAAGGTAAGGATGAGGTTGCTTTATTATTTTTCTTTTATTGCAGGAGATCGTTGGCTTCAGCTGGAATGGGCGTGACGGTAAGTAGAGTTTAATTTAGAACAATAAAGAATTGTGTCTTTATTTCAATTAAAGGACTTTATTCTGGGTGTTTGTGTTTTGTTTTTTTTTTACTTTGACTATGGGGTTAGTAATGGGGGTGTCTTATAGACGCCTCTCCATTACTAACCTGGGCTTGATGTCAGCTGGCATTATAAGCTGACATCAACTCCAGCCCTATTACCCTCTGCCACCGCACCAGGGCAGCGTGGAAGAGCGAGGCTAAGTGCCAGAATTGGCGCATCCTATGGATGCGCCATTTCTGGGGCGGCTGACGACTGGTGTTTCTAGCCTGGGAGGGGGCCAATATTCATGGTACCCTTCCTGGGCTATTAATATCAGCCCCCAGCTGTCTGCCTAGCCTTTGCTAGCTATTAAAATAGGGGGGACCCCACGTCAATTTTTTGGGGGGTCCCCCATTTAAATAGCTAGTAAAGGCTAGGTATGCAGCTGGGGGATGATATTAGTAGCCTGGGAAGCTCCATGGGTATTACCCCCTTCCCAGGCTTCAAACATCTGCCCCAGCCGTCTGCTTAACCTCCGCTAGAGCCTAAAATTACGGGGAACCCCACGCCAATTTTTTTTTTAATAAATCCTTTATTTTAACACTAAATGACAAGTACAGTAATCAACACAATCACTGTACTTCTTATATATGTGACTGACATGTTTCTATCTATCTAATCTATGTGTGAAGCTCTATTCTTTCTGTTATAAATTGTCGGGTACCGCAGCTGAATTGCCGGCCGGCTTTTTTAAAGAAACGGTGCATGAAAACACTATTATTTTTTTAAATAAATCCTTTACACTAAATGACAAGTACAGTAAGCAACACTGTCACTGTACTTCATATATATGTGACTGACATGTTTCTATCTATCTAATCTATGTGTGATGCTCTATTCCTTCTATTCTAAATTGTCGGGTACAGATGCTGAATTGCCGGCCGGCTTTTTTAAAGAGACGGTGCATGAAAACACTATTATTTTTTTAAATAAATCCTTTACACTAAATGACAAGTACAGTAAGCAACACTGTCACTGTACTTCATATATATGTGACTGACATGTTTCTATCTATCTAATCTATGTGTGATGCTCTATTCCTTCTTGTCTAAATTGTCGGGTACCGGTGTATGCCGCTGCTGAATTGCCGGCCGGCTTTTTTAAAGAGAGCGTCTTCTGAGCAGTTTGTCAGCTTTTGGACACCTTTGAAGGTGTTTTCTATGTGTTTCTATGTGTTTTTGTTTGCCTGCCATTGGTTTTAACGGTGTTCGACGGTGTTCTAAGGTGTTCGACGAACAGTTCCTCGAACATCCCGGTGTTCGACGAACCGAACCGAACCCGAACACTACGGGGGTGGCTCAACACTAGTTTTTACTATTGTTACCCGACTCAGTGTACCTTTTGTGGGTTGTAGAAGTACCCAAGTGCCCCTGCCCGCTGGAACCGTTTTCGATTTGTGTATGCGTAGACGTATTGCATTATTGGCTACGTCCTGGTGTAATAAGCCTCCAATGATGGTAATTTTGGATTGAGGGACTAATTCGCTTATGCATAGCGGCCCGAAGAAGGCGATCACAAATGCAGTAGACAGTAGTGTTGCTTCAAATTGTGAGTGTCATGTTAATGGTGTTAGGGATATGATGTGAGAAATCAGTTTTAGTGACACGGGACGGGACGTCTACACTCCTGACTTAGCTGACCCCTTTTCCACCTTTTTATGGATTGTCTGATGATGAATCTTTGTCACATATCCCCAATTCAGTAGTTGGAAGTGAAATGCTACTCCGGTCAGACACCGCTGCGCTGACGCCCCTGATATGCCCCTCATCATTAGCTGGTGGAGAAATTCTATGGTGACTTGTGATCTGGCTTGTTCACATTGGTCAACCCATCTGCCTGCTACTAGTCGTGTCCACTCTTCCCATGCCTTACCTTATGCTTGCCACGTCGACGGGGCAACTGACGCTCTGATTAATGGCATCAACTATTCGCCACTAGATCCCATAGGGAAGGTGGGCAACTGTTGCCCGATGGGTGGGCGTTGTGGAAGAGCTCTGTGAAAATCTGCCAATTGAATTGTTATAACGCGTTAGCAGCAGCTTTAGACCCCTCAGCATAGTGGCTAGCGCGGACCCATACATTGTGTTTTAGGCACAGGAATGCTAGCCTGGGTAGAAGGCCTAGCAATGTGAGAGACGATGATGCCATCTTATTAATGCAGTGCGCTAGGCTGGTGTTTTTTGTTATGAAGCGTATATTTTTGTAAGCCAGGAGCGCGCCCCATATTTCTATTGCTACTACTATTGGGAAGAAAAATTATATTCAGGGCTAGATGCAGCTAAAAATTAATATTAATTTAAAAGCTGGTGGAGCTTGGTATAGATGGCCTAATACAATGAGTCCCACACACTGCAAGAAGGCCAAATATTTTTTCAGAGGTAGATACAGAAAAAAATTATATTCAGTTTGCAACCTGATGGAGGTCAGTATAGATGGACTAATAGAACAAGTCCCAGACACTGCTAGAAGGCCAAATATTTTTTCAGAGCTAGATGCAGATAAAAATTATTTTTAATTTGCAACCTGATGGAGGTCAGTATAGATGGACTAATAGAACAAGTCCCACACACTGCTAGAAGGCCAAATATATTTTCAGAGCTAGATGCAGATAAAAATTATTTTTAATTTGCAACCTGATGGAGGTCAGTATAGATGGACTAATAGAACAAGTCCCACACACTGCTAGAAGGCCAAATATTTTTTCAGAGCTAGATGCAGATAAAAATTATTTTTAATTTGCAACCTGATGGAGGTCAGTATAGATGGACTAATAGAACAAGTCCCACACACTGCTAGAATGCCAAATATTTTTTCAGAGCTAGATGCAGACAAAAATTTATTTTTAATTTGCAACCTGATGGAGGTCAGTATAGATGGACTAATAGAACAAGTCCCACACACTGCTAGAAGGCCAAATATTTTTTCAGAGCTAGATGCAGATAAAAATTATTTTTAAATTGCAACCTGATGGAGGTCAGTATAGATGGACTAATAGAACAAGTCCCACACACTGCTAGAAGGCCAAATATTTTTTCAGAGCTAGATGCAGATAAAAATTATTTTTAATTTGCAACCTGATGGAGGTCAGTATAGATGGACTAATAGAACAAGTTCCACACACTGCTAGAAGGCCAAATATTTTTTCAGAGCTAGATGCAGACAAAAAATTATTTTGAATTTGCAACCTGATGGAAGTCAGTATAGATGGACTAATAGAACAAGTCCCACACACTGCTAGAAGGCCAAATATTTTTTCAGAGCTAGATGCAGAAAAAAATTATATTCAATTTGCAACCTGATGGAGGTCAGTGTAGATGGACTAATAGAACAAGTCCCACACACAGCTAGAAGCCCAAATATTTTTTCAGAGGTAGATGCAGAAAAAAATTATATTCAGTTTGCAACCTGATGGAGGTCAGTGTAGATGGACTAATAGAACAAGTCCCACACACAGCTAGAAGGCCAAATATTTTTTCAGAGCTAGATGCAGAAAAAATTATATTCAATTTGCAACCTTATGGAGGTCAGTATAGATGGACTAATAGAATGATGCTATGCCCAAAAGGTTTTACTTCACTAGGTGCAGTAAAAAAATTGGTATTCTATACACAGGTGGTGTAGCTTGCAACACAGATAGGCTACTCCACTGACTAACACACTCTGCAATAGGCCAAAAAGGATTAGCTTTGCTAGATTCAGCCAAATGCTGTGAAAAAAAACTTGCTCAGCACTGGCACAGACCTGCCTGGCAAAAACTGTTAGGAACTGATGTAACTTAGTCCTGAAAAGGACTGCAATTACAATTAGTCTTTACTCCCACAACCTATCTATTTAAGAGCACAGACCTGCCTGATAAAAGTCGTAGGAAATGCTGTAACCTAGTCCTTAAAAGGACTGCAATCACAACTATTCCCTACTCCCAAGCTATCTGTAGATTTGTGCGAAAATTGGCTTGAAATTAACAAGGTATAGCGCACACAGCAACAGCGGTGCCGTCTAACACGCAGCTGCAGCAGTGAGAAAATGGTGGCGACAGGGAAAATGGCTGGGTCTTATAGGGCAAGGACATGTGACATACACTGCCAATGACACATGCCCTTGCTTGTGTGAAAAAAAGCACTTCGCTCCGTGTGCACGCTGCTGATAGGCTGACAGATTGCACTTCCCCACTGTAAATGCGGGAAAGAGAAAAAAAAAATGGAAATCTTCATTATTCCTGCAGAGATCCATCCCCTGCCCCTCCCCCCGCCCCTCTGTACACTCAAACTGCGTATTAACATTAATTTTCATCATTACTGAGAAAAAATCCAGTTATGATTTTGGTGCACGAACAGTTATCGAACATAACCTCGAGCAGCCAAATTTTTTTCAAATCGTTCGTGTTCGCCGAACGGCTCGAACACCGCCCAAAACAGCTCGAATTTGAGATTGGCGAACAGTTCGAGTCGAACAACACTCATCTCTACTGGTGACCCTTATTTTTTAAGACTCCTGCCCTTCGCCCTGGCAGATGAATATGAGCTTCTGGGCTAAATTCTGACTGTTGAGTGCTTGGAGATTATCACAATTTCTGTGTATTTATTTGTTCACCCAATGTATGAGGATTAACCTCAGGTTCGCAATGGGATTGAGATCTGGGAAATTTCCTGCCATGAACCCAAACCTTCAATGTTTTCTTCACGGAGACACTTTGTTATCACTTTTACCTTTTGACATGGTCTCCATCATTCTGGAAAAAGCATTGTTCATCCCAAGTTGCTCATGGATCGTTGGACATCGTTCTTGGAGGATGTTGAGATTCCATTCTTTATTCATGGCCATGTTCTTATGAGTGAACACTCTCCATGGATAATAATTTTCATTTCTATAGCGCCAACATATTTACATTTCACTTTCCATCACAGAGGGGACTTGTACAGACAATAAAGACATTAGAGTAGCACATAATTCAACAGATACCAAGAGGAGTGAGGACTATGCTTGCAAGTTTACAATCAGAGGAAACGGGGACACGAAAGATAAATGGTAAAAATTAGTGTTGAGCGAACAGGCTCGACACTGCTCGGTACTCGCCCGAGCATCACGCTACTCGGGATGTTCGGCGAGCACCGAGCATTTCCGGGTTACTCGGGCGGGAGCTCGGGTCTCCGCCCTGCATGTTTGGCGCTCTTTACAAAGCCAATGAACATGCGGGGATTGCCAGCCAGTCACTGTAATGCTGCAGCCATGTTGTTTGTGGGCATTACAGTGATTGGCTGGCCGCACAGCGTCACCTCGAGTATTTAAAACCGGGCGCCGCCATCTTGGACACAGTCGCTCCGGATCAGACAGTGTAGGGACAGCGCTGCTGATTTAGGGAGAGATATATCCTGCAAAATAGTTAGTGTAGCGTCTGTAAAGGCTGCCAGATCAAACAAACAGTCCTTCTCAGGACTAATATCCATCCCAGGTATATCAGGCAGGCAGGCAGGCTGAATAGGAGACGCAGTGGTTATACCAACAAACGCTGCATTACAGTCCTGTGTGCTGCTCCTGTTGCTGAAATTGCTGGACTTAGCTCCAGGTCCCGGGGGCCAGGAAAAATCCTTTTTTTTTATCTAAATCCTCTTTTTTTTTTCCTCCTTCACAATGTACAAATACCCATCTTATTAACCTTTTGGTGTCCCACCCCCCTAAAAAAAAAAAGTGTGCCTCTGATTTTTCAGACACAAATATATCTGTTGAAAATAGTCTGGTGTAGGCCAGAGAAATAGAAGTGTTGTTTTGCAGTTCTATGGGCCATTTGTATCTAAAAAAAACAGCTTGAGTGTGTCGCTCACTGTTCAGCCGAAAATATATATATTTAAAAAAGTCTGGTATACACCAGTAAATTATTACTGTGGTTTTGATATTCCAAGGTAAAACATCTCTATTATCCTGTTTTTGGCATTTTTTGCTGTATAAAAAAAATAATAGTGTCTCCCTTTTCAGACACAAATATATCTGTTGAAAATAGTCTGGTGTAGGCCCGAGAAATACAAGTGTGGTTTTGCAGTTCCACGGTACAAACCTCTTTATTATCCACTTTTGGGCCATTTGTATCTAAAAAAAACAGTTTGAGTGTGTCGCTCACTGTTCAGCCGCAAATATATATATATTTTAAAAAGCCTGGCATACACCAGTAAATTATAACTGTGGTTTTGCTGTTCCACAGTAAAAAATCTCTATTATCCTGCTTTTGGCATTTTTTGCCGTAAAAAATAGTGTCTCCTGATTGTTCAGACACAAATATATCTGTTGAAAATAGTCTGGTGTAGGCCCGAGAAATACAAGTGTGGTTTTGCAGTTCAACGGTTCAAACCTCTGTATTATCCACTTTTGGGCCATTTGTATCTAAAAAAAACAGTTTGAGTGTGTCGCTCACTGTTCAGCCGCAAATATATATATATTCAAAAAAGTCTGGTATACACCAGTAAATTATAACTGTGGTTTTGCTGTTCCACGGTAAAACATCTCTATTATCCTGCTTTTGGCATTTTTTGCCGTAAAAAATAAATAGTGTCTCCTGATTGTTCAGACACAAATATATCTGTTGAAAATAGTCTGGTGTAGGCCCGAGAAATACAAGTGTGGCTTTGCAGTTTCACGGTTCAAACCTCTGTATTATCCACTTTTGGACCATTTGTATCTAAAAAAAACAGTTTGAATGTGTCGCTCACTGTTCAGCCGCAAATATATATATATTTTAAAAAGCCTGGTATACACCAGTAAATTATAACTGTGGTTTTGCTGTTCCACAGTAAAAAATCTCTATTATCCTGCTTTTGGCATTTTTTGCCGTAAAAAATAAATAGTGTCTCCTGATTGTTCAGACACAAATATATCTGTTGAAAATAGTCTGCTGTAGGCCCGAGAAATACAAGTGTGGTTTTGCAGTTCCACGGTTCAAACCTCGGTATTATCCACTTTTGGGCCATTTGTATCTAAAAAAACCAGTTTGAGTGTGTCGCTCACTGTTCAGCCGCAAATATATATATATTCAAAAAAGTCTGGTATACACCAGTAAATTATAACTGTGGTTTTGCTGTTCCACGGTAAAACATCTCTATTATCCTGCTTTTGGCATTTTTTGCCGTAAAAAATAAATAGTGTCTCCTGATTGTTCAGACACAAATATATCTGTTGAAAATAGTCTGGTGTAGGAACGAGAAATACAAGTGTGGCTTTGCAGTTTCACGGTTCAAAGCTCTGTATTATCCACTTTTGGGCCATTTGTATCTAAAAAAAACAGTTTGAGTGTGTCGCTCACTGTTCAGCCGCAAATATATATATATTTTAAAAAGCCTGGTATACACCAGTAAATTATAACTGTGGTTTTGCTGTTCCACAGTAAAAAATCTCTATTATCCTGCTTTTGGCATTTTTTGCCGTAAAAAATAAATAGTGTCTCCTGATTGTTCAGACACAAATATATCTGTTGAAAATAGTCTGGTGTAGGCCCGAGAAATACAAGTGTGGTTTTGCAGCTCCACGGTTCAAACCTCTGTATTATCCACTTTTGGGCCATTTGTATCTAAAAAAACCAGTTTGAGTGTGTCGCTCACTGTTCAGCCGCAAATATATATATATTCAAAAAAGTGTGGTATACCCCAGTAAACAATAACTGTGGTTTTGCCATCCCACGGTAATAAATCTCTATTATTCGGGTTTTGGTATTTTTTTCCGTAAAGAAAAACAGTAGTGTCTCCTGACTGTTGTGACACAAAAATATATCTGTTGAAAATAGTCTTGTGTAGGCCCGACATCCCAGTGTGGTTTCGCAGTTCCACGGGTCAAATCGCTGTACTATCCAGTTTTGGGCCTTTGGTATCTAAAAAAAAAAGCTGTTTCAGTGTGTCGCTCACTGTTCAGCCGCAAATATCTCTATTTAAAAAAGTGTGGTATACCCCAGTAAACAATAACTGTGGTTTTCCTCTTCCACGGTTCTAATCTACTTTTTATTACCCTTTTTCCATTGATAGTGCAAGTGTAAGCTATTTTACTTCATTTACAATGGGCAAGGCGCGTGGCAAGGGACGTGGAAGTGGACGTTCTGGTGATTGTTCGTGCAGAGGACGGGGCCGTGGCCAAGGTGAAAATGTGCCACAACCAACAGCCACATCTTCTCGCTCCCACTTCTTGACCGAATTACTAGGGAAGCACAGAACAACACCAGTATTGAGAACTGATCAGTGTGAACAGGTTATTAATTGGATAGCAGACAATACTTCCAGTTTCCTGGGCACCACCACCTCCGGTCTGTCTTCCACACGGTCAACTCTTATTAGCCGTGATTCTCGACCGCATACTCCTCCTCACCCTGATGCTCCTTCCTCCCACCATGCCGAGTGTCGTCAGACAGCAAGTGATCCCACACTTGGACGCTCTGAAGAGCTGTTCACTGGTCCATTTCCATATTTGGGCCCCTCGCCTGATACGCTTGAAGTGGTGGAAGAGGAGATCCCATGTTGCGATGCCCAAATATTTGAACAGCCACGGCCACAGGAAGTCGACGTTGGCAATCTGTCACAAGAGGTGGACGATGACGAGACACAATTGCCAGGAAGTGAGTAGGAGGATCGTGGTGCGCAAGTGGAAGAGGAGGAGGTGGTGGATGATCTAGTAACTGACCCAACGAGGAAGGAGGACATGCAGAGTGAGGCTAGCAGCACACAGGGGGAGGGAGGCAGAGTACCCCAACAGGCAGGAAGAAGCAGTGTGGTGGCCGCAGACAGAAGGCAGGCAACCGTTCCCCGTAACACCAACACGAGGGACGTTGCCAGTACAAGCGGTAGGTCTTCCAGAGTCTGGAATTTTTTTAATGACTCTGCTGATAACCCCAAAAAGGCCATATGTTCCACCTGCCATGCCAGCATCAGCAGGGGTGACAAAACTACCAGCCTGACCACCACCAGCATGATCAGGCACATGACAGCAAAGCACCCGACTTTGTGGGCCGAAACCCAGGGTCCACGACCAGTGTCAGCGGGTGTCACCACTGCTTCTTCCGCTGTTGTGCGTGCAATAGAACCCCCTGTTGTGTGTGCAAGGCAATCCCCTGTCCATACTGCATGTAAAGATGCCCCCTCCTCTCAGTCTTCACTTGTTTTGGCAGTTTCTCAAGAAACAGCATCAACGTCCACGTCCCACCGCAGCGTTCAATTGTCCATATCTCAGACCTTTGAACGAAAGCGGAAATTCGCAGCTAACACCCCACAGGCCACAGTCCTAAATTCGCACATTTCACGACTGTTTGCATTGGAAATGCTGCCTTTTAGGCTGGTGGAGACGGAATCCTTCCGCAATCTTATGGCGGTGGCCGTCCCTCGGTACTCGGTCCCCAGCCGACACTATTTTGCCCGGTGTGCCATCCCCGCACTACACAAGCACGTGTCCCAAAGCATCTGCCGTGCCCTCAACAATGCAGTTACTGGGAGAGTCCACCTGACAACGGACACGTGGACAAGTGCTTGTGGCCAGGGACGGTACATCTCTCTGACGGCACACTGGGTAAACATAGTGGAAGCCGGGACCCAGTCGGACCTTGGGACGGAACACATCCTCCCCACACCGAGGATTGCGGGCCCTATGTCAGTCAGAGTTGCCCCCACAGTGTACAGCTCCTGCGCATCCTCCTCCTCCTCCTCCTCCTCATGCTCTGCCTCCATCTCAGATAACACCACATCAGTTACAAGCTGGAAGCATTGCAGTACTGCCTCCGCCAAGCGGCAACAGGCTGTGCTGAAACTCATAAGCTTAGGTGATAAACCTCACACTGCTTGTGAGCTGTGGACAGCTGTGAAAGAGCAGGCAGATCTGTGGCTGAGACCGCTGAACCTACATCCCGGCATGGTCGTGTGTGACAATGGCCGCAACCTGGTGGCGGCTCTGAGGCGAGGTGAGATCACACACGTACCATGCCTGGCTCATGTGCTTAACCTCGTGGTTCAGCAGTTTCTTAAATCGTACCCCGAGTTGCCAGATCTGCTCGTGAAAGTACGCCGCCTGTCAGCTCATTTTCGCAAGTCGGCTACAGCTTCCGCCGCCCTTGCTGTGTTGCAGCAGCATTTGCAGCTTCCGGCACACTGACTGGTGTGTGATGTCCCCACACGTTGGAACTCTACCCTCCACATGTTGCAAAGGATTTGAGAGCAGAAGAGAGCAGTTGTGGAGTACCAGCTGCAACAAGGCCGTCGATATTCAGGTCAGACTCCACACATAAGACCTCAGGAGTAGACCTGGATGTCTGACATATGTACCATCCTGACAAACTTTGAGGAGGCCACCAAGATGGTGAGTGGCGATGACGCCATCATTAGTGTCAGCATCCCACTTGTCTGTCTTTTGCAACGCTCTCTGCAGAGAATAAAAGAGGAGGCATTGCAGCCAGAGTATGATGAGATGGATCAAGAAGCCGTAACGTGTGATTACACACAGCCCAGCCTCATCTCATCCCAACGTGCATTGGGGGACAATGCACGTTGGGATGAGATGAGTTGTATCATGCGTTGTAGATGGTAGTACCTGTACAAGTGTCATACCGTCGGTTCAGCGTGGGTGGCCTGAGGACAGGGGGGAGGAGGAAGAGGAGGAGGAGGAGAGCATGGTCAGTCATCATCTTGGTGAGGACACGGAAATCTTGCCCGTTACCAGTCTGGCACGCATGGCTGACTTTATGTTACGCTGCCTTAACCGTGACCCTCGCGTTGTCAAAATGTTGGGTGACAGTCATTACTGGTTGGTGACACTTGTAGACCCCCACTACAAGGAGAACTTTCACTCTCTTATTCCTGAGGTGGAGAGGTCTACAAAAATGGGGCAATACCAGAAGGCCCTTGCTGTAGAACTCTTAAAAAAATTCCCATCTGAACACGCTAGCGGCAGAGGTCACAGTTCGTTGCCCAACCAAGGCGTACAGGCGAGAGAGATGCAACTCCAATCCAGCAGAGGCAGGGGAACACTGTCAACGTTCTGGGACAGTTTTCTGACACCCGTCCAGCTTACAGGCCCTGAGGCGCGGGGTACTCGCGGGGTACTCTCACAAGGAGTGGAAAGTTTCAAAACATGGTGAGGGAGTACCTTGCCGATCGTACCAGCATCCTCCGTGATTCCTCTGTGCCTTTTAATTATTGGGTATCCAAGCTGGACACTTGGAATGAACTCGCTCTGTACGCCTTGGAGGTCCTGGCCTGCCCTGCCGCTAGCGTGTTATCGGAGCGTGTTTTTAGTGCCGCTGGGGAAATTATAACTGATAAGCGCACTCGCCTGTCAACTGACAATGCTGACAAGCTGACCCTTATCAAAATGAACAAGGGCTGGATTGGGCCAGACTTCTCATCACCACCAAATGACAGCAGAGTAACATAAAGTCAAATCCACTGTGTTATTTCGGGAGGTGTATTCACATGCACCGCTTCACACCCACACATGGGTATACGCTTCCTCGTTTCGGCTGTTTAATCTTCTTCTCCTTATCCTCAGCCTCCACCACCACTATACCACCAGTGTGCCAGCATTGCAAGTTCCTCCGTCCTAATTTTTGGCAGCTTTTGCTGGGAAAGCATAAGTAAATACCATGGGACACCCACTCCCCAATAATGGGACTTATGTTTGTAATATGCTGTACTGCATGGCTCTTGTAAGGGGCATTGCAAGTTGCTCTGTCCTAATTTTTGGCAGCTTTTGCTGGGAAAGCATAAGCAAATACTATGGGAGACCTCCTCCCCAATAATGGGACTTATGTTTGTAATATGCTGTACTGCATGGCTCTTGTAAGGGGCATTTCAAGTTGCTCCGTCCTAATTTTTGGCAGCTTTTGCTGGGAAAGCATAAGCAAATACTATGGGAGAACCACTCCCCAATAATGGGACTTATGTTTGTAATATGCTGTACTGCATGGCTCTTGTAAGGGGCATTGCCAGTTGCTCCGTCCTAATTTTTGGCAGCTTTTGCTTGCAAGTCATAAGCAAATACTATGGGACACCCACTCCCCAATAATGGGACTTATGTTTGTAACCTGCTGTACTGCATGTGACGCGCCCCCTGGGCCATGTGTACACGTGTGTGGGATACCCGGTGCCGGGTCTCTGGGGTCTGTAGTCTCCGTGGCGGTGACCCGGTCCCGTGGCTCAGGCTGGTCAAACCAGTGGCAGTCTTTCTTAGGTTTTGAGGTTAATTGTCCGACTGCGCCACCCGTGAATTGCGGTCAGGGAGTACCACCGCTGCGAGGCAGATCGCTGAGGCCGGTGTTGTGTGCGCAGCATAGAATGGGATAACTCCCCTCGGGAGGAGTATAGCCTCAGGGCAGTGAGTGTGGATGATGGGGGTGATGGTGCACGAGCGCAGCAGGAACGACTCAGAGTCTTTGCAGTGCAGTTCAGGGTCTTTACTGATGATTATAAGGTAGACCCTCCCGGGAGTACTGGCAAACATAAGAGGCCTGGTCAGTCTGTGAGCAAGAAGGAGTTCCCCTGGCCAGGTGGAGTTGTAGGCCTCCCCGTCTGTCTGCACTCTTCCTGGCTACCTTGCTGTAAGCGGGTAGAAGTAGCCCACATCCCTGAGTGTACCGTGTAGTGCTCACCCGTATGGCTGGTGACTTGGGGCCTTCTGTTAGCCTCCGCTCCACGACGGCAGTGCTGGTCCCTTGCTTGTGACTGAGCCTCCGGGCTTCTATGGCCAGAGGACCTGAAATCCCCTGCTGGCTGGTTTCTGCTGCTGGATATATAAGTCCTCACAGCTTCGGACTCCTGTGTCCGGTTCCTATTGTCTTCTGCCAGGGCGAGCTCTGCTCAGCTTCCAGCCCCTGGTCTTTAGCTCCTAGCTCCTACAGAGCTCCTTGCTGTTACTTTCCCTTGCTCTCACTCTGACTCTGACTGTTCTCTTGTGAAAAGAAAAGAAAGGGCGCATGTGTAGACTCACAGGGCTATTTGCTGAATTTAAAAAGTGCCAGTACACTCACCTGTGAAGGTTGTGTACGTCTACACAACCAAGATTAAGCGTGTAATTAATGAGGCTCCGGGTCACCTCTATTTGTAGTACCGTCCTGTCGGTGTTTGCCTCGCAACTCCGTGCTCCTCAAGTGGTCACACGATCCTGCTGGACCAGATACCACGTCACCGCAGGTCCTCAGTAGTTTAACCCGGTGGTTGGATACCCTGAGGGTTTGAACCTTACGATTGAAAACACATCAAACCATTAAATCTGAGAAGGTTTAATGTTGTCCCTCTCATATCTTTCTCGGGTTGTCATCAGCCGTTTAATGATGGCTTGCGGGGCTACCTGCACAGGATTAAAGGTATGGTATGACGTAGCATAGCAGGAGATTTGCTTGCCCTTTCGGGCTGGTATTTAGTTCTTTTTTCATGTTGTCGTCAGTTACTTAGTTTACTGGAAGCATAGGTTCCGATCATGATAATGGATAGCATTGGGTTTTATGAGTTTTATTATAGCAGTGGGCAATTGTACAAGGTTATTTTCGGCTATTTTATATGAAAGTGTACTGTCTCTTTAAGAAACTTAACTTTAGAATTGGGGGTTGACAATCGTAGTATAGCATTGTCAGGACACTCTGGTAAGGTTCCCAGGGTGTTTTTAAACATTTATGGGGTTTATAATCGCAGTGGGCAAGGGTACAAGGTTATTTTCGGCCATTTTATATGAAAGTGTACTGTCTCTTTAAGAAATCCAACTTTTGAATTGGGGGCTGGAAACTGCAGTATAGCATTGTCAGGACACTCTGGTAAGGTTCCCAGGGTGTTTTTAAATATTTATGGGGTTTATAATCGTAGTGGGTAATTGTACAGGGTTATTTTCGGCCATTTTATATGAAAGTGCACTGTCTCTTTAAGAAATTCAACTTTTGAATTGGGGGCTGGAAACTGCAGTATAACACTGTCAAGACACCCCAAGAAGGTCCCCAGGATGATTTTAATAATTTTTAATAGTTGGTAATAAATATATTTAAAAAAAAAAAAAAAAAAAACTTATTTATTTTTTTACAAATAGGAAGTTTTTACTAAGAATTGTGATTTTAAGAATCCATGTAGGGATTTTTTAGTGCACAATGCTGTTTCCAGGGGAAATAAGAGGTTAATTGGTTAAGAATGTATTATATGGAGTTTTTCAATGAAAGGGTTAATTGATTACAACACGTGGTCTAAATTTTGTAAAATACCACCCCTTTATAAAGCTGTCATTGTAACATTCCCCGTTACCCCACCTGATGAAGACGGCTTAGACCGTTGAAACGCGTTGTGGCAGTGGTATTGGAGGAAGAATAAAAGTCGGTTGACATCTACTAAATTGTCCAGTATTCCTTTGGCGCTCCCTGAGACCGCTGCACCATTGTTTACTTCTGACTGTTCTCTGACTCACTCAACCCAGCCCCAGATCCAGTTTATAAGGGCAGAATTCTCCCCTCCCAGGACTGGGGCAGGAGGATGTTGCATGTTTAAGGGATCCTGACCAGGAAACCTCCCACTTGCTCTCCGACGTAATATCTCTATTACTGTGGTGACCAGACCCCTGGGGTGCCACACATGGCTCTTGTAAGGGGCATTGCAGTTCCTCATAATTTTTGGAAAGCCTTCCATTCACTGCTTAGTAGAGATGAGCGTTGTTCTACTCGAACTGTTCGCCAATCTCAAATTCGAGCTGTTTTGGGCGGTGTTCGAGCCGGTCGGCGAACACAAACAATTTGAGAAAAATTCGGCTGTTCGAGGTTATGTTCGATAACTGTTCGTGCACCAAAATCATGACTGGATTTTTTCTCAGTAATGATGAAAATTAATGTTAATACGCAGTTTGAGTGTACAGCGGGGCGGGGGGAGGGGCAGGGGATGGATCTCTGCAGGAACAATGAAGATCTCCATTTTTTTTTCTCTTTCCCGCATTTGCAGTGGGGAGGTGCAATCTGTCAGCCTATCAGCAGCGCACACACGGAGCGAAGTGCTTTTTTTCACACAAGCAAGGGCATGTGTGATTGGCAGTGTATGTCACATGTCCTTGCCCTATAAGACCAAGCCATTTTCCCCGTCGCCACCATTTTCTCACTGCTGCAGCTGCGTGTTAGACGGCACCGCTGTTGCTGTGTGTGCTATACCTTGTTAATTTCAAGTCAATTTTCGCACAAATATACAGATAGCTTGGGAGTAGGGAATAGTTGTGATTGCAGTCCTTTTAAGGACTAGGTTACAGCATTTCCTACGACTTTTATCAGGGAGGTCTGTGCTCTTAAATAGATAGGTTGTGGGAGTAAAGACTAATTGTAATTGGAGTCCTTTTCAGGACTAGGTTACATGAGTTCCTATCAGTTTTTGCCAGGCAGGTCTGTGCCAGTGCTGTGCAAGTTTTTTTCACAGCATTTGGCTGAATCTAGCAAAGCTAATCCTTTTTGGCCTATTGCAGAGTGTGTTAGTCAGTGGAGTAGCCTATCTGTGTTGCAAGATATAACACCTGTGTATAGAATACCAATTTTTTTACTGCACCTAGTGAAGTAAAATCTTTTGGGCATAGCATCATTCTATTAGTCCATCTATACTGACCTCCATCAGGTTGCAAACTGAATATAATTTTTTTCTGCATCTAGCTCTGAAAAAATATTTGGGCTTCTAGCGGTGTGTGGGACTTGGTCTATTAGTCCATCTATACTGACCTACATCAGGTTGCAAATTAAAAATAATTTTTTTCTGCATCTAGCTCTGAAAAAATATTTGGGCTTCTAGCGGTGTGTGGGACTTGTTCTATTAGTCCATCTATACTGACCTCCATCAGGTTGCAAACTGAATATATTTTTTTTCTGCATCTAGCTCTGAAAAAATATTTGGGCTTCTAGCGGTGTGTGGGACTTGTTCTATTAGTCCATCTATACTGACCTCCATCAGGTTGCAAATTAAAAATAATTTTTTTCTGCATCTAGCTCTGAAAAAATATTTGGGCTTCTAGCAGTGTGTGGGACTTGGTCTATTAGTCCATCTATACTGACCTCCATCAGGTTGCAAATTAAAAATAATTTTTTTCTGCATCTAGCTCTGAAAAAATATTTGGGCTTCTAGCAGTGTGTGGGACTTGGTCTATTAGTCCATCTATACTGACCTCCATCAGGTTGCAAATTGAATAAAAAAATTTTCTGCATCTAGCTCTGAAAAAATATTTGGGCTTCGAGCGGTGTGTGGGACTTGGTCTATTAGTCCATCTATACTGACCTCCATCAGGTTGCAAATTAAAAATAATTTTTTTCTGCATCTACCTCTGAAAAAATATTTGGGCTTCTAGCAGTGTGTGGGACTTGGTCTATTAGTCCATCTATACTGACCTACATCAGGTTGCAAATTAAAAATAATTTTTTTCTGCATCTAGCTCTGAAAAAATATTTGGGCTTCTAGCGGTGTGTGGGACTTGGTCTATTAGTCCATCTATACTGACCTCCATCAGGTTGCAAATTAAAAATAATTTTTTTCTGCATCTAGCTCTGAAAAAATATTTGGGCTTCTAGCGGTGTGTGGGACTTGGTCTATTAGTCCATCTATACTGACCTCCATCAGGTTGCAAATTAAAAATAATTTTTTTCTGCATCTAGCTCTGAAAAAATATTTGGGCTTCTAGCAGTGTGTGGGACTTGGTCTATTAGTCCATCTATACTGACCTCCATCAGGTTGCAAATTAAAAATAATTTTTTTCTGCATCTAGCTCTGAAAAAATATTTGGGCTTCTAGCAGTGTGTGGGACTTGGTCTATTAGTCCATCTATACTGACCTCCATCAGGTTGCAAATTGAATAAAAAAATTTTCTGCATCTAGCTCTGAAAAAATATTTGGGCTTCTAGCGATGTGTGGGACTTGGTCTATTAGTCCATCTATACTGACCTCCATCAGGTTGCAAATTAAAAATAATTTTTTTCTGCATCTAGCTCTGAAAAAATATTTGGGCTTCTAGCAATGTGTGGGACTTGGTCTATTAGTCCATCTATACTGACCTCCATCAGGTTGCAAATTAAAAATAATTATTTTCTGCATCTAGCTCTGAAAAAATATTTGGGCTTCTAGCAGTGTGTGGGACTTGGTCTATTAGTCCATCTATACTGACCTCCATCAGGTTGCAAATTAAAAATAATTTTTTTCTTCATTTATCTCTGAAAAAATATTTGGGCTTCTAGCAGCGTGTGGGACTTGTTCTATTAGTCCATCTATACTGACCTCCATCAGGTTGCAAATTAAAAATAATTTTTTTCTGCATCTAGCTCTGAAAAAATATTTGGGCTTCTAGCAGTGTGTGGGACTTGGTCTATTAGTCCATCTATACTGACCTCCATCAGGTTGCAAATTAAAAATAATTTTTTTCTGCATCTAGCTCTGAAAAAATATTTGGGCTTCTAGCAGTGTGTGGGACTTGGTCTATTAGTCCATCTATACTGACCTCCATCAGGTTGCAAATTGAATAAAAAAAATTTCTGCATCTAGCTCTGAAAAAATATTTGGGCTTCTAGCGGTGTGTGGGACTTGGTCTATTAGTCCATCTATACTGACCTCCATCAGGTTGCAAATTAAAAATAATTTTTTTCTGCATCTAACCCAGCCAATAGTTTTGGCCTAATACCACAGTTTGGCCACTCAGCTCTGCTCGGTTACCATCCATTGTTTTTTTGTGCAAACAACTCCAGAGTTGTGAATTAGTTAACCACCAAAATGAGTGGAAAAAGGCCTGCTGCTGGTGGAAAGGGGAATAGGCGTGTTGGGAAGGGGAAAAAAGGTTGTGTCCGTGGGGTAGGTGCAGAAGAAAGACCATCTTCCAGCCAAACTAAAATGTCTACTTCTTTTAGCGGACAATGTGATAAGATCCCTTTCTTACGGCCACGCCAATCGCTACAAATTCCAGATGAGGCACAAAAACAGCAGGTGCTACAACGGATATCAAGTGCTCCTTTAAGTGGGCTCTCCTCCACATCAACTTCAACATCACAAATACTCCAGTCCTCAAAGGTGTCACCCAAATCGCACTTGCTTCCTCACAGCTCCCAAATCTCCAGCTGCCCGTCTGAGTGTGAGGTAGAACAGATGGTTGAGTCTGCAGAGCTGTTTACTCATACTATAGCCTGGGAATCAGAGGTCGACTCCAGCGCTTCTGTGAATCCAGACGAGGAAATGATCTGCACTGATGCCCAGAATCTTTATGAGTCGGATCCAGGATCAGACGCAGAAGGTTCTGACCATAATGTAGACCCTCATTCCCAAACTGTAACTCCTGTTGGTGGAGACAATGAGGAAGACGATGATAAGACTCAAATACCTGATTGGAGCGACAACTTTAGTTTTTTGTCAGGGCAGGAACAGGTTGGCTCTGAGGACGACGGGTGTGATAACGCACAGGGTGATGATGATGAGGTCGGAGATCCCACTTACTGTCAACCCACAGTCAGCCAAGAGATGAGGTCAGCAGAGGAGGTGGAGGAAGATGCTAGTGACGACGAGGTCAGGTTGCGCCTTCCTGGACAGAGACGTAGTACTGGAAGCACGTCAACAACTGCATCCTCAAACACAACTCTGCCTCTCACCACAAGTCGTGGTGGCTCTTCAGGTCGCATGGGTGCTAAGCCTTGCATAGCCTGGGCATTTTTTCAGATCGATAAAGATGACCCAACTCATGTTATCTGTAACATTTGTCAGCAAAAGCTAAGTAGAGGCCAAAAAATACATAGTTTGAGTACTTCATGCATGAACCGGCACATGGACATGAAGCATAAGTTGCAGTGGGAAGCTCAGTGTGCTACAATGCGGCCTAGCCGGCCGGGCCAATCACCGTCTGCCATATCTTGTGCATCCGCGGCCTCTTCATCCTCTGTGACTGGGGGGACAGCAGTCACACCTGTTTTGGGGCGCAGACCTGCCACCTCTTTACCCGCAACAGCCAGCGTGATTGGCAGGTCATCATTTTCTTTGGAGGTGGTAACACCAGCTGGTGTTCAGCGCTGTCCGACATCGATAGCACCACCTTTGGATCAAGGCAACCTAACATGTCCGCCTGCATCTTCCTCACAGACCGGCAGTTTGCCGGGGACACCCTTATCAACCCCGTCTAAGCACAATAGCCAGCCCTCGGTCCCTCAGATGTGGACAAGTAAAAGACCATTTCCTCCTAGCCATGAGAAAGCTAAGAGGTTGAATTTCACCATCTGCAAGCTCTTGGCTACAGAAATGCTGCCTTTCCGCCTGGTGGACACAGAGGATTTTCGAGACCTTATGTCCGTCGCAGTGCCCCAGTACCAGATGCCCAGTCGGCACTACTTCTCAAAGAAAGGTGTGCCTGCGCTCCACCAGCATGTCGCACACAACATCACCGCTTCTTTGAGAAACTCTGTGTGTGACAGGGTGCATTTCACCACAGACACTTGGACGAGTAGGCATGGACAGGGGCGTTACATGTCGCTGACTGGGCACTGGGTAACTATGGTGACAGCAGGACAAGGGGCTGCTGTCCAAGTCTTGCCGTCCCCACGAGTTGTGCGTCAATCCTCTTTATGTCAAAGTTCCTCCACTGCTTCTGCCTCCTCAACCTCCTCTCGGTCTTCCACCTGCACCCAAAGCCTGTCTGGTCATGCCACAAGCTTTCTAACTGCGCAAAAGGGATCCTGCACACCTCCTTACTATGCTGGCAGTAGGGCTCAACGTCATCAGGCGGTTTTTACATTGAAATGTCTGGGAAATGTGAGTCACACAGCTGAGGAGTTGTGGTCAGCTCTGGAGAACCAATTTCATGAATGGTTGTCTCCACTGGACCTGAAACCAGGGAAGGCCGTGTGCGACAATGCTGCAAACCTGGGTGCGGCCCTTCGCCGGGGCAATGTCACACACGTGCCTTGTATGGCTCACGTGTTGAACCTGGTTGTCCAGCAATTTTTAGCCCACTATCCCAGACTAGATGGCCTTCTGCAGAGGGCACGGTCGCTGTGTGCTCACTTCCGCCGTTCGCATCCCGCAGCTCAGCGACTTACATCTCTACAGAAGTCGTTGGGCCTGCCACTTCACCGGCTAAAATGCGATGTGCCTACCCGGTGGAATTCAACTCTGCACATGTTGCAGCGACTGTGGCAGCACCGACAAGCCCTGGTGCAATACGTTCTGACGTATAGCCTGGGCCAACGAGATTCAGAGGTGGGGCAAATCACGCTGGAGGAGTGGTCTCAGATCAGGGACCTATGCACCCTTCTGCACAGTTTTGAAATGGCGACGAAGATGTTTAGTGCTGACGATGCCATTATCAGCATGACTATTCCGGTGATTTACATGCTGGAGCACATGTTAAACAGAATTCGGAGTCAGGTGGTGGCACAAGAGGAGGTGGAGGAAGTAGAGGAGGAGGAGTTGTATGCGGAAGGGCTAACATCTGCAAGGTCCAGACGGTCGGCAGCACCAAGGCGTCAGGCATGTGAGGGTGGGGGAGATGGTTTTACCAGGGCGCATGGTAGCAGCCAAACTAGTGAGGAAGGTGCAGGAACCCAGGAAGAAGTGGAGAACGAACTGATGGAAGACTCATCAGATGAGGGAGACCTTGATCACATTTCTGTTGTGCGAGGTTGGGGGGAGAGGACAGAGGAAGGAAGCATGATTGTTACCTCGCCACCAACACAACAGGGACTTGGTGCTCCTGGATGCGCAACACACATGAGTGCCTTCTTGCTGCACTACCTGCAACATGACCCTCGAATTGTGAGAATTAGAAATAATCCTGACTACTGGGTTGCCACACTGTTAGATCCCCGGTACAAAAGTAAATTTGCAGAAATTATTCCTGCCATAGAAAGGGATGCACGCATGCAGGAGTATCAGCAGAGACTGTTGCAGAATCTTACATGTGCTTTTCCACAAAATACCAGTGGTGCACGTAGTGAATCTCACAGTTCCAACTTGCCAACCGTGGGACCGTCAAGTGTTCAGCACTCAAACCGTAACAGAACCACAGTATCTGCTGGTAACATCAATTTTGCGGAATCATTTCACCACTTTTTTAGCCCATCCTTTGCAAGGCCACAGGAGACAAGAAGTCTGACACATAGTCAACGCCTAGAGACGATGGTACAGGAGTATCTCCAAGTAAACATTGAAGCCACGACTGTGTCACTGGACCCTTGCTCTTTTTGGGCTTCCAATCTGAATAAATGGCCGGAGCTAGCCACTTACGCCTTGGAGATCTTGTCATGCCCCGCAGCCAGCGTTCTGTCTGAACGTGTGTTCAGCGCTGCTGGTGGTGTGCTGACAGATAAGCGCACGCGGCTCTCCACTGATAATGTAGACAGACTCACGTTCATAAAGATGAACAAATCATGGATCCGAAACGACTTTTCTACCCCTGTGTCATCCTGGGGAGAGTAAAAGCTTGATGATTGGTTAAAATCACCCTACCAACCGTTTTAAGCTTTCAAATTACTAATCATGTTTATCTGTATCTTGACTGGAAAATAATTTGGGCTTTGTAGCAGTGTGCAGCACTGATCCTATTAGGCCATCTATACTAAAGCTTCACCAGATTTAAAATTAAAAATAATTTTTAGCTGCATCTAGCCCGGAAAATAATTTTGGGGCTCCGAGATGCGCAAGACACATAAGTGCCTTCTTGCTGCACTACCTGCAGCATGACCCTCATATTGTCAGAATTCGAAGTAATCATGACTACTGGGTTGCCACACTCTTAGATCCCCCAAACTTTTCGATCAACCTTTTCATTTTAATAAAGACCAAAAAAATGGTCATTTTTGAAATTATAAGCATTAGCAGGTTGTTAGAAACTGAAATCAAACAGTTTTCAACTCAAAACTTTATTCTAGGTGATGTTACATTTTCACATAGGACCCCTTGTTCGAAAGGAGCTTCTGAACTCTCTCGTCCATTGAATTTGTCAGGTTTTGGATGGTTTCTGCTTCAATTGTTTTGCATGAGGACAGAATACCCTCCCAGAGCTGTTGCTTAGATGTGAACTGCCTCCCGCCATCATAGACACTCCTTTTAATGATGCTCCAAAGGTTCTGAATGGGGTAGAGGTCAGGGGAGCATGGGGGTCACACCATAAGTTTGTCCCCTTTTATGCCCATATCAGCCAGAGATGCAGATGTTTTATGTGCAGCATGAGATGGTGCATTATCATGCAGAAAAATGATCTTGCTGTGAAATACACGGTTCTTCTTCTTGAACCATGGCAGGAAGTGCTGTTTGAGAAAATCCACATACATTATGGAGTTCATCTTTAGCGCCTTCAGGGATCCTAAAGGGGCCGACAATCTCTCTCCCCATGATTCCAGCCCAAAACATTACTCCACCTCCTCCTTGTTGGCGCTGTAGCCGTGTTTGCGTGGGGTGTCCATCAACCAGCCATCCTCCACTCCATCCATCTGGACCATCGAGCGCTGCACAGCACTCATCCGTGAACAAAACAGTTTTGAAATCAGTCTTCATGTAATGTTTGGCCCACTGGAGCCGTTTCTGCTTGTGTGAAGTGGATAGAGGAGGTCGACAGGATGGCGCATGCACAGCTGCAAACCTCTGAAGGACCCTGCATCTTGTTGTTCGGGGGACGTTGGAGGCACAAGCAGCTTCAAAAACTTGTCTGCTGCTATGACAAGGCTTTTTTGCCGCTGCTCTTTCAACCTGACGTAATTGCCTGTAGGAAAGAGTCCTCAATTTGCCCTTATCAGCACGCACACGTGTGTACTGTGAATCAGCTACATACTTCTTGATTGCCAGGACACTTCATCCTGATCATCGCACAATGTTGATTGTAGTCATGCCTTGACCTAAACACTCCACAATTTGTTGCTTCTCAGCAGCCGACACATCCTTTTTCTTTCCCATTTTGGCAGAAAATGTAGGCTGCTTAATAATGTGAGAGAGCCTTCTTAAGTAGTCTTGCCTTTCATTGGACACACCTGCCAAACTAATTAGCACAGGTGTCTGCAATTGCTTACAGTGATATAAAGAGCCCTGACACACATCACCATCAATGAGTTTAACTGACAAACAAACAAATTCTTCCCTTATCACTCCTAAACACTTTTTGTATAATAATTTGGAACGCAGTGTACATGTGCTTTTCCACAAAACACCAGTGGTTCACGTAGTGAATCTTACAGTTCTAACTTGCCAACCGTGGTCTGTATGGAGTTGTTCAATAAAGGGCCCAAAATTAAGATAACATAGATGGGAGAGGTCTCTATGAATAGGAATTCCTAAGTATTTGATACCCTGTGAGGGCCAGGCAAAGGGAAAGTTGGACTGGATGGAATCCTATATGGATTTGGGGAGGGAGACATTGAGGGCCTCAGACTTCGCTGCATTGATTTTAAAATTTTACCATGTAACAAAGTGATCTATTTCAGCCATAACAGCATGGATGGATATATGTGATTGAGTGATATATACTAGGACATCATCAACAAATAGAGAGCACTTGTACTCGGTGCCTCCCACCTCAATCCACCTAATATTGGGGTTATGGCGAATTGATGAGAGCAGGTGCTCCGTCACTAGGATGTATAAGAGAGGGGACAGAGGACATCACTGCCTTGTCCCATTGGTGATTGTGAAAGGTGATGAAAATGTTCTGACGCACCCCCTGGGCCTTGGGACACCCGGAGCCGGACCCTTTTTGGTGGATGCTGGTGGTTGTAGTCTTCGTGGCGGCGACCCTGTTCCGTGGCTCAGGGCGGTCAAACCAGTGGCGGAACTATTTATGTGGTTTTCATGTTTAAATGTCCGACTACGCCACCCGTGGATTGCGGTCAGAGTGAACCGCCGCTACAGGGCAGACCACTGAGGCTGGTGTTGTGGGTGCAGCAGAGCGTAGCATAACTCCCCACGGGAGGAGTATAGCCTCAGGGCAGTGTATGCGGAGGATGGGGGTGATGGTGCAGGGTAGCAGCAGTAACGACACGGAGTCAGTGATGCAGTTCAGGGCCTTTACTCACAGTTCTTATTATCCAGACCACGTCTGCAGGTAACGGCTGCCCACGTCGTACTGTGCTCACCAGGTGAGGGGCTCAGACAACTCCCAGATAACTTTGGAGCACTTCACAGGACCCCCTTTGTGTGTCCTTTGTCTGGCCTTTCTGGCCTCCTCTTGGTAAACTTGGCGCCAGTTTCCCTGACCCTATGTGGTGCCTTCCTAGCGGGTGTAGCGAGGGGCTGCGCCACATAAAATGTCAGAGCCTCCGGTTTCTAGCTGAGGGTCGTTTCCTGCCTCCTCTAGTTCGGGGACCGGTCTCCCCCTTTGGCCTGACCCCTCCACGCAGGTGGATTTGGGCGTGCGGTGGCGACTCACCCGTCCGCACCCCTGGGATCCCTTCATTCCTCGTTCCTGGAGCCTTCTCCGCTCCTCTTCCTTCCTTCTCCCTCTTCCAGGCCTGGGCCTCTGTTACTAGGCCCGCCTCCGGAGCAGAGCTCATGCAGAGCCCCTGCTCCCTGCCACTTCTGCTCAGACTTCTCTGCACTGAACTAAGATGGTGCCCACCTTTTATACTCCCTTCTCAATGCACCCAGGAACTGCTTCCTCCCTGCTCCTGCACTACAGGGTTCCCCTTCCTCAGTGTTCCCTCCCCCCACTCCAGCCAGGGACAGGGACTGTCGTGCCCATCTCAGGGGCATATTGGTCGCCCTGCCCCACGGCAATGTGGTGTAATGCATGCAGGTGTCGGGTCCTGATCCACACTCCATCCTTACCTGAGAGTGAGATATCACACCTCTGGGTGAGGTGCAATACGTCTGTAGCAACCGAGCCCTCAGGGTGCTACAGTTCCATTTATCTTCAGCCTAGGTGACGTATTGCGATACAGGGCCGTGATTTTGGCTATAAAAGGGTCCCCTAGACCCCTACCCCAAGCTTTTTAAGAGAATCATATATGGCGTGCCAGGAGACTCTATGGAATGCTTTCTCAGCATCCAACGAGAGTATCTAATTACAAATTTTTAACTGCATCTAGCCCAGGAAATACTTTGTGCCTAGTAGCAGTGTCTGCTAGTGAGCGGATTATCCCGGCTGTTAAGCAAGCTGCACCACCTGTAGTTTAGACACTTAATTTTTTCAAAGGAAATGCTTCGGGACCATGGGATACTTAGTGAAGAGCATCAGGAGGCACCCCAAGGCATAGGGGCTGGGACTGGCAGTAGGATGCCTTGCGGTGGACAGCCGAGCTCGATCCTTATAAAAGCTTTTTAACTGCAGCAGCTTTAGTGGACGCTACTGGAGCTGGAATTACCGCGGCTGCTGGCATGAGACTTGCCCTCCAATAGATCCTTGTAAATGGATTTAAAGTGTATTCATTCAAATTAGAGAGACAATTTAAATTAAAAAGCTTAGAGCTGCCTCCACCACAGGGGGGCTCGCTCGACCCACCAGCGGACAGGCACCAGTATTGGGAGAGGGGGGCTGGCCGTCAGGGTTCACCGCGGCTCTGGCACAAACCCGGCGACACGGAGGTGGCACGGGCAGGAGCGGACTGGCCGTGTCGGCTTCTCACTTTTTGGATTTTAGAAGGGCATGACATGCCTATATCTGTGTCTCCCCCTCCTTTTACTACTCCGCCTCTTTTATTTTCGCATGACTATATGTACTTGTCACTTTTCCATGTGTTAGTTATGTCTTCTGAGCAGTTTGTCAGCTTTTGGACACCTTTGAAGGTGTTTTCTATGTGTTTCTATGTGTTTTTGTTTGCCTGCCATTGGTTTTAACGGTGTTCGAAGGTGTTCGACTAACAGTTCGGCGAACACACGGGTGTTCGACGAACCGAACCGAACTCGAACACTACGGGGGTGGCTCAACACTACTGCTTAGGCCAACAGTGCACGGGAGACCCAGTTGCTATAAATCGAAAAAAAGGTTTAGTTAACGCCCTCTGACCTCCATGTCATTTCCAAGGGGCATTGGAGTGGCTCGAAATTTTTGGTAGGCATTGCACTCACTGTATGCCCTATAACTGTGTAGCCGAACCGCTCCTTTTGTTACAGAAACATATCCTACAAGACATATCTGGTTGACTGGCCTGATATTGATGTGAATGGTCCCTGTTCCTCCTGCTCTTTCTCCTTTGCCACCACCTCATCCATCATTCATCACCTGAAGCTTTGTTTTAACGGGAGTCATAGAACTGGGATAGTAGCAGGAAAACATCCAGCAATCCTCGGAGGAGGTAGGTTATGCGCCAAAATGCGGACCACCTCAGGCCTAGCCGCTACTACATACATGCGCTTGCATTCCAAGAAAACAAAGCAGATGACAACTTCTATCATCATCATCATGCTCCTCACCTAGGCACTCTCAACTCCCCTGATGGAGAAGCCAGGGCCCACCGGAGGAGTCTGGTTCTCTGGTGGGCTCGTCCAATGCTGCCCTAAAGCAGGCCAGGCTAAGAAAAGTGTGGGGGAAGGTGACAGGAGAAATCAGGGCGGCTGGGGACAGAGTATGGACACTTGGCCGCCACCTGGCGGCTGGGGACCGAGCGTGGACACCCGGCCGCCGGGCGGCTGGGGACAGAGTATGGATACCTCGCTGCCGAAGCGGCCATGAGGTAGTGGCCAGCTTCGGCCTCCTCCAAACTAAAAGGCCCCATTTCAAGTGAAAGCTAGCAGTATGGTATTGCAGCCTGCGGGTGGGTGGGTGGTTGGCTGCATATTTTCGCTTGCATTGCAAGGAATGGGGGAGGTACAATTGAACACTGCCCTGGGACAAGGACTTGCACGGGGATAGTTGCAAGTCTGCATCTTCTGATGCGGCAAGGATCACTTCTGATGGGCACACTTTTAGACAGTGACCTGGGGGTCAGAGATGCTTCCAGGGGTCTTCCCCATGCTGATCCCTTGTCTTTTCAGCACTGTATGCATGTGTCACACAGCACATGGCCAGATAAGGTTGTAAAATGTTAAAATGACATTTCCCGGTGAACGCATTTGTCACGGTTGAAAGCAATACAAAAGTGCCCATACGCATGAAAAATGCTACTTGTGAACATAGCCCAAGGTGTGGAGGAGGATTTTTGTTTTTGGTTATTTATTTTACCTTATACACAAGTTTTTACCCTGGAAAGGAAATTCCTTAACATATTTCACAGGAAAACCGTTTCAGTTTCGTTTTTGAACGTTTTATTGTGAGCCCGCAAAAGTGGCTTAATACCTCTGACCACGTTGTTGACAGCAGTGACCTGGGGGTCAGAAATGCTTCCAGGGGCGATCCCCATGCTGCCCCCATGTCTTTTGAGCACTGTCACTATCGTTTTGGGCACTTTTTAGGCTTTCTACAGACTGCCGGGGGTGCTGCTGCAAAAATGCTCGGGTCTCTCATAGACTAACATTGGGCTCGTTGCTCGGCCCGAGCTTCGAGCACCCGAGCATTTTAGTGCTCGCTCAACACTATCAGTCGTCATCTTGGTGAGGACACGGAAGTCTTGCCCGTTACCAGTCTGGCATCCATGGCTGACTTTATGTTACGCTGCCTTAACCGTGACCCTCGCATTGTCAAAATGTTGGGTGACAGTCATTACTGGTTGATGACACTTTTAGACCCCCTCTACAAGGAGAACTTTCACTCTCTTATTCCTGAGTTGGAGAGGTCTACAAAAATGTGGCAGTACCAGAAGGCCCTTGCTGCAGAACTATTAAAAAAATTCCCATCTGAACACGGTAGCGGCAGAGGTCACAGTTCGCTGCCCAACTAAGGCATATAGGCGAGAGAGACGCAACTCCAATCCAGCAGAGGCAGGGGAACACTGTCAATGTTCTAGGACAGTTTTCTGAGACCTGCCCAGCTTACAGGCCCTGAGGCGCAGGGTACTCTCACAAGTAGTGGAAAGTTTCAAAAGATGGTGAGGGAGTACCAGCGTCCTCCGTGATTCCTCTGTGCCTTTTAATTATTGGGTATCCAAGCTGGACACTTGGAATGAACTCACTCTATATGCCTTGGAGGTCTGGCCTGCCCTGCCGCTAGCGTGTTATCGGAGCGTGTTTTTAGTGCCGCTGGGGGAATTATAACTGATAAGCGCACTCGCCTGTCAACTGACAATGCTGACAAGCTGACCCTTATCAAAATGAACAAGGGCTGGATTGGGCCAGACTTCTCATCACCACCAAATGACAGCAGAGTAACATAAAGTCAAATCCACTGTGTTATTTCGGGAGGTGTATTCACATGCATCGCTTCACACCCACACATGGGTATACGCTTCCTCATTTCGGCTGTTTTTTGCTCTTCTCCTTATCCTCAGCCTCCACGACCACTATACCACCAGGGTGACTGTGGTCCATGTTGCCAGCATTGCAAGTTCCTCTGTCCTAATTTTTGGCAGCTTTTGCTTGGAAGGCATAGGCAAAGACTATGGGAGACCCACTCCCCAATAATGGGAATAATGTTTTTAATATGCTGTACTGCATGGCTCTTGTAAGGGACATTGCAAGTTCCCCCTTCCTAATTTTTGGCAGCTTTTGCTTGGAAGGCATAGGCAAAGACTATGGGAGACCCACTCCCCAATAATGGGAATAATGTTTTTATTATGCTGTACTGCATGGCTCTTGTAAGGGGCATTAAAATCATCTTGTTAAGCTACTGTGACCTCCAAGTCTCTTCCAAGGGTCGTTAATATTGTCTTTTAATTCCACTGCGACCTCCACCACTCTTCCATGTGGCATTAAAAGCGTCTTGTTAAGCTACTGTGACCTCCACGTCTCTTCCACAGGGCATTGATATTGTCTTTTTATTCCACTGTAATCTCCACCACTCTTCCAAGGGGCATTGATATTGTCTTTTTATTCCACTGCGACCTGCACCACTCTTCCAAGGGGCATTAAAACCGTCTTGTTAAGCTACTGTGACCTCCACGTCTCTTCCACGGGGCATTGATATTGTCTTTTTATTCCACTGTAACCTCCACCACTCTTCCAAGGGGCATTAAAACTGTCTTGTTAAACCACTCTGAACTCCACGTCTCTTCTAAGGGGCATTAAAACCGTCTTGTTAAACAACTCTGAACTCCACAGCTCTTCCAAGGGGCATTGACATGTTGTTTTTAATTACCTCTAACCTCCACGACTCTTGCAACGGGCATTGCATTTCCTCCTAATTTTTGTCAGCTTTTGCTTTTCAATGCATAGGCGAACACTAAGGGAGACCCACTCCCCAATAATGGGTGGAAGGTTTTTAATACGCTGTAATCCACGTCTGTTTCAAGGGTCATTGCAGTGCCTAATAATTTTTGGAAAGCCTTCCATTCCCTGCTTAGGCCAACAGTGTACAGGAGACCCAGTTGCTATAAATGGAAAAAACGGTTTAGTTAAGGCCCTCTGACCTCCATGTCACTTCCAAGGGGCATTGGAGTGCCTCGAAATTTTTGGTAGGCATTGCATTCACTGTATGCCTTATAACTGTGTAGCTGAACCGCTCCTTTTGGTACAGAAACATATCCTACAAGACATGTGTGGTTGGCTGGCCTGATATTGAAGTGAATGGTCCCTGTTCCTCCTGCTCTTTCTCCTTTGCCACCACCTCATCCATCATTCATCACCTGAAGCTTTGTTTTAACGGGAGTCATAGAACTGGGATAGTAGCAGGAAAACATCCAGCAATCCTCGAAGGAGGTAGAATATGCGCCAAAACGCTGACCACCTCAGGCCTAGCTGCTACTACATACATGCGCTTGCATTCCAAGGAACAGAAAGCTAAGGAGGTGGATGGCCTCATGATCATGAATAATTTACTCGTTGTGTAGGAGGCCAACCACTGCTGCTGTCTACCTTCTGAACTTTGTGTTGAAGCCTGATTGACCCAGGACCAGCAATCCTCTATGTCTGGAGGACGTGTTGCATCCCAGTGTCCAACTGTGTCCCGGCTTCCACAATATTAACCCAGTGTGAAGGCGTCAGTGAGATGGACCATTCCTGGCCACATTCACTTGTCCACGTGTTTGTGGTTAGGCTGTCCTTCCCACTAAATGCACTGGGGAGGGCACAGGTAATGTTTTGGTATGCTCGCTTGTGTATAAGGCACACCGGGACAAATAAGGGCGGCTGGGGACCGTTTATGGACACCCGGCCACCCCCACGCGGCTGGGGACTGAGTATGGACACCCGGCCGCCGGGCGGCTGGGGACTGAGTATGAATACCAGGCTACCGACGCAGCCATGACGTGGTGGCCAGATTCCACCTCCACATGCCTAAAAGGCCCAATTTCAAGTGCAAGCAAGCTAGCAGTATGGTATTGCAGCCTGGGGGTGGGTGGGTGGCAGGCTGCATACTTGCGCTTGTATTGCAAGTTATGGGGGAGGTACAATTGAACACTGCCCTGGGACAAGGACTTGCATGGGGATAGTTGCAAGTCTGCATCTTCTGATGCGGCAAGGATCACTTCTGATGGGCACACTTTTAGGCAGTGACCTGGGTGTCAGAGTTGTTTCCAGGGGTCTTCCCCATGCTGTTCCCATGTCTTTTTAGCACTGTATGCATGTGTCACACAGCACATGGCCAGATAAGGTTGTAAAATGTTAAAATGACATTTCCCGGCAGGGTCGGTCTGGCCTGGCGGGAAATCGAGAAATTTCCCGGTGGGCACCGACATGAGAGTGAGAGAATTGGTGGCGGGGGCCCTTTAAAAGTGTGAGCCTTTTAAAAGCGCGGCTGAATCAAAGCGCGGCTGAATCAAATGTAGCGTCGTGCGCACGGCACATTCATTGGTGACAGCGGGCCTGCGGTGACGTGCATGCAGCATACTTACCACGTGACTCTCTGACACTAAGAGGATGGATTCTGTGGCAGACTGTGGTGTCAGGTGACATTGAAGGTGCTCTCGTCTGGCCTCTGATACGCTGCGGCCGCGCTCTGCTTTGCTTTCTCTCTGCTCCGGGGCCGTCCTATGATACGCCGGAGCCACAGAACCCGACGTCTCGCTCTGCTCTCCCTGCTCCAGGGCTTCTCATACGGTTCCATCCCGGCTCTATATCTGTTCTGGCCTTCTCCCGACCAGGTGGTGGCACCGGAGCACCGCCCCCTTCTCTCCTGCTCTGACTCTGGGCTTTTTAATACCGGCTCCGGGGCTGGATATGTGGAATGTGGCCTGGCCTGGAATTGGAAACAAGGCTGCAGGCCTACAGCTCTCACTGCTTCAATTTCATGTCAAGAGCACCGTGCCAAATTTTTATGGGTGAGTTATATGCATGTGTGTACAGTTTGTGTATATGCCTGCATGTGTGTGTATGCCTGCATGCGCGTGTGTGTATATGCCTGCATACATGCGTGTGTGTGTATATGCCTGCATACATGCATGTGTGTGTATATGCCTGCATACATGCATGTGTGTGTGTATATGTGTGTGTGTGTGTGTATGCCTGCATGCGTGTGTGTGTGTGTATATGCCTGCATACATGCGTGTGTGTGTGTATATGCCTGCATGCGTGTGTGCGTGTGTGTATATGCATGCGTGTGTGTGTGTAAATGCCAGCATGCATGCGTGTGTGTGTGTATATGCCTGCATGCATGCGTGTGTGTGTATATGCCTGCATGCGTGTGTGTATATGCCTGCATGTGTGTGTATGCCTGCATGCGTGTGTGTATGCCTGCATGCGTGTGTGTGTGTGTATATGCCTGCATGCGTGTGTGTGTGTGTGTGTGTATGCCTGCATGTGTGTGTATATGCATGCATGTGTATATACATGCATGTGTGTACAGTGTGTGTGTATATGCATGCACGTGTGTGTACAGTGTGTGTGTATATGCCTGCATGCGTGTGTGTACTGTATATGCCTGCATGTGTTTGTGTTTATGTATTTGAGTGCCTGCATGTCTACGTGTGTATATGTGTCTTCACACGTGTGTGCGTACTTCCCTGCGTGTCTGCATTTTTGTGTGTGATTGAGTGTGTCTGAGCATGACTGCGTGTGCATTTCTGTGTGTGCGTGTCCCCATTTCTGTGAGTATGTGTATCTGTGTGGGTATATTAGGGCTCTTTCACATGTCCTGATATTTACGGGACTGGAGATATCCATGTCCACCTGTGTGTCATCCGTGTGACACGTACCGGCGCTTGGGAATCAGTGTACAGTTAGCGCTGTTCCCAAGAGCCGGGTGCTGAGTGCTGCCCTCATCATAGATCCCTGCCGGTGCTGCGATCAGCAGCAGCAGGGTCAATGATGAGAGTAGTAGTCTACTCCCTCCGTGTCCAACTGTAAAAATAGGAATAAAATAAAAGAATCCTTATACTCACCTCTCCTAAGCGTCACCCGCTGTAATCCGTGTGAGCGCTCACTCCGAGGAGAATGACTCCTGCAGCGAGCGGGCCCCAGAGCTGCGCTCAGTGATTGACAGGGCACCCCTTGTTGAGCGCAGCTCCAGGGCCCACTCGCTGCAGGAGTCATTCTCCTCGGCGTGAGCGCTCGCACGGATTACAGCGGCTGATGCTTAGGAGAGGTGAGTATAAGCATTTTTTTATTTTATTCCTATTTTTACAGTTCTACACGGCGGGAGTAGACTACTACTCTCATCATTGACCCTGCTGCTGCTGATCACAGCGCCGGCAGGGATCTATGATGAGAGCAGCATTCAGCACCCGGTGCTTGGGAAGAGCGCTGTCATCAGTGTGCAGAACGTTTTGCGGGAGGTGCAGCAGGTAAAAACATTCATTTGAATGGGTCTACGTGTACCAATGTCTCTGGTACGTGTGGAAACTGTCACCGCATGTACTGACGTGTGAAAGAGCCCTTAGTATGTGTCTGTGTGCGCTTGTTTTCGTGTGTGTAAGAGCGCTTCTGCATGTCTGTGTGGTCTTCCGAAGATTTATTATATTTGGGGAGAGAGGGGAGAGAAATTTTAGGAGACAGAATGGGGAGATGTGTGAAAAAACAGTATGGTGAACCAAAGGAGGGGTGGGAATGAGTGCAGGAGCAGAATGGGGAAGGGGGATGTGTGAGGAAACAGTATGGAGAGTGGGGGAATAGTGTGAGGAGACTGTATGGAGGGAGAAAAGTGTGAGGTGACACAGCACAGAGACTAGGTAGTGTGGGGGAAGGTATAGAGATGCGGCAGTATGGGGGAAACAGTGTGAGGGCACAGAATGGGGGGAACAGTATGCTGAGGAGGGGGAGTGTGATGAAGGGGCACAGTATATACACTGGGCAGTATAGGGGGGACACAGTGTGAGAGGACAGTGTGAAGAGGGGGCCCAGTATGGTAAGGAGAGGACAGTGTGGAGAGCAGGTACCATAAGAGGGGTAGAGTGTATGTCATGTTTTGTGCAGGGAGCATTGTAAGAGTTAGGTTTATTCAGGTACTCAGTGTAGATATTTTTATTCAGGAGCATTATAATGACTCTGCTATCTTTAAGGGCATCGTGTCGGGATGTGCTGCAGAAGACCGGAGAAGATAGAAGTCTGCAGAGACGAGCTGTGGATGAGAAAAGTCATCATGGAGTCTGGACAAGAGGAAGAAAAGAAAGAGAACAACTCTAATCAGAGAAGACGTCTCAGGTAAGATACCTGGATGTAAATGTTCATCTGTGATCCTCCCTGTGTCTCATCAGTACTGTGGTTCCTGTATGGTCCGCAGTCTGATGATGACTGATAACAACTCCCAGTATCTCTATTGTTAATTACATACTGGGAGTTGTAGGTTTATGTGATAGAAAGATATATGGGGCTGACCTGACATTACAATTGATGGTGGTTCAGATGATGTATTCATGTACTGATGTGTTCATGTACTGATGTGTTTGTGCGTGTCTGCGTATCTGTAATAATATGTATTTTTGTAAGATGCGTGTATGTAACTGTGCATTGTGGTGTGTAATAACATTCATATGCTTGAGGCACCTTTACTAAATCTATTAGGTCTCTTTCACATGTGTTAGGGAATTCTATTTGTCTTTCCACATTTAGGAACAGACAAGTGAAATTTGCTAACCTTGTCATAACTGTCACCATTGGGATGTGCTTGTATGGAGCGGGTTCAGGAGCTGAGCCTGCTCCATACCGGGCAGATGTCGGCTGTGCTACATAGCCGGCGTCTGCCTGTAACAGCAGTGATCAGAGCTCGCCTTGATTGCTGCTGTTTTGAGTATTTAAGTGCCCTTGTCAATCACTGACAGCGGCATTTAGATAGCACAATGGCCAGTTCATGCAGTCACCTGTTCCCTTCAGCCCCCTGTGACGCAGTTGCAGGTTGCTGTTCGATTGCCAGTAGTGCTGAGTGAGCGTGGTCGGATAAGAGACATTACAGTCACCGCGAACTACAAAGTGAGCGTGCTGCAATAACGTCCGGCACCTTGATTGCGACACTTCCATGGAGCCCAACCTCAGGCTGAGCTTCATTGAATGACTAACATGGCAGCCATACCTGGCAACTAGTGCTGAGTGAGTGTGGTCGGATAAGGTGTGACCCCAGCATGCTCGGGTGTTATCCGAGTATCTTGTAGTGCTCTGCTAATATGCTCGAGTCCCTGCGGTAACATGTTTTGCGGCGGTAGACAGAAGCAACACATGCAGGGATTACCTAACAAACCGGCAATTCCTGCATGTGTTGCGTCTGTCTACCGCCGCAAAACATGCTACCCTGGGGATTCAAGCATAGTAGCACTACAAGATACTGGGATAACACCCGAGCATGCTGGGATCACACCTTATCCGACCACGCTCGCTCAGCACTAATTGCCAGGTGCTGCTGCCATGTTAGTCATTCAATGAAGCTCAGCCTGAGGTTGGGCTCCATGGAAGTGTCACAATCAAGGTGCCGGACGTTATTGCAGCACGCTCACTTTATAGTTTGCGGTGACTGTAATGTCTCCCTCCTTGCACCGATCCTATGACAGGAAGCGAGTGGCAGTAGGGAGAATAAAATGTAATTTTCTCCGTGTAGCCAATGCTTTTCCAATAAGCCGTCTAACCAGGCTTTAAACCCTATTTACCTGCAGATTACCCCTATATCTGCAGATAAATAGCGTTTTTCAAGGTGACAAGTTACCATTAAAGGGACTCTGGCAGTACGGAATGACTGTCCGAAGAAAGTCCTGCTGCTCAGTGCTTCACAGTGCAGCCAATCATGTAACTATAGTGCATTATAGAAATGCATAACAAGTAATAAAACCGTTTATGGTGGGCTGTAGTGTGGGCCCCTAGAGTCAGTTCTCCTGGTGGGCCCTAGGCACCCCAGTCCGACTCTGTTTCCGGGTGAATGCATTTGTCACGGTTGAAAGCAATACAAACGTGCAAAAACGCATAAAAAATGCTACTTGTGAACATAGCCCAAGGTGTGAAGGAGTATTTTTGTTTTTGGTTATTTATTTTACCTTATACACAAGTCTTTACCCTGGAAAGGATGTTCCTTAACCCCTTTCCGACCTGGTCAGTAATAGTACGCATCAGGTCGGGAAGGCCGGTTCAGCGGGGGCTCCGGCGGTGAGCCCGCACTGAAGCGAGCACATGTCAGCTGATTATTGGAATCGCAATCCACCCACGGCTGTTAACATGTTAAATCTCTGACAGTGGCATTTAACTCCAGGAGTACTAAGCCCCGCCCATCAGGGACCCCGTCACGTGATCGCGGGTCACCAATGGGTGGGCATGACAACTCAGGGTCTGCAGCAGACGCCTGTGGTTGTCATGTCTCAATTGCTATGAGCGCCACCTAGTGGTCAGCGCTCATAGCAAGTGAGCATTTCTCCTGCATACAAGCGATCTGTTCATCGCTTGTATGCAGTAGAAGCAATCAGACAACTGCTGCTTCTAGTCTCCTCTGGAGACTATAGAAGCAAGCAGAAAGTGTAAAAAAAAAGTTTTTAAAAAAATAAAAAAAATAAAAAATATATAAAAGTTTAAGTCACCCCCCTTTCACCCCATTCAAAATAAAATATATATATATAAAAAAAAAACCACATACACATATTTGGTATCGCCGCGTTCAGAATCGCCCGATCTATCAATATTAAAGAAGAATTAATACAATCAGTAAACGGCGTAACGAGAAAAAAATTTTAAACGCCAGAATTAAGTTTTTTTGGTCGCTACAACTTTGCAATAAAATGCAATAACGGGCGATCAAAACATCGGATCTACCCCAAAATGGTATAAATAAAAACGTCAGCCCGGCACGCAAAAATAAGCCCTCACCTGGCCCCAGATCCCGAAAAATGGAGAAGCTAAGGGTCTCGGAAAATGGCGTCATTTTTTTTGGTTTCTTTAGCAAGCTTTGGATTTTTTTTTCACCACTTAAATAAAAAAGAACCTATACATGTTTGGTGTCTATGAACTCGTAACGACCTGGAAAATAATGATGGCAGGTCAGTTTTAGCAATCTGTGAACGTGGTAAAAAAAGGACCCAAAAAACAACTGTGGAATTGCATTTTTTTTGCAGTTTCACTGCACTTGGAATTTTTTTCCCATTTTCCAGCACACAATATGGTAAAACCAGTGACGGTGTTTAAAAGTACAACTCGTCCCGCAAAAAATAAGCCCTCACATGGCCATATTGAACAAAAATTAAAAAAGTTCTGGCTCTGGGAAGAAGGGGAGCAAAAAAGGAAAACACAAAAACAGAAAGACCCATGGTCGTTAAGGGGTTAACATATTTCACAGGAAAGCACTTTCACTTTCGTTTTTAAAGTTTTATTGTGAGCCTGTAAAAGTGGCTTAATACCTCTGACAACGTTGTTGACAGCAGTGACCTGGGGGTCAGAAATGCTTCCAGGGGCGATCCCCATGCTGTCCCCATGTCATTTGAGCACTGTCACTATCATTTTGGGCACTTTTTAGGCTTTCTACAGACTGCCGGGGCAGCCGCCGCAAAAATGTTCCGGTCTCCCATAGACTAACATTGGGCTCGTTGCTCGGGTCGAGCACCCGAGTATCACAGTGAGTATCACAGTGAGCTCGGCCCGAGCTTCGAGCACCCGAGCATTTTAGTGCTCGCTCAACACTAGTAAAAATAAAATGCTTGTATTGTACAGTCCAGTCATCAATATAATAAATAGGGTATTCAAATAATGCTCCATGAACCGGTCACCAGCCAGTATCTGAACTAATGCAGACACAGAGGGCTATTAAGTGCATATGGCTGAAATAGATCACTTTGTTACATGGTCAAATTTTAAAATCAATGCAGCGAAGTCTGAGGCCCTCGATGTCACCCACCCCAAATCCATACAGTATTCCATCCAGTCCAACTTTCCCTTTGCCTGGCTCTCACAGGGTATCAAATACTTAGGAATTCGTATTCATAGAGAGCTCTCCCATCTATGTTATCTTAAATTTGGGCCCTTTATTGAACAACTCCATACAGACCACGGTTGGTAAGTTAGAACTGTAAGATTCACTATGTGAACCACTGGTGTTTTGTGGAAAAGCACATGTACACTGTGTTCCAAATTATTATGCAAAAAGTGTTTAGGAGTGATAAGGTAAGAATTTTTTTGTTTGTCAGTTAAACTCATTGATGGTGATGTGTGTCAGGGCTCTTTATAGCACTGTAAGCAAATGCAGACACCTGTGCTAATTAGTTTGGCAGGTGTGTCCAATGAAAGGCAAGACTACTTAAGAAGGCTGTCCCACATTATTAAGCAGCCTACATTTTCTGCCAAAATGGGAAAGAAAAACGATGTGTCGGCTGCTGAGAAGCAACAAATTGTGGAGTGTTTAGGTCAAGGCATGAATACAATCAACATTGCCAAGACACTTCATCCTGATCATCGCACAATCAAGAAGTATGTAGCTGATTCACAGTACACACGTGTGCGTGCTGATAAGGGAGAATTGAGGACTCTTTCCTACAGGCAATTATGTCAGGTTAAAAGTGCAGCGGCAAAAAAGCCTTGTCATAGCAGCAGACAAGTTTTTGAAGCTGCTGGTGCCTCCAATGTCCCCCGAACAACAAGATGCAGGGTCCTTCAGAGGTTTGCAGCTGTGCGTAAGCCATCCTATCGACCTCCTCTATCCACTGTACACAAGCAGAAACCGCTCCAGTGGACCAAACAATACATGAAGACCGACTTCAAAATTGTTTTGTTCACGGATGAGTGCCGTGTAACGCTCGATGGTCCAGATGGATGGAGTGGAGGATGGCTGGTTGATGGACACCCCACGCAAACACGGCTACGACGCCAACAAGGAGGAGGTGGAGTAATGTTTTGGGCTGGAATCATGGGGAGAGAGATTGTCGGCCCCTTTAGGATTGGAGATGAGCGTTGTTCGACTCGAACTGTTCGCCAATCTCAAATTCGAGCTGTTTTGGGCGGTGTTCGAGCCATTCAGCGAACACGAACGATTTGAAAAAAATTCGGCTGTTCGAGGTTATGTTCGATAACTGTTCGTGCACCAAAATAATAACTGGATTTTTTCGCAGTACTGATGAAAATTAATGTTAATACGCAGTTTGAGTGTACAGAGGGGCGGGGGGAGGGGCAGGGGATGGATCTCTGCAGGAATAATGAAGATTTCCATTTTTTTTTTCTCTTTCCCGCATTTACAGTGGGGAGGTGCAATCTGTCAGCCTATCAGCAGCGCACACACGGAGCAAAGTGCTTTTTTTCACACAAGCAAGGGCATGTGTCATTGGCAGTGTATGTCACATGTCCTTGCCCTATAAGACCCAGCCATTTTCCCCGTCACCACCATTTTCTCACTGCTGCAGCTGCGTGTTAGACGGCACCGCTGTTGCTGTGTGCGCTATACCTTGTTAATTTCAAGCCAATTTTCGCACAAATCTACAGATAGCTTGGGAGTAGGGAATAGTTGTGATTGCAGTCCTTTTAAGGACTAGGTTACAGCATTTCCTACGACTTTTATCAGGCCGGTCTGTGCTCTTAAATAGATAGGTTGTGGGAGTAAAGACTAATTGTAATTGCAGTCCTTTTCAGGACTAAGTTACATCAGTTCCTATCAGTTTTTGCCAGGCAGGTCTGTGCCAGTGCAGTGCAAGTTTTTTTCACAGCATTTGGCTAAATCTAGCAGAGCTAATCCTTTTTGGCCTATTGCAGAGTGTGCTAGTCAGTTTAGTAGCCTATCTGTGTTGCAAGCTACACCACCTGTGTATAGAATACCAATTTTTTTACTGCACCTAGTCAAGTAAAACCTTTTGGGCATAGCATCATTCACGAGAGGGAAGGCCGTGTTGGACTTAATATTGACTAATAGGCCTGATAGAATAACTGAGGTACAGATAGGGGGGCACCTAGGTAATAGCGATCATAATATTATCGACTTCAAAATGCCCTTCAGTAGGGTTATCAATAAGGGAACAACAAAAACATTAAACTTTAGGAGGGCGAAGTTTGATCAGCTGATAGAAAACCTTCAACTTATTGACTGGGACAAAGTACTTAATCAATGGAATACGAATAGTAAATGGGAAACCTTCAAAAGAATTCTGAATACTCAGTACGAGAGGTATATACCGTATGGGAATAAAAGGGCTAGAAATAAGAGGAAACCAATATGGTTGAACAAAAACGTAAAAGGGGCGTTAAATAGCAAAAAAGAGGCATTCAAGAGATTAAAACAGGAAATGTGTTAGAAAGAAAAAACGAGAACCTGTAAAAACAAATAAAAATAGCGAAGGAGGAAACAGAGAAACGTATTGCTAGGGAAAGTAGATCAAATCCCAAACTGTTCTTTACGTATATAAATAGTAAAAGGATTAAATCGGATAATATTGGACCGATAAAAAGTGAGGAAGGCAAAATCATAGAGAAAGATGAGGATAAAGCTAATCTATTAAATAATTTTTTTTCGACAACTTTCACAAAGGAAATAGAACTAACAGGAGAAATGAGAAGTGACAAGCTTAATCCTCCACTAAGTATGACTAATCTAACCCAAGTTGAGGTACAGAAACGCCTCAGTAACATTAAAATAAACAAATCACCAGGACCTGATGGCATACACCCACGGGTACTAAGGGAACTAAGTAATGTGATAGACAGACCGTTATAACTTATATTTAAGGACTCTGTTGAGAATGGGTCTGTACCACTTGATTGGCGACAAGCGAATATAGTGCCAATATTCAAAAAGGGAGCGAAAAGTGACGCCGGAAACTATCGGCCGGTGAGTCTGACGACCGTTGTGGGCAAAATTTTTGAAAGCTTCATTAAAGAGGCAATTACTGAGCATCTTGGTGCTAATAATCTTTTAATCCCGAACCAACATGGATTCATGAGGAATCGCTGCTGTCAAACAAACCTGATTGACTTCTACGAGGAGGTTAGCTCTCGATTAGATCAGGGGGAACCAGTGGATGTCGTGTATCTCGACTTCTCAAAAGCGTTCGATAGCGTGCCACATAATAGGTTGGTATACAAAATGAGAATGATGGGGCTGGGGGAAAATGTCTGCAAGTGGGTAGCTAACTGGCTAAAGGATAGAAGGCAGAGGGTGGTTATAAATGGAATATTCTCAGATTGGGTAAGCGTCACTAGTGGGGTACCACAGGGGTCTGTACTAGGCCCAATGTTATTTAATATCTTTATTAACGACATAGTCAACGGGATAAATAGTAAAATATCAATATTTGCAGATGACACAAAGTTATGTAAAACAATTAATACAAAAGAGGACAGTGCAGACCTACAGAGGGATTTGGATAAGCTGGGTAGGTGGAGCATTAAATGGCAAATGAGGTTTAACGAGGAGAAATGTAAGGTCATACATATGGGAAGGAAAAATGGAAGTCACCAGTACTCACTGAATGGGAAATCATTGGGGAATTCAGAGATGGAGAAGGACTTGGGCATCTTGATTGATAGCAAACTAAATTGGAGTGCCCAAAGTCAGGCCGCTGCTGTAAGGGCAAACAGGGTAATGGGATGTATCAGAAGAGGTATAGCTGCAAAGGATGAGAACATTGTTCTTCCACTGTACAAAGCACTGGTCAGACCACACTTGGAATACTGTGCTCAGTTATGGGCCCCAATATATAGAAAGGATATAAATGAGCTTGAAAAGGTTTACCGATGTCCTCTTTTCAGCTCCAACAGCCAAAATCCAGTGTTCTTTGAGCTCGCGGAGACTCTTCACTTACCCCAAAATGCAGTGGGAATATGCAAATTATCTCCTCAGGACTCCTCCCCTGGTTTACCGATGTCCTCTTTTCAGCTCCAACCAGGGGAGGAGTCCTGAGGAGATAATTTGCATATTCCCACTGCATTTTGGGGTAAGTGAAGAGTCTCCGCGAGCTCAAAGAACACTGGATTTTGGCTGTTGGAGCTGAAAAGAGGACATCGGTAAACCAGGGGAGGAGTCCTGAGGAGATAATTTGCATATTCCCACTGCATTTTGGGGTAAGTGAAGAGTCTCCGCGAGCTCAAAGAACACTGGATTTTGGCTGTTGGAGCTGAAAAGAGGACATCGGTAAACCAGGGGAGGAGTCCTGAGGAGATAATTTGCATATTCCCACTGCATTTTGGGGTAAGTGAAGAGTCTCCGCGAGCTCAAAGAACACTGGATTTTGGCTGTTGGAGCTGAAAAGAGGACATCGGTAAACCAGGGGAGGAGTCCTGAGGAGATAATTTGCATATTCCCACTGCATTTTGGGGTAAGTGAAGAGTCTCCGCGAGCTCAAAGAACACTGGATTTTGGCTGTTGGAGCTGAAAAGAGGACATCGGTAAACCAGGGGAGGAGTCCTGAGGAGATAATTTGCATATTCCCACTGCATTTTGGGGTAAGTGAAGAGTCTCCGCGAGCTCAAAGAACACTGGATTTTGGCTGTTGGAGCTGAAAAGAGGACATCGGTAAACCAGGGGAGGAGTCCTGAGGAGATAATTTGCATATTCCCACTGCATTTTGGGGTAAGTGAAGAGTCTCCGCGAGCTCAAAGAACACTGGATTTTGGCTGTTGGAGCTGAAAAGAGGACATCGGTAAACCAGGGGAGGAGTCCTGAGGAGATAATTTGCATATTCCCACTGCATTTTGGGGTAAGTGAAGAGTCTCCGCGAGCTCAAAGAACACTGGATTTTGGCTGTTGGAGCTGAAAAGAGGACATCGGTAAACCAGGGGAGGAGTCCTGAGGAGATAATTTGCATATTCCCACTGCATTTTGGGGTAAGTGAAGAGTCTCCGCGAGCTCAAAGAACACTGGATTTTGGCTGTTGGAGCTGAAAAGAGGACATCGGTAAACCGCGCGCCTACCGGCGCGCGCATTTTGAAGCTTTTTTTTTAAGCTTTTTTCACTGTTTTCAGAACATTAACAATAAGAACATGGAAGAGTCCAGGAGCCATTTGGTGAGCTGCATATCCTGCTACATGTTCACAGACTTGCCAGTGGAAAAGCCAGACTTCACATGCCAGAAATGCAAGCTTGTGTCCCTGTTGGTGGAAAAGTTGCGAAATCTAGAAGAGAGGTTAACTACCTTGAAAATCATTAAGGAAGGTGAAGAGTTCTTAGACAGAGCAGAATTATCTCTTCATGATTCAGAAAGAGAAGAAATTCGAACTGCACCCTACGAAACAGAGGAATGGAAGCATGTGACCCACAGAAGCAGGAGGATCGAGAGGCAGTCAGCACCCATACTGCTCAGGAACCAGTACCAGGCTCTCACGCAGGAGAACCATGAAGAAATACAGCAAGATAAGACTTTGCCAGCAATGAATAACCTTGTAAGCCCTCAGAATCCTCCTGGATGGAGAAAGAAGAATGTTGTGAAGAAAAAACGGAGAGTGGTGGTCATGGGGGATTTCCTGTTAAGAGGAACAGAGGCCGCTATCTGCAGACCAGACATAACCTCAAAAGAAATGTGCTGTCTTCCAGGAGCAAAAATTAAAGATGTGTCTGACAGGATATCAAGACTCTTCAGACCTACAGATCACTACCCATTCCTGCTAATACATGTGGGGACAAATGACACCGCAAGAAAGGACCTGGAAACCATCTGCAGTGACTTTGAAAACTTAGGCAAGAAAGTGAAAGAATTGGGAGCGCAGGTGGTCTTCTCATCCATCCTCCCAGTGGATGACCATGGAACAATGAGGTGGAATAAGATTCTACAGGTGAACAACTGGCTACGTCGATGGTGCCGTCAACAAGGATTTGGATTTCTGGATCACGGAATGAATTACCTATACGATGGACTACTTGCTAGAGATGGGGTGCACCTTACGAAGACTGGAAAACATGTATTTGGAAGTCGCCTTGCTACACTCATCAGAAGAGCTTTAAACTAGAACAATGTGGGAAGGGAAGCAAAAGGCCAGAAAAAGCCATACAGCTGACAAATACTATTGAGATCTCTGCTACTGGAAGTGGAAAAGAAGAACAAAGACAAAAAAATCTAAATAATAAAAATATGGGAGGAAGAGAAACCAATCACAAACTAAAATGTTTTTATACAAATGCACAAAGCATGGGCAACAAACAAGGAGAATTGGAACTACTAATGCAGGAAAAGGAATATGATGTCATTGGAATCACTGAAACTTGGTGGGACGATACACATGATTGGAATAAAAGGCTAAAAGGATACAACTTATTTGCAAGAAACAGACTTGATAAACGAGGAGGAGGTGTTGCATTGTATGTTAGAAAAGCGTATATCTGCACAGAGATTGAAGCTTCAGAGACTGGGAGTTCTGTGGAAACTGTTTGGGTAAGAATACAAGGAGAGAACAACGGAAAGGACACCATTGTAGGCATTTACTACAGGCCACCTGGGCAAGCTGAAGATATGGATGAACTCTTTATGTATCAAATGACCAAGTTCTCCAAAAAATATGACGTAGTGGTCATGGGAGATTTCAACTATACAGACATTTGTTGGGAATCTCTCTCAAGTAAAACTAACAGGTCAAGCAAATTCTTATCCTCTCTTGCTGACAACTTTATCTTCCAAAAGGTAGGGGAGAAAACAAGGGGATCTGCTACTTTGGATCTAATTCTTATAAAACAGGGAGGAAATGGTTGAGGAGGTAAAGGTGGCTGGGACCCTAGGAGGCAGCGATCATGCTATTATAGAATTTTGGATAACTAGAGGAGGAAGACATGTGAAGACTCAAACTTCAAGGTTAGATTTTAGAAAGGCAGATTTTAAGAGACTCAGAAAGAGAATAGGAGGGATCCAATGGCTGGATGTCCTTAAGGACAAAAATGTCCAGGAAGGATGGGAAATTTTTAAAAATGAGATTCTCAAAGCACAATCGTTAACAATCCCGAAAAGTAGGAAGAATGGGAAGCATTTAAGGAAACCAGGATGGATGAACACAGAACTTAAACACATGCTAAAAAGAAAGAAAGAAATGTTTATTAAATGGAAAGAGGGAGGCATATCTAAAGAAGATTATAATGCAGTCTGCAGATCCTGTAGGGCACGTATCAGGTTAGCTAAAGCTGACAATGAATTAAGGCTTGCAAGAGATGTCAAAAGCAATAAAAAAGGATTTTGGGGGTATGTCAAAAGTAAAAGAAAAGTCAAAGATGCTATAGGATTTTTACAGGATGAAAATGGAGAAATGGTAAGAGAGGATGTTGAGAAGGCCGAACTTTTTAATTCCTATTTTGCATCTGTTTTCTCTCAGAAAGAAAATGTAACATCAACTGATCTTCACTGTCCTTTTAAAGGAATAGAGGAATCCAAGTTATCAGTAAACAGAAAGATTGTGAGGGAATATTTAGCTAACATAAATGAGTTCAAGTCTCCAGGTCCAGATGAATTACACCCCAGAGTACTGAAGGAGATTGTAGAAGAAATTTTAGAACCACTCACCATAATCTTTGAAAATTCTTGGAGAACAGGAGAAGTCCCAGAAGACTGGAGAAGAGCAAATGTTGTTCCTATCTTCAAAAAGGGGAAGAAGGTGGACCCAGGGAACTATAGGCCGGTGAGTCTGACTTCTATACCAGGAAAGATCTTTGAACAAATTATTAAACAAGATGTATGTAAGTACATGGATAAGAATGAAGTGATTAACCAGAGTCAGCATGGGTTTGTAACTAACAAGTCATGTCAGACTAACTTAATTTCCTTCTATGACAGAATCACTGACTGGGTGGATCAGGGAAATGCTGTAGATATAGTATATCTTGACTTCAGCAAAGCATTTGACAAAGTATCTCACATCATCCTTATTGAAAAAATGACCAAGTATGCAATGGACCAGGCAACTGTTAGGTGGATTCATAACTGGCTTAGTGATCGGACTCAAAGGGTGGTTGTAAATGGCTTCGCATCCAGCTGGATGAATGTCTCAAGTGGGGTACCACAGGGCTCCGTCCTGGGACCTGTATTGTTCAACATCTTTATCAATGATTTAGATGAAGGAATTGAGGGTAAACTGATTAAATTTGCTGATGACACAAAGATAGGAGGGATAGCTAATACTAGAGAAGAGAGAGAGAGGATTCAAAAAGACCTAAATAAACTGGAGCAGTGGGCAGCAACCAACAGAATGGTTTTTAACAGGGAAAAATGCAAAGTACTACATCTGGGCAATAAAAATGAAAAAAGCATATACAGAATGGGAGGAATAGAGCTAAGCAACAGTACATGTGAAAAAGACTTAGGTATACTAATAGATCATAGACTGAACATGAGTCAACAGTGTGATGCAGCAGCAAAAAAGGCAAATACAATTCTGGGATGTATTAACAGAAGCATACAGTCTAGATCACGTGAAGTCATTATCGGTCTTTACTCCTCTTTGGTCAGACCTCATCTGGAATACTGTGTACAGTTTTGGGCACCACATTTTAAAAAAGACATAGACAAACTGAAGCAAGTTCAGAGAAGAGCGACCAGAATGGTGACTGGTCTGCAAACCATGTCCTATGAGGAACGGTTGCAGGATTTGGGAATGTTTAGCTTGCAAAAAAGAAGACTGAGAGGAGACTTAATAGCTGTCTACAAATATGTCAAGGGCTGTCACATTGTAGAAGGATCATCTTTATTCTCATTTGCACAAGGAAAGACTAGAAGCAATGGGATGAAACTAAATGGGAGGAGACACAGATTAGATATTAGAAAAAACTTTTTGACAGTTAGGGTGATTAATGAGTGGAACAGGCTGCCACGAGAGGTGGTGAGTTCCCCTTCAATGGACGTCTTCAAACAGAGGCTGGACAGACATCTGTCTGAGATGATCTAGTGAATCCTGCTTTGAGCAGTCGGTTGGACCAGATGACCCAGGAGGTCCCTTCCAACTCTACCATTCTATGAATCTATGATTCTATACTGACCTCCATCAGGTTGCAAATGGAATATAATTTTTTTCTGCATCTAGCTCTGAAAAAATATTTGGGCTTCTAGCAGTGTGTGGGACTTGTTCTATTAGTCCATCTATACTGACCTCCATCAGGTTGCAAATTGAATATAATTTTTTTCTACATCTACCTCTGAAAAAATATTTGGGCTTCTAGCAGTGTGTGGGACTTGTTCTATTAGTCCATCTATACTGACCTCCATCAGGTTGCAAACAGAATATAATTTTTTTCTGCATCCACCTCTGAAAAAATATTTGGGCTTCTAGCTGTGTGTGGGACTTGTTCTATTAGTCCATCTATACTGACCTCCATCAGGTTGCAAATTGAATATAATATTTTTCTGCATCTAGCTCTGAAAAAATATTTGACCTTCTAGCAGTGTGTGGGACTTGTTCTATTAGTCCATCTATACTGACCTCCATCAGGTTGCAAACTGAATATAATTTTTTTCTGCATCTACCTCTGAAAAAATATTTGGGCTTCTAGCAGTGTGTGGGACTTGTTCTATTAGTCGATCTATACTGACCTCCATCAGGTTGCAACTGAATATAATTTTTTTCTGCATCTAGCTCTGAAAAAATATTTGGCCTTCTAGCAGTGTGTGGGACTGGTTCTACTAGTCCATCTATACTGACCTCCATCAGGTTGCAAATTGAATATAATTTTTTTCTGCATCTAGCTCTGAAAAAATATTTGGCCTTCTAGCTGTGTGTGGGACTTGTTCTATCAGTCCATCTATACTGACTGTTAGAACTCTCCTGTTAGGTTTGCTGGTCACATGACCATTTTTGCCTATTTAATCCGGCTCCACCCTCCTGGTCTTGCTGGACTTCATTGTATTTACTACTCTTGAGCTAGCTTGGTGCTCTGTTGTCGTTTTCTGTTAGTTTTGCTAGGTCTTCTGACCTCTATGCTTTTTGTTGTGTGTTTGTCTTTGACTGCTACTATTTCTGCTAGGAGGTGTCCAACTTATCCCAGTCCCTAGTTCTTGTAGGGATCCCTCCCTCACATCTATAGGTCTTCGTTCAGACTAGCCGAGGACTTTAGCGGGTCTGATCACAGGATCAGGTTCACCGTTACATCGTAGGGATCTAGTTTAGTTCTATTGTAGGGACAGTTCTCCTGTCTTTCCTTAATCCCTGTAGCAGATCATAACAGTAAGTCCAGCCCTAAAAGAAAAAAAAAATTTTCTCTAAGGAAAGACCTCCAGTTTTCCATCATGGTCTCGGTTCAAGATTTGGCTCAACGCTTGCAGGGACTCTCTCTGGAGGTGGCCAAGCTCCAACAACACGTGAGTAGCTGTTCTGGAGCACATTTTGTGGAACCAAAGGTACGTCTGCCTGATTTATTTTTTGGCGAACAACAAGATTTTTTTTCTTTTAAAAATGCTTGTTTATTGTATTTTCGTTTGAGACCCGGATCCTCTGGTGATGAATCACAGCGCATAGGGTTCATAATGTCACTTTTGCGCAAAGATCCTCAGGGATGGGCCTTCTCTCTCCAACCTAGTGATCCATGCTTTAGATCAGTGGATAGTTTTTTTTCTGCTTTGGTTTTGTTGTATGATGATCCTGATCGTGTCTCATCTGCTGAGTCTGAATTGAGACGTTTGAGGCAGGGATCAGGTATTGTGGAAAAATATTGTTCTCACTTCCATCGGTGGTCTGCCCAGGTGGGGTGGAATGATTCAGCTTTGAAAAGCTTGTTTCTTGCAGGGCTAGGTGAAAGGGTTAAGGATTTACTGATTGCTTATCCCACACCTGGAAACTTGCAGGAGGCTATGCAATTAGCTATACGGGTGGACAGGAGACTGCGTGCAAGGGTTAATGAGAGCAAATCCTCTGCTATGTCAGCTCCGAGTCTTGAGAGGGTCTGTGCTGACAATGGAGAGCCGATGGAGATTGGGGCGATGCCACCCCGCTCTCAGGAAAAAGATCGCAGGCTTTCTGAAGGCTTGTGCTTCTATTGCGGAAATTCTGGTCATTTTATTAAGAACTGTGTGCTTCGTTTGAAGAAAGAAAAAAAAATGGTCAGTTATGCCCGTATTGCCTGTTTAAATTCTAAGGGAGTATTCCTATCTGCCACTACTGCTGCTCAGGATGAATTAATTGAATTTCGGGTATTTGTGGATTGTGGTTCTACTCTGAATGTGATTGATGGGGGATTCTTGGAAAAACTTAGATTAGAACCTAAAACTTTGTCATCCCCTATTGCTGTGGTTTCTGTTGATGGCTCTCCCTTGAAGAGTGTTACTCATAAGGTCTGTGAATTTCCCCTCACTATTAATGGTAGTCACCAAGAAAATTTGGATTTGGTGGTATTGGATAATTTGCCTTCTCCAGTAATATTGGGGTTACCCTGGTTAAAATTGCACAATCCTGTACTGGATTGGTCTACCAATGAAATTAAGTCCTGGAGCCCTAAGTGTTATGACAAGTGTTGTAACGGACGTATTGCTGCTGTGGATAAAGGGGAATTGCCTGTACCTATTCAGGATTTTTGGAGAGTTTTTTCTGAGGAGGAGTCACAAATTTTGCCTCCCCATAGAGACTATGATTGTACCATTGAATTTGTCCCTGGAGCGACTCTTCCTAAAAGTCGTTTATTTAATCTTACTATTCCTGAGAGAAAGGCTTTGGAGGAATACATACAGACAAGCTTGGCCGCCGGTCACATTAGGCCTTCCAAGTCTCCTGTGGCTGTTGGATTTTTTTTTGTAAAAAAAAAAGATGGCGGTTTACGTCCTTGTCTGGACTTTCGTGAGATTAATAAAATTACTGTACGCAATCCTTACCCACTGCCATTGATTCCTGATTTATTTAACCAGTTAGTGGGGGCCAAGTGGTTCTCTAAAATTGATCTCCGGGGGGGCATACAATTTGTTGCGCATGAAGGAGGGTGATGAATGGAAGACTGCTTTTAACACTCCTGTGGGTCATTTTGAGAATCTGGTTATGCCTTTTGGTCTTACCAATGCTCCAGCATTTTTTCAGAATCTTATTAATGACATCCTTAGACCTTTAATCGGCAAAAATGTGGTTGTGTATTTGGATGACATTCTGATTTATTCGCCTGATCTGGAGTCTCATTGGCGGAGCGTACGTGAGGTATTACAGTTATTAATGGACAATTCGCTTTTTGCTAAGCTGGAGAAATGTGAGTTCGCTGTACAGAGAATTAGTTTTTTGGGCTACATTATCTCCAGTGAAGGTTTTGAGATGGACCCGGTTAAAGTTCAAGCTGTGCAGGAATGGCCTAGGCCTATTGGTTTGAAATCGATACAGAGGTTTTTGGGTTTCGCCAATTATTACAGAAAATTCATAAAAAATTTTTCTATTGTCAAACTGCTGACCGATCTCACCAGGAAAGGTGCTAATGCGGTTCAGTGGACTACTGAGGCCATTGAAGCTTTTGTGTTTCTAAAGGAGAGGTTCACCTCTGCTCCCATCCTTATGCAGCCTGATGTGACTAAGCCGTTTTTGGTTGAGGTTGATGCTTCTTCGGTAGGGGTCGGTGCGGTGTTGTCTCAGGAAAACAAGGATGGAGTACATCCCTGTGCCTTTTTTTCAAAAAAATTTTCTGAGACTGAACTTAATTACGATATTGGTAATCGGGAATTGCTGGCGATTAAACTCGCATTTGAACACTGGCGTCACCTCTTGGAAGGTGCTGAATTTCCCATTCAGGTTTTCACTGATCATAAAAATCTGATCTATCTTGATGCTGCCAAGCGCTTGAATGCCCGTCAGGCTAGGTGGGCACTTTTTTTCTCGCGGTTTAATTTTTCCGTTACTTACATCCCGGGTACCAAGAATGTTAAAGCGGATGCTTTGTCTCGCAGCTTTTCTCCCATGGTCGGTGTTGAGGAGGAAGAGGAGAGCATTTTACAAGAAGGTGTTGTGATTGCTGCTTTGGACTCCGTTTTGGAGGATGAGATTCTTAAAGCTCAGGAGAATGCCCCATCTAACACTCCCCATGGGAGGTTGTTTGTGCCTAGGACCTTTAGGAGAGATTTGTTTGTTGAGTGTCATGAGTCTCGGTTGGCATGTCATCCAGGAATTTCTGAGACCAAGAGACTTGTGGGTCGCAGTTTTTGGTGGCTTGGATGGCAGAAGGAAGTCATTAAGTGGGTGCGCCAATGTACTGTGTGTGCTAGATCCAAGTCTTCGCATGATCCTGCTGCGGGGTTGCTTTGCCCTCTGGAGGTTCCTAGTGCACCTTGGACACATCTGGCTATGGACTTTATTACTGACCTTCCCCCCTCTGAAGGTTTCACGGTCATCTGGGTGGTCGTGGACCGTTTTAGCAAGATGTGTCACTTGGTTCCCTTCATCAAACTGCCTTGCGCTAAGACACTCGCTAAGGCCTTTGTCAAGGAAATTGTCAGACTACATGGTGTTCCTACTGACATTGTTTCTGATAGGGGACCTCAGTTCGTGGCTCGTTTTTGGCGTGCCTTTTGTGACAGGTTGGGAGTTCATTTGTCGTTTTCATCTGGATATCATCCTGAGTCTAATGGCCAGACAGAAAGGAAGAACCAGGATGTTGAGCAGTTCTTGCGTTGTTTTGTGGCAGACAATCAAGAAGAGTGGTCTGAGTTTCTGCCACTTGCTGAATTTGCTCTTAACAACCATACATCCTCTTCTGCTGGGTGTTCGCCTTTTTTTTGTGGTTCTGGGAGACATCCGTCTTTTGGGTCATTCTCCAAATTGGTTTCGGCTGTGCCTGAGCAGGAGAGTTTTTCCGGTGATTTGGAGAGAGTTTGGACGGATGTGCGTGGTAATCTTCAGGAGGCTAACAAAAAATCTAAGAGGTACTTTGATAGGAAACGGCAAGAGGTTTTGTTTGCTGTTGGTGACATGGTTTGGTTGTCCTCTAAGAATCTGCGATTGAGGATTCCTTCTAAAAAATTGGGTCCCAAGTTTGTAGGGCCCCTTAAGGTGCTTCAGATAGTTAACCAATCTGCTGTTAGGTTGGAGGTTCCTACGTCCTGGAAGATTAACCCGGTGTTTCATGTTTCTCTGTTGAAAAAAGCTGATGTGTCTGATGGTGACGCCTCTGCCACTGTTCCTCCGGTGGTGGAGGACGGGGAATATGAAATTTCCCGCATCCTAAATTCTAGACGGTATAGAGGGAGTTTGCAGTATCTCGTCGCTTGGAAGGGTTTCGAACCTGAGGATAACTCATGGGTGAGGGCGAATGATGTTTCTGCTTCCAGACTTGTCAGAGCGTTTCACAGGAGGTTTCCTGGTAAGCCTGGGCCTAGGGGATCCGGAGGATCCTCTTAGAAGAGGGGGTACTGTTAGAACTCTCCTGTTAGTTTTTTTTTAGTTTGCTGGTCACATGACCATTTTTGCCTATTTAATCTGGCTCCGCCCTCCTGGTCTTGCTGGACTTCATTGTATTTACTACTCTTGAGCTAGCTTGGTGCTCTGTTGCCGTTCTCTGTTAGTTTTGCTAGGTCTTCTGACCTCTATGCTTTTTGTTGTGTGTTTGTCTTTGACTGCTACTATTTCTGCTAGGAGGTGTCCAACTTATCCCAGTCCCTAGTTCTTGTAGGGATCCCTCCCTCACATCTATAGGTCTTCGTTCAGACTAGCCGAGGACTTTAGCGGGTCTGATCGCAGGATCAGGTTCCCCGTTACATCGTAGGGATCTAGTTTAGTTCTATTGTAGGGACAGTTCTCCTGTCTTTCCTTAGTCCCTGTAGCAGATCATAACACTGACCTCCATCAGGTTGCAAACTGAATATAAATTTTTTCTGCATCTAGCTCTGAAAAAATATTTGGGCTTCTCGCTGTGTGTGAGACTTGTTCTATTAGTCCATCTATACTGACCTCCATCAGGTTGCAAATTAAATATAATATTTTTCTGCATCTATCTCTGAAAAAATATTTGGCCTTCTAGCAGTGTGTGGGACTTGTTCTATTAGTCCATCTATACTGACCTCCATCAGGTTGCAAATTGAATATAATTTATTTCTGCATCTAGCTCTGAAAAAATATTTGGCCTTCTAGCAGTGTGTGGGACTTGTTCTATTAGTCCATCTATACTGACCTCCATCAGGTTGCAAATTGAATATAATTTTTTTCTGCATCTAGCTCTGAAAAAATATTTGGGCTTCTCGCTGTGTGTGGGACTTGTTCTATTAGTCCATCTATACTGACCTCCATCAGGTTGCAAATTGAATATAATATTTTTCTGCATCTATCTCTGAAAAAATATTTGGCCTTCTAGCAGTGTGTGGGACTTGTTCTATTAGTCCATCTATACTGACCTCCATCAGGTTGCAAATTGAATCTAATTTATTTCTGCATCTAGCTCTGAAAAAATATTTGGCCTTCTAGCAGTGTGTGGGACTTGTTCTATTAGTCCATCTATACTGACCTCCATCAGGTTGCAAATTGAATATAATTTTTTTCTGCATCTAGCTCTGAAAAAATATTTGGCCTTCTAGCTGTGTGTGGGACTTGTTCTATTAGTCCATCTATACTGACCTCCATCAGGTTGCAAACAGAATATAATTTTTTTCTGCATCTCACCCAGACAATAGTTTTGGCCTAATACCACAGTTTGGCCACTCAGCTCTGCTCGGTTCCCATCCATTGTTTTTTTTGTGCATACAACTCCAGAGTTGTGAATTAGTTAACCACCAAAATGAGTGGAAAAAGGCCTGCTGCTGGTGGAAAGGGGAATAGGCGTGTTGGGAAGGGGAAAAAAGGTTGTGTCCGTGGAGTAGGTGTTAAAGCAACAGTAACATCTGCAGAAGAAAGACCATCTTCCAGCAAAACTAAAATGTCTACTTCTTTTAGCGGACAAAGTGATAAGATCCCTTTCTTACGGCCATGCCAATCGCTACAAATTCCAGATGAGGCACAAAAACAGCAGGTGCTTCAACGGATATCAAGTGCTCCTTTAAGTGGGCTCTCCTCCACATCAACTTCAACATCACAAATACTCCAGTCCTCAGAGGTGTCACCCCAATCGCACTTGCTTCCTCACAGCTCCCAAATCTCCAGCTGCCAGTCTGAGAATGAGGTAGAACAGATGGTTGAGTCTGCAGAGCTGTTTACTCATACTATAGCCTGGGAATCCGAGGTCGGCTCCAGCGTTCCAGACGAGGAAATGATCTGCACTGATGCCCAGAATCTTTATGAGTCGGATCCAGGACCAGACACAGGAGGTTCTGACCATAATGTAGACCCTCATTCCCAAACAGTAACTCCTGTTGGTGGAGACAATGAGGAAGTCGATGATGAGACTCAAATACCTGATTGGAGCGACAACTTTAGTTTTTTGTCAGGGCAGCAACAGGTTGGCTCTGAGGACGACGGGTGTGATAACACACAGGGTGATGATGATGAGGTTGGAGATCCCACTTACTGTCAACCCACAGTCAGCCAAGAGATGAGGTCAGCAGAGGAGGTGGAGGAGGATGCTAGTGACGACGAGGTCAGGTTGCGCCTTCCTGGACAGAGACGTAGTACTGGAAGCACGTCAACAACTGCATCCTCAAACACAACTCTGCCTCTCACCACAAGTCGTGGTGGCTCTTCAGGTCAAGCCTTGCATAGCCTGGGCATTTTTTCAGATCGATAAAGATGACCCAACTCGTGTTATCTGTAACATTTGTCAACAAAGGCTAAGTAGAGGCCAAAAAATACATAGTTTGAGTACTTCATGCATGAACCGGCACATGGACATGAGGCATAAGTTGCAGTGGGAAGCTCACTGTGCAACAATGCGGCCTAGCTGGCCGGGCCAACCACCGTCTGCCCCATCTTGTGCATCTGTGGCCTCTTCATTAGTGTTGAGCCACCCCCGTAGTGTTCGGGTTCGGTTCGGTTCGTCGAACACCGGGATGTTCGAGGAACTGTTCGTCGAACTGTTCGTCGAACACCTTAGAACACTGTCGAACACCGTTAAAACCAATGGCAGGCAAACAAAAACACATAGAAACACATAGAAAACACCTGCAAAGGTGTCCAAAAGCTGACAAACTGCTCAGAAGACACTCTCTTTAAAAAAGCCGGCCGGCAAATTCAGCAGCGGCATACACCGGTACCCGACAATTTAGACAAGAAGGAATAGAGCATCACACATAGATTAGATAGATAGAAACATGTCAGTCACACATATAAGAAGCACAGTGACAGTGTTGGTTACTGCACTTGTCATTTAGTGTAAAGGATTTATTAAAAAAAATATTAGTGTTTTCATGCACCGTCTCTTTAAAAAAGCCGGCCGGCAATTCAGCAGCGGTACCCGACAATTTAGAACAGAAAGATAGAGCATCACACATAGATTAGATAGATAGAAACATGTCAGTCACATATATATGAAGTACAGTGATAGTGTTGGTTACTGTACTTGTCATTTAGTATTAAAATAAAGGATTTATTATTAAAAAAATTGGCGTGGGGTTCCCCTTAATTTTAGGCTCTAGCGGAGGTTAAGCAGACAGCTGGGGCAGATGTTTGAAGCCTGGGAAGGGGGTAATACCCACGGAGCTTCCCAGGCAACTAATATCAGCCCCCAGCTGAATACATAGCCTTTACTAGCTATTAAAATGGGGGGCCCCCCCAAAAAAATGACGTGGGGTCCCCCCTAATTTAATAGCTAGCAAAGGCTAGGCAGACAGCTGGGGGCTGATATTAATAGCCCAGGAAGGGAGCCATGAATATTGGCCCCCTCCCAGGCTAGAAACACCAGCCGTCAGCCGCCCCAGAAATGGCGCATTCATAGGATGCGCCAATTCTGGCACTTAGCATCGCTCTTCCACGCTGCCCTGGTGCGGTGGCAGGGGGTAATAGGGTTGGGGTTGATGTCAGCTTATAATGCCAGCTGACATCAAGCCCAGGTTAGTAATGGAGAGGCGTCTATAAGACACCCCCATTACTAACCCCATAGTCAAAGTTAAAAAAAACACAAACACCCAGAATAAAGTCCTTTAATTGAAATAAAGACACAATCCTTTATTGTTCTAAATTAAACCATACTTACCATCACGCCCATTCCAGCTGAAGCCAACGATCTCCTGCAATAAAAGAAAAATAATAAAGCAACCTCATCCTTACCTTTCCATGGTTCCCACGACAGCTTCAGCTCTGCTACATCGAGATGACAGGCTGGACCGCAGCAGAACGCTGCCATCCAGCCTGTCATCCCGCAGACACTGAGAAGCGCAGGCTTGCTTGCGCTGCTCAGCGTCTCTCTGTGACGACATCCAGATGAGCCGAGGTCATGTCCAATGAACTCGGCTCACCTCATGCACGTCACTGACAGCGTGGGAAAATTCTCACGCTGAAGCGCTGATTGCAGGAGAATTTTCCCACGCTGTCAGTGACGTGCAGGAGGTGAGCTGAGTTCATTGGACATGAGCTCACCTCATGCACATCACTGACAGCGTGGGAGAATTCTCCTGCACTCAGCACTTCAGCGTGAGAATTTTCCCACGCTGTCAGTGACGTGCATGAGGTGAGCCGAGTTCATTGGACATGACCTCGGCTCATCTGGATGCCGTCACAGCGAGACAGTGAGGAGCGCAAGCATGCCTGCGCTTCTCAGTGTCTGCGGGATGACAGACTGGATGGCAGCGTTCTGCTGCGGTCCAGCCAGTCATCTCGATGTAGCAGAGCTGAAGCTGTCGTGGGAACCATGGAAAGGTAAGGATGAGGTTGGTTTATTATTTTTCTTTTATTGCAGGAGATCGTTGGCTTCAGCTGGAATGGGTGTGATGGTAAGTATGGTTTAATTTAGAACAATAAAGAATTGTGTCTTTATTTCAATTAAAGGACTTTATTCTGGGTGTTGTGTTTTTTTTAAATACTTTACTAGAAATTCATGGCGGTCATGTCTAATACTGGCGTGACCCCATGAATTTTGGGCTTGGGGCCAGCTGATAATACCAAGCTGGCCCTAACCCCTTTATTACCCAGTGAGCCACCGCACCAGGGCCCTGGATGAGTTGGGTACAGCGCCAGAAGATGGCGCTTCTATGAACGCGCCATTTTCCGGGGTGGCTGCGGACTGCAATTTGTAGCGGGGGGGGGGGCCCAGAAAGCTTGGGCCTCCCTGCGCTGCAGATTCCAGCCCCCAGCTGCCTAGTTGTACCTGGCTGGACACAAAAATAGGGCGAAGCCCCACGTACTTTTTTTTTAATTATTTCATGAAATTCATGAAATAATTAAGAAAAAAAGGCCTTCCCTATATTGTTGTGTCTGGCCAGGTACAAATAGGCAGCTGGTGGTTGGGGGCAGCCCGTTCCTGCCTGCTGTACCTGGCTGGACACAAATATAGTGCGAAGCCCCACGTCAATTTTTTTTAATTATTTCATGAAATTCATGAAATAATTAAGAAAAAAAGGGCTTCCCTATATTGTTGTGTCCGGCCAGGTACAAATAGGCAGCTGGTGGATGGGGGCAGCCCGTTCCTGCCTGCTGTACCTGGCTGGACACAAATATAGTGCGAAGCCCCACTTCAATTTTTTTAAATTATTTCAGGAAATTCATGAAATAATTTAAAAAAAATTGACGTGGGGCTTCGCACTATATTTGTGTCCAGCCAGGTACAGCAGGCAGGAACGGGCTGCCCCCAACCACCAGCTGCCTATTTGTACCTGGCCGGACACAACAATATAGGGAAGCCCTTTTTTTCTTAATTATTTCATGAAATAATTTAAAGAAAATTGACGTGGGGCTTCGCCCTGTTTTTGTGTCCAGCCAGGTACAACTAGGCAGCTGGGGGCTGGAATCCGCAGCGCAGGGAGGCCCAAGCTTTCTGGGCCACCCCCGCTGCAAATTGCAGTCCGCAGCCACCCCGGAAAATGGCGCGTTCATAGAAGCGCCATCTTCTGGCGCTGTACCCAACTCATCCAGGGCCCTGATGCGGTGGCTCACTGGGTAATAAAGGGGTTAGGGCCAGCTTGGCATTATCAGCTGGCCCTAAGCCCGAAATTCATGGGGTCACGCCAATATTAGACATGACCACCATGAATTTCTAGTAAAGTATTTAAAAAAAACGCAACACCCAGAAAAAAGTCCTTTAATTGAAATAAACACACAATTCTTTATTGTTCTAAATTAAACCATACTTACCATCACGCCCATTCCAGCTGAAGCCAACGATCTCCTGAAATAAAAGAAAAATAATAAAGCAACATCATCCTTACCTTTCCATGGTTCCCATGACAGCTTCAGCTCTGCTACATCGAGATGACAGGCTGGACCGCAGCAGAACGCTGCCATCCAGCCTGTCATCCCGCAGACACTGAGAAGCGCAGGTTTGCTTGCGCTCCACAGTGTCTCTCTGTGAGGGCATCCAGATGAGCCGAGTTAATGTCCAATGAACTCGGCTCACCTCATGCACGTCACTGACAGCGTGGGAAAATTCTCCTGCACTCAGCGCTTCAGCGTGTGAGAATTCTCACACTGAAGCGCTGAGTGCAGGAGAATTCTCCCACGCTGTCAGTGACGTGCAGGAGGTGAGCTGAGTTCATTGGACATGAGCTCACCTTATGCACGTCACTGACAGCGTGGGAAAATTCTCCTGCACTCAGCGCTTCAGCGTGGGAGAATTCTCACGCTGAAGCGCTGAGTGCAGGAGAATTCTCCCACGCTGTCAGTGACGTGCAGGAGGTGAGCTGAGTTCATTGGACATGAGCTCACCTTATGCACGTCACTGACAGCGTGGGAGAATTCTCCTGCACTCACCGCTTCAGCGTGAGAATTTTCCCACGCTGTCAGTGACGTGCATGAGGTGAGCCGAGTTCATTGGACATGAACTCGGCTCATCTGGATGTCGTCACAGAGAGACGCTGAGCAGCGCAAGCAAGCCTGCGCTTCTCAGTGTCTGCGGGATGAGAGGCTGGATGGCAGCGTTCTGCTGCGGTCCAGCCTGTCATCTCGATGTAGCAGAGCTGAAGCTGTCGTGGGAACCATGGAAAGGTAAGGATGAGGTTGCTTTGTTATTTTTCTTTTATTGCAGGAGATCGTTGGCTTCAGCTGGAATGGGCGTGACGGTAAGTATGGTTTAATTTAGAACAATAAAGGATTGTGTCTTTATTTCAATTAAAGGACTTTATTCTGGGTGTTTCTGTTTTTTTTAACTTTGACTATGGGGTTAGTAATGGGGGTGTCTTATAGACGCCTCTCCATTACTAACCTGGGCTTGATGTCAGCTGGCATTATAAGTTGACATCAACCCCAACCCTATTACCCCCTGCCACCGCACCAGGGCAGCGTGGAAGAGCGAGGCTAAGTGCCAGAATTGGCGCATCCTATGGATGCGCCATTTCTGGGGCGGCTGACGGCTGGTGTTTCTAGCCTGGGAGGGGGCCAATATTCATGGCTCCCTTCCTGGGCTATTAATATCAGCCCTCAGCTGTCTGCCTAGCCTTTGCTAGCTATTAAATTAGGGGGGACCCCACGTCATTTTTTTTGGGGGGTCCCCCATTTTAATAGCTAGTAAAGGCTATGTATTCAGCTGGGGGCTGATATTAGTAGCCTGGGAAGCTCCGTGGGTATTACCCCCTTCCCAGGCTTCAAACATCTGCCCCAGCCGTCTGCTTAACCTCCGCTAGAGCCTAAAATTAAGGGGAACCCCACGCCAATTTTTTTAATAATAAATCCTTTATTTTAATACTAAATGACAAGTACAGTAACCAACACTATCACTGTACTTCATATATATGTGACTGACATGTTTCTATCTATCTAATCTATGTGTGAAGCTCTATTCTGTCTGTTATAAATTGTCGGGTACCGCTGCTGAATTGCCGGCCGGCTTTTTTAAAGAGACGGTGCATGAAAACACTATTATTTTTTTTGATAAATCCTTTACGCTAAATGACAAGTACAGTAAGCAACACTGTCACTGTACTTCGTATATATGTGGCTGACATGTTTCTATCTATCTAATCTATGTGTGAAGCTCTATTCTGTCTGTTATAAATTGTCGGGTACCGCTGCTGAATTGCCGGCCGGCTTTTTTAAAGAGACGGTGCATGAAAACACTATTATTTTTTTTTGATAAATCCTTTACGCTAAATGACAAGTACAGTAAGCAGCACTTTCACTGTACTTCGTATATATGTGGCTGACATGTTTATATCTATCTAATCTATGTGTGAAGCTCTATTCTTTCGGTTCTAAATTGTCGGGTACAGGTGAATTGCCGGCTTTTCATGTTTCACTGTTGGCACTGTTCCCATCGATTTGGGCAATCACTATAATGCCACAACCACCATGGCTGTGGCATTACAGTGAGTGGCAGACAATCCCTGCATGATTGGTGCTCTAAATAGCGCCAGACATGCAGGACACGCTTTTGGTGCACGAACAGTTATCGAACATAACCTCGAACAGCCGAATTTTTTGCAAATCGTTCGGGTTCGTCGAACAACTCGAACACCGCCCAAAACAGCTCGAATTTGAGATTGGCGAACAGTTCTAGTCGAACACCGCTCATCTCTACTCTTCATCCTCTGTGACTGGGGGGACAGCAGTCACACCTGTTTTGGGACGCAGACCTGCCACCTCTTTACCCGCAACAGCCAGCGTGATTGGCAGGTCATCATTTTCTTTGGAGGTGGTAACACCAGCTGGTGTTGAGCGCTGTCCGACATCGATAGCACCACCTTTGGATCAAGGCAACCTAACATGTCCGCCTGCATCTTCCTCACAGACAGTCAGTTTGCCAGGGACATATTTATCAACCCTGTCGAAGCACAACAGCCAGCCCTCGGTCCCTCAGATGTGGACAAGTAAAAGACCATTTCCTCCCAGCCATGAGAAAGCTAAGAGGTTGAATTTCACCATCTGCAAGCTCTTGGCTAGAGAAATGCTGCCTTTCCGCCTGGTTGACACAGAGGATTTTCGAGACCTTATGTCTGTCGCAGTGCCCCAGTACCAGATGCCCAGTCGGCACTACTTCTCAAAGAAAGGTGTGCCTGCGCTCCACCAGCATGTCGCACACAACATCACCGCTTCTTTGAGAAACTCTGTGTGTGACAGAGTGCATTTCAGCACAGACACTTGGACGAGTAGGCATGGACAGGGGCGTTACATGTCGCTGACTGGGCACTGGGTAACTATGGTGACAGCAGGACAAGGGGCTGCTGTCCAAGTCTTGCCGTCCCCACGAGTTGTGCGTCAATCCTCTTTATCTCAAAGTTCCTCCACTGCTTCTGCCTCCTCAACCTCCTCTCGGTCCTCCACCTGCACCCAAAGCCTGTCTGGTCATGCCACAAGCTTTCTAACTGCGCAGAAGGGATCCTGCACACCTCCTTACTATGCTGGCAGTAGGGCTCAACGTCATCAGGTGGTTTCTACTTTGAAATGTCTGGGAAATGTGAGTCACACAGCTGTTGAGTTGTGGTCAGCTCTGGAGAACCAATTTCATGAATGGTTGTCTCCACTGAACCTGAAACCAGGGAAGGCCGTGTGCGACAATGCTGCAAACCTGGGTGCGGCCCTTCGCCGGGGCAATGTCACACACGTGCCTTGTATAGCTCACGTGTTGAACCTGGTTGTCCAGCAATTTTTAGCCCACTATCCCAGACTAGATGGCCTTCTGCAGAGGGCACGGTCCCTGTGTGCTCACTTCCGCCATTCGCATCCCGCATCTCAGCGACTTACATCTCTACAGAAGTCGTTGGGCTTGCCACTTCACCGGCAAAAATGCTATGTGCCTACCCGGTGGAGTTCAACTCTGCACATTCAACTGTGGCAGCACCGACAAGCCCTGGTGCAATACGTTCTGATGTATAGCCTGGGCCAACGGGATCAAGATTTGGGGCAAATCACGCTGGAGGAGCGGTCTCACATCAAGGACAATGCACCCTTCTGCACAGCTTTGAAATGGCGACGAAGATGTTTAGTGCTGACGATGCCATTATCAGCATGACTATTCCGGTGATTTACATGCTGGAGCACATGTTAAACAGAATTCGGAGTCAGGTGGTGGCACAAGAGGAGGTGGAGGAAGTAGAGGAGGAGGAGTTGTATGCGGAAGAGCTAACATCTGCAAGGTCCAGACTGTCGGCAGCACCAAAGCGGCAGGCATGTGAGGGTGGGGGAGATAGTTTTACTAGGGCGCATGGTAGCAGCCAAACTAGTGAGGAAGGTGCAGGAGCCTAGGAAGAAGTGGAAGACGAACTGATGGAAGACTCATCAGATGAGGGAGACCTTGATCACATTTCTGTTGTGCGAGGTTGGGGGGAGAGGACAGAGGAATGAAGCTTGATTGTTACCTCGCCACCAACACAACAGGGACTTGGTGCTCCTGGATGCGCAAGACACATGAGTGACTTCTTTCTGCACTACCTGCAACATGACCCTCGAATTGGGAGAATTAGAAATAATCCTGACTACTGGGTTGCCACACTGTTAGATCCCCGGTACAAAAGTAAATTTGCAGGAATAATTCCTGCCATAGAAAGGGATGCACGCATGCAGGAGTATCAGCAGAGACTGTTGCAGAATCTTACATGTGCTTTTCCACAAAACACCAGTGGTGCATGTAGTGAATCTCACAGTTCTAACTTGTCAACCGTTGGACAGTCGAGTGTTCAGCACTCAAACCGTAACAGAAACACAGTATCTGCTGGTAACATCAATTTTGCGGAATTATTTCACCACTTTTTTAGCTCATCCTTTGCAAGGCCACAGGAGACAAGAAGTCTGACACATAGCCAACGCCTAGAGACGATGGTACAGGAGTATCTCCAAGTAAACATTGAAGCCATGACTGTGTCACTGGACCCTTGCTATTTTTGGGCTTCCAATCTGGATAAATGGCCGGAGCTAGCCACTTACGCCTTGGAGATCTTGTCATGCCCCGCAGCCAGCGTTCTGTCTGAACGTGTGTTCAGCGTTGCTGGTGGTGTGCTGACAGATAAGCGCACGCGGCTCTACACTGATAATGTAGACAGACTCACGTTCATAAAGATGAACAAATCATGGCTCCGAAACGACTTTTCTACCCCTGTGTCATCCTGGGGAGAGTAAAAGCTTGATGATTGGCTAAAATCACCTCACCAACCGTTTTAAGCTTTCAAATTACTAACCATGTTTATCTGTATCTTGGCTGGAAAATTATTTGGGCTTTGTAGCAATGTGCAGTAATGATTTTATTAGGCCATCTATACTAAGCTCCACCTGATTTAAAATTACTAATCATGTTTATCTGTATCTTGGCTGGAAAATTATTTGGGCTTTGTAGCAGTGTGCAGTAATGATTCTATTAGGCCATCTATACTAAGCTCCACCAGATTTAAAATTACTAATCATGTTTATCTGTATCTTGGCTGGAAAATAATTTGGGCTTTGTAGCAGTGTGCAGTACTGATTCTATTAGGCCATCTATACTAAGCTCCACCAGATTTAAAATTAATAATAATTTTTAGCTGCATCTAGCCCGGAAAATAATTTTGGGACTCCGAGATGCGCAAGACACATAAGTGCCTTCTTGCTGCACTACCTGCAACATGACCCTCAGATTGTCAGAATTCGAAATAATCCTGACTACTGGGTTGTCACACTCTTAGATCCCCCACTCTCTTCGATCAACCTTTTCATTTTAATAAAGACCAAAAAAATGTTCATTTTTGAAATTATAAGCATTAGCAGGTTATTGGAAACTGAAATCAAACAGTTATCATCTCAAAACTTTATTCTAGGTGATGTTACATTTGCACATTGGACCCCTTGTTCGAAAGGAGCTTCTGAACTCTCTCGTCCATTGAATTTGTCAGGTTTTGGATGGTTTCTGCTTCAATTGTTTTGCATGAGGACAGAATACCCTCCCAGAGCTGTTGCTTAGATGTGAACTGCCTCCCGCCATCATAGACACTCCTTTTGATGATGCTCCAGAGGTTCTGAATGGGGTAGAGGCCAGGGGAGCATGGGGGTCACACCATAAGTTTGTCCCCTTTTATGCCCATATCAGCCAGATACACAGATGTGTTATGTGCAGCATGAGACGGTGCATTATCATGCATGAAAAGGATCTTGCTGTAGAATACACGGTTCTTCTTCTTGAACCATGGCATGAAGTGCTGTTTGAGAAACTCCACATACATTATGGAGTTCATCTTTACCCCTTCAGGGATCCTAAAGGGGCTGACAATCTCTCTCCCCATGATTCCAGCCCAAAACATTACTCCACCTCCTCCTTGTTGGCGCTGTAGCCGTGTTTGCGTGGGGTGTCCATCAACCAGCCATCCTCCACTCCATCCATCTGGACTATCGAGCGTTGCACGGCACTCATCCATGAACGAAACAGTTTTGAAATCAGTCTTCATGTAATGTTTGGCCCACTGGAGACGTTTCTGCTTGTGTGCAGTGGATAGAGGAGGTCGACAGGATGGCGTACGCACAGCTGCAAACCTCTGAAGGACCATGCATCTTGTTGTTCGGGGGACGTTGGACTCACCAGCAGCTTCAAAAACTTGTCTGCTGCTATGACAAGGCTTTTTTGCGGCTGCTCTTTTAACCTGACGTAATTGCCTGTAGGAAAGAGTCCTCAATTTGCCCTTATCAGCACGCACACATGTGTACTGTGAATCAGCTACATACTTCTTGATTGCTAAGACTCTTCATCCTGATCATTGCACAATGTTGATTGCAGTCATGCCTTGACCTAAACACTCCACAATTTGTTGCTTCTCAGCAGCCGACACATCCTTTTTCTTTCCCATTTTGGCAGAAAATGTAGGCTGCTTAATAATGTGGGACAGCCTTCTTAAGTAGTCTTGCCGTTCATTGGACACACTTGCCAAACTAATTAGCACAGGTGTCTGCAATTGCTTACAGTGATATAAAGAGCCCTGACACACATCACGATCAATGAGTTTAACTGACAAACAAACAAATTCTTCCCTTATCACTCCTAAACACTTTTTGCACAATAATTTGGAACACAGTGTACATGTGCTTTTCCACAAAACACCAGTGGTTCACGTAGTGAATCTTACAGTTCTAACTTGCCAACCGTGGTCTGTATGGAGTTATTCAATAAAGGGCCCAAAATTAAGATAACATAGACGGGAGAGGTCTCTATGAATAGGAATTCCTAAGAATTTGATACCCTGTGAGAGCCAGGCAAAGGGAAAGTTGGACTGGATGGAATCCTGTATGGATTTGGGAAGGGAGACATCGAGGGCTTCAGACTTCGCTGTATTGATTTTAAAATTTGACCATGTAACAAAGTGATCTATTTCAGCCATAACAGCCTGCTGATGGATATATGTGATTGACATCATCAGCAAATGCAGAGCACTTGTACTCGGTGCCTCCCACCTCAATCCACCTAATATTGGGGTTATGGCGAATTGATGAGAGCAGGTGCTCCGTCACTAGGATGTATAAGAGAGGGGACAGAGGACATCCCTGCCTTGTCCCATTGGTGATTATGAAAGGTGATGAAAATGTTCTGACACGCCCCCTGGGCCTTGGGACATCAGGAGCCGGACCCTTTTTGGTGGATGCTGGTGGTTGTAGTCTCCGTGGCGGCGACCCGGTTCCATGGCTCAGGGTGGTCAATCCAGTGGCGGAACTATTTATGTGGTTTTGATGTTTAAATGTCCGACTACGCCACCCGTGGATTGCGGTCAGAGTGAATCGCCGCTGCAGGGCAGACCGCTGAGGCTGGTGTTGTGGGTGCAGCATAGCATAACTCCCCACAGGAGGAGTATAGCCTCAGGGCAGTGTATGCGGAGGATGGGGGTGATGGTGCAGGGCAGCAGCAGTAACGACACGGAGTCAGTGATGCAGTCCAGGGTCTTTACTCACAGTTCTTATTATCCAGACCACTTCTGCAGGCAATGGCTGCCCACTTGGTACTGTGCTCACCAGGTGAGGGGCTCAGACAACTCCCAGATAACTTTGGAGCACTTTACAGGACCCGCTTTGTGTGTCCTTTGTCTGGCCTTTCTTACCAACCCTTCTGTCCGGCTGCCTCGGGCCTCCTCTTGGTAAACTTGGCGCCAGTTTCCCTGACCCTATGTGCTGCCCTCCTAGCTGGTGTAGCGAGGGGCTGCGCCACATAAAATGTCTCAGCCTCCGGTTTCTAGCTGAGGGTCGTTTCCCGCCTCCACTAGTTTCGGGGACCGGTCTCCCCCTTTGGCCTGACCCCTCCACGCAGGTGGATTCGGGCGTGCGGTGGCGACTCGCCCGTCCACACCCCTGGGATCCCTTCGTTCCTCGTTCCTGGAGCCTTCTCCGCTCCTCTTCCTTCCTTCTCCCACTTCCAGGCCTGGGCCTCTGTTACTAGGCCCGCCTCTGGAGCAGAGCTCATGCAGAGCCCCTGCTCCCTGTCACTTCTGCTCAGACTTCTCTGCACTGAACTAAGATGGTGCCCACCTTTTATACTCCCTTCTCAATGCACCCAGGAACTGCTTCCTCCCTGCTCCTGCACTACAGGGTTCCCCTTCCTCAGTGTTCCCTCCCCCCACTCCAGCCAGGGACAGGGACTGTCGTGCCCATCTCAGGGGCATATTGTCGCCCTGCCCCACGGCAATGTGGTGTAATGCATGCAGGTGTCGGGGTCCTGATCCACACTCCATCCTTACCTGAGAGTGAGATATCACACCTCTGGGTGAGGTGCAATACCTCTGCAGCAACCGAGCCCTCAGGGTGCTACAGTTCCATTTATCTTCAGCCTAGGTGACGCATTGCGATACAGGGCCGTGATTTTGGCTATAAAAGGGTGCCCTAAACCCCTACCCCAAGCTTTTTAAGAGAATAATATATGGCGTGCCAGGAGACTCTATGGAATGCTTTCTCAACATCCAACGAGAGTATCTAATTACAAATTTTTAACTGCATCTAGTCCAGGAAATACTTTGTGCCTAGTAGCAGTGTCTGCTAGTCAGCGGATTATCCCGGCTGTTAAGAAAGCTACACCACCTGTAGTTTGGACACTTAATTTTTTCAAAGGAAATGCTTCGGGACCACAGGATACTCAGTGAAGAGCATCAGGAGGCACCCCAAGGCATAGGGGCTGGGACTGGCGGTAGGACGCCTTGCTGTGGACAGCCGAGCTCGATCCTTATAAAAGCTTTTTAACTGCAGCAGCTTTAGTGGACGCTACTGGAGCTGGAATTACGCAGCTGCTGGCATGAGACTTACCCTTCAATATATCCTTGTAAAAGGATTTAAAGTGTATTCATTCAAATTAGAGAGACAATTTAAATTAAAATGCTTAGAGCTGCCTCCACCACAGGGGGGCTCGCTCGACCCACCAGCGGACAGGCACCAGTATTGGGAGAGGGGGGCTGGCCGTCAGTGTCCACCGCAGCTCTGGCACAAACGGAGGTGGAACGGGCAGGAACGGACTGGCCATGTCGGCTTCTCACTTTTTGGATTTTATAAGGGCATGACATGCCTATATCTGTGTCTCCCCCTCCTTTGACAAGTACATATAGTCATGCGAAAAGAAAAGAGGTGGAGGAGTAACTTTTCCATGTGTTAGTTATGTCTTCTGAGCAGTTTGTCAGCTTTTGGACACCTTTGAATGTGTTATCTATGTGTTTCTATGTGTTTTTGTTTGCCTGCCATTGGTTTTAATGGTGTTCGAAGGTGTTCGACGAACAGTTCGAAGAACAGTTCGGCGAACACAAGGGTGTTCGACGAACCGAACCGAACTCGAACACTACGGGGGTGGCTCAACACTATATAGGATCCCTGAAGGGGTAAAGATGAACTCCATAATGTATGTGGAGTTTCTCAAACAGCACTTCCTGCCATGGTTCAAGAAGAAGAACCGTGTATTCCACAGCAAGATCATTTTCATGCATGATAATGCACCGTCTCATGCTGCACATAACACATCTGCATCTCTGGCTGATATGGGCATAAAAGGGGACAAACTTATGGTGTGACCCCCATGCTCCCCTGACCTCAACCCCATTCAGAACCTCTGGAGCATCATCAAAAGGAGTGTCTATGATGGCGGGAGGCAGTTCACATCTAAGCAACAGTTCTGGGAGGGTATTCTGTCCACATGTAAAACAATTGAAGCAGAAACCATCCAAAACCTAACAAATTCAATGGACGAGAGAGTTCAGAAGCTCCTTTCGAACAAGGGGACCTATGTGCAAATGTAACATCACCTAGAATAAAGTTTTGAGTTGAAAACTGTTTGATTTCAGTTTCTAATAACCTGCTAATGCTTATAATTTCAAAAATGACCATTTTATTGTTCTTTATTAAAATGAAAAGGTTGATCGAAGAATGTGGGGGATCTAAGAGTGTGGCAACCCAGTGGTCAGGATTATTTCGAATTCTGACAATCTGAGGGTCATGTTGCAGGAAGTGCAGCAAGAAGGCACTCATGTGTCTTGCGCATCTAGGAGCCCCAAAATTATTTTCCGGGCTAGATGCAGCTAAAAATTATTATTAATTTGAAAGCTGGTGGAGCTTAGTATAGATGGCCTAATAGAATCAGTACTGCAAACTGCTACAAGGCCCAAATTATTTTCCAGCCAAGATACAGATAAACATGATCAGCAATTTTAAATCTGGTGGAGTTTAGTATAGATGGCCTAATAGAATCAGTACTGCACACTGCTACAAGGCCCAAATTATTTTCCAGCCAAGATACAGATAAACATGATTAGTAATTTGAAAGCTTAAAACGGTTGGTGAGGTGATTTTAACAAATCATCAAGCTTTTACTCTCCCCAGGATGACACAGGGGTAGAAAAGTAGTTTCGGATCCATGATTTGTTCATCTTTATGAATGTGAGTCTGTCTACATTATCAGTGGAGAGCCGCGTGCGCTTATCTGTCAGCACACCACCAGCAGCGCTGAACACACGTTCAGACAGAACGCTGGCTGCGGGGCATGACAAGATCTCCAAGGCGTAAGTGGCGAGCTCCGGCCATTTATCCAGAATCTAAGCCCAAAAAGAGCAAGGGTCCAGTGACACAGTCATGGCTTCAATGTTTACTTGGAGATATTCCTGTACCATCGTCTGCAGGTAGGCGTTGACTATGTGTCAGACTTCTTGTCTCCTGTGGCCTTGCAAAGGATGGGCTAAAAAAGTGGTGAAATTATTCCGCAAAATTGATGTTACCAGCAGATACTGTGTTTCGGTTATGTTTTGAGTGCTGAACGCTCGACGGTCCCACGGTTGGCAAGTTGGAACTGTGAGATTCACTACGTGCACCACTAGTGTTTTGGGGAAAAGCACATGTAAGATTCTGCAACAGTCTCTGCTGATACTCCTGCATGCGTGCACCTCTTTTTATGGCAGGAATAATTTCTGCCAATTTACTTTTGTGCTGCAAGAAGGCACTCATGTGTCTTGCGCATCCAGGAGCACCAAGTCCCTGTTGTGTTGGTGGCGAGGTAATAATCATGCTTCCTTCCTCTGCCCTTTCCCCCCAACCTCGAACAACAGAAATGTGGTCAAGGTCTCCCTCATCTGATGAGTCTTCCATCTGTTCGTCCTCCACTTCTACATGGGCTCCTGCACCTTCCTCACTAGTTTGGCTGCTACCATGCTCCCTGGTAAAACCATCTCCCCCACCCTCACATGCCTGCCGCCATGGTGCTGCCGACCGTGTGGACATTGCAGATGTTAGCCCTTCCGCATACAACTCCTCCTCCTCTACTTCCTCCACCTCCTCTTGTGCCACCACCTGACTCCGAATCCTGTTTAACATGTGCTCCAGCATGTAAATCACCGGAATAGTCATGCTGATAATGGCATCGTCAGCACTAAACATCTTCGTTGCCATTTCAAAACTGTGCAGAAGGGTGCATAAGTCCCTGATCTGAGACCACTCCTCCAGCGTGATTTGCCCCACCTCTGGATCTCGTTGGCCCAGGCTATACGTCAGAACGTATTGCACCAAGGCTTGTCGGTGCTGCCACAGTCGCTGCAACATGTGCAGAGTTGAATCCCACCGCAGGCCCAACGACTTCTGTAGAGATGTAAGTCGCTGAGCTGTGGGATGCGAACGGCGGAAGTGAGCACACAGCGACCGTGCCCTCTGCAGAAGGCCAACTAGACCGGGATAGTGGGCTAAAAATTGCTGGATAACCAGGTTCAACACGTGAGCCATACAAGGCACGTGTATGACATTGTCCCGGCGAAGGGCCGCACCCAGGTTTGCAGCATTGTCGCACACGGCCTTCCCTGGTTTCAGGTCCAGTGGAGACAACCATTCATGAAACTGGTTCTCCAGAGCTGACCACAACTCCTCAGCTGTGTGACTCACATTTCCCAGACATTTCAAAGTAAAAACCGCCTGATGACATTGAGCCCTGCTGCCAGCATAGTAAGGAGGTGTGCAGGATCCCTTCTGCGCAGTTAGAAAGCTTGTGGCATGACCAGACAGGCTTTGGTGCAGGTGGAGGACCGAGAGGAGGTTGAGGAGGCAGAAGCAGTGAAGGAACTTCGAGATAAAGAGGATTGACGCACAACTCGTGAGGACGGCAAGACTTGGACAGCAGCCCCTTGTCCTGTTGTCACCATAGTTACCCAGTGCCCAGTCAGAGACATGTAACGCCCCTGTCCATGCCTACTCGTCCAAGTGTCTGTGGTGAAATGCACCCTGTCACACACAGAGTTTCTCAAAGAAGTGGTGATGTTGTGTGCGACATGCTGGTGGAGCGCAGGCACACCTTTCTTTGAGAAGTAGTGCCGACTGGGCATCTGGTACTGGGGCACTGCGACGGACATAAGGTCTCGAAAATCCTCTGTGTCCACCAGGTGGAAAGGAAGCATTTCTGTAGCCAAGACCTGGCAGATGGTGAAATTCAACCTCTTAGCTTTCTCATGGCTAGGAGGAAATGGTCTTTTACTTGTCCACATCTGAGGGACCGAGGGCTGGCTGTTGTGCTTAGACGGGGTTGAGAAGGGTGTCCCCGGCAAACTGCCGGTCTGTGAGGAAGATGCAGGCGGACATGTTAGGTTGCCTTGATCCAAAGGTGGCGCTATCGATGTCGGACAGCGCTGAACACCAGCTGGTGTTTCCACCTCCAAAGAAAATGATGACCTGCCAATCGCGCTGGCTGTTGCGGGTAAAGAGGTGGCAGGTCTGCATACCAAAACAGGTATGACTGCTGCCCCCCAGTCACAGAGGATGAGGAGGCCGCGGTTGCACAAGATATGGCAGACGGTGGTTGGCCCGGCCGGCTTGGCCGCATTGTAGCTCAGTGAGCTTCCCAATGCAACTTATGCTTCATATCCATGTGACGGTTCATGCATGAAGTACTCAAACTATGGATTTTTTGGCCTCTACTTAGCTTTTGCTGACAAATGTTACAGATAACACGAGTTGGGTCATCTTTATCGATCTGACAAAATGGCCAGGCTATGCAAGGCTTAGCACCCATGCGACCTGAAGAGCCACCACGACTTGTGGTCAGAGGCAGAGTTGTGTTTGAGGATGCAGTTGTTGACATGCTTCCAGTACTACGTCTCTGTCAAGGAAGGCACAACCTGACCTCGTCGTCACTAGCATCCTCCTCCACCTCCTCTGCTGACCTCATCGACTGGCTGACTGGGGTTGACAGTAAGGCTGTGTGCACACGATGCGTTTTTAATGCGTTTACTTTTTAATGCGTTTACGCAGCGTTTTTGCAGCTGCAGAAACGCATTAAAAAATCATTAAAAACACATGGTAGAAGGGCAGAAATGTTCCCCAATGATAATCAGCATTTGCTGTGCACATGCTGCGGAAATTTCCGCTGCGGATTATCATTGCGGAAAAAAACGCAGCACTACCAATTATTTTGCGGAAGTGCTGCGTCTTCGCCACCATTGACTTGCATTAGACCGCATTAATTATGCATCACTGTATATGTAGATGCGTAATCCAAGCGTTCTAATGTGCGGATGGTACCCGGGTGTAGATGAGAGGAGACTCTCCTCCACACCCAGGTACCATTAAAAAATCTGTAAAAAAAGAATAAAATAAAAAATAAATGTATACTTACCTTCTGTCGGCCCACGCAGCGCTCCTGCTTGGTTCCCGGCACTTTGCAGTGAGTTGAAGGACCTGCGCTGACGTCAGACTCATGTGACGGGTCACGTGACGCTGAGGTCGGCAGGTCTTTCAATTCACTGTTGCCGGCAAGGGAGAACGGAGTGAGCGGGACACTGGGGGCCATCGGAGGGTAAGTATACATTTATTTTTTTATTTTTACCACTCTCTCGGGTCACACTATATAAATCCATGCTGTTTGCATGGATTTATATCGTGTGACCTAGTTGTCACAAGCACTTTCCAAGTGATGCTAATCGCTTGGAAGCGCTTGTCAATCCACATGCGGAAATGTCAGTGGGTAACCTCTCCATTTCCGCATGTCCCTGGCAGGAAAACGCATGTACAATCCGCATGCATTTTTTTCTGCCAGGGAGATGCAGAAACGCTCAAAAAAAATCCTGAGCATTTCTGCATCGTGGGCACATAGCCTAAGTGGGATCTCCAACATCGTCATCATCACCCTGTGTGTTATCACACCCGTCGTCCTCAGAGCCAACCTCTTCCTGCCCTGACAAAAAACTAAAGTTGTTGCTCCAGTCAGGTATTTGAGTCTCATCATCGTCTTCCTCATTGTCTCCACCAACAGGAGTTACAGTTTGGGAACGAGGGTCTACATTATGGTCAGAACCATCTGCGTCTGGTCCTGGATCCGACTCAAAGATTCTGGGCATCAGTGCAGATAATTTCCTCGTCTGGATTCATAGAAGATCTGGAGCTGACCTCTGATTCCCTGGCTATAGTATGAGTAAACAGCTCTGCAGACTCAACCATCTGTTCTACCCCATACTCAGACAGGCAGCTGGAGACTTGGGAGCTGTGAGGAAGCAAGTGTGATTGGGGTGACACCTCTGAGGACTGGAGTATTTGTGATGTTGAAGTTGAGGTGAAGGAGAGCTCACTTAAAGGAGCACTTGATATCCGTTGAAGCACCTGCTGTTTTTGTGCCTCATCAGGAATTTGTAGCGATTGGCGTGGCCGTAAGAAAGGGATCTTATCACATTGTCCGCTAAAAGAAGTGGACATCTTAGTTTGGCTGGAAGATGGTCTTTCTTCTGCAGATGTTACTGTAGCTTTAACATCTACCCCACGGACACAACCTTTTTTTCCCTTCCCAACACGCCTATTCCCCTTTCCACCAGCAGCAGGCCTTTTTCCACTCATTTTGGTGGTTAACTAATTGACAACTCTGGAGTTGTTTGCACAAAAGACAATGGATGGGAACCGAGCAGAGCTGAGTGGCCAAACTGTGGTATTAGGCCAAAACTATTGGCTGGGTTAGATGCAGAAAAAAATTATATTCAATTTGCAACCTGATGGAGGTCAGTATAGATGAACTAATAGACCAAGTCCCACACACTGCTACAAGCCGAAATATTTTTTCAGAGCTAGATGCAGATAAAAATTCTTTTGAATTTGCAACCTGGTGGAGGTTAGTATAGATGGACTAATAGAACAGGTCCCACACACTGATACAAGCCAAAATATTTTTACAGAGCTAGATGCAGAAAAAAATTATATTGAATTTGCAACCTGGTGGAGGTTAGTATAGATGGACTAATAGAACAAGTCCCACACACTGCTACAAGCCAAAATATTTTTTCAGAGCTAGATGCAGAAAAAAATTATATTGAATTTGCAACCTGGTGGAGGTTAGTATAGATGGACTAATAGAACAAGTCCCACACACTGCTAGAAGCCAAAATATTTTTTCAGAGCTAGATGCAGATAAAAATTATTTTGAATTTGCAACCTGGTGGAGGTTTGTATAGATGGACTAATAGAACAAGTCCCACACACTGCTACAAGCCAAAATATTTTTTCAGAGCTACATGCAGAAAAAATTATATTGAATTTGCAACCTGGTAGAGGTTAGTATAGATGGACTTATAGAACGAGTTCCACACACTGCTACAAGCCGAAATATTTTTTCAGAGCTAGATGCAGAAAAAAATTATATTGAATTTGCAACCTGGTGGAGGTTAGTATAGATGAACTAATAAAACAAGTTCCACACACTGCTACAAGCCGAAATATTTTTTCAGAGCTAGATGCAGAAAAAAATTATATTGAATTTGCAACCTGGTGGAGGATAGTATAGATGGACTAATAGAAAAAGTCCCACACACTGCTACAATCAAAAATATTTTTTCAGACCTAGATGCAGATAAAAATTATATTTAATTTGCAACCTGGTGGAGGTTAGTATAGATGGACTAATAGAACAAGTCCCACACACTGCTACAAGCCGATATATTTTTTCAGAGCTAGATGCAGATAAAAATTATTTTGAATTTGCAACCTGGTGGAGGTTAGTATAGATGGACTAATAGAACAAGTCCCACACACTGCTACAAGCCAAAATATTTTTTCAGAGTTATATGAAGAAATTTTTTTTATTGAATTTGCAACCTGGTGGAGGTTAGCATAGATGGACTAATAGAACAAGTCCCACACACTGCTACAAGCTGAAATATTTTTTCAGAGCTAGATGCAGAAAAAAATTATATTGAATTTGCAACCTGGTGGAGGTTAGTATAGATGGACTAATAGAACAAGTCCCACACACTGCTACAAGCCGAAATATTTTTTCAGAGCTAGATGCAGAAAAAAATTATATTGAATTTGCAACCTGGTGCAGGTTAGTATAGATGGACTAATAGAATGATGCTATGCCCAAAAGGTTTTACTTCACTAGGTGCAGTAAAAAAATTGGTATTCTATACACAGGTGGCGTAGCTTGCAACACAGATAGTCTACTCCTCTGACTATCACACACTGCAATAGGCCAAAAAGGATTAGCTTTGCTAGATTCAGCCAAATGCTGTGAAAAAAACTTGCACAGCACTAAAACAGACCTGCCTGGCAAAAAGTGATAGGAACTGATGTAACCTAGCCCTCAAAAGGACTGCAATTACAATTAGTCTTTACTCCCAATCTATCTATTTAAGAGCATAGACCTGCCTGATAAAAGTGATAGACCGTGATTCCAGTGATGAGTCATAGATTTCTCTCCTGCAGATCTAGCAGAGCTTGGAATACTGAGCTCTGAATAATCCTGCCCTCACCACTGATTTGCAGCTTTCTAATTATATTCTACATTGGCAGTGGTGGAGGCGGGGTTACAGGGAACAGTTGACTAGGTTGCACGTGACATCTTGTCCTATAGTGATAATCTCTTGCTGATGAAACACTAATTTATTGATATAGCAACACACAGCCTAGTAAATGACACATTGCTGGAATCACGGTCTCTGCCCCTACATCATTTTACATTATATAGTAAGAACCCGCTGACAGATTTGCTTTAAGGAGTAACTAAACTTTCATACAAAATTAAACAATTTTGGCCAGCATTGAAATTTATGAATCATTGCAAATCATTTCACTAAGGGATCTGTCTTTATTGCTGTAAAAAAATGTTTTAATACATTTATGCAAGTGACTTCCAAAATTCTGCTTTCCCACAAACTATTTGCCTACCTTCAGCTACATTGATATAAAACAATACTCAATTGGAGTACAGATGCTGGCAGTGAGAGGGTCAGAAATGTTTGTCCTCCTCTGAGTGTTGTGCTTATAAGAACAACATTCAGAAAATTGGTGCTGACTAGTGTTGAGCGAACATGCTCGACACTGCTCGGTGCTCGCCCGAGCATCACGCTACTCGTGATGTTCGGCGAGCACCGATCATTTCCGGGTTACTCGGGCGGGAGCTCGGGTCTCCACCCTGCATGTTTGGCGCTCTTTACAGAGCCAATGAACATGCAGGGATTGCCAGACAGTCACTGTAATGCTGCAGCCATGTTGGTTGTGGGCATTACAGTGATTGGCTGGCCGCACAGCGTCGCCTCGAGTATTTAAAACCGGGCGCCGCCATCTTGGACACAGTCGCTCCGGATCAGACAGTGTAGGGACAGCGCTGCTGATTTAGGGAGAGATATAAACTGCGAAATAGTTAGTGTAGGGTCTGTAAAGGCTGCCAGATCAAACAAACAGTCCTTCTCAGGACTAATATCCATCCCAAATATCAGGCAGGCAGGCAGTATAGGAGACGCAGTGGTTATACCAGCAAATGCTGCATTACAGTCCTGTGTGCTGCTCCTGTTGCTGAAATTGCTGGACTTAGCTCCAGGTTTCAGGGGACAGGAAAAATCCTTTTTTTCATCTAAATCCTCTTTTTTTTTCCTCCTTCATACTGTACAAATACCCGTCTTATTAACCTTTTGGTGTCCCCCCCCCTCCCCCAAAAAAAAGCGTGTCTCTGATTTTTCAGACACAAATATATCTGTTGAAAATAGTCAGGTGTAGGCTAGAGAAACAGTAGTGTTGTTTTGCACTTCCATGGTTCAAACCTCTGTATTATCCACTTTTGGGCCATTTGGTATATAAAGAAACACAGTTTAAGTGTGTCGCTCACTGTTCAGCCGCAATTCTGGTATACCCAGTAAACAATAACTGTGGTTTTGCCATCCCACGGTAAAAAATCTCTATTATTCAGGTTTTGGTATATTTTCCGCAAAGAAAAAAGTAGTGTCTCCTGACTGTTGTGACACAAAAATATATCTGTTGAAAATAGTCTGGTATAGGCCCGACAAATCCCAGTGTGGTTTTGCAGTTCAACGGGTCAAATCTCTGTACTATCCAGTTTTGGGCCTTTGGTATCTAAAAAAAACCACAGTTTGAGTGTATCACTCACTGTTCAGCCGCAATTATATCTATTTAAAAAAGTCTGGTATACCCCAGTAACCAATAACTGTGGTTTTGCCATCCCACGGTAAAAAATCTCTATTATTCAGGTTTTGGTATATTTTCCGTAAAGAAAAAAAGTAGTGTCTCCTGACTGTTGTGACACAAAAATATATCTGTTGAAAATAGTCTGGTGTAGGCCCGACAAATCCCAGTGTGGTTTTGCAGTTCAATGGGTCAAATCTCTGTACTATCCAGTTTTGGGCCTTTGGTTTCTAAAAAAACACAGTTTGAGTGTGTCGCTCACTGTTCAGCCGCAATTATATCTATTTAAAAAAGTCTGGTATACCCCAGTAAACAATAACTGTGGTTTTGCCATCCCACGGTAAAAAATCTCTATTATACAGGTTTTGGTATATTTTCCGTAAAGAAAAACAGTAGTGTCTCCTGACTGTTGTGACACAAAAATATATCTGTTGAAAATAGTCTGGTATAGGCCCGACAAATCCCAGTGTGGTTTTGCAGTTCAACGGGTCAAATCTCTGTACTATCCAGTTTTGGGCCTTTGGTATCTAAAAAAACACAGTTTGAGTGTGTCGCTCACTGTTCAGCCGCAATTATATCTATTTAAAAAAGTCTGGTATACCCCAGTAAACAATAACTGTGGTTTTGCCATCCCACTGTAAAAAATCTCTATTATTCAGGTTTTGGTATATTTTCCGTCAAGAAAAACAGTAGTGTCTCCTGACTGTTGTGACACAAAAATATATCTGTTGAAAATAGTCTGGTGTAGGCCCGACAAATCCCAGTGTGGTTTTGCAGTTCAATGGGTCAAATCTCTGTACTATCCAGTTTTGGGCCTTTGGTTTCTAAAAAAACACAGTTTGAGTGTGTCGCTCACTGTTCAGCCGCAATTATATCTATTTAAAAAAGTCTGGTATACCCCAGTAAACAATAACTGTGGTTTTGCCATCCCACGGTAAAAAATCTCTATTATACAGGTTTTGGTATATTTTCCGTAAAGAAAAACAGTAGTGTCTCCTGACTGTTGTGACACAAAAATATATCTGTTGAAAATAGTCTGGTATAGGCCCGACAAATCCCAGTGTGGTTTTGCAGTTCAACGGGTCAAATCTCTGTACTATCCAGTTTTGGGCCTTTGGTATCTAAAAAAACACAGTTTGAGTGTGTCGCTCACTGTTCAGCCGCAATTATATCTATTTAAAAAAGTCTGGTATACCCCAGTAAACAATAACTGTGGTTTTGCCATCCCACTGTAAAAAATCTCTATTATTCAGGTTTTGGTATATTTTCCGTCAAGAAAAACAGTAGTGTCTCCTGACTGTTGTGACACAAAAATATATCTGTTGAAAATAGTCTGGTGTAGGCCCGACAAATCCCAGTGTGGTTTTTCAATTCAATGGGTCAAATCTCTGTACTATCCAGTTTTGGGCCTTTGGTATCTAAAAAAAACACAGTTTGAGTGTGTTGCTCACTGTTCAGCCGCAATTATATCTATTTAAAAAAGTCTGGTATACCCCAGTAAACAATAACTGTGGTTTTGCCATCCCACGGTAAAAAATCTCTATTATTCAGGTTTTGGTATATTTTCCGTGAAGTAAAACAGTACTGTCTCCTGACTGTTGTGACACAAAAATATATCTGTTGAAAATAGTCTGGTGTAGGCCCGACAAATCCCAGTGTGGTTTTACAGTTCAACGGGTCAAATCTCTGTACTATCCAGTTTTGGGCCTTTGGCATCTAAAAAAACACAGTTTGAGTGTGTCGCTCACTGTTCAGCCGCAATTATATCTATTTAAAAAAGTCTGGTATACACCAGTAAACAATAACTGTGGTTTTGCCATCCCACGGTAAAAAATCTCTACTATTCAGGTTTTGGTAAATTTTCCGTAAAGAAAAACAGTAGTGTCTCCTGACTGTTGTGACGCAAAAATATATCTGTTGAAAATAGTCTGGTGTAGGCCCGACAAATCCCAGTGTGGTTTTGCAGTTCAACGGGTCAAATCTCTGTACTATCCAGTTTTGGGCCTTTGGTATCTAAAAAAACACAGTTTGAGTGTGTCGCTTACTGTTCAGCCGCAATTATATCTATTTAAAAAAGTCTGGTATACCCCAGTAAACAATAACTGTGGTTTTGCCATCCCAGGGTAAAAAATCTCTATTATTCAGGTTTTGGTATATTTTCCGTAAAGAAAAACAGTAGTGTCTCCTGACTGTTGTGACACAAAAATATATCTGTTGAAAATAGTCTGGTGTAGGCCCGACAAATCCCAGTGTGGTTTTGCAGTTCAACGGGTCAAATCTCTGTACTATCCAGTTTTGGGCCTTTGGTATCTAAAAAAACACAGTTTGAGTGTGTTGCTTAGTGTTCAGTCGCAATTATATCTACAGTTATATGAAAAAGTTTGGGCACCCCTATTAATCTTAAGCTTAATGTTTTCTTAAAATTGGTGTTTTTACAACAGCTATTTCAGTTTGATATATGTAATAACTGTTGGACACAGTAATGTTTCTGCCTTGAAATGAGGTTTATTGTACTAACAGAAAATGTGCAATCTGCATTCAAACAAAATTTGACAGGTGCATAAGTATGGGCACCCTTATCATTTTCTTGTTTTAAATACTCCTACCTACTTTATACTGACTTACTAAAGCACTTTTTTTTGGCTTTGTAACCTCATTGAGCTTTGAACTTCATAGCCAGGTGTATGCAATCATGAGAAAAGCTACTTAAAGTGGCCACTTGCAAGTTGTTCTTCTGTTTGAATCTCCTCTGAAGAGTGGCATCATGGGCTCCTCAAAACAACTGTCAAATGATCTGAAAACAAAGATTATTCAACATAGTTGTTCAGGGGAAGGATACAAAAAGCTGTCTCAGAGATTTAACCTGTCAGATTCCACTGTGAGGAACATAGTAAGGAAATGGAAGAACACAGGGACAGTTCTTGTTAAGGCCAGAAGTGGCAGGCCAAGAAAAACATCAGAAAGGCAGAGAAGAAGAATGGTGAGATCAGTCAAGGACAATCCTCAGACCAACTCCAGAGAGCTGCAGCATCAACTTGCTGCAGATGGTGTCACTGTGCATCGGTCAACTATACAACGCAGTTTGCACAAGGAGAAGCTGTATGGGAGAGTGATGCGAAAGAAGCCGTTTCTGCAAGCACGCCACAAACAGAGTCGCCTGAGGTATGCAAAAGCACATTTGGAGAAGCCAATTTCTTTTTGGAAGAAGGTCCTGTGGACTGATGAAACCAAGATTGAATTGTTTGGTCATACAAAAAGGCGTTATGCATGATGTCAAAAAAACACAGCATTCCAAGAAAAACACTTGCTACCCACAGTAAAATTTGGTGCAGGTTCCATCATGCTTTGGGGCTGTGTGGCCAATACCGGCACCGGGAATCTTGTTAAAGTTGAGGGACACATGGATTCCACTCAGTATCAGCAGATTCTTGACAATAATGTTCAAGAATCAGTGATAAAGTTGAAGTTACGCAGGGGATGAATCTTTCAGCAAAACAATGATCCAAAACACCGCTCCAAATCTACTCAGGCATTCATGCAGAGGAACAATTACAATATTCTGGAATGGCCATCCCAGTCCCCAGACCTGAATATCATTGAACATCTTTGGGATCATTTGAAGAGGGCTGTCCATGCTCGGTGACCATCAAACTTAACTGAACTGGAATTGTTTTGTAAAGAGGAATGTTCAAAAATACCTTCATCCAGGATCCAGGAACTCATTAAAAGCTACAGGAAGCGACTAGAGGCTGTTATTTTTGCAAAAGGAGGAATTACTAAATATTAATGTCACTTTTCTGGTGAGGTGCCCATACTTATGCACCTGTCAAATTTTGTTTGAATGCAGATTGCACATTTTCTGTTAGTACAATAAACCTCATTTCAAGGCAGAAACATTACTGTGTCCAACAGTTATTACATATATCAAACTGAAATAGCTGTTGCAAAAACACCAATTTTAAGAAAACATTAAGCTTAAGATTAATAGGGGTGCCCAAACTTTTTCATATAACTGTATTTAAAAATGTCTGGTATACCCCAGTAAACAATAACTGTGGTTTTGCCATCCCACGGTAAAAAATCTCTATTATTCAGGTTTTGGTATATTTTCCGTAAAGAAAAACAGTAGTGTCTCCTGACTGTCGTGACACAAAAATATATCTGTTGAAAATAGTCTGGTGTAGGCCCGACAAATCCCAGTGTGGTTTTGCAGTTCAACGGGTCAAATCTCTGTACTATCAAGTTTTGGGCCTTTGGTATCTAAAAAAACACAGTTTGAGTGTGTCGCTCACTGTTCAGCCGCAATTATATCTATTTAAAAAAGTGTGGTACACCCCAGTAAACAATAACTGTGGTTTTGCCATCCCATGGTAAAAAATCTCTATTATTCAGGCTTAGGTATATTTTCCGTAAAGAAAAACAGTAGTGTCTCCTGACTGTTGTGACACAAAAATATATCTGTTGAAAATAGTCTGGTGTAGGCCCGACAAACCCCAGTGTGGTTTTGCAGTTCAACGGGTCAAATCTCTGTACTATTGAGTTTTGGGCCTTTGGTATCTAAAAAAACACAGTTTGAGTATGTCGCTCACTGTTCATCCGCAACTATATCTACTTAAAATAGTCTGGTATACCCCAGTAAACAATAACTGTGGTTTTGCCATCCCACTGTAAAAAATCTCTATTATTCAGGTTTTGGTATATTTTCTGTAAAGAAAAACAGTAGTGTCTCCTGACTGTTGTGACACAAAAATATATCTGTTGAAAATAGTCTGGTGTAGGCCCGACAAATCCCAGTGTGGTTTTGCAGTTCAACGGGTCAAATCTCTGTACTCTCCAGTTTTGGGCCTTTGGTATCTAAAAAAACACAGTTTGAGTGTGTCGCTCACTTTTCAGCCGCAATTATATCTATTTAAAAAAGTCTGGTATACCCCAGTAAACAATAACTGTGGTTTTGCCATCCCACGGTAAAAAATCTCTATTATTCAGGTTTTGGTATATTTTCCATAAAGAAAAACAGTAGTGTCTCCTGACTGTTGTGACACAAAAATATATCTGTTGAAAATAGTTTGGTGTAGGCCCGACAAATCCCAGTGTGGTTTTGCAGTTCAACTGGTCAAATCTCTGTACTATCCAGTTTTGGGCCTTTGGTATCTAAAAAAACACAGTTTGAGTGTGTCGCTCACTGTTCAGCCGCAATTATATCTATTTAAAAAAGTCTGGTATACCCCAGTAAACAATAACTGTGGTTTTGCCATCCCACGGTAAAAAATCTCTATTATTCAGGTTTTGGTATATTTTCCATAAAGAAAAACAGTAGTGTCTCCTGACTGTTGTGACACAAAAATATATCAGTTGAAAATAGTCTGGTGTAGGCCCGACAAATCCCAGTGTGGTTTTGCAGTTCAATGGGTCAAATCTCTGTACTATCCAGTTTTAAGCCTTTGGTATCTAAAAAAAGCACAGTTTGAGTGTGTCGCTCACGGTTCAGCCGCAATTATATCTACTTAAAAAAGTCTGGTATACCCCAGTAAACAATAACTATGGTTTTGCCATCCCACGGTAAAAAATCTCTATTATTCAGGTTTTGGTATATTTTCCATAAAGAAAAACAGTAGTGTCTCCTGACTGTTGTGACACAAAAATATATCTGTTGAAAATAGTCTGGTGTAGGCCCAAAAAATCCCAGTGTGGTTTTGCAGTTCAACGGGTCAAGTCTCTGTACTATTGAGTTTTGAGCCTTTGGTATCTAAAAAAAACACAGTTTGAGTGGGTCGCTCACTGTTCATCCGCTACTTTATCTATTTAAAAAGTCTGGTATACCCCTGTAAACAATAACTGTGGTTTTGCCATCCCACGGTAAAAAATCTCTATTATTCAGGTTTTGGTATTTTTTATGTAAAGAAAAACAGTAATAGTTTCTCCCTGATTGCTCAGATTGTTTAAAAGAGTCGGGTGTAGGTCAGAGAAATAGAACTGTGTTTTTCCTCTTCCACGGTTCTAATCTACTCTCTATTGCCCTTTTTCCATTGATAGTGCAAGTGTAAGCTATTTTACATCCTTTACAATGGGCAAGGCGCGTGGCAAGGGACGTGGAAGTGGACGTTCTGGTGATTGTTCGTGCAGAGGACGGGGCCGTGGCCAAGGTGAAAATGTGCCACAACCAACAGCCACATCTTCTCGCTCCCACTTCTTGACCGAATTACTAGGGAAGCACAGAACAACACCAGTATTGAGAACTGATCAGTGTGAACAGGTTATTAATTGGATAGCAGACAATACTTCCAGTTTCCTGGGCACCACCACCTCCGGTCTGTCTTCCACACGGTCAACTCTTAGTAGCCATGAGTCTCGACCGCATACTCCTCCTCACCCTGATGCTCCTTCCTCCCACCATGCCGAGTGTCGTCAGACAGCAAGTGATCCCACACTTGGACACTCTGAAGAGCTGTTCACTGGTCCATTTCCATATTTGGGCCCCTCGCCTGATATGCTTGAAGTGGTGGAAGAGGAGATCCCATGTTGCGATGCCCAAATATTTGAACAGCCACGGCCACAGGAAGTCGACGTTGGCAATCTGTCACAAGAGGTGGACAATGACGAGACACAATTGCCAGGAAGTGAGGAGGAGGATCGTGGTGCTCAAGTGGAAGAGGAGGAGGTGGTGGATGATCTAGTAACTGACCCAACGTGGAAGGAGGACATGCAGAGTGAGGCCAGCAGCACACAGGGGGAGGGAGGCAGAGTACCCCAACAGGCAGGAAGAAGCAGTGTGGTGGCCGCAGACAGAAGACGGGCAACCGTTCCCCGTAACACCAACATGAGGGACATTGCCAGTACAAGCGGTAGGTCTTCCAGAGTCTGGAATTTTTTTAAAGACTCTGCTGATAACCCCAAAAAGGCCATTTGTACTACCTGCCAGGCCAGCAGCAGCAGAGATGACAAAACTACCAGCCTGACCACCACCAGCACGATCAGGCACATGTCAGCAAAGCACCCGACTTTGTGGTGCGAACCCCAGGGTCCACGACCAGTGTCAGTGGGTGTCACCACTGCTTCTTCCGCTGATGTGCGTGTAAGAGAACCCCCTGCTGTGCGTGCAAGGCAATCGCCTGTACATACTGCATTCAAAGATGCCCCCTCCTCTCAGTCTTCACTTGTTATGGCAGTTTCTCAAGAAACAGCATCAACGTCCACGTCCATGTCCCACCGCAGCGTTCAATTGTTCATATCCCAGACCTTTGAACAAAAGCGGAAATTCGCAGCTAACGCCCCACAGGCCACAGTCCTAAATTCGCACATTTCATGACTGCTTGCGTTGGAAATGCTGCCTTTTAGGCTGGTGGAGACGGAATCCTTCCGCAATCTTATGGCGGTGGCCGTCCCTCGGTACTCGGTCCCCAGCCGACACTATTTTGCCCTGTGTGCCATCCCCGCACTACACAAGCACATGTCCCAAAGCATCTGCCGTGCCCTCAACAACGCAGTTACTGGGAGAGTCCACCTGACAACGGACACGTGGACAAGTGCTTGTGGCCAGGGACGGTGCATCTCTCTGACGGCACACTGGGTAACCATAGTGGAAGCCGGGACCCAGTCGGACCTTGGGACGGAATACGTCCTCCCCACACCGAGGATTGCGTGCCCTATGTCAGTCATAGTTGCCCCACAGTGTATAGCTCCTGCGCATCATCCTCCTCCTCCTCATGTTCAGTAGTGTTGAGCCACCCCCGTAGTGTTCGAGTTCGGTTCGGTTCGTCGAACACCCGTGTGTTCGCCGAACTGTTCGTCGAACTGTTCGTCGAACTGTTCGTCGAACACCTTCGAACACCGTTAAAACCAATGGCAGGCAAACAAAAACATATAGAAAACACCTTCAAAGGTGTCCAAAAGCTGACAAACTGCTCAGAAGACATAACTAACACATGGAAAAGTGACAAGTACATATAGTCATGCGAAAAGAAAAGAGGCGGAGTAGTAAAAGGAGTGGGAGACACAGATATAGGCATGTCATGCCCTTCTAAAATCCAAAAAGTGAGAAGCAGACACGTTCAGTCCGCTCCTGCCCGTGCCACCTCCGTGTCGCCGGGTTTGTGCCAGAGCCGCGGTGAACCCTGACGGCCAGCCCCCCTCTCCCAATACTGGTGCCTGTCCGCTGGTGGGTCGAGCAAGCCCCCCTGTGGTGGAGGCAGCTCTAAGCTTTTTAATTTAAATTGTCTCTCTAATTTGAATAAATACACTTTAAATCCATTTACAAGGATCTATTGGAGGGCAAGTCTCATGCCAGCAGCCGCGTAATTCCAGCTCCAGTAGCGTACACTAAAGCTGCTGCAGTTAAAAAGCTTTTATAAGGATCGAGCTCGGCTGTCCACCGCAAGGCATCCTACTGCCAGTCCGAGCCCCTATTCCTTGGGGTGCCTCCTGATGCTCTTCACTGAGTATCCCGTGGTCCCGAAGCATTTCCTTTGAAAAAATAAAGTGTCCAAACTACAGGTGGTGTAGCTTGCTTAACAGCCGGGATAATCCGCTGACTAGCAGACCCTGCTGCTAGGCACAAAGTATTTCCTGGGCTAGATGCAGTTAAAAATTTGTAATTAGATACTCTCGTTGGATGCTGAGAAAGCATTCCATAGAGTCTCCTGGCACGCCATATATGATTCTCTTAAAAAGCTTGGGGTAGGGGTCTAGGGGACCCTTTTATAGCCAAAATCACGGCCCTGTATCGCAATACGTCACCTAGGCTGAAGATAAATGGAACTGTAGCACCCTGAGGGCTCGGTTGCTACAGAGGTATTGCACCTCACCCAGAGGTGTGATATCTCACTCTCAGGTAAGGATGTAGTGTGGATCAGGACCCGACACCTGCATGCATTACACCACATTGCCGTGGGGCAGGGCGACCAATATGCCCCTGAGATGGGCACGACAGTCCCTGTCCCTGGCTGGAGTGGGGGGAGGGAACACTGAGGAAGGGGAACCCTGTAGTGCAGGAGCAGGGAGGAAGCAGTTCCTGGGTGCATTGAGAAGGGAGTTTAAAAGGTGGGCACCATCTTAGTTCAGTGCAGAGAAGTCTGAGCATTAGTGGCAGGGAGCAGGGGCTCTGCATGAGCTCTGCTGCGGAGGCGGGCCTAGTAACAGAGGCCCAGGCCTGGAAGAGGGAGAAGGAAGGAAGAGGAGCGGAGAAGGCTCCAGGAACGAGGAACGAAGGGATCTCAGGGGTGCGGACGGGCGAGTCGCCACCGCACGCCCGAATCCACCTGCGTGGAGGGGTCAGGCCAAAGGGGGAGACCGGTCCCCGAAACTAGTGGAGGCAGGAAACGACCCTCAGCTAGAAACAGGAGGCTGTGACATTTTATGTGGCGCAGCCCCTCGCTACACCCGCTAGGAAGGCACCACATAGGGTCAGGGAAACTGGCGCCAAGTTTACCAAGAGGAGGCCCGAGCAGCCGGACAGAAGGGTTGGTAAGAAAGGCCAGACAAAGGACACACAAAGGGGGTCCTGTGAAGTGCTCCAAAGTTATCTGGGAGTTGTCTGAGCCCCTCACCTGGTGAGCACAGTACGACGTGGGCAGCCGTTACCTGCAGACGTGGTCTGGATAATAAGAACTGTGAGTAAAGGCCCTGGACTGCATCACTGACTCTGTGTCATTACTGCTGCTGCCCTGCACCATCACCCCCATCCTCCGCATACACTGCCCTGAGGCTATACTCCTCCCGTGGGGAGTTATGCTACGCTCTGCTGCACCCACAACACCAGCCTCAGCGGTCTGCCCTGGAGCGGCGGTTCACTCTGACCGCAATCCACGGGTGGTTTGACCGCCCTGAGCCACGGAACCGGGTTGCCGCCACGGAGATTACAACCACCAGCATCCACCAAAAAGGGTCCGGCTCCGGGTGTCCCAAGGCCCAGGGAGCGCGTCAGAACATTTTCATCACCTTTCACAATCACCAATGGGACAAGGCAGGGATGTTCTCTGTCCCCTCTCTTATACATCCTAGTGACGGAGCACCTGCTCTCATCAATTCGCCATAACCCCAATATTAGGTGGATTGAGGTGGGAGGCACCGAGTACAAGTGCTCTCTATTTGCTGATGATGTCCTAGTATATATCACTCAATCACATATATCCATCCATGCTGTTATGGCTGAAATAGATCACTTTGTTACATGGTCAAATTTTAAAATCAATGCAGCGAAGTCTGAGGGACTCGATGTCTCCCTCCCCAAATCCATATAGGATTCCATCCAGTCCAACTTTCCCTTTGCCTGGCCCTCACAGGGTATCAAATACTTAGGAATTCCTATTCATAGAGACCTCTCCCATCTATGTTATCTTAATTTTGGGCCCTTTATTGAACAACTCCATACAGACCACGGTTGGCAAGTTAGAACTGTAAGATTCACTACGTGAACCACTGGTGTTTTGTGGAAAAGCACATGTACACGGTGTTCCAAATTATTATGCAAAAAGTGTTTAGGAGTGATAAGGGAAGAATTTGTTTGTTTTTCAGTTAAACTCATTGATGGTGATGTGTGTCAGGGCTCTTTATATCACTGTAAGCAATTGCAGACACCTGTGCTAATTAGTTTGGCAGGTGTGTCCAATGAAAGGCAAGACTACTTAAGAAGGCTGTCTCACATTATTAAGCAGCCTACATTTTCTGCCAAAATGGGAAAGAAAAAGGATGTGTCGGCTGCTGAGAAGCAACAAATTGTGGAGTGTTTAGGTCAAGGCATGACTACAATCAACATTGTGCGATGATCAGGATGAAGTGTCTTGGCAATCAAGAAGTATGTAGCTGATTCACAGTACACACGTGTGCGTGCTGATAAGGGCAAATTGAGGACTCTTTCCTACAGGCAATTACGTCAGGTTGAAAGAGCAGCGGCAAAAAAGCCTTGTCATAGCAGCAGACAAGTTTTTGAAGCTGCTGGTGCCTCCAACGTCCCCGGAAAAACAACAAGATGCAGGGTCCTTCAGAGGTTTGCAGCTGTGCATACGCCATCCTGTCGACCTCCTCTATCCACTTCACACAAGCAGAAACGGCTCCAGTGGGCCAAACATTACATGAAGACTGATTTCAAAACGGTTTTGTTCACGGATGAGTGCCGTGCAGCGCTCGATGGTCCAGATGGATGGAGTGGAGGATGGCTGGTTGATGGACACCCCACGCAAACACGGCTACAGCGCCAACAAGGAGGAGGTGGAGTAATGTTTTGGGCTGGAATCATGGGGAGAGAGATTGTCGGCCCCTTTAGGATCCCTGAAGGCGCTAAAGATGAACTCCATAATGTATGTGGATTTTCTCAAACAGCACTTCCTGCCATGGTTCAAGAAGAAGAACCGTGTATTTCACAGCAAGATCATTTTTCTGCATGATAATGCACCATCTCATGCTGCACATAAAACATCTGCATCTCTGGCTGATATGGGCATAAAAGGGGACAAACTTATGGTGTGACCCCCATGCTCCCCTGACCTCTACCCCATTCAGAACCTTTGGAGCATCATTAAAAGGAGTGTCTATGATGGCGGGAGGCAGTTCACATCTAAGCAACAGCTCTGGGAGGGTATTCTGTCCTCATGCAAAACAATTGAAGCAGAAACCATCCAAAACCTGACAAATTCAATGGACGAGAGAGTTCAGATGCTCCTTTCGAACAAGGGGTCCTATGTGAAAATGTAACATCACCTAGAATAAGGTTTTGAGTTGAAAACTGTTTGATTTCAGTTTCTAACAACCTGCTAATGCTTATAATTTCAAAAATGACCATTTTTTTGGTCTTTATTAAAATGAAAAGGTTGATCGAAAAGTTTGGGGGATCTAAGAGTGTGGCAACCCAGTAGTCATGATTACTTCGAATTCTGACAATATGAGGGTCATGTTGCAGGTAGTGCAGCAAGAAGGCACTTATGTGTCTTGCGCATCTCGGAGCCCCAAAATTATTTTCCGGGCTAGATGCAGCTAAAAATTATTATTAATTTTAAATCTGGTGAAGCTTTAGTATAGATGGCCTAATAGGATCAGTGCTGCACACTGCTACAAAGCCCAAATTATTTTCCAGTCAACATACAGATAAACATGATTAGTAATTTTAAATCTGGTGGAGCTTATTATAGATGGCCTAATAGAATCAGTGCTGCACACTGCTACAAAGCCCAAATTATTTTCCAGCCAAGATACAGATAAACATGATTAGTAATTTGAAAGCTTAAAACGGTTGGTAGGGTGATTTTAACCAATCATCAAGCTTTTACTCTCCCCAGGATGACACAGGGGTAGAAAAGTCATTTCGGATCCATGATTTGTTCATCTTTATGAACGTGAGTCTGTCTACATTATCAGTGGAGAGCCGCGTGCGCTTATCTGTCAGCACACCACCAGCAGCGCTGAACACATGTTCAGACAGAACGCTGGCTGCGGGGCATGACAAGATCTCCAAGGCGTAAGTGGCTAGCTCCGGCCATTTATCCAGATTGGAAGCCCAAAAAGAGCAAGGGTCCAGTGACACAGTCGTGGCTTCAATGTTTACTTGGAGATACTCCTGTACCATCGTCTCTAGGCGTTGACTATGTGTCAGACTTCTTGTCTCCTGTGGCCTTGCAAAGGATGGGCTAAAAAAGTGGTGAAATGATTCCGCAAAATTGATGTTACCAGCAGATACTGTGGTTCTGTTACGGTTTGAGTGCTGAACACTTGACGGTCCCACGGTTGGCAAGTTGGAACTGTGGGATTCACTACGTGCACCACTGGTATTTTGTGGAAAAGCACATGTAAGATTCTGCAACAGTCTCTGCTGATACTCCTGCATGCGTGCATCCCTTTCTATGGCAGGAATAATTTCTGCAAATTTACTTTTGTACCGGGGATCTAACAGTGTGGCAACCCAGTAGTCAGGATTATTTCTAATTCTCATAATTCGAGGGTCATGTTGCAGGTAGTGCAGCAAGAAGGCACTCATGTGTGTTGCGCATCCAGGAGCACCAAGTCCCTGTTGTGTTGGTGGCGAGGTAACAATCATGCTTCCTTCCTCTGTCCTCTCCCCCCAACCTCGCACAACAGAAATGTGATCAAGGTCTCCCTCATCTGATGAGTCTTCCATCAGTTCGTCCTCCACTTCTTCCTGGGCTCCTTCACCTTGCTCACTAGTTTGGCTCCTACCATGCGCCCTGGTAAAACCATCTCCCCCACCCTCACATGCCTGCCGCTTTGGTGCTGCCGACCGTCTGGACCTTGCAGATGTTAGCCCTTCCGCATACAACTCCTCCTCCTCTACTTCCTCCACCTCCTCTTGTGCCACCACCTGACTCCGAATTCTGTTTAACATGTGCTCCAGCATGTAAATCACCGGAATAGTCATGCTGATAATGGCATCGTCAGCACTAAACATCTTCGTCGCCATTTCAAAACTGTGCAGAAGGGTACATAGGTCCCTGATCTGAGACCACTCCTCCAGCGTGATTTGCCCCACCTCTGGATCTCGTTGGCCCAGGCTATACGTCAGAACGTATTGCACCAGGGCTTGTCGGTGCTGCCACAGTCGCTGCAACATATGCAGAGTTGAATTCCACCGGGTAGGCACATCGCATTTTAGCTGGTGAAGTGGCAGGCCCAACGACTTCTGTAGAGATGTAAGTCGCTGAGCTGCGGGATGCGAACGGCGAAAGTGAGCACACAGCGACCGTGCCCTCTGCAGAAGGCCATCTAGTCTGGGATAGTGGGCTAAAAATTGCTGGACAACCAGGTTCAACACGTGAGCCATACAAGGCACGTGTGTGACATTGCCCCGGCGAAGGGCCGCACCCAGGTTTGCAGCATTGTCGCACACGGCCTTCCCTGGTTTCAGGTCCAGTGGAGACAACCATTCATGAAATTGGTTCTCCAGAGCTGACCACAACTCCTCAGCTGTGTGACTCACATTTCCCAGACATTTCAATGTAAAAACCGCCTGATGACGTTGAGCCCTACTGCCAGCATAGTAAGGAGGTGTGCAGGATCCCTTCTGCGCAGTTAGAAAGCTTGTGGCATGACCAGACAGGCTTTGGGTGCAGGTGGAAGACCGAGAGGAGGTTGAGGAGGCAGAAGCAGTGGAGGAACTTTGACATAAAGAGGATTGACGCACAACTCGTGGGGACGGCAAGACTTGGACAGCAGCCCCTTGTCCTGCTGTCACCATAGTTACCCAGTGCCCAGTCAGCGACATGTAACGCCCCTGTCCATGCCTACTCGTCCAAGTGTCTGTGGTGAAATGCACCCTGTCACACACAGAGTTTCTCAAAGAAGCGGTGATGTTGTGTGCGACATGCTGGTGGAGCGCAGGCACACATTTCTTTGAGAAGTAGTGCCGACTGGGCATCTGGTACTGGGGCACTGCGACGGACATAAGGTCTCGAAAATCCTCTGTGTCCACCAGGCGGAAAGGCAGCATTTCTGTAGCCAAGAACTTGCAGATGGTGAAATTCAACCTCTTAGCTTTCTCATGGCTAGGAGGAAATGGTCTTTTACTTGTCCACATCTGAGGGACCGAGGGCTGGCTATTGTGCTTAGACGGGGTTGATAAGGGTGTCCCCGGCAAACTGCCGGTCTGTGAGGAAGATGCAGGCGGACATGTTAGGTTGCCTTGATCCAAAGGTGGTGCTATCGATGTCGGACAGCGCTCAACACCAGCTGGTGTTACCACCTCCAAAGAAAATGATGACCTGCCAATCACGCTGGCTGTTGCGGGTAAAGAGGTGGCAGGTCTGCGCCCCAAAACAGGTGTGACTGCTGTCCCCCCAGTCACAGAGGATGAAGAGGCCGCGGATGCACAAGATATGGCAGACGGCGGTTGGCCCGGTCGGCTAGGCCGCATTGTAGCACACTGAGCTTCCCACTGCAACTTATGCTTCATGTCCATGTGCCGGTTCATGCATGAAGTACTCAAACTATGTATTTTTTGGCCTCTACTTAGCTTTTGCTGACAAATGTTACAGATAACACGAGTTGGGTCATCTTTATCGATCTGAAAAAATGCCCAGGCTATGCAAGGCTTAGCACCCATGCGACCTGAAGAGCCACCACGACTTGTGGTGAGAGGCAGAGTTGTGTTTGAGGATGCAGTTGTTGATGTGCTTCCAGTACTACGTCTCTGTCCAGGAAGGCGCAACCTGACCTCGTCGTCACTAGCATCTTCCTCCACCTCCTCTGCTGACCTCATCTCTTGGCTGACTGTGGGTTGACAGTAATGGGATCTCCAACCTCATCATCATCACCCTGTGCGTTATCACACCCGTCGTCCTCAGAGCCAACCTGTTCCTGCCCTGACAAAAAACTAAAGTTGTCGCTCCAATCAGGTATTTGAGTCTTATCATTGTCTTCCTCATTGTCTCCACCAACAGGAGTTACAGTTTGGGAATGAGGGTCTACATTATGGTCAGAACCTTCTGCGTCTGGTCCTGGATCCGACTCATAAAGATTCTGGGCATCAGTGCAGATCATTTCCTCGTCTGGATTCACAGAAGCGCTGGAGTCGACCTCTGATTCCCAGGCTATAGTATGAGTAAACAGCTCTGAAGACTCAACCATCTGTTCTACCTCATAATCAGACGGGCAGCTGGAGATTTGGGAGCTGTGAGGAAGTAAGTGCGATTGGGGTGACACCTTTGAGGACTGGAGTATTTGTGATGTTGAAGTTGATGTGGAGGAGAGCCCACTTAAAGGAGCACTTGATATCCGTTGAAGCACCTGCTGTTTTTGTGCCTCATCTGGAATTTGTAGCGATTGGCGTGGCCGTAAGAAAGGGATCTTATCACATTGTCCGCTAAAAGAAGTAGACATTTTAGTTTGGCTGGAAGATGGTCTTTCTTCTGCAGATGTTACTGTTGCTTTAACACCTACCTCACGGACACAACCTTTTTCCCCTTCCCAACACGCCTATTCCCCTTTCCACCAGCAGCAGGCCTTTTTCCACTCATTTTGGTGGTTAACTAATTAACAACTCTGGAGTTGTTTGCACAAAAAAACAATGGATGGGAACCGAGCAGAGCTGAGTGGCCAAACTGTGGTATTAGGCCAAAACTATTGGCTGGGTTAGATGCAGAAAAAAATTATATTCAATTTGCAACCTGATGGAGGTCAGTATAGATGGACTAATACAACAAGTCACACACACAGCTAGAAGCCCAATATTTTTTCAGAGGTAGATGCAGAAAAAAATATATTCAGCTTGCAACCTGATGGAGGTCTGTATAGATGGATTAATAGAACAAGTCACACACACAGCTAGAAGCCCAAGATTTTTTCAGAGGTAGATGCAGAAAAAAATATATTCAGCTTGCAACCTGATGGAGGTCAGTATAGATGGACTAATACAACAAGTCCCACACACAGCTAGAAGCCCAATATTTTTTCAGAGGTAGATGCAGAAAAAAATATATTCAGTTTGCAACCTGATGGAGGTCAGTATAGATGGACTAATACAACAAGTCCCACACACAGCTAGAAGCCCAATATTTTTTCAGAGGTAGATGCAGAAAAAAATATATTCAGTTTGCAACCTGATGGAGTTCTGTATAGATGGATTAATAGAACAAGTCCCACACACAGCTAGAAGCCCAATATTTTTTCAGAGGTAGATGCAGAAAAAAATATATTCAGTTTGCAACCTGATGGAGGTCAGTATAGATGGACTAATACAACAAGTCCCACACACAGCTAGAAGCCCAATATTTTTTCAGAGGTAGATGCAGAAAAAAATATATTCAGTTTGCAACCTGATGGAGGTCTGTATAGTTGGATTAATAGAACAAGTCCCACACACAGCTAGAAGCCCAATATTTTTTCAGAGGTAGATGAAGAAAAAAATATATGCAGTTTGCAACCTGATGGAGGTCAGTATAGATGGACTAATACAACAAGTCCCACACACAGCTAGAAGCCCAATATTTTTTCAGAGCTAGATGCAGAAAAAAATTATATTCAATTTGCAACCTGATGGAGGTCAGTATAGATGGACTAATACAACAAGTCCCACACACAGCTAGAAGCCCAATATTTTTTCAGAGGTAGATGCAGAAAAAAATATATTCAGTTTGCAACCTGATGGAGGTCTGTATAGATGGATTAATAGAACAAGTCCCACACACAGCTAGAAGCCCAATATTTTTTCAGAGCTAGATGCAGAAAAAAATTATATTCAATTTGCAACCTGATGGAGGTCAGTATAGATGGACTAATAGAATGATGCTATGCCCAAAAGATTTTACTTCACTAGTTGCAGTAAAAAATTGGTATTCTATACACAGGTGGTATATCTTGCAACACAGATAGGCTACTCCACTGACTAACACACTCTGCAATAGGCCAAAAAGGATTAGCTTTGCTAGATTCAGCCAAATGCTGTGAAAAAAACTTGCACAGCACTGGCACAGACCTGCCTGGCAAAAACTGATAGGAACTGATGTAAACTAGTCCTAAAAAGGACTCCAACTACAATTAGTCTTTACTCCCACAATCTATCTATTTAAGAGCACAGACCTGCCTGATAAAAGTCGTAGGAAATGCTGTAACCTAGTCCTTAAAAGGACTGCAATCACAACTATTCCCTACTCCCAAGCTATCTGTAGATTTGTGCGAAAATTGGCTTGAAATTAACAAGGTATAGCGCACACAGCAACAGCGGTGCTGTCTAACACGCAGCTGCAGCAGTGAGAAAATGGTGGCGACGGGGAAAATGGCTTGGTCTTATAGGGCAAGGACATGTGACATACACTGCCAATGACACATGCCCTTGCTTGTGTGAAAAAAAGCACTTCGCTCCGTGTGTGCGCTGCTGATAGGCTGACAGATTGCACCTCCCCACTGTAAATGCGGGAAAGAGAAAAAAAAAATGGAGATCTTCATTGTTCCTGCAGAGATCCATCCCATGCCCCTCCCCCCACCCCGCTGTACACTCAAACTGCGTATTAACATTAATTTTCATCATTACTGAGAAAAAATCCAGTTATGATTTTGGTGCACGAACAGTGATCGAACATAACCTCGAACAGCCGAATTTTTCTCAAATTGTTCGTGTTCGCCGAACGGCTCGAACACCGCCCAAAACAGCTCGAATTTGAGATTGGCAAACAGTTCGAGTAGAACAACGCTCATCTCTAATGTTCAGCCTCCATATCAGATATCACCACATCAGTTACAAGCTGGAAGCACTGCAGTACTGACTCCGCCAAGTGGCAACAGGCTGTGCTGAAACTCATAAGCTTAGGTGATAAACCTCACACTGCTTGTGAGTTGTGGACAGCTGTGAAAGAGCAGGCAGATCTGTGGCTGAGACCGCTGAACCTACATCCCGGCATGGTCGTGAGCGACAATGGCCGTAACCTGGTGGTGGCTCTGAGGCGAGGTGAGATCACACACGTACCATGCCTGGCTCATGTGCTTAACCTCGTGGTTCAGCGGTTTCTTAAATCGTACCCCGAGTTGCCAGATCTGCTCGTGAAAGTACGCCGCCTGTCAGCTCATTTTCACAAGTCGGCTACAGCTTCCACCGCCCTTGCTGTGTTGCAGCAGCGTTTGCAGCTTCCGGCACACCGATTGGTGTGTGATGTCCCCACACGTTGGAACTCTACCCTCCACATGTTGCAAAGGATTTGTGAGCAGAAGATAGCAATTGTGGAGTACCAGATGCAACAAGGCCGTCGATATTCAGGTCAGACTCCACACATAAGACCTCAGGAGTGGACCTGGATGTCTGACATATGTACCATCCTGACAAACTTTGAGGAGGCCACCAAGATGGTGAGTGGCGATGACGCCATCATTAGTGTCAGCATCCCACTTGTCTGTCTTTTGCAACGCTCTCTGCAGAGAATTAAAGAGGAGGCATTGCAGCCAGAGTATGATGAGATGGATCAAGAAGCCGTAGTGGGCGATTACACTCAGCCCAGCCTCATCTCATCCCAATGTGCATTGGGGGACAATGAGCGAGAGGAGGAGGAGGAGGAGGAAGAACAGGAGCTGCTATCATGCGCTGTAGATGGTAGTACCGTCGGTTCAGCGTGGGTGGCCTGAGGACAGGGGGGAGGAGGAGGAGGAGGAGGAGTGCATGGTCAGTTGTCATCTTGGTGAGGACACGGAAATCTTGCCCGTTAACAGTCTGGCACGCATGGCTGACTTTATGTTACGCTGCCTTAACCGTGACCCTCGCATTGTCAAAATGTTGGGTGACAGTCATTACTAGTTGGTGACACTTTTAGACCCCCGCTACAAGGAGAACTTTCACTCTCTTATTCCTGAGGTGGATAGGTCTAGAAAAATGGGGCAGTACCAGAAGGCCCGTGCTGCAGAGCTGTTAAAAACATTCCCATCTGAACACGCTAGCGGCAGAGGTCAGAGTTCGTTGCCCAACCAAGGCGTACAGGCGAGAGAGATGCAACTCCAATCCAGCAGAGGCAGGGGAACACTGTCAATATTCTGGGACAGATTTCTGACACCCGCCCAGCTTACAGGTCCTGAGGCACGTGGTACTCTCACAAGGAGTGGAAAGTTTCAAAACATAGTGAGGGAGTACCTTGCCGACCGTACCAGCGTCCTCCGTGATTCCTCTGTGCCTTTTAATTATTGGGTATCCAAGCTGGACACTTGGAATTAACTCTCTCTGAACGCCGTGGAGGTCCTGGCCTGCCCTGCCGCTAGCGTGTTATCGGAGCGTGCTTTTAGTGCCGCTGGGGGAATTGTAACTGATACGCGCACTCGCCTGTCAACTGACAATGCTGACAAGCTGACCCTTATCATAATGAACAAGGGCTGGATTGGGCCAGACTTCTCATCACCACTAAATGACAGCAGAGTAACATAAAGTCAAATCCACTGTGTTATTTCGGGAGGTGTATTCACATGCACCGCTTCAAACCCACACATGGGTATACGCTTCCTCATTTCGGCTGTTTTATGTTCTTCTCCTTATCCTCAGCCTCCACCACCACTATACCACCAGGGTGCCAGCATTGCAAGCTCCTCCATCCTTATTTTTGTCAGCTTTTGCTTGGAAGGCATAAGCAAATCCTATGGCAGACCCACTCCGCAATAATAGGACTTATGTTTGTAATATGCTGTACTGCATGGTTCTTGTAAGGGGCATTGCAAGTTGCTCCTTCCTAATTTTTGGAAGCTTTTGCTTGGAAGGCATAAGCAAATCCTATGGGAGACCCACTCCGCAATAATGGGACTTATGTTTGTAATATGCTGTACTGCATGATTCTTGTAAGGGGCATTGCAAGTTGCTCCGTCCTAATTTTTGGAAGCTTTTGCTTGGAAGGCATAAGCAAATCCTATGGGAGACCCACTCTCCAATAATGGGACTTATGTTTGTAATATGCTGTACTGCATGATTCTTGTAAGGGGCATTGCAAGTTGCTCCGTCCTAATATTTGGAAGCTTTTGCTTGGAAGGCATAAGCAAATCCTATGGGAGACCCACTCCGCAATAATGGGACTTATGTTTGTAATATGCTGAACTGCATGGTTCTTGTAAGGGGCATTGCAAGTTGCTCCGTCCTAATTTTTGGAAGCTTTTGCTTGGAAGGCATAAGCAAATACTATGGGAGACCCACTCCCCAATAATGGGACTTATGTTTGTAATATGCTGTACTGCATGATTCTTGTAAGGGGCATTGCAAGTTGCTCCGTCCTAATTTTTGGAAGCTTTTGCTTGGAAGGCATAAGCAAATACTATGGGAGACCCACTCCCCAATAATGGGACTTATGTTTTTAATATGCTGTACTGCATGGCTCTTGTAAGGGGCATTGCAGTTCCTCATAATTTTTGGAAAGCCTTCCATTCACTGCTTAGGCCAACAGTGCACAGGAGACCCAGTTGCTATAAATGGAAAAAAAGGTTTAGTTAAGGCCCTCTGACCTCCATGTCATTGCCAAGGGGCATTGGAGTGCATTGCACTCACTGTATGCCCTATAACTGTGTAGCCGAACCGCTCCTTTTGTTACAGAAACATATCCTACAAGACATATCTGGTTGACTGGCCTGATATTGATGTGAATGGTCCCTGTTCCTCCTGCTCTTTCTCCTTTGCCACCACCTCATCCATTATTTATCACCTGAAGCTTTGTTTAAACGGGAGTCATAGAACTTGGATAGTAGCAGGAAAACATCCAGCAATCCTCGGAGGAGGTAGGATATGCGCCAAAACGCTGACCACCTCAGGCCTAGACGCTACTACATACATGTGCTTGCATTCCAACAAAACAAAGCAGATGCTAACTTCTATCATCCTCATCATGCTCCTCACCTTGGCACTCTCAACTCCCCTGATGGAGTAGCCAGGGCCCACCGGAGTAGTCTGGTAGTCTGGTGGGCTCGGCAAATGCTGCCCTAAAGCAGGCCAGGCTAAGAAAAGTGTGGGAAAGGTTACTGGGACAAATAGGGGTGGCTGGGGACCGAGTATGGACACCCGGCCGCCCCCTGGAGGCTGGGGAGCAAGCAGGGACATCCGGCCACCGGGCGGCTGGGGACTGAGTATGGATACCAGGCCGCCGATGCAGCCATGGCGTGGTGGCCAGATTCCGCCTCCACATGCCTAAAAGGCCCAATTTAAAGTGCAAGCAAGCAGTATGGTTTTGCAGCCTGGGGGTGGGTGGGTGGCAGGCTGCATACTTGCGCTTGCATTGCAAGGAATGGGAGAGGTACAATTGAACACTGCCCTGGGACACGGACTAGAGCCGGGATAGTTGCAAGTCTGCAACAACAGGTGCAGGGTGGGAGGCATCTTCGCATGTACCATGAACAGGGGTTTGGCATGCACACACTACAGCAGGATAGGCTCTCCTTCCCACTAAATGCACTGGGGAGGGCACAGGTAATGTTTTGGTATACGCGCTTAATCTTATGTATAAGGCACACCAGGACAAATAGGGGCGGCTGGGGACTGAGTATGGATACCTCGCTGCCGAAGCAGCCATGAGGTAGTGGCCAGCTTCGGCCTCCTCCAAACTAAAAGGCCCCATTTCAAGTGCAAGCTAGCAGTACGGCATTGCAGTCTGGGGGTGGGTGGGTGGCAGGCTGCACACTTACACTTGCATTCCAAGAAAACAAAGCAGATGCTAACTTCTGTCATCATCATCATGCTCCTCACCATGGCACTCTCAACTCCCCTGTTGGAGAAGCCAGGGCCCACCGGAGGAGTCTGGTTCTCTGGTGGGCTCGTCCAATGCTGCCCTAAAGCAGGCCGGGCTAAGAAAAGTGTGTGGGGGGATGTTCCAAGGAGAAATATGGGCGGCTGGGGACCGTTTATGCACACCCGGCTGCCCCCATGCGGCTGGGAACCGTGTGTGGACACCCGGCCGCGGGGCGGCTGGGGACCAAGCATGGACACCCGGCCGCCGGGCGGCTGGGGACTGAGTATGGATTCCAGGCCGCCAACACAGCCATGACGTGGTGGCCAGATTCCGCCTCTACATGCCTAAAAGGCCCAATTTCAAGTGCAAGCAAGCAGTATAGTATTGCAGCCTGGGGGTGGGTGGATGGCAGGCTGCATACTTGCGCTTGTATTGCAAGGAATGGGGGAGGTACAATTGAACACTGCCCTGGGACTACAACTTGCACGGGGATAGTTGCAAGTCTGCATCTTCTGATGCGGCAAGGATCACTTATGATGGGCACACTTTTAGACAGTGACCTGGGTGTCAGAGATGCTTCCAGGGGTCTTCCCCATGCTGTTCCCATGTCTTTTCAGCACTTTATGCATGTGTCACACAGCACATGGCCAGATAAGGTTGTAAAATGTTAAAATGATATTTCCCGGTGAATGCATTTGTCACAGTTGAAAGCAATACAAAAGTGCAAAAACGCATAAAAAAATGCTACTTGTGAACATAGCCCAAGGTGTGGAGGAGTATTTTTGTTTTTGGTTATTTATTTTACCTTATACACAAGTCTTTACCCTGGAAAAGAAATTCCTTAACATATTTCACAGGAAAAAAGTTTCAGTTTAGTTTTTGAACGTTTTATTGCGAGCCCGTAAAAGTGGCTTAATACCTCTGACCATGTTGTTGACAGCAGTGACCTGGGGGTCAGAAATGCTTCCTGGGGCGATCCCCATGCTGTCACCATGTCATTTGAGCATTGTCACTATCGTTTTGGGCACTTGTTAGGCTTTTAAAAGACTGCCGGGGGTGCCACTGCAAAAATGCTCGGGTCTCCCATAGACTAACATTGGGCTCGTTGCTCTGGTCGAGCACCCGAGTATCACGGCGAGCTCGGCCCGAGCTTCGAGCACCCGAGCATTTTAGTGCTCGATCAACACTAGTGCTGACCCATCACTGCCATCATCTGTACTCCAAAGGAGAACACTATGATATCAGTGTAGCTGAAGGCGGTCAAATTGACTGGGGAAAAGCAGGGGACAGGAAGCCACTTATATGTATTTTCTTTCCAGGAATTACAACAAATCCCATGATAAAGTGATTTGTAAAGTTTCATAACTTTCCATGCTGAACACAACTAAAATGATAAAAAAAAATATAGTTACTAGTGATGAGCGAGCTAGCTCAGTTGTTTTCCGAGTATCTTCAGCATGCTCGGGGGTTAAGTTTGAGTCACTCCTGTGCATGATTTGTGACTGTTTGACAGCTTTAATACATGTGAGGAATGCTTGTTTCTTAGGCATTCCTCACATGTATTAAAACTGTCAAACAGTCGCAAATCATGAGCACTGGAGTAACTTAAACTTATCCCTTGAGCGCTATGAAGATACTCTCTGAAGATACTCAGACAAAGGGTTAACAGTAGTGATGGGCGAGCACTAAAATGCTCAGGTGCTCGTTGCTCGGGTCGAGCACATTGGAATACTCGGGTGCTCGCCCCGAGCAATGAGCCCAATGTAAGTCTATGGGAAACTCAAGCATTTTTCAGGTGGCTCCCCCCGGAGGTCACCAGAGGGCCTAAAAGTTGCCCAAATCGATGGGAACAGTGCTCAAATGACATGGGAACAGCATGGGGAAGACCCCTACAAGCATTTCTGACTCCCAGGTCACTGCTGTGAACAATGTTGTCAGAGGTATTATGCCAGTTTTACGGACTCACAATAAAACATACAAAAACGAAACCAAAATGGATTTTCCTGGGAAATATGTTAAGGAACATCCTTTCCAGGGTAATGACTTATATATAAGGTTAAATAAATAACCAAAAATAAAAATACTCCTCCACACCTTGGGCTATGATCATTCGTAGCGTTTTTGGTGTATTTTTGCACTTTTGTATTGCTTTCAACCGTGAAAAATGCATTCACTGGGAAATGTCATTTTTATATTTTATAACCTTATCTGGCCATGTGGTGTGCGACACATCAGCAGACACATCCTGTTTCATTTATGAAGGAGGGTCTCAGAAAGTCACACAGCCTAATTTTATAGGGTCATCAGGCGGCCTTTACTATTCTTAAAGGACCAGCAGTCGGCCCTCACTATTCTTAGAGACCCATCAGCCGTCTATGCTTTGTTGTTTGCGTTACTAAAGAGTGGGTCTCCTATACTGTTATTGCGTATGCAGTAAGTGGCGGGGCTGCCCAAATTTTGGACGCACCTGAATACCCCTTTAAAAATTTGGACGCACCCCAATACCCCTTTGAAGAGAGTTAGAGGAGGGCCTCCTGAAAACATTGTTCCCATTATTAGGAAGTGGGTCTCCCATAGTGTTGGCCTATGCAGTGAATGCAAGGGCTACCAAAAATTTGGAAGCACTCCAATGCCCCTTGGAAGAGACGTGGAGGAGGGCCTCATAAAAAAAGTGTATGGGCTGACAAACATTTACCCCAGGGGGGTATGCATGAACATACTGTCCAAAATTTTTTTTTACGGGCATCATAAACACCCTTTAAAAAAATTATGTGGGTGTTGCATCACAGACCACGGTCATCCTGGTGATATGGTGGTGGAGGATGAGGATGAGGAGAAGGGAGGAGGGCAAGAGTATATAGTAAATCAGGAAGCGTATACCCATGTGTGAGTGTGAAAAGGTGCATGGGAATACATCTCCCAAGAAAAGACACTAAATTTGAGCTTAAGTTATGCTGCTATCATTCGGTGGTGTTGAGAAGTCTGGCCCAATCCAGTCGTTGTTCATTTTTGTAAGAGTCAGGCTGTCAGCATTTTCACTTGGCGGACGGATGCGCTTATCAATTATAATTCCACCAGTCGCTCTAAAAACTCGCTCTGATAAAACGCTAGCGGTATGGCAGGCCAGGACCTCCAAGGTGTAGAGAGCCAGTTCATTTCATGTGTCCAGCTTGAATACCCAGTAATTATAAGGCACAGAGTAATCACGGAGGACGTTGGTACGGTCAGCAATGTACTCTCAGCATCTTTCAAAACTTTGCACTCCTTGTGAGAGTACCCCGCGCCTCAGGGCTTATGCGATGGGAGGGGCTGAGAAAACTCTCCCAGAACTTTGACAGTGTTCCCCTGCCTCTGCTGGATTGAAGTTGTGTCTTTCTCGCCTGTACTCCTTGGTTGTCCAGCGAACTGTGACCTCTGCAGCCAGTGTTTTCAGATGGGAATTTTTTTTAATAGTTCCGCAACAAGGGCCTTCTGGTACTGCCCCATTTTTGTAGATCTATCCGCCTCAGAAATAAGAGATAGAAAGTTCTCCTTGTAGCTTGGTTCTATAAGTGTCACAAACCAGTAATGACTATGACCCAAAATTTTGAGAACGCGAGGGTCATGGGAAAGGCAGAGTAACATAAACTCAGCCATGCGTGCCAGACTGCTAACATTCAAGACTTCCGTGTCTTCACCAAGAGGATGATTGACCATGCTCTCCATTAACGCTGAGCAGATGGTATGACAGTTTTGCAGGTAGTACTGTCTATAGCGCTTGAAACTAGCTTCTGTTCTTCCTCCTCCTGCTCTTCTTCCTCATTGTCACCCAATCCATGTTGGGATGAGATGAGGTTGGGCTGTGTGTAATCACCCTGTATGGTTTCTTGCTCCATCTCATCGTGCTCCACCTGCAATGCATCCTCTTTGATTTTGAGCAGAGAGCGTTTCATAAGACAGAGAAGCGGGATGGTGACGCTAATTATGGCATCATCGCCGCTCACCATGTTGGTGGAGTCCTCAAAGTTTTGGAGGATGGTACATATGTCTGACATCCATGTCCACTCCTGAGGTCTTATGTGTGGAGTCTGAACTGAATACCAGCGGCCTTGTTGATGCTGGTAGTCAACAACTGCCCTCTTCTGCTCACAAATCCTTCCCAACATCTGCAGTGTAGAGTTCCAACACCTGGGGACAACACACACCGGTCAGTGAGCCGGAAGCTGCAAACGCTGCTGAAGCATGGCAAGGTTGTCGGAAGCTGTAGCTGACTTTCTAAAGTGGGCACACAGGCGGTGTACTTTGACAAGCAGATCTGGCAGCTCCGGGTCGGTTTTGAGAAACCGCTGAACCACGAGGTAAAGCACATGGGCCAGGCATGGTACATGTGTGAGCTCGCCTCGCCTCAGAGCAATCACCAGGTTCCGGCCATTGTCACACATGATCATGCCTGGCTGTAGGTTCAGCGGTGTGAGCCACAGATCTGCCTGCTCTTCAGCATTTTGCTATTTGTCACCTAAGCATATTAGCTTCAGCACAATCTGTTGCCGCTTGGCTGAGGCAGTGCTGCAGTGCTTCCAGCTTGTGACTGATGTAGCCATTTTGGAGATGGAGGCTGAAGAGGAGGAGGCCAAAGAGTTGGAAGTGCAGAAGCTGTAGACTGTGGGGGCATTCCTGATTTACCTAGGGCCCACAATCCTTGGCGTCAGGGGAATGTGTACCGTCCCAAAGTCCGACTGGGTCCCGGCTTCCACTATGTTAACCCAGTGTGCCGTCAGCGAGATGTACCATCCCTGTCCACAAGCACTTGTCCATGTATCCATGGTTAGGTAGACTTTCCCAGTAACAGCGTTGTTGAGGGCACAGATACTTTTGTGGGACAAGTGCTTGTGTAATGCGGGGACGGCACACCGGGAGAAATAGTGGTGGCTGGGTTCCGAGTACCGAGGGATGGCCATCAGATTGCGGAAAGCTTCTGTCTCCAAGAGCCACAAAGGCAACATTTCGAGCACAAGCAGTCGCGAAATGTGGGAATTTAGTAATGTGGCCTGTGGGGCGTTGGCTGCCTATTTGTGTTTGCATTCCAAGGACTGGGGTATGGACAACTGAACGCTGTGCTGGGACAAGAGCTTGCTGATGGTGCTAGTTGAGAGTGTGAAACGACAGGTGCACGGCAGGAGGCATCTTCGCATGCACCATGGACAGGGGATTGGCTTGCATGCACGACAGCAGAAGAAGCAGTGGTGTCGCCCTCAGACACTGATCCTGTACCCTGGGGTTCGGCCCACAAAGTCAGGTGCTTTGATGCCATGTGCCTGACCCTGCTGGTTGTGGTCAGGCTGGTAGTTTTGCTACCCCTGCTGATGCTGGCCTGGCAGGTGGTGCAAATGGCTTTTTTGGGGTAATCGGCAGAGTCTTTAAAAAACAACCTGACTCGGGAAGACCTAACAGTTGTACTGCTAACTTCCTTCGTGTTGGTGTTACTGGGAACGGTTGCTCGCCTTCTGTCTGCGGCCACCACACGGCTTCTTCCTGCCTGTTGAGGTTCTTTGCCTTCCTCCCCCTGTGTGCTGCTGTCCACGCTCTGCATGTCCTCCTGCCAGGTTGGGTCATTTACTATCATCCACCACCTCGTCTTCCACTTCCGCACCCTGGTCCTTCTCCTGACTTTCTGGCAATTGTGTCTCATCATCGTCCACCTCTTGTGACACTTTCCCACTGTCACCTACCTATGACCGTGGCTGCTCAAATATTTGGGCATCGCTACATGCAAGTGTGGGATCAGTTGTCTCTGGGCACTCGGCATGGTGGGAGGAAGGAGATTCACAGTGAGGTTCACGAGTACTGAGACTTGACCGTGTGGAAGAAAGGGTAGTGGTGGTGGTGGTGGCTAAGTGACTGGAAGCATTTTCTGCTATCCAACCAATAACCTTTTCACACTGCTCTGTGTTCAATAGTGGTGTTCTGCGGTCCCCTATTAATTGGCAGAGGAAGGTCGAGCGAGAAGATGTGGGTGTTTGTTGTGGCACAATTTCTGCTTCCCCACGGCCTCGGACTCTGCTTGCACCATCACCATCATGTCCAGTTCCCCGTCCGTTGCCACGTGCCTTGCCCATTTTAAATGGAGGACAAAATCTTCCACACTCACTACAAATGGCTGAATTTGGAGCGAACTTATATGTGATCCGTGTGACGGACAAACCACAGTTATAAATAGCTGGTCTGTAGGTAACTATTTTTAACAGCAAACTGATGTCAATAACTTCACTGACACACTGAAACAAAATTTTAGTGGAGGCCAGAAATAGCAAAATTTTCAGTACAATTATATGTGATCCGTGTGATGGACAAACCACAGTTTTAAATAGCTGGCCTGTAGGTAACTATTTTTAACAGCTCCGAACTCGTGTCAATATGTTCGCTGACACATTGCAACAAAATTTCAATGGCGGCCAGAAATTGTAATATTTTCAGCGCAATTATATGTGATCCGTGTGACGGACAAACCACAATTTTAAATAGCTGGATTTTTAGCGCTGTAATATGGAAAGGACCTGGCTGTATTCTGCAGTGCCAACAAGCAAATGGCACTGGGAAACAATGTTCTCTGGATGGATTTTTAAACAAATGATCAGGATTAAGATAAAAGAAAAAAATTATTCCTCGCCCCTGATACCTGGGCCTATTTCTAGAAATATCTGTAAAAGCAGCAGCAGACAGAACTGGAACTCTATTTTATTATAAAAATATAAACCATAAATACCCACTACACAAAGAACAAGATGCAAAACCCCAACAAAACACAAACAAGTCCAAAATTATAATGTCCACAAAATATAAAGCAAAAATGTCCAGCATAAAACATAAAATGTCCATACTTTCCCAAAATCCTTATTCCCCCCAGCAAGGGAAGACCTTAACCTCTTTTTTTTTATTTATCCAGAAAAAACCCTTCCAACATTCAGTCACATTCATACCTAACCCCCAAAAGAAACAACAAAACTGGCCCACTGCCAAAAACTTAAAGAAATAGGCCACCTGGCCGAAAGATTAATACACAGCAAACATTTTTTTGTTTTGTTTTTTTCCCACCACCATTTTTGAAAACACCCAAGGTCCCACGAAAGTCTGTGGCCTTATCACAGCAAGGTACCACGGAAGTTTGTGGCCTACACAAAAAAAAGGTCCTTTTGCCTTTTCTGGCATCCCGTAGGACGTCCAATTTTCCACACAAAACCACCACAACACCTCCCTCCACCCCCCTAAAGCCCCCCACCCAACCTAAACTAACCCCCCCACACGCATAATACGCATACATAATTTATATACAGTACACAACATAACAGTAACAACAATACACAGCATAACAATAACAATATAACAAAGACTAACCATATACCTACATGACATAACAACTTAACCATAAGACCACTAACCATGTACCAAAAGATCAGACCCAAGTTCAGTGCTTGCAAGCCCTATAATCAGATTCTGATACTGTAAAACAAAAAACTACAATGTGAGGGGAGCAGCCCACCACCAGGAAACTGGAGACTACCGAGGCTCTCACCCTAATCTAACACACAAACAGCCTGTCCCTCCCTATTAAAGAAAAAGAAAAACCTGTCCCTACCGCCCTACCAATCTTTCCCTACCTGTCCCTACCTGTCCCTCTCTGACCCTCACTACCAACCTAATGCTAACTACCTATCCCTAAAGACTGTCCCTGTCTGTCCCTCCCTGACCCTACACATCCATCTGACCCTACAAATAAATATAAAATATAGAAAAGGGACTAAACTAACCCTATCACAGACACACATACCCTAACTCTCCCTAGGGCACATTAAATGAGAACCCCCTCCATAGAAGGGAAGCCCTCCCTGCACCCAGCCTCTCATAAACCAGTGAGCGCACTTTTGCCAGGTCACCCAGGATGTTCCTAATCACCTCTTCCCGGGGGAGGACTTTCTGCTGGGTGGACACTAAACACCGTGCGTTCCACGTGTAAAACCTAGTCACTAAGCTAACTAAGAAAACAGTGCCCCGATCTCGACCACCAAGGGACCTGAATGCCCCATAGGCCCACTCCGCATAGGAAAGACCTGCCAGCCTGGGCCAGCCAATGGAAGCACCCACCCTCTTGTAGACCTCTGTATTAAAAGGAAACCGAAGCAAGAAGTGCTCCATGCTTTCAAGCATGCCGCCACACTCCTCGCGGGGACAATCCCGGTCATCAGAGTTCCTGTACTTCAGGTTGTCCCTCACATACAGTCTCCCATGGAAGCAGCGCCAAGCCAAGTCCCAAAACTTCAAGGGGATCCGTTTAGAGTTTAATAACCCGAGCCCCACCTCTAGATCCCGGCTTGGGCAATCCTTGAGGGCCAGGGGCTTCTGGAAGTGGGTCAACAGAACCCTATTGTCAAGTAACCTCCTTGACAAGGTCCTGATCTCCCACACTCCCAGACCCCACCGGCGGATCACCTTCACAACAAGGGTAGCATAAGCCGGAAGATGCCCATGAGGCGTGCGAAGGTCCTTCACCCGCCCTCCTGTCTCCCATTCCTGGAAGAAAGGCCGAAACCACCCCCTACAGGAGAATACCCACGGAGGAGCCCTCTCTAACCAGAGGTTGGCGATGTTTGCCTTAAGAAAGGTGTTTACTAGAAACAACACTGGGTTGACCATACCCAACCCTCCTAGTCTCCTCGTGCGGTACGTGACCTCCCTCTTTATTAGGTTCAGCCTATTCCCCCATAATAGTTGGAAGAACAGGCTGTAGACCCGTGTCCAAAGAGGCTCTGGCAAGATGCAGACGCTGCCCAGGTATATTAATAAGGGGAGCAAAAACCCCTTGGCCAGGTTAACCCTTTCCCTCAGGGTCAAGGACCAACCCTTCCACTGATCCACCTTCTGGGCGGCGATCTTAAGTCTGCCCTCCCAGTTTTGCTGGGGATAGTCCCCCGGGCCGAAACTGATGCCTAAAATTTTTGCTGTGGCCTGAGGCCCTGGAAGGGTGTCCGGGAGATCAAAACTTGGATCTCCCCCTCCCAGCCAGAGACTCTCACACTTATCCCGGTTGATCATGGACCCAGATGCCACCGAGTAGCGCTCAACCTCAGACATGACCCAGTCTGCCTCCTCTCTCGAGGATACAAAGAGGGAAACGTCGTCGGCGTAAGCCACTACCCTCAAGGTGGCCTCTGGCTCCGCCCGGTCCATCTCGACTCCCACCAACAGTCCGCGCTCCACTCTCCTTAAAAAGGGGTCGATCGCGAACACGTATAACAGTGGGCTCAGAGGACAGCCTTGGCGGACACCAGACCTCACCTAAAAGGGGGTCCGACCCAAACGTTCACAAGCGGAAAAGTCTCTGCCCCATTGTATAATACTCTCAACCAATCAACAAACCTCCCAGGCAGACCGTACCTCAGAAGGACGGACCAGAGGTACTCATGGTTAACCCGGTCAAAGGCCTTCGCTTGGTCTAAGGACAGCAAGTACCCCTTCCAGTGACCTGCCCTGCCCTGCTCCACTGCCTCTCGGACACCGAGCACAGCACTAAAAGTACTGCGGCCTGGAACAGAGCAGTGCTGGGCCCCCGAAAGGAGCCGGGGTGCAAACTTCACCAACCGATTAAAAAGCACCTTTGCCAGAACCTTTCGGTCCGTATTGAGAAGCGCTATGGGACGTCAATTCTCAATACGGGACGAGTCTTTACCCTTCGACAGAATAATCAGGGCGGACTTCCTCATTGAACCGGGCAGAATGTCCGAGGAGAGACATTCGTTAAAAACCTCAGTCATGAGGGGGACCAAAGAGTCCCTAAAAGTCCTGTAAAACTCGGATGTTAAGCCATCCGGACCGGGCGATTTTTTGGGCCGGAGCCCATCAATGGCCCGTCTCACTTCCTCTTCCCTGATTGCTTCTGCCAAAACATGAAGAGAGGGGTCATCCCCTGGCTCAGGGATGGTTTCAGCCAGGAAAGCCGACATCTCATCCCGATCTGGATCCCTCCTTCCCAAGAGGTGCGAGTAGAAGGATCTGACCACCTCCAGGATCCCTGATTTGGATCTGTTCAGGGAACCCGTACTGTCGATCAGTCCTGTTACCATCTTGCAACTCACTGACATCCTGCAGTTCCTGTAGGGGTCGGGCGAGCGGTACCTCCCGAAATCCCTCTCAAAAACTAAGGATGTGTGCCTATCATACTGGCACCCCTTCAGCAAGGCCTTCACCCTGGAGATTTCCTCACGGTCCCCTCCAGTCGAGACGAGCTGCTCGAGTTTCCTCCCCAGCTCCCGATACAGGCGGTACCTGTTCAGGCCTCTGAGGCTCGAGAGCTGACGGAAGAACCCCGCAACCCTTGTTTTGAAGATCTCCCACCACTCAGACTTACTGCTACAGAGACCCAAGAGAGGTACCTGGCTCTGAAGAAATTCCTCAAAGGATTGTCTTACATCCGCTTCTTCCAACAGGGACGAATTCAGCTTCCATAGGCTTCTCCCTATCCGGGGAGTCTCTGTAACATTCAAGGAAAAGAAAATGAAACAGTGATCGGAGAATTCCACCTCAACAGCGGACACTGCAGAAGAGACGGCTTCCTCCTTTAAAAAAAACCCATCTATCCTAGACCTACAACTACCCCTAAGAAAGGTGAAACCCCCGTGACCTGGGGTGTGCCGGATGTGGACATCCACCAGGTGAGCTTCGCTTGCTATGCTATTAAGAGTATTGCTATCAAAAGCCAGCCTTCGGTCTCCGGGGCCTCCCCTATCGCGGGATCTAGTTATAGTATTAAAGTCCCCACCGAAGACCACCTGCCGGCTGGTAAAAAGATAGGGCTTGATCTTCAGGAAGAGACATTTACGGTCCCACTTTGACTGTGGACCATAGATGTTAATGAGCCGGAGCTCCTGTCCCCCCATGAAGACGTCAAGGACCAAGCACCTCCCCATTTCTACCTCGATCACCCGTCTGCATTCCACCGAAGCGGCCTTAAAAAGGACCGCTACCCCGCTATACTGCTCGGCCGCAAGAGACCAGTATGAGGACCCGCACCTCCACTCCCTCCTTGCTTTGTAAATGGCCCCCATGTCCGTTAGTCTGGTCTCCTGCAAAAATAAAATGTCAGCCTCAACTCGGTTGAAAAAATCAAAGGCCATAAATCTGGCCGTATCTGACTTTATACTGGCGACATTAATCGACGCCAGAGTCAACGGGGTAGGTTCCGCCATCATGGGTGATTGAGTTAGACGGCCTTTTTTTTGACCGTACCCCCCGATTTTCTCCTCTCACCTTCAGAGGAGGAGCCAGACTCTCCCCTCCTCTTTAGTGACACCGAGGTGTCCATGGTTGTTGTCACCTCCTTCCCAGTACTGGGTTCCTCACCTCTGGACCCCGGGGCAGTCCCCCCCCCAGAGGAAAGTGAGCCCCCCGGAGGATGGACCCCGCCGCTCCCTGAAGGCACCTCAGATGTTACCGCCGGTCCCTCGCCCCCGACCTCCGACACAGCAGAGTCATCAAGGGCATGGAACCGGTTGGAGAGGGGGATCAGAGGGAAGCCGGTGAGCCCTTCCGTTCGCACCTTAGTGGCCGGGGGGGAGCTTTAGATGTTTCTGCCCCTTTTCAATTCCTCCTCCTCCGACTCTTACTGGCCTTACTGTCACCTGATTTTTTAGGCTGTTCCACCACCTCCTCGTCCAGACTTTCATACTGGGAGGAATCATCAGAAGCAGCCACCTCCTCCCTCTCCATCCTCCTGATCTCCTCGTTCACCGCCTCCTCCCCCAGGGCCTCAGGCTGCCGCTTCTGGGGTGGGGACAGACATCACTCCAGTTGCCTGAGGCTTATCCTGCCCCCTACCCCCACGGCGCCTCACCTGTTGCCACTGGTGGGCAGATGAACTGGCCTCGCCTTCCCTCACTGGCCCCTCAGCTCCTCTCCCGCCCCCATCTCCAGCTCCAGCAGAGGATGCACCACCGGGGACCCCCCCACGGCTCTCCCCTGCCTGAGCAGAGACGGTGTTAGAAACGGAGCGGGGGCAGCGGCTATACGGGTGACCTAGGTCACCACACAGATGACACCTAATGTCACCACAGGCCGCGGCAAGATGACCTACCCCGCCACACAAGGCACATTTCTGCACCTTGCAGCCCGCGCTGAAGTGACGGGGATCACCGCACCTGTGGCAGACCTTCGGTTGCCCCTGGTAGAAGATCAGGATCCTGTCCCTCCCCAGAAATGCTGAGGAAGGGATGTGGGTGACAGTACCACCTGAGACCTTCAACCTCATCATGAAGGTCCAGCCCCCTGACCAAATACCAAACTCGTCCCTGTTTTTCTTTGGGACGTCCGTGACCTCCCCATAGCGAGAAAGCCACGTCACGATGTCAATACCAGAGAGTGACTCGTTATTGGTTAGAACGGTCACTCTCTTTACTCCATTCTGACGAGACACCGCCTGCACGGCAAAGTCTCGCCAGCCGGGCTCCCCCTTCACCAGTTCAAAATTCGACCAGAAAAGCTCTAGGCCCTCCGGTCGAACAAAGCTGATGTCGAAGATGGGGGTACCAAAAGGATGGATCAGGGCAAAGATGTCAGTTGCCCTGAAGTTCATCTTCAGGAGGAGCTCCACGACCCTCGCTCTTGGGGGGCACGCTTCACTGCCCCTCCATCGAAGACGGACTACATTCCTCCTGGCCACCCCCTGCCCGGCTGTCGGGAGGGACCACGCTGTCTCCCCCTCCCTTTTATCTTGGATGGCGGCCAGGCCGTGTCTATCCAGCCAAAAGGCCAGGTCCACCTCTCTTCCCTCTATCTGGATCGTCCGTTCTCCCTTTTTGAGGGCCTCCAGGAAACGGGGCCGCAAGTCACCATCCCTGAGGTCCAGAGGTGAGGAAGCCCCCCTAGAAGACCTCGAGGCCCCGGCTACTACCCCCGCAAAACTCCGGGGACCAGCAGCCGGGGGGGCAGATGGACCAGCCCCGTCCCCACTCCCCCCACTACCCACAGACATACCATTCTTACCCCCTGCCACAGACACACCAACACTCGTATCCTCAACCACAGCCACACTCATACCCACGCCATCCGCATCCATGTCAACAGTCACCCCACTCCCACTCACATGCACACTGGGGTCACAATTTTTCATTTTCTGCAAACGTTTTTTTCCTGCATCTCTGCTGTCTGTTGCAGCCGTGGCACTACTGCTCCCAGCAGCTTCCAGCGCTAAGCCCCGCCCCTTTTCGGGCGGAGCCACGCCCACTTTGGCGGGGTTTGCCTGCGAGGCCACGCTCCCCGCACCAGGCAGCACGGTGGGGGCCCCAGAGGCCACTCCCACCGGTGCCGTGGGTGACAGGGAGACCAAGCCCCCCGCACCAGGCAGCACAGTGGGGGCCTCAGAGGCCACTCCCACCGGTGCCTTGGATGACAGGGAGGCTACGCCCCCCACACCAGGCAGCACAGTAGGGGCCCCAGAGGCCACTCCCACCGGTGCCGTGGGTGACAGGGAGGCCACGCCCCCCACACCAGGCAGCACGGTGGGGGCCCCAGAGGCCACTCCCACCGGCGCCGTGGATGGCTGGGAGGCCACGCCCCCTGAAGCCGGCCGTGCCGGGACCCCCGAAGCCGACCCAGAACCGGGTCTACTCACAGGGGCCCCTGGACCAGCGGCACCAGCTCTCAGGGGCATAGCACCCCCTACCGTCACACCCTTCACCACAAATAGCCTGGCCACCCCAGCTCCGACGGCCGGCCCCAGGCTAGGCCACTCCCCCTCGGCACCCAGCAGTGGTGGAGCCCCCCGCGCTGACCCATTACTGGGCCCCTGCGCAGGGGGCCCCGACCTCGCCGCGGATTTTGCCAGGGGAGCAAGCCCCACCCTACGCTTATGAGCCGGCTCTGCCGGAGCCGCAGGCCCCGCGCCCTTCACCTTAACAGGTCTCTGGGTCCCTAAAAGTGATCCAGATTTTTTAGTGGATCCGTGTGTGAGGGACCCAGACACCCCAGCACACGCCGCCGGAGATGCGGCCCCGGCTGTCGGTGCGCCGCCGGCAGCGCAGGAGGCAGCGGCAGATGAACACGCCGCCCCCTGCACGCCAGCAGGCGCAACAGGTGCCAGGCCAGACCCCCCTCTTACAGGGGATCCAGCACGAGCACCACCACTGATAACACCCACCGCCGGGCCGCCCTCCGTGCCATGCTCCATATCAGACACCTCTGACCCACTGCCTCTATTACCACAAACAGAGGCAGCGCTCTGTGTGCCATGGCCTATATTCTCCCCGCTCCCTCGCTGTGGACCCACAACAGAGTCCAAGCCGGGGTGGGTGGCGGGTGCCGCACAACGGGACAGGGGGGCCCCAGAGAGGGGGACATACACAAATTTATGTGCAATAGATGTTTTCTTTTTTTTTTTTGCTTTTCTCTTCGTCCCCCTCCCGGGTGCCTCATCATCGCAGATCTCATCCCTGAACATAAGTTGACCAAAACGTACCGGGGACTCGATCTGCTGGATCTGCTGCATGATAAGGCAGCCCCCCTCACTACTGCTACTCCCATCCTCCTCATCCTCCCCTCGCTCCCGCTGCCCTCTGAAGGGCTAGAATCAGACGGGAGAGCCATCTGCTCAGGGGCTATCCCGCTATGCGATGCCTGGAGATCATTTACCAGGCCATCAGGCGGTGGGTAGGGTGCAACCTCCTCCACGCATGCCTCTTCCTCCTCCACCGCCTGGCCAGGGCCCTGCGACCCCTCCAGAGCCCGACCGGTCATGGCTCTGAACCGGTCATCGTTCATCAGCTTCTCCCGAAAGGGTCCACTGCCCGCCAATATGGTGCCTCTGCGGTCCTCTAGCTCTTCAATGGCCCGTTTGATTTTCCGGACCGCGGCGGATAGCTCAGGCTTCTTGCTGCCAGAGGCCCTCTCGGACCTCTCCTGAGCTACCCTCAACTCCCCCCAGAGGGAACTCAGCTTTTTAGAGGTGTCCTCATACTCGCAGAGGTGCGCATGGACACGGGAGGCATAGGTGATGGTTGCCTCCCTCGACACCTTGGTACCCCAATCAGGGGGCACCGCTGCAGCACCTCTGCTGGCACTCGACCTACCTCTGGAGGGAGGAGCCGCCGCGGTCGTAGCCTCGGGGGTCCTCCGGGTCTTCATGCTGGAACCCTTGCTTGTATGGCCAGATTTTGCAGCCTTAGCCGTGTTGTTGTTCCTCCCACCCCCCGCTGGCTTAGATCGGGAGGTGGGAGCCGGGGGCCCAGCCCTGGAGGCCAGTCCCACTGTGAGCCTTCTTTCCTGGGAAGGGGGCAGACAAAAAGTCCCAGATGGAAAAAAAAACCTCCCTTCCCAGGAGCTCTCTCCAAACGCAGCACTCAGCACAGCACACGGCAGGCTCCGCCTCCACCACTTCCTGTAGGGAACTGCAACAGGCTGAACTGGAACTCTTTTTATTAGAAAATTACAAAAACACAGATACACAACACAAATACAAACATTATACAATAAGAAACAAAAACCCCAGCAAAACACTGCCCCAAATCCCAAAATTATGTAGAGTCCAATAAATTAACGTACGACACAGAAATGTCCACACAAAAATGTCTCTGTAGGAGACCCCCCAGCAAGGGAAGACCCTAACACACCCTCTTCCTGGCCTGAAGTATACTTGACCCCCAACACTCTTCCCACTCACACCTGCACATTTAAACCTAACCCCCTAAAAAGGAAAACTAAAAATAAACTGGCCCATCGCCAAAAATCAAAATATAGGCCACCTGGCCAAAACTTAACCCACTCTATAACACACATTTTTTTTTTTTTTTTTTTCCCCACCACCATTTTTTTTAACACCCAAGGTCCCACTAAAGTCTGTGGCCTTATCACAGCAAGGTAACCACGAAAGTTTGTGGCCTACATATAAAGGTCCTTTTGCCTTTTCTGGCATCCCGCAGGACGTCCAAAATTCCTCACAAAAACCTTCTTTTACAACACCTACCCCCCACCCCCCTAAAGCCCCCCACCCAACCTAAACTAACCCCCCCACACGCGCAATACACATACATAATACATAATTTATATACAGTACACAACACAACAGTAACAACAATACACAACATAATAACAATATAACAAAGACTAACCATATACCTACATGACATAACAACTTAACCATAAGACCACTAACCATGTACCAAAAGATCAGACCCAAGTTCAGTGCTTCCAAGCCCTATATTCACATTCTGATACTGTAAAACAAAAAACTACAATGTGAGGGGAGCAGCCCACCACCAGGAAACTGGAGACTACCGAGGCTCTCACCCTAATCTAACACACAAACAGCCTGTCCCTCCCTATTAAAGAAAAAGAAAAACCTGTCCCTACCGCCCTACCAATCTTTCCCTACCTGTCCCTACCTGTCCCTCTCTGACCCTCACTACCAACCTAATGCTAACTACCTATCCCTAAAGACTGTCCCTGTCTGTCCCTCCCTGACCCTACACATCCATCTGACCCTACAAATAAATATAAAATATAGAAAGGGACTAAACTAACCCTATCAAAGACACACATACCCTAACTCTCCCTAGGGCACATTAAATGAGAACCCCCTCCATAGAAGGGAAGCCCTCCCTGCACCCAGCCTCTCATACTCCAGTGAGCGCACTTTTGCCAGGTCACCCAGGATGTTCCTAATCACCTCTTCCCGGGGGAGGACTTTCTGCTGGGTGGACAGTAAACACCGTGCGTTCCACGTGTAAAACCTAGTCACTAAGCTAACTAAGAAAACAGTGCCCCGATCTCGACCACCAAGGGACCTGAATGCCCCATAGGCCCACTCTGCATAGGAAAGGCCTGCCAGCCTGGGCCAGCCAATGGAAGCACCCACCCTCTTGTAGACCTCTGTATTAAAAGGACACCGAAGCAGGAAGTGCTCCATGCTTTCAAGCATGTCGCCACACTCCTCGCGGGGACAATCCCGGTCATCAGAGTTCCTGTACTTCAGGTTGTCCCTCACATACAGTCTCCCATGGAAGCAGCGCCAAGCCAAGTCCCAAAACTTCAAGGGGATCCGCTTAGAGTTTAATAACCCGAGCCCCACCTCCAGATCCCGGCTTGGGCAATCCTTGAGGGCCAGGGGCTTCTGGAAGTGGGTCAACAGAACCCTATTGTCAAGTAACCTCCTTGACAAGGTCCTGATCTCCCACACTCCCAGACCCCACCGGCGGATCACCTTCACAACCAGGGTAGCATAAGCCGGAAGATGCTCATGAGGCGTGCGAAGGTCCTTCACCCGCCCTCCTGTCTCCAATTGCTGGAAGAAAGGCCGAAACCACCCCCTACAGGAGAATACCCACGGAGGAGCCCTCTCTAACCAGAGGTTGGCGATGTTTGCCTTAAGAAAGGTGTTTACTAGAAACACCACTGGGTTGACCATACCCAACCCTCCTAGTCTCCTCGTGCGATACGTGACCTCCCTCTTTATTAGGTTCAGCCTATTCCCCCATAATAGTTGGAAGAACAGGCTGTAGACCCGTGTCCAAAGAGGTTCTGGCAAGATGCAGACGCTGCCCAGGTATATTAATAAAGGGAGCAAATACCCCTTGGCCAGGTTAACCCTTTCCCTCAGGGTCAAGGACCAACCCTTCCACTGATCCACCTTCTGGGTGGCAATCTTAAGTCTGCCCTCCCAGTTTTGCTGGGGATAGTCCCCCGGGCCGAAACTGATGCCTAAAATTTTTGCTGTGGCCTGAGGCCCTGGAAGGGTGTCCGGGAGATCAAAACTAGGATCTCCCCCTCCCAGCCAGAGACTCTCACACTTATCCCAGTTGATCATGGACCCAGATGCCACAGAGTAGCGCTCAACCTCAGACATGACCCAGTCTGTCTCCTCTCTCGAGGATACAAAAAGGGAAAAGTCGTCGGCATACGCCACTACCCTCAAGGTGGTCTCTGGCTCTGCCCGGTCCATCCCGACTCCCACCAACGGTCCGCGTTCCACTCTCCTTAAAAAGGGGTCGATCGCGAACACGTATAACAGTGGGCTCAGAGGACAGCCCTGGCGGACACCAGACTTCACCTCAAAAGGGGGTCCGACCCAACCGTTCACAAGCGGAAAAGTCTCTGCCCCATTGTATAATACTCTCAACCAATCAACAAACCTCCCGGGCAGACCGTACCTCAGAAGGACGGACCAGAGGTACTCATGGTTAACCCGGTCAAAGGCCTTCGCCTGGTCTAAGGACAGCAAGTACCCCTTCCAGTGACCTGCCCTGCCCTGCTCCACTGCCTCCCGGACACCGAGCACAGCACTAAAAGTACTGCGGCCTGGAACAGAGCAGTGCTGGGCCCCTGAAATGAGCCGGGGTGCAAACTTCACCAACCGATTGAAAAGCACCTTTGCCAGAACCTTTCGGTCCGTATTGAGAAGCGCTATGGGACGCCAATTCTCAATACGGGACGAGTCTTTACCCTTTGACAGGATAATCAGGGCGGACTTCCTCATTGAACCGGGAAGAATGTCCAAGGAGAGACATTCATTAAAAACCTCAGTCATGAGGGGGACCAAAGAGTCCCTAAAAGTCCTGTAAAACTCGGATGTTAAGCCATCCGGACTGGGCAATTTTTTGGGCCGGAGCCCATCAATGGCCCGTCTCACTTCCTCTTCCCTGATTGCTTCTGCCAAACCATGAAGAGAGGGGTCATCCCCTGGTTCAGGGATGGTTTCAGCCAGGAAAGCCGACATCTCATCCCGATCTGGATCCCTCCTTCCCAAGAGATGCGAGTAGAAGGATCTGACCACCTCCAGGATCCCTGATTTGGATCTGTTCAGGGAACCCGTACTGTCGATCAGTCCTGTTACCATCTTGCAACTCACTGACATCCTGCAGTTCCTGTAGGGGTCGGGCGAGCGGTACCTCCCGAAATCCCTCTCAAAAACTAAGGATGTGTGCCTATCATACTGGCACCCCTTGAGCAAGGCCTTCATCCTGGAGATTTCCTCACGGTCCCCTCCAGTCGAGACGAGCTGCTCAAGTTTCCTCCCCAGCTCCCGATACAGGCGGTACCTGTTCAGGCCTCTGAGGCTCGAAAGCTGACGGAAGAACCCCGCAACCCTTGTTTTGAAGATCTCCCACCACTCAGACTTACTGCTACAGAGACCCAAGAGAGGTACCTGGCTCTGAAGAAATTCCTCAAAGGATTGTCTCACATCCGCTTCTTCCAACAGGGACGAATTCAGCTTCCATAGGCCTCTCCCTATCCGGGGAGTCTCTGCAACATTCAAGGAAAAGGAAATGAAACAGTGATCGGAGAATTCCACCTCAACAGCGGACACTGCAGAAAAGACGGCTTCCTCCTTTAAAAAAAACCTATCTATCCTAGACCTACAACTACCCCTATGAAAGGTGAAACCCCCGTGACCTGGGGTGTGCCGGATGTGGACATCCACCAGGCGAGCTTCGCTTGCTATGCTGTTAAGGGTATTACTATCAAAAGCCAGCCTTCGGTCTCCGGGGCCTCCCCTATCACGGGATCTAGTTATAGTATTAAAGTCCCCACCGAAGACCACCTGCCGGCTGGTAAAAAGATAGGGCTTGATCTTCAGGAAGAGACATTTACGGTCCCACTTTGACTGTGGACCATAGATGTTAATGAGCCGGAGCTCCTGTCCCCCCATGAAGACGTCAAGGACCAAGCACCTCCCCATTTCTACCTCGATCACCCGTCTGCATTCCACCGAAGCGGCCTTAAAAAGGACCGCTACCCCGCTATACGGCTCGGCCGCAAGAGACCAGTATGAGGGCCCGCACCTCCACTCCCTCCTTGCTTTGTAAATGGCCCCCATGTCCGTTAGTCTGGTCTCCTGCAAAAATAAAATGTCAGCCTCAACTCGGTTGAAAAAATCAAAGGCCATAAATCTGGCCGCATCTGACTTTATACTGGCGACATTAATCGACGCCAGAGTCAACGGGGTAGGTTCCGCCATCATGGGTGATTGAGTTAGACGGCCTTCTTTTTCACCGCACCCCTCGATTTACTTTTTTCACCCTCAGAGGAGGAGCCAGACTCTCCCCTCCTCTTTAGTGACACCGAGGTGTCCATAGCACCCGTCACCACCTTCCCAGTACCGGGTTCCTCACCCCTGGACCCCAGAGCAGTCCCCACCCAGAGGAAAGTGAGCCCTCCGGAGGACGGACCCCGCCGCTCCCTGAAGGCACCTCAGATGTTACCGCCGGTCCCTCACCCCCGACCTCCGACACAGCAGAGTCATCGAGGGCATGGAACCGGTTGGAGAGGGGGATCAGAGGGGAGCCGGTGAGCACATTAGTGGCCAGGGGGGGGCCTTAGATGTTTTTGCCCCCTTTCGGTTCCTCCTCCGACTCTTACTGGTCTTACTGTCACCTTTTGTTTTAGGCTGCTCCACCACCTCCTCGTCCAGACTTTCATACTGGGAGGAGTCATCAGAAGTTGCCACCTCCTCCCTCTCCCTCCTCCTGATCTCCTCGTTCACCGCCTCCTCCCCCAGGGCCTCAGGGGCACCGGCTGCCGCTTCCGAGGAGGGTACAGACATCACCCCAGTCGCCTGGGGCTTATCCTGCCCCCTACCCCCACGGCGCCTCACCTGATGCCACTGGCGGGCAGATGTATTGGCCACGCCTTCCTTCACTGGCCCCTCAGCCCCTCTCCCGCCCCCACCTCCAGCATCAGCAGAAGATGAACCGCCAGGGACTCCCCCATGGCTCACCCCTGCCTGACCAGAGATGGCGTTAGAAAAGGAGCGGGGGCAGCGGCTGTACGGGTGACCTAGGTCACCACACAGGTGACACCTAATGTCACCACAGGCCGCGGCAAGATGACCTACCCCGCCACACAAGGCACATTTCTGTACCTTGCAGCCCGCGCTGAAGTGGCGGGGATCACCGCACCTGTGGCAGACCTTCGACTGCCCCTGGTAAAAGATCAGGATCCTGTCCCTCCCCAGAAATGCTGAGGAGGGGATGTGGGTGACAGTACCGCCTGAGACCTTCAACCTCATCATGAAGGTCCAGCCCCCTGACCAAATGCCAAACTCGTCCCTGTTCTTTTTTGGGACGTCCGTGACCTCCCCATAGCGGGAAAGCCACGTCATAATATCGACCCCAGAGAGTGACTCGTTATTTGTCAAAACGGTCACCCTCTTTACGCCATTTTGGCGAGACACCGCCTGCACGGCAAAGTCTCGCCAGCCGGGCTCCCCCTTCACCAGTTCAAAATTCGACCAGAAAAGCTCTAGGCCCTCCGGCCGAACAAAACTGATGTCGAAGATGGGGGTACCAAAAGGATGAATCAGGGCAAAGATGTCAGTTGCCCTGAAGCTCATCTTCAGGAGGAGCTCCACGACCCTCGATCTTGGCGGGCACGCTTCACTGCCCCTCCACCGAAGACGGACCACATTCCTCCTGGCCACCCCCTGCCCGGCTGTCGGGAGGGACCACACTGTCTACCCCTCCCTTTTATCTTGGAAGGCGGCCAGGCCATGTCTATCCAGCCAAAAGGCCAAGTCTACCGCTCTTCCCTCTACCTCGATCGTCCGTTCTCCCTTTTTGAGGGCCTCGAGGAAACGGCGCCGCAAGTCACCATCCCTGAGGTCCAGAGGTGAGGAAGCCCGCCCTGAAGATCCCGAGCCCCCAGCTACTACCCCCGCAAAACTCCGGGGACCAGCAACCGGGGGGGCAGATGGACCAGCCCCACCCCCACTACCAACAGACACACCATTCTTACTCCCTTCCACAGACACCTCAACACTTGTATCTTCAATCACAGCCACATCCATACCCACGCTATCCCCATCCACGTCAATAGTCACACCCCTCGCCCCACTCTCACTCACATGCACACTGGGGTCACAGTTTTTTTTTTTCTGCAAACATTTTTTCCCTGCAGCAGCACTGCCGCCACCTGCTGGCAGCACCTTCCCTGCCGGGGGGTTTTGGGAACCTGGTGCTGCTGCCATTTTTGCCGGCGCCCCTGCCCCAGATAAGCCCGTGGGCACAGAGGACAACAACAGGCAGGCACCTCCTCCGTTGTCTGCCGCAGCCGTGGCACCACTGCTCCCAGCAGTAGCAGCTGCCGGCGCTAAGGCCCGCCCCTTTTGGGTGGAGCCACGCCCACTTGGGTGGGTCTGCCCGCGAGGCCACGCCCCCCGCACCAGGCAGCACGGTGGGGGCCCCAGAGGCCACTCCCACCGGTGCCGTGGGTGACAGGGAGACCAAGCCCCCCGCACCAGGCAGCACAGTGGGGGCCTCAGAGGCCACTCCCACCGGTGCCTTGGGTGACAGGGAGGCCACGCCCCCCGCACCAAGCAGCACAGTGGGGGCCCCAGAGGCCACTCCCACCGGTGCCGTGGATGACAGGGAGGCCACACCCCCACACCAGGCAGCACGGTGGGGGCCCCAGAGGCCACTCCCACTGGTGCCGTGGATGGCTGGGAGGCCACGCCCCCCCAAGCCGGCCGCGCCGGGACCCCCGAAGCCGACCCGGAACGGAGTCTACTCACAGGGGCCCCTGGACCAGCGGCACCAGCTCTCAGGGGCATAGCACCCCCTACCGTCACACCCTTCACCACAAACAGCCTGGCCACCCCAGCTCCGGCGGCCGGCCCCAGGCTAGGCCACTCCCCCTCGGCACCCACCGGCGGTGGAGCCCCTCGCGCCGACCCATTACTGGGCCCCTGCGCAGGGGGCCCCAACCTCGCGGCGGACTTTGCCAGGGGAGCAAGCCCCACCTTTCCTTTATGAGCCGGCTCTGCCGGAGCCGCAGGCCCCGCGCCCTTCACCTTACCAGGTCTCTGGGTCCCTGAAAGTGATCCAGATTTAGTGGATCCGTGCGTGAGGGACCCAGACACCCCAGCACACGCCGCCGGAGATGCGGCCCCGGCTGTCGGTGCGCCGCCAGCAGAGCAGGAGGCAGCGGCAGATGTACAAGCCGCCCCCTGCACGCCAGCAGGCGCACCAGGTGCCAGGCCAGACCTCCCTTTTACAGGGGATCCAGCCTGAGCACCACCACAGATCACACCCACCGTCGGGCCGCCCTCCGTGCCATGCTCCAAATCAGACACCCCTGACGCACTGCCTCCATTACCACAAACAGAGGCAGCGCTCTGCGTGCCATGGCCTATAGTCTCCCTGCTCCCTCGCTGTGGACCCACAACAGAGTCCAAGCCGGGGTGGGTAGCGGGTGCCGCACAACGGGACAGGGGTGCCCCAGAGAGGGGGACATACACAAATTTATGTGCAATAGATGTTTTCTTTTTTTTTTTTGCTTTTCTCTTCGTCCCCCTCCCGGGTGCCTCATCCTCGCAGATCTCATCCCCGAACGTAAGCTGACCAAAACGTACCGGGGACTCGATCTGCTGGATCTGCTGCATGATAAGGCAGCCCCCCTCACTGCTGCTACTCCCATCCTCCTCATCCTCCCCCTCGCTCCCGCTGCCCTCTGAAGGGCTAGAATCAGACGGGAGAGCCATCTGCTCAGGGGCTATCCCGCTATGCGATGCCTGGAGATCACTTACCAGGCCACCAGGCGGTGGGTAGGGTGCGACCTCCTCCACGCATACCTCTTCTTCCTCCTCCTCCACCGCCTGGCCGGGGCCCTGCGACCCCTCCAGAGCCCCACCGATCATGGCTCTGAACCGGTCATCATTAAGCAGCTTCTCCATGAAGGGTCCACTGCCTGCCAATATGGTGCTCCTGCGGTCCTCCAGGTCTTGTATGTGCGCATGTATACGGGAGGCATAGGTGACGGTTGCCTCCCTCGACGCCTTGGTACCCCAATCAGGGGGCACCGCTGCAGCACCTCCGCTCGTACTCGACCTACCTCCGGAGGGAGGAGCCGCCACGGTCGTAGCCTCGGGGGTCCTCCGGGTCCTCATGCTGGAACCCCTGCTGTCTTGGCCAGATCTTGTAGCCTTAGCCGGCTTGGTGTTCCTCCCACCCCCCGCCAGCTTGGACCGGGAGGTGGGAGCCGGGGGCCCAGCCCCGGAGGCCAGTCCCAGTATGAGCCTTCTTTCCTGGGAAGGGGGCAGACAAAAAGTCCCAGATGGAAAAGAAAAACCTCCCTTCCCAGGAGCTCTCTCCACACGTAGCCAAACAGTCCAGGAAGCACTCAGCACAGCTCACTGCAGGCTCCGCCTCCACCACTTCCTGTAGGGAACTGCAACAGGCAGAACTGGAACTCTTTTATTATAAAAATATAAAACAAACCATAAAAACACACTACACAAAGAACCAAGACACAAACCCCAACGAAACACAAACAAGTCCAAAATTATAATGTCCAGTATAAATTATAAAGCAAAGCAAAAATGTCCTACAATGTTCATAGAACATAAAGTCCATTTCCCAAAATCCCCCCAGCAAGGGAAGACCTTAACCCTTTTTTTTCCAAAAATATCCCCTTCCAACATTCACTCCACATTCATACCTAAACCCCCAAAACAAAACAACAAACTGGCCCACTGCCAAAAACAAAGAAATAGGCCACCTGGCCGAAACAAAACTTAATACACAGCAAACCTTTTTTTAGTAGTTTTTTATATATTTTTTTTTGTTTTTGTTTTTTTTTTGTTCCCACTCCCAACACCCAAGGTCCCACGATAGTCTGTGGCCTCATCACACCAGGGTCCCACTAAAGTTTGTGGCCCACAAAGATACCAGGTCCTTTTGCCTTTTTTCCCATCCATTTTAGGATGTCCAAACCACCAACCCATCCACCAAAACCCCTCCCCCCCTCCCCCCTGAAACCCCCCACCTAACCTACACTAAACCCCCCCAAACACACATCATAATACACAGATATATAAAAAATAATATACGCAACTTTATAACACTACAATAAACCTAAAAAACTTAATCACATTACCATATACAACAACCATGAACCAAAATCAGACCCAAGTTCGGTGCTTGCAAGCCCTATATACGGGTTCCAATACCATAAAACAAAAAACTACACGTGAGGGTAACAGCCCACCACCGGGAACTGGAGACTACAGAGGCTCTCACCCTAATCTATCACACAGAATCCTATCCCTCTCTAATAAAGAAAAAGAAAAATCTGTCCCTACCACCCTACCAATCTTTCCCTACCTGTCCCTAACTGTCCCTCACTACCAACCTAATACTAACTACCTGTCCCTAAAGACTGTCCCTACCTGTCCCTCCCTGACCCTACACATCTATCTGACCCTACAAATAAATATAAAATATAGAAAGGGACTAAACTAACCCTATCACAGACACACATACCCTAACTCTCCCTAGGGCACATTAAATGAGAACCCCCTCCATAGAAGGGAAGCCCTCCCTGCACCCAGCCTCTCATACTCCAGCGAGCGCACTTTTGCCAGGTCACCCAGGATGTTCCTAATCACCTCTTCCCGGGGGAGGACTTTCTGCTGGGTGGACACTAAACACCGTGCATTCCACGTGTAAAACCTAGTCACTAAACTAACTAAGAAGACAGTGCCCCGATCTCGGCCACCAAGGGACCTGAATGCCCCATAGGCCCACTCCGCATAGGAAAGGCCTGCCAGCCTAGGCCAGCCAATGGAAGCACCCACCCTACTGTAGACCTCTGTATTAAAGGGACATTGAAGCAGGAAGTGCTCCATGCTTTCAAGCATGCCGCCACACTCCTCGCGGGGACAATCCCGGTCATCAGAGTTCCTGTACTTCAGGTTGCCCCTCACATACAGTCTCCCATGGAAGCAGCGCCAAGTCAAGTCCCAAAACTTCAAGGGGATCCGCTTAGAGTTTAATAACCCGAGCCCCACCTCCAGATCCCGGCTTGGGCAATCCTTGAGGGCCAGGGGCTTCTGGAAGTGGGTCAACAGAACCCTATTGTCAAGTAACCTCCTTGACAAGGTCCTGATCTCCCACACTCCCAGACCCCACCGGCGGATCGCCTTCACAACCAGGGTAGCATAAGCCGGAAGATGCCCATGAGGCGTGCGAAGGTCCTTCACCCGCCCTCCTGTCTCCCATTCCTGGAAGAAAGGCCGAAACCACCCCCTACAGGAGAATACCCATGGAAGAGCCATCTCTAACCAGAGGTTGGCGATGTTTGCCTTAAGAAAGGTGTTTACTAAAAACACCACCGGGTTGACCATACCCAACCCTCCTAGTCTCCTCGTGCGGTACGTGACCTCCCTCTTGATCAGGTTCAGCCTATTCCACCATAATAGTTGGAAGAACAGGCTGTAGACCCGTGTCCAAAGAGGTTCTGGCAAGATGCAGACGCTGCCCAGGTATATTAATAAAGGGAGCAAATACCCCTTGGCCAGGTTAACCCTTTCCCTCAGGGTCAAGGACCAACCCTTCCACTGATCCACCTTCTGGGCGGCAATCTTAAGTCTGCCCTCCCAGTTTTGCTGGGGATAGTCCCCCGGGCCGAAACTGATGCCTAAAATTTTTGCTGTGGCCTGAGGCCCTGGAAGGGTGTCCGGGAGATCGAAACTTGGATCTCCCCCTCCCAGCCAGAGACTCTCACACTTATCCCGGTTGATCATGGACCCAGAAGCCACCCAGTCCGCCTCCTCTCTCGAGGATACAAAGAGGGAAACGTCGTCGGCGTACGCCACTACCCTCAAGGTGGCCACTGGCTCCGCCCGGTCAATCCCGACTCCCACCAACGGTCCGCGCTCCACTCTCCTTAAAAAGGGGTCGATCGCGAACACGTATAACAGTGGGCTCAGAGGACAGCCCTGGCGGACACCAGACCTCACCTCAAAAGGGGGTCCGACCCAACCATTCACAAGCGGAAAAGTCTCTGCCCCATTGTATAATACTCTCAACCAATCAACAAACCTCCCGGGCAGACCGTACCTCAGAAGGACGGACCAGAGGTACTCATGGTTAACCCGGTCAAAGGCCTTCGCCTGGTCTAAGGACAGCAAGTACCCCTTCCAGAGACCTGCCCTGCCCTGCTCCACTGCCTCTCGGACACCGAGCACAGCACTAAAAGTACTGCGGCCTGGAACAGAGCAGTGCTGGGCCCCCGAAAGGAGCGGGGTGCAAACTTCACCAATCGATTGAAAAGCACCTTTGCCAGAACCTTTCGGTCCGTATTGAGAAGCGCTATGGGACGCCAATTCTCAATACGGGACGAGTCTTTACCCTTTGACAGGATAATCAGGGCGGACTTCCTCATTGAACCGGGAAGAATGTCCGAGGAGAGACATTCATTAAAAACCTCAGTCATGAGGGGGACCAAAGAGTCCCTAAAAGTCCTGTAAAACTCAGATGTTAAGCCATCCGGACCGGGCGATTTTTTGGGCCGGAGCCCATCAATGGCCCGTCTCACTTCCTCTTCCCTGATTGCTTCTGCCAAACCATGAAGAGAGGGGTCATCCCCTGGTTCAGGGATGGTTTCAGCCAGGAAAGCCGACATCTCATCCCGATCTGGATCCCTCCTTCCCAAGAGATGCGAGTAGAAGGATCTGACCACCTCCAGGATCCCTGATTTGGATCTGTTCAGGGAACCCGTACTGTCGATCAGTCGTGTTACCATCTTGCAACTCACTGACATCCTGCAGTTCCTGTAAGGGTCGGGCGAGCGGTACCTCCCGAAATCCCTCTCAAAAACTAAGGATGTGTGCCTATCATACTGGCACCCCTTGAGCACGGCCTTCACCCTGGAGATTTCCTCACGGTCCCCTCCAGTCGAGACGAGCTGCTCGAGTTTCCTCCCCAGCTCCCGATACAGGCGGTACCTGTTCAGGCCTCTGAGGCTCGAAAGCTGACGGAAGAACCCCGCAACCCTTGTTTTGAAGATCTCCCACCACTCAGACTTACTGCTACAGAGACCCAAGAGAGGTACCTGGCTCTGAAGAAATTCCTCAAAGGATTGTCTCACATCCGCTTCTTCCAACAGGGACGAATTCAGCTTCCATAGGCCTCTCCCTATCCGGGGAGTCTCTGCAACATTCAAGGAAAAGGAAATGAAACAGTGATCGGAGAATTCCACCTCAACAGCGGACACTGCAGAAGAGACGGCTTCCTCCTTTAAAAAAAACCTATCTATCCTAGACCTACAACTACCCCTATGAAAGGTGAAACCCCCGTGACCTGGGGTGTGCCGGATGTGGACATCCACCAGGCGAGCTTCGCTTGCTATGCTGTTAAGGGTATTACTATCAAAAGCCAGCCTTCGGTCTCCGGGGCCTCCCCTATCACGGGATCTAGTTATAGTATTAAAGTCCCCACCGAAGACCACCTGCCGGCTGGTAAAAAGATAGGGCTTGATCTTCAGGAAGAGACATTTACGGTCCCACTTTGACTGTGGACCATAGATGTTAATGAGCCGGAGCTCCTGTCCCCCCATGAAGACGTCAAGGACCAAGCACCTCCCCATTTCTACCTCGATCACCTGTCTGCATTCCACCGAAGCGGCCTTAAAAAGGACCGCTACCCCGCTATACGGCTCGGCCGCAAGAGACCAGTATGAGGGCCCGCACCTCCACTCCCTCCTTGCTTTGTAAATGGCCCCCATGTCCGTTAGTCTGGTCTCCTGCAAAAATAAAATGTCAGCCTCAACTCGGTTGAAAAAATCAAAGGCCATAAATCTGGCCGCATCTGACTTTATACTGGCGACATTAATCGACGCCAGAGTCAACGGGGTAGGTTCCGCCATCATGGGTGATTGAGTTAGACGGCCTTCTTTTTCACCGCACCCCTCGATTTACTTTCTTCACCCTCAGAGGAGGAGCCAGACTCTCCCCTCCTCTTTAGTGACACCGAGGTGTCCATAGCACCCGTCACCACCTTCCCAGTACCGGGTTCCTCACCCCTGGACCCCAGAGCAGTCCCCCCCCCCCAGAGGAAAGTGAGCCCTCCGGAGGACGGACCCCGCCGCTCCCTGAAGGCACCTCAGATGTTACCGCCGGTCCCTCACCCCCGACCTCCGACACAGCAGGGTCATCGAGGGCATGGAACCGGTTGGAGAGGGGGATCAGAGGGGAGCCGGTGAGCCCTTCCGTAGGCACCTTAGTGGCCAGGGGGGGGCCTTAGATGTTTTTGCCCCCTTTCGGTTCCTCCTCCGACTCTTACTGGTCTTACTGTCACCTTTTGTTTTAGGCTGCTCCACCACCTCCTCGTCCAGACTTAAATACTGGGAGGAGTCATCAGAAGCAGCCACCTCCTCCCTCTCCATCCTCCTGATCTCCTCGTTCACCGCCTCCTCCCCCAGGGCCTCAGGGGCACCGGCTGCCGCTTCCGAGGAGGGTACAGACATCACCCCAGTCGCCTGGGGCTTATCCTGCCCCCTACCCCCACGGCGCCTCACCTGATGCCACTGGCGGGCAGATGTATTGGCCACGCCTTCCTTCACTGGCCCCTTAGCCCCTCTCCCACCCCCACCTCCAGCATCAGCAGAAGATGAACCGCCAGGGACTCCCCCATGGCTCACCCCTGCCTGACCAGAGATGGCGTTAGAAAAGGAGCGGGGGCAGCGGCTGTACGGGTGACCTAGGTCACCACACAGGTGACACCTAATGTCACCACAGGCCGCAGCAAGATGACCTACTCCGCCACACAAGGCACATTTCTGTACCTTGCAGCCCGCGCTGAAGTGGCGGGGATCACCGCACCTGAGGCAGACCTTCGGCTGCCCCTGGTAAAAGATCAGGATCCTGTCCCTCCCCAGAAATGCTGAGGAGGGGATGTGGGTGACAGTACCGCCTGAGACCTTCAACCTCATCATGAAGGTCCAGCCCCCTGACCAAATGCCAAACTCGTCCCTGTTCTTTTTTGGGACGTCCGTGACCTCCCCATAGCGGGAAAGCCACGTCATAATATCGACCCCAGAGAGTGACTCGTTATTTGTCAAAACGGTCACCCTCTTTACGCCATTTTGGCGAGACACCGCCTGCATGGCAAAGTCTCACCAGCCGGGCTCCCCCTTCACCAGTTCAAAATTCGACCAGAAAAGCTCTAGGCCCTCCGGCCGAACAAAACTGATGTTGAAGATGGGGGTACCAAAAGGATGAATCAGGGCAAAGATGTCAGACGCCCTGAAGCTCATCTTCAGGAGGAGCTCCACGACCCTCGATCTTGGCGGGCACGCTTCACTGCCCCTCCACCGAAGACGGACCACATTCCTCCTGGCCACCCCCTGCCCGGCTGTCGGGAGGGACCACACTGTCTCCCCCTCCCTTTTATCTTGGAAGGCGGCCAGGCCATGTCTATCCAGCCAAAAGGCCAAGTCTACCGCTCTTCCCTCTACCTCGATCGTCCGTTCTCCCTTTTTGAGGGCCTCGAGGAAACGGCGCCGCAAGTCACCATCCCTGAGGTCCAGAGGTGAGGAAGCCCGCCCTGAAGATCCCGAGCCCCCAGCTACTACCCCCGCAAAACTCCGGGGACCAGCAACCGGGGGGGCTGATGGACCAGCCCCACCCCCACTACCAACAGACACACCATTCTTACTCCCTTCCACAGACACCTCAACACTTGTATCTTCAATCACAGCCACATCCATACCCACGCTATACCCATCCACGTCAGTAGTCACACCCCTCGCCCCACTCTCACTCACATGCACACTGGGGTCACAGTTTTTTTTTTTCTGCAAACATTTTTTCCCTGCAGCAGCACTGCCGCCACCTGCTGGCAGCACCTTCCCTGCCGGGGGGTTTTGGGAACCTGGTGCTGCTGCCATTTTTGCCGGCGCCCCTGCCCCAGATAAGCCCGTGGGCACAGAGGACACCGACAGGCAGGCACCTCCTCCGTTGTCTGCCGCAGCCGTGGCACCACTGCTCCCAGCAGTAGCAGCTGCCGGCGCTAAGCCCCGCCCCTTTTCGGGTGGAGCCACGCCCACTTGGGGTGGGGTTTGCCCACGAGGCCACGCCCCCCGCACCAGGCAGCACGGTGGGGGCCCCAGAGGCCACACCCACCGGTGCCGTGGGTGACAGGGAGACCAAGCCCCCCGCACCAGGCAGCACAGTGGGGGCCTCAGAGGCCACTCCCACCGGTGCCTAGGGTGACAGGGAGGCCACGCCCCCCGCACCAGGCAGCACAGTCGGGGCCCCAGAGGCCACTCCCACCGGTGCCGTGGATGACAGGGAGGCCACACCCCCCACACCAGGCAGCACGGTGGGGGCCCCAGAGGCCACTCCCACTGGTGCCGTGGACGGCTGGGAGGCCACGCCCCCCAAAGCCGGCCGCGCCGGGACCCCCGAAGCCGACCCGGAACTGGGTCTACTCACAGGGGCCCCTGGACCAGCGGCACCAGCTCTCAGGGGCATAGCACCCCCTACCGTCACACCCTTCACCACAAACAGCCTGGCCACCCCAGCTCTGGCGGCCGGCCCCAGGCTGTGCCACTCCCCCTCGGCACCCACCGGCGGTGGAGCCCCTCGTGCCGACCCATTACTGGGCCCCTGCGCAGGGGGCCCCAACCTCGCGGCGGACTTTGCCAGGGGAGCAAGCCCCACCTTTCCTTTATGAGCCGGCTCTGCCGGAGCCGCAGGCCCCGCGCCCTTCACCTTACCAGGTCTCTGGGTCCCTGAAAGTGATCCAGATTTAGTGGATCTGTGCGTGAGGGACCCAGACACCCCAGCACACGCCGCCGGAGATGCGGCCCCGGCTGTCGGTGCGCCGCCAGCAGAGCAGGAGGCAGCGGCAGATGTACAAGCCGCCCCCTGCACGCCAGCAGGCGCACCAGGTGCCAGGCCAGACCTCCCTTTTACAGGGGATCCAGCCTGAGCACCACCACAGATCACACCCACCGTCGGGCCGCCCTCCGCGCCATGCTCCATATCAGACACCTTGGACCCACTGCCTCCATTACCACAAACAGAGGCAGCGCTCTGCGTGCCATGGCCTATGTTCTCCCCGCTCCCTCGCTGTGGACCCACAACAGAGTCCAAGCCGGGGTGGGTGGCGGGTGCCGCACAACGGGACAGGGGGGCCCCAGAGAGGGGGACAAACACAAATTTATGTGCAATAGATGTTTTCTTTTTTTTTTTGCTTTTCTCTTCGTCCCCCTCCCGGGTGCCTCATCCTCGCAGATCTCATCCCCGAACGTAAGCTGACCAAAACGTACCGGGGACTCGATCTGCTGGATCTGCTGCATGATAAGGCAGCCCCCCTCACTGCTGCTACTCCCATCCTCCTCATCCTCCCCCTCGCTCCCGCTGCCCTCTGAAGGGCTAGAATCAGATGGGAGAGCCATCTGCTCAGGGGCTATCCCGCTATGAGATGCCTGGAGATCACTTACCAGGCCACCAGGCGATGGGTAGGGTGCGACCTCCTCCACGCATACCTCTTCTTCCTCCTCCTCCACCGCCTGGCCGGGGCCCTGCGACCCCTCCTGAGCCCCACCGGTCATGGCTCTGAACCGGTCATCATTCCGCAGCTTCTCCAAGAAGGGTCCACTGCCTGCCAGTATGGTGCTCCTGCGGTCTTCCAGGTCTTGAATGGCCCGCTTGATCTTCCGGACCGCGGCGGATAGCTCAGGCTTCTTACTGCCAGAGGCCCTCACGGACCTCTCCTGAGCCACCCTCAACTCCCCCCAGAGGGAACTTAGCTTCTTTGTGGCGTCCTCATACTCGCAGAGGTGCGCATGTATACGGGAGGCATAGGTGACGGTTGCCTCCCTCGACGCCTTGGTACCCCAATCAGGGGGCACCGCTGCAGCACCTCCGCTCGTACTCGACCTACCTCCGGAGGGAGGAGCCGCCGCGGTCGTAGCCTCGGGGGTCCTCCGGGTCCTCATGCTGGAACCCCTGCTGTCTTGGCCAGATCTTGTAGCCTTAGCCGGCTTGGTGTTCCTCCCACCCCCCGCCAGCTTGGACCAGGAGGTGGGAGCCGGGGGCCCAGCCCCGGAGGCCAGTCCCACTATGAGCCTTCTTTCCTGGGAAGGGGGCAGACAAAAAGTCCCAGATGGAAAAAAAAAACCTCCCTTCCCAGGAGCTCTCTCCACACGCAGCCAAACAGTCCAGGAAGCACTCAGGACAGCTCACTGCAGGCTCCGCCTCCACCACTTCCTGTAGGGAACTGCAACAGGCAGAACTGGAACTCTATTTTATTATAAAAGTACAAAAACACATATACAAAACACAAAAATCAAACCACAGATACAATTATACAACAAACAAACAACTAACAACCAACAAAACCCCAGCAAGACATAACCTAAAATCTGAAATTATATAGATTCCAACAAAGAAATATATGACGACACAAAGTTCAAGTCCTCCAGCAGACTCTCTAGGAGACCCCCCAGCAAGGGAAGACCCTACCATACCTCCAGGGTGCGCCCTAAAACGCACCCGACCCCCAGCATACACAACATCCATACCTGCACATTCATACCTAACCCCCTAACAAAAAAGGAAAACTAAATAACTGGCCCATCGCCAAAAATAAAGAAATAGGCCACCTGGCCGAAAATTTAATGCACAGCAACACTATTTTTTTTTTTTTATATATTTTTTTTCTTTTTTTTTTCCTCCCCACCACCATTTTTTAAAACACCCAAGGTCCCACGAAAGTTTGTGGCCTTATCACAGCAAGCCACGAAAGTTTGTGGCCATCAAAATCACAAATAACGGGTCCTTTTTCCCGCATCCCGTACAACGTCCATTTTCCCAAAACCCCTCCCCCCTCCCCCCCTAAAACTCCCCACCCAACCTACACTAAACCCCCCACCCATACAATACACAAAACTATACACGTATATACATTACACAACATAACCAAAGCAAACACAACATAACAATAGCACAATATAAACAACTGACCATAAACATGAACCAAAAGTCAGACCCAAGTTCAGTGCTTGCAAGCCCTATATTCGGGTTTCCAATGCCGTAAAACAAAAAACTATAATGTGAGGGGAGCAGCCCACCACCAGGAAACTGGAGACTACCGAGGCTCTCACCCTAATCTAACACACAAACAGCCTGTCCCTCCCTATTAAAGAAAAACCTGTCCCTACCGCCCTACCTGTCCCTCTCTGACCCTCACTACCAACCTAATGCTAACTACCTATCCCTAAAGACTGTACCTGTCTGTCCCTCCCTGACCCTACACATCCATCTGACCCTACAAATAAATATAAAATATAGAAAGGGACTAAACTAACCCTATCACAGACACACATACCCTAACTCTCCCTAGGGCACATTAAATGAGAACCCCCTCCATAGAAGGGAAGCCCTCCCTGCACCCGGCCTCTCATACTCCAGTGAGCGCACTTTGCCAGGTCACCCAGGATGTTCCTAATCACCTCTTCCCGGGGGAGGACTTTCTGCTGGGTGGACACTAAACACCGTGCGTTCCACGTGTAAAACCTAGTCACTAAGCTAACTAAGAAAACAGTGCCCCGATCTCGGCCACCAAGGAATCTGAATGCCCCATAGGCCCACTCTGCATAGGAAAGGCCTGCTAGCCTGGGCCAGCCAATGGAAGCACCCACCCTCTTGTAGACCTCTGTATTAAAAGGACACCGAAGCAGGAAGTGCTCCATGCTTTCAAGCATGTCGCCACACTCCTCGCGGGGACAATCCCGGTCATCAGAGTTCCTGTACTTCAGGTTGTCCCTCACATACAGTCTCCCATGGAAGCAGTGCCAAGCCAAGTCCCAAAACTTCAAGGGGATCCGCTTAGAGTTTAATAACCCGAGCCCCACCTCCAGATCCCGGCTTGGGCAATCCTTGAGGGCCAGGGGCTTCTGGAAGTGGGTCAACAGAACCCTATTGTCAAGTAACCTCCTTGACAAGGTCCTGATCTCCCACACTCCCAGACCCCACCGGCGGATCACTTTCACAACCAGGGTAGCATAAGCCGGAAGATGCCCATGAGGCGTGCGAAGGTCCTTCACCCGCCCTCCTGTCTCCCATTGCTGGAAGAAAGGCCGAAACCACCCCCTACAGGAGAATACCCACGGAGGAGCCCTCTCTAACCAGAGGTTGGCGATGTTTGCCTTAAGAAAGGTGTTTACTAGAAACACCACTGGGTTGACCATACCCAACCCTCCTAGTCTCCTCGTGCGATACGTGACCTCCCTCTTTATTAGGTTCAGCCTATTCCCCCATAATAGTTGGAAGAACAGGCTGTAGACCCGTGTCCAAAGAGGTTCTGGCAAGATGCAGACGCTGCCCAGGTATATTAATAAAGGGAGCAAATACCCCTTGGCCAGGTTAACCCTTTCCCTCAGGGTCAAGGACCAACCCTTCCACTGATCCACCTTCTGGGCGGCAATCTTAAGTCTGCCCTCCCAGTTTTGCTGGGGATAGTCCCCCGGGCCGAAACTGATGCCTAAAATTTTTGCTGTGGCCTGAGGCCCTGGAAGGGTGTCCGGGAGATCAAAACTAGGATCTCCCCCTCCCAGCCAGAGACTCTCACACTTATCCCGGTTGATCATGGACCCAGATGCCACAGAGTAGCGCTCAACTTCAGACATGACCCAGTCCGCCTCCTCTCTCGAGGATACAAAGAGGGAAACGTCGTCGGCGTACGCCACTACCCTCAAGGTGGTCTCTGGCTCTGCCCGGTCCATCCCGACTCCCACCAACGGTCCGCGTTCCACTCTCTTTAAAAAGGGGTCGATCGCGAACACGTATAACAGTGGGCTCAGAGGACAGCCCTGGCGGACACCAGACCTCACCTCAAAAGGGGGTCCGACCCAACCGTTCACAAGCGGAAAAGTCTCTGCCCCATTGTATAATACTCTCAACCAATCAACAAACCTCCCGGGCAGAACGTACCTCAGAAGGACGGACCAGAGGTACTCATGGTTAACCCAGTCAAAGGCCTTCGCCTGGTCTAAGGACAGCAAGTACCCCTTCCAGAGACCTGCCCTGCCCTGCTCCACTGCCTCTCGGACACCGAGCACAGCACTAAAAGTACTGCGGCCTGGAACAGAGCAGTGCTGGGCCCCTGAAAGGAGCCGGGGTGCAAACTTCACCAACCGATTGAAAAGCACCTTTGCCAGAACCTTTCGGTCCGTATTGAGAAACGCTATGGGACGCCAATTCTCAATACGGGACGAGTCTTTACCCTTTGACAAGATAATCAGGGCGGACTTCCTCATTGAACCGGGAAGAATGTCCGAGGAGAGACATTCATTAAAAACCTCAGTCATGAGGGGGACCAAAGAGTCCCTAAAAGTCCTGTAAAACTCGGATGTTAAGCCATCCGGACCGGGCGATTTTTTGGGCCGGAGCCCATCAATGGCCCGTCTCACTTCCTCTTCCCTGATTGCTTCTGCCAAACCATGAAGAGAGGGGTCATCCCCTGGTTCAGGGATGGTTTCAGCCAGGAAAGCAGACATCTCATCCCGATCTGGATCCCTCCTTCCCAAGAGATGCGAGTAGAAGGATCTGACCACCTCCAGGATCCCTGATTTGGATCTGTTCAGGGAACCCGTACTGTCGATCAGTCCTGTTACCATCTTGCAACTCACTGACATCCTGCAGTTCCTGTAGGGGTCGGGTGAGCGGTACCTCCCGAAATCCCTCTCTAAAACTAAGGATGTGTGCCTATCATACTGGTACCCCTTGAGCAAGGCCTTCACCCTGGAGATTTCCTCACGGTCCCCTCCAGTCGAGACGAGCTGCTCGAGTTTCCTCCCCAGCTCCCGATACAGGCGGTACCTGTTCAGGCCTCTGAGGCTCGAAAGCTGACGGAAGAACCCCGCAACCCTTGTTTTGAAGATCTCCCACCACTCAGACTTACTGCTACAGAGACCCAAGAGAGGTACCTGGCTCTGAAGAAATTCCTCAAAGGATTGTCTCACATCCGCTTCTTCCAACAGGGACGAATTCAGCTTCCATAGGCCTCTCCCTATCCGGGGAGTCCCTGCAACATTCAAGGAAAAGGAAATGAAACAGTGATCGGAGAATTCCACCTCAACAGCGGACACTGCAGAAGAGACGGCTTCCTCCTTTAAAAAAAACCTATCTATCCTAGACCTACAACTACCCCTATGAAAGGTGAAACCCCCGTGACCTGGGGTGTGCCGGATGTGGACATCCACCAGGCGAGCTTCGCTTGCTATGCTGTTAAGGGTATTACTATCAAAAGCCAGCCTTCGGTCTCCGGGGCCTCCCCTATCACGGGATCTAGTTATAGTATTAAAGTCCCCACCGAAGACCACCTGCCGGCTGGTAAAAAGATAGGGCTTGATCTTCAGGAAGAGACATTTACGGTCCCACTTTGACTGTGGACCATAGATGTTAATGAGCCGGAGCTCCTGTCCCCCCACGAAGACGTCAATGACCAAGCACCTCCCCATTTCTACCTCGATCACCAGTCTGCATTCCACCGAACCGGCCTTAAAAAGGACCGCTACCCCGCTATACGGCTCGGCCGCAAGAGACCAGTATGAGGGCCCGCACCTCCACTCCCTCCTTGCTTTGTAAATGGCCCCCATGTCCGTTAGTCTGGTCTCCTGCAAAAATAAAATGTCAGCCTCAACTCGGTTGAAAAAATCAAAGGCCATAAATCTGGCCGCATCTGACTTTATACTGGCGACATTAATCGACTTCAGAGTCAACGGGGTAGGTTCCGCCATCATGGGTGATTGAGTTAGACGGCCTTCTTTTTCACCGCACCCCTCGATTTACTTTCTTCACCCTCAGAGGAGGAGCCAGACTCTCCCCTCCTCTTTAGTGACACCGAGGTGTCCATAGCACCCGTCACCACCTTCCCAGTACCGGGTTCCTCACCCCTGGACCCCAGAGCAGTCCCCCCCCCAGAGGAAAGTGAGCCCTCCGGAGGACGGACCCCGCCGCTCCCTGAAGGCACCTCAGATGTTACCGCCGGTCCCTCACCCCCGACCTCCGACACAGCAGAGTCATCGAGGGCATGGAACCGGTTGGAGAGGGGGATCAGAGGGGAGCCGGTGAGCCCTTCCGTAGGCACCTTAGTGGCCAGGGGGGGGGCCTTAGATGTTTTTGCCCCCTTTCGGTTCCTCCTCCGACTCTTACTGGTCTTACTGTCACCTTTTGTTTTAGGCTGCTCCACCACCTCCTCGTCCAGACTTTCATACTGGGAGGAGTCATCAGAAGCAGCCACCTCCTCCCTCTCCATCCTCCTGATCTCCTCGTTCACCGCCTCCTCCCCCAGGGCCTCAGGGGCACCGGCTGCCGCTTCCGAGGAGGGTACAGACATCACCCCAGTCGCCTGGGGCTTATCCTGCCCCCTACCCCCACGGCGCCTCACCTGATGCCACTGGCGGGCAGATGTATTGGCCACGCCTTCCTTCACTGGCCTCTCAGCCCCTCTCCCGCCCCCACCTCCAGCATCAGCAGATGAACCGCCAGGGACTCCCCCATGGCTCACCCCTGCCTGACCAGAGATGGCGTTAGAAAAGGAGCGGGGGCAGCGGCTGTACGGGTGACCTAGGTCACCACACAGGTGACACCTAATGTCACCACAGGCCGCGGCAAGATGACCTACCCCGCCACACAAGGCACATTTCTGTACCTTGCAGCCCGCGCTAAAGTGGCGGGGATCACCGCACCTGTGGCAGACCTTCGGCTGCCCCTGGTAAAAGATCAGGATCCTGTCCCTCCCCAGAAATGCTGAGGAGGGGATGTGGGTGACAGTACCGCCTGAGACCTTCAACCTCATCATGAAGGTCCAGCCCCCTGACCAAATGCCAAACTCGTCCCTGTTCTTTTTTGGGACGTCCGTGACCTCCCCATAGCGGGAAAGCCACGTCATAATATCGACCCCAGAGAGTGACTCGTTATTTGTCAAAACGGTCACCCTCTTTACGCCATTTTGGCGAGACACCGCCTGCACGGCAAAGTCTCGCCAGCCGGGCTCCCCCTTCACCAGTTCAAAATTCGACCAGAAAAGCTCTAGGCCCTCCGGCCGAACAAAACTGATGTCGAAGATGGGGGTACCAAAAGGATGAATCAGGGCAAAGATGTCAGTCGCCCTGAAGCTCATCTTCAGGAGGAGCTCCACGACCCTCGATCTTGGCGGGCACGCTTCACTGCCCCTCCACCGAAGACGGACCACATTCCTCCTGGCCACCCCCTGCCCGGCTGTCGGGAGGGACCACACTGTCTCCCCCTCCCTTTTATCTTGGAAGGCGGCCAGGCCATGTCTATCCAGCCAAAAGGCCAAGTCTACCGCTCTTCCCTCTACCTCGATCGTCCGTTCTCCCTTTTTGAGGGCCTCGAGGAAACGGCGCCGCAAGTCACCATCCCTGAGGTCCAGAGGTGTGGAAGCCCGCCCTGAAGATCCCGAGCCCCCAGCTAATTCCCCCGCAAAACTCCGGGGACCAGCAACCGGGGGGGCAGATGGACCAGCCCCACCCCCACTACCAACAGACACACCATTCTTACTCCCTTCCACAGACACCTCAACACTTGTATCTTCAATCACAGCCACATCCATACCCACGCTATCCCCATCCACGTCAGTAGTCACACCCCTCGCCCCACTCTCACTCACATGCACACTGGGGTCACAGTTTTTTTTTTTCTGCAAACATTTTTTTCCCTGCAGCAGCACTGCCGCCACCTGCTGGCAGCACCTTCCCTGCCGGGGGGTTTTGGGAACCTGGTGCTGCTGCCATTTTTGCCGGCGCCCCTGCCCCAGATAAGCCCGTGGGCACAGAGGACACCGACAGGCAGGCACCTCCTCCGTTGTCTGCCGCAGCCGTGGCACCACTGCTCCCAGCAGTAGCAGCTGCCGGTGCTAAGCCCCGCCCCTTTTCGGGTGGAGCCACGCCCACTTGGGTGGGGTTTGCCCGCGAGGCCACGCCCCCCGCACCAGGCAGCACGGTGGGGGCCCCAGAGGCCACACCCACCGGTGCCGTGGGTGACAGGGAGACCAGGCCCCCCGCACCAGGCAGCACAGTGGGGGCCTCAGAGGCCACTCCCACCGGTGCCTTGGGTGACAGGGAGGCCACGCCCCCCGCACCAGGCAGCACAGTGGGGGCCCCAGAGGCCACTCCCACCGGTGCCGTGGATGACAGGGAGGCCACACCCCCCACACCAGGCAGCACGGTGGGGGCCCCAGAGGCCACTCCCACTGGTGCCGTGGACGGCTGGGAGGCCACGCCCCCCGAAGCCGGCCACGCCGGGACCCCCGAAGCCGACCCGGAACTGGGTCTACTCACAGGGGCCCCTGGACCAGCGGCACCAGCTCTCAGGGGCATAGCACCCCCTACCGTCACACCCTTCACCACAAACAGCCTGGCCACCCCAGCTCCGGCGGCTGGCCCCAGGCTAGGCCACTCCCCCTCAGCACCCAGCGGCGGTGGAGCCCCCCGCGCTGACCCATTACTGGGCCCCTGCGCAGGGGGCCCCGACCTCGCCACGGATTTTGCCAGGGGAGCAAGCCCCACCTTTCCTTTATGAGCCGGCTCTGCCGGAGCCGCAGGCCCCGCGCCCTTCACCTTACCAGGTCTCTGGGTCCCTGAAAGTGATCCAGATTTAGTGGATCCGTGCGTGAGGGACCCAGACACCCCAGCACACGCCGCCGGAGATGCGGCCCCGGCTGTCGGTGCGCCGCCAGCAGAGCAGGAGGCAGCGGCAGATGTACAAGCCGCCCCCTGCACGCCAGCAGGCGCACCAGGTGCCAGGCCAGACCTCCCTTTTACAGGGGATCCAGCCTGAGCACCACCACAGATCACACCCACCGTCGGGCCGCCCTCCGCGCCATGCTCCATATCAGACAACTTGGACCCACTGCCTCCATTACCACAAACAGAGGCAACGCTCTGCGTGCCATGGCCTATGTTCTCCCCGCTCCCTCGCTGTGGACCCACAACAGAGTCCAAGCCGGGGTGGGTGGCGGGTGCCGCACAACGGGACAGGGGGGCCCCAGAGAGGGGGACAAACACAAATTTATGTGCAATAGATGTTTTCTTTTTTTTTTTTGCTTTTCTCTTCATCCCCCTCCCGGGTGCCTCATCCTCGCAGATCTCATCCCCGAACGTAAGCTGACCAAAACGTACCGGGGACTCGATCTGCTGGATCTGCTGCATGATAAGGCAGCCCCCCTCACTGCTGCTACTCCCATCCTCCTCATCCTCCCCCTCGCTCCCGCTGCCCTCTGAAGGGCTAGAATCAGACGGGAGAGCCATCTGCTCAGGGGCTATCCCGCTATGCGATGCCTGGAGATCACTTACCAGGCCACCAGGCGGTGGGTAGGGTGCGACCTCCTCCACGCATACCTCTTCTTCCTCCTCCTCCACCACCTGGCTGGGGCCCTGCGACCCCTCCAGAGCCCCACCGGTCATGGCTCTGAACCGGTCATCATTAAGCAGCTTCTCCATGAAGGGTACGCTCCCCGCCATGATGGTGCTCCTGCGGTCCTCCAGGTCTTGTATGGCCCGCTTGATCTTCTGGACCGCGGCGGATAGCTCAGGCTTCTTACTGCCAGAGGCCCTCACGGACCTCTCCTGAGCCACCCTCAACTCCCCCCAGAGGGAACTTAGCTTCTTTGTGGCGTCCTCATACTCGCAGAGGTGCGCATGTATACGGGAGGCATAGGTGACGGTTGCCTCCCTCAACGCCTTGGTACCCCAATCAGGGGGCACCGCTGCAGCACCTCCGCTCGTACTCGACCTACCTCCGGAGGGAGGAGCCGCCGCGGTCGTAGCCTCGGGGGTCCTCCGGGTCCTCATGCTGGAACCCCTGCTGTCTTGGCCAGATCTTGTAGCCTTAGCCGGCTTGGTGTTCCTCCCACCCCCCGCCAGCTTGGACCGGGAGGTGGGAGCCGGGGGCCCAGCCCCGGAGGCCAGTCCCACTCTGAGCCCTCTTTCCTGGGAAGGGGGCAGACAAAAAAGTCCCAGATAGAAAAAAAAAACCTCCCTTCCCAGGAGCTCTCTCCACAGCAGCCAAACAGTCCAGGAAGCACACGGCACACAGCTCACTGCAGGCTCCACCTCCACCACTTCCTGAAACAAGCTGCAGCAGGCTGAACTGGAGCTCTTTTATTATAAAAATATAAAACAAACCATAATTACACACTATATAAAATCCAAAACACAAAACCCCAACAAAACACATCCCAAAGGAAACCCCAAGTCCAAAATTATAATGTCCAGTTAAAATGTCCTCGAACATAAGTTGTTCATTTTCCCAAAATCCCCCCCAGCAAGGGAAGACCTCAACCTCTTTTTTTTAATTTTATACCAGAAAAAACCCCTACAACATTCACTCACATCCATACCCATACACTTATAGCTAACCCTAAGGAAAAACCAACAAAACTGGCCCACTGCCAAAAATGTAAAGAAATAGGCCATCTGGCCGAAAGCACAATACACAGCAAACTCTCTTTTTTTTTTTTTTTAATATATATATATATATATATATATATATATATATATATATATATATATATATATATATATATATATATATATATATATATTTTTTTTTTTTTTTTTCCCCCACCACCATTTTTTAACACCCAAGGTCCCACGAAAGTCTGTGGCCTTATCACAGCATCTCTTTTTAGGTCCCACGAAAGTTTGTGGCCCACAAATAACGGGTCCTTTTTCCCGCATCCCGTAGGACGTCCATTCTCCCAAAAACCCCTCCCCCTCCCCCCCTGAAACCCCCCACCCAACCTACACTAACCCCCCCATGCGCAAATTACACATACATACAATACACAAAACTATACATGTATATACAGTACTCAACATAACCAAAGCAAACACAACATGACAATAGCACAATATAAACAAATGACCATAACCATGAACAAAAGTCAGACCCAAGTTCAGTACTTGCAAGCCCTATATTCGGGTTTCCAATACCGTAAAACAAAAAACTATAGTGTGAGGGGAGCAGCCCACCACCAGGAAACTGGAGACTACCGAGGTTCTCACCCTAATCTAGCACACAAACACCCTGTCCCTCCCTATTAAAGAAAAAGAAAAACCTGTCCCTACCGCCCTACCAATCTATCCCTACCTGTCCCTACCTGTCCCTCTCTGACCCTCACTACCAACCTAATGCTAACTACCTATCCCTAAAGACTGTCCCTACCTGTCCCTCCCTGACCCTACACATCCATCTGACCCTACAAATAAATATAAAATATAGAAAGGACTAAACTAACCCTATCACAGACACACATACCCTAACTCTCCCTAGGGCACATTAAATGAGAACCCCCTCCATAGAAGGGAAGCCCTCCCTGCACCCAGCCTCTCATACTCCAGCGAGCGCACTTTTGCCAGGTCACCCAGGATGTTCCTAATCACCTCTTCCCGGGGGAGGACTTTATGCTGGGTGGACACTAAACACCGTGCATTCCACGTGTAAAACCTAGTCACTAAACTAACTAAGAAGACAGTGCCCCGATCTCGGCCACCAAGGGACCTGAATGCCCCATAGGCCCACTCCGCATAGGAAAGGCCTGCCAGCCTAGGCCAGCCAATGGAAGCACCCACCCTACTGTAGACCTCTGTATTAAAGGGACATTGAAGCAGGAAGTGCTCCATGCTTTCAAGCATGCCGCCACACTCCTCGCGGGGACAATCCCGGTCATCAGAGTTCCTGTACTTCAGGTTGCCCCTCACATACAGTCTCCCATGGAAGCAGCGCCAAGTCAAGTCCCAAAACTTCAAGGGGATCCGCTTAGAGTTTAATAACCCGAGCCCCACCTCCAGATCCCGGCTTGGGCAATCCTTGAGGGCCAGGGGCTTCTGGAAGTGGGTCAACAGAACCCTATTGTCAAGTAACCTCCTTGACAAGGTCCTGATCTCCCACACTCCCAGACCCCACCGGCGGATCGCCTTCACAACCAGGGTAGCATAAGCCGGAAGATGCTCATGAGGCGTGCGAAGGTCCTTCACCCGCCCTCCTGTCTCCCATTCCTGGAAGAAAGGCCGAAACCACCCCCTACAGGAGAATACCCACGGAGGAGCCCTCTCTAACCAGAGGTTGGCGATGTTTGCCTTAAGAAAGGTGTTTACTAGAAACACCACCGGGTTGACCATACCCAACCCTCCTAGTCTCCTCGTGCGGTACGTGACCTCCCTCTTGATCAGGTTCAGCCTATTCCCCCATAATAGTTGGAAGAACAGGCTGTAGACCCGTGTCCAAAGAGGTTCTGGCAAGATGCAGACGCTGCCCAGGTATATTAATAAAGGGAGCAAATACCCCTTGGCCAGGTTAACCCTTTCCCTCAGGGTCAAGGACCAACCCTTCCACTGATCCACCTTCTGGGCGGCAATCTTAAGTCTGCCCTCCCAGTTTTGCTGGGGATAGTCCCCCGGGCCGAAACTGATGCCTAAAATTTTTGCTGTGGCCTGAGGCCCTGGAAGGGTGTCCGGGAGATCGAAACTTGGATCTCCCCCTCCCAGCCAGAGACTCTCACACTTATCCCGGTTGATCATGGACCCAGAAGCCACCGAGTAGCGCTCAACTTCAGACATGACCCAGTCCGCCTCCTCTCTCGAGGATACAAAGAGGGAAACGTCGTCGGCGTACGCCACTACCCTCAAGGTGGCCTCTGGCTCCGCCCGGTCCATCCCGACTCCCACCAACGGTCCGCGTTCCACTCTCCTTAAAAAGGGGTCGATCGCGAACACGTATAACAGTGGGCTCAGAGGACAGCCCTGGCGGACACCAGACCTCACCTCAAAAGGGGGTCCGACCCAACCGTTCACAAGCGGAAAAGTCTCTGCCCCATTGTATAATACTCTCAACCAATCAACAAACCTCCCGGGCAGACCGTACCTCAGAAGGACGGACCAGAGGTACTCATGGTTAACCCGGTCAAAGGCCTTCGCCTGGTCTAAGGACAGCAAGTACCCCTTCCAGAGACCTGCCCTGCCCTGCTCCACTGCCTCTCGGACACCGAGCACAGCACTAAAAGTACTGCGGCCTGGAACAGAGCAGTGCTGGGCCCCCGAAAGGAGCCGGGGTGCAAACTTCACCAACCGATTGAAAAGCACCTTTGCCAGAACCTTTCGGTCCGTATTGAGAAGCGCTATGGGACGCCAATTCTCAATACGGGACGAGTCTTTACCCTTTGACAGGATAATCAGGGCGGACTTCCTCATTGAACCGGGAAGAATGTCCGAGGAGAGACATTCATTAAAAACCTCAGTCATGAGGGGGACCAAAGAGTCCCTAAAAGTCCTGTAAAACTCGGATGTTAAGCCATCCGGACCGGGCGATTTTTTGGGCCGGAGCCCATCAATGGCCCGTCTCACTTCCTCTTCCCTGATTGCTTCTGCCAAACCATGAAGAGAGGGGTCATCCCCTGGTTCAGGGATGGTTTCAGCCAGGAAAGCCGACATCTCATCCCGATCTGGATCCCTCCTTCCCAAGAGATGCGAGTAGAAGGATCTGACCACCTCCAGGATCCCTGATTTGGATCTGTTCAGGGAACCTGTACTGTCGATCAGTCCTGTTACCATCTTGCAACTCACTGACATCCTGCAGTTCCTGTAGGGGTCGGGCGAGCGGTACCTCCCGAAATCCCTCTCAAAAACTAAGGATGTGTGCCTATCATACTGGCACCCCTTGAGCAAGGCTTTCACCCTGGAGATTTCCTCACGGTCCCCTCCAGCCGAGACGAGCTGCTCGAGTTTCCTCCCCAGCTTCCGATACAGGCGGTACCTGTTCAGGCCTCTGAGGCTCGAAAGCTGACGGAAGAACCCCGCAACCCTTGTTTTGAAGATCTCCCACCACTCAGACTTACTGCTACAGAGACCCAAGAGAGGTACCTGGCTCTGAAGAAATTCCTCAAAGGATTGTCTTACATCCGCTTCTTCCAACAGGGACGAATTCAGCTTCCATAGGCCTCTCCCTATCCGGGGAGTCTCTGCAACATTCAAAGAAAAGGAAATGAAACAGTGATCGGAGAATTCCACCTCAACAGCGGACACTGCAGAAGAGACGGCTTCCTCCTTTAAAAAAAACCTATCTATCCTAGACCTACAACTACCCCTATGAAAGGTGAAACCCCCGTGACCTGGGGTGTGCCGGATGTGGACATCCACCAGGCGAGCTTCGCTTGCTATGCTGTTAAGGGTATTACTATCAAAAGCCAGCCTTCGGTCTCCGGGGCCTCCCCTATCACGGGGTCTAGTTATAGTATTAAAGTCCCCACCGAAGACCACCTGCCGGCTGGTAAAAAGATAGGGCTTGATCTTCAGGAAGAGACATTTACGGTCCCACTCTGACTGTGGACCATAGATGTTAATGAGCCGGAGCTCCTGTCCCCCCATGAAGACGTCAAGGACCAAGCACCTCCCCATTTCTACCTCGATCACCCGTCTGCATTCCACCGAAGCGGCCTTAAAAAGGACCGCTACCCCGCTATACGGCTCGGCCGCAAGAGACCAGTATGAGGGCCCGCACCTCCACTCCCTCCTTGCTTTGTAAATGGCCCCCATGTCCGTTAGTCTGGTCTCCTGCAAAAATAAAATGTCAGCCTCAACTCGGTTGAAAAAATCAAAGGCCATAAATCTGGCCGCATCTGACTTTATACTGGCGACATTAATCGACGCCAGAGTCAACGGGGTAGGTTCCGCCATCATGGGTGATTGAGTTAGACGGCCTTCTTTTTAACCGCACCCCTCAATTTACTTTTTTCACCCTCAGAGGAGGAGCCAGACTCTCCCCTCCTCTTTAGTGACACCGAGGTGTCCATAGCACCCGTCACCACCTTCCCAGTACCGGGTTCCTCACCCCTGGACCCCAGGGCAGTCCCCCCCCCCCAGAGGAAAGTGAGCCCTCCGGAGGACGGACCCCGCCGCTCCCTGAAGGCACCTCAGATGTTACCGCCGGTCCCTCACCCCCGACCTCCGACACAGCAGAGTCATCGAGGGCATGGAACCGGTTGGAGAGGGGGATCAGAGGGGAGCCGGTGAGCCCTTCCGTAGGCACCTTAGTGGCCAGGGGGGGGGCCTTAGATGTTTTTGCCCCTTTTCGGTTCCTCCTCCGACTCTTACTGGTCTTACTGTCACCTTTTGTTTTAGGCTGCTCCACCACCTCCTCGTCCAGACTTTCATACTGGGAGGAGTCATCAGAAGCAGCCACCTCCTCCCTCTCCATCCTCCTGATCTCCTCGCTCACCGCCTCCTCCCCCAGGGCCTCAGGGGCACCGGCTGCCGCTTCCGAGGAGGGTACAGACATCACCCCAGTCGCCTGGGGCTTATCCTGCCCCCTACCCCCACGGCGCCTCACCTGATGCCACTGGTGGGCAGATGTACTGGCCACGCCTTCCTTCACCGGCCCCTCAGCTCCTCTCCCGCCCCCACCTCCGGCTCCAGCAGAGGATGCACCGCTGGGGACCCCCCCATGGCTCTCCCCCGCCTGACCAGAGATGGTGTTAGAAAAGGAGCGGGGGCAGCGGCTGTACGGGTGACCTAGGTCACCACACAGGTGACACCTAATGTCACCACAGGCCGCGGCAAGTTGACCTACCCCGCCACACAAGGCACATTTCTGCACCTTGCAGCCCGCGCTGAAGTGGCTGGGATCACCGCACCTGTGGCAGACCTTTGGTTGCCCCTGGTAGAAGATCAGGATCCTGTCCCTCCCCAGGAATGCTGAGGAGGGGATGTGGGTGACAGTACCGCCTGAGACCTTCAACCTCATCATGAAGGTCCAGCCCCCTGACCAGATGCCAAACTCGTCCCTGTTCTTTTTTGGGACGTCCGTGACCTCCCCATAGCGGGAAAGCCACGTCATAATATCGACCCCAGAGAGTGACTCGTTATTAGTTAGAACGGTCACTCTCTTTACTCCATTTTGGCGAGACACCGCCTGCACGGCAAAGTCTCGCCAGCCGGGCTCCCCCTTCACCAGTTCAAAATTCGACCAAAAAAGCTCTAGGCCCTCCGGCCGAACAAAACTGATGTCGAAGATGGGGGTACCAAAAGGATGGATCAGGGCAAAGATGTCAGTCGCCCTGAAGTTCATCTTCAGGAGGAGCTCCACGACCCTTGCTCTTGGCGGGCACGCTTCACTGCCCCTCCACCGAAGACGAACTACATTCCTCCTAGCCACCCCCTGCCCGGCTGTCGGGAGGGACCACGCTGTCTCCCCCTCCTTTTTATCTTGGAAGGCGGCCAGGCCATGTCTATCTAGCCAAAAGGCCAGGTCCACCTCTCTTCCCTCTACCTGGATCGTCCGTTCTCCCTTCTTGAGGGCCTCCAGGAAACGGCGTCGCAAGTCACCATCCCTGAGGTCCAGAGGTGAGGAAGCCCCCCGAGAAGACCCCGAGGCCCCGGCTACTACCCCCGCAAAACTCCTGGGACCAGCAGCCGGGGGGGCAGATGGACCAGCCCCACCCCCACCTCCCCCACTAGCAACAGACACACCAGCACTCGCTTCCTCCACCACAGACACATCCATACCGACAGTCACCCCACTTGCCCCACTCCCACTCACATGCACACTGGGGTCACAGTTGTTTTTTTTCTCCACACACTTTCTGCCAGCAGGTTTTTCAACAGCATTACCACTGCTGCCACCTGCTGGCAGCACCTTCCCTGCCGTGGGGTTTTGGGAGCCTGGTGCTGCAGCTATTTTTGCCGGCGCCCCTGCCCCAGATAAGCCCGTGGGCACAGAGGACACCGGCAGGCAGGCACCACCTCCATTTTTAGCCACAGCTGTGGCACTACTGCTCCCAGCAGCTGCCGGCGCTAAGCCCCGCCCCTTTTCGGGTGAAGCCACGCCCACTTGTGCGGGATTTACCCGCGAGGACACGCCCCCTGCACCAGGCAGCACGGTGGGGGCCCCGGAGGCCACTCCCACCGGTGCCGTGGGTGACAGGGAGGCCACGCCCCCCGCACCAGGCAGCACAGTGGGGGCCCCAGAGGCCACTCCCACCGGTGCCGTGGATGACAGGGAGGCCACGCCCCCCACACCAGGCCGCACGGCGGGGGCCCCAGAGGCCACTCCCACCGGCGCCTTTGGTGACAGGGAGGCCACGCCCCCCGCACCAAGCAGCACGGTGGGGGCCCCAGAGGCCACTCCCACTGGTGCCGTGGACGGCTGGGAGGCCACGCCCCCCGAAGCTGGCCGCGCCGAGACCCCCGAAGCCGACCCGGAACCGGGTCTACTCACAGGGGCCCCTGGACCAGCGGCACCAGTTCTCAGGGGCATAGCACCCCCTACCGTCACACCCTTTACGACAAAAAGCCTGGCCACCCCAGCTCCGGCGGCCGGCCCCAGGCTAGGCCACTCCCCCTCGGCACCCAGCGGCGGTGGAGCCCCCCGCGCTGACCCATTACTGGGCCCCTGCGCAGGGGGCCCCGACCTCGCCACGGATTTTGCCAGGGGAGCAAGCCCCACCTTTCCTTTATGAGCCGGCTCTGCCAGAGCCGCAGGCCCCGCGCCCTTCACCTTACCAGGTCTCTGGGTCCCTGAAAGTGATCCAGATTTAGTGGATCCGTGCGTGAGGGACCCAGACACCCCAGCACACGCCGCCGGAGATGCGGCCCCGGCTGTCGGTGCGCTGCCAGCAGAGCAGGAGGCAGCGGCAGATGTACAAGCTGCCCCCTGCACGCCAGCAGGCGCACCAGGTGCCAGGCCAGACCTCCCTTTTACAGGGGATCCAGCCTGAGCACCACCACAGATCACACCCACCGTCGGGCCGCCCTCCGCGCCATGCTCCATATCAGACACCTTGGACCCACTGCCTCCATTACCACAAACAGAGGCAGCGCTCTGCGTGCCATGGCCTATATTCTCCCCGCTCCCTCGCTGTGGACCCACAACAGAGTCCAAGCCGGGGTGGGTAGCGGGTGCCGCACAACGGGACAGGGGGGCCCCAGAGAGGGGGACATACACAAATTTGTGCGCAACAGTTGTTTTTCTCTTTTTTTTTGCTTTTCTCTTCATCCCCCTCACGGGTGCCTCATCCTCGCAGATCTCATCCCCAAACGTAAGCTGACCAAAACGTACCGGGGACTCGATCTGCTGGATCTGCTGCATGATAAGGCAGCCCCCCTCACTGCTACTGCTCCCATCCTCCTCATCCTCCCCCTCGCTCCCGCTGCCCTCTGAAGGGCTAGAATCCGACGGGAGAGCCATCTGCTCAGGGGCTATCCCGCTATGCGATGCCTGGAGATCACTTACCAGGCCACCAGGCGGTGAGTAGGGTGCGACCTCCTCCACGCATACCTCTTCTTCCTCCTCCTCCACCGCCTGGCTGGGGCCCTGCGACCCCTCCAGAGCCCCACCGGTCATGGCTCTGAACCGGTCATCATTAAGCAGCTTCTCCATGAAGGGTCCACTGCCCGCCAAGATGGTGCTCCTGCGGTCTTCCAGGTCTTGAATGGCCCGCTTGATCTTCCGGACCGCGGCGGATAGCTCAGGCTTCTTACTGCCAGAGGCCCTCACGGACCTCTCCTGAGCCACCCTCAACTCCCCCCAGAGGGAACTTAGCTTCTTTGTGGCGTCCTCATACTCACAGAGGTGCGCATGTATACGGGAGGCATAGGTGACGGTTGCCTCCCTCGACGCCTTGGTACCCCAATCAGGGGGCACCGCTGCAGCACCTCCGCTCGTACTCGACCTACCTCCGGAGGGAGGAGCCGCCGCGGTCGCAGCCTCGGGGGTCCTCCGGGTCCTCATGCTGGAACCCCTGCTGCCTTGGCCAGATCTTGTCGCCTTAGCCGGCTTGGTGTTTCTCCCACCCCCCGCCAGCTTGGACCGGGAGGTGGGAGCCGGGGGCCCAGCCCCGGAGGCCAGTCCCACTCTGAGCCTTGTTTCCTGGGAAGGGGGCAGACAAAAAGTCCCAGATGGAAAAAAAAAAACCTCCCTTCCCAGGAGCTCTCTCCACAGCAGCCAAACAGTCCAGGAAGCACACGGCACACAGCTCACTGCAGGCTCCACCTCCACCACTTCCTGAAACAAGCTGCAGCAGGCTGAACTGGAGCTCTTTTATTATAAAAATATAAAACAAACCATAATTACACACTATATAAAATCCAAAACACAAAACCCCAACAAAACACATCCCAAAGGAAACCCCAAGTCCAAAATTATAATGTCCAGTTAAAATGTCCTCGAACATAAGCTGTTCATTTTCCCAAAATCCCCCCCAGCAAGGGAAGACCTTAACCTCTTTTTTTTAATTTTATACCAGAAAAAAACCCTACAACATTCACTCACATCCATACCCATACACTTATAACTAACCCTAAAGAAAAAAAACAACAAAACTGGCCCACTGCCAAAAATGTAAAGAAATAGGCCATCTGGCCGAAAGCACAATACACAGCAAACTCTCTTTTTTTTTTTTTTTTTTTTTATATATAATTTTTTTTTTTTTTTTTTCCCCACCACCATTTTTTAACACCCAAGGTCCCACGAGAGTCTGTGGCCTTATCACAACAAGGTCCCACTAAAGTTTGTGGCCATTTCACACACAAAAAGGTCCCTTTGCCTCTTCCGGCATCCCGCAGGACGTCCACATTTTTCACAAAACCACCGCAACCCCTCCCCCCTCCCCCCTAAAGCCCCCCACCCAACCTAAACTAACCCCCCCACACACACAATACACATACATTACATACATTAAATTTATATACAATACACAACATAACATAACAGTAACAACAATACACAACATAACAACTTAACCGTAAGACTACTAAACATGAACCAAAGGATCAGACCCAAGTTCAGTGCTTGCAAGCCCTATATACAGATTCTGAACCGTAAAACAAAAAACTACAAATGTGAGGGGAGCAGCCCACCACCAGGAAACTGGAGACTACAGAGGCTCTCACCCTAATCTAACACACAAACAGCCTGTCCCTCCCTATTAAAGAAAAAGAAAAACCTGTCCCTACCGCCCTACCAATCTTTCCCTACCTGTCCCTACCTGTCCCTCTCTGACCCTCACTACCAACCTAATGCTAACTACCTATCCCTAAAGACTGTCCCTACCTGTCCCTCCCTGACCCTACACATCCACCTGACCCTACAAATAAATATAAAATATAGAAAGGACTAAACTAACCCTATCACAGACACACATACCCTAACTCTCCCTAGGGCACATTAAATGAGAACCCCCTCCATAGAAGGGAAGCCCTCCCTGCACCCAGCCTCTCATACTCCAGCGAGCGCACTTTTGCCAGGTCACCCAGGATGTTCCTAATCACCTCTTCCCGGGGGAGGACTTTGTGCTGGGTGGACACTAAACACCGTGCATTCCACGTGTAAAACCTAGTCACTAAACTAACTAAGAAGACAGTGCCCCGATCTCGGCCACCAAGGGACCTGAATGCCCCATAGGCCCACTCCGCATAGGAAAGGCCGGCCAGCCTAGGCCAGCCAATGGAAGCACCAACCCTACTGTAGACCTCTGTATTAAAGGGACATTGAAGCAAGAAGTGCTCCATGCTTTCAAGCATGCCGCCACACTCCTCGCGGGGACAATCCCGGTCATCAGAGTTCCTGTACTTCAGGTTGCCCCTCACATACAGTCTCCCATGGAAGCAGCGCCAAGTCAAGTCCCAAAACTTCAAGGGGATCCGCTTAGAGTTTAATAACCCGAGCCCCACCTCCAGATCCCGGCTTGGGCAATCCTTGAGGGCCAGGGGCTTCTGGAAGTGGGTCAACAGAACCCTATTGTCAAGTAACCTCCTTGACAAGGTCCTGATCTCCCACACTCCCAGACCCCACCGGCGGATCGCCTTCACAACCAGGGTAGCATAAGCCGGAAGATGCCCATGAGGCGTGCGAAGGTCCTTCACCCGCCCTCCTGTCTCCCATTCCTGGAAGAAAGGCCGAAACCACCCCCTACAGGAGAATACCCATGGAGGAGCCCTCTCTAACCAGAGGTTGGCGATGTTTGCCTTAAGAAAGGTGTTTACTAGAAACACCACCGGGTTGACCATACCCAACCCTCCTAGTCTCCTCGTGCGGTACGTGACCTCCCTCTTGATCAGGTTCAGCCTATTCCCCCATAATAGTTGGAAGAACAGGCTGTAGACCCGTGTCCAAAAAGGTTCTGGCAAGATGCAGACGCTGCCCAGGTATATTAATAAAGGGAGCAAATACCCCTTGGCCAGGTTAACCCTTTCCCTCAGGGTCAAGGACCAACCCTTCCACTGATCCACCTTCTGGGCGGCAATCTTAAGTCTGCCCTCCCAGTTTTGCTGGGGATAGTCCCCCGGGCCGAAACTGATGCCTAAAATTTTTGCTGTGGCCTGAGGCCCTGGAAGGGTGTCCGGGAGATCGAAACTTGGATCTCCCCCTCCCAGCCAGAGACTCTCACACTTATCCCGGTTGATCATGGACCCAGAAGCCACCGAGTAGCGCTCAACTTCAGACATGACCCAGTCCGCCTCCTCTCTCGAGGATACAAAGAGGGAAACGTCGTCGGCGTACGCCACTACCCTCAAGGTGGCCTCTGGCTCCGCCCGGTCCATCCCGACTCCCACCAACGGTCCGCGTTCCACTCTCCTTAAAAAGGGGTCGATCGCGAACACGTATAACAGTGGGCTCAGAGGACAGCCCTGGCGGACACCAGACCTCACCTCAAAAGGGGGTCCGACCCAACCGTTCACAAGCGGAAAAGTCTCTGCCCCATTGTATAATACTCTCAACCAATCAACAAACCTCCCGGGCAGACCGTACCTCAGAAGGACGGACCAGAGGTACTCATGGTTAACCCGGTCAAAGGCCTTCGCCTGGTCTAAGGACAGCAAGTACCCCTTCCAGAGACCTGCCCTGCCCTGCTCCACTGCCTCTCGGACACCGAGCACAGCACTAAAAGTACTGCGGCCTGGAACAGAGCAGTGCTGGGCCCCCGAAAGGAGCCGGGGTGCAAACTTCACCAATCGATTGAAAAGCACCTTTGCCAGAACCTTTCGGTCCGTATTGAGAAGCGCTATGGGACGCCAATTCTCAATACGGGACGAGTCTTTACCCTTTGACAGGATAATCAGGGCGGACTTCCTCATTGAACCGGGAAGAATGTCCGAGGAGAGACATTCATTAAAAACCTCAGTCATGAGGGGGACCAAAGAGTCCCTAAAAGTCCTGTAAAACTCGGATGTTAAGCCATCCGGACCGGGCGATTTTTTGGGCCGGAGCCCATCAATGGCCCGTCTCACTTCCTCTTCCCTGATTGCTTCTGCCAAACCATGAAGAGAGGGGTCATCCCCTGGTTCAGGGATGGTTTCAGCCAGGAAAGCCGACATCTCATCCCGATCTGGATCCCTCCTTCCCAAGAGATGCGAGTAGAAGGATCTGACCACCTCCAGGATCCCTGATTTGGATCTGTTCAGGGAACCTGTACTGTCGATCAGTCCTGTTACCATCTTGCAACTCACTGACATCCTGCAGTTCCTGTAGGGGTCGGGCGAGCGGTACCTCCCGAAATCCCTCTCAAAAACTAAGGATGTGTGCCTATCATACTAGCACCCCTTGAGCAAGGCCTTCACCCTGGAGATTTCCTCACGGTCCCCTCCAGTCGAGACGAGCTGCTCGAGTTTCCTCCCCAGCTCCCGATACAGGCGGTACCTGTTCAGGCCTCTGAGGCTCGAAAGCTGACGGAAGAACCCCGCAACCCTTGTTTTGAAGATCTCCCACCACTCAGACTTACTGCTACAGAGACCCAAGAGAGGTACCTGGCTCTGAAGAAATTCCTCAAAGGATTGTCTTACATCCGCTTCTTCCAACAGGGACGAATTCAGCTTCCATAGGCCTCTCCCTATCCGGGGAGTCTCTGCAACATTCAAAGAAAAGGAAATGAAACAGTGATCGGAGAATTCCACCTCAACAGCGGACACTGCAGAAGAGACGGCTTCCTCCTTTAAAAAAAACCTATCTATCCTAGACCTACAACTACCCCTATGAAAGGTGAAACCCCCGTGACCTGGGGTGTGCCGGATGTGGACATCCACCAGGCGAGCTTCGCTTGCTATGCTGTTAAGGGTATTACTATCAAAAGCCAGCCTTCGGTCTCCGGGGCCTCCCCTATCACGGGGTCTAGTTATAGTATTAAAGTCCCCACCGAAGACCACCTGCCGGCTGGTAAAAAGATAGGGCTTGATCTTCAGGAAGAGACATTTACGGTCCCACTCTGACTGTGGACCATAGATGTTAATGAGCCGGAGCTCCTGTCCCCCCATGAAGACGTCAAGGACCAAGCACCTCCCCATTTCTACCTCGATCACCCGTCTGCATTCCACCGAAGCGGCCTTAAAAAGGACCGCTACCCCGCTATATGGCTCGGCCGCAAGAGACCAGTATGAGGGCCCGCACCTCCACTCCCTCCTTGCTTTGTAAATGGCCCCCATGTCCGTTAGTCTGGTCTCCTGCAAAAATAAAATGTCAGCCTCAACTCGGTTGAAAAAATCAAAGGCCATAAATCTGGCCGCATCTGACTTTATACTGGCGACATTAATCGACGCCAGAGTCAACGGGGTAGGTTCCGCCATCATGGGTGATTGAGTTAGACGGCCTTCTTTTTAACCGCACCCCTCAATTTACTTTTTTCACCCTCAGAGGAGGAGCCAGACTCTCCCCTCCTCTTTAGTGACACCGAGGTGTCCATAGCACCCGTCTCCACCTTCCCAGTACCGGGTTCCTCACCCCTGGACCCCAGGGCAGTCCCCCCCCCAGAGGAAAGTGAGCCCTCCGGAGGACGGACCCCGCCGCTCCCTGAAGGCACCTCAGATGTTACCGCCGGTCCCTCACCCCCGACCTCCGACACAGCAGAGTCATCGAGGGCATGGAACCGGTTGGAGAGGGGGATCAGAGGGGAGCCGGTGAGCCCTTCCGTAGGCACCTTAGTGGCCAGGGGGGGGCCTTAGATGTTTTTGCCCCTTTTCGGTTCCTCCTCCGACTCTTACTGGTCTTATTGTCACCTTTTGTTTTAGGCTGCTCCACCACCTTCTCGTCCAGACTTTCATACTGGGAGGAGTCATCAGAAGCAGCCACCTCCTCCCTCTCCATCCTCCTGATCTCCTCGCTCACCGCCTCCTCCCCCAGGGCCTCAGGGGCACCGGCTGCCGCTTCCGAGGAGGGTACAGACATCACCCCAGTCGCCTGGGGCTTATCCTGCCCCCTACCCCCACGGCGCCTCACCTGATGCCACTGGTGGGCGGATGTACTGGCCACGCCTTCCTTCACCGGCCCCTCAGCTCCTCTCCCGCCCCCACCTCCGGCTCCAGCAGAGGATGCACCGCTGGGGACCCCCCCATGGCTCTCCCCCGCCTGACCAGAGATGGTGTTAGAAAAGGAGCGGGGGCAGCGGCTGTACGGGTGACCTAGGTCACCACACAGGTGACACCTAATGTCACCACAGGCCGCGGCAAGATGACCTACCCCGCCACACAAGGCACATTTCTGCACCTTGCAGCCCGCGCTGAAGTGGCGGGGATCACCGCACCTGTGGCAGACCTTTGGTTGCCCCTGGTAGAAGATCAGGATCCTGTCCCTCCCCAGGAATGCTGAGGAGGGGATGTGGGTGACAGTACCGCCTGAGACCTTCAACCTCATCATGAAGGTCCAGCCTCCTGACCAGATGCCAAACTCGTCCCTGTTCTTTTTTGGGACGTCCGTGACCTCCCCATAGCGGGAAAGCCACGTCATAATATCGACCCCAGAGAGTGACTCGTTATTAGTTAGAACGGTCACTCTCTTTACTCCATTTTGGCGAGACACCGCCTGCACGGCAAAGTCTCGCCAGCCGGGCTCCCCCTTCACCAGTTCAAAATTCGACCAAAAAAGCTCTAGGCCCTCCGGCCAAACAAAACTGATGTCGAAGATGGGGGTACCAAAAGGATGGATCAGGGCAAAGATGTCAGTCGCCCTGAAGTTCATCTTCAGGAGGAGCTCCATGACCCTTGCTCTTGGCGGGCACGCTTCACTGCCCCTCCACCGAAGACGAACTACATTCCTCCTGGCCACCCCCTGCCCGGCTGTCGGGAGGGACCACGCTGTCTCCCCCTCCTTTTTATCTTGGAAGGCGGCCAGGCCATGTCTATCTAGCCAAAAGGCCAGGTCCACCTCTCTTCCCTCTACCTGGATCGTCCGTTCTCCCTTCTTGAGGGCCTCCAGGAAACGGTGTCGCGAGTCACCGTCCCTGAGGTCCAGAGGTGAGGAAGCCCCCCGAGAAGACCCCGAGGCCCCGGCTACTACCCCCGCAAAACTCCGGGGACCAGCAGCCGGGGGGGCAGATGGACCAGCCCCACCCCCAGTCCCCCCACTAGACACACCAGCACTCGCTTCCTCCACCACAGACACATCCATACCGACAGTCACCCCACTTGCCCCACTCCCACTCACATGCACACTGGGGTCACAGTTGTTTTTTTTCTCCACACACTTTCTGCCAGCAGGTTTTCCAACAGCATTACTACTGCTGCCACCTGCTGGCAGCACCTTCCCTGCCGGGGGGTTTTGGAAGCCTGGTGCTGCAGCTATTTTTGCCGGCGCCCCTGCCCCAGATAAGCCCGTGGGCACAGAGGACACTGGCAGGCAGGCACCACCTCCATTTTTAGCCACAGCTGTGGCACTACTGCTCCCAGCAGCTGCCGGCGCTAAGCCCCGCCCCTTTTCGGGTGAAGCCACGCCCACTTGTGCGGGATTTACCCGTGAGGACACGCCCCCTGCACCAGGCAGCACAGTGGGGGCCCCAGAGGCCACTCCCACTGGTGCCGTGGGTGACAGGGAGGCCACGCCCCCCGCACCAGGCAGCACAGTGGGGGCCCCAGAGGCCACTCCCACCGGTGCCGTGGATGACAGGGAGGCCACGCCCCCCACACCAGGCAGCACGGTGGGGGCCCCGGAGGCCACTCCCACCGGTGCCGTGGGTGACAGGGAGGCCACGCCCCCCGCACCAGGCAGCACAGTGGGGGCCCCAGAGGCCACTCCCACCGGTGCCGTGGATGACAGCGAGGCCACGCCCCCCACACCAGGCCGCACGGTGGGGGCCCCAGAGGCCACTCCCACCGGTGCCTTTGGTGACAGGGAGGCCACGCCCCCCGCACCAGGCAGCACGGTGGGGGCCCCAGAGGCCACTCCCACTGGTGCCGTGGATGGCTGGGAGGCCACGCCCCCCCGAAGCTGGCCGCGCCGGGACCCCCGAAGCCGACCCGGAACTGGGTCTACTCACAGGGGCCCCTGGACCAGCGGCACCAGCTCTCAGGGGCATAGCACCCCCTACCGTCACACCCTTCACCACAAACAGCCTGGCCACCCCAGCTCCGGCGGCCGGCCCCAGGCTAGGCCACTCCCCCTCGGCACCCAGCGGCGGTGGAGCCCCCCGCGCTGAACCATTACTGGGCCCCTGCGCAGGGGGCCCCGACCTCGCCACGGATTTTGCCAGGGGAGCAAGCCCCACCTTTCCTTTATGAGCCGGCTCTGCCGGAGCCGCAGGCCCCGCGCCCTTCACCTTACCAGGTCTCTGGGTCCCTGAAAGTGATCCAGATTTAGTGGATCCGTGCGTGAGGGACCCAGACACCCCAGCACACGCCGCCGGAGATGCGGCCCCGGCTGTCGGTGCGCCGCCAGCAGAGCAGGAGGCAGCGGCAGATGTACAAGCCGCCCCCTGCACGCCAGCAGGCACACCAGGTGCCAGGCCAGACCTCCCTTTTACAGGGGATCCAGCCTGAGCACCACCACAGATCACACCCACCGTCGGGCCGCCCTCCGCGCCATGCTCCATATCAGACACCTTGGACCCACTGCCTCCATTACCACAAACAGAGGCAGCGCTCTGCGTGCCATGGCCTATGTTCTCCCCGCTCCCTCGCTGTGGACCCACAACAGAGTCCAAGCCGGGGTGGGTGGCGGGTGCCGCACAACGGGACAGGGGGGCCCCAGAGAGGGGGACATACACAAATTTATGTGCAATAGATGTTTTCTTTTTTTTTTTTGCTTTTCTCTTCGTCCCCCTCCCGGGTGCCTCATCCTCGCAGATCTCATCCCCGAACGTAAGCTGACCAAAACGTACCGGGGACTCGATCTGCTGGATCTGCTGCATGATAAGGCAGCCCCCCTCACTGCTGCTACTCCCATCCTCCTCATCCTCCCCCTCGCTCCCGCTGCCCTCTGAAGGGCTAGAATCAGACGGGAGAGCCATCTGCTCAGGGGCTATCCCGCTATGCGATGCCTGGAGATCACTTACCAGGCCACCAGGCGGTGGGTAGGGTGCGACCTCCTCCACGCATACCTCTTCTTCCTCCTCCTCCACCGCCTGGCTGGGGCCCTGCGACCCCTCCAGAGCCCCACCGGTCATGGCTCTGAACCGGTCATCATTAAGCAGCTTCTCCATGAATGGTCCACTGCCCGCCAGTATGGTGCTCCTGCGGTCTTCCAGGTCTTGAATGGCCCGCTTGATCTTCCCGACCGCGGCGGATAGCTCAGGCTTCTTACTGCCAGAGGCCCTCACGGACCTCTCCTGAGCCACCCTCAACTCCCCCCAGAGGGAACTTAGCTTCTTTGTGGCGTCCTCATACTCGCAGAGGTGCGCATGTATACGGGAGGCATAGGTGACGGTTGCCTCCCTCGACGCCTTGGTACCCCAATCAGGGGGCACCGCTGCAGCACCTCCGCTCGTACTCGACCTACCTCCGGAGGGAGGAGCCGCCGCGGTCGTAGCCTCGGGGGTCCTCCGGGTCCTCATGGTGGAACCCCTGCTGTCTTGGCCAGATCTTGTAGCCTTAGCCGGCTTGGTGTTCCTCCCACCCCCCGCCAGCTTGGACCGGGAGGTGGGAGCCGGGGGCCCAGCCCCGGAGGCCAGTCCCACTCTGAGCCCTCTTTCCTGGGAAGGGGGCAGACAAAAAGTCCCAGATAGAAAAAAAAACCTCCCTTCCCAGGAGCTCTCTCCACAGCAGCACACAGTCCAGGAAGCACACTGCACTCAGCTCGCTGCAGGCTCCACCTCCACCACTTCCTGAATGAAGCTGCAGCAGGCTGAACTGGAGCTCTTTTATTATAAAAGTACAAAAACACATATACAAAACACAAAAACCAAACCACAGATACAATTATACAACAAACAAACAACTAACAACCAACAAAACCCCAGCAAGACATAACCTAAAATCTGAAATTATATAGAGTCCAACAAAGAAATATAAGACGACACAAAGTTCAAGTCCTCCAGCAGACTCTGTAGGAGACCCCCCAGCAAGGGAAGACCCTACCATAACTCCAGGGTGCGCCCTAAAACGCACCCGACCCCCAGCATACACAACATCCATACCTGCACATTCATACCTAACCCCCTAACAAAAAAGGAAAACTAAATAACTGGCCCACTGCCAAAAACAAAGAAATAGGCCACCTGGCCGAAACAAAACTTAATGCACAAAACCTTTTTTTTGTAGTTTTTTATATTTTTTTTTTTTTTTTTTTTCCCCCACCACCATTTTTTAACACCCAAGGTCCCACGAGAGTCTGTGGCCTTATCACAACAAGCCCCACTAAAGTTTGTGGCCATTTCACACACAAAAAGGTCCCTTTGCCTCTTCCGGCATCCCGCAGGACGTCCACATTTTTCACAAAACCACCGCAAACCCCTCCCCCCTCCCCCCTAAAGCCCCCCACCCAACCTAAACTAACCCCCCCACACACACAATACACATACATTATTTATATACAACACAACATAACGATGTAACAACAACTAACCAAATCATCATGACATAACAACTTAACCGTAAGACTACTAAACATGAACCAAAGGATCAGACCCAAGTTCAGTGCTTGCAAGCCCTATATTCAGATTCTGAACCGTAAAACAAAAAACTACAAATGTGAGGGGAGCAGCCCACCACCAGGAAACTGGAGACTACAGAGGCTCTCACCCTGCTCTAACACACAAACAGCCTGTCCCTCCCTATTAAAGAAAAAGAAAAACCTGTCCCTACCGCCCTACCAATCTTTCCCTACCTGTCCCTACCTGTCCCTCTCTGACCCTCACTACCAACCTAATGCTAACTACCTATCCCTAAAGACTGTCCCTACCTGTCCCTCCCTGACCCTACACATCCATCTGACCCTACAAATAAATATAAAATATAGAAAGGACTAAACTAACCCTATCACAGACACACATACCCTAACTCTCCCTAGGGCACATTAAATGAGAACCCCCTCCATAGAAGGGAAGCCCTCCCTGCACCCAGCCTCTCATACTCCAGCGAGCGCACTTTTGCCAGGTCACCCAGGATGTTCCTAATCACCTCTTCCCGGGGGAGGACTTTATGCTGGGTGGACACTAAACACCGTGCGTTCCACGTGTAAAACCTAGTCACTAAACTAACTAAGAAGACAGTGCCCCGATCTCGGCCACCAAGGGATCTGAATGCCCCATAGGCCCACTCCGCATAGGAAAGGCCTGCCAGCCTAGGCCAGCCAATGGAAGCACCCACCCTACTGTAGACCTCTGTATTAAAGGGACATTGAAGCAGGAAGTGCTCCATGCTTTCAAGCATGCCGCCACACTCCTCGCGGGGACAATCCCGGTCATCAGAGTTCCTGTACTTCAGGTTGCCCCTCACATACAGTCTCCCATGGAAGCAGCGCCAAGTCAAGTCCCAAAACTTCAAGGGGATCCGCTTAGAGTTTAATAACCCGAGCCCCACCTCCAGATCCCGGCTTGGGCAATCCTTGAGGGCCAGGGGCTTCTGGAAGTGGGTCAACAGAACCCTATTGTCAAGTAACCTCCTTGACAAGGTCCTGATCTCCCACACTCCCAGACCCCACCGGCGGATCGCCTTCACAACCAGGGTAGCATAAGCCGGAAGATGCCCATGAGGCATGCGAAGGTCCTTCACCCGCCCTCCTGTCTCCCATTCCTGGAAGAAAGGCCGAAACCACCCCCTACAGGAGAATACCCACGGAGGAGGCCTCTGTAACCAGAGGTTGGCGATGTTTGCCTTAAGAAAGGTGTTTACAAGAAACACCACCGGGTTGACCATACCCAACCCTCCTAGTCTCCTCGTGCGGTACGTGACCTCCCTCTTGATCAGGTTCAGCCTATTCCCCCATAATAGTTGGAAGAACAGGCTGTAGACCCGTGTCCAAAGAGGTTCTGGCAAGATGCAGACGCTGCCCAGGTATATTAATAAAGGGAGCAAATACCCCTTGGCCAGGTTAACCCTTTCCCTCAGGGTCAAGGACCAACCCTTCCACTGATCCACCTTCTGGGCGGCAATCTTAAGTCTGCCCTCCCAGTTTTGCTGGGGATAGTCCCCCGGGCCGAAACTGATGCCTAAAATTTTTGCTGTGGCCTGAGGCCCTGGAAGGGTGTCCGGGAGATCGAAACTTGGATCTCCCCCTCCCAGCCAGAGACTCTCACACTTATCCCGGTTGATCATGGACCCAGAAGCCACCGAGTAGCGCTCAACTTCAGACATGACCCAGTCCGCCTCCTCTCTCGAGGATACAAAGAGGGAAACGTCGTCGGCGTACGCCACTACCCTCAAGGTGGCCTCTGGCTCCGCCCGGTCCATCCCGACTCCCACCAACGGTCCGCGTTCCACTCTCCTTAAAAAGGGGTCGATCGCGAACACGTATAACAGTGGGCTCAGAGGACAGCCCTGGCGGACACCAGACCTCACCTCAAAAGGGGGTCCGACCCAACCGTTCACAAGCGGAAAAGTCTCTGCCCCATTGTATAATACTCTCAACCAATCAACAAACCTCCCGGGCAGACCGTACCTCAGAAGGACGGACCAGAGGTACTCATGGTTAACCCGGTCAAAGGCCTTCGCTTGGTCTAAGGACAGCAAGTACCCCTTCCAGAGACCTGCCCTGCCCTGCTCCACTGCCTCCCGGACACCGAGCACAGCACTAAAAGTACTGCGGCCTGGAACAGAGCAGTGCTGGGCCCCCGAAAGGAGCCGGGGTGCAAACTTCACCAACCGATTGAAAAGCACCTTTGCCAGAACCTTTCGGTCCGTATTGAGAAGCGCTATGGGACGCCAATTCTCAATACGGGACGAGTCTTTACCCTTTGACAGGATAATCAGGGCGGACTTCCTCATTGAACCGGGAAGAATGTCCGAGGAAAGACATTCATTAAAAACCTCAGTCATGAGGGGGACCAAAGAGTCCCTAAAAGTCCTGTAAAACTCGGATGTTAAGCCATCCGGACCGGGCGATTTTTTGGGCCGGAGCCCATCAATGGCCCGTCTCACTTCCTCTTCCCTGATTGCTTCTGCCAAACCATGAAGAGAGGGGTCATCCCCTGGTTCAGGGATGGTTTCAGCCAGGAAAGCCGACATCTCATCCCGATCTGGATCCCTCCTTCCCAAGAGATGCGAGTAGAAGGATCTGACCACCTCCAGGATCCCTGATTTGGATCTGTTCAGGGAACCCGTACTGTCGATCAGTCCTGTTACCATCTTGCAACTCACTGACATCCTGCAGTTCCTGTAGGGGTCGGGCGAGCGGTACCTCCCGAAATCCCTCTCAAAAACTAAGGATGTGTGCCTATCATACTGGCACCCCTTGAGCAAGGCCTTCACCCTGGAGATTTCCTCACGGTCCCCTCCAGTCGAGACGAGCTGCTCGAGTTTCCTCCCCAGCTCCCGATACAGGCGGTACCTGTTCAGGCCTCTGAGGCTCGAAAGCTGACGGAAGAACCCCGCAACCCTTGTTTTGAAGATCTCCCACCACTCAGACTTACTGCTACAGAGACCCAAGAGAGGTACCTGGCTCTGAAGAAATTCCTCAAAGGATTGTCTCACATCCGCTTCTTCCAACAGGGACGAATTCAGCTTCCATAGGCCTCTCCCTATCCGGGGAGTCTCTGCAACATTCAAAGAAAAGGAAATGAAACAGTGATCGGAGAATTCCACCTCAACAGCGGACACTGCAGAAGAGACGGCTTCCTCCTTTAAAAAAAACCTATCTATCCTAGACCTACAACTACCCCTATGAAAGGTGAAACCCCCGTGACCTGGGGTGTGCCGGATGTGGACATCCACCAGGCGAGCTTCGCTTGCTATGCTGTTGAGGGTATTACTATCAAAAGCCAGCCTTCGGTCTCCGGGGCCTCCCCTATCACGGGGTCTAGTTATAGTATTAAAGTCCCCACCGAAGACCACCTGCCGGCTGGTAAAAAGATAGGGCTTGATCTTCAGGAAGAGACATTTACGGTCCCACTCTGACTGTGGACCATAGATGTTAATGAGCCGGAGCTCCTGTCCCCCCATGAAGACGTCAAGGACCAAGCACCTCCCCATTTCTACCTCGATCACCCGTCTGCATTCCACCGAAGCGGCCTTAAAAAGGACCGCTACCCCGCTATACGGCTCGGCCGCAAGAGACCAGTATGAGGGCCCGCACCTCCACTCCCTCCTTGCTTTGTAAATGGCCCCCATGTCTGTTAGTCTGGTCTCCTGCAAAAATAAAATGTCAGCCTCAACTCGGTTGAAAAAATCAAAGGCCATAAATCTGGCCGCATCTGACTTTATACTGGCGACATTAATCGACGCCAGAGTCAACGGGGTAGGTTCCGCCATCATGGGTGATTGAGTTAGACGGCCTTCTTTTTAACCGCACCCCTCAATTTACCTTTTTCACCCTCAGAGGAGGAGCCAGACTCTCCCCTCCTCTTTAGTGACACCGAGGTGTCCATAGCACCCGTCACCACCTTCCCAGTACCGGGTTCCTCACCCCTGGACCCCAGGGCAGTCCCCCCCCCAGAGGAAAGTGAGCCCTCCGGAGGACGGACCCCGCCGCTCCCTGAAGGCACCTCAGATGTTACTGCCGGTCCCTCACCCCCGACCTCCGACACAGCAGAGTCATCGAGGGCATGGAACCGGTTGGAGAGGGGGATCAGAGGGGAGCCGGTGAGCCCTTCCGTAGGCACCTTAGTGGCCAGGGGGGGGGCCTTAGATGTTTTTGCCCCTTTTCGTTTCCTCCTCCGACTCTTACTGGTCTTATTGTCACCTTTTGTTTTAGGCTGCTCCACCACCTCCTCGTCCAGACTTTCATACTGGGAGGAGTCATCAGAAGCAGCCACCTCCTCCCTCTCCATCCTCCTGATCTCCTCGCTCACCGCCTCCTCCCCCAGGGCCTCAGGGGCACCGGCTGCCGCTTCCGAGGAGGGTACAGACATCACCCCAGTCGCCTGGGGCTTATCCTGCCCCCTACCCCCACGGCGCCTCACCTGATGCCACTGGTGGGCAGATGTACTGGCCACGCCTTCCTTCACCGACCCCTCAGCTCCTCTCCCGCCCCCACCTCCGGCTCCAGCAGAGGATGCACCGCTGGGGACCCCCCCATGGCTCTCCCCCGCCTGACCAGAGATGGTGTTAGAAAAGGAGCGGGGGCAGCGGCTGTACGGGTGACCTAGGTCACCACACAGGTGACACCTAATGTCACCACAGGCCGCGGCAAGATGACCTACCCCGCCACACAAGGCACATTTCTGCACCTTGCAGCCCGCGCTGAAGTGGCGGGGATCACCGCACCTGTGGCAGACCTTTGGTTGCCCCTGGTAGAAGATCAGGATCCTGTCCCTCCCCAGGAATGCTGAGGAGGGGATGTGGGTGACAGTACCGCCTGAGACCTTCAACCTCATCATGAAGGTCCAGCCCCCTGACCAGATGCCAAACTCGTCCCTGTTCTTTTTTGGGACGTCCGTGACCTCCCCATAGCGGGAAAGCCACGTCATAATATCGACCCCAGAGAGTGACTCGTTATTAGTTAGAACGGTCACTCTCTTTACTCCATTTTGGCGAGACACCGCCTGCACGGCAAAGTCTCGCCAGCCGGGCTCCCCCTTCACCAGTTCAAAATTCGACCAAAAAAGCTCTAGGCCCTCCGGCCGAACAAAACTGATGTCGAAGATGGGGGTACCAAAAGGATGGATCAGGGCAAAGATGTCAGTCGCCCTGAAGTTCATCTTCAGGAGGAGCTCCACGACCCTTGCTCTTGGCGGGCACGCTTCACTGCCCCTCCACCGAAGACGAACTACATTCCTCCTGGCCACCCCCTGCCCGGCTGTCGGGAGGGACCACGCTGTCTCCCCCTCCTTTTTATCTTGGAAGGCGGCCAGGCCATGCCTATCTAGCCAAAAGGCCAGGTCCACCTCTCTTCCCTCTACCTGGATCGTCCGTTCTCCCTTCTTGAGGGCCTCCAGGAAACGGCGTCGCAAGTCACCATCCCTGAGGTCCAGAGGTGAGGAAGCCCCCCGAGAAGACCCCGAGGCCCCGGCTACTACCCCCGCAAAACTCCGGGGACCAGCAGCCGGGGGGGCAGATGGACCAGCCCCACCCCCACTCCCCCCACTAGCAACAGACACACCAGCACTCGCTTCCTCCACCACAGACACATCCATACCGACAGTGACCCCACTTGCCCCACTCCCACTCACATGCACACTGGGGTCACAGTTATTTCTTTTCTCCACACACTTTCTGCCAGCAGGTTTTCCACCAGCATTACTACTGCTGCCACCTGCTGGCAGCACCTTCCCTGCCGGGGGGTTTTGGGAGCCTGGTGCTGCAGCTATTTTTGCCGGCGCCCCTGCCCCAGATAAGCCCGTGGGCACAGAGGACACCGGCAGGCAGGCACCACCTCCATTTTTAGCCACAACTGTGGCACCACTGCTCCCAGCAGCTGCCGGCGCTAAGCCCCGCCCCTTTTCGGGTGAAGCCACGCCCACTTGTGCGGGATTTACCCGCGAGGCCACGCCCCCCGCACCAGGCAGCACAGTGGGGGCCCCAGAGGCCACTCCCACCGGTGCCGTGGATGACAGGGAGGCCACGCCCCCCACACCAGGCAGCACGGTGGGGGCCCCGGAGGCCACTCCCACCGGTGCCGTGGGTGACAGGGAGGCCACGCCCCCCGCACCAGGCAGCACAGTGGGGGCCCCAGAGGCCACTCCCACCGGTGCCGTGGATGACAGGGAGGCCACGCCCCCCACACCAGGCAGCACGGCGGGGGCCCCAGAGGCCACTCCCACCGGTGCCTTTGGTGACAGGGAGGCCACGCCCCCCGCACCAGGCAGCACGGTGGGGGCCCCAGAGGCCACTCCCACTGGCGCTGTGGACGGCTGGGAGGCCACACCCCCCGAAGCCGGCCGCGCAGGGACCCCCGAAGCTGACCCGGAGCCGGGTCTACTCACAGGGGCCCCTGGACCAGCGGCACCAGCTCTCAGGGGCATAGCACCCCCTACCGTCACACCCGTTGCCACAAAAAGCCTGGCCACCCCAGCTCCGGTGGCCGGCCCCAGGCTAGGCCACTCCCCCTCGGCACCCAGCGGCGGTGGAGCCCCCCGCGCTGACCCATTACTGGGCCCCTGCGCAGGGGGCCCCGACCTCGCCACGGATTTTGCCAGGGGAGCAAGCCCCACCTTTCGTTTATGAGCCGGCTCTGCCGGAGCCGCAGGCCCCGCGCCCTTCACCTTACCAGGTCTCTGGGTCCCTGAAAGTGATCCAGATTTAGTGGATCCGTGCGTGAGGGACCCAGACACCCCAGCACACGCCGCCGGAGATGCGGCCCCGGCTGTCGGTGCACCGCCGGCAGCGCAGGAGGCAGCGGCGGATGTACACGCCGCCCCCCGCACGCCAGCAGGCGCACCAGGTGCCAGGCCAGACCCCCCTTTTACAGGGGATCCAGCCTGAGCACCTCCACTGATGACTCCCACCATCGGGCCGCCCTCCGCGCCATGCTCCATATCAGACACCTTGGACCCACTGCCTCCATTACCACAAACAGAGGCAGCGTTCTGCGTGCCATGGCCTATGTTCTCCCCGCTCCCTCGCTGTGGACCCACAACAGAGTCCAAGCCGGGGTGGGTAGCGGGTGCCGCACAACGGGACAGGGGGGCCCCAGAGAGGGGGACATACACAAATTTGTGCGCAACAGTTGTTTTTCTCTTTTTTTTTGCTTTTCTCTTCATCCCCCTCACGGGTGCCTCATCCTCGCAGATCTCATCCCCGAACGTAAGCTGACCAAAACGTATCGGGGACTCGATCTGCTGGATCTGCTGCATGATAAGGCAGCCCCCCTCACTGCTACTGCTCCCATCCTCCTCATCCTCCCCCTCGCTCCCGCTGCCCTCTGAAGGGCTAGAATCCGACGGGAGAGCCATCTGCTCAGGGGCTATCCCGCTATACGATGCCTGGAGATCACTTACCAGGCCACCAGGCGGCGGGTAGGGTGCGACCTCCTCCACGCATACCTCTTCTTCCTCCTCCTCCACCGCCTGGCCGGGGCCCTGCGACCCCTCCAGAGCCCCACCGGTCATGGCTCTGAACCGGCTATCATTCTGCAGCTTTTCCTTAAATGGTCCGCTGCCCGCCATGATGGTGTTCCTGCGGTCCTCCAGGTCCTGTATGGCCCGCTTGATCTTCCGGACCGCGGCGGATAGCTCAGGCTTCTTACTGCCAGAGGCCCTCACGGACCTCTCCTGAGCCACCCTCAACTCCCCCCAGAGGGAACTTAGCTTCTTTGTGGCGTCCTCATACTCGCAGAGGTGTGCATGTATACGGGAGGCATAGGTGACGGTTGCCTCCCTCGACGCCTTGGTACCCCAATCAGGGGGCACCGCTGCAGCACCTCCGCTCATACTCGACCCACCTCCGGAGGGAGGAGCCGCCGCGGTCATAGCCTCGGGGGTCCTCCGGGTCCTCATGCCGGACCCCTTGCTGTCTTGGCCAGATCTTGTTGCCTTAGCCGGCTTGGTGTTTCTCCCACCCCCCGCCAGCTTGGACCGGGAGGTGGGAGCCGGGGGCCCGGCCCCGGAGGCCAGTCCCACCACAAGCTTTCCTTCCTGGGAAGGGGGCAGACAAAAAGTCCCAGATGGAAAAAAAAAACCTCCCTTCCCAGGAGCTCTCTCCAAACGCAGCCACACAGTCCAGGAAGCACACTGCACACAGCTCACTGCAGGCTCCACCTCCACCACTTCCTGAATGAAGCTGCAGCAGGCTGAACTGGAATGGAGCCTCTTGCTATGTGCACTGCCGTCTGCTACCCACCCTGCCTGCCTGCTTTGCACTGATATCTCGGCATCTGGATTAGTCCTCAGAAGGACTGTTAGTTGAGATGGATATGTAGAGAATCTTGTAGAATACCTACACTAACTAATAAACAAGCAAATCTCTCCCTAGCTCAGCAGCACTTCTCCCTACACTGCCTGATTCCGGAATGACTGTGACGAGCACGGCGGCTCCAGGTCTGATATAGACCTGATGACGGTGTGCGGCCAGCCAATCACTGTAATGCCACAACCAACATGGCTACGGCATTACAGTAAGTGGCAGACAATCCCTGCATGTTGGTTGGCACTCTAAAGAGCGCCAAACATGCAGGGAGGGGACCCGAGCTCCCGCTGAGCAGTGAGATGCTCGGGCGAGCACCGAGCAGTAGCGAGCATGCTCGCTCATCACTAGTTAACAGATAATACTCGCTCATCACTAGTAGTTACTCTTTGAATGAAATCAAACTATACATGCTTTCATGTGAATTCAGAGGCATACTGGGGATTAAGCTATACTAAGGGCCCAACATTTCTATGCACTAAGCCGGAGGTTGCAAAGAATTATAATATGGACATGTGCAGAAAACCTTTAAATGTTTTACCCCTGTTACTGGGATGGGTGAATTTGGAGAGAAAAAGAAAGAAAAATCTACAATTATTTCAGTCTTCCACATTTTAACTGTTTCAGGTATTCTTAAGACAGACTTCAATGAAATCTTGAAATACTTGTTCTTTTAAACTATCGTATGTTTTTCTGAAATTTTATCCTTTTAATTTAGTAACTTAATTTTTTTATTGTTTTTAATTCAGTTTTTACATATTGTAAAATTATTTTTCTATGCTATGAGTAGATTTTGCCACTAGATGGCACCTGATTTCCATTCATGTGGATCTTTTTGCTATTTAAAAACTGTGCAAATAATTGCAAATAAAAATAAACAAAAACCCCTGGTGTAAGGAAATTAAACATTGCAAGTGGCAAGATACTGAAAAACATTTTTATATTAGGCTGTAGGAATAAATACAAAACTAGACAGTTTATGACTAGTGATGAGCAAGTACCGTAATATTCGTAATCGCTATACTCGTAACAAGTACTTAGTAATAATCGCGTATTTGTTGGGAAATGCGAGTAATTTTCTGCTAGACCCTACAAAGGGGTCTGGGGGCCTGAGGAAAAAACTGAAATGGATGGGAAAGTGATGAAACAGAATAGGAAGAGCCTGGAGAATGTGCCTGCGTGCATTTCTGACTCACATAAGGTTTCTGGGAATAGGTTTGTCGCAGTATTACGCCACTTTTACAGACCCACAAGAACAACTATCAAACCTAACTTAAACTGCATTTAACAGGCCAAAAAGGATAAGAAATAGTTTTTACTGCACAATCACTTGTATATAAGGCTAAATAAACCAGAGAAGCCCAAAAAAATCCCTTTTAGCGTTTGTTCACACATAATGTTGTGGCTTTTTTCGCCTTTTACAATTGGGAGGGCCCTGACTTATACATTTTGTAGGTCCCTCTGTCATACACCATTTTTAGTTCGCTATTCCCCAGCACTTTACAAGCACAGCTAGAACGCACCAGTAGGTATGTTGATCTTTGACCTGAGAGGTCTCAGGTGGCTCTGTAACATGCGTTTTGGAGGGACAGCTGTTACTTAGACATTTGGGCGGTCCCTCCATCATTGACACTCAGATAGTGGAACACATATTCCATAGCAGTTTACAATGTGCCCATTGTACTGTTAAACTTGGCCCTCCTCCTCCTCCACCACCAAGTGATACTGCGGCCCTAAATTCAAATGTTCAGAGGGCCTGCAGTAGGCAGGAAAGCTGAGCTTTGTGAGAGCCCTTGTGTGGCCCTGTAACATACATTTTGAAGTGCCCTCCTCTAGAAATTTTGGAGATCCCTCTTGTGTACAATATATTTGAGAGTGCCCTCACTTATTCCTATTGTAGGGCCCTCGCTCTATTATTTAACTCATTTAAGGGCAGAGACTACAGAGAAAATGGCCAAGAGACGTCGAGTATTAGAAGGTAGCAGTGAGTGCGACCTACGATCCTCAGGTATGGCTGAACTCTGTGAACCGGAAAAATAAAGCTGCACTAGTCAACTGGATGATGAGCCCAAATATATCACTTGTGCAAGTCAATGGACAAAGGATATATGGTGCCCCCCGTCCTCCAGGATGGGTTGGAAAAGCTTCTCCAAATGGCTTAGAGATTTTGATTGTCAATATTCCCCAGATTATATAGCAAGAGAAGACTTCTTGATACTGTACTACTTGGTCGAGTGCAGAATGTGCATCGTATTTCCAAAAATTACTCCTGGGGGCTGTGTCATAAGTGCAGGAAAATTCCATGACAAGGGCCTTCCTTGACAAACATTATCTACGATGGAGTACTGTAGTAGTTGTGGCCCTCAATTCAAGTTTTCAGAGGGCCATCAGTCGGTCATCAACAGTAGTGTTGAGCCACCCCCGTAGTGTTCGAGTTCGGTTCGGTTCGTCAAACACCCATGTGTTCGCCGAACTGTTCGTCGAACTGTTCGTCGAACACCTTCGAACACCGTTAAAACCAATGGCAGGCAAACAAAAACACATAGAAACACATAGAAAACACCTTCAAAGGTGTCCAAAAGCTGACAAACTGCTCAGAAGACATAACTAACACATGGAAAAGTGACAAGTACATATAGTCATGCGAAAAGAAAAGAGGTGGAGGAGTAAAAGGAGGGGGAGACACAGATATAGGCATGTCATGCCCTTCTAAAATCCAAAAAGTGAGAAGCCGACACGTTCAGTCCGCTCCTGCCCGTGCCACCTCCGCGTCGCCGGGTTTGTGCCAGAGCCGCGGTGAACCCTGATGGCCAGCCCCCCTCTCCCAACTGGTGCCTGTCCGCTGGTGGGTCGAGCGAGCCCCCCTGTGGTGGAGGCAGCTCTAAGCTTTTTAATTTAAATTGTCTCTCTAATTTGAATGAATACACTTTAAATCCATTTACAAGGATCTATTGGAGGGCAAGTCTCATGCCAGCAGCCGCGCAATTCCAGCTCCAGTAGCGTCCACTAAAGCTGCTGCAGTTGAAAAGCTTTTATAAGGATCGAGCTCGGCTGTCCACCGCAAGGCATCCTACTGCCAGTCCCAGCCCCTATGCCTTGGGGTGCCTCCTGATGCTCTTCACTGAGTATCCCGTGGTCCCGAAGCATTTCCTTTGAAAAATTAAGTGTCCAAACTACAGGTGGTGTAGCTTGCTTAACAGCCGGGATAATCCGCTGACTAGCAGACACTGCTACTAGGCACAAAGTATTTCCTGGGCTAGATGCAGTTAAAAATTTGTAATTAGATACTCTCGTTGGATGCTGAGAAAGCATTCCATAGAGCCTCCTGGCACGCCATATATGATTCTCTTAAAAAGCTTGGGGTAGGGGTCTAGGGGACCCTTTTATAGCCAAAATCACGGCCCTGTATCGCAATACGTCACCTAGGCTGAAGGTAAATGGAACTGTAGCACCCTGAGGGCTCGGTTGCTACAGAGGTATTGCACCTCACCCAGAGGTGTGATATCTCACTCTCAGGTAAGGATGTAGTGTGGATCAGGACCCGACACCTGCATGCATTACACCACATTGCCGTGGGGCAGGGCGACCAATATGCCCCTGAGATGGGCACGACAGTCCCTGTCCCTGGCTGGAGTGGGGGGAGGGAACACTGAGGAAGGGGAACCCTGTAGTGCAGGAGCAGGGAGGAAGCAGTTCCTGGGTGCATTGAGAAGGGAGTATAAAAGGTGGGCACCATCTTAGTTCAGTGCAGAGAAGTCTGAGCAGAAGTGGCAGGGAGCAGGGGCTCTGCATGAGCTTTGCTCCGGAGGCGGGCCTAGTAACAGAGGCCCAGGCCTGGAAGAGGGAGAAGGAAGGAAGAGGAGCGGAGAAGGCTCCAGGAACGAGGAACGAAGGGATCCCAGGGGTGCGGACGGGCGAGTCGCCACCGCACGCCCGAGTCCACCTGCCTGGAGGGGTCAGGCCAAAGGGGGAGACCGGTCCCCAAAACTAGTGGAGGCAGGAAACGACCCTCAGCTAGAAACAGGAGGCTGTGACATTTTATGTGGCGCAACCCCTCGCTACACCCGCTAGGAAGGCACCACATAGGGTCAGGGAAACTGGCGCCAAGTTTACCAAGAGGAGGCCCGAGGCAGCCGGACAGAAGGGTTGGTAAGAAAGGCCAGACAAAGGACACACAAAGGCGGTCCTGTGAAGCGCTCCAAAGTTATCTGGGAGTTGTCTGAGCCCCTCACCTGGTGAGCACAGTACGACGTGGGCAGCCGTTACCTGCAGACGTGGTCTGGATAATAAGAACTGTGAGTAAAGGCCCTGGACTGCATCATTGACTCCGTGTCGTTACTGCTGCTGCCCTGCACCATCACCCCCATCCTCCGCATACACTGCCCTGAGGCTATACTCCTCCCGTGGGGAGTTATGCTACGCTCTGCTGCACCCACAACACCAGCCTCAGCGGTCTGCCCTGGAGCGGCGGTTCACTCTGACCGCAATCCACGGGTGGCGTAGTCGGACATTTAAACATCAAAACTACATAAATATTTCCGCCACTGGTTTGACCGCCCTGAGCCACGGAACCGGGTCGCCGCCACGGAGACTACAACCACCAGCATCCACCAAAAAGGGTCCAGCTCCGGGTGTCCCAAGGCCCAGGGGGCACGTCAGAACATTTTCATCACCTTTCACAATCACCAATGGGACAAGGCAGGGATGTTCTCTGTCCCCTCTCTTATACATCCTAGTGACGGAGCACCTGCTCTCATCAATTCGCCATAACCCCAATATTAGGTGGATTGAGGTGGGAGGCACCGAGTACAAGTGCTCTCTATTTGCTGATGATGTCCTAGTATATATCACTCAATCACATATATCCATCCATGCTGTTATGGCTGAAATAGATCACTTTGTTACATGGTCAAATTTTAAAATCAATGCAGCGAAGTCTGAGGCCCTCGATGTCTCCCTCCCCAAATCCATATAGGATTCCATCCAGTCCAACTTTCCCTTTGCCTGGCCCTCACAGGGTATCAAATACTTAGGAATTCCTATTCATAGAGACCTCTCCCATCTATGTTATCTTAATTTTGGGCCCTTTATTGAACAACTCCATACAGACCACGGTTGGCAAGTTAGAACTGTAAGATTCACTACGTGAACCACTGGTGTTTTGTGGAAAAGCACATGTACACTGTATTCCAAATTATTATGCAAAAAGTGTTTAGGAGTGATAAGGGATGAATTTGTTTGTTTGTCAGTTAAACTCATTGATGGTGATGTGTGTCAGGGCTCTTTATATCACTGTAAGCAATTGCAGACACCTGTGCTAATTAGTTTGGCAGGTGTGTCCAATGAAAGGCAAGACTACTTAAGAAGGCTGTCTCACATTATTAAGCAGCCTACATTTTCTGCCAAAATGGGAAAGAAAAAGGATGTGTCGGCTGCTGAGAAGCAACAAATTGTGGAGTGTTTAGGTCAAGGCATGACTACAATCAACATTGTGCGATGATCAGGATGAAGTGTCTTGGCAATCAAGAAGTATGTAGCTGATTCACAGTACATACGTGTGCGTGCTGATAAGGGCAAATTGAGGACTCTTTCCTACAGGCAATTACGTCAGGTTGAAAGAGCAGCGGCAAAAAAGCCTTGTCATAGCAGCAGACAAGTCTTTGAAGCTGCTGGTGCCTCCAACGTCTCCCGAACAACAAGATGCACTGTCCTTCAGAGGTTTGCAGCTGTGCATACGCCATCCTGTCGACCTCCTCTATCCACTTCACACAAGCAGAAATGGCTCCATTGGGCCAAACATTACATGAAGACTGATTTCAAAACTGTTTTGTTCACGGATGAGTGCCGTGCAGTGCTCGATGGTCCAGATGGATGGAGTGGAGGATGGCTGGTTGATGGACACCCCACGCAAACACGGCTACAGCGCCAACAAGGAGGAGGTGGAGTAATGTTTTGGGCTGGAATCATGGGGAGAGAGATTGTCGGCCCCTTTAGGATCCCTGAAGGCGCTAAAGATGAACTCCATAATGTATGTGGATTTTCTCAAACAGCACTTCCTGCCATGGTTCAAGAAGAAGAACCGTGTATTTCACAGCAAGATCATTTTTTTGCATGATAATGCACCATCTCATGCTGCACATAAAACATCTGCATCTCTGGCTGATATGGGCATAAAAGGGGACAAACTTATGGTGTGACCCCCATGCTCCCCTGACCTCTACCCCATTCAGAACCTTTGGAGCATCATTAAAAGGAGTGTCTATGATGGCGGGAGGCAGTTCACATCTAAGCAACAGCTCTGGGAGGGTATTCTGTCCTCATGCAAAACATTTGAAGCAGAAACCATCCAAAACCTGACAAATTCAATGGACGAGAGAGTTCAGAAGCTTCTTTCGAACAAGGGGTCCTATGTGAAAATGTAACATCACCTAGAATAAAGTTTTGAGTTGAAAACTGTTTGATTTCAGTTTCTAACAACCTGCTAATGCTTATAATTTCAAAAATGACCATTTTTTTGGTCTTTATTAAAATGAAAAGGTTGATCGAAAAGTTTGGGGGATCTAAGAGTGTGGCAACCCAGTAGTCATGATTACTTCGAATTCTGACAATATGAGGGTCATGCTGCAGGTAGTGCAGCAAGAAGGCACTTATGTGTCTTGCGCATCTCGGAGCCCCAAAATTATTTTCCGGGCTAGATGCAGCTAAAAATTATTATTAATTTTAAATCTGGTGAAGCTTTAGTATAGATGGCCTAATAGGATCAGTGCTGCACACTGCTACAAAGCCCAAATTATTTTCCAGTCAAGATACAGATAAACATGATTAGTAATTTTAAATCTGGTGGAGCTTATTATAGATGGCCTAATAGAATCAGTGCTGCACACTGCTACAAAGCAAAAATTATTTTCCAGTCAAGATACAGATAAACATGATTAGTAATTTTAAATCTGGTGGAGCTTATTATAGATGGCCTAATAGAATCAGTGCTGCACACTGCTACAAAGCCCAAATTATTTTCCAGCCAAGATACAGATAAACATGATTAGTAATTTGAAAGCTTAAAACGGTTGGTAGGGTGATTTTAACCAATCATCAAGCTTTTACTCTCCCCAGGATGACACAGGGGTAGAAAAGTCGTTTCGGATCCATGATTTGTTCATCTTTATGAACGTGAGTCTGTCTACATTATCAGTGGAGAGCCGCGTGCGCTTATCTGTCAGCACACCACCAGCAGCGCTGAACACACGTTCAGACAGAACGCTGGCTGCGGGGCATGACAAGATCTCCAAGGCGTAAGTGGCTAGCTCCGGCCATTTATCCAGATTGGAAGCCCAAAAAGAGCAAGGGTCCAGTGACACAGTCATGGCTTCAATGTTTACTTGGAGATACTCCTGTACCATCGTCTCTAGGCGTTGACTATGTGTCAGACTTCTTGTCTCCTGTGGCCTTGCAAAGGATGGGCTAAAAAAGTGGTGAAATGATTCCGCAAAATTGATGTTACCAGCAGATACTGTGGTTCTGTTACGGTTTGAGTGCTGAACACTGGACGGTCCCACGGTTGGCAAGTTGGAACTGTGAGATTCACTACGTGCACCACTGGTATTTTGTGGAAAAGCACATGTAAGATTCTGCAACAGTCTCTGCTGATACTCCTGCATGCGTGCATCCCTTTCTATAGCAGGAATAATTTCTGCAAATTTACTTTTGTACCGGGGATCTAACAGTGTGGCAACCCAGTAGTCAGGATTATTTCTAATTCTCACAATTCGAGGGTCATGTTGCAGGTAGTGCAGCAAGAAGGCACTCATGTGTGTTGCGCATCTAGGAGCACCAAGTCCCTGTTGTGTTGGTGGCGAGGTAACAATCATGCTTCCTTCCTCTGTCCTCTCCCCCCAACCTCGCACAACAGAAATGTGATCAAGGTCTCCCTCATCTGATGAGTCTTCCATCAGTTCGTCCTCCACTTCTTCCTGGGCTCCTGCACCTTCCTCACTAGTTTGGCTGCTACCATGCGCCCTGGTAAAACCATCTCCCCCACCCTCACATGCCTGCCGCCTTGGTGCTGCCGACCGTCTGGACCTTGCAGATGTTAGCCCTTCCGCATACAACTCCTCCTCCTCTACTTCCTCCACCTCCTCTTGTGCCACCACCTGACTCCGAATTCTGTTTAACATGTGCTCCAGCATGTAAATCACCGGAATAGTCATACTGATAATGGCATCGTCAGCACTAAACATCTTCGTCGCCATTTCAAAACTGTGCAGAAGGGTGCATAGGTCCCTGATCTGAGACCACTCCTCCAGCGTGATTTGCCCCACCTCTGGATCTCGTTGGCCCAGGCTATACGTCAGAACGTATTGCACCAGGGCTTGTCGGTGCTGCCACAGTTGCTGCAACATGTGCAGAGTTGAATTCCACCGGGTAGGCACATCGCATTTTAGCCGGTGAAGTGGCAGGCCCAACGACTTATGTAGAGATGTAAGTCGCTGAGCTGCGGGATGCGAACGGCGGAAGTGAGCACACAGCGACCGTGCCCTCTGCAGAAGGCCATCTAGTCTGGGATAGTGTGCTAAAAATTTCTGGACAACCAGGTTCAACACGTGAGCCATACAAGGCACGTGTGTGACATTGCCCCAGCGAAGGGCCGCACCCAGGTTTGCAGCATTGTCGCACACGGCCTTCCCTGGTTTCAGGTCCAGTGGAGACAACCATTCATGAAATTGGTTCTCCAGAGCTGACCACAACTCCTCAGCTGTGTGACTCACATTTCCCAGACATTTCAATGTAAAAACCGCCTGATGACGTTGAGCCCTACTGCCAGCATAGTAAGGAGGTGTGCAGGATCCCTTCTGCGCAGTTAGAAAGCTTGTGGCATGACCAGACAGGCTTTGGGTGCAGGTGGAAGACCGAGAGGAGGTTGAGGAGGCAGAAGCAGTGGAGGAACTTTGACATAAAGAGGATTGACGCACAACTCGTGGGGACGGCAAGACTTGGACAGCAGCCCCTTGTCCTGCTGTCACCATAGTTACCCAGTGCCCAGTCAGCGACATGTAACGCCCCTGTCCATGCCTACTCGTCCAAGTGTCTGTGGTGAAATGCACCCTGTCACACACAGAGTTTCTCAAAGAAGCGGTGATGTTGTGTGCGACATGCTGGTGGAGCGCAGGCACACCTTTCTTTGAGAAGTAGTGCCGACTGGGCATCTGGTACTGGGGCACTGCGACGGACATAAGGTCTCGAAAATCCTCTGTGTCCACCAGGCGGAAAGGCAGCATTTCTGTAGCCAAGAGCTTGCAGATGGTGAAATTCAACCTCTTAGCTTTCTCATGACTAGGAGGAAATGGTCTTTTACTTGTCCACATCTGAGGGACCGAGGGCTGGCTATTGTGCTTAGACGGGGTTGATAAGGGTGTCCCCGGCAAACTGCCGGTCTGTGAGGAAGATGTGTAGCACCCTGAGGGCTCGGCTGCTACAGGGGTATTACACCTCAAGCCAGAGGTGTGGTATTCCACTCCCGGGTAAGGATGGAGTGTGGTACTGAGCTCAGTTAGCTGCATGCACTACATACATCCCATTTCCGGGGGACAGAACGACGGTACTCCCACCAGTTTATGTGCAGGTACGACTGCGTCTGTCCCTGGCTGGAGTGGGAGGGGGGTGGAACATCCCAGTAGTGTAGGGGCAGATAGGGGGAGCAGTCTGGGTAAGGCTAGGAGCTCATTGGGTGCTGGTCACCTGAGCTCACACATAGAGGGAGTATATAAGGTGGGCACCATCTAGAGACAGGGTCTTTTGAGAGAGTCTGAGCAGAGCAGAGCAGCTCAGCCAGAAGGGCTGACAGGGAGCTGTGGCTCCGGCTGGGCCCAGCTCCAGAGCAAGGCCTGCTGAGAGAGAGAGAGAGGAGTCAGAAGGACCCAGAGAGGAAAGAAGAAAGAACCCCAAGACCCCAGAATACAGACAGAAGGGTGAAGGGTTGGCGGACCAGGGTACCGGATCCCAAGCTGGCAGAGGCCAAAACCAACCTTAGCCAGGAACCGGAGGTCGTGGTCAGGATCTGCCATGACCCTCACCAAATCCACTAGAAAGGCACACCAAGCATAGGGTCAGGGAACCCAGAAAAGGTGCAACCAACAAGAGACCCGAGGGAGCCGGACATAAGTGGATCCCTGGTGGGAACGGCCAGTAGAAAGGGAAAGTCAGAAAGGAGCTCAGGACCACGCTCCAGAATTGCCTGGGGGTTGGCCGAGTCCAGGACCTGGTGGATGCAGCACGGCTCGGGTGGTCACTCAAGGCCAGAGTGACCAAAAGAACATCAGTAAGTAAAAACCCTGAACTGCACCTCCCGTCTCAGAGTCTCCTTTCTACACCACAACAACCCCCATCATCCACACCTGCTGCCCTGAGGCCATACCCCTCCCGTTGGGGGTTATATCATCACTGCTGCAGATACACCACCGGCCTCAGCGGACTGCTTTGCAGCGTCGGCTTCAAAGCCGCACTCAACGGGTGGCGTAGTCGACAATCAAGTTAACATCTGTTGCCATAGACTGCCACTTAGTTTGACACCCTGGGCACGGACCGGGTCACCGCCACAAGGACTACTACCCCCATCGAGATCCGGCTCCGGGTATCCCCTACAGCACTGGCCCAGGGGGCGCGTCAACTTTTGGCGTAGTCGGCAGGATTCCGTGCCCGCAACCACCGGGTACTGCGTGCCTGAAGAAAAGTTCACATTTACCTCAAAAAGAAGTCTCCCGCCAATTCCGGAGGGTCCCCGCCATCGGACGCCATCTCGGATCGTTTCCCGCCATTTGCCCGCCATCTGCAGTCTTTTCCCGCCATCCACAGAGTTTCCCGCCACTGGGAGACGATTCCCGCCATTTTGAGAAGATTTACCGCCTTGGAAGAGCAGACGCCATTATGGGCGTGCCAGAGGGTGGCAAGAGGCCACCTCCCATCGTGGGCCAGGTCAAGGAATGGCGCCAAAAGTGGAAACCGCCCCCACTAACAGAGACTGTGATGATAGAAGTGTCCATCAGCGTGAGGGAACTGCCCCTGGAACTGACAATCACAAAGTTGCCCCGGGACCACCCTCAATGTGGGCGGATACAGAACAAAAGAGCGAAGATGGGTGCAGCCTGGAGGAGTCTGGAGAGAGCGCACCCGGAGATGAGAAGTCTGGAGAGGAGTCCGGAGAAGTCGCACCCGGAGATGGAGGGAGAGTCAGGCAGCACCGACCCTGTGGTCAGGAGCCTGTTGCAAGCGACAACCCCACTAGGCCTGGTGGAGATCCTGGCACAGCTCCCCCGAGACCGGGAGTGTGCGCAGACGGCGCTGGAGGGCCTCGCACGGAGGATGGCCCAGGTGCAGCGAGAAACGCTGGCGGAGTGGAGCAGAGAGATGGCCCAGCAGGCTGGAACCCGCCAGCGAAGCACGCCACCCGAGACGAGGAGACAGACCGCCTCTGAGGATGGTGCAGGAGGAGTGAAGGCCGGAGACGACGCCGAGGAGGGAGCTGGAGAGACGGAGGCAGGTAAAGGGGACGCTACTACCCCGAGCCGAGGAACCGCATGCCTGCCCCAGCTTCCCGTCGCAGAGCCCGAAATTCCCCCTGCCGTGCCCGTCGCTGCACCGTCACCGCTCCAGACTAGGCCTCAAACAGAAGCCGCGGCCGCGACCCCTGTGACGTCACGCGCTTCAGTCCTGAGCGCGGCCAAGCAGGAAACACCACCGGCCTGGTCGCAGGGCCGAGTAACCCCGGGCGCCGCCGTTCTTACGGTGCCCTTGACTTTTAGGGTGCCCCAGGCCTGGTCGCAAGGCCTGGTCAATCCGGGCGCCGCTTCCACCACCGCGCCCTCAACATCTAGAGTGCCGCACCTGGGTGAAGACTTGTTTGCCCAGCACACTTGCCCGGATGGGCAGCCCTTTATATGGCCACCGGAGTATTACCCACTTGAGCCCCAAAAGGAAAGGCCCCTGTGCGAGCCCCTGATTCCGGCTCCGAAGCCCGTCAAGAGGACCCCGCTCTCGTTGGAGGAGACACAGTTTGAGTGGGACCCCACTGGAGGAGATCTCATGGGGTTCACCCAAGAAACTCGGGCGGCCGCAGCTGAGCGTGCGGAGTGCTGCCGGCAGCAATTAGAGGTCTTCGACCGGGAACGGAGAGAGAGGCGGGTCCGTGAGCAGCGGCTGCAGATACAGAGCGCAGAGCAGAAGAGCCGGACACGGAGGAACCCCCGTGCAGCTCATGGTCCCCGTGCCACCGGGACTGTGATTAAATTCCAAATGCAGCATGGGTGGGGCTTCATAAGAGATCACCACACCCCCGGCGACGTCTTCGTGACCAGAAGAGACGTCGAGTCCCACCTACCGGAGGGACACAGAGGTCGTGACCTATACGTAGGGGATGAGGTCACATTCACCCGGCACAAGTGTGCCAAAGGACCCTATGCCCTTCATGTGCACCGACTGACGGAGGAGGAGCTGCGGTGTGAGGAGGAGCAAGAGGACCCGGACGGGTCTGAAGCCTACTTGCGAGAAGGAGCAGGAGGACGCCGTCATTAGAGTACGGTATAGTGAAACTGTAAAATAGTTACCCGTCGGGGTACAAGAACTGCTGCCGTTTAAAATATGTTCCCCGTTGGGACAAGTGTAAACTGTTACCCGTATATCCCTTATTCCCACTGACCGAGGACTGAGAGCGGTCATCCTTTCCTAATATCTGGCCGAGGACTGAGAGCGGCCATTTTCCTTTGTATATAGTTGCGCTTTCTAAGGCGCCCCCTACCGGTTTTATAGGAAACTGTTTTTCAAGAAGAGACTGTTGCACTTTACCCGGTCACAAGTTGTCCCGTGGCCGGAGGAACAAGAATATTTATTATGCTGCTGATAGTGTTTATATGTTTTCTATGTTTATGTTTTATGGAAAAATATTGTATGTTTGTGGATGTTTTTATTCTTTTACAGCCCGAGGACGTGCTGTGATTTACCAGGGGGGAATGTAGCACCCTGAGGGCTCGGCTGCTACAGGGGTATTACATCTCAAGCCAGAGGTGTGGTATTCCACTCCCGGGTAAGGATGGAGTGTGGTACTGAGCTCAGTTAGCTGCATGCACTACATACATCCCATTTCCGGGGGACAGAACGACGGTACTCCCACCAGTTTATGTGCAGGTACGACTGCGTCTGTCCCTGGCTGGAGTGGGAGGGGGGTGGAACATCCCAGTAGTGTAGGGGCAGATAGGGGGAGCAGTCTGGGTAAGGCTAGGAGCTCATTGGGTGCTGGTCACCTGAGCTCACACATAGAGGGAGTATATAAGGTGGGCACCATCTAGAGACAGGGTCTTTTGAGAGAGTCTGAGCAGAGCAGAGCAGCTCAGCCAGAAGGGCTGACAGGGAGCTGTGGCTCCGGCTGGGCCCAGCTCCAGAGCAAGGCCTGCTGAGAGAGAGAGAGAGGAGTCAGAAGGACCCAGAGAGGAAAGAAGAAAGAACCCCAAGACCCCAGAATACAGACAGAAGGGTGAAGGGTTGGCGGACCAGGGTACCGGATCCCAAGCTGGCAGAGGCCAAAACCAACCTTAGCCAGGAACCGGAGGTCGTGGTCAGGATCTGCCATGACCCTCACCAAATCCACTAGAAAGGCACACCAAGCATAGGGTCAGGGAACCCAGAAAAGGTGCAACCAACAAGAGACCCGAGGGAGCCGGACATAAGTGGATCCCTGGTGGGAACGGCCAGTAGAAAGGGAAAGTCAGAAAGGAGCTCAGGACCACGCTCCAGAATTGCCTGGGGGTTGGCCGAGTCCAGGACCTGGTGGATGCAGCACAGCTCGGGTGGTCACTCAAGGCCAGAGTGACCAAAAGAACATCAGTAAGTAAAAACCCTGAACTGCACCTCCCGTCTCAGAGTCTCCTTTCTACACCACAACAACCCCCATCATCCACACCTGCTGCCCTGAGGCCATACCCCTCCCGTTGGGGGTTATATCATCACTGCTGCACATACACCACCGGCCTCAGCGGACTGCTTTGCAGCGGCGGCTTCAAAGCCGCACTCAACGTGTGGCGTAGTCGACAATCAAGTTAACATCTGTTGCCATAGACTGCCACTTAGTTTGACACCCTGGGCACGGACCGGGTCACCGCCACAAGGACTACTACCCCCATCGAGATCCGGCTCCGGGTATCCCCTACAGCACTGGCCCAGGGGGCGCGTCAGATGCAGGCGGACATGTTAGGTTGCCTTGATCCAAAGGTGGTGCTATCGATGTCGGACAGCGCTCAACACCAGCTGGTGTTACCACCTCCAAAGAAAATGATGACCTGCCAATCACGCTGGCTGTTGCGGGTAAAGAGGTGGCAGGTCTGCGCCTCAAAACACGTGTGACTGCTGTCCCCCCAGTCACAGAGGATGAAGAGGCCGCGGATGCACAAGATATGGCAGACGGTGGTTGGCCCGGCCGGCTAGGCCGCATTGTAGCACACTGAGCTTCCCACTGCAACTTATGCTTCATGTCCATGTGCCGGTTCATGCATGAAGTACTCAAACTATGTATTTTTTGGCCTCTACTTAGCTTTTGCTGACAAATGTTACAGATAACACGAGTTGGGTCATCTTTATCGATGTGAAAAAATGCCCAGGCTATGCAAGGCTTAGCACCCATGCGACCTGAAGAGCCACCACGACTTGTGGTGAGAGGCAGAGTTGTGTTTGAGGATGCAGTTGTTGACGTGCTTCCAGTACTACGTCTCTGTCCAGGAAGGCGCAACCTGACCTCGTCGTCACTAGCATCTTCCTCCACCTCCTCTGCTGACCTCATCTCTTGGCTGACTGTGGGTTGACAGTAAGTGGGATCTCCAACCTCATCATCATCACCCTGTGCGTTATCACACCCGTCGTCCTCAGAGCCAACCTGTTCCTGCCCTGACAAAAAACTAAAGTTGTCGCTCCAATCAGGTATTTGAGTCTTATCATCGTCTTCCTCATTGTCTCCACCAACAGGAGTTACAGTTTGGGAATGAGGGTCTACATTATGGTCAGAACCTTCTGCGTCTGGTCCTGGATCCGACTCATAAAGATTCTGGGCATCAGTGCAGATCATTTCCTCGTCTGGATTCACAGAAGCGCTGGAGTCGACCTCTGATTCCCAGGCTATAGTATGAGTAAACAGCTCTGCAGACTCAACCATCTGTTCTACCTCATACTCAGACGGGCAGCTGGAGATTTGGGAGCTGTGAGGAAGCAAGTGCGATTGGGGTGACACCTTTGAGGACTGGAGTATTTGTGATGTTGAAGTTGATGTGGAGGAGAGCCCACTTAAAGGAGCACTTGATATCCGTTGAAGCACCTGCTGTTTTTGCGCCTCATCTGGAATTTGTAGCGATTGGCGTGGCCGTAAGAAAGGGATCTTATCACATTGTCCGCTAAAAGAAGTAGACATTTTAGTTTGGTTGGAAGATGGTCTTTCTTCTGCAGATGTTACTGTTGCTTTAACACCTACCCCACGGACACAACCTTTTTTCCCCTTCCCAACACGCCTATTCCCCTTTCCACCAGCAGCAGGCCTTTTTTCACTCATTTTGGTGGTTAACTAATTCACAACTCTGGAGTTGTTTGCACAAAAAAACAATGGATGGGAACCGAGCAGAGCTGAGTGGCCAAACTGTGGTATTAGGCCAAAACTATTGGCTGGGTTAGATGCAGAAAAAAATTATATTCAATTTGCAACCTGATGGAGGTCAGTATAGATGGACTAATAGAACAAGTCCCACACACAGCTAGAAGCCCAAATATGTTTTCAGAGGTAGATGCAGAAAAAAATTTTATTCAGTTTGCAACCTGATGGAGGTCTGTATAGATGGATTAATAGAACAAGTCCCACACACAGCTACAAGCCCAATATTTTTTCAGAGGTAGATGCAGAAAAAAAATATATTCAGTTTGCAACCTGATGGAGGTCAGTATAGATGGACAAATAGAGAAAGTCCCACACACTGCTAGAAGGCCAAATATTTTTTCAGAGCTAGATGCAGACAAAAATTATTTTGAATATGCAACCTGATGGAGGTCAGTATAGGTGGACTAATAGAACAAGTCCCACACACTGCTAGAAGGCCAAATATTTTTTCAGAGCTAGATGCAGAAAAAATTATATTCAGTTTTCAACCTGATGGAGGTCTGTATAGATGGATTAATAGAACAAGTCCCACACACAGCTAGAAGCCCAAATATTTTTTCAGAGCTAGATGCAGATAAAAATTATTTTTAATTTGCAACCTGATGGAGGTCAGTATAGATGGACTAATAGAGAAAGTCCCACACACTGCTAGAAGGCCAAATATTTTTTCAGAGCTAGATGCAGATAAAAATTATTTTTAATTTGCAACCTGATGGAGGTCAGTATAGATGGACTAATAGAACAAGTCCCACACACAGCTAGAAGCCCAAATATTTTTTCAGAGGTACTGTAGATGCAGATAAAAATTATTTTTAATTTGCAACCTGATGGAGGTCAGTATAGATGGACTAATAGAGAAAGTCCCACACACTGCTAGAAGGCCAAATATTTTTTCAGAGCTAGATGCAGATAAAAATTATATTCAATTTGCAACCTGATGGAGGTCAGTATAGATGGACTAATAAAGAAAGTCCCACACACTGCTAGAAGGCCAAATATTTTTTCAGAGCTAGATGCAGATAAAAATTATATTGAATTTGCAACCTGATGGAGGTCAGTATAGATGGACTAATAGAACAAGTCCCACACACAGCTAGAAGCCCAAATATTTTTTCAGAGGTACTGTAGATGCAGATAAAAATTATTTTTAATTTGCAACCTGATGGAGGTCAGTATAGATGGACTAATAGAGAAAGTCCCACACACTGCTAGAAGGCCAAACATTTTTTCAGAGCTAGATGCAGATAAAAATTATTTTTAATTTGCAACCTGATGGAGGTCAGTATAGATGGAGTAATACAACAAGTCCCACACACAGCTAGAAGCCCAATATTTTTTCAGAGGTAGATGCAGAAAAAAATATATTCAGTTTGCAACCTGATGGAGGTCAGTATAGATGGAGTAATAGAACAAGTCCCACACACAGCTAGAAGCCCAAATATTTTTTCAGAGGTAGTTGCAGATAAAAATTATTTTTAATTTGCAACCTGATGGAGGTCAGTATAGATGGACTAATAGAGAAAGTCCCACACACTGCTAGAAGGCCAAATATTTTTTCAGAGCTAGATGCAGATAAAAATTATATTCAATTTGCAACCTGATGGAGGTCAGTATAGATGGACTAATAGAGAAAGTCCCACACACTGCTAGAAGGCCAAATATTTTTTCAGAGATAGATGCAGATAAAAATTATATTCAATTTGCAACCTGATGGAGGTCAGTATAGATGGACTAATAGAACAAGTCCCACACACAGCTAGAAGCCCAAATATTTTTTCAGAGGTACTGTAGATGCAGATAAAAATTATTTTTAATTTGCAACCTGATGGAGGTCAGTATAGATGGACTAATAGAGAAAGTCCCACACACTGCTAGAAGGCCAAATATTTTTTCAGAGCTAGATGCAGAAAAAAATTATATTCAGTTTGCAACCTGATGGAGGTCAGTATAGATGGACTAATAGAGAAAGTCCCACACACTGCTAGAAGGCCACATATTTTTTCAGAGGTAGATGCAGAAAAAAATATATTCAGTTTGCAACCTGATGGAGGTCTGTATAGATGGATTAATAGAACAAGTCCCACACACAGCTAGAAGCCCAATATTTTTTCAGAGGTAGATGAAGAAAAAAATATATTCAGTTTGCAACCTGATGGAGGTCTGTATAGATGGATTAATAGAACAAGTCCCACACACAGCTAGAAGCCCAATATTTTTTCAGAGGTAGATGCAGAAAAAAATATATTCAGTTTGCAACCTGATGGAGGTCAGTATAAATGGACTAATACAACAAGTCCCACACACAGCTAGAAGCCCAATATTTTTTTCAGAGGTAGATGCAGAAAAAAATATATTCAGTTTTCAACCTGATGGAGGTCTGTATAGATGGATTAATAGAACAAGTCCCACACACAGCTAGAAGCCCAATATTTTTTCAGAGGTAGATGCAGAAAAAAATATATTCAGTTTGCAACATGATGGAGGTCAGTATAGATGGACTAATACAACAAGTCCCACACACAGCTAGAAGCCCAATATTTTTTCAGAGCTAGATGCAGAAAAAAATTATATTCAATTTGCAACCTGATGGAGGTCAGTATAGATGGACTAATAGAATGATGCTATGCCCAAAAGATTTTACTTCACTAGGTGCAGTAAAAAAATTGGTATTCTATACACAGGTGGTATATCTTGCAACACAGATAGGCTACTCCACTGACTAACACACTCTGCAATAGGCCAAAAAGGATTAGCTTTGCTAGATTCAGCCAAATGCTGTGAAAAAAACTTGCACAGCACTGGCACAGACCTGCCTGGCAAAAACTGATAGGAACTGATGTAACCTAGTCCTGAAAAGGACTCCAATTACAATTAGTCTTTACTCCCAAAATCTATCTATTTAAGAGCACAGACCTGCCTGATAAAAGTCGTAGGAAATGCTGTAACCTAGTCCTTAAAAGGACTGCAATCACAACTATTCCCTACTCCCAAACTATCTGTAGATTTGTGCGAAAATTGGCTTGAAATTAACAAGGTATAGCGCACACAGCAACAGCGGTGCCGTCTAACACGCAGCTGCAGCAGTGAGAAAATGGTGGCGACGGGGAAAATGGCTTGGTCTTATAGGGCAAGGACATGTGACATACACTGCCAATGACACATGCCCTTGCTTGTGTGAAAAAAAGCACTTCGCTCCGTGTGTGCGCTGCTGATAGGCTGACAGATTGCACCTCCCCACTGTAAATGCGGGAAAGAGAAAAAAAAAATGGAGATCTTCATTGTTCCTGCAGAGATCCATCCCCTGCCCCTCCCCCCACCCCGCTGTACACTCAAACTGCGTATTAACATTAATTTTCATCATTACTGAGAAAAAATCCAGTTATGATTTTGGTGCACGAACAGTTATCGAACATAACCTCGAACAGCCGAATTTTTCTCAAATTGTTTGTGTTCGCCGAACGGCTCGAACACCGACCAAAACAGCTCGAATTTGAGATTGGCGAACAGTTCGAGTAGAACAACGCTCATCTCTAATCAACAGTCAGTGTAAATTTCTATTGAATATATATCCCCTATCTCAGTCACAATGTGGCAAAACCTGTGACAAGGACCCCCAATGACAAATATTAGTTTGGTAGGACTACTGTTCATTCCAGAATTGTCCACTGCACAATGTGCATAGCGTTTGTGAAAATTAGCCCTATGGGCTGAGTCATGGTTGACGCAGGAAGCCACCATCCCAAGGGCCTCCAATCACAAATAGTAGTTAGGCTGGAGTAGGAATACTGTCCTGGTTTGTCCACTGCACAATGTGCATAGGATTTGTAAAAATTAGCCCTATGGGCTGTGTCATGGTTGACTCACTATTTTGGCTGTGCCTGTAACAGCTAGCTTGGCTTGTGCCATCAACATCTGAAAATCTGTCAACAAAACCCAAAATGCCAAAAAAGCCTGTTGTTAAGGGACGTGGACATGGTGTTGTCAGTGGTGCGCGAGAAGGCACTCAGTCTGTGTCAGGTCAGAAGAAGCTTGATGCATCCACTATGTTCCTGGAAAAAGTTCCCGGTCAGGAACGTAAACGTGTGTGCAAGCCAAAAGAGTGAGAGCAGATTCTGTCTTGGATAGCAGACAAGGTCTCTACGCATTTGTCAAGCAGCAACAAGTCTTCCATGACCACACAGTCTACTGTGGATACACAGAAGGCTGGCCCTTCTAATCTTGAAGCTGGTTCTCCTTCCTCCCACCATTATCAGTCACAGGAGACATATTACCTCAAGCTTGGCCACTCCGAGTATCTGTTTGGTACGTATCCTTTGGTTGGCTCTGACCTATCACCGTGCAGCATTGAAGAGGGACAAGAGGAGGTGGCGTGCATTGATGCTCAAGTATTTGAGGACCTATGGCCAGAAGAAAGCCACTTGGAGGAACATCATTTACTGTCTCCAGAGGTGGAGGCTGATGATGATGAGACACAGTTGCCATCAGGTCAGCCTACAATGTCAACTGGATAGGAGGATGAGATGATGAGTCCACTGATATGACCTGGACCGTTGGCACGCATAGCCATGACAGCAACACAGAGGAAGATGGATATGTTGCACCAACACAGGCACTAAGGGGTCAACTGTGGACTGGGGACTGAGGACTGGGTCAACTGTTCCCAAGAACACCCCTGCTTTGCGCTAAGTCAGGGCTAGGGGGCGTTCAGCTGCTGTGTGGAATTTTTTTTCTAAAAGTCCTTCAGAGAAAAACACTGTTGTCTGGAGCATCTGCCATACCAAGTTGAGCAGAGGCCAGGGCAAAGGCAACCAGAGCACCACCAGTATGAGATACCACATGGCAGCCAAGAAACCCAGTAGGTGGGCGGAACACCAGGGTACCAAATCTGTGTCTGCGGGTCAAACCAATAATAATAATACTCTTTATTTACAGTGCTGGCCAAAAGTATTGGCACCCCTGCAATTCTGTCAGATAATACTCCGTTTCTTCCTGAAAATGATTGCAATCACAAATTCTTTGGTATTATTATCTTCATTTAATTTGCTTGCAAGGAAAAAACGCAAAAGAGAATGAAGCAAAAATCAAATAATTGATCATTTCACACAAAACTCCAAAAAAGGGCTGGACAAAAGTATTGGCACCCTCAGCCTAATACTTTGTTGCACAACCTTTAGCCAAAATAACTGCGAACATCCGCTTCCGGTAACCATCAATGAGTTTCTTACAATGCTCTGCTGGAATTTTAGACCATTCTTCTTTGGCAAACTGCTCCAGGTCCCTGATATTTGAAGGGTGCCTTCTCCAAACTGCCATTTTGAGATCTCTCCACAGGTGTTCTATGGGATTCAGGTCTGGACTCATTTCTGGACACCTTAGAAGTCTTCAGTGCTTTCTCTAAAACCATTTTATAGTGCTTTTGGAAGTGTGTTTTGGGTCATTGTCCTGCTGGAAGACCCTTGACCTCTGAGGGAGACCCAGCTTTCTCACACTGGGCCCTACATTATGCTGCAAAATTTGTTGGTAGTCTTCAGACTTCATAATGCCATGCACACGGTCAAGCAGTCCAGTGCCAGAGGCAGCAAAGCAACCCCAAAACATCAGGGAACCTCCGCCATGTTTGACTGTAGGGACTGTGTTCTTTTCTTTGAATGCCTCTTTTTTTTCCTGTACACTCTATGTTGATGCTTTTTCCCAAAAAGCTCTACTTTTGTCTCATCTGACCAGAGAACATTCTTCCAAAACGTTTTAGGCTTTTTCAGGTAAGTTTTGGCAAACTCCAGCCTGGCTTTTTTATGTCTCGGGGTAAGAAGTGGGGTCTTCCTGGGTATCCTACGATACAGTCCCCTTTCATTCAGACGTCGACGGATAGTACGGGTTGACATTGTTTTACCCTCGGACTGCAGGGCAGCTTGAACTTGTTTGGATGTTAGTCGAGGTTCCTTTACCACCATCCGCACAATCTTGCGTTGAAATCTCTCGTCAATTTTTCTTTTCCATCCACATCTAGGGAGGTTAGCCACAGTGCCATGGGCTTTAAACTTCTTGATGACACTGCGCACGGAAGACACAGGAATAGTGTTGAGCCACCCCCGTAGTGTTCGAGTTCGGTTCGGTTCGTCGAACACCCGTGTGTTCGCCGAACTGTTCGTCGAACTGTTCGTCGAACACCTTCGAACACCGTTAAAACCAATGGCAGGCAAACAAAAACACATAGAAACACATAGAAAACACCTTCAAAGGTGTCCAAAAGCTGACAAACTGCTCAGAAGACACAACTAACACATGGAAAAGTGACAAGTACATATAGTCATGCGAAAAGAAAAGAGGTGGAGGAGTAAAAGGAGGGGGAGACACAGATATAGGCATGTCATGCCCTTCTAAAATCCAAAAAGTGAGAAGCCGAGACGGCCAGTCCGCTCCTGCCCGTGCCACCTCCGTGTCGCCGGGTTTGTGCCAGAGCCGCGGTGAACCCTGACGGCCAGCCCCCCTCTCCCAATACTGGTGCCTGTCCGCTGGTGGGTCGAGAGAGCCCCCCTGTGGTGGAGGCAGCTCTAAGCTTTTTAATTTAAATTGTCCCTCTAATTTGAATGAATACACTTTAAATCCATTTACAAGGATCTATTGGAGGGAAGTCTCATGCCAGCAGCCGCGTAATTCCAGCTCCAGTAGCGTCCACTAAAGCTGCTGCAGTTAAAAAGCTTTTATAAGGATCGAGCTCGGCTGTCCACCGCAAGGCATCCTAGTGCCAGTCCCAGCCCCTATGCCTTGGGGTGCCTCCTGATGCTCTTCACTGAGTATCCCGTGGTCCCGAAGCATTTCCTTTGAAAAAATTAAGTGTCCAAACTACAGGTGGTGTAGCTTGCTTAACAGCCGGGATAATCCGCTGACTAGCAGACACTGCTACTAGGCACAAAGTATTTCCTGGGCTAGATGCAGTTAAAAATTTGTAAGTAGATACTCTCGTTGGATGCTGAGAAAGCATTCCATAGAGTCTCCTGGCACGCCATATATGATTCTCTTAAAAAGCTTGGGGTAGGGGTCTAGGGGACCCTTTTATAGCCAAAATCACGGCCCTGTATCACAATACGTCACCTAGGCTGAAGATAAATGGAACTGTAGCACCGAGGGCTCGGTTGCTACAGACGTATTGCACCTCACCCAGAGGTGTGATATCTCACTCTCAGATAAGGATGGAGTGTGGATCAGGACCCGACACCTGCATGCATTACACCACATTGCCATGGGGCAGGGCGACCAATATGCCCCTGAGATGGGCACGACAGTCCCTGTCCCTGGCTGGAGTGGGGGGAGGGAACACTGAGGAAGGGGAACCCTGCAGTGCAGGAGCAGGGAGGAAGCAGTTCCTGGGTGCATTGAGAAGGGAGTATAAAAGGTGGGCACCATCTTAGTTCAGTGCAGAGAAGTCTGAGCAGAAGTGGCAGGGAGCAGGGGCTCTGCATGAGCTCTGCTCCGGAGGCGGGCCTAGTAACAGAGGCCCAGGCCTGCAAGAGGGAGAAGGAAGGAAGAGGAGCGGAGAAGGCTCCAGGAATGAGGAATGAAGGGATCCCAGGGGTGCGGACGGGCGAGTCGCCACCGCACGCCCGAATCCACCTGCGTGGAGGGGTCAGGCCAAAGGGGGAGACCGGTCCCCGAACTAGTGGAGGCAGGAAACGACCCTCAGCTAGAAACCGGAGGCTCTGACATTTTATGTGGCGCAGCCCCTTGCTCCACCCGCTAGGAAGGCACCACATAGGGTCAGGGAAACTGGCGCCAAGTTTACCAAGAGGAGGCCCGAGGCAGCCGGACAGAAGTGTTGGTAAGAAAGGCCAGACAAAGGACACACAAAGGGGGTCCTGTGAAGCGCTCCAAAGTTATCTGGGAGTTGTCTGAGCCCCTCACCTGGTGAGCACAGTACGACGTGGGCAGCCGTTACCTGCAGACGTGGTCTGGATAATAAGAACTGTGAGTAAAGGCCCTGAACTGCATCACTGACTCCGTGTCGTTACTGCTGCTGCCCTGCACCATCACCCCCATCCTCCGCATACACTGCCCTGAGGCTATACTCCTCCCGTGGGGAGTTATGCTACGCTCTGCTGCACCCACAACACCAGCCTTAGCGGTCTGCCCTGTAGCGGCGGTTCACTCTGACCGCAATCCACGGATGGCGTAGTCGGACATTTAAACATCAAAACCACATAAATAGTTCCGCCACTGGTTTGACCGCCCTGAGCCACGGAACCGGATCGCCGCCACGAAGACTACAACCACCAGCATCCACCAAAAAGGGTCCGGCTCCGGGTGTCCCAAGGCCCAGGGGGTGCGTCAGAACATTTTCATCACCTTTCACAATCACCAGTGGGACAAGGCAGGGATGTCCTCTGTCCCCTCTCTTATACATCCTAGTGACGGAGCACCTGCTCTCATCAATTTGCCATAACCCCAATATTAGGTGGATTGAGGTGGGAGGCACCGAGTACAAGTGCTCTCTATTTGCTGATGATGTTCTAGTATATATCACTCAATCACATATATCCATCCCTGCTGTTATGGCTGAAATAGATCACTTTGTTACATGGTAAAATTTTAAAATCAATGCAGCGAAGTCTGAGGCCCTCGATGTCTCCCTCCCTAAATCCATATAGGATTCCATCCAGTCCAACTTTCCCTTTGCCTGGCCCTCACAGGGTATCAAATACTTAGGAATTCCTATTCATAGAGACCTCTCCCATCTATGTTATCTTAATTTTGGGCCCTTTATTGAACAATTCCATACAGACCACGGTTGGCAAGTTAGAACTGTAAGATTCACTACGTGAACCACTGGTGTTTTGTGGAAAAGCACATGTACACCGCGTTCCAAATTATTATGCAAAAAGTGTTTAGGAGTGATAAGGGAAGAATTTGTTTGTTTGTCAGTTAAACTCATTGATGGTGATGTGTGTCAGGGCTCTTTATATCACTGTAAGCAATTGCAGACACCTGTGCTAATTAGTTTGGCAGGTGTGTCCAATGAAAGGCAAGACTACTTAAGAAGGCTCTCTCACATTATTAAGCAGCCTACATTTTCTGCCAAAATGGGAAAGAAAAAGGATGTGTCGGCTGCTGAGAAGCAACAAATTGTGGAGTGTTTAGGTCAAGGCATGACTACAATCAACATTGTGCGATGATCAGGATGAAGTGTCTTGGCAATCAAGAAGTATGTAGCTGATTCACAGTACACACGTGTGCGTGCTGATAAGGGCAAATTGAGGACTCTTTCCTACAGGCAATTATGTCAGGTTGAAAGAGCAGCGGCAAAAAAGCCTTGTCATAGCAGCAGACAAGTTTTTGAAGCTGCTTGTGCCTCCAACGTCCCCCGAACAACAAGATGCAGGGTCCTTCAGAGGTTTGCAGCTGTGCATACGCCATCCTGTCGACCTCCTCTATCCACTTCACACAAGCAGAAACGGCTCCAGTGGGCCAAACATTACATGAAGACTGATTTCAAAACTGTTTTGTTCACGGATGAGTGCCGTGCAGCGCTCGATGGTCCAGATGAATGGAGTGGAGGATGGCTGGTTGATGGACACCCCACGCAAACACGGCTACAGCGCCAACAAGGAGGAGGTGGAGTAATGTTTTGGGCTGGAATCATGGGGAGAGAGATTGTCGGCCCCTTTAGGATCCCTGAAGGCGCTAAAGATGAACTCCATAATGTATGTGGATTTTCTCAAACAGCACTTCCTGCCATGGTTCAAGAAGAAGAACCGTGTATTTCACAGCAAGATCATTTTTCTGCATGATAATGCACCATCTCATGCTGCACATAAAACATCTGCATCTCTGGCTGATATGGGCATAAAAGGGGACAAACTTATGGTGTGACCCCCATGCTCCCCTGACCTCTACCCCATTCAGAACCTTTGGAGCATCATTAAAAGGAGTGTATATGATGGCGGGAGGCAGTTCACATCTAAGCAACAGCTCTGGGAGGGTATTGTGTCCTCATGCAAAACAATTGAAGCAGAAACCATCCAAAACCTGACAAATTCAATGGACGAGAGAGTTCAGAAGCTCCTTTCGAACAAGGGGTCCTATGTGAAAATGTAACATCACCTAGAATAAAGTTTTGAGTTGAAAACTGTTTGATTTCAGTTTCTAACAACCTGCTAATGCTTATAATTTCAAAAATGACCATTTTTTTGGTCTTTATTAAAATGAAAAGGTTGATCGAAAAGTTTGGGGGATCTAAGAGTGTGGCAACCCAGTAGTCATGATTAGTGTTGAGCCACCCCCGTAGTGTTCGAGTTCGGTTCGGTTCGTCGAACACCCGTGTGTTCGCCGAACTGTTCGTCGAACACCTTCGAACACCGTTAAAACCAATGGCAGGCAAACAAAAACACATAGAAACACATAGAAAACACCTTCAAAGGTGTCCAAAAGCTGACAAACTGCTCAGAAGACACAACTAACACATGAAAAAGTGACAAGTACATATAGTCATGCGAAAAGAAAAGAGGTGGAGGAGTAAAAGGAGGGGGAGACACAGATATAGGCATGTCATGCCCTTCTAAAATCCAAAAAGTGAGAAGCCGAGACGGCCAGTCCGCTCCTGCCCGTGCCACCTCCGTGTCGCCGGGTTTGTGCCAGAGCCGCGGTGAACCCTGACGGCCAGCCCCCCTCTCCCAATACTGGTGCCTGTCCGCTGGTGGGTCGAGAGAGCCCCCCTGTGGTGGAGGCAGCTCTAAGCTTTTTAATTTAAATTGTCCCTCTAATTTGAATGAATACACTTTAAATCCATTTACAAGGATCTATTGGAGGGAAGTCTCATGCCAGCAGCCGCGTAATTCCAGCTCCAGTAGCGTCCACTAAAGCTGCTGCAGTTAAAAAGCTTTTATAAGGATCGAGCTCGGCTGTCCACCGCAAGGCATCCTAGTGCCAGTCCCAGCCCCTATGCCTTGGGGTGCCTCCTGATGCTCTTCACTAAGTATCCCGTGGTCCCGAAGCATTTCCTTTGAAAAAATTAAGTGTCCAAACTACAGGTGGTGTAGCTTGCTTAACAGCCGGGATAATCCGCTGACTAGCAGACACTGCTACTAGGCACAAAGTATTTCCTGGGCTAGATGCAGTTAAAAATTTGTAAGTAGATACTCTCGTTGGATGCTGAGAAAGCATTCCATAGAGTCTCCTGGCACGCCATATATGATTCTCTTAAAAAGCTTGGGGTAGGGGTCTAGGGGACCCTTTTATAGCCAAAATCACGGCCCTGTATCACAATACGTCACCTAGGCTGAAGATAAATGGAACTGTAGCACCGAGTGCTCGGTTGCTACAGACGTATTGCACCTCACCCAGAGGTGTGATATCTCACTCTCAGATAAGGATGGAGTGTGGATCAGGACCCGACACCTGCATGCATTACACCACATTGCCGTGGGGCAGGGCGAGCAATATGCCCCTGAGATGGGCACGACAGTCCCTGTCCCTGGCTGGAGTGGGGGGAGGGAACACTGAGGAAGGGGAACCCTGCAGTGCAGGAGCAGGGAGGAAGCAGTTCCTGGGTGCATTGAGAAGGGAGTATAAAAGGTGGGCACCATCTTAGTTCAGTGCAGAGAAGTCTGAGCAGAAGTGGCAGGGAGCAGGGGCTCTGCATGAGCTCTGCTCCGGAGCCGGGCCTAGTAACAGAGGCCCAGGCCTGCAAGAGGGAGAAGGAAGGAAGAGGAGCGGAGAAGGCTCCAGGAACGAGGAATGAAGGGATCCCAGGGGTGCGGACGGGCGAGTCGCCACCGCACGCCCGAATCCACCTGCGTGGAGGGGTCAGGCCAAAGGGGGAGACCGGTCCCCGAACTAGTGGAGGCAGGAAACGACCCTCAGCTAGAAACCGGAGGCTCTGACATTTTATGTGGCGCAGCCCCTTGCTCCACCCGCTAGGAAGGCACCACATAGGGTCAGGGAAACTGGCGCCAAGTTTACCAAGAGGAGGCCCGAGGCAGCCGGACAGAAGTGTTGGTAAGAAAGGCCAGACAAAGGACACACAAAGGGGGTCCTGTGCAGCGCTCCAAAGTTATCTGTGAGTTGTCTGAGCCCCTCACCTGGTGAGCACAGTACGACGTGGGCAGCCGTTACCTGCAGACGTGGTCTGGATAATAAGAACTGTGAGTAAAGGCCCTGAACTGCATCACTGACTCCGTGTCGTTACTGCTGCTGCCCTGCACCATCACCCCCATCCTCCGCATACACTGCCCTGAGGCTATACTCCTCCCGTGGGGAGTTATGCTACGCTCTGCTGCACCCACAACACCAGCCTTAGCGGTCTGCCCTGTAGCGGCGGTTCACTCTGACCGCAATCCACGGGTGGCGTAGTCGGACATTTAAACATCAAAACCACATAAATAGTTCCGCCACTGGTTTGACCGCCCTGAGCCACGGAACCGGATCGCCGCCACGAAGACTACAACCACCAGCATCCACCAAAAAGGGTCCGGCTCCGGGTGTCCCAAGGCCCAGGGGGTGCGTCAGAACATTTTCATCACCTTTCACAATCACCAATGGGACAAGGCAGGGATGTCCTCTGTCCCCTCTCTTATACATCCTAGTGACGGAGCACCTGCTCTCATCAATTCGCCATAACCCCAATATTAGGTGGATTGAGGTGGGAGGCACCGAGTACAAGTGCTCTCTATTTGCTGATGATGTCCTAGTATATATCACTCAATCACATATATCCATCCCTGCTGTTATGGCTGAAATAGATCACTTTGTTACATGGTAAAATTTTAAAATCAATGCAGCGAAGTCTGAGGCCCTCGATATCTCCCTCCCTAAATCCATATAGGATTCCATCCAGTCCAACTTTCCCTTTGCCTGGCCCTCACAGGGTATCAAATACTTAGGAATTCCTATTCATAGAGACCTCTCCCATCTATGTTATCTTAATTTTGGGCCCTTTATTGAACAATTCCATACAGACCACGGTTGGCAAGTTAGAACTGTAAGATTCACTACGTGAACCACTGGTGTTTTGTGGAAAAGCACATGTACACCGCGTTCCAAATTATTATGCAAAAAGTGTTTAGGAGTGATAAGGGAAGAATTTGTTTGCTTGTCAGTTAAACTCATTGATGGTGATGTGTGTCAGGGCTCTTTATATCACTGTAAGCAATTGCAGACACCTGTGCTAATTAGTTTGGCAGGTGTGTCCAATGAAAGGCAAGACTACTTAAGAAGGCTCTCTCACATTATTAAGCAGCCTACATTTTCTGCCAAAATGGGAAAGAAAAAGGATGTGTCGACTGCTGAGAAGCAACAAATTGTGGAGTGTTTAGGTCAAGGCATGACTACAATCAACATTGTGCGATGATCAGGATGAAGTGTCTTGGCAATCAAGAAGTATGTAGCTGATTCACAGTACACACGTGTGCGTGCTGATAAGGGCAAATTGAGGACTCTTTCCTACAGGCAATTACGTCAGGTTGAAACAGCAGCGGCAAAAAAGCCTTGTCATAGCAGCAGACAAGTTTTTGAAGCTGCTTGTGCCTCCAACGTCCCCCGAACAACAAGATGCAGGGTCCTTCAGAGGTTTGCAGCTGTGCATATGCCATCCTGTCGACCTCCTCTATCCACTTCACACAAGCAGAAACGGCTCCAGTGGGCCAAACATTACATGAAGACTGATTTGAAAACTGTTTTGTTCACGGATGAGTGCCGTGCAGCGCTCGATGGTCCAGATGAATGGAGTGGAGGATGGCTGGTTGATGGACACCCCACGCAAACACGGCTACAGCGCCAACAAGGAGGAGGTGGAGTAATGTTTTGGGCTGGAATCATGGGGAGAGAGATTGTCGGCCCCTTTAGGATCCCTGAAGGCGCTAAAGATGAACTCCATAATGTATGTGGATTTTCTCAAACAGCACTTCCTGCCATGGTTCAAGAAGAAGAACCGTGTATTTCACAGCAAGATCATTTTTCTGCATGATAATGCACCATCTCATGCTGCACATAAAACATCTGCATCTCTGGCTGATATGGGCATAAAAGGGGACAAACTTATGGTGTGACCCCCATGCTCCCCTGACCTCTACCCCATTCAGAACCTTTGGAGCATCATTAAAAGGAGTGTCTATGATGGCGGGAGGCAGTTCACATCTAAGCAACAGCTCTGGGAGGGTATTCTGTCCTCATGCAAAACAATTGAAGCAGAAACCATCCAAAACCTGACAAATTCAATGGACGAGAGAGTTCAGAAGCTCCTTTCGAACAAGGGGTCCTATGTGAAAATGTAACATCACCTAGAATAAAGTTTTGAGTTGAAAACTGTTTGATTTCAGTTTCTAACAACCTGCTAATGCTTATAATTTCAAAAATGACCATTTTTTTGGTCTTTATTAAAATGAAAAGGTTGATCAAAAAGTTTGGGGGATCTAAGAGTGTGGCAACCCAGTAGTCATGATTACTTCGAATTCTGACAATATGAGGGTCATGCTGCAGGTAGTGCAGCAAGAAGGCACTTATGTGTCTTGCGCATCTCGGAGCCCCAAAATTATTTTCCGGGCTAGATGCAGCTAAAAATTATTTTTAATTTTAAATCTGGTGAAGCTTATTATAGATGGCCTAATAGGATCAGTGCTGCACACTGCTACAAAGCCCAAATTATTTTCCAGTCAAGATACAGATAAACATGATTAGTAATTTGAAAGCTTAAAACGGTTGGTAGGGTGATTTTAACCAATCATCAAGCTTTTACTCTCCCCAGGATGACACAGGGGTAGAAAAGTCGTTTCGGATCCATGATTTGTTCATCTTTATGAACGTGAGTCTGTCTACATTATCAGTGGAGAGCCGCGTGCGCTTATCTGTCAGCACACCACCAGCAGCGCTGAACACACGTTCAGACAGAACGCTGGCTGCGGGGCATGACAAGATCTCCAAGGCGTAAGTGGCTAGCTCCGGCCATTTATCCAGATTGGAAGCCCAAAAAGAGCAAGGGTCCAGTGACACAGTCGTGGCTTCAATGTTTACTTGGAGATACTCCTGTACCATCGTCTCTAGGCGTTGACTATGTGTCAGACTTCTTGTCTCCTGTGGCCTTGCAAAGGATGGGCTAAAAAAGTGGTGAAATGATTCCGCAAAATTGATGTTACCAGCAGATACTGTGGTTCTGTTACGGTTTGAGTGCTGAACACTTGACGGTCCCACGGTTGGCAAGTTGGAACTGTGAGATTCACTACGTGCACCACTGGTATTTTGTGGAAAAGCACATGTAAGATTCTGCAACAGTCTCTGCTGATACTCCTGCATGCGTGCATCCCTTTCTATGGCAGGAATAATTTCTGCAAATTTACTTTTGTACTGGGGATCTAACAGTGTGGCAACCCAGTAGTCAGGATTATTTCTAATTCTCACAATTCGAGGGTCATGTTGCAGGTAGTGCAGCAAGAAGGCACTCATGTGTGTTGCGCATCCAGGAGCACCAAGTCCCTGTTGTGTTGGTGGCGAGGTAACAATCATGCTTCCTTCCTCTGTCCTCTCCCCCCAACCTCGCACAACAGAAATGTGATCAAGGTCTCCCTCATCTGATGAGTCTTCCATCAGTTCGTCCTCCACTTCTTCCTGGGCTCCTGCACCTTCCTCACTAGTTTGGCTGCTACCATGCGCCCTGGTAAAACCATCTCCCCCACCCTCACATGCCTGCCGCCTTGGTGCTGCCGACCGTCTGGACCTTGCAGATGTTAGCCCTTCCGCATACAACTCCTCCTCCTCTACTTCCTCCACCTCCTCTTGTGCCACCACCTGACTCCGAATTCTGTTTAACATGTGCTCCAGCATGTAAATCACCGGAATAGTCATGCTGATAATGGCATCGTCAGCACTAAACATCTTCGTCGCCATTTCAAAACTGTGCAGAAGGGTGCATAGGTTCCTGATCTGAGACCACTCCTCCAGCGTGATTTGCCCCACCTCTGAATCTCGTTGGCCCAGGCTATACGTCAGAACGTATTGCACCAGGGCTTGTCGGTGCTGCCACAGTCGCTGCAACATGTGCAGAGTTGAATTCCACCGGGTAGGCACATTGCATTTTAGCCGGTGAAGTGGCAGGCCCAACGACTTCTCTAGAGATGTAAGTCGCTGAGCTGCGGGATGCGAACGGCGGAAGTGAGCACACAGCGACCGTGCCCTCTGCAGAAGGCCATCTAGTCTGGGATAGTGGGCTAAAAATTGCTGGACAACCAGGTTCAACACGTGAGCCATACAAGGCACGTGTGTGACATTGCCCCGGCGAAGGGCCGCACCCAGGTTTGCAGCATTGTCGCACACGGCCTTCCCTGGTTTCAGGTCCAGTGGAGACAACCATTCATGAAATTGGTTCTCCAGAGCTGACCACAACTCCTCAGCTGTGTGACTCACATTTCCCAGACATTTCAATGTAAAAACCGCCTGATGACGTTGAGCCCTACTGCCAGCATAGTAAGGAGGTGTGCAGGATCCCTTCTGCGCAGTTAGAAAGCTTGTGGCATGACCAGACAGGCTTTGGGTGCAGGTGGAAGACCGAGAGGAGGTTGAGGAGGCAGAAGCAGTGGAGGAACTTTGACATAAAGAGGATTGACGCACAACTCGTGGGGACGGCAAGACTTGGACAGCAGCCCCTTGTCCTGCTGTCACCATAGTTACCCAGTGCCCAGTCAGCGACATGTAACGCCCCTGTCCATGCCTACTCGTCCAAGTGTCTGTGGTGAAATGCACCCTGTCACACACAGAGTTTCTCAAAGAAGCGGTGATGTTGTGTGCGACATGCTGGTGGAGCGCAGGCACACCTTTCTTTGAGAAGTAGTGCCGACTGGGCATCTGGTACTGGGGCACTGCGACGGACATAAGGTCTCGAAAATCCTCTGTGTCCACCAGGCGGAAAGGCAGCATTTCTGTAGCCAAGAGCTTGCAGATGGTGAAATTCAACCTCTTAGCTTTCTCATGGCTAGGAGGAAATGGTCTTTTACTTGTCCACATCTGAGGGACCGAGGGCTGGCTATTGTGCTTAGACGGGGTTGATAAGGGTGTCCCCGGCAAACTGCCGGTCTGTGAGGAAGATGCAGGCGGACATGTTAGGTTGCCTTGATCCAAAGGTGGTGCTATCGATGTCGGACAGCGCTCAAGACCAGCTGGTGTTACCACCTCCAAAGAAAATGATGACCTGCCAATCACGCTGGCTGTTGCGGGTAAAGAGGTGGCAGGTCTGCGCCCCAAAACAGGTGTGACTGCTGTCCCCCCAGTCACAGAGGATGAAGAGGCCGCGGATGCACAAGATATGGCAGACGGTGGTTGGCCCGGCCGGCTAGGCCGCATTGTAGCACACTGAGCTTCCCACTGCAACTTATGCTTCATGTCCATGTGCCGGTTCATGCATGAAGTACTCAAACTATGTATTTTTTGGCCTCTACTTAGCTTTTGCTGACAAATGTTACAGATAACACGAGTTGGGTCATCTTTATCGATGTGAAAAAATGCCCAGGCTATGCAAGGCTTAGCACCCATGCGACCTGAAGAGCCACCACGACTTGTGGTGAGAGGCAGAGTTGTGTTTGAGGATGCAGTTGTTGACGTGCTTCCAGTACTACGTCTCTGTCCAGGAAGGCGCAACCTGACCTCGTCGTCACTAGCATCTTCCTCCACCTCCTCTGCTGACCTCATCTCTTGGCTGACTGTGGGTTGACAGTAAGTGGGATCTCCGACCTCATCATCATCACCCTGTGCGTTATCACACCCGTCGTCCTCAGAACCAACCTGTTCCTGCCCTGACAAAAAACTAAAGTTGTCGCTCCAATCAGGTATTTGAGTCTTATCATCGTCTTCCTCATTGTCTCCACCAACAGGAGTTACAGTTTGGGAATGAGGGTCTACATTATGGTCAGAACCTTCTGCGTCTGGTCCTGGATCCGACTCATAAAGATTCTGGGCATCAGTGCAGATCATTTCCTCGTCTGGATTCACAGAAGCACTGGAGTCGACCTCTGATTCCCAGGCTATAGTATGAGTAAACAGCTCTGCAGACTCAACCATCTGTTCTACCTCATACTCAGACGGGCAGCTGGAGATTTGGGAGCTGTGAGGAAGCAAGTGCGATTTGGGTGACACCTTTGAGGACTGGAGTATTTGTGATGTTGAAGTTGATGTGGAGGAGAGCCCACTTAAAGGAGCACTTGATATCCGTTGAAGCACCTGCTGTTCTTGTGCCTCATCTGGAATTTGTAGCGATTGGCGTGGCCGTAAGAAAGGGATCTTATCACATTGTCCGCTAAAAGAAGTAGACATTTTAGTTTGGCTGGAAGATGGTCTTTCTTCTGCACCTACCCCACGGACACAACCTTTTTTCCCCTTCCCAACACGCCTATTCCCCTTTCCACCAGCAGCAGGCCTTTTTCCACTCATTTTGGTGGTTAACTAATTCACAACTCTGGAGTTGTTTGCACAAAAAAACAATGGATGGTAACCGAGCAGAGCTGAGTGGCCAAACTGTGGTATTAGGCCAAAACTATTGGCTGGGTTAGATGCAGAAAAAAATTATTTTTAATTTGCAACCTGATGGAGGTCAGTATAGATGGACTAATAGACCAAGTCCCACACACCGCTAGAAGCCCAAATATTTTTTCAGAGCTAGATGCAGAAATTTTTATTATTCAATTTGCAACCTGATGGAGGTCAGTATAGATGGACTAATAGACCAAGTCCCACACACTGCTAGAAGCCCAAATATTTTTTCAGAGCTAGATGCAGAAAAAAAATATTTTTAATTTACAACCTGATGGAGGTCAGTATAGATGGACTAATAGACCAAGTCCCACACACCGCTGGAAGCCCAAATATTTTTTCAGAGCTAGATGCAGAAAAAAATTATATTCAGTTTGCAACCTGCTGGAGGTCAGTATAGAAGGACTAATAGAACAAGTCCCACACGCTGCTAGAAGCCCAAATATTTTTTCAGAGATAAATGAAGAAAAAAATTATTTTTAATTTGCAACCTGATGGAGGTCAGTATAGATGGACTAATAGACCAAGTCCCACACACTGCTAGAAGCCCAAATATTTTATCAGAGCTAGATGCAGAAAAAAATTATTTTTAATTTGCAACCTGATGGAGGTCAGTATAGATGGACTAATAGAATGATGCTATGCCCAAAAGATTTTACTTCACTAGGTGCAGTAAAAAAATTGGTATTCTATACACAGGTGGTATATCTTGCAACACAGATAGGCTACTCCACTGACTAACACACTCTGCAATAGGCCAAAAAGGATTAGCTTTGCTAGATTCAGCCAAATGCTGTGAAAAAAACTTGCACAGCACTGGCACAGACCTGCCTGGCAAAAACTGATAGGAACTGATGTAACCTAGTCCTGAAAAGGACTCCAATTACAATTAGTCTTTACTCCCACAATCTATCTATTTAAGAGCACAGACCTGCTTGATAAAAGTCGTAGGAAATGCTGTAACCTAGTCCTTAAAAGGACTGCAATCACAACTATTCCCTACTCCCAAGCTATCTGTATATTTGTGCGAAAATTGGCTTGAAATTAACAAGGTATAGCGCACACAGCAACAGCGGTGCCGTCTAACACGCAGCTGCAGCAGTGAGAAAATGGTGGCGACGGGGAAAATGGCTTGGTCTTATAGGGCAAGGACATGTGACATACACTGCCAATCACACATGCCCTTGCTTGTGTGAAAAAAAGCACTTCGCTCCGTGTGTGCGCTGCTGATAGGCTTACAGATTGCACCTCCCCACTGCAAATGCGGGAAAGAGAAAAAAAAATGGAGATCTTCATTGTTCCTGCAGAGATCCATCCCCTGCCCCTCCCCCCGCCCCGCTGTACACTCAAACTGCGTATTAACATTAATTTTCATCATTACTGAGAAAAAATCCAGTTATGATTTTGGTGCACGAACAGTTATCGAACATAACCTCGAACAGCCGAATTTTTCTCAAATTGTTCGTGTTCGCCGACCGCCTCGAACACCGCCCAAAACAGCTCGAATTTGAGATTGGCGAACAGTTCGAGTAGAACAACGCTCATCTCTACACAGGAACATTCAGGTCTTTGGAGATGGACTTGTAGCCTTGAGATTGCTCATGCTTCCTCACAATTTGGTTTCTCAAGTCCTCAGACAGTTCTTTGGTCTTCTTTCTTTTATCCATGCTCAATGTGGTACACACAAGGACACAGGACAGAGGTTGAGTCAACTTTAATCCATGTTAACTGGCTGTAAGTGTGATTTATTTATTGCCAACACCAGTTAGGTGCCACAGGTAAGTTACAGGTGCTGTTAATTACACGAATTAGAGAAGCATCACATGATTTTTCAAAGGGTGCCAATACTTTTGTCCACCCTCTTTTTTAGGTTTGGTGTGGAATTGTATCCAATTTGGCCTTAGGACAATTCTTTTTGTGTTTTTTTTCATTGAAGACAAATTAAATGCAGAGAATAATACCAAAGAATTTGTGATTGCAATCATTTTCAGGAAGAAACTGAGTATTATCGGACAGAATTGCAGGGGTGCCAATACTTTTGGCCAACACTCTATATAGGGCCAACCTATTCCGCAGCGCTTTACAATTCAGAGGTTCATATTTAACAATCATAAGTAACATAGCTAAAGATAATACAATAATTAAAGCAAAAATAATGACGACCCTGCTCATAAGAGTTTACGATCTACAATGAGGTGGGGGTGACACAAAGGACAGGGGCTTATTTACAATGATGGTCCAGCCATCTTGAGGGGATGAGGGATAGACAAAGGCTGCATGAGCTCATCACCAGCCAGTATCAGTAGTGCTTTTTGGTTCGGCGGAAACTTATGCCATGTCGCCTGGGCTATGTCCTTCAGAATCTGCTCTTCAAGAAGCAGTCGCTTATACCTCCTGCCCACAAGCTGCAGTTGCTCACACACAACTAACATCAACCACATCCACTTCCTTGTGCCAGCAAAGCGTCCAATTGTCCGTGTCTGAGAACTTGGAAAGAAAGCGTAAATATCCAGCCGACACCCACAGGCACAAATACTAAACTCGCACATTGCCAAATTTCTAGCTGTGATGATCTTGCCGTTTAGGCTTGTGGGAGCACAATCTTCTGTGATCTCTTGGCTGTCGCTGCCCCACAATTCAGTGCTCCCAGCCGCCACTCTTTTGCATGGTGCGCCGTCCCTGCAAGTGTTACACAATCTGAAGCGTGCTCTCACCAATGCCGTAACCCAGAAGGTCCACCTAAAAACAGACACCTGGACAAGTTGTTGTGGACAGGGACGATACATTTTTGTCACGGCACACTGGGTGAACCTGGTGGAGGGTGGGACAAAGGCACAAACTGGAACATCACACATCCCACCCACGGTAAGAATAGCGAGCCCAACTTCTGTCAGGGTTTCCACCTCTTCATATTCCACTTCCTTTCTCCCCTTCTTCTGCTCCTCATCCTCTGCTGAATTACCCTCCCCATCACTGCCAAGCTGGGACCTGTGCAGCAGCGCATTAGCAAAGTGGCAAGAAGCTCTGCTGAAGCTGATCTGTTTAGGTCAGAAAGCACACACTGCAACAGAACTCTGGCAAGCTTTAAAACAACAGACCAATCAGTGGCTCTCCCCGCTGCATCTCCAACCCGGTCTAGTCATCTGCTATAATGGGTAGAGATGAGCGTTGTTCTACTCGAACTGTTCGCCAATCTCAAATTCGAGCTGTTTTGGGCGGTGTTCGAGCCGGTCGGCGAACACGAACAATTTGAGAAAAATTCGGCTGTTCGAGGTTATGTTCGATAACTGTTCGTGCACCAAAATCATAACTGGATTTTTTCTCAGTAATGATGAAAATTAATGTTAATACGCAGTTTGAGTGTACAGCGGGGCGGGGGGAGGGGCAGGGGATGGATCTCTGCAGGAACAATGAAGATCTCCATTTTTTTTTCTCTTTCCCGCATTTGCAGTGGGGAGGTGCAATCTGTCAGCCTATCAGCAGCGCACACACGGAGCGAAGTGCTTTTTTTCACACAAGCAAGGGCATGTGTGATTGGCAGTGTATGTCACATGTCCTTGCCCTATAAGACCAAGCCATTTTCCCCGTCGCCACCATTTTCTCACTGCTGCAGCTGCGTGTTAGACGGCACCGCTGTTGCTGTGTGCGATATACCTTGTTAATTTCAAGCCAATTTTCGCACAAATATACAGATAGCTTGGGAGTAGGGAAGAGTTGTGATTGCAGTCCTTTTAAGGACTAGGTTACAGCATTTCCTACGACTTTTATCAGGCAGGTCTGTGCTCTTAAATAGATAGATTGTGGGAGTAAAGACTAATTGTAATTGGAGTCCTTTTCAGGACTAGGTTACATCAGTTCCTATCAGTTTTTGCCAGGCAGGTCTGTGCCAGTGCTGTGCAAGTTTTTTTCACAGCATTTGGCTGAATCTAGCAAAGCTAATCCTTTTTGGCCTATTGCAGAGTGTGTTAGTCAGTGGAGTAGCCTATCTGTGTTGCAAGATATACCACCTGTGTATAGAATACCAATTTTTTTACTGCACCTAGTGAAGTAAAATCTTTTGGGCATAGCATCATTCTATTAGTCCATCTATACTGACCTCCATCAGGTTGCAAACTGAATATAATTTTTTTCTGCATCTAGCTCTGAAAAAATATTTGGGCTTCTAGCGGTGTGTGGGACTTGGTCTATTAGTCCATCTATACTGACCTCCATCAGGTTGCAAATTAAAAATATTTTTTTTCTGCATCTAGCTCTGAAAAAATATTTGGGCTTCTAGCAGTGTGTGGGACTTGGTCTATTAGTCCATCTATACTGACCTCCATCAGGTTGCAAATTAAAAATAATTTTTTTCTTCATTTATCTCTGAAAAAATATTTGGGCTTCTAGCAGCGTGTGGGACTTGTTCTATTAGTCCATCTATACTGACCTCCATCAGGTTGCAAATTAAAAATAATTTTTTTCTGCATCTAGCTCTGAAAAAATATTTGGGCTTCTAGCAGTGTGTGGGACTTGGTCTATTAGTCCATCTATACTGACCTCCATCAGGTTGCAAATTAAAAATATTTTTTTTCTGCATCTAGCTCTGAAAAAATATTTGGGCTTCTAGCAGTGTGTGGGACTTGGTCTATTAGTCCATCTATACTGACCTCCATCAGGTTGCAAATTGAATAAAAAAATTTTCTGCATCTAGCTCTGAAAAAATATTTGGGCTTCTAGCAGTGTGTGGGACTTGTTCTATTAGTCCTTCTATACTGACGTCCAGCAGGTTGCAAATTGAATATAATTTTTTTCTGCATCTAGCTCTGAAAAAATATTTGGGCTTCTAGCGGTGTGTGGGACTTGGTCTATTAGTCCATCTATACTGACCTCCATCAGGTTGCAAATTGAATAAAAAAATTTTCTGCATCTAGCTCTGAAAAAATATTTGGGTTTCTAGCGGTGTGTGGGACTTGGTCTATTAGTCCATCTATACTGACCTCCATCAGGTTGCAAATTAAAAATATTTTTTTTCTGCATCTAGCTCTGAAAAAATATTTGGGCTTCTAGCAGTGTGTGGGACTTGGTCTATTAGTCCATCTATACTGACCTCCATCAGGTTGCAAATTAAAAATAATTTTTTTCTTCAATTAGCTCTGAAAAAATATTTGGGCTTCTAGCAGTGTGTGGGACTTGGTCTATTAGTCCATCTATACTGACCTCCATCAGGTTGCAAATTAAAAATAATTTTTTTCTGCATCTAGCTCTGAAAAAATATTTGGGCTTCTAGCGGTGTGTGGGACTTGGTCTATTAGTCCATCTATACTGACCTCCATCAGGTTGCAAATTAAAAATAATTTTTTTCTGCATCTAGCTCTGAAAAAATATTTGGGCTTCTAGCAGTGTGTGGGACTTGGTCTATTAGTCCATCTATACTGACCTCCATCAGGTTGCAAATTAAAAATAATTGTTTTCTGCATCTAGCTCTGAAAAAATATTTGGGCTTCTAGCAGTGTGTGGGACTTGGTCTATTAGTCCATCTATACTGACCTCCATCAGGTTGCAAATTGAATAAAAAAAATTTCTGCATCTAGCTCTGAAAAAATATTTGGGCTTCTAGCGGTGTGTGGGACTTGGTCTATTAGTCCATCTATACTGACCTCCATCAGGTTGCAAATTAAAAATAATTTTTTTCTGCATCTAACCCAGCCAATAGTTTTGGCCTAATACCACAGTTTGGCCACTCAGCTCTGCTCGGTTACCATCCATTGTTTTTTTGTGCAAACAACTCCAGAGTTGTGAATTAGTTAACCACCAAAATGAGTGGAAAAAGGCCTGCTGCTGGTGGAAAGGGGAATAGGCGTGTTGGGAAGGGGAAAAAAGGTTGTGTCCGTTGGGTAGGTGCAGAAGAAAGACCATCTTCCAGCCAAACTAAAATGTCTACTTCTTTTAGCGGACAATGTGATAAGATCCCTTTCTTACGGCCACGCCAATCGCTACAAATTCCAGATGAGGCACAAAAACAGCAGGTGCTTCAACGGATATCAAGTGCTCCTTTAAGTGGGCTCTCCTCCACATCAACTTCAACATCACAAATACTCCAGTCCTCAAAGGTGTCACCCAAATCGCACTTGCTTCCTCACAGCTCCCAAATCTCCAGCTGCCCGTCTGAGTATGAGATAGAACAGATGGTTGAGTCTGCAGAGCTGTTTACTCATACTATAGCCTGGGAATCAGAGGTCGACTCCAGCGCTTCTGTGAATCCAGACGAGGAAATGATCTGCACTGATGCCCAGAATCTTTATGAGTCGGATCCAGGACCAGACGCAGAAGGTTCTGACCATAATGTAGACCCTCATTCCCAAACTGTAACTCCTGTTGGTGGAGACAATGAGGAAGACGATGATAAGACTCAAATACCTGATTGGAGCGACAACTTTAGTTTTTTGTCAGGGCAGGAACAGGTTGGCTCTGAGGACGACGGGTGTGATAACGCACAGGGTGATGATGATGAGGTCGGAGATCCCACTTACTGTCAACCCACAGTCAGCCAAGAGATGAGGTCAGCAGAGGAGGTGGAGGAAGATGCTAGTGACGACGAGGTCAGGTTGCGCCTTCCTGGACAGAGACGTAGTACTGGAAGCACGTCAACAACTGCATCCTCAAACACAACTCTGCCTCTCACCACAAGTCGTGGTGGCTCTTCAGGTCGCATGGGTGCTAAGCCTTGCATAGCCTGGGCATTTTTTCAGATCGATAAAGATGACCCAACTCGTGTTATCTGTAACATTTGTCAGCAAAAGCTAAGTAGAGGCCAAAAAATACATAGTTTGAGTACTTCATGCATGAACCGGCACATGGACATGAAGCATAAGTTGCAGTGGGAAGCTCAGTGTGCTACAATGCGGTCTAGCCGGCCGGGCCAACCACCGTCTGCCATATCTTGTGCATCCGCGGCCTCTTCATCCTCTGTGACTGGGGGGACAGCAGTCACACCTGTTTTGGGGCGCAGACCTGCCACCTCTTTACCCGCAACAGCCAGCGTGATTGGCAGGTCATCATTTTCTTTGGAGGTGGTAACACCAGCTGGTCTTGAGCGCTGTCCGACATCGATAGCACCACCTTTGGATCAAGGCAACCTAACATGTCCGCCTGCATCTTCCTCACAGACCGGCAGTTTGCCGGGGACACCCTTATCAACCCCGTCTAAGCACAATAGCCAGCCCTCGGTCCCTCAGATGTGGACAAGTAAAAGACCATTTCCTCCTAGCCATGAGAAAGCTAAGAGGTTGAATTTCACCATCTGCAAGCTCTTGGCTACAGAAATGCTGCCTTTCCGCCTGGTGGACACAGAGGATTTTCGAGACCTTATGTCCGTCGCAGTGCCCCAGTACCAGATGCCCAGTCGGCACTACTTCTCAAAGAAAGGTGTGCCTGCGCTCCACCAGCATGTCGCACACAACATCACCGCTTCTTTGAGAAACTCTGTGTGTGACAGGGTGCATTTCACCACAGACACTTGGACGAGTAGGCATGGACAGGGGCGTTACATGTCGCTGACTGGGCACTGGGTAACTATGGTGACAGCAGGACAAGGGGCTGCTGTCCAAGTCTTGCCGTCCCCACGAGTTGTGCGTCAATCCTCTTTATGTCATTTTTCCTCCACTGCTTCTGCCTCCTCAACCTCCTCTCGGTCTTCCACCTGCACCCAAAGCCTGTCTGGTCATGCCACAAGCTTTCTAACTGCGCAGAAGGGATCCTGCACACCTCCTTACTATGCTGGCAGTAGGGCTCAACGTCATCAGGCGGTTTTTACATTGAAATGTCTGGGAAATGTGAGTCACACAGCTGAGGAGTTGTGGTCAGCTCTGGAGAACCAATTTCATGAATGGTTGTCTCCACTGGACCTGAAACCAGGGAAGGCCGTGTGCGACAATGCTGCAAACCTGGGTGCGGCCCTTCGCCGGGGCAATGTCACACACGTGCCTTGTATGGCTCACGTGTTGAACCTGGTTGTCCAGCAATTTTTAGCCCACTATCCCAGACTAGATGGCCTTCTGCAGAGGGCACGGTCGCTGTGTGCTCACTTCCGCCGTTCGCATCCCGCAGCTCAGCGACTTACATCTCTAGAGAAGTCGTTGGGCCTGCCACTTCACCGGCTAAAATGCGATGTGCCTACCCGGTGGAATTCAACTCTGCACATGTTGCAGCGACTGTGGCAGCACCGACAAGCCCTGGTGCAATACGTTCTGACGTATAGCCTGGGCCAACGAGATTCAGAGGTGGGGCAAATCACGCTGGAGGAGTGGTCTCAGATCAGGGACCTATGCACCCTTCTGCACAGTTTTGAAATGGCGACGAAGATGTTTAGTGCTGACGATGCCATTATCAGCATGACTATTCCGGTGATTTACATGCTGGAGCACATGTTAAACAGAATTCGGAGTCAGGTGGTGGCACAAGAGGAGGTGGAGGAAGTAGAGGAGGAGGAGTTGTATGCGGAAGGGCTAACATCTGCAAGGTCCAGACGGTGGGCAGCACCAAGGCGGCAGGCATGTGAGGGTGGGGGAGATGGTTTTACCAGGGCGCATGGTAGCAGCCAAACTAGTGAGGAAGGTGCAGGAGCCCAGGAAGAAGTGGAGGACGAACTGATGGAAGACTCATCAGATGAGGGAGACCTTGATCACATTTCTGTTGTGCGAGGTTGGGGGGAGAGGACAGAGGAAGGAAGCATGATTGTTACCTCGCCACCAACACAACAGGGACTTGGTGCTCCTGGATGCGCAACACACATGAGTGCCTTCTTGCTGCACTACCTGCAACATGACCCTCGAATTGTGAGAATTAGAAATAATCCTGACTACTGGGTTGCCACACTGTTAGATCCCCGGTACAAAAGTAAATTTGCAGAAATTATTCCTGCCATAGAAAGGGATGCACGCATGCAGGAGTATCAGCAGAGACTGTTGCAGAATCTTACATGTGCTTTTCCACAAAATACCAGTGGTGCACGTAGTGAATCTCACAGTTCCAACTTGCCAACCGTGGGACCGTCAAGTGTTCAGCACTCAAACCGTAACAGAACCACAGTATCTGCTGGTAACATCAATTTTGCGGAATCATTTCACCACTTTTTTAGCCCATCCTTTGCAAGGCCACAGGAGACAAGAAGTCTGACACATAGTCAACGCCTAGAGACGATGGTACAGGAGTATCTCCAAGTAAACATTGAAGCCACGACTGTGTCACTGGACCCTTGCTCTTTTTGGGCTTCCAATCTGGATAAATGGCCGGAGCTAGCCACTTATGCCTTGGAGATCTTGTCATGCCCCGCAGCCAGCGTTCTGTCTGAACGTGTGTTCAGCGCTGCTGGTGGTGTGCTGACAGATAAGCGCACGCGGCTCTCCACTGATAATGTAGACAGACTCACGTTCATAAAGATGAACAAATCATGGATCCGAAACGACTTTTCTACCCCTGTGTCATCCTGGGGAGAGTAAAAGCTTGATGATTGGTTAAAATCACCCTACCAACCGTTTTAAGCTTTCAAATTACTAATCATGTTTATCTGTATCTTGACTGGAAAATAATTTGGGCTTTGTAGCAGTGTGCAGCACTGATCCTATTAGGCCATCTATAATAAGCTTCACCAGATTTAAAATTAAAAATAATTTTTAGCTGCATCTAGCCCGGAAAATAATTTTGGGGCTCCGAGATGCGCAAGACACATAAGTGCCTTCTTGCTGCACTACCTGCAGCATGACCCTCATATTGTCAGAATTCGAAGTAATCATGACTACTGGGTTGCCACACTCTTAGATCCCCCAAACTTTTCGATCAACCTTTTCATTTTAATAAAGACCAAATAAATGGTCATTTTTGAAATTATAAGCATTAGCAGGTTGTTAGAAACTGAAATCAAACAGTTTTCAACTCAAAACTTTATTCTAGGTGATGTTACATTTTCACATAGGACCCCTTGTTCGAAAGAAGCTTCTGAACTCTCTCGTCCATTGAATTTGTCAGGTTTTGGATGGTTTCTGCTTCAATTGTTTTGCATGAGGACAGAATACCCTCCCAGAGCTGTTGCTTAGATGTGAACTGCCTCCCGCCATCATAGACACTCCTTTTAATGATGCTCCAAAGGTTCTGAATGGGGTAGAGGTCAGGGGAGCATGGGGGTCACACCATAAGTTTGTCCCCTTTTATGCCCATATCAGCCAGAGATGCAGATGTTTTATGTGCAGAATGAGATGGTGCATTATCATGCAGAAAAATGATCTTGCTGTGAAATACACGGTTCTTCTTCTTGAACCATGGCAGGAAGTGCTGTTTGAGAAAATCCACATACATTATGGAGTTCATCTTTAGCGCCTTCAGGGATCCTAAAGGGGCCGACAATCTCTCTCCCCATGATTCCAGCCCAAAACATTACTCCACCTCCTCCTTGTTGGCGCTGTAGCCGTGTTTGCGTGGGGTGTCCATCAACCAGCCATCCTCCACTCCATTCATCTGGACCATCGAGCGCTGCACGGCACTCATCCGTGAACAAAACAGTTTTCAAATCAGTCTTCATGTAATGTTTGGCCCACTGGAGCCATTTCTGCTTGTGTGAAGTGGATAGAGGAGGTCGACAGGATGGCGTATGCACAGCTGCAAACCTCTGAAGGACCCTGCATCTTGTTGTTCGGGGGACGTTGGAGGCACAAGCAGCTTCAAAAACTTGTCTGCTGCTATGACAAGGCTTTTTTGCCGCTGCTCTTTCAACCTGACGTAATTGCCTGTAGGAAAGAGTCCTCAATTTGCCCTTATCAGCACGCACACGTGTGTACTGTGAATCAGCTACATACTTCTTGATTGCCAAGACACTTCATCCTGATCATCGCACAATGTTGATTGTAGTCATGCCTTGACCTAAACACTCCACAATTTGTTGCTTCTCAGCAGCCGACACATCCTTTTTCTTTCCCATTTTGGCAGAAAATGTAGGCTGCTTAATAATGTGAGAGAGCCTTCTTAAGTAGTCTTGCCTTTCATTGGACACACCTGCCAAACTAATTAGCACAGGTGTCTGCAATTGCTTACAGTGATATAAAGAGCCCTGACACACATCACCATCAATGAGTTTAACTGACAAACAAACAAATTCTTGCCTTATCACTCCTAAACACTTTTTGCATAATAATTTGGAACACAGTGTACATGTGCTTTTCCACAAAACACCAGTGGTTCACGTAGTGAATCTTACAGTTCTAACTTGCCAACCGTGGTCTGTATGGAATTGTTCAATAAAGGGCCCAAAATTAAGATAACATAGATGGGAGAGGTCTCTATGAATAGGAATTCCTAAGTATTTGATACCCTGTGAGGGCCAGGCAAAGGGAAAGTTGGACTGGATGGAATCCTATATGGATTTAGGGAGGGAGACATCGAGGGCCTCAGACTTCGCTGCATTGATTTTAAAATTTTACCATGTAACAAAGTGATCTATTTCAGCCATAACAGCAGGGATGGAAATATGTGATTGAGTGATATATACTAGGACATCATCAGCAAATAGAGAGCACTTGTACTCGGTGCCTCCCACCTCAATCCACCTAATATTGGGGTTATGGCGAATTGATGAGAGCAGGTGCTCCGTCACTAGGATGTATAAGAGAGGGGACAGAGGACATCCCTGCCTTGTCCCATTGGTGATTGTGAAAGGTGATGAAAATGTTCTGACGCACCCCCTGGGCCTTGGGACACCCGGAGCCTGACCCTTTTTGGTGGATGCTGGTGGTTGTAGTCTTCGTGGCGGCGATCCGGTTCCGTGGCTCAGGGCGGTCAAACCAGTGGCGGAACTATTTATGTGGTTTTGATGTTTAAATGTCCGACTACGCCACCCGTGGATTGCGGTCAGAGTGAACCGCCGCTACAGGGCAGACCGCTAAGGCTGGTGTTGTGGGTGCAGCAGAGCGTAGCATAACTCCCCACGGGAGGAGTATAGCCTCAGGGCAGTGTATGCGGAGGATGGGGGTGATGGTGCAGGGCAGCAGCAGTAACGACACGGAGTCAGTGATCCAGTTCAGGGCCTTTACTCACAGTTCTTATTATCCAGACCACGTCTGCAGGTAACGACTGCCCACGTCGTACTGTGCTCACCAGGTGAGGGGCTCAGACAACTCCCAGATAACTTTGGAGCGCTTCACAGGACCCCCTTTGTGTGTCCTTTGTCTGGCCTTTCTTACCAACACTTCTGTCCGGCTGCCTCGGGCCTCCTCTTGGTAAACTTGGCGCCAGTTTCCCTGACCCTATGTGGTGCCTTCCTAGCGGGTGGAGCAAGGGGCTGCACCACATAAAATGTCAGAGCCTCCGGTTTCTAGCTGAGGGTCGTTTCCTGCCTCCACTAGTTCGGGGACCGGTCTCCCCCTATGGCCTGACCCCTCCACGCAGGTGGATTCGGGCGTGCGGTGGCGACTCGCCCGTCCGCACCCCTGGGATCCCTTCATTCCTCGTTCCTGGAGCCTTCTCCGCTCCTCTTCCTTCCTTCTCCCTCTTGCAGGCCTGGGCCTCTGTTACTAGGCCCGCCTCCGGAGCAGAGCTCATGCAGAGCCCCTGCTCCCTGCCACTTCTGCTCAGACTTCTCTGCACTGAACTAAGATGGTGCCCACCTTTTATACTCCCTTCTCAATGCACCCAGGAACTGCTTCCTCCCTGCTCCTGCACTGCAGGGTTCCCCTTCCTCAGTGTTCCCTCCCCCCACTCCAGCCAGGGACAGGGACTGTCGTGCCCATCTCAGGGGCATATTGGTCGCCCTGCCCCACGGCAATGTGGTGTAATGCATGCAGGTGTCGGGTCCTGATCCACACTCCATCCTTATCTGAGAGTGAGATATCACACCTCTGGGTGAGGTGCAATACGTCTGTAGCAACCGAGCCCTCGGTGCTACAGTTCCATTTATCTTCAGCCTAGGTGACGTATTGTGATACAGGGCCGTGATTTTGGCTATAAAAGGGTCCCCTAGACCCCTACCCCAAGCTTTTTAAGAGAATCATATATGGCGTGCCAAGAGACTCTATGGAATGCTTTCTCAGCATCCAACGAGAGTATCTACTTACAAATTTTTAACTGCATCTAGCCCAGGAAATACTTTGTGCCTAGTAGCAGTGTCTGCTAGTCAGCGGATTATCCCGGCTGTTAAGCAAGCTACACCACCTGTAGTTTGGACACTTAATTTTTTCAAAGGAAATGCTTCGGGACCACGGGATACTTAGTGAAGAGCATCAGGAGGCACCCCAAGGCATAGGGGCTGGGACTGGCACTAGGATGCCTTGCGGTGGACAGCCGAGCTCGATCCTTATAAAAGCTTTTTAACTGCAGCAGCTTTAGTGGACGCTACTGGAGCTGGAATTACGCGGCTGCTGGCATGAGACTTGCCCTCCAATAGATCCTTGTAAATGGATTTAAAGTGTATTCATTCAAATTAGAGGGACAATTTAAATTAAAAAGCTTAGAGCTGCCTCCACCACAGGGGGGCTCTCTCGACCCACCAGCGGACAGGCACCAGTATTGGGAGAGGGGGGCTGGCCGTCAGGGTTCACCGCGGCTCTGGCACAAACCCGGCGACACGGAGGTGGCACGGGCAGGAGCGGACTGGCCGTCTCGGCTTCTCACTTTTTGGATTTTAGAAGGGCATGACATGCCTATATCTGTGTCTCCCCCTCCTTTTACTCCTCCACCTCTTTTCTTTTCGCATGACTATATGTACTTGTCACTTTTCCATGTGTTAGTTGTGTCTTCTGAGCAGTTTGTCAGCTTTTGGACACCTTTGAAGGTGTTTTCTATGTGTTTCTATGTGTTTTTGTTTGCCTGCCATTGGTTTTAACGGTGTTCGAAGGTGTTCGACGAACAGTTCGACGAACAGTTCGGCGAACACACGGGTGTTCGACGAACCGAACCGAACTCGAACACTACGGGGGTGGCTCAACACTAATAATGGGCGCAACCTGATGGCGGCTTTAAAGATCAGCAAGCTGGTACACATGCCATGCATGGCTCATGTGCTGAACCTAGTTGTTTAGAAATTTCTGAAAACTTTCCGTGACTTGCCGTACCAACTTGAGAAGGTGCGCTGTATTAGCACCCATTTCCACCATTCCTCTACTGCTTTTGCTGCTTTTACAGCGCTGCAAAAGCGCTTGAATATGCCAAGTCACTGACTCATTTGTGACCTGCCCACGCGGTGGAACTCCACCTATCATATATTAGCGAGGATTAGTGAACAGCAGAGGGCAGTAGCTGAATACCAGCTTCAGCATGCCGGTGAGAGTGAGAGTCAGCCACCACTCATAACAACTGTCGAGTGGGTGTGGATCGCTGACATTTGTGAGGTTCTTGAGAAGTTTGAGTACTGCACCAACCTTATGAGCGATGATCGGGCTATTATCAGTGTAACTATCTGTATTGCCAAATCTTTAGCAATAAGGTTCGGATACGGCTTTAAAGAAGACAACCACTTGAAATATAATGCAATTTTATTTCTAACAGTTAATTTGAAAGATAAAATACAGAATCAAAGGAATAGTATGATATTATGATATTGCGTACACTTTTGTAGATTCTAACGTACAAAGGTTAAATACTTATAAAGGTTACATGCTTACTATTAGATAGAAGAAAGAAAAAGATTTCCCTAGTAGCATGTACATCATCCGTCCGGAAACTTCAGCTGGAGAAGCGTTCAGCGATGGGCAGAGAATGCATCCTAGGTTCTACACTGTGAAAAGTAGTGTTGAGCCACCCCCGTAGTGTTCGAGTTCGGTTCGGTTCGTCGAACACCCGTGTGTTCGCCGAACTGTTCGTCGAACTGTTCGTCGAACACCTTCGAACACCGTTAAAACCAATGGCAGGCAAACAAAAACACATAGAAACACATAGAAAACACCTTCAAAGGTGTCCAAAAGCTGACAAACTGCTCAGAAGACACAACTAACACATGGAAAAGTGACAAGTACATATAGTCATGCGAAAAGAAAAGAGGTGGAGGAGTAAAAGGAGGGGGAGACACAGATATAGGCATGTCATGCCCTTCTAAAATCCAAAAAGTGAGAAGCCGAGACGGCCAGTCCGCTCCTGCCCGTGCCACCTCCGTGTCGCCGGGTTTGTGCCAGAGCCGCGGTGAACCCTGACGGCCAGCCCCCCTCTCCCAATACTGGTGCCTGTCCGCTGGTGGGTCGAGAGAGCCCCCCTGTGGTGGAGGCAGCTCTAAGCTTTTTAATTTAAATTGTCCCTCTAATTTGAATGAATACACTTTAAATCCATTTACAAGGATCTATTGGAGGGCAAGTCTCATGCCAGCAGCCGCGTAATTCCAGCTCCAGTAGCGTCCACTAAAGCTGCTGCAGTTAAAAAGCTTTTATAAGGATCGAGCTCGGCTGTCCACCGCAAGGCATCCTAGTGCCAGTCCCAGCCCCTATGCCTTGGGGTGCCTCCTGATGCTCTTCACTAAGTATCCCGTGGTCCCGAAGCATTTCCTTTGAAAAAATTAAGTGTCCAAACTACAGGTGGTGTAGCTTGCTTAACAGCCGGGATAATCCGCTGACTAGCAGACACTGCTACTAGGCACAAAGTATTTCCTGGGCTAGATGCAGTTAAAAATTTGTAAGTAGATACTCTCATTGGATGCTGAGAAAGCATTCCATAGAGTCTCCTGGCACGCCATATATGATTCTCTTAAAAAGCTTGGGGTAGGGGTTTAGGGGACCCTTTTATAGCCAAAATCACGGCCCTGTATCACAATACGTCACATAGGCTGAAGATAAATGGAACTGTAGCACCGAGGGCTCGGTTGCTACAGACGTATTGCACCTCACCCAGAGGTGTGATATCTCACTCTCAGATAAGGATGGAGTGTGGATCAGGACCCGACACCTGCATGCATTACACCACATTGCCGTGAGGCAGGGCGACCAATATGCCCCTGAGATGGGCACGACAGTCCCTGTCCCTGGCTGGAGTGGGGGGAGGGAACACTGAGGAAGGGGAACCCTGCAGTGCAGGAGCAGGGAGGAAGCAGTTCCTGGGTGCATTGAGAAGGGAGTATAAAAGGTGGGCACCATCTTAGTTCAGTGCAGAGAAGTCTGAGCAGAAGTGGCAGGGAGCAGGGGCTCTGCATGAGCTCTGCTCCGGAGGCGGGCCTAGTAACAGAGGCCCAGGCCTGCAAGAGGGAGAAGGAAGGAAGAGGAGCGGAGAAGGCTCCAGGAATGAGGAATGAAGGGATCCCAAGGGTGCGGACGGGCGAGTCGCCACCGCACGCCCGAATCCACCTGCGTGGAGGGGTCAGGCCAAAGGGGGAGACCGGTCCCCGAACTAGTGGAGGCAGGAAACGACCCTCAGCTAGAAACCGGAGGCTCTGACATTTTATGTGGCGCAGCCCCTTGCTCCACCCGCTAGGAAGGCACCACATAGGGTCAGGGAAACTGGCGCCAAGTTTACCAAGAGGAGGCCCGAGGCAGCCGGACAGAAGTGTTGGTAAGAAAGGCCAGACAAAGGACACACAAAGGGGGTCCTGTGAAGCGCTCCAAAGTTATCTGGGAGTTGTCTGAGCCCCTCACCTGGTGAGCACAGTACGACGTGGGCAGCCGTTACCTGCAGATGTGGTCTGGATAATAAGAACTGTGAGTAAAGGCCCTGAACTGCATCACTGACTCCGTGTCGTTACTGCTGCTGCCCTGCACCATCACCCCCATCCTCCGCATACACTGCCCTGAGGCTATACTCCTCCCGTGGGGAGTTATGCTACGCTCTGCTGCACCCACAACACCAGCCTTAGCGGTCTGCCCTGTAGCGGCGGTTCACTCTGACCGCAATCCACGGGTGGCGTAGTCGGACATTTAAACATCAAAACCACATAAATAGTTCCGCCACTGGTTTGACCGCCCTGAGCCACGGAACCGGATCGCCGCCACGAAGACTACAACCACCAGCATCCACCAAAAAGGGTCCGGCTCCGGGTGTCCCAAGGCCCAGGGGGTGCGTCAGAACATTTTCATCACCTTTCACAATCACCAATGGGACAAGGCAGGGATGTCCTCTGTCCCCTCTCTTATACATCCTAGTGACGGAGCACCTGCTCTCATCAATTCGCCATAACCCCAATATTAGGTGGATTGAGGTGGGAGGCACCGAGTACAAGTGCTCTCTATTTGCTGATGATGTCCTAGTATATATCACTCAATCACAAATATCCATCCCTGCTGTTATGGCTGAAATAGATCACTTTGTTACATGGTAAAATTTTAAAATCAATGCAGCGAAGTCTGAGGCCCTCGATGTCTCCCTCCCTAAATCCATATAGGATTCCATCCAGTCCAACTTTCCCTTTGCCTGGCCCTCACAGGGTATCAAATACTTAGGAATTCCTATTCATAGAGACCTCTCCCATCTATGTTATCTTAATTTTGGGCCCTTTATTGAACAATTCCATGCAGACCACGGTTGGCAAGTTAGAACTGTAAGATTCACTACGTGAACCACTGGTGTTTTGTGGAAAAGCACATGTACACCGCGTTCCAAATTATTATGCAAAAAGTGTTTAGGAGTGATAAGGGAAGAATTTGTTTGTTTGTCAGTTAAACTCATTGATGGTGATGTGTGTCAGGGCTCTTTATATCACTGTAAGCAATTGCAGACACCTGTGCTAATTAGTTTGGCAGGTGTGTCCAATGAAAGGCAAGACTACTTAAGAAGGCTCTCTCACATTATTAAGCAGCCTACATTTTCTGCCAAAATGGGAAAGAAAAAGGATGTGTCGGCTGCTGAGAAGCAACAAATTGTGGACTGTTTAGGTCAAGGCATGACTACAATCAACATTGTGCGATGATCAGGATGAAGTGTCTTGGCAATCAAGAAGTATGTAGCTGATTCAGAGTACACACGTGTGCGTGCTGATAAGGGCAAATTGAGGACTCTTTCCTACAGGCAATTACGTCAGGTTGAAAGAGCAGCGGCAAAAAAGCCTTGTCATAGCAGCAGACAAGTTTTTGAAGCTGCTTGTGCCTCCAACGTCCCCCGAACAACAAGATGCAGGGTCCTTCAGAGGTTTGCAGCTGTGCATACGCCATCCTGTCGACCTCCTCTATCCACTTCACACAAGCAGAAACGGCTCCAGTGGGCCAAACATTACATGAAGACTGATTTCAAAACTGTTTTGTTCACGGATGAGTGCTGTGCAGCGCTCGATGGTCCAGATGAATGGAGTGGAGGATGGCTGGTTGATGGACACCCCACGCAAACACGGCTACAGCGCCAACAAGGAGGAGGTGGAGTAATGTTTTGGGCTGGAATCATGGGGAGAGAGATTGTCGGCCCCTTTAGGATCCCTGAAGGCGCTAAAGATGAACTCCATAATGCATGTGGATTTTCTCAAACAGCACTTCCTGCCATGGTTCAAGAAGAAGAACCGTGTATTTCACAGCAAGATCATTTTTCTGCATGATAATGCACCATCTCATGCTGCACATAAAACATCTGCATCTCTGGCTGATATGGGCATAAAAGGGGACAAACTTATGGTGTGACCCCCATGCTCCCCTGACCTCTACCCCATTCAGAACCTTTGGAGCATCATTAAAAGGAGTGTCTATGATGGCGGGAGGCAGTTCACATCTAAGCAACAGCTCTGGGAGGGTATTCTGTCCTCATGCAAAACAATTGAAGCAGAAACCATCCAAAACCTGACAAATTCAATGGACGAGAGAGTTCAGAAGCTCCTTTCGAACAAGGGGTCCTATGTGAAAATGTAACATCACCTAGAATAAAGTTTTGAGTTGAAAACTGTTTGATTTCAGTTTCTAACAACCTGCTAATGCTTATAATTTCAAAAATGACCATTTTTTTGGTCTTTATTAAAATGAAAAGGTTGATCGAAAAGTTTGGGGGATCTAAGAGTGTGGCAACCCAGTAGTCATGATTACTTCGAATTCTGACAATATGAGGGTCATGCTGCAGGTAGTGCAGCAAGAAGGCACTTATGTGTCTTGCGCATCTCGGAGCCCCAAAATTATTTTCCGGGCTAGATGCAGCTAAAAATTATTTTTAATTTTAAATCTGGTGAAGCTTATTATAGATGGCCTAATAGGATCAGTGCTGCACACTGCTACAAAGCCCAAATTATTTTCCAGTCAAGATACAGATAAACATGATTAGTAATTTGAAAGCTTAAAACGGTTGGTAGGGTGATTTTAACCAATCATCAAGCTTTTACTCTCCCCAGGATGACACAGGGGTAGAAAAGTCGTTTCGGATCCATGATTTGTTCATCTTTATGAACGTGAGTCTGTCTACATTATCAGTGGAGAGCAGCGTGCGCTTATCTGTCAGCACACCACCAGCAGCGCTGAACACACGTTCAGACAGAACGCTGGCTGCGGGGCATGACAAGATCTCCAAGGCGTAAGTGGCTAGCTCCGGCCATTTATCCAGATTGGAAGCCCAAAAAGAGCAAGGGTCCAGTGACACAGTCGTGGCTTCAATGTTTACTTGGAGATACTCCTGTACCATCGTCTCTAGGCGTTGACTATGTGTCAGACTTCTTGTCTCCTGTGGCCTTGCAAAGGATGGGCTAAAAAAGTGGTGAAATGATTCCGCAAAATTGATGTTACCAGCAGATACTGTGGTTCTGTTACGGTTTGAGTGCTGAACACTTGACGGTCCCACGGTTGGCAAGTTGGAACTGTGAGATTCACTACGTGCACCACTGGTATTTTGTGGAAAAGCACATGTAAGATTCTGCAACAGTCTCTGCTGATACTCCTGCATGCGTGCATCCCTTTCTATGGCAGGAATAATTTCTGCAAATTTACTTTTGTACCGGGGATCTAACAGTGTGGCAACCCAGTAGTCAGGATTATTTCTAATTCTCACAATTCGAGGGTCATGTTGCAGGTAGTGCAGCAAGAAGGCACTCATGTGTGTTGCGCATTCAGGAGCACCAAGTCCCTATTGTGTTGGTGGCGAGGTAACAATCATGCTTCCTTCCTCTGTCCTCTCCCCCCAACCTCGCACAACAGAAATGTGATCAAGGTCTCCCTCATCTGATGAGTCTTCCATCAGTTCGTCCTCCACTTCTTCCTGGGCTCCTGCACCTTCCTCACTAGTTTGGCTGCTACCATGCGCCCTGGTTAAACCATCTCCCCCACCCTCACATGCCTGCCGCCTTGTTGCTGCCGGCTGTCTGTACCTTGCAGATGTTAGCCCTTCCGCATACAACTCCTCCTCCTCTACTTCCTCCACCTCCTCTTGTGCCACCACCTGACTCCGAATTCTGTTTAACATGTGCTCCAGCATGTAAATCACCGGAATAGTCATGCTGATAATGGCATCGTCAGCACTAAACATCTTCGTCGCCATTTCAAAACTGTGCAGAAGGGTGCATAGGTCCCTGATCTGAGACCACTCCTCCAGCGTGATTTGCCCCACCTCTGAATCTCGTTGGCCCAGGCTATACGTCAGAACGTATTGCACCAGGGCTTGTCGGTGCTGCCACAGTCGCTGCAACATGTGCAGAGTTGAATTCCACCGGGTAGGCACATCGCATTTTAGCCGGTGAAGTGGCAGGCCCAACGACTTCTGTAGAGATGTAAGTCGCTGAGCTGCGGGATGCGAACGGCGGAAGTGAGCACACAGCGACCGTGCCCTCTGCAGAAGGCCATCTAGTCTGGGATAGTGGGCTAAAAATTGCTGGACAACCAGGTTCAACACGTGAGCCATACAAGGCACGTGTGTGACATTGCCCCGGCGAAGGGCCGCACCCAGGTTTGCAGCATTGTCGCACACGGCCTTCCCTGGTTTCAGGTCCAGTGGAGACAACCATTCATGAAATTGGTTCTCCAGAGCTGACCACAACTCCTCAGCTGTGTGACTCACATTTCCCAGACATTTCAATGTAAAAACCGCCTGAAGACGTTGAGCCCTACTGCCAGCATAGTAAGGAGGTGTGCAGGATCCCTTCTGCGCAGTTAGAAAGCTTGTGGCATGACCAGACAGGCTTTGGGTGCAGGTGGAAGACCGAGAGGAGGTTGAGGAGGCAGAAGCAGTGGAGGAAAAATGACATAAAGAGGATTGACGCACAACTCGTGGGGACGGCAAGACTTGGACAGCAGCCCCTTGTCCTGCTGTCACCATAGTTACCCAGTGCCCAGTCAGCGACATGTAACGCCCCTGTCCATGCCTACTCGTCCAAGTGTCTGTGGTGAAATGCACCCTGTCACACACAGAGTTTCTCAAAGAAGCGGTGATGTTGTGTGCGACATGCTGGTGGAGCGCAGGCACACCTTTCTTTGAGAAGTAGTGCCGACTGGGCATCTGGTACTGGGGCACTGCGACGGACATAAGGTCTCGAAAATCCTCTGTGTCCACCAGGCGGAAAGGCAGCATTTCTGTAGCCAAGAGCTTGCAGATGGTGAAATTCAACCTCTTAGCTTTCTCATGGCTAGGAGGAAATGGTCTTTTACTTGTCCACATCTGAGGGACCGAGGGCTGGCTATTGTGCTTAGACGGGGTTGATAAGGGTGTCCCCGGCAAACTGCCGGTCTGTGAGGAAGATGCAGGCGGACATGTTAGGTTGCCTTGATCCAAAGGTGGTGCTATCGATGTCGGACAGCGCTCAAGACCAGCTGGTGTTACCACCTCCAAAGAAAATGATGACCTGCCAATCACGCTGGCTGTTGCGGGTAAAGAGGTGGCAGGTCTGCGCCCCAAAACAGGTGTGACTGCTGTCCCCACAGTCACAGAGGATGAAGAGGCCGCGGATGCACAAGATATGGCAGACGGTGGTTGGCCCGGCCGGCTAGACCGCATTGTAGCACACTGAGCTTCCCACTGCAACTTATGCTTCATGTCCATGTGCCGGTTCATGCATGAAGTACTCAAACTATGTATTTTTTGGCCTCTACTTAGCTTTTGCTGACAAATGTTACAGATAACACGAGTTGGGTCATCTTTATCGATCTGAAAAAATGCCCAGGCTATGCAAGGCTTAGCACCCATGCGACCTGAAGAGCCACCACGACTTGTGGTGAGAGGCAGAGTTGTGTTTGAGGATGCAGTTGTTGACGTGCTTCCAGTACTTCGTCTCTGTCCAGGAAGGCGCAACCTGACCTCGTCGTCACTAGCATCTTCCTCCACCTCCTCTGCTGACCTCATCTCTTGGCTGACTGTGGGTTGACAGTAAGTGGGATCTCCGACCTCATCATCATCACCCTGTGCGTTATCACACCCGTCGTCCTCAGAGCCAACCTGTTCCTGCCCTGACAAAAAACGAAAGTTGTCGCTCCAATCAGGTATTTGAGTCTTATCATCGTCTTCCTCATTGTCTCCACCAACAGGAGTTACAGTTTGGGAATGAGGGTCTACATTATGGTCAGAACCTTCTGCGTCTGGTCCTGGATCCGACTCATAAAGATTCTGGGCATCAGTGCAGATCATTTCCTCGTCTGGATTCACAGAAGCGCTGGAGTCGACCTCTGATTCCCAGGCTATAGTATGAGTAAACAGCTCTGCAGACTCAACCATCTGTTCTACCTCATACTCAGACGGGCAGCTGGAGATTTGGGAGCTGTGAGGAAGCAAGTGCGATTTGGGTGACACCTTTGAGGACTGGAGTATTTGTGATGTTGAAGTTGAAGTGGAGGAGAGCCCACTTAAAGGAGCACTTGATATCCGTTGAAGCACCTGCTGTTTTTGTGCCTCATCTGGAATTTGTAGCGATTGGCGTGGCCGTAAGAAAGGGATCTTATCACATTGTCCGCTAAAAGAAGTAGACATTTTAGTTTGGCTGGAAGATGGTCTTTCTTCTGCACCTACCCCACGGACACAACCTTTTTTCCCCTTCCCAACACGCCTATTCCCCTTTCCACCAGCAGCAGGCCTTTTTCCACTCATTTTGGTGGTTAACTAATTCACAACTCTGGAGTTGTTTGCACAAAAAAACAATGGATGGTAACCGAGCAGAGCTGAGTGGCCAAACTGTGGTATTAGGCCAAAACTATTGGCTGGGTTAGATGCAGAAAAAAATTATTTTTAATTTGCAACCTGATGGAGGTCAGTATAGATGGACTAATAGACCAAGTCCCACACACCGCTAGAAGCCCAAATATTTTTTCAGAGCTAGATGCAGAAAATTTTTTTATTCAATTTGCAACCTGATGGAGGTCAGTATAGATGGACTAATAGACCAAGTCCCACACACTGCTAGAAGCCCAAATATTTTTTCAGAGCTAGATGCAGAAAAAAATTATTTTTAATTTGCAACCTGATGGAGGTCAGTATAGATGGACTAATAGACCAAGTCCCACACACTGCTAGAAGCCCAAATATTTTTTCAGAGCTAGATGCAGAAAAAAATTATTTTTAATTTGCAACCTGATGGAGGTCAGTATAGATGGACTAATAGACCAAGTCCCACACACTGCTAGAAGCCCAAATATTTTTTCAGAGCTAGATGCAGAAAAAAATTATTTTTAATTTGCAACCTGATGGAGGTCAGTATAGATGGACTAATAGACCAAGTCCCACACACTGCTAGAAGCCCAAATATTTTTTCAGAGCTAGATGCAGAAAAAAATTATTTTTAATTTGCAACCTGATGGAGGTCAGTATAGATGGACTAATAGACCAAGTCCCACACACCGCTAGAAGCCCAAATATTTTTTCAGAGTTAGATGCAGAAAAAAATTATATTCAATTTGCAACCTGCTGGACGTCAGTATAGAAGGACTAATAGAACAAGTCCCACACACTGCTAGAAGCCCAAATATTTTTTCAGAGCTAAATGAAGAAAAAAATTATTTTTAATTTGCAACCTGATGGAGGTCAGTATAGATGGACTAATAGACCAAGTCCCACACACTGCTAGAAGCCCAAATATTTTTTCAGAGCTAGATGCAGAAAAAAATTATTTTTAATTTGCAACCTGATGGAGGTCAGTATAGATGGACTAATAGACCAAGTCCCACACACCGCTAGAAGCCCAAATATTTTTTCAGAGCTAGATGCAGAAAATTTTTTTATTCAATTTGCAACCTGATGGAGGTCAGTATAGATGGACTAATAGACCAAGTCCCACACACTGCTAGAAGCCCAAATATTTTTTCAGAGCTAGATGCAGAAAAAAATTATTTTTAATTTGCAACCTGATGGAGGTCAGTATAGATGGACTAATAGACCAAGTCCCACACACTGCTAGAAGCCCAAATATTTTTTCAGAGCTAGATGCAGAAAAAAATTATTTTTAATTTGCAACCTGATGGAGGTCAGTATAGATGGACTAATAGAACAAGTCCCACACGCTGCTAGAAGCCCAAATATTTTTTCAGAGATAAATGAAGAAAAAAATTATTTTTAATTTGCAACCTGATGGAGGTCAGTATAGATGGACTAATAGAACAAGTCCCACACGCTGCTAGAAGCCCAAATATTTTTTCAGAGCTAGGTGCAGAAAAAAATTATTTTTAATTTGCAACCTGATGGAGGTCAGTATAGATGGACTAATAGACCAAGTCCCACACACCGCTAGAAGCCCAAATATTTTTTCAGAGCTAGATGCAGAAAAAAATTATATTCAGTTTGCAACCTGATGGAGGTCAGTATAGATGGACTAATAGAATGATGCTATGCCCAAAAGATTTTACTTCACTAGGTGCAGTAAAAAAATTGGTATTCTATACACAGGTGGTATATCTTGCAACACAGATAGGCTACTCCACTGACTAACACACTCTGCAATAGGCCAAAAAGGATTAGCTTTGCTAGATTCAGCCAAATGCTGTGAAAAAAACTTGCACAGCACTGGCACAGACCTGCCTGGCAAAAACTGATAGGAACTGATGTAACCTAGTCCTGAAAAGGACTCCAATTACAATTAGTCTTTACTCCCACAATCTATCTATTTAAGAGCACAGACCTGCCTGATAAAAGTCGTAGGAAATGCTGTAACCTAGTCCTTAAAAGGACTGCAATCACAACTATTCCCTACTCCCAAGCTATCTGTATATTTGTGCGAAAATTGGCTTGAAATTAACAAGGTATATCGCACACAGCAACAGCGGTGCCGTCTAACACGCAGCTGCAGCAGTGAGAAAATGGTGGCGACGGGGAAAATGGCTTGGTCTTATAGGGCAAGGACATGTGACATACACTGCCAATCACACATGCCCTTGCTTGTGTGAAAAAAAGCACTTCGCTCCGTGTGTGCGCTGCTGATAGGCTGACAGATTGCACCTCCCCACTGCAAATGCGGGAAAGAGAAAAAAAAATGGAGATCTTCATTGTTCCTGCAGAGATCCATCCCCTGCCCCTCCCCCCGCCCCGCTGTACACTCAAACTGCGTATTAACATTAATTTTCATCATTACTGAGAAAAAATCCAGTTATGATTTTGGTGCACGAACAGTTATCGAACATAACCTCGAACAGCCGAATTTTTCTCAAATTGTTCGTGTTCGCCGACCGGCTCGAACACCGCCCAAAACAGCTCGAATTTGAGATTGGCGAACAGTTCGAGTAGAACAACGCTCATCTCTAGTGAAAAGACAACCAGTAGAGCTGTCTGGTGGAGAAGTTGGCAGTGTCAGGATGAGTGATCCATTCCCCATTGCAATGCCCCCTAGGAGTGAAATTTTAATATGGTGTCAGGCAGAAATAGGTCTCAGGGGTCAAGATTATCAGGCCCTGGTAGAACCCATGTACTCCGACAATAGGCCCACCATCTTGACAGCCAGGGGGGTAGTCGATGTCCGCAAGGGAAGAGTGCCGATACGCATCCTGAATTGTGGGGAGAAAGAGTTCCATTTACCTCGGTATGCTACCCTTTCTAAGCAATTCACTGTCAGTAACAAAGCAATAAAGGCATTGAAACCCTTACCTCCATCCAAACCAGCGGAGGTTAACGGCTCCAAGGGGCAAGTTGAGGATTGGTGTCAGAAGCTACAAGTGGGCACTGACTCCACCCCTTTGCACCAAAAGCATGGAGTATACCGGGTGGTTCAAGAATGCGAGCGAGTCTTCAGCAAACACCCACTAGACTTTGGGCAGGTAAAAGGGGTCCAACATCATATCCCCACAGGAGATCATCCGCCCATTATAGAGAGGTACCGGCCTGTACCCCCAGCTCACTATCACTGTGCCAAAGGAATGTTATGGGAGATGAAAGAGGCTGGGGTGATCAGAGATAGTTGTAGCCCCTGGGCAGCTTCATTAGTTCTTGTTAGAAAGAAAGATGGTACAATGAGGATGTGTGTTGATTACAGGCAGATTAACCGCATTACACATAAGGACGCCTACCCATTACCCAGAATTGAGGAATCATTAGCAGCATTGAGATCAGCTAACTATTTCTCCACTTTGGATCTCACCAGAGGGTATTGGCAGGTTCCCGTGGCAGAGGCGGACAGAGAAAAGACGGCGTTTACAACATCAATGGGCCTCAGCGAGTTCAACTGCATGCCATTCGGGCTCTGCAATGCCCCAGGAACCTTCCAGCGGTTAATGGAGTGTTGCCTAGGACACAAAAACTTCGAAACTGTCCTGCTGTACCTAGATGATGTAATTGTCTACTCAATGACATATGAAGATCACCTGGAGCACCTGGCTGAGGTGTTCGAAGCCCTATCTGGTTATGGCCTGAAAAAAAGCCATCAAAGTGCCACCTGTTAAAGTCCAAGATGCAGTACCTAGGTCATGTGATAAGCGCCGAAGCTGTAGCACCAAACCTTGAAAAAGTCACTGTGATCAAGGACTGGCCAAAACCCTCCACTATCATGGAAGTGCGGCAGTTCCTCGGGCTGGTAGGCTACTACAGGAGATTAATCAACGGTTTCACCAAGATAGCGGCACCCATGCAGGACCTCTTAGCGGGCCAGTCCAAGAAGGTCAAGAACCCGAAACCTCCGTTCAAATGGGGTAAACCAGAAGACGAATCTTTCACTCGATTGAAAATGGCTCTTACTGGAGACTAAGTCCCGGCCTACCCCGACTATGGCCAAACGTTTATACTCCATATGGATGCCAGCAAGGGATTGGGAGCGGTGCTGTCCCAGGTACAGCAAGGCAGAGAGAGAGTGATTGCCTACGCCAGCAGGAAGCTCCGGCCCACGGAGAGGAACTCCGACAACTATAGTTCCTTCAAGTTGGAGTTTTCAGCTATAGTCTGGGCTGTAACAGAGCGCTTCAAACACTACCTCGCCTCCTCCAGATTTACAGTCTTCACAGACAACAACCCGCTGAAGCACCTGGAGACTACGAAGCTTGGTGCCCTAGAGCAACGATGGATGGCCCGACTGTCTAACTAAGAGTTTACCATCAAGTATTGGGCGGGGCATAAAAGCACAAATGCTGATGCACTGTCCAGGATGCCCAACTTGCCAGATGGGGGAGAAGACCCGGAAGATCTGGAGGAGATAGAGCTACCCTCTTTCCATCGTCAAGGGGTGACCCAGTGCTCCCACTGTGTGAGGGACAAGCGCTCCGCCATCAGAGAGGCCAAGTTTAACGCATTGCCCCACCATGGATTGGCAGAAATGCAGGATAGTGACCCGGCTGTCCGCCTGGTAAAGGAGTTGCTGACACAAGTTGACTCACTCCCTGATCCAGATGCTTCACCGGAGACCCAACAGTTGTGGAAGGAGAAGGGCAAACTGTTCATCTACGAGGGAAAGCTGTGTCGAAAGAAGTATCAATTCCCGGACACACGAACTGGTCAGGCAGGTGGCAGTCCCGAGGCGGGATACGCCAATGGTCTTAGAAGCATACCACAATGGAGCAGGACTCTTCGGGTGGAAGAAGTTGGAAGTTCTACTACGTGAGCGATTCTACTGGGTTGGCATGAGGAAAGCTATCGAGAGGTGGTGTCGAGAATGTGGTCCATGCAACCTGAGACAGAAAGACTGTGACAGCCAGAGGGCTCCCCTGCAACCCATAATCATCAAGCAACCACTTGAGCTGGTAGCCTTGGACCACGTGAAGCTAGCCCCAAGCCGGTCAGGCTATGTCTATGCTCTCACCATAGTAGACCACTACTCCCGGTTCTTGGTAGTAGTGCCAGTGAAAGACCAGATGGATCAGACGGCAACCAAAGCATTCCAACAACACTTTTGTCGCCCGCACAGTTACCCTGAATGAGTGCTTACCGACCAAGGTCCAGCCTTTGAAGCAGAGGTATTCCAGGAATTCTATAACTTGTACGGCTGCAAGAAAATCAGGACGATGCTGTATCATCCCCAGACCAACGGGTTGTGTGAGAAGATGAACCAGGTGGTAATCTGTTGAAGACGTTGCCCCTTGAAGAACGTAGCCTGTGGCCAGAGAAGTTACCAGATTTGGTGGACCTATATAACCACATCCTGGTGAACTCCATCAACTGTACACCCGCTTACCTGATGAGAGCAAGACCTGGTAAGCTACCCATCGACTTAGACATGGGAGTCTTCACACCAGAGACGACATCACCAGATGCAGATTGGGATACAGAGCAGCAGCAACAATACCGCAAGGTGCAAGAATGTGTGGAGAGAAGTTTGTCCCAGGCGAGACAGAAGCAGGAGAAAACTTACAATCAGCACTAGAGATGAGCGTTGTTCTACTCGAACTGTTCGCCAATCTCAAATTCGAGCTGTTTTGGGCGGTGTTCGAGCCGGTCGGCGAACACGAACAATTTGAGAAAAATTCGGCTGTTCGAGGTTATGTTCGATAACTGTTCGTGCACCAAAATCATAACTGGATTTTTTCTCAGTAATCATGAAAATTAATGTTAATACGCAGTTTGAGTGTACAGCGGGGCGGGGGGAGGGGCAGGGGATGGATCTCTGCAGGAACAATGAAGATCTCCATTTTTTTTTCTCTTTCCTGCATTTGCAGTGGGGAGGTGCAATCTGTCAGCCTATCAGCAGCGCACACACGGAGCGAAGTGCTTTTTTTCACACAAGCAAGGGCATGTGTGATTGGCAGTGTATGTCACATGTCCTTGCCCTATAAGACCAAGCCATTTTCCCCGTCGCCACCATTTTCTCACTGCTGCAGCTGCGTGTTAGACGGCACCGCTGTTGCTGTGTGCGCTATACCTTGTTAATTTCAAGCCAATTTTCGCACAAATATACAGATAGCTTGGGAGTAGGGAATAGTTGTGATTGCAGTCCTTTTAAGGACTAGGTTACAGCATTTCCTACGACTTTTATCAGGCAGGTCTGTGCTCTTAAATAGATAGATTGTGGGAGTAAAGACTAATTGTAATTGGAGTCCTTTTCAGGACTAGGTTACATCAGTTCCTATCAGTTTTTGCCAGGCAGGTCTGTGCCAGTGCTGTGCAAGTTTTTTTCACAGCATTTGGCTGAATCTAGCAAAGCTAATCCTTTTTGGCCTATTGCAGAGTGTGTTAGTCAGTGGAGTAGCCTATCTGTGTTGCAAGATATACCACCTGTGTATAGAATACCAATTTTTTTACTGCACCTAGTGAAGTAAAATCTTTTGGGCATAGCATCATTCTATTAGTCCATCTATACTGACCTCCATCAGGTTGCAAACTGAATATAATTTTTTTCTGCATCTAGCTCTGAAAAAATATTTGGGCTTCTAGCAGTGTGTGGGACTTGGTCTATTAGTCCATCTATACTGACCTCCATCAGGTTGCAAATTAAAAATAATTTTTTTCTGCATCTAGCTCTGAAAAAATATTTGAGCTTCTAGCAGTGTGTGGGACTTGGTTTATTAGTCCATCTATACTGACCTCCATCAGGTTGCAAATTAAAAATAATTTTTTTCTTCATTTATCTCTGAAAAAATATTTGGGCATCTAGCAGCGTGTGGGACTTGTTCTATTAGTCCATCTATACTGACCTCCATCAGGTTGCAAATTAAAAATAATTTTTTTCTGCATCTAGCTCTGAAAAAATATTTGGGCTTCTAGCAGTGTGTGGGACTTGGTCTATTAGTCCATCTATACTGACCTCCATCAGGTTGCAAATTAAAAATAATTTTTTTCTGCATCTAGCTCTGAAAAAATATTTGGGCTTCAAGCAGTGTGTGGGACTTGGTCTATTAGTCCATCTATACTGACCTCCATCAGGTTGCAAATTGAATAAAAAAATTTTCTGCATCTAGCTCTGAAAAAATATTTGGGCTTCTAGCGGTGTGTGGGACTTGGTCTATTAGTCCATCTATACTGACCTCCATCAGGTTGCAAATTAAAAATAATTTTTTTCTGCATCTAGCTCTGAAAAAATATTTGGGCTTCTAGCAGTGTGTGGGACTTGGTCTATTAGTCCATCTATACTGACCTCCATCAGGTTGCAAATTAAAAATAATTTTTTTCTTCATTTAGCTCTGAAAAAATATTTGGGCTTCTAGCAGTGTGTGGGACTTGTTCTATTAGTCCTTCTATACTGACGTCCAGCAGGTTGCAAATTGAATATAATTTTTTTCTGCATCTAGCTCTGAAAAAATATTTGGGCTTCTAGCGGTGTGTGGGACTTGGTCTATTAGTCCATCTATACTGACCTCCATCAGGTTGCAAATTAAAAATAATTTTTTTCTGCATCTAGCTCTGAAAAAATATTTGGGCTTCTAGCAGTGTGTGGGACTTGGTCTATTAGTCCATCTATACTGACCTCCATCAGGTTGCAAATTAAAAATAATTTTTTTCTGCATCTAGCTCTGAAAAAATATTTGGGCTTCTAGCAGTGTGTGGGACTTGGTCTATTAGTCCATCTATACTGACCTCCATCAGGTTGCAAATTAAAAATAATTTTTTTCTTCATTTAGCTCTGAAAAAATATTTGGGCTTCTAGCAGTGTGTGGGACTTGTTCTATTAGTCCTTCTATACTGACCTCCAGCAGGTTGCAAATTGAATATAATTTTTTTCTGCATCTAGCTCTGAAAAAATATTTGGGCTTCTAGCGGTGTGTGGGACTTGGTCTATTAGTCCATCTATACTGACCTCCATCAGGTTGCAAATTAAAAATAATTTTTTTCTGCATCTAGCTCTGAAAAAATATTTGGGCTTCTAGCGGTGTGTGGGACTTGGTCTATTAGTCCATCTATACTGACCTCCATCAGGTTGCAAATTAAAAATAATTTTTTTCTGCATCTAGCTCTGAAAAAATATTTGGGCTTCTAGCAGTGTGTGGGACTTGGTCTATTAGTCCATCTATACTGACCTCCATCAGGTTGCCAATTGAATAAAAAAATTTTCTGCATCTAGCTCTGAAAAAATATTTGGGCTTCTAGCGGTGTGTGGGACTTGGTCTATTAGTCCATCTATATTGACCTCCCTCAGGTTGCAAATTAAAAATAATTTTTTTCTGCATCTAACCCAGCCAATAGTTTTGGCCTAATACCACAGTTTGGCCACTCAGCTCTGCTCGGTTACCATCCATTGTTTTTTTGTGCAAACAACTCCAGAGTTGTGAATTAGTTAACCACCAAAATGAGTGGAAAAAGGCCTGCTGCTGGTGGAAAGAGGAATAGGCGTGTTGGGAAGGGGAAAAAAGGTTGTGTCCGTGGGGTAGGTGCAGAAGAAAGACCATCTTCCAGCTAAACTAAAATGTCTACTTCTTTTAGCGGACAATGTGATAAGATCCCTTTCTTACGGCCACGCCAATCGCTACAAATTCCAGATGAGGCACAAAAACAGCAGGTGCTTCAACGGATATCAAGTGCTCCTTTAAGTGGGCTCTCCTCCACATCAACTTCAACATCACAAATACTCCAGTCCTCAAAGGTGTCACCCAAATCGCACTTGCTTCCTCACAGCTCCCAAATCTCCAGCTACCCGTCTGAGTATGAGGTAGAACAGATGGTTGAGTCTGCAGAGCTGTTTACTCATACTATAGCCTGGGAATCAGAGGTCGACTCCAGCGCTTCTGTGAATCCAGACGAGGAAATGATCTGCACTGATGCCCAGAATCTTTATGAGTCGGATCCAGGACCAGACGCAGAAGGTTCTGACCATAATGTAGACCCTCATTCCCAAACTGTAACTCCTGTTGGTGGAGACAATGAGGAAGACGATGATAAGACTCAAATACCTGATTGGAGCGACAACTTTAGTTTTTTGTCAGGGCAGGAACAGGTTGGCTCTGAGGACGACGGGTGTGATAACGCACAGGGTGATGATGATGAGGTCGGAGATCCCACTTACTGTCAACCCACAGTCAGCCAAGAGATGAGGTCAGCAGAGGAGGTGGAGGAAGATGCTAGTGACGACGAGGTCAGGTTGCGCCTTCCTGGACAGAGACGTAGTACTGGAAGCACGTCAACAACTGCATCCTCAAACACAACTCTGCCTCTCACCACAAGTCGTGGTGGCTCTTCAGGTCGCATGGGTGCTAAGCCTTGCATAGCCTGGGCATTTTTTCAGATCGATAAAGATGACCCAACTCGTGTTATCTGTAACATTTGTCAGCAAAAGCTAAGTAGAGGCCAAAAAATACATAGTTTGAGTACTTCATGCATGAACCGGCACATGGACATGAAGCATAAGTTGCAGTGGGAAGCTCAGTGTGCTACAATGCGGTCTAGCCGGCCGGGCCAACCACCGTCTGCCATATCTTGTGCATCCGCGGCCTCTTCATCCTCTGTGACTGGGGGGACAGCAGTCACACCTGTTTTGGGGCGCAGACCTGCCACCTCTTTACCCGCAACAGCCAGCGTGATTGGCAGGTCATCATTTTCTTTGGAGGTGGTAACACCAGCTGGTCTTGAGCGCTGTCCGACATCGATAGCACCACCTTTGGATCAAGGCAACCTAACATGTCCGCCTGCATCTTCCTCACAGACCGGCAGTTTGCCGGGGACACCCTTATCAACCCCGTCTAAGCACAATAGCCAGCCCTCGGTCCCTCAGATGTGGACAAGTAAAAGACCATTTCCTCCTAGCCATGAGAAAGCTAAGAGGTTGAATTTCACCATCTGCAAGCTCTTGGCTACAGAAATGCTGCCTTTCTGCCTGGTGGACACAGAGGATTTTCGAGACCTTATGTCCGTCGCAGTGCCCCAGTACCAGATGTCCAGTCGGCACTACTTCTCAAAGAAAGGTGTGCCTGCGCTCCACCAGCATGTCGCACACAACATCACCGCTTCTTTGAGAAACTCTGTGTGTGACAGGGTGCATTTCACCACAGACACTTGGACGAGTAGGCATGGACAGGGGCGTTACATGTCGCTGACTGGGCACTGGGTAACTATGGTGACAGCAGGACAAGGGGCTGCTGTCCAAGTCTTGCCGTCCCCACGAGTTGTGCGTCAATCCTCTTTATGTCATTTTTCCTCCACTGCTTCTGCCTCCTCAACCTCCTCTCGGTCTTCCACCTGCACCCAAAGCCTGTCTGGTCATGCCACAAGCTTTCTAACTGCGCAGAAGGGATCCTGCACACCTCCTTACTATGCTGGCAGTAGGGCTCAACGTCATCAGGCGGTTTTTACATTGAAATGTCTGGGAAATGTGAGTCACACAGCTGAGGAGTTGTGGTCAGCTCTGGAGAACCAATTTCATGAATGGTTGTCTCCACTGGACCTGAAACCAGGGAAGGCCGTGTGCGACAATGCTGCAAACCTGGGTGCGGCCCTTCGCCGGGGCAATGTCACACACGTGCCTTGTATGGCTCACGTGTTGAACCTGGTTGTCCAGCAATTTTTAGCCCACTATCCCAGACTAGATGGCCTTCTGCAGAGGGCACGGTCGCTGTGTGCTCACTTCCGCCGTTCGCATCCCGCAGCTCAGCGACTTACATCTCTACAGAAGTCGTTGGGCCTGCCACTTCACCGGCTAAAATGCGATGTGCCTACCCGGTGGAATTCAACTCTGCACATGTTGCAGCGACTGTGGCAGCACCGACAAGCCCTGGTGCAATACGTTCTGACGTATAGCCTGGGCCAACGAGATTCAGAGGTGGGGCAAATCACGCTGGAGGAGTGGTCTCAGATCAGGGACCTATGCACCCTTCTGCACAGTTTTGAAATGGCGACGAAGATGTTTAGTGCTGACGATGCCATTATCAGCATGACTATTCCGGTGATTTACATGCTGGAGCACATGTTAAACAGAATTCGGAGTCAGGTGGTGGCACAAGAGGAGGTGGAGGAAGTAGAGGAGGAGGAGTTGTATGCGGAAGGGCTAACATCTGCAAGGTCCAGACGGTCGGCAGCACCAGGGCGGCAGGCATGTGAGGGTGGGGGAGATGATTTTACCAGGGCGCATGGTAGCAGCCAAACTAGTGAGGAAGGTGCAGGAGCCCAGGAAGAAGTGGAGGACGAACTGATGGAAGACTCATCAGATGAGGGAGACCTTGATCACATTTCTGTTGTGCGAGGTTGGGGGGAGAGGACAGAGGAAGGAAGCATGATTGTTACCTCGCCACCAACACAACAGGGACTTGGTGCTCCTGGATGCGCAACACACATGAGTGCCTTCTTGCTGCACTACCTGCAACATGACCCTCGAATTGTGAGAATTAGAAATAATCCTGACTACTGGGTTGCCACACTGTTAGATCCCCGGTACAAAAGTAAATTTGCAGAAATTATTCCTGCCATAGAAAGGGATGCACGCATGCAGGAGTATCAGCAGAGACTGTTGCAGAATCTTACATGTGCTTTTCCACAAAATACCAGTGGTGCACGTAGTGAATCTCACAGTTCCAACTTGCCAACCGTGGGACCGTCAAGTGTTCAGCACTCAAACCGTAACAGAACCACAGTATCTGCTGGTAACATCAATTTTGCGGAATCATTTCACCACTTTTTTAGCCCATCCTTTGCAAGGCCACAGGAGACAAGAAGTCTGACACATAGTCAACGCCTAGAGACGATGGTACAGGAGTATCTCCAAGTAAACATTGAAGCCACGACTGTGTCACTGGACCCTTGCTCTTTTTGGGCTTCCAATCTGGATAAATGGCTGGAGCTAGCCACTTACGCCTTGGAGATCTTGTCATGCCCCGCAGCCAGCGTTCTGTCTGAACGTGTGTTCAGCGCTGCTGGTGGTGTGCTGACAGATAAGCGCACGCGGCTCTCCACTGATAATGTAGACAGACTCACGTTCATAAAGATGAACAAATCATGGATCCGAAACGACTTTTCTACCCCTGTGTCATCCTGGGGAGAGTAAAAGCTTGATGATTGGTTAAAATCACCCTACCAACCATTTTAAGCTTTCAAATTACTAATCATGTTTATCTGTATCTTGACTGGAAAATAATTTGGGCTTTGTAGCAGTGTGCAGCACTGATCCTATTAGGCCATCTATAATAAGCTTCACCAGATTTAAAATTAAAAATAATTTTTAGCTGCATCTAGCCCGGAAAATAATTTTGGGGCTCCGAGATGAGCAAGACACATAAGTGCCTTCTTGCTGCACTACCTGCAGCATGACCCTCATATTGTCAGAATTCGAAGTAATCATGACTAGTGTTGAGCCACCCCCGTAGTGTTCGAGTTCGGTTCGGTTCGTCGAACACCCGTGTGTTCGCCGAACAGTTCGTCGAACTGTTCGTCGAACACCTTCGAACACCGTTAAAACCAATGGCAGGCAAACAAAAACACATAGAAACACATAGAAAACACCTTCAAAGGTGTCCAAAAGCTGACAAACTGCTCAGAAGACACAACTAACACATGAAAAAGTGACAAGTACATATAGTCATGCGAAAAGAAAAGAGGTGGAGGAGTAAAAGGAGGGGGAGACACAGATATAGGCATGTCATGCCCTTCTAAAATCCAAAAAGTGAGAAGCCGAGACGGCCAGTCCGCTCCTGCCCGTGCCACCTCCGTGTCGCCGGGTTTGTGCCAGAGCCGCGGTGAACCCTGACGGCCAGCCCCCCTCTCCCAATACTGGTGCCTGTCCGCTGGTGGGTCGAGAGAGCCCCCCTGTGGTGGAGGCAGCTCTAAGCTTTTTAATTTAAATTGTCCCTCTAATTTGAATGAATACACTTTAAATCCATTTACAAGGATCTATTGGAGGGCAAGTCTCATGCCAGCAGCCGCGTAATTCCAGCTCCAGTAGCGTCCACTAAAGCTGCTGCAGTTAAAAAGCTTTTATAAGGATCGAGCTCGGCTGTCCACCGCAAGGCATCCTAGTGCCAGTCCCAGCCCCTATGCCTTGGGGTGCCTCCTGATGCTCTTCACTAAGTATCCCGTGGTCCCGAAGCATTTCCTTTGAAAAAATTAAGTGTCCAAACTACAGGTGGTGTAGCTTGCTTAACAGCCGGGATAATCCGCTGACTAGCAGACACTGCTACTAGGCACAAAGTATTTCCTGGGCTAGATGCAGTTAAAAATTTGTAAGTAGATACTCTCGTTGGATGCTGAGAAAGCATTCCATAGAGTCTCCTGGCACGCCATATATGATTCTCTTAAAAAGCTTGGGGTAGGGGTCTAGGGGACCCTTTTATAGCCAAAATCACGGCCCTGTATCACAATACGTCACCTAGGCTGAAGATAAATGGAACTGTAGCACCGAGGGCTCGGTTGCTACAGACGTATTGCACCTCACCCAGAGGTGTGATATCTCACTCTCAGATAAGGATGGAGTGTGGATCAGGACCCGACACCTGCATGCATTACACCACATTGCCGTGGGGCAGGGCGACCAATATGCCCCTGAGATGGGCACGACAGTCCCTGTCCCTGGCTGGAGTGGGGGGAGGGAACACTGAGGAAGGGGAACCCTGCAGTGCAGGAGCAGGGAGGAAGCAGTTCCTGGGTGCATTGAGAAGGGAGTATAAAAGGTGGGCACCATCTTAGTTCAGTGCAGAGAAGTCTGAGCAGAAGTGGCAGGGAGCAGGGGCTCTGCATGAGCTCTGCTCCGGAGGCGGGCCTAGTAACAGAGGCCCAGGCCTGCAAGAGGGAGAAGGAAGGAAGAGGAGCGGAGAAGGCTCCAGGAATGAGGAATGAAGGGATCCCAGGGGTGCGGACGGGCGAGTCGCCACCGCACGCCCGAATCCACCTGCGTGGAGGGGTCAGGCCAAAGGGGGAGACCGGTCCCCGAACTAGTGGAGGCAGGAAACGACCCTCAGCTAGAAACCGGAGGCTCTGACATTTTATGTGGCGCAGCCCCTTGCTCCACCCGCTAGGAAGGCACCACATAGGGTCAGGGAAACTGGCGCCAAGTTTACCAAGAGGAGGCCCGAGGCAGCCGGACAGAAGTGTTGGTAAGAAAGGCCAGACAAAGGACACACAAAGGGGGTCCTGTGAAGCGCTCCAAAGTTATCTGGGAGTTGTCTGAGCCCCTCACCTGGTGAGCACAGTACGACGTGGGCAGCCGTTACCTGCAGACGTGGTCTGGATAATAAGAACTGTGAGTAAAGGCCCTGAACTGCATCACTGACTCCGTGTCGTTACTGCTGCTGCCCTGCACCATCACCCCCATCCTCCGCATACACTGCCCTGAGGCTATACTCCTCCCGTGGGGAGTTATGCTACGCTCTGCTGCACCCACAACACCAGCCTTAGCGGTCTGCCCTGTAGCGGCGGTTCACTCTGACCGCAATCCACGGGTGGCGTAGTCGGACATTTAAACATCAAAACCACATAAATAGTTCCGCCACTGGTTTGACCACCCTGAGCCACGGAACCGGATCGCCGCCATGAAGACTACAACCACCAGCATCCACCAAAAAGGGTCCGGCTCCGGGTGTCCCAAGGCCCAGGGGGTGCGTCAGAACATTTTCATCACCTTTCACAATCACCAATGGGACAAGGCAGGGATGTCCTCTGTCCCCTCTCTTATACATCCTAGTGACGGAGCACCTGCTCTCATCAATTCGCCATAACCCCAATATTAGGTGGATTGAGGTGGGAGGCACCGAGTACAAGTGCTCTCTATTTGCTGATGATGTCCTAGTATATATCACTCAATCACATATATCCATCCCTGCTGTTATGGCTGAAATAGATCACTTTGTTACATGGTAAAATTTTAAAATCAATGCAGCGAAGTCTGAGGCCCTCGATGTCTCCCTCCCTAAATCCATATAGGATTCCATCCAGTCCAACTTTCCCTTTGCCTGGCCCTCACAGGGTATCAAATACTTAGGAATTCCTATTCATAGAGACCTCTCCCATCTATGTTATCTTAATTTTGGGCCCTTTATTGAACAATTCCATACAGACCACGGTTGGCAAGTTAGAACTGTAAGATTCACTACGTGAACCACTGGTGTTTTGTGGAAAAGCACATGTACACCGCGTTCCAAATTATTATGCAAAAAGTGTTTAGGAGTGATAAGGGAAGAATTTGTTTGTTTGTCAGTTAAACTCATTGATGGTGATGTGTGTCAGGGCTCTTTATATCACTGTAAGCAATTGCAGACACCTGTGCTAATTAGTTTGGCAGGTGTGTCCAATAAAGGCAAGACTACTTAAGAAGGCTCTCTCACATTATTAAGCAGCCTACATTTTCTGCCAAAATGGGAAAGAAAAAGGATGTGTCGGCTGCTGAGAAGCAACAAATTGTGGAGTGTTTAGGTCAAGGCATGACTACAATCAACATTGTGCGATGATCAGGATGAAGTGTCTTGGCAATCAAGAAGTATGTAGCTGATTCACAGTACACACGTGTGCGTGCTGATAAGGGCAAATTGAGGACTCTTTCCTACAGGCAATTACGTCAGGTTGAAAGAGCAGCGGCAAAAAAGCCTTGTCATAGCAGCAGACAAGTTTTTGAAGCTGCTTGTGCCTCCAACGTCCCCCGAACAACAAGATGCAGGGTCCTTCAGAGGTTTGCAGCTGTGCATACGCCATCCTGTCGACCTCCTCTATCCACTTCACACAAGCAGAAACGGCTCCAGTGGGCCAAACATTACATGAAGACTGATTTCAAAACTGTTTTGTTCACGGATGAGTGCCGTGCAGCGCTCGATGGTCCAGATGAATGGAGTGGAGGATGGCTGGTTGATGGACACCCCACGCAAACACGGCTACAGCGCCAACAAGGAGGAGGTGGAGTAATGTTTTGGGCTGGAATCATGGGGAGAGAGATTGTCAGCCCCTTTAGGATCCCTGAAGGCGCTAAAGATGAACTCCATAATGTATGTGGATTTTCTCAAACAGCACTTCCTGCCATGGTTCAACAAGAAGAACCGTGTATTTCACAGCAAGATCATTTTTCTGCATGATAATGCACCATCTCATGCTGCACATAAAACATCTGCATCTCTGGCTGATATGGGGACAAACTTATGGTGTGACCCCCATGCTCCCCTGACCTCTACCCCATTCAGAACCTTTGGAACATCATTAAAAGGAGTGTCTATGATGGCGGGAGGCAGTTCACATCTAAGCAACAGCTCTGGGAGGGTATTCTGTCCTCATGCAAAACAATTGAAGCAGAAACCATCCAAAACCTGACAAATTCAATGGACGAGAGAGTTCAGAAGCTCCTTTCGAACAAGGGGTCCTATGTGAAAATGTAACATCACCTAGAATAAAGTTTTGAGTTGAAAACTGTTTGATTTCAGTTTCTAACAACCTGCTAATGCTTATAATTTCAAAAATGACCATTTTTTTGGTCTTTATTAAAATGAAAAGGTTGATCGAAAAGTTTGGGGGTTCTAAGAGTGTGGCAACCAAGTAGTCATGATTACTTCGAATTCTGACAATATGAGGGTCATGCTGCAGGTAGTGCAGCAAGAAGGCACTTATGTGTCTTGCGCATCTCGGAGCCCCAAAATTATTTTCCGGGCTAGATGCAGCTAAAAATTATTTTTAATTTTAAATCTGGTGAAGCTTATTATAGATGGCCTAATAGGATCAGTGCTGCACACTGCTACAAAGCCCAAATTATTTTCCAGTCAAGATACAGATAAACATGATTAGTAATTTGAAAGCTTAAAACGGTTGGTAGGGTGATTTTAACCAATCATCAAGCTTTTACTCTCCCCAGGATGACACAGGGGTAGAAAAGTCATTTCGGATCCATGATTTGTTCATCTTTATGAACGTGAGTCTGTCTACATTATCAATGGAGAGCCGCGTGCGCTTATCTGTCAGCACACCACCAGCAGCGCTGAACACACGTTCAGACAGAACGCTGGCTGCGGGGCATGACAAGATCTCCAAGGCGTAAGTGGCTAGCTCCGGCCATTTATCCAGATTGGAAGCCCAAAAAGAGCAAGGGTCCAGTGACACAGTCGTGGTTTCAATGTTTACTTGGAGATACTCCTGTACCATCGTCTCTAGGCGTTGACTATGTGTCAGACTTCTTGTCTCCTGTGGCCTTGCAAAGGATGGGCTAAAAAAGTGGTGAAATGATTCCGCAAAATTGATGTTACCAGCAGATACTGTGGTTCTGTTACGGTTTGAGTGCTGAACACTTGACGGTCCCACGGTTGGCAAGTTGGAACTGTGAGATTCACTACGTGCACCACTGGTATTTTGTGGAAAAGCACATGTAAGATTCTGCAACAGTCTCTGCTGATACTCCTGCATGCGTGCATCCCTTTCTATGGCAGGAATAATTTCTGCAAATTTACTTTTGTACCGGGGCTCTAACAGTGTGGCAACCCAGTAGTCAGGATTATTTCTAATTCTCACAATTCGAGGGTCATGTTGCAGGTAGTGCAGCAAGAAGGCACTCATGTGTGTTGCGCATCCAGGAGCACCAAGTCCCTGTTGTGTTGGTGGCGAGGTAACAATCATGCTTCCTTCCTCTGTCCTCTCCCCCCAACCTCGCACAACAGAAATGTGATCAAGGTCTCCCTCATCTGATGAGTCTTCCATCAGTTCGTCCTCCACTTCTTCCTGGGCTCCTGCACCTTCCTCACTAGTTTGGCTGCTACCATGCGCCCTGGTAAAACCATCTCCCCCACCCTCACATGCCTGCCGCCTTGGTGCTGCCGACCGTCTGGACCTTGCAGATGTTAGCCCTTCCGCATACAACTCCTCCTCCTCTACTTCCTCCACCTCCTCTTGTGCCACCACCTGACTCCGAATTCTGTTTAACATGTGCTCCAGCATGTAAATCACCGGAATAGTCATGCTGATAATGGCATCGTCAGCACTAAACATCTTCGTCGCCATTTCAAAACTGTGCAGAAGGGTGCATAGGTCCCTGATCTGAGACCACTCCTCCAGCGTGATTTGCCCCACCTCTGAATCTCGTTGGCCCAGGCTATACGTCAGAACGTATTGCACCAGGGCTTGTCGGTGCTGCCACAGTCGCTGCAACATGTGCAGAGTTGAATTCCACCGGGTAGGCACATCGCATTTTAGCCGGTGAAGTGGCAGGCCCAACGACTTCTGTAGAGATGTAAGTCGCTGAGCTGCGGGATGCGAACGGCGGAAGTGAGCACACAGCGACCGTGCCCTCTGCAGAAGGCCATCTAGTCTGGGATAGTGGGCTAAAAATTGCTGGACAACCAGGTTCAACACGTGAGCCATACAAGGCACGTGTGTGACATTGCCCCGGCGAAGGGCCGCACCCAGGTTTGCAGCATTGTCGCACACGGCCTTCCCTGGTTTCAGGTCCAGTGGAGACAACCATTCATGAAATTGGTTCTCCAGAGCTGACCACAACTCCTCAGCTGTGTGACTCACATTTCCCAGACATTTCAATGTAAAAACCGCCTGATGACGTTGAGCCCTACTGCCAGCATAGTAAGGAGGTGTGCAGGATCCCTTCTGCGCAGTTAGAAAGCTTGTGGCATGACCAGACAGGCTTTGGGTGCAGGTGGAAGACCGAGAGGAGGTTGAGGAGGCAGAAGCAGTGGAGGAAAAATGACATAAAGAGGATTGACGCACAACTCGTGGGGACGGCAAGACTTGGACAGCAGCCCCTTGTCCTGCTGTCACCATAGTTACCCAGTGCCCAGTCAGCGACATGTAACGCCCCTGTCCATGCCTACTCGTCCAAGTGTCTGTGGTGAAATGCACCCTGTCACACACAGAGTTTCTCAAAGAAGCGGTGATGTTGTGTGCGACATGCTGGTGGAGCGCAGGCACACCTTTCTTTGAGAAGTAGTGCCGACTGGGCATCTGGTACTGGGGCACTGCGACGGACATAAGGTCTCGAAAATCCTCTGTGTCCACCAGGCGGAAAGGCAGCATTTCTGTAGCCAAGAGCTTGCAGATGGTGAAATTCAACCTCTTAGCTTTCTCATGGCTAGGAGGAAATGGTCTTTTACTTGTCCACATCTGAGGGACCGAGGGCTGGCTATTGTGCTTAGACGGGGTTGATAAGGGTGTCCCCGGCAAACTGCCGGTCTGTGAGGAAGATGCAGGCGGACATGTTAGGTTGCCTTGATCCAAAGGTGGTGCTATCGATGTCGGACAGCGCTCAAGACCAGCTGGTGTTACCACCTCCAAAGAAAATGATGACCTGCCAATCACGCTGGCTGTTGCGGGTAAAGAGGTGGCAGGTCTGCGCCCCAAAACAGGTGTGACTGCTGTCCCCCCAGTCACAGAGGATGAAGAGGCCGCGGATGCACAAGATATGGCAGACGGTGGTTGGCCCGGCCGGCTAGACCGCATTGTAGCACACTGAGCTTCCCACTGCAACTTATGCTTCATGTCCATGTGCCGGTTCATGCATGAAGTACTCAAACTATGTATTTTTTGGCCTCTACTTAGCTTTTGCTGACAAATGTTACAGATAACACGAGTTGGGTCATCTTTATCGATCTGAAAAAATGCCCAGGCTATGCAAGGCTTAGCACCCATGCGACCTGAAGAGCCACCACGACTTGTGGTGAGAGGCAGAGTTGTGTTTGAGGATGCAGTTGTTGACGTGCTTCCAGTACTACGTCTCTGTCCAGGAAGGCGCAACCTGACCTCGTCGTCACTAGCATCTTCCTCCACCTCCTCTGCTGACCTCATCTCTTGGCTGACTGTGGGTTGACAGTAAGTGCGATCTCCGACCTCATCATCATCACCCTGTGCGTTATCACACCCGTCGTCCTCAGAGCCAACCTGTTCCTGCCCTGACAAAAAACGAAAGTTGTCGCTCCAATCAGGTATTTGAGTCTTATCATCGTCTTCCTCATTGTCTCCACCAACAGGAGTTACAGTTTGGGAATGAGGGTCTACATTATGGTCAGAACCTTCTGCGTCTGGTCCTGGATCCGACTCATAAAGATTCTGGGCATCAGTGCAGATCATTTCCTCGTCTGGATTCACAGAAGCGCTGGAGTCGACCTCTGATTCCCAGGCTATAGTATGAGTAAACAGCTCTGCAGACTCAACCATCTGTTCTACCTCATACTCAGACGGGCAGCTGGAGATTTGGGAGCTGTGAGGAAGCAAGTGCGATTTGGGTGACACCTTTGAGGACTGGAGTATTTGTGATGTTGAAGTTGATGTGGAGGAGAGCCCACTTAAAGGAGCACTTGATATCCGTTGAAGCACCTGCTGTTTTTGTGCCTCATCTGGAATTTGTAGCGATTGGCGTGGCCGTAAGAAAGGGATCTTATCACATTGTCCGCTAAAAGAAGTAGACATTTTAGTTTGGCTGGAAGATGGTCTTTCTTCTGCACCTACCCCACGGACACAACCTTTTTTCCCCTTCCCAACACGCCTATTCCCCTTTCCACCAGCAGCAGGCCTTTTTCCACTCATTTTGGTGGTTAACTAATTCACAACTCTGGAGTTGTTTGCACAAAAAAACAATGGATGGTAACCGAGCAGAGCTGAGTGGCCAAACTGTGGTATTAGGCCAAAACTATTGGCTGGGTTAGATGCAGAAAAAAATTATTTTTAATTTTCAACCTGATGGAGGTCAGTATAGATGGACTAATAGACCAAGTCCCACACACCGCTAGAAGCCCAAATATTTTTTCAGAGCTAGATGCAGAAATTTTTTTTATTCAATTTGCAACCTGATGGAGGTCAGTATAGATGGACTAATAGACCAAGTCCCACACACTGCTAGAAGCCCAAATATTTTTTCAGAGCTAGATGCAGAAAAAAATTATTTTTAATTTGCAACCTGATGGAGGTCAGTATAGATGGACTAATAGACCAAGTCCCACACACTGCTAGAAGCCCAAATATTTTTTCAGAGCTAGATGCAGAAAAAAATTATTTTTAATTTGCAACCTGATGGAGGTCAGTATAGATGGACTAATAGACCAAGTCCCACACACTGCTAGAAGCCCAAATATTTTTTCAGAGCTAGATGCAGAAAAAAAATATTTTTAATTTGCAACCTGATGGAGGTCAGTATAGATGGACTAATAGACCAAGTCCCACACACTGCTAGAAGCCCAAATATTTTTTCAGAGCTAGATGCAGAAAAAAATTATTTTTAATTTGCAACCTGATGGAGGTCAGTATAGATGGACTAATAGACCAAGTCCCACACACCGCTAGAAGCCCAAATATTTTTTCAGAGCTAGATGCAGAAAATTTTTTTATTCAATTTGCAACCTGATGGAGGTCAGTATAGATGGACTAATAGACCAAGTCCCACACACTGCTAGAAGCCCAAATATTTTTTCAGAGCTAGATGCAGAAAAAAATTATTTTTAATTTGCAACCTGATGGAGGTCAGTATAGATGGACTAATAGACCAAGTCCCACACACCACTAGAAGCCCAAATATTTTTTCAGAGCTAGATGCAGAAAAAAATTATATTCAATTTGCAACCTGCTGGACGTCAGTATGGAAGGACTAATAGAACAAGTCCCACACACTGCTAGAAGCCCAAATATTTTTTCAGAGCTAAATGAAGAAAAAAATTATTTTTAATTTGCAACCTGATGGAGGTCAGTATAGATGGACTAATAGACCAAGTCCCACACACTGCTAGAAGCCCAAATATTTTTTCAGAGCTAGATGCAGAAAAAAATTATTTTTAATTTGCAACCTGATGGAGGTCAGTATAGATGGACTAATAGACCAAGTCCCACACACCGCTAGAAGCCCAAATATTTTTTCAGAGCTAGATGCAGAAAATTTTTTTATTCAATTTGCAACCTGATGGAGGTCAGTATAGATGGACTAATAGACCAAGTCCCACACACTGCTAGAAGCCCAAATATTTTTTCAGAGCTCGATGCAGAAAAAAATTATTTTTAATTTGCAACCTGATGGAGGTCAGTATAGATGGACTAATAGACCAAGTCCCACACACCACTAGAAGCCCAAATATTTTTTCAGAGCTAGATGCAGAAAAAAATTATATTCAATTTGCAACCTGCTGGACGTCAGAATAGAAGGACTAATAGAACAAGTCCCACACACTGCTAGAAGCCCAAATATTTTTTCAGAGCTAAATGAAGAAAAAAATTATTTTTAATTTGCAACCTGATGGAGGTCAGTATAGATGGACTAATAGACCAAGTCCCACACACTGCTAGAAGCCCAAATATTTTTTCAGAGCTAGATGCAGAAAAAAATTATTTTTAATTTGCAACCTGATGGAGGTCAGTATAGATGGACTAATAGAACAAGTCCCACACGCTGCTAGAAGCCCAAATATTTTTTCAGAGATAAATGAAGAAAAAAATTATTTTTAATTTGCAACCTGATGGAGGTCAGTATAGATGGACTAATAGACCAAGTCCCACACACTGCTAGAAGCCCAAATATTTTTTCAGAGCTAGATGCAGAAAAAAATTATTTTTAATTTGCAACCTGATGGAGGTCAGTATAGATGGACTAATAGACCAAGTCCCACACAGTGCTAGAAGCCCAAATATTTTTTCAGAGCTAGATGCAGAAAAAAATTATTTTTAATTTGCAACCTGATGGAGGTCAGTATAGATGGACTAATAGAACAAGTCCCACACGCTGCTAGAAGCCCAAATATTTTTTCAGAGATAAATGAAGAAAAAAATTATTTTTAATTTGCAACCTGATGGAGGTCAGTATAGATGGACTAATAGACCAAGTCCCACACACTGCTAGAAGCCCAAATATTTTTTCAGAGCTAGATGCAGAAAAAAATTATTTTTAATTTGCAACCTGATGGAGGTCAGTATAGATGGACTAATAGACCAAGTCCCACACAGTGCTAGAAGCCCAAATATTTTTTCAGAGCTAGATGCAGAAAAAAATTATTTTTAATTTGCAACCTGATGGAGGTCAGTATAGATGGACTAATAGAACAAGTCCCACACGCTGCTAGAAGCCCAAATATTTTTTCAGAGATAAATGAAGAAAAAAATTATTTTTAATTTGCAACCTGATGGAGGTCAGTATAGATGGACTAATAGACCAAGTCCCACACACTGCTAGAAGCCCAAATATTTTTTCAGAGCTAGATGCAGAAAAAAAATATTTTTAATTTGCAACCTGATGGAGGTCAGTATAGATGGACTAATAGACCAAGTCCCACACACCGCTAGAAGCCCAAATATTTTTTCAGAGCTAGATGCAGAAAAAAATTATATTCAGTTTGCAACCTGATGGAGGTCAGTATAGATGGACTAATAGAATGATGCTATGCCCAAAAGATTTTACTTCACTAGGTGCAGTAAAAAAATTGGTATTCTATACACAGGTGGTATATCTTGCAACACAGATAGGCTACTCCACTGACTAACACACTCTGCAATAGGCCAAAAAGGATTAGCTTTGCTAGATTCAGCCAAATGCTGTGAAAAAAACTTGCACAGCACTGGCACAGACCTGCCTGGCAAAAACTGATAGGAACTGATGTAACCTAGTCCTGAAAAGGACTCCAATTACAATTAGTCTTTACTCCCACAATCTATCTATTTAAGAGCACAGACCTGCCTGATAAAAGTCGTAGGAAATGCTGTAACCTAGTCCTTAAAAGGACTGCAATCACAACTATTCCCTACTCCCAAGCTATCTGTATATTTGTGCGAAAATTGGCTTGAAATTAACAAGGTATAGCGCACACAGCAACAGCGGTGCCGTCTAACACGCAGCTGCAGCAGTGAGAAAATGGTGGCGACGGGGAAAATGGCTTGGTCTTATAGGGCAAGGACATGTGACATACACTGCCAATCACACATGCCCTTGCTTGTGTGAAAAAAAGCACTTCGCTCCGTGTGTGCGCTGCTGATAGGCTGACAGATTGCACCTCCCCACTGCAAATGCGGGAAAGAGAAAAAAAAATGGAGATCTTCATTGTTCCTGCAGAGATCCATCCCCTGCCCCTCCCCCCGCCCCGCTGTACACTCAAACTGCGTATTAACATTAATTTTCATCATTACTGAGAAAAAATCCAGTTATGATTTTGGTGCACGAACAGTTATCGAACATAACCTCGAACAGCCGAATTTTTCTCAAATTGTTCGTGTTCGCCGACCGGCTCGAACACCGCCCAAAACAGCTCGAATTTGAGATTGGCGAACAGTTCGAGTAGAACAACGCTCATCTCTAATCATGACTACTGGGTTGCCACACTCTTAGATCCCCCAAACTTTTCGATCAACCTTTTCATTTTAATAAAGACCAAAAAAATGGTCATTTTTGAAATTATAAGCATTAGCAGGTTGTTAGAAACTGAAATCAAACAGTTTTCAACTCAAAACTTTATTCTAGGTGATGTTACATTTTCACATAGGACCCCTTGTTCGAAAGGAGCTTCTGAACTCTCTCGTCCATTGAATTTGTCAGGTTTTGGATGGTTTCTGCTTCAATTGTTTTGCATGAGGACAGAATACCCTCCCAGAGCTGTTGCTTAGATGTGAACTGCCTCCCGCCATCATAGACACTCCTTTTAATGATGCTCCAAAGGTTCTGAATGGGGTAGAGGTCAGGGGAGCATGGGGGTCACACCATAAGTTTGTCCCCTTTTATGCCCATATCAGCCAGAGATGCAGATGTTTTATGTGCAGCATGAGATGGTGCATTATCATGCAGAAAAATGATCTTGCTGTGATATACACGGTTCTTCTTCTTGAACCATGGCAGGAAGTGCTGTTTGAGAAAATCCACATACATTATGGAGTTCATCTTTAGCGCCTTCAGGGATCCTAAAGGGGCCGACAATCTCTCTCCCCATGATTCCAGCCCAAAACATTACTCCACCTCCTCCTTGTTGGCGCTGTAGCCGTGTTTGCGTGGGGTGTCCATCAACCAGCCATCCTCCACTCCATTCATCTGGACCATCGAGCGCTGCACGGCACTCATCCGTGAACAAAACAGTTTTGAAATCAGTCTTCATGTAATGTTTGGCCCACTGGAGCCGTTTCTGCTTGTGTGAAGTGGATAGAGGAGGTCGACAGGATGGCGTATGCACAGCTGCAAACCTCTGAAGGACCCTGCATCTTGTTGTTCGGGGGACGTTGGAGGCACAAGCAGCTTCAAAAACTTGTCTGCTGCTATGACAAGGCTTTTTTGCCGCTGCTCTTTCAACCTGACGTAATTGCCTGTAGGAAAGAGTCCTCAATTTGCCCTTATCAGCACGCACACGTGTGTACTGTGAATCAGCTACATACTTCTTGATTGCCAAGACACTTCATCCTGATCATCGCACAATGTTGATTGTAGTCATGCCTTGACCTAAACACTCCACAATTTGTTGCTTCTCAGCAGCCGACACATCCTTTTTCTTTCCCATTTTGGCAGAAAATGTAGGCTGCTTAATAATGTGAGAGAGCCTTCTTAAGTAGTCTTGCCTTTCATTGGACACACCTGCCAAACTAATTAGCACAGGTGTCTGCAATTGCTTACAGTGATATAAAGAGCCCTGACACACATCACCATCAATGAGTTTAACTGACAAACAAACAAATTCTTCCCTTATCACTCCTAAACACTTTTTGCATAATAATTTGGAACGCGGTGTACATGTGCTTTTCCACAAAACACCAGTGGTTCACATAGTGAATCTTACAGTTCTAACTTGCCAACCGTGGTCTGTATGGAATTGTTCAATAAAGGGCCCAAAATTAAGATAACATAGATGGGAGAGGTCTCTATGAATAGGAATTCCTAAGTATTTGATACCCTGTGAGGGCCAGGCAAAGGGAAAGTTTGACTGGATGGAATCCTATATGGATTTAGGGAGGGAGACATCGAGGGCCTCAGACTTCGCTGCATTGATTTTAAAATTTTACCATGTAACAAAGTGATCTATTTCAGCCATAACAGCAGGGATGGATATATGTGATTGAGTGATATATACTAGGACATCATCAGCAAATAGAGAGCACTTGTACTCGGTGCCTCCCACCTCAATCCACCTAATATTGGGGTTATGGCGAATTGATGAGAGCAGGTGCTCCGTCACTAGGATGTATAAGAGAGGGGACAGAGGACATCCCTGCCTTGTCCCATTGGTGATTGTGAAAGGTGATGAAAATGTTCTGACGCACCCCCTGGGCCTTGGGACACCCGGAGCCGGACCCTTTTTGGTGGATGCTGGTGGTTGTAGTCTTCGTGGCGGCGATCCGGTTCCGTGGCTCAGGGCGGTCAAACCAGTGGCGGAACTATTTATGTGGTTTTGATGTTTAAATGTCCGACTACGCCACCCGTGGATTGCGGTCAGAGTGAACCGCCGCTACAGGGCAGACCGCTAAGGCTGGTGTTGTGGGTGCAGCAGAGCGTAGCATAACTCCCCACGGGAGGAGTATAGCCTCAGGGCAGTGTATGCGGAGGATGGGGGTGATGGTGCAGGGCAGCAGCAGTAACGACACGGAGTCAGTGATGCAGTTCAGGGCCTTTACTCACAGTTCTTATTATCCAGACCACGTCTGCAGGTAACGGCTGCCCACGTCGTACTGTGCTCACCAGGTGAGGGGCTCAGACAACTCCCAGATAACTTTGGAGCGCTTCACAGGACCCCCTTTGTGTGTCCTTTGTCTGGCCTTTCTTACCAACACTTCTGTCCGGCTGCCTCGGGCCTCCTCTTGGTAAACTTGGCGCCAGTTTCCCTGACCCTATGTGGTGCCTTCCTAGCGGGTGGAGCAAGGGGCTGCGCCACATAAAATGCTCCGGTTTCTAGCTGAGGGTCGTTTCCTGCCTCCACTAGTTCGGGGACCGGTCTCCCCCTTTGGCCTGACCCCTCCACGCAGGTGGATTCGGGCGTGCGGTGGCGACTCACCCGTCCGCACCCCTGGGATCCCTTCATTCCTCGTTCCTGGAGCCTTCTCCGCTCCTCTTCCTTCCTTCTCCCTCTTGCAGGCCTGGGCCTCTGTTACTAGGCCCGCCTCCGGAGCAGAGCTCATGCAGAGCCCCTGCTCCCTGCCACTTCTGCTCAGACTTCTCTGCACTGAACTAAGATGGTGCCCACCTTTTATACTCCCTTCTCAATGCACCCAGGAACTGCTTCCTCCCTGCTCCTGCACTGCAGGGTTCCCCTTCCTCAGTGTTCCCTCCCCCCACTCCAGCCAGGGACAGGGACTGTCGTGCCCATCTCAGGGGCATATTGGTCGCCCTGCCCCACGGCAATGTGGTGTAATGCATGCAGGTGTCGGGTCCTGATCCACACTCCATCCTTATCTGAGAGTGAGATATCACACCTCTGGGTGAGGTGCAATACGTCTGTAGCAACCGAGCCCTCGGTGCTACAGTTCCATTTATCTTCAGCCTAGGTGACGTATTGTGATACAGGGCCGTGATTTTGGCTATAAAAGGGTCCCCTAGACCCCTACCCCAATCTTTTTAAGAGAATCATATATGGCGTGCCAGGAGACTCTATGGAATGCTTTCTCAGCATCCAACGAGAGTATCTACTTACAAATTTTTAACTGCATCTAGCCCAGGAAATACTTTGTGCCTAGTAGCAGTGTCTGCTAGTCAGCGGATTATCCCGGCTGTTAAGCAAGCTACACCACCTGTAGTTTGGACACTTAATTTTTTCAAAGGAAATGCTTCGGGACCACGGGATACTTAGTGAAGAGCATCAGGAGGCACCCCAAGGCATAGGGGCTGGGACTGGCACTAGGATGCCTTGCGGTGGACAGCCGAGCTCGATCCTTATAAAAGCTTTTTAACTGCAGCAGCTTTAGTGGACGCTACTGGAGCTGGAATTACGCGGCTGCTGGCATGAGACTTGCCCTCCAATAGATCCTTGTAAATGGATTTAAAGTGTATTCATTCAAATTAGAGGGACAATTTAAATTAAAAAGCTTAGAGCTGCCTCCACCACAGGGGGGCTCTCTCGACCCACCAGCGGACAGGCACCAGTATTGGGAGAGGGGGACTGGCCGTCAGGGTTCACCGCGGCTCTGGCACAAACCCGGCGACACGGAGGTGGCACGGGCAGGAGCGGACTGGCCGTCTCGGCTTCTCACTTTTTGGATTTTAGAAGGGCATGACATGCCTATATCTGTGTCTCCCCCTCCTTTTACTCCTCCACCTCTTTTCTTTTCGCATGACTATATGTACTTGTCACTTTTCCATGTGTTAGTTGTGTCTTCTGAGCAGTTTGTCAGCTTTTGGACACCTTTGAAGGTGTTTTCTATGTGTTTCTATGTGTTTTTGTTTGCCTGCCATTGGTTTTAACGGTGTTCGAAGGTGTTCGACGAACAGTTCGACGAACAGTTCGGCGAACACACGGGTGTTCGACGAACCGAACCGAACTCGAACACTACGGGGGTGGCTCAACACTAATCAGCACGCAACTGCAGTTCCCTTATCACCTGGAGAACAGGTACTTAAGAGGAAGAGACGAGTCCATAAATTAGATGACCAGTGGGAGGTTGAGCCATACACCGTCCTACCCTCGAATTACGATAACACCAAAGTGTGCCTCATCAGTAAAGATGGGGGGGGACTTCAGTGGCAGTCTCAAGAGACCACCTGAAGAAATGCCCTGAACAGTTGAAGCACTATGAAGAAGACCAAGACAGCCCTCAGCCCACAGAAAAAGTGGATGAAACGGTCCAGACAGTCCTTGGAGAATTTCCCCGGTCTTGGACACAGGTGAACAGAGCAATTGTGATACCGGTCCTGACCTTTCTCCAAGCGGCCTCACCGGAGGTTGCAGAGGCTCCAGAACATCTGGAAGACCAGTCGGCCCCAGAGACAGATGCTTCATCATCAGCAGATCAGGAGAATCTACCCTCTGCTAGCAGTGAACCTGTCGTACCCATGGTGAGCCAAAAAATTCATAGGAGATTACCCAGTCTACCGGTGTTACCTCAGTCTACCCGTAGTGTAGTTCACACTGAACCCACCACAACAGGGGTAGACACTAGGGACCAGGGTAGGTCAGTGACAATAAATGTACAACGTAGATCGACCCGGAGTACTAAAGGTCAGCTCCTTGCCCCCTGGAGGAACTGAAGTGAATGCTATATATAGTTGTAACCGTTAAATAATCTTGGATATATATAGTTGTTAAATTTATGGACAATCGGACCACAGGACTACGTGTGGTCAGGACAATATTGAAAATAGTTAATAAGTGGCCTTGAAAATAAACTGCAGGCGTGGCTGAAGACCAGACCCACCGAATGAGTGTCCTGAAGCCACGCCCAGGGACGATACACAAAGTGGGTTGATGCGGTTCCCACCAGCCAAATTTCAGTTATCCAGATTGTGGAATAAAGAAAAAGCGCCGCAGTGACTGCTATTAGTGATGAGGGAGCACTAAAATGCTCGGGTACTCGTTGCTCGGGTCGAGCTAATTGGAATACTCGGGTGCTCAACCCGAGCAACAAGCCCAATGTAAGTCTATGGGAAACTTGAGCATTTTTCAGGCTGCTCCCCCCAGCGGTCTGCAGAGGGCCTAAAAATTGCCCAAATCGATGGGAACAGTGCTCAAATGACTTGGGGACAGCATGGGGAAGACCCCTGGAAGCATTTCTGACTCCCAGGTCACTTCTGTCAACAACGTTGTCAGAGGTATTACGCCACTTTTACGGACTCACAATAAAACATACCAAAACGAAACCAAAATGGATTTTCCTGGGAAATATGTTAAGGAACATCCTTTCCATGACATGTACTATGTATATAAAGCAAAATAAATAACCAAAACCAAAAATTCTCCTCCACATATTGGGCTATGTTCACACGTAGCATTTTTGATGCTTTTTTGCACTTTTGCATTGCTTTCAACCAAGACAAATGCATTAACCAGGAAATTTCATTTTAACATTTTGCAACCTTATCTGGCCATGTGGTGTGTGACACATCATCAGACACATGCATGCAGTGCTGAAAAGTCATTGAAACAGCATAGGGAAGACATTTGGAAACATCTATGACTCCCATGTCACTGCCTAAAAGTTTGCCCATCATAAGTGATCCTTGGCGCATGCGAAGATGCCTCCCGCCATGAACCTGTCATTGCAGACTTGCAACAATCACCGTCCACATCCTTGTCCCACTGCAGCGTTCAGTTGTTCCTACTCCATTCCTTGAAATGCAAGTGCAATTATGCGGGCAGCCAGCCACCCACCCACCCACAGGCTGCAATACTATACAGACAAATTTTTGTCAGCTGCTTGCACTTGAAATGTGGCCTTTTAGGCTCGTGGAGGCGGAAGATTTTCATAACCTCATGCCGGCGGCAGCCAGGTGTCCATACTCGGTCCCCAGCCGCCACTATGTTTCCCGGCATCGCCTCCGCCTTCCATAAGCACGGGTCCCACAACATTACCCGTGCCCTCCCCATTGTACTTACTGGGAAGGACCGCCTAACCACAAACACGTGGACAGGTGAATGTGGCCAGGGACGGTACAGAGCCAGTCCACAACTTTTTTTGCTGACAGTTGTATTTAGCTCGCTGAAAGGACTGGCATAGAGGGAAACCCTATATACCCTGAATGTCATTTCTCACAGGAAGTCCTGGAATGCAGCTTGCTGCAGATGCAATGGCAGCCCATCCAACATCAACTCACCCTTGTTGGTGGTGCTTTGACACACACACATCTTTCTTTGCGCATTTAATTTCTTGAATACAGAGTTGGACAATGGCCTGATCTGTAATGCGGGTTGAGAAATAACATGCATATGCATGGCCGATCCACATTAAAAAAGCAGCCATAGAGTGTCCGGGAACCTTCCTCACACTTTTCTTAGCCAGGGCTGCTTTTCGGCAGGATTGGACGGGCCCACCAGAGAACCAGAGACTCCTCCATCGGGCCCTGGCTTCTCCTTCAGGCTTGTTCATAGTACCGAGGTGAGGCCATGATGATGACAGAGGCCACCATCTGCTTAGTTTTCTGTTACTTGGAATGCAAGTGCAAGTATGCAGCCAGCCACCCACCCACAGGCCGCAACACTAAACTGCCAGATTTCTGGGCAGCTTTTTGCACTTGAAATGTGGCCTTTTAAGCTCGTGGAGGCGGAAGATTTTCATAACCTCATGCCGGCGGCAGCCGGGTGTCCATACTCAGTCCCCAGCCGCCACTATATTTCCCGGTATCGCCTCCGTCTTCCACAAGCACGGGTCCCACAACATTACCGGTGCCCTCCCCAGTGTACTTACTGGGAAGGACCGCCTAACCACAAACACATCAACAGGTGAATGTGGCCAGGTACAGTACGGAGCCAGTCCACAACTTTTTTTACTAACAGTTGTATTTAGCTCGGTTAAAGGACTGGCATAGAGGGAAACCCTATCTACCCTGCAAGTCATTTCTCACAGGAAGTCCTGTAAAGCTGCTTTCACTTGAAATGTGGCCTTTTAGACTCGTGGAGGCAGAAGCTTTTCACAACCACATGCCTCATGCCTCGTGTCCATACTCGGTCCCAGCCGTCACTATTTCTCCCGGTGTTGTCTCCGTCTTCTACAAGCGCGGGTACCTGAACATTACTGCGGGTACTTTTCTGTGGTAATTTTCTTGCCTCCTACCAGCCTGGAATATTTCCAGCAAACTATGGTACGACGCCATGGTGTTAGCACTGCCCCCAGTACCAGTAGCGAAGCCATCCCCAATTTACTTCATAGGAATTTTATTTGGTAGACTGAGTGGCTGCCCAAATACATTTTCTTACAAAGGAGCTGAAGATAGAGTGGCAGTAGGTGCAAGTTTCTCCAGCCTGTTAGATATTAGAGGGTGAATGACAGCACATTGGATCAGTGGTTAGCACTGAAGACTTGTAGTGCTGGGATCCTGGGCTCAAATCCAAGCATGGACAACATCTAAAAGGACTTTGTATGTTCTCCCCGTGTTTGCGTGAGTTTCCTCTTCAGTAAAAAAGCAGCCATAGAGTGTCCAGGAACCTTTCCACACACTTTTCTTAGCAAGGACTGCTTCTTGGCAGAGTTGGACGGTCCCACCAGAGAATCCTCTGGTGTGCCTAGGCTTCTACCTCAGGAGAGTCCATGAAAGCGCTAACTTTGCAGCTGCTATGGGGCTCTTGAGCGGGGGAGAAAGGTTAGTCCTCAGAATCAAATCCTCTGGTGGGCACAATGTTTTTCAATCTGAAACAGCTTCTTAGTGGAAGTTGTATTTCACCACAGCCATATTCTTTAGCTCGGTGAAAGGACTGGCATAGAGGGAACCGTATCTACCCCGGCTGTCATTTCTCCGTCACCAGGTTCCGTCCATTGTCACACATGACCATACCTGGCTGTATGTTCAGGGGTCAGAGCCACAGATCAAGCTGCTCTGTTACAGCTTTCCACAACTCTGCATCGCTGGGTGATTTGTCAATTAAGCATTAAGCATGTTATCTTCAGCACAGCCTGTTGCCGCTTGGCTAAGGCAGTGCTGCAGTGATGTCAGCTTGTGACTGATGTGGTAATTTCGGAGATGGAGGAGGAGGTTCATGAGCTGAACAATGTGTTTACATTGTTGTTAAATTGGTGACGCTGTTTTGTATTCTAAAGAAAGATCCTATTGTTTTGGTTTTTTTACGTTTTTTTTTTTAAGACAAATGCATTCACCGGGAAATGTCATTTTAACATTTTACAACCTTACCTAGCAATGTGGTGTGTGACACATCATCAGACACATCCTGTTTTATTTATGATGGAGGGACTCTGAAAGTCACAAAGCCTATTTTTATAGGGACATCAGACGGCCCTTACTATACTTAAAAAGCCAGCAGTCGGCCCTAGCTATTGTTAGACAGCCATCAGCCGGCTATGCTTTGTTGTTCCCATTATTAACAAGTGGGTCTCCTATACTGTTATTGCGTATCCAGTGACCACAAGGGCTGCCAAAAATTTGGACGCAACCCAATACCCCTTTGAAGAGACATAGAGGAGAGTCTCAGTAAAAATAATGTTCCCATTATAAAGGAGCGGGTCTCCTATAGTGGTAATGCCCATGCTGTTACTGCAAGGGCTGCCAAAATTTGGGAAAAACCCCATTAAGAATTTAAAGACACATAGAGCAGGGCCACAGTAACAAGGTACGACAAGTTCCCATTAGAAAGGAGAGGGTCTGCTATACAGTTATAGCGTATGCAGTGAGTCCAACGGCTGACAATTTTAGGAAAAACCCCACTAAGAATTTAAAGACACACGGAGCAGGGCCACTTTAACAAGGTACGACATGTTCCCATTAGAAAGGAGAGGGTCTGCTATACAGTTATAGGGTATGCAGTGAGTCCAACGGCTGAACAATTTTAGTAAAAACACGACTAAGAATTTAAAGACACACAGAGCAGGGCCACAATAATGACAAATTCCCATTAGAAAGGAGAGAGTCTCCCATAGTGTTGGCCTCTGCAGTGAATGCAAGGGCTGCCAAAAATTTGGAGTCACTTCAATGCCCCTTGGAAGATACGTGGAGGAGGGCCTTAAAAAGAAATATTGCCTTTAGAATGGAGCGGGCCTCCTATACTTGTAATGCCCATTCACTAAGTGTATAGGCTGACAAACATTTACCCCTGGTGGGGTATACATGAACATACTGTATAAAAATTTTTTTTTACGGGCATCATAAACACCCTTTAAAAAATTTAGGTGGCTGTTACATCACGGACCACGGTCACCCTGGTGATATGGTGGTGGAGGATGAGGAGAAGGAGAAGGACAAGAGCAAATAGCCAAAATCAGGCAGCATATACTCATGTGTGGGTGTGAAAAGGAGCATGGGAATACACCTCCCAAGAAAACACACTGGATTGGAGTTTATGTTACGCTGCTATCATTCAGTGGTGTTGAGAAGTCTGGCCCAATCCAGTCCTTGTTCATTTTCATAAGAGTCAGCCTGGCAGCATTTTCAGTTGACTGGCGGATGTGATTATCAGTTATAATTCCACCAGCGGCACTAAAAACCCGCTCTGATAAAACACTGGCGGCAGGGCAGGCCAGGACCTCCAAGGTATAGAGAGCCAGTTCATTTCACGTATCCAGCTTGGATACCCATTAATTATAAGGCACAGCGGAATCATGGAGGACATTGGTACGGTCGGCAAGGTACTCCCTCAGCATCTTCCCAAACTTTGCACTCCTTGTGAGTGTACCCCGCGCCTCAGGGCCTGTCCTATGGGAGGGTTTGAGGAAACTCTCCAAGAACTTTGACAGTGTTCCCTTGCCTCTGCTGGATTGAAGTTGTGTCTCTCTCGCCTGTACTCCTTGGTTGTCCAACGAACTGTGACCTCTGCCGCCAGCGTTTTCAGATGGGAATTTTTTTAATAGTTCCGCAACAAGGGCCTTCTGGTACAGCCCCATTTTTGAAGACCTGTCCGCCTCAGGAATAAGAGATATAAAGTTCTCCTTGTAGCGTGGATCTAGAAGTGTCACCAACCAGTAATGACTGTCACCCAAAATTTTGAGAATGCGAGGGTCATGGGAAAGGCAGCATAACATAAACTCGGCCATGCGTGCCAGACTGTTAACAAGCAATACTTCCGTGTCCTCACCAAGAGGATGACTAACCATGCTCTCCTCCTCCTCCTCTCTGCCCTCTGGCAATCCACGCTGATCAGATGGTATGACAGCTGTGCAGGTAGTACCGTCTATAGTGCATGAAATTAGCTTCAGTCCTTCCTCCTCCTTCTCCTCTTCCTCATTGTCACTCTATCCACGTTGAGATGAGATGAGGCTTGGCTGTGTGTAATCACCCTGTATGGTTCCTTGCTCTATCTCATCGTGCTGTGCCTGCAATGCATCCTCTTTGATTGTGAGCAGAGAGCGTTTCAGAAGACAGAGAAGTGGGTTGGTGATGCTAATTATGGCGTCATCGCCGCTCACCATCTTGGTGGAGTCCTCAAAGTTTTGGAGGATGGTACATATGTCTGACATCCTTGTCTAGTCCTGAGGTCTTATGTGAGGAGTCTGAAATTAATACCGACAGCCTTGTTGATGCTGCTACTCAATTACTGCCCTCTTCTGCTCACAAATCCTTCCCAACATTTACAGTGTAGAGTTCCAACGCGTTGGGACCTCACACACCAGTCTGTGAGCCGGAAGCTGCAAATGCTGATGAAACACTGCAAGGGTGGCGGAAGCTGTAGCTGACTTTCTAAAATGGGCACACAGGTGGCGTACTTTAACAAGCAGATCCTGCAGCTCCAGGTAGGATTTGAGAAACCACTGAACCACGAGGTTAAGTACATGGGCCAGGAATGGTACATGTTTGAGCTTGCCTCCCCTCAGAGTCGCCACCAGGTTCCGGCCATTGTCACACACGACCATGACTGGCTGTAGGTTCAGTGATGTGAGCCACAGATCTGCCTGCTCTTTTAGAGTTGTCCACAACTTTTCAGCATTGTGCGGTATTTCAGCTAAACATATTAGCTTCAGCACAGCCTGTTGCCGCTTGGCCGAGGCAGTGCTGCAGTACTTCCAGCTTGTGACTGATGTGGTCATTTCGGAGATGGAGGCTGAAAAGGAGGGGGAGGCTGAGGATAATGAGGTGCAGGAGCTGTAGACCGTGGAGGCAACCCGGATTGACCTAGGGCCCACAATCCGTGTAGTCGGGAGAACGTGTTCCGTTCCAAGGTCCGGCTGGGTCCCGGCTTCCACTATGTTAACCCAGTGTGCCATCAGCGAGATGTACCGTCCCTGCCCACAAGCACATGTACACGTGTCCGTTGTTAGGTGGACTTTCCCGGTAACTGCATTGTTTAGTGCACGGCTAATCTTTTGGGACTTGTGCTTGTGTAATGCGGGGATGGCACACCGGGAGAAATAATGGCGGTTGGGGACCGAGTACCGAGGGACGGCCACCGCAATCAGGTTGCGAAATGCTTCCGCCGCCACGAGCCTAAAAGGCAACATTTCGAGTGTAAGCAGTTGTGAAATGTGAGTGTTTAGTAGTGTGGCCTTTGGGGCGTTGGCTGCATATTGCGCTTGTGTTCCAAGGACTGGACGCTGCGCTGGGACAAGGACATGGACGTGCTTCATGATGCTACTACTTGAGAGTGTGCAACGACAGGTGCAGGGCAGAAGGCGTCTTCGCATGCACCATGGACAGAGGATTGGCTTGTATGCACAACAGCGGAAGAAGCAATGGTGCCACACGCAGACATTGTTCCTGGACCCTGGGATTCGGCCCACAAAGTTGGGTGCTTTGCTGCCATGTGCCTGATCATGCTGGTGGTGGTCAGGCTGGTCATTTTGCCACCCCTGCTGATGCCACCCCTGCTGATGTGTTGCAAATGGCCTTTTTGGGGTTATCGGCAGAGTCTTTAAAAATCAACCAGACTCGGGAAGACCTAACAGTTGTACTGGCAACTTCTTTCGTGTTGGTGTTACGGGGAATGGTTGCCTGCCTTCTGTCTGTGGCCACCACACTGCTTCTTCCTGCCTGTTGGGGTGCTCTGCCTCCCTCCCCCTGTGTGCTGCTGTCCTCGCTCTGCATGTCCTCCTTCCAGGTTGGGTCAGTTACTATATCATCCACCACATCGTCTTCCACTTCCGCACCCTGGTCCTCCTCCTGACTTTCTGGCAATTGTGTCTCATCATCATCCACCTCTTGTGACACTTTCCCACCATCACCTTCGTGTGACCGTGGCTGCTCAAATATTTGGGCATCGCTATACGCGATCTCCTCTTGCCCAGCTTCAAGTGGACCAGGTGAGAAGCCCGAATTTATAAATGGAAAAGTGAACAGCTCTTCAGAGTGTCCAAGTGTGGGTTCAGATGTCTCTGGGTACTCGGCATGGTGGGAGGAAGGAGGTTCAGGGTGAGGAATATGCGGTCCAGACTCTCGGCTCCTGAGACTTGACCGTGTGGAAAGACAGGGTGGTGGTGGTGGCTAAGTGACTGGAAGCATTATCCGCTATCCAACCAACAACCTTTTGAAACTGCTCTGGGTTCAATAGTGGTGTCCTGTGGTCCCCTTGAAATTGGGACAGAAAGGTCAGGCGAGAAGATGTGGGTGTTTATTGTGGCATAATTTCGGTTTGCCCACGGCCTTTTCCTCATCCTCTGCATGCACCATTACCATCACGTCCAGTTCCCCGTCCCTTGCCACGTGCCTTGCCCATTTGAAATGGAGGACAGTATCTTCCATGCTCACTACAAATGACTGAGTTTGGAGCAAATTTATATGTGATCCGTGTGACGGAGAAAACAGAGTTTTATATACCTGGCCTGTAGGTAAGTAGTTTGACCAGCAACCTGCTGTGAATTGCTTCACTGACACACTGAAAGAAATTTTTAATGGATGCCAGAAATGACAGTATATGTGATCCGTGCGATGGAGAAAACAGAGTTTTAAATAACTGGTCTGTAGGTAACTCTTTTGAACAGGAAAACAGTGTCAAAAACTTTGCTGACACACTGAAAAAAAATTTAATGGAGGCCAGAAATGGCAGTATTTTCTGATAACGTATATGTGAGCCGTGTGATGGAGAAAACACAGTTTTAAATACCTGGCCTGTAGGTAACTATTTTGAACAGTAATCTGGTGTCAATTGCTTCACTGACACACTGAAATTTTTTTTTAATGGAGGCCAGAAATGGCAGTGTTTTCTGAAAATGTATATGTAATCCGTGTGATGGAGAAAACACAGTTTTAAATAGATAGATTTTTAGCGCTGTAATATGGAAAGGACCTGGCTGTATTCTGCAGTGCCAACAAGCAAATGGCGCAGAAAAACCGTGTTCTCTGGATTGCTTTTTAAGCAAATAATGAGGATTAAGATGCAAAAAAAATTATTCCTGGCCCCTGAGACATGGGCCTATTTCCAGAAATATCTAACAGCAGCAGCCGACAGAACTGGAATGGAGCCACTTCTGCTATGTGCACTGCAGTCTGCTATATACACTGCCTGCCTATACACCCTGCCTGCCTGATATCTCTGCAGATGGATTAGTTAGTCCTCAAAAGGACTGTTTGTTAAGATGGATATGTGTAATGTACGGTTTTTCTCCCTACACTACCTAATGCACAAGCAAATCTCTCCCTGATGCAGCAGCACCTCTCCCTACACTGTCTGATCCGGAGTGACTGTGACGAGCATGGCGGCGCCAGGTCTAATATACACCTGATGACGCTGTGCGGCCAGCCAATCACTGTAATGCCCACAACCAACACGGCTACGGCATTACAGTGCATGGCAGGCAATCCCTGCATGTTCATTGGCTCTCTAAAGAGCACCAAACATGTAGGGAGGGGACCCGAGTTCCCGCCCGAGCAACTCAGAAATGCTCGCCGAGCTTGTCGAGCACCATGATGCTCGGGCGAGTACCGAGTAGTGGCGAGCACGCTCACTCATCACTAACTGCTGTACGTTTTTGGTTGGGTTTTTGTAATTTTTGACTTTGTAAACTGTTTTGTAATGTGAATGGTTATTGTTAATTTTAAAAGGTATCCTCAGTCCGGGAGTACTGAAGTTCACTAGGGGAGAATGTGGCACCCCAGGAGTCCGGTTTCCACAGTGGCATTGCCTCCCTCACAAGGGGGTGATGCCATGCCTGGAAGCAAGCAGGGGTCCCCTAATTAGGTATACTAGCATGCAACGCTTTCCTGGCTCCAGACCAGCAAGGGGAGCTCCTAACCTTAGCAACTGGAATTTGGGGGCGGGGTTAGTTAGAGTTAGTGAGAGGAGTTGAAGTCAAGAGAGCGAAGAGGAAAGACCTGGGGAGTGGAGCTGCACAGCAGTTCACCCCAGAGAGAAGCGCAGAAGAACCGGACCCCGGAGTCCGAGGTTGTGGGGCACTGAAGGCCCAGCAGCAGAAACCAGAGGGCAGGAGACTGCAGGTCTCCTGGCCGCATCAGACGCCCGGAGGCTCAGCAGCACATAGGGCCCAGCACCGCCACGTGGGAGCGACACTCCAGGAAGGTCCGAGCTGCCTGCCTTACGGGTGAGCACAAAGACGTTTTACTCAGGGACGAGGGCCGTAGCACAGCTATAAGCAGCAGGGCCAAAGAGATTAGCGCAAAGGGAAGGACTACAACTTCACCTGACGAGGTGGATTCCCAACTTGCTTCCAGGTCGCCCGGACCTCTAATACCAGCTAGTACCCATGCAACGGTCTGCCTAACCACCGCAAGTAAAGATAAGAGGACACAGCTATTAAGTTGTGGACTGGTCATTATCTGCGCCATCCCCTGCACTACATTGCACAGCAACATCTATAACATCACCACTTCCTGCCCTGGAGCTAAGCTCTGCCTGTGGAGAGCTGTGTCATCATCAGCTCCAAAGAATCTGCACTGCAGCGGCGGCCCCATATAGCCGCATACCACAGGTGGCATCACAAATATTATATATATAAAAGTTTAATTCCCCTTTTCACTTTATTCCCCTTTTATTGACCGCCCTGGGTCACGGACCAGGTCACCGCCACTATAACATCCCCCAGCATCAACCGAACCGGCTACTGAGTACCCCACAGCCCAGGGGGCACGTCATGCACAAATTGGGCAATTTTCAATAGACCGGCACAACAGTAAAGGCTATCTGTGCCTGTAACAATGCCAAGGAGGGATAAGTTGCAGAACATGGTCAAGGAGTAGTTAAGTTACCATACATGCGTCCTTTCTGACGCTTCAGTTCCCTTTAATTATTGGGTGTCTAAGTTGAACACTTGGCCTGACCTCTACTTATATGCCTTGGAGGTGCCGGCCTGTCCGGCTGCTAGTGTGGTGTCAGAGCAGGTTTTCAGTTCCGCTGGGGCAATCATCACTGATAGGCACACATGCCTTTCCACGGAAAATACAGACAGACTTACTCTGATTAAATTCAACAAGGACTGGATATCTCCACAGTTTGTAATCCCTCCAGATGACAGCAAGCCAACCTAAATTCACCAAAAATTCAGATTCATGCTACTGCTGTTAACGTCACTTCTTTCCCATAAGAACCCGTTTCCTTCCTGCGTGAACCATGACTCAGCCCATAGAGCTAATTTTTAGAAACCCTATGCACATTGTGCATTGGACAAACCAGGACAGTATTCCTACTCCAACCTAACTACTATTTGTGATTGGTGGCACTTGGGATGGTGTCTTCCAAAATAGTGGTTAAAATGGCCTGGTACTTGCTTTGCAGAAGGTAGTAGGAAATGTTTGGACTATTGCTTTGTGCAGGGCAATCAAAGATTTTTTACGTACACTAATATGGACAGAAGGCAGGCTCTGACCCGTAAAACAGTAGGGAAAATAGATTAGTGCTAAAAAAAAAAAAAAAAAAGGCAGCACACAATGCAAATTCTGTGTGTGCAGGAAAAATATTGCTTTGCCTCTGACAAGAGCTGTTTTAAGATGGACACTGGAAGAATACTTTATCCTTTCCCTACTAATACACAAGCTCTCCCCTGTACTCTGACTTTGTTGTGCATCTTCAGCTCTGAAAAGAGCCATTTTTTGGTGGTATTATGGAGATAGTGAGTGGTTCCTTTAAACACAGAACTAGTACACACTGCAAGCAGCCCTTACAAGGGCTTTTGTTTGATCAAGAGGCCTAATATGCAAATTGCCTCTTCAGAGAAAAAGAGGACTTGTACTCTATAGCGCCACCTATTGGAAGTAGCAATCCTACAAGTCACAATTAACCCTTTAACGAGTCGTGCAACATGACTTAGGATTAGTGTTGAGCCACCCCCGTAGTGTTCGAGTTCGGTTCGAGGAGTAAAAGGAGGGGGAGACACAGATATAGGCATGTCATGCCCTTCTAAAATCCAAAAAGTGAGAAGCCGACACGGCCAGTCCGTTCCTGCCCGTGCCACCTCCGTGTCGCCAGGTTTGTGCCAGAGCCGCGGTGGACCCTGGCGGCCAGCCCCCCTCTCCCAATACTGGTGCCTGTCTGCTGGTGGGTCGAGCGAGCCCCCCTGTGGTGGAGGCAGCTCTAAGCTTTTTAATTTAAATTGTCTCTCTAATTTGAATGAATACACTTTAAATCCTTTTACAAGGATCTATTGGAGGGCAAGTCTCATGCCAGCAGCCGCGTAATTCCAGCTCCAGTAGCGTCCACTAAAGCTGCTGCAGTTAAAAAGCTTTTATAAGGATCGAGCTCGGCTGTCCACCGCAAGGCATCCTACCGCCAGTCCCAGCCCCTATGCCTTGGGGTGCCTCCTGATGCTCTTCACTGAGTATCGCGTGGTCCCGAAGCATTTCCTTTGAAAAAATTAAGTGTCCAAACTACAGGTGGTGTAGCTTGCTTAACAGTCGGGATAATCCGCTGACTAGCAGACACTGCTACTAGGCACAAAGTATTATCTGGGCTAGATGCAGTTAAAAATTTGTAATTAGATACTCTCATTGGATGCTGAGAAAGCATTCCATAGAGTCTCCTGGCACGCCATATATTATTCTCTTAAAAAGCTTGGGGTAGGGGTCTAGGGGACCCTTTTATAGCCAAACTCACGGCCCTGTATCGCAATACTTCACCTAGGCTGAAGATAAATGGAACTGTAGCACCCTGAGGGCTCGGTTGCTACAGAGGTATTGCACCTCACCCAGAGGTGTGATATCTCACTCTCAGGTAAGGATGGAGTGTGGATCAGGACCCGACACCAGCATGCATTACACCACATTGCCATGGGGCAGGGTGACCAATATGCCCCTGAGATGGGCACCACAGTCCCTGTCCCTGGCTGGAGTGGGGGGAGGGAACACTGAGGAAGGGGAACCCTGTAGTGCAGGAGCAGGGAGGAAGCAGTTCCTGGGTGCATTGAGAAGGGAGTATAAAAGGTGGGCACCATCTTAGTTCAGTGCAGAGAAGTCTGAGCAGAAGTGACAGGGAGCAGGGGCTCTGCATGAGCTCTGCTCCGGAGGCGGGCCTAGTAACAGAGGCCCAGGCCTGGAAGAGGGAGAAGGAAGGAAGAGGAGCGGAGAAGGCTCCAGGAATGAGGAACGAAGGGATCCCAGGGGTGCGGATGGGCGAGTCACCACTGATTGCCCAAATCCACCTGCGTGGAGGGGTCAGGCCAAAGGGGGAGACCGGTCCCCGAAACTAGTGGAGGCGGGAAACGACCCTCAGCTAGAAACCGGAGGCTGTGACATTTTATGTGGCGCAGCCCCTCGCTGCACCCGCTAGGAAGGCACCACATAGGGTCAGGGAAACTGGCGCCAAGTTTACCAAGAGGAGGCCCGAGGCAGCCGGACAGAAGGGTTGGTAAGAAAGGCCAGACAAAGGACACACAAAGGGGGTCCTGTGAAGCGCTCCAAAGTTATCTGGGAGTTGTCTGAGCCCCTCACCTGGTGAGCACAGTACTACGTGGGCAGCCGTTACCTGCAGAAGTGGTCTGGATAATAAGAACTGTGAGTAAAGGCCCTGGACTGCATCACTGACTCCGTGTCATTACTGCTGCTGCCCTGCACCATCACCCCCATCCTCCGCATACACTGCCCTGAGGCTATACTCCTCCCGTGGGGAGTTATGCTACGCTCTGCTGCACCCACAACACCAGCCTCAGCGGTCTGCCCTGCAGCGGCGGCTCACTCTGACCGCAATCCACGGGTGGCGTAGTCGGACATTTAAATGTCAAAACCACATAAATAGTTCCGCCACTGGTTTGACCGCCCTGAGCCACGGAACCGGGTCGCCTCCACGGAGACTACAACCACCAGCATCCACCAAAAAGGGTCCGGCTCCGGGTGTCCCAAGGCCCAGGGGGCGCGTCAGAACATTTTCATCACCTTTCATAATCACCAATGGGACAAGGCAGGGATGTCCTCTGTCCCCTCTCTTATACATCCTAGAGACAGAGCACCTGCTCTCATCAATTCGCCATAACCCCAATATTAGGTGAATTGAGGTGGGAGGCACCGAGTACAAGTGCTCTCAATTTGCTGATGATGTCCTAGTATATATCACTCAATCACATATATCCATCCCTGCTGTTCTGGCTGAAATAGATCACTTTGTTACATGGTCAAATTTTAAAATTAATGCAGCGAAGTCTGAGGCCCTCGTTGTCTCCCTCCATACAGGATTCCATCCAGTCCAACTTTCCCTTTGCCTGGCCCTCACAGGATATCAAATACTTAGGAATTCCTATTCATAGAGACCTCTCCCGTCTATGTTATCTTAATTTTGGGCCCTTTATTGAACAACTCCATATAGACCACGGTTGGCAAGTTAGAACTGTAAGATTCACTACGTGAACCACTGGTGTTTTGTGGAAAAGCACATGTACACTGTGTTCCAAATTATTATGCAAAAAGTGTTTAGGAGTGATAAGGGAAGAATTTGTTTGTTTGTCAGTTAAACTCATTGATGGTGATGTGTGTCAGGGCTCTTTATATCACTGTAAGCAATTGCAGACACCTGTGCTAATTAGTTTGGCAGGTGTGTCCAATGAAAGGCAAGACCACTTAAGAAGGCTGTCCCACATTATTAAGCAGCCTACATTTTCGGCCAAAATGGGAAAGAAAAAGGATGTGTCGGCTGCTGAGAAGCAACAAATTGTGGAGTGTTTAGGTCAAGGCATGACTACAATCAACATTGTGCGATGATCAGGATGAAGTGTCTTAGCAATCAAGAAGTATGTAGCTGATTCACAGTACACACATGTGCGTGCTGATAAGGGCAAATTGAGGACTCTTTCCTACAAGCAATTACGTCAGGTTAAAAGAGCAGCGGCAAAAAAGCCTTGTCACAGCAGCAGGCAAGTTTTTGAAGCTGCTGGAGCCTCCAACGTCCCCCGAAGATCAAGATGCAGGGTCCTTCAGAGGTTTGCAGCTGTGCGTACGCCATCCTGTCGACCTCCTCTATCCACTTCACACAAGCAGAAACGGCTCCAGTGTTCCAAACATTACATGAAGACTGATTTCAAAACTGTTTTGTTCACGGATGAGTGCTTTGCAACGCTCGATGGTCCAGATGGATGGAGTGGAGGTTGGCTGGTTGATGGACACCACACGCAAACACGGCTACAGCGCCAACAAGGAGGAGGTGGAGTAATGTTTTGGGCTGGAATCATGGGGAGAGAGATTGTCGGCCCCTTTAGGATCCCTGAAGGGGTAATGATGAACTCCATAATGTATGTGGAGTTTCTCAAACAGCACTTCCTGCCATGGTTCAAGAAGAAGAACCGTGTATTCCACAGCAAGATCATTTTTATGCATGATAATGCACAGTGTCATGCTGCACATAACACATCTGCATCTCTGGCTGATATGGGCATAAAAGGGGACAAACTTATGGTGTGACCCCCATGCTCCCCTGACCTCTACCCCATTCAGAACCTCTGGAGCATCATCAAGAGGAGTGTCTATGATGGCGGGAGGCAGTTCACATCTAAGCAACAGCTCTGGGAGGGTATTCTGTCCTCATGCAAAACAATTGAAGCAGAAACCATCCAAAACCTGACAAATTCAATGGACGAGAGAGTTCAGAAGCTCCTTTCGAACAAGGGGTCCTATGTGCAAATGTAACATCACCTAGAATAAACTTTTGAGTTGAAAACTGTTTGATTTCTGTTTCTAATAACCTGCTAATGCATATAATTTCAAAAATTACCATTTTTTTGGTCTTTATTAAAATGAAAAGGTTGATCGAAGAGTATGGGGGATCTAAGAGTGTGGCAACACAGTAGTCAGGATTACTTCGAATTCTGACAATCTGAGGGTCATGTTGCAGGTAGATCAGCAAGAAGGCACTTATGTGTCTTGCGCATCTCGGAGCCCCAAAATTATTTTCCGGGCTAGATGCAGCTAAAAATTATTATTAATTTTAAATCTGGTGGAGCTTAGTATAGATGGCCTAATAGAATCAGTACTGCACACTGCTTCAAAGCCCAAATTATTTTCCAGCCAAGATACAGATAAACATGATTAGTAATTTTAAATCTGGTGGAGCTTAGTATAGATGGCCTATTAGAATCAGTGCTGCACACTGCTACAAAGCCCAAATTATTTTCCAGCCAAGATACAGATAAACATGATTAGTAATTTGAAAGCTTAAAACGGTTGGTGAGGTGATTTTAACCAATCATCAAGCTTTTACTCTCCCCAGGATGACACAGGGGTAGAAAAGTCATTTCGGATCCATGATTTGTTCATCTTTATGAACGTGAGTCTGTCTACATTATCAGTGGAGAGCCGCGTGCGCTTATCTGTCAGCACACCACCAGCAGCGCTGAACACACGTTCAGACAGAACGCTGGCTGCGGGGCATGACAAGATCTCCAAGGCGTAAGTGGCTAGCTCCGGCCATTTATCCAGATTGGAAGCCCAAAAAGAGCAAGGGTCCAGTGACACAGTCATGGCTTCAATGTTTACTTGGAGATACTCCTGTACCATCGTCTCTAGGCGTTGACTATGTGTCAGACTTCTTGTCTCCTGTGGCCTTGCAAAGGATGGGCTAAAAAAGTGGTGAAATGATTCCGCAAAATTGATGTTACCAGCAGATACTGTGTTTCTGTTACGGTTTGAGTGCTGAACACTCGACGGTCCCACGGTTGGCAAGTTGGAACTGTGAGATTCACTACGTGCACCACTGGTGTTTTGTGGAAAAGCACATGTAAGATTCTGCAACAGTCTCTGCTGATACTCCTGCATGCATGCATCCCTTTCTATGGCAGGAATAATTTCTGCAAATTTACTTTTGTACCGGGGATCTAACAGTGTGGCAACCCAGTAGTCAGGATTATTTCTAATTCTCACAATTCGAGGGTCATGTTTTAGGTAGTGCAGCAAGAAGGCACTCGTGTGTTTTGCGCATCCAGGAGCACCAAGTCCCTGTTGTGTTGGTGGTGAGGTAACAGTCATGCTTCCTTCCTCTGTCCTCTCCCCCCAACCTCGCACAACAGAAATGTGATCAAGGTCTCCCTCATCTGATGAGTCTTCCATCAGTTCGTCCTCCACTTCTTCCTGGGCTCCTGCACCTTCCTCACTAGTTTTGCTGCTACCATGCACCCTGGTAAAACCATCTCCCCCACCCTCACATGCCTGCCGCCTTGGTGCTGCCGACCGTCTGAACCTTGCAGATGTTAGCCCTTCCGCATACAACTCCTCCTCCTCTACTTCCTCCACCTCCTCTTGTGCCACCACCTGACTCCGAATTCTGTTTAACATGTGCTCCAGCATGTAAATCACCAGAATAGTCATGCTGATAATGGCATAGTCAGCACTAAACATCTTCGTCGCCATTTCAAAACTGTGCAGAAGGGTGCATAGGTCCCTGATCTGAGACCACTCCTCCAACGTGATTTGCCCCACCTCTGGATCTCGTTGGCCCAGGCTATACGTCAGAACGTATTGCACCAGGGCTTGTCGGTGCAGCCACAGTCGCTGCAACATGTGCAGAGTTGAATTCCACCGGGTAGGCACATCGCATTTTAGCCGATGAAGTGGCAGGCCCAACGACTTCTGTAGAGATGTAAGTCGCTGAGCTGCGGGATGCGAACGGCGGAAGTGAGCACACAGCGACCGTGCCCTCTGCAGAAGGCCATCTAGTCAGGGATAGTGGGCTAAAAACTGCTGGACAACCAGGTTCAACACGTGAGCCATACAAGGCACGTGTGTGACATTGCCCCGGCGAAGGGCCGCACCCTGGTTTGCAGCATTGTCGCACACGGCCTTCCCTGGTTTCAGGTCCAGTGGAGACAACCATTCATGAAATTGGTTCTCCAGAGCTGACCACAACTCCTCAGCTGTGTGACTCACATTTTCCAGACATTTCAAAGTAAAAATCGCCTGATGACGTTGAGCCCTACTGCCAGCATAGTAAGGAGGTGTGCAGGATCCCTTCTGCGCAGTTAGAAAGCTTGTGGCATGACCAGACAGGCTTTGGGTGCAGGTGGAGGACCGAGAGGAGGTTGAGGAGGCAGAAGCAGTGGAGGAACTTTGAGATAAAGAGGATTGGCGCACAACTCGTGGGGACGGCAAGACTTGGACAGCAGTCCCTTGTCCTGCTGTCACCATAGTTACCCAGTGCCCAGTCAGCGACATGTAACGCCCCTGTCCATGCCTACTCGTCCAAGTGTCTGTGGTGAAATGCACCCTGTCACACACAGAGTTTCTCAAAGAAGCGGTGATGTTGTGTGCGACATGCTGGTGGAGCACAGGCACACCTTCCTTTGAGAAGTAGTGCCGACTGGGCATCTGGTACTGGGGCACTGCGACGGACATAAGGTCTCGAAAATCCTCTGTGTCCACCAGGCAGAAAGGCAGAATTTCTGTAGCCAAGAGCTTGCAGATGGTGAAATTCAACCTCTTAGCTTTCTCATGGCTAGGAGGAAATGGTCTTTTACTTGTCCACATCTGAGGGACCGAGGGCTGGCTATTGTGCTTAGACGGGGTTGATAAGGGTGTCCCCGGAAAACTGCCGGTCTGTGAGGAAGATGCAGGCGGACATGTTAGGTTGCCTTGATCCAAAGGTGGTGCTATCGATGTCGGACAGCGCTCAACACCAGCTGGTGTTACCACCTCCAAAGAAAATGATGATCTGCCAATCACGCTGGCTGTTGCCAGTAAAGAGGAGGCAGGTCTGCGTCCCAAAACAGGTGTGACTGCTGTCCCCCCAGTCACAGAGGATGAAGAGGCCGCGGATGCACAAGATATGGCAGATGGTGGTTGGCCCGGCCGGCTAGGCCGCATTGTAGCACAGTGAGCTTCCCACTGCAACTTATGCTTAATGTCCATGTGCCGGTTCATGCATGAAGTACTCAAACTATGTATTTTTTGGCCTCTACTTAGCTTTTGCTGACAAATGTTACAGATAACACGAGTTGGGTCATCTTTATCGATCTGAAAAAATGCCCAGGCTATGCAAGGCTTAGCACCCATGCGACCTGAAGAGCCACCACGACTTGTGGTGAGAGGCAGAGTTGTGTTTGAGGATGCAGTTGTTGACGTGCTTCCAGTACTACGTCTCTGTCCAGGAAGGCGCAACCTGACCTCGTCGTCACTAGCATTCTCCTCCACCTCCTCTGCTGACCTCATCTCTTGGCTGACTGTGGGTTGACAGTAAGTGGGATCTCCAACCTCATCATCATCACCCTGTGCGTTATCACACCCGTCGTCCTCAGAGCCAACCTGTTCCTGCCCTGACAAAAAACTAAAGTTGTCGCTCCAATCAGGTATTTGAGTCTCATCATCGTCTTCCTCATTGTCTCCACCAACAGGAGTTACAGTTTGGGAATGAGGGTCTACATTATGGTCAGAACCTTCAGCGTCTGGTCCTGGATCCGACTCATAAAGATTCTGGGCATCAGTGCAGATAATTTCCTCGTCTGGATTCACAGAAGCGCTGGAGCCGACCTCTGATTCCCAGGCTATAGTATGAGTAAACAGCTCTGCAGACTCAACCATCTGTTCTACCCCATACTAAGACGGGCAGCTGGAGATTTGGGAGCTGTGAGGAAGCAAGTGCGATTGGGGTAACACCTTTGAGGACTGGAGTATTTGAAGTTGATGTGGAGGAGAGCCCACTTAAAGGAGCACTTGATATCCGTTGAAGCACCTGCTGTTTTTGTGCCTCATCTGGAATTTGTAGCGATTGTCATGGCCGTAAGAAAGGGATCTTATCACATTGTCCGCTAAAAGAAGTAGACATTTTAGTTTGGCTGGAAGATGGTCTTTCTTCTGCAGATGTTACTGTTGCTTTAACACCTACCCCACGGACACAACCTTTTTTCCCCTTCACAACACGCCTATTCCCTTTTCCACCAGCAGCAGGCCTTTTTCCACGCATTTTGGTGGTTAACTAATTCACAACTCTGGCGTTGTTTGCACAAAAAAACAATGGATGGGAACCGAGCAGAGCTGAGTGGCCAAACTGTGGTATTAGGCCAAAACTATTGGCTGGGTTAGATGCAGAAAAAAATTATATTCAATTTGCAACCTGATGGAGGTCAGTATAGATGGACTAATGGACCAAGTCCCACACACTGCTAGAAGCCCAAATATTTTTTCAGAGCTAGATGCAGAAAAAAATTATATTCAATTTGCAACCTGATGGAGGTCAGTATAGATGGACTAATAGACCAAGTCCCACACACTGCTAGAAGCCCAAATATTTTTTCAGAGCTAGATGCAGAAAAAAATTATATTCAATTTGCAACCTGATGGAGGTCAGTATAGATGGACTAATAGAACAAGTCCCACACACTGCTAGAAGCCCAAATATTTTTTCAGAGCTAGATGCAGAAAAAAATTATATTCAATTTGCAACCTGATGGAGGTCAGTATAGATGGACTAAAAGACCAAGTCTCACACACTGCTAGAAGCCCAAATATTTTTTCAGAGCTAGATGCAGAAAAAAATTATTTTTAATTTGCAACCTGATGGAGGTCAGTATAGATGGACTTATAGACCAAGTCCCACACACTGCTAGAAGCCCAAATATTTTTTCAGAGCTAGATGCAGAAAAAAATTATTTTTAATTTGCAACCTGATGGAGGTCAGTATAGATGGACTAATAGACCAAGTCGCACACACTGCTAGAAGCCCAAATATTTTTTCAGAGCTAGATGCAGAAATTTTTTTTTTTTAATTTGCAACCTGATGGAGGTCAGTATAGATGGACTAATAGACCAAGTCCCACACACTGCTAGAAGCCCAAATATTTTTTCAGTGCTAGATGCAGAAAAAATTTATATTCAATTTGCAACCTGATGGAGGTCAGTATAGATGGACTAATAGAACAAGTCCCACACACTGCTAGAAGCCCAAATATTTTTTCAGAACTTGATGTAGAAAAAAATTATATTCAATTTGCAACCTGATGGAGGTCAGTATAGATGGACTAATAGAATGATGCTATGCCCAAAAGGTTTTACTTCACTAGGTGCAGTAAAAAAATTTGTATTCTATACACAGGTGGTGTAGCTTGCAACACAGATAGGCTACTCCACTGACTAACACACTCTGCAATAGGCCAAAAAGGATTAACTTTGCTAGATTTAGCCAAATGCTGTGAAAAAAACTTGCACAGCACTGGCACAGACCTGCCTGGCAAAAACTGATAGGAACTGATGTAACTTAGTCCTGAAAAGGACTGCAATTACAATTAGTCTTTACTCCCAACCTATCTATTTAAGAGCACAGACCTGCCTGATAAAAGTCGTAGGAAATGCTGTAACCTAGTCCTTAAAAGGACTGCAATCACAACTATTCCCTACTCCCAAGCTATCTGTAGATTTGTGCGAAAATTGGCTTGAAATTAACAAGGTATAGCGCACACAGCAACAGCGGTGCCGTCTAACACGCAGCTGCAGCAGTGAGAAAATGGTGGCGACGGGGAAAATGGCTGGGTCTTATAGGGCAAGGACATGTGACATACACTGCCAATGACACATGCCCTTGCTTGTGTGAAAAAAAGCACTTCGCTCCGTGTGTGCACTGCTGATAGGCTGACAGATTGCACCTCCCCACTGTAAATGCGGGAAAGAAAAAAAAATGGAGATCTTCATTATTCCTGCAGAGATCCATCCCCTGCCCCTCCCCCCGCCCTGCTGTACACTCAAACTGCGTATTAACATTAATTTTCATCATTACTGAGAAAAAATCCAGTTATGATTTTGGTGCACGAACAGTTATCGAACATAACCTCGAACAGCCGAATTTTTTTCAAATCGTTCGTGTTCGCCGAACGGCTCGAACACCGCCCAAAACAGCTCGAATTTGAGATTGGCGAACAGTTCGAGTCGAACAACGCTCATCTCTACTTAGGATAAAAGCCAAATCAGAATCTCAATTTGCAGACACGGTGTTTCGGGCTGTTGGCCCTCATCAGTGCAAAGTATGAGTACTGATTTGGCTAGGTGAAAGGCTCTTGACTGAGGTCTAAGGGGTAGCGTTTCTCCTTATGGAGACTGACTCACCAGCTCTGGCATGTCAAGGTAAGGAGGCTTATTCGCCATGCAATGCTCCTCTTTGAAATTTAATATGCAAATTGCCTCTTCAGAGAAAAAGAGGACTTGTACTCTACAGCGCCACCTATTGGAAGCAGCAATCCTACAAGTCACAATCTGCCCTTTAACGAGTCGTGCAATATGACTTAGGATAAAAGCCAAATCAGAATCTCAATTTGCAGACACGGTGTTTCGGGCTGTTGGCCCTCGTCAGTGCAAAGTATGAGAACTGATTTGGCTAGGTGAGAGGCTCTGGACTGAGGTCTAAGGGGTAGCGTTTCTCCTTATGGAGAGTGGCACAACAGCTCTGGCACGTCAAAGAGGCAATTTGCATAGTTTCGATGCCTTCAGTGTGAATGCTCATTTTTCATAGTGATGAAAATACAGAAAAATCTTTAAATGAGAAGGTGTGTCCAAACTTTTGGTCTGTACTGTATATATATATTATATATAATGGCACGTTCGGTAAACACTTATTTAACATTTTCCAATGGCTCCTAACTATATTTGCCACCTGTTCACTCTCTTCACCAAATGTCGATACCATAGGTATTCTATCATCCTTATTACCTTTAGACGTTTTTTTCAAAATAATATCCCTATTTAGTTCACTAACTTTTTTTTCCTGTTTATTTAAAAGTTTCTGAGGGTATCCTCTTGACCTAAGTTTTTTCGTAAGTTTCTGTGCACTTTTATGCATACCCTCCTCACTCCTCTCTATTCTTTTAATTCTTAAATATTGACTAAAGGGTAATGATTCTACCATACATCTTGAATGGTGACTGTTGTACCTCGTTTCGATCCGTCGGTTTAGTGAAAAGGGAAGTCAATAGTTTTCCATTTTCCTGTGTGATAAGAACATCCAAAAACTGAATAGATTTACATGAGCTCACCAATGTAAATTTGATAGTCCGATTGACCTGATTCAAATATCCATAAAAATCCTCCAGTTCCTCTTGTGTACCTGTCCATAGGAGGAAGACGTCATCTATGTATCGCTACCACACCATGACGTGTCTAAAGTGGTGGGACACATAGACAAGGTCCTCCTCCAATGTAGCCATAACAATATTTGCGTAAGCAGGGGCCATATTGGCCCCAATCGCGGTTCCACGTTTCTGGAGGAAATATTCATCACCAAACAAGAAATAATTATGATATAATATGAACTCTAATAGTTCAATAATAAATTTCCTACTGTTTTCTCTGAGATCCATATATGACAGTCTCCATTCAATCGCCTCCACCCCCCTATCATTATCAATGGAGGTGTATAGAGATACCACATCAAATGAGGCCAAAATGACCTCATTTTTTAATTCAACTTCCTGTGTTTTTAATAGAAAATCTGTGGTATCTCTCACAAAGGATTTAGTATTTTTCGCCAACGGATTTAATATTCTATCAAGATAAGTTCTAATTTTACTCGTTAATGAATTTACCCCATAGACTATGGGTCGTCCCGATGGATGTTCAAAATTTTTATGTATTTTAGGAAGTACATAAATCACAGGGGTGGTGGGATTATCCACATATAAATAATTATAAAGATCTTTATCAATTATATTATTTTCCAAAGCCCCATCCAAAATGACTCTCAAAGAACTTAAAAATAGAAATTTTGGATCCTTTTCCAGCTTGACATAAACTTCACTGTCATTCAATTGTCTTCTAATTTCTTCAATATAATTGACCCTGTCCATGACGACGACAGCCCCACCCTTATCCGCAGGTTTTATAATAATGTCGTCGTTTAGAATTATAGATGCGGTCCCATTGCAGAGACGGGGTGGTGACAGAATATGATTATTAAAGAAAGGAACTTGAGTGGATCCATAATTTGAATATATTGAAGCCCAATGGATTGAATGTTGAATTTATTACAGCAGGTATCACCTGAGGAGTATGTTCAGACATCAGCAGTATATGAAAATTGGAGTATTTTAAATATAATTGAGTTTTTATATTTTAATATATTTATATATGGATGTTTTTGGTTTCTTGCAGATCAATCACTTTCACTATGATATTTTATGGAGGCGACTCGACTTGCAGCAACATGCGTATAAAGAAAGGGAGACATCCTCTGGGAATGGATTTTTTATAAAAAAATTTTTTTATATACACTATATAGTAGTTCAAAATATTCAAGTTTCCACCCAATGAAGATAAAAATATACCTCTATATTGTAAAATGGTATTCCTATTTATGGAGAGAATTGAATTATAATGTATTTCCAATTATCGCCTGAGATTGGGAAGGGGGTGAGGACCTGAGGAAGGTTCCTCGTCTGACCCCATAATCTCACTCCATGGATGAACCTAGGGATAGGGAATTCCATGGAAGTGTGTTTGGGTTAAGTATTAATGTATTATCTCTCCGTTCATTTATAATTATGAACATAGGAATCATCATATGGACACCGTCCTTATAATATAAATAAATTGATAAGTGTGAATAGGATGGTATCCTTGATAACATTGATATAAGAAGTGGGCGCGTTTCTGTAGTTTATGGGTTAGGAGAGGATAGGACAAACTATATTAATCAAGCGCACATTCTATTTATAATCTTCTGTGTGGTATTTGCCAACTAGAAAGATGGTGACCGTGGTGTCACAAGTGTAAAGCGCATGCCCAGTGACGTCACGATATGGGCGGACTAAGTTCGCTCCGGTCATGTGACGAAACAATGTGGGTCTCATGGGAGACATGCACAGATTGAATTCTGAGACGCCGAGAATAGCGTGAAGGAAGTGTGCTTATGCATGATTGCTGCAGGGTGAGTCGCACCCTCATATGTATTATTTATAATTTACACCTGGCACTAATAATTATCAATCAAAGCACTTGTCACTTTATGAGAGTTATGGATCATGATACTGAAGATAATAATGTACTTTCTAAATTTATCACTAAGTATGTAATTGGAACGTTATTTTGAGACATGCACTTTGCACTTTTCTTGTGAAATCATGGTTTTGTATAAATTAATTGCAATTATGGAATCACTGTTTGTAACTATTTATATTGCACCTTATGCATTTGAACTCTGCTTGAAAAAGGTTCTGTAAACCGAAACGTTGCTGTTTGGGCTCAATAAAGACCATTTTTTTTCTAAAAAACTATTTGGAGTGCTGCCTTTTTGATACCTTCTGTGATATGCAACAGTTTGTACAGACTGTTTGGAGGCCTGGCACCCATCAGGGAGTAATTATAAAATGGTGCTGTTTTCAATATATATTTTTTATATATATATATTTTATATACAGTACAGACCAAAAGTTTGGACACACCTTCTCATTTAAAGATTTTTCTGTATTTTCTTGACAATGAAAATTGTACATTCACACTGAAGGCATCAAAACTATGAATTAACACATGTGGAATTATATACTTGACAAATAAAGTGTAAAACAACTGAAAATATGTCTTATATTCTAGATTCTTCAAAGTAGCCACCTTTTGCTTTGATGACTGCTTTGCACACTCTTGGCATTCTCTTGATGAGCTTCAAGAGGTAGTCACCTGAAATGGTCTTCCAACAATCTTTAAGGAGTTCCCAGAGATGCTTAACACTTGTTGGCCCTTTTGCCTTCACTCTGCGGTCCAGCTCACAACAAACCATCTCGATTGGGTTCAGGTCTGGTGACTGTGGAGGCCAGGTCATCTGGCGTAGCACCCCATCACTCTCCCTCTTGGTCAAATAGCCTTTACACAGCCTGGAGGTGTGTTTGGGGTCATTATCCTGTTGAAAAATAAATGATGGTCCAACTAAACGCAATCCGGATGGAATAACATGCCGCTGCAAGATGCTGTGGTAGCCATGCTGGTTCAGTATGCCTTCAATTTTGAATAAATCCCCAAAAGTGTCACCAGCCAAGCACCCCCACACCATCACACCTCCTCCGCCATGCTTCACGGTGGGAACCAGGCATGTAGAGTCCATCCGTTTACCTTTTCTGCATCGCACAAAGACACAGTGGTTGGAACCAAAGATCTCAAATTTGGACTCATCAGACCAAAGCATAGATTTCCACTGGTCTAATGTCCATTCCTTGTGTTCTTTAGCCCAAACAAGTCTCTTCTGCTTGTTGCCTGTCCGTAGCAGTGGTTTCCTAGCAGCTATTTTACCATGAAGGCCTGCTGCACAAAGTCTCCTCTTAACAGTTGTTGTAGAGATGTGTCTGCTCCTAGAACTCTGTGTGGCATTGACCTGGTCTCTTATCTGAGCTGCTGTTAATCTGCGATTTCTGAGGCTGGTGACTCGGATAAACTTATCCTCAGAAGCAGAGGTGACTCTTGGTCTTCTTTTCCTGGGGCATCCTCATGTGAGCCAGTTTCTTTGTAGCGCTTGATGGTTTTTGCAACTACACCTGGGGACACTTTCTAAGTTTTCCCAGTTTTTCAGACTGACTGACCTTCATTTCTTAAAGTAATGATGGCCACTCATTTTTCTTTACTTAGCTGCTTTTTTCTTGCCATAATACAAATTCTAACAGTCTATTCAGTAGGACTATCAGCTGTGTATCCACCTGACTTCTGCACAACACAACTGATGGCCCCAACCCCATTTATAAGGTAAGAAATCCCACTTATTAAACCTGACAGGGCACACCTGTGAAGTGAAAACCATTTCTGGTTACTACCTCTTGAAGCTCATCAAGAGAATGCCAAGAGTGTGCAAAGCAGTCATCAAAGCAAAAGGTGCCTACTTTGAAGAACGAAGAATATAAGACATATTTTCAGTTGTTTCACACTTTTTTGTTAAGTATATAATTCCACATGTGTTAATTCATAGTTTTGATGCCTTCAGTGTGAATGTACAATTTTCATAGTCATGAAAATACAGAAAAATCTTTAAATGAGATGGTGTGTCTAAACTTTTGGTCTGTACTGTATATATATACAGTTAGGTCCATATGTATTTGGACAGAGACAACATTTTTCTAATTTTGGTTCTAGATATTACCACAATGAATTTTAAACAAAACAATTCAGATGCAGTTGAAGTTCAGACTTTCAGCTTTCATTTGAGGGTATCCACATTAAAATTGGATGAAGGGTTTAGGAGTTTCAGCTCCTTAACATGTGCCACCCTGTTTTTAAAGTGACCAAAAGTAATTGGACAGATTAAATAATTGTAAATAAAATGTTCATTTCTAGTACTTGGTTCAAAACCCTTTGTTGGCAATGACTGCCTGAAGTCTTGAACTCATGGACATCACCAGACGCTGTGTTTCCTCCTTTTTGATGCTCTGCCAGGCCTTCACTGCGGTGGTTTTCAGTTGCTGTTTGTTTGTGGGCCTTTCTGTCTGAAGTTTAGTCTTTAACAAGTGAAATGCATGCTTAATTGGGTTGAGATCAGGTGAATGACTTGGCCATTCAAGAATATTCCACTTCTTTGCTTTAATAAACTCCTGGGCTGCTTTGGCTTTATGTTTTGGGTCATTGTCCATCTGTAGTATGAAACGACGACCAATCAGTTTGGCTGCATTTGGCTGGATCTGAGCACACAGTATGGCTCAGAATACATCAGAATTCATTCGGCTGCTTCTGTCCTGTGACACATCATCAATAAACACTAGTGACGCAGTGCCACTGGCAGCCATGCATGCCCAAGCCATCACACTGCCTCCGCCGTGTTTTACAGATGATGTGGTATGCTTTGGATCATGAGCTGTTCCACGCCTTCGCCATACTTTTCTCTTTCCATTATTCTGGTAGAGGTTGATCTTGGTTTCATATGTCCAAAGAATGTTCATCCAGAACTGTGCTGGCTTTTTTAGATGTTTTTTTAGCTAAGTCCAGTCTAGCCTTTTTATTCTTGATTAGTGTTGAGCCACCCCCGTAGTGTTCGAGTTCGGTTCGGTTCGTCGAACACCCGTGTGTTCGCCGAACTGTTCGTCGAACTGTTCGTCGAACACCTTCGAACACCGTTAAAACCAATGGCAGGCAAAGAAAAACACATAGAAACACATAGAAAACACCTTCAAAGGTGTCCAAAAGCTGACAAACTGCTCAGAAGACACAACTAACACATGGAAAAGTGACAAGTACATATAGTCATGCGAAAAGAAAAGAGGTGGAGGAGTAAAAGGAGGGGGAGACACAAATATAGGCATGTCATGCCCTTCTAAAATCCAAAAAGTGAGAAGCCGACACGTTCAGTCCGCTCCTGCCCGTGCCACCTCCGTGTCGCCGGGTTTGTGCCAGAGCCGCGGTGAACCCTGACGGCCAGCCCCCCTCTCCCAATACTGGTGCCTGTCCGCTGGTGGGTCGAGCGAGCCCCCCTGTGGTGGAGGCAGCTCTAAGCTTTTTAATTTAAATTGTCTCTCTAATTTGAATGAATACACTTTAAATCCATTTACAAGGATCTATTGGAGGGCAAGTCTCATGCCAGGAGCCGCGTAATTCCAGCTCCAGTAGCGTCCACTAAAGCTGCTGCAGTTAAAAAGCTTTTATAAGGATCGAGCTCGGCTGTCCACCGCAAAGCATCCTACTGCCAGTCCCAGCCCCTATGCCTTGGGGTGCCTCCTGATGCTCTTCACTGAGTATCCCGTGGTCCCGAAGCATTTCCTTTGAAAAAATTAAGTGTCCAAACTACAGGTGGTGTAGCTTGCTTAACAGCCGGGATAATCCGCTGACTAGCAGACACTGCTACTAGGCACAAAGTATTTCCTGGGCTAGATGCAGTTAAAAATTTGTAATTAGATACTCTCGTTGGATGCTGAGAAAGCATTCCATAGAGTCTCCTGGCACGCCATATATGATTCTCTTAAAAAGCTTGGGGTAGGGGTCTAGGGGACCCTTTTATAGCCAAAATCACGGCCCTGTATCACAATACGTCACCTAGGCTGAAGATAAATGGAACTGTAGCACCCTGAGGGCTCGGTTGCTACAGAGGTATTGCACCTCACCCAGAGGTGTGATATCTCACTCTCAGGTAAGGATGGAGTGTGGATCAGGACCCGACACCTGCATGCATTACACCACATTGCCGTGGGGCAGGGCGACCAATATGCCTCTGAGATGGGCATGACAGTCCCTGTCCCTGGCTGGAGTGGGGGGAGGGAACACTGAGGAAGGGGAACCCTGTAGTGCAGGAGCAGGGAGGAAGCAGTTCCTGGGTGCATTGAGAAGGGAGTATAAAAGGTGGGCACCATCTTAGTTCAGTGCAGAGAAGTCTGAGCAGAAGTGGCAGGGAGCAGGGGCTCTGCATGAGCTCTGCTCCGGAGGCGGGCCTAGTAACAGAGGCCCAGGACTGGAAGAGGGAGAAGGAAGGAAGAGGAGCGGAGAAGGCTCCAGGAACGAGGAATGAAGGGATCCCAGGGGTGCGGACGGGCGAGTCGCCACCGCACGCCCGAATCCACCTGCGTGGAGGGGTCAGGCCAAAGGGGGAGACCGGTCCCCGAAACTAGTGGAGGCAGGAAACGACCCTCAGCTAGAAACCGGAGGCTCTGACATTTTATGTGGCCCAGCCCCTCGCTACACTCGCTAGGAAGGCACCACATAGGGTCAGGGAAACTGGCGCCAAGTTTACCAAGAGGAGGTCCGAGGCAGCCGGACAGAAGGGTTGGTAAGAAAGGCCAGAAAAAGGACACACAAAGGGGGTCCTGTGAAGCGCTCCAAAGTTATCTGGGAGTTGTCTGAGCCCCTCACCTGGTGAGCACAGTACGACGTGGGCAGCCGTTACCTGCAGACGTGGTCTGGATAATAAGAACTGTGAGTAAAGGCCCTGGACTGCATCACTGACTCCGTGTCGTTACTGCTGCTGTCCTGCACCATCACCCCCATCCTCCGCATACACTGCCCTGAGGCTATACTCCTCCCGTGGGGAGTTATGCTACGCTCTGCTGCACCCACAACACCAGCCTCAGCGGTCTGCCCTGCAGCGGCGGTTCACTCTGACCGCAATCCACCGGTGGCGAAGTCGGACATTTAAACATCAAAACCACATAAATAGTTCCGGCACTGGTTTGACCACCCTGAGCCACGGAACCGGGTCGCCGCCACGAAGACTACAACCACCAGCATCCACCAAAAAGGGTCCGGCTCCAGGTGTCCCAAGGCCCAGGGGGTGCATCAGAACATTTTCATCACCTTTCACAATCACCAATGGGACAAGGCAGGGATGTCCTCTGTCCCCTCTCTTATACATCCTAGTGACGGAGCACCTGCTCTCATCAATTCGTCATAACCCCAATATTAGGTGGATTGAGGTGGGAGGCACCGAGTACAAGTGCTCTCTATTTGCTGATGATGTCCTAGTATATATCACTCAATCACATATATCCATCCATGCTGTTATGGCTGAAATAGATCACTTTGTTACATGGTCAAATTTTAAAATCAATGCAGCGAAGTCTGAGGCCCTCGATGTCTCCCTCCCCAAATCCATATAGGATTCCATCCAGTCCAACTTTCCCTTTGCCTGGCCCTCACAGGGTATCAAATACTTAGGAATTCCTATTCATAGAGACCTCTCCCATCTATGTTATCTTAATTTTGGGCCCTTTATTGAACAACTCCATACAGACCACGGTTGGCAAGTTAGAACTGTAAGATTCACTACGTGAACCACTGGTGTTTTGTGGAAAAGCACATGTACACTGTGTTCCAAATTATTATGCAAAAAGTGTTTAGGAGTGATAAGGGAAGAATTTGTTTGTTTATCAGTTAAACTCATTGATGGTGATGTGTGTCAGGGCTCTTTATATCACTGTAAGCAATTGCAAACACCTGTGCTAATTAGTTTGGCAGGTGTGTCCAATGAAAGGCAAGACTACTTAAGAAGGCTGTCTCACATTATTAAGCAGCCTACATTTTCTGCCAAAATGGGAAAGAAAAAGGATGTGTCGGCTGCTGAGAAGCAACAAATGTTGGAGTGTTTAGGTCAAGGCATGACTACAATCAACATTGTGCGATGATCAGGATGAAGTGTCTTGGCAATCAAGAAGTATGTAGCTGATTCACAGTACACACGTGTGCGTGCTGATAAGGGCAAATTGAGGACTCTTTCCTACAGGCAATTACGTCAGGTTAAAAGAGCAGCGGCAAAAAAGCCTTGTCATAGCAGCAGACAAGTTTTTGAAGCTGCTGGTGCCTCCAACGTCCCCAGAACAACAAGATGCAGGGTCCTTCAGAGGTTTGCAGCTGTGCATACGCCATCCTGTCGACCTCCTCTATCCACTTCACACAAGCAGAAATGGCTCCAGTGGGCCAAACATTACATGAAGACTGATTTCAAAACTGTTTTGTTCACGGATGAGTGCCGTGCAGCGCTCGATGGTCCAGATGGATGGAGTTGAGGATGGCTGGTTGATGGACACCCCACGCAAACAGCGCCAACAAGGAGGAGGTAGAGTAATATTTTGGGCTGGAATCATGGGGAGAGAGATTGTCGGCCCCTTTAGGATCCCTGAAGGCGCTAAAGATGAACTCCATAATGTATGTGGATTTTCTCAAACAGCACTTCCTGCCATGGTTCAAGAAGAAGAACCGTGTATTTCACAGCAAGATCATTTTTTTGCATGATAATGCACCATCTCATGCTGCACATAAAACATCTGCATCTCTGGCTGATATGGGCATAAAAGGGGACAAACTTATGGTGTGACCCCCATGCTCCCCTGACCTCTACCCCATTCAGAACCTCTGGAGCATCATCAAAAGGAGTGTCTATGATGGCGGGAGGCAGTTCACATCTAAGCAACACCTCTGGGAGGGTATTCTGTCCTCATGCAAAACAATTGAAGCAGAAACCATCCAAAACCTGACAAATTCAATGAACGAGAGAGTTCAGAAGCTCCTTTCGAACAAGGGGTCCTATGTGAAAATGTAACATCACCTAGAATAAAGTTTTGAGTTGAAAACTGTTTGATTTCAGTTTCTAATAACCTGCTAATGCTTATAATTTCAAAAATGACCATTTTTTTGGTCTTTATTAAAATGAAAAGGTTGATCGAAAAGTTTGGGGGATCTAAGAGTGTGGCAACGCAGTAGTCATGATTACTTCGAATTCTGGCAATATGAGGGTCATGTTGCAGGTAGTGCAGCAAGAAGGCACTTATGTGTCTTGCGCATCTCGGAGCCCCAAAATTATTTTCCGGGCTAGATGCAGCTAAAAATTATTATTAATTTTAAATCTGGTGGAGCTTATTATAGATGGCCTAATAGAATCAGTGCTGCACACTGCTACAAAGCCCAAATTATTTTCCAGCCAAGATACAGATAAACATGATTAGTAATTTGAAAGCTTAAAACGGTTGGTAGGGTGATTTTAACCAATCATCAAGCTTTTACTCTCCCCAGGATGACACAGGGGTAGAAAAGTCGTTTCGGATCCATGATTTGTTCATCTTTATGAACGTGAGTCTGTCTACATTATCAGTGGAGAGCCGCGTGCGCTTATCTGTCAGCACACCACCAGCAGCGCCGAACACACGTTCAGACAGAACGCTGGCTGCGGGGCATGACAAGATCTCCAAGGCGTAAGTGGTTAGCTCCGGCCATTTATCCAGATTGGAAGCCCAAAAAGAGCAAGGGTCCAGTGACACAGTCATGGCTTCAATGTTTACTTGGAGATACTCCTGTACCATCGTCTCTAGGCGTTGACTATGTGTCAGACTTCTTGTCTCCTGTGGCCTTGCAAAGGATGGGCTAAAAAAGTGGTGAAATGATTCCGCAAAATTGATGTTACCAGCAGATACTGTGGTTCTGTTACGGTTTGAGTGCTGAACACTTGGCGGTCCCACGGTTGGCAAATTGGAACTGTGAGATTCACTACGTGCACCACTGGTGTTTTGTGGAAAAACACATGTAAGATTCTGCAACAGTCTCTGCTGATACTCCTGCATGCGTGCATCCCTTTCTATGGCAGGAATAATTTCGGCAAATTTACTTTTGTACCAGGGATCTAACAGTGTGGCAACCCAGTAGTCAGGATTATTTCTAATTCTCACAATTCGAGGGTCATGTTGCAGGTAGTGCAGCAAGAAGGCACTCATGTGTGTTGCGCATCCAGGAGCACCAAGTCCCTGTTGTGTTGGTGGCGAGGTAACAATCATGCTTCCTTCCTCTGTCCTCTCCCCCCAACCTCGCACAACAGAAATGTGATCAAGGTCTCCCTCATCTGATGAGTCTTCCATCAGTTCGTCCTCCACTTCTTCCTGGGCTCCTGCACCTTCCTCACTAGTTTGGCTGCTACCATGCGCCCTGGTAAAACCATCTCCCCCACCCTCACATGCCTGCCGCCCTGGTGCTGCCGACCGTCTGGACCTTGCAGATGTTAGCCCTTCCGCATACAACTCCTCCTCCTCTACTTCCTCCACCTCCTCTTGTGCCACCACCTGACTCCGAATTCTGTTTAACATGTGCTCCAGCATGTAAATCACCGGAATAGTCATGCTGATAATGGCATCGTCAGCACTAAACATCTTCGTCGCCATTTCAAAACTGTGCAGAAGGGTGCATAGGTCCCTGATCTGAGACCACTCCTCCAGCGTGATTTGCCCCACGTCTGGATCTCGTTGGCCCAGGCTATACGTCAGAACGTATTGCACCAGGGCTTGTCGGTGCTGCCACAGTCGCTGCAACATGTGCAGAGTTGAATTCCACCGGGTAGGCACATCGCATTTTAGCCGGTGAAGTGGCAGGCCCAACGACTTCTGTAGAGATGTAAGTCGCTGAGCTGCGGGATGCGAACGGCGGAAGTGAGCACACAGCGACCGTGCCCTCTGCAGAAGGTCATTTAGTCTGGGATAGTGGGCTAAAAATTGCTGGACAACCAGGTTCAACACGTGAGCCATACAAGGCACGTGTGTGAAATTGCCCCGGCGAAGGGCCGCACCCAGGTTTGCAGCATTGTCGCACACGGCCTTCCCTGGTTTCAGGTCCAGTGGAGACAACCATTCATGAAATTAGTTCTCCAGAGCTGACCACAACTTCTCAGCTGTGTGACTCACATTTCCCAGACATTTCAAAGTAAAAACCGCCTGATGATGTTGAGCCCTACTGCCAGCATAGTAAGGAGGTGTGCAGGATCCCTTCTGCACAGTTAGAAAGCTTGTGGCATGACCAGACAGGCTTTGGGTGCAGGTGGAAGACCGAGAGGAGGTTGAGGAGGCAGAAGCAGTGGAGGAACTTTGAGATAAAGAGGATTGACGCACAACTCGTGGGGACGGCAAGACTTGGACAGTAGCCCCTTGTCCTGCTGTCACCATAGTTACCCAGTGCCCAGTCAGCGACATGTAACGCCCCTGTCCATGCCTACTCGTCCAAGTGTCTGTGGTGAAATGCACCCTGTCACACACAGAGTTTCTCAAAGAAGCGGTGATGTTGTGTGCGACATGCTGGTGGAGCGCAGGCACACCTTTCTTTGAGAAGTAGTGCCGACTGGGCATCTGGTACTGGGGCACTACGACGGACATAAGGTCTCGAAAATCCTCTGTGTCCACCAGGCGGAAAGTCAGCATTTCTGTAGCCAAGAGCTTGCAGATGGTGAAATTCAACCTCTTAGCTTTCTCATGGCTAGGAGGAAATGGTCTTTTACTTGTCCACATCTGAGGGACCGAGGGCTGGCTATTGTGCTTAGACGGGGTTGATAAGGGTGTCCCCGGCAAACTGCCGGTCTGTGAGGAAGATGCAGGCGGACATGTTAGGTTGCCTTGATCCAAAGGTGGTGCTATCGATGTCAGACAGCGCTCAACACCAGCTGGTGTTACCACCTCCAAAGAAAGTGATGACCTGTCAATCACGCTGGCTGTTGCGGGTAAAGAGGTGGCAGGTCTGCGCCCCAAAACAGGTGTGACTGCTGTCCCCCCAGTCACAGAGGATGAAGAGGCCGCGGATGCACAAGATATGGCAGACGGTGGTTGGCCCGGCCGGCTAGGCCGCATTGTAGCACACTGAGCTTCCCACTGCAACTTATGCTTCATGTCCATGTGCCGGTTCATGCATGAAGTACTCAAACTATGTATTTTTTGGCCTCTACTTAGCTTTTGCTGACAAATGTTACAGATAACACGAGTTGGGTCATCTTTATCGATCTGAAAAAATGCCCAGGCTATGCAAGGCTTAGCACCCATGCGACCTGAAGAGCCACCACGACTTGTGGTGAGAGGCAGAGTTGTGTTTGAGGATGCAGTTGTTGACGTGCTTCCAGTACTACGTCTCTGTCCAGGAAGGCGCAACCTGACCTCGTCGTCACTAGCATCTTCCTCCACCTCCTCTGCTGAACTCATCTCTTGGCTGACTGTGGGTTGACAGTAAGTGGGATCTCCAACCTCATCATCATCACCCTGTGCGTTATCACACCCGTCGTCCTCAGAGCCAACTTGTTCCTGCCCTGACAAAAAACTAAAGTTGTCACTCCAATCAGGTATTTGAGTCTCATCATCGTCTTCCTCATTGTCTCCACCAACAGGAGTTACAGTTTGGGAATGAGGGTCTACATTATGGTCAGAACCTTCTGCGTCTGGTCCTGGATCCGACTCATAAAGATTCTGGGCATCAGTGCAGATCATTTCCTCGTCTGGATTCACAGAAGCGCTGGAGTCGACCTCTGATTCCCAGGCTATAGTATGAGTAAACAGCTCTGCAGAATCAACCATCTGTTCTACCTCATACTCAGACGGGCAGCTGGAGATTTGGGAGCTGTGAGGAAGCAAGTGCGATTGGGGTGACACCTTTGAGGACTGGAGTATTTGTGATGTTGAAGTTGATGTGGAGGAGAGCCCACTTAAAGGAGCACTTGATATCCGTTGAAGCACCTGCTGTTTTTGTGCCTCATCTGGAATTTGTAGCGATTGGCGTGGCCGTAAGAAAGGGATCATATCACATTGTGCGCTAAAAGAAGTAGACATTTTAGTTTGGCTGGAAGATGGTCTTTCTTCTGCAGATGTTACTGTTGCTTTAACACCTACCCCACGGACACAACCTTTTTTCCCCTTCCCAACACGCCTATTCCCCTTTCCACCAGCAGCAGGCCTTTTTCCACTCATTTTGGTGGTTAACTAATTCACAACTCTGGAGTTGTTTGCACAAAAAAACAATGGATGGGAACCAAGCAGAGCTGAGTGGCCAAACTGTGGTATTATGCCAAAACTATTGGCTGGGTTAGATGGAGAAAAAAATGATATTCGATTTGCAACCTGATGGAGGTCAGTATAGATGGACTAATAGAACAAGTCCCACACACAGCTAGAAGCCCAAATATTTTTTCAGAGGTAGATGCAGAAAAAAAATATATTCAGTTTGCAACCTGATGGAGGTCAGTATAGATGGACTAATAGAGAAAGTCCCACACACTGCTAGAAGGCCAAATATTTTTTCAGAGCTAGATGCAGACAAAAAATTATTTTGAATTTGCAACCTGATGGAGGTCAGTATGGGTGGACTAATAGAACAAGTCCCACACGCTGCTAGAAGGCCAAATATTTTTTCAGAGCTAGATGCAGAAAAAAATTATATTCAGTTTGCAACCTGATGGAGGTCAGTATAGATGGACTAATAGAACAAGTCCCACACACAGCTAGAAGCCCAAATATTTTTTCAGAGGTAGATGCAGAAAAAAATTATATTCAGTTTGCAACCTGATGGAGGTCTGGATAGATGGACTAATAGAACAAGTCCCACACACAGCTAGAAGCCCAAATATTTTTTCAGAGGTAGATGCAGATAAAAATTATTTTTAATTTGCAACCTGATGGAGGTCAGTATAGATGGACTAATAGAGAAAGTCCCACACACTGCTAGAAGGCCAAATATTTTTTCAGAGCTAGATGCAGATAAAAATTATTTTTAATTTGCAACCTGATGGAGGTCAGTATAGATGGACTAATAGAGAAAGTCCCACACACTAATAGAAGGCCAAATATTTTTTCAGAGCTAGATGCAGAAAAAAATTATATTCAGTCTGCAACCTGATGGAGGTCAGTATAGATGGACTAATAGAACAAGTCCCACACACAGCTAGAAGCCCAAATATTTTTTCAGAGGTTGATGCAGATAAAAATTATTTTTAATTTGCAACCTGATGGAGGTCAGTATAGATGGACTAATAGAGAAAGTCCCACACACTGCTAGAAGGCCAAATATTTTTTCAGAGCTAGATGCAGATAAAAATTATTTTTAATTTGCAACCTGATGGAGGTCAGTATAGATGGACTAATAGAGAAAGTCCCACACACTGCTAGAAGGCCAACTATTTTTTCAGAGCTAGATGCAGAAAAAAATTATATTCAGTTTGCAACCTGATGGAGGTCTGTATAGATGGATTAATAGAACAAGTCCCACACACAGCTAGAAGCCCAATATTTTTTCAGAGGTAGATGCAGAAAAAAAATATATTCAGTTTGCAACCTGATGGAGGTCTGTATAGATGGATTAATAGAACAAGTCCCACACACAGCTAGAAGCCCAATATTTTTTCAGAGGTAGATGCAGAAAAAAATATATTCAGTTTGCAACCTGATGGAGGTCAGTATAGATGGACTAATAGAGAAAGTCCCACACACTGCTAGAAGGCCAAATATTTTTTCAGAGCTAGATGCAGAAAAAAATTATATTCAGTTTGCAACCTGATGGAGGTCAGTATAGATGGACTAGTAGAACAAGTCCCACACACAGCTAGAAGCCCAAATATTTTTTCAGAGGTAGATGCAGATAAAAATTATTTTTAATTTGCAACCTGATGGAGGTCAGTATAGATGGACTAATAGAGAAAGTCCCACACACTGCTAGAAGGCCAAATATTTTTTCAGATCTAGATGCAGATAAAAATTATTTTTAATTTGCAACCTGATGGAGGTCAGTATAGATGGACTAATAGAGAAAGTCCCACACACTGCTAGAAGGCCAAATATTTTTTCAGAGCTAGATGCAGAAAAAAATTATATTCAGTTTGCAACCTGATGGAGGTCAGTATAGATGGACTAATAGAACAAGTCCCACACACTGCTAGAAGCCCAAATATTTTTTCAGAGCTAGATGCAGAAAAAAATTATATTCAATGTGCAACCTGATGGAGGTCAGTATAGATGGACTAATAGAATGATGCTATGCCCAAAAGATTTTACTTCACTAGGTGCAGTAAAAAAATTGGTATTTTATACACAGGTGGTATATCTTGCAACACAGATAGGCTACTCCACTGACTAACACACTCTGCAATAGGCCAAAAAGGATTAGCTTTGCTAGATTCAGCCAAATGCTGTGAGAAAAACTTGCACAGCACTGGCACAGACCTGCCTGGCAAAAACTGATAGGAACTGATGTAACTTAGTCCTGAAAAGGACTGCAATTACAATTAGTCTTTACTCCCACAATCTATCTATTTAAGAGCACAGACCTGCCTGATAAAAGTCGTAGGAAATGCTGTAACCTAGTCCTTAAAAGGACTGCAATCACAACTATTCCCTACTCCCAAGCTATCTGTAGATTTGTGCGAAAATTGGCTTGAAATTAACACGGTATAGCGCACACAGCAACAGCGGTGCCGTCTAACACGCAGCTGCAGCAGTGAGAAAATGGTGGCGACGGGGAAAATGGCTTGGTCTTATAGGGCAAGGACATGTGACATACACTGCCAATGACACATGCCCTTGCTTGTGTGAAAAACAGCAGTTCGCTCCGTGTGTGCGCTGCTGATAGGCTGACAGACTGCACCTCCCCACTGCAAATGCGGGAAAGAGAAAAAAAAATGGAGATCTTCATTATTCCTGCAGAGATCCATCCCCTGCCCCTCCCCCCACCCCGCTGTACACTCAAACTGCGTATTAACATTAATTTTCATCATTACTGAGAAAAAATCCAGTTATGATTTTGGTGCACGAACAGTTATCGAACATAACCTCGAACAGCCGAATTTTTCTCAAATCGTTCGTGTTCTCTGAACGGCTCGAACACCGCCCAAAACAGCTCGAATTTGAGATTGGTGAACAGTTCGAGTAGAACAACGCTCATCTCTATTCTTGATGCTTATGATTGGCTTGCACAGTGCAGCGAACCCTCTGTATTTACTTTCATGCAGTCTTCTCTTTATGGTAGATTTGGATACTGATACGCCTACCTCCTGGAGAGTGTTGTTCACTTGGTTGGCTGTTGTGAAGGGGTTTCTCTTTACCATGGAGATTATTCTGTGATCATCCACCACTGTTGTCTTCCGTGGGCGCCCAGGTCTTTTTGCATTGATGAGTTCACCAGTGCTTTCTTTCTTTCCTTCTCAGGATGTACCAAACTGTAGATTTTGCCACTCCTAATATTGTAGCAATTTCTCGGATGGGTTTTTTCTGTTTTTGCAGCTTAAGGATGGTTTGTTTCACCTGTATGGAGAGCTCCTATGACCGCATGTTTACTTCACAACAAAACCTTCCAAATGCAAGCACCACACCTCAAATCAACCCCAGGCCGTTTATCTGCTTAATTGAGAATGACATAACGAAGGGATTGCCCACACCTGTCCATGAAATAGCCTTGGAGTCAATTGTCCAATTACTTTTGGTCCCTTTAAAAATAGGGTGGCACATGTTAAGGAGCTGAAACTCCTAAACCCTTCATCCAATTTTAATGTGGATACCCTCAAATGAAAGCTGAAAGTCTGAACTTCAACTGCATCTGAATTGTTTTGTTTAAAATTCATTGTGGTAATGTCTAGAACCAAAATTAGAAAAATGTTGTCTCTGTCCAAATATTTATGGACCTAACTGTATACATATATATATATATATATATATATATATTCCATCTGAAATAACCGTCTTTCTAAGGACTAAAACAGCTGCATATAATCAGTGCTAGGCAGGCAGGCAGTGTATGTGGCAGACTGCAGTGTATGATACAGCACAAGAGGGTCCATTGAACCTCAGCTGCTGCTGTAATAATTTCAGATATTTCTAGACATAGAAAGGCAATTTTCTTTTTTATCTTAATCCTGGTTATTTGATTAAAAAGCAATCCAGAGTACACAATTTTTCTGCTCCATTTGCTTGTTCTCATTGCAGAATAAAGCCAGATCTGTTCCATATTTCAGCAATAAAATATATATATATATTCCATCTGAAATAACCGTCCTTCTAAGGACTAAAACAGCTGCATATAATCAGTGCTAGGCAGGCAGGCAGTGTATGTGGCAGACTGCAGTGTATGATACAGCACAAGAGGGTCCATTGAACCTCAGCTGCTGTAATAATTTCAGATATTTCTAGACATAGAAAGGCAATTTTATTTTTTATCTTAATCCTGGTTATTTGATGAAAAAGCAATCCAGAGTACACCATTTTTCTGCTCCATTTGCTTGTTCTCATTGCAGAATAAAGCCAGATCTGTTCCAGATTTCAGCGATAAAAATCCAGAAAGTTGAACTGACCGTGGAAAATATTGGACTTCTTTTCCATTGTGTTGCAGTGTGTCGGTGAAGCTATTCACACTGGGTCTCTGTGTAGAATAATATTAGTAAATTACAGGCCTACAATTTAAAACCGTGGTTCTCTGTCAGACATATCACCTATAAGGCTATTCAAAAATCATACATTTCTTCCATTTTCATTCCGTTGCAGTGTGTTAGTCAAGCTATTCACACTAGGTGTCTGTGAAGGATAGTATTAGCAAATTACAGGCCTGCTATTTAAAACCGTGGTTCTCTGTCAGACATAAGACCTACAAGAGTGTTCCAAAATCAGGCATTTCTTCCATTTTCATTTTGTTGCGGTGTGTTGGTCAAGCAATTCACACTAGTTGTCTGAGAAGAATAGTATTAGCAAATTGCAGGCTTGCTATTTAAAATTGTGGTTCTCTGTCAGACGTATCACATATAACTGCATTCCAAAATCAGCCATTTCTCGTGAACATGGAAAATATTGTCCTCCATTAAAAATGGGCAAGGTGCGTGGCAAGCGACGGGGAAGTGGACATGATGGTGATGGTGCATGCAGAGGCCGAGAACGTGGCCTGGGCAAGTTGAAATTGTGCCACAAAAACATCCACATCTTGTCACTCGACCTTCCTGTCCCAAATAATAGGGGAACACAGAACACCACTATTGAACTCAGATCATCGTGAAAAGGTTATTGGTTGGATAGCAGATAATGCTTCCAGTCACTTAGCGACCACCACCACCCTGTCTTCCACACGGTCAAGTCTCAGTATCCATGTGACTGGACCGGTATCCCTCACCCTTATCCTTCCTCCCACCATGACGAGTGCCCAGAGACAACTGATCCCACACTTGTACACTCAGAAGAGCTGTTCACTTTTCCATTTGTAGATTCGGGCCTCTCACACCTCCAGCTTCAAGCTAGTCAAGAGGAGAACGCGTGTAGCGATGCTCAAATATTGGAGCAGCCATGGTCTCACGAAGGCGACTATGGGAAAGTGCAATTACTGTCACGAGACATGGATGATGATGATGATGAGACACAATTGCCATAAAGTCAGGAGGAGGACCAGGGTGCAGAAGTGGAAGATGAGGTGGTGGATGATATAGTAACTAACCCAACCTGGAAGGGGGACATACAGAGCGAGGATAGCAGCACACAGGGGGTGGAGGTGTAGCACCACAACAGGCAGGAAGAAGCAGTGTGGTGGCCGCAGACACAAGGCGGGAAAGAGTTCCTCAACACGACGGGAGTTGCCAGTACAACTGTTAGGTTTTCCCGAGTCTGGTTATTTTTTAAAGACTCTGCAGATAAACCCAAAAAGGCCATTTTCACCACCTGCCAGGCCAGCATCAGCAGGCGTAGCAAAACTACCAGCCTGACCACCACCAGCATGATCAGGCACATGGCAGCAAAGCACCTGACTAAGTGGGCCGAACCCCAGGGTCCAGCAACAGTGTTTGCGAGTGACACCACTGCTTGTTCCGCTGTTGTGCATGCACGCCAATCCCCTGTCCATGGCGCATGCCAAGATGCCTCCCGCCCTGCACGTGTCGTTGCACACTCTCAAGTAGCACCATCAGCAAGCAAGTCCACATCCTTGTCCCAGCCCAGCGCTCAGTTGTTCCTACTACAGTCCTTGGAATGCAAGCACAAATACGCAGCCAACGCCCTACAGGCCACACTACTAAATTCACACATTTTGCGAATGCTTGCACTCGATTTGTTGCCTATTAGGCTTGAGAACACAGAAGATTTCTGTAGCGTGATGACAGTAGCCATCCCTGGGTACTCTGTCCCCCGACACCACTATTTCTTCCGGTGTGCCGTCCCCGCATTAGACGTACACGTATCCCAGAACATTAGACATGTCCTCAACAGCGCAGTTACTGGGAAAGTCCACCTAACCACGGACACGTGGACAAATGCTTGTGGGCATGGATGGTACATCTCGCTGACGGCACACTGGGTTAACATAGTGGAAGCCGGGACACAGTCGGTCCTTGGGATGGAACACGTCCTTCCGACGCCGAGGATTGCGGGCCCTGGGTCAATCAGGGTTGCCCCCACATTCTACAGCTCCTGCAATTCCTCCTCCTCCTCCTCCTCTTCAGCCTCCATGTCTGAAATGACCACATCAGTCGCAAGCTGGAAGCACTGCAGCACTGCCTCGGCCAAGGGGCAACAGGCTGTGCTGAAGCTAATATGCTTAGGTGATAAACTGCACAATGCTGAAGAGTTGTGGACAGCTCTGAAACAGCAGGCAGATCTGTGTCTGACACCGCTTGAACCTACATCCAGGCATGGTCTTGTGTGACAATTAGAGATGAGCGTTGTTCGACTCGAACTGTTCGCCAATCTCAAATTTGAGCTGTTTTGGGCGGTGTTCGAGCCGTTCGGCGAACACGAACGATTTGAAAAAAATTTGGCTGTTCGAGGTTATGTTCGAAAACTGTTCGTGCACCAAAATCATAACTGGATTTTTTCTCAGTAATGATGAAAATTAATGTTAATACGCAGTTTGAGTGTACAGCGGGGCGGGGGGAGGGGCAAGGGATGGATCTCTGCAGGAATAATGAAGATCTCCATTTTTTTTCTCTTTCCCGCATTTACAGTGGGGTGGTGCAATCTGTCAGCCTATCAGCAGCGCACACACGGAGCGAAGTGCTTTTTTTCACACAAGCAAGGGCATGTGTCATTAGCAGTGTATGTCACATGTCATTGCCCTATAAGACCCAGCCATTTTCCCCGTCGCCACCATTTTCTCACTGCTGCAGCTGCGTGTTAGACGGCACCGCTGTTGCGGTGTGCGCTAAACCTTGTTAATTTCAAGCCAATTTTCGCACAAATCTACAGATAGCTTGGGAGTAGAGAATAGTTGTGATTGCAGTCCTTTTAAGGACTAGGTTACAGCATTTCCTACGACTTTTATCAGGCAGGTCTGTGCTCTTAAATAGATAGGTTGGGAGTAAAGACTAATTGTAATTGCAGTCCTTTTCAGGACTAAGTTACATCAGTTCCTATCAGTTTTTGCCAGGCAGGTCTGTGCCAGTGCTGTGCAAGTTTTTTTCACAGCATTTGGCTAAATCTAGCAAAGCTAATCCTTTTTGGCCTATTGCAGAGTGTGTTAGTCAGTGGAGTAGCCTATCTGTGTTGCAAGCTACACCACCTGTGTATGGAATACCAATTTTTTTACTGCACCTAGTGAAGTGAAACCTTTTGGGCATAGCATCATTCTATTAGTCCATCTATACTGACCTCCATCAGATTGCAAATTGAATATAATTTTTTTCTGCATCTAGCTCTGAAAAAATATTTGGGCTTCTAGCAGTGTGTGGGACTTGTTCTATTAGTCCATCTATACTGACCTCCATCAGGTTGCAAATTGAATATAATTTTTTTCTGCATCTAGCTCTGAAAAAATATTTGGGCTTCTAGCAGTGTGTGGGACTTGGTCTATTAGTCCATCTATACTGACCTCCATCAGGTTGCAAATTAAAAATAATTTTTATCTGCATCTAGCTCTGAAAAAATATTTGGGCTTCTAGCAGTGTGTGGGACTTTTCTATTAGTCCATCTATACTGACCTCCACCAGGTAGCAAATTGAATATCATTTTATTCTGCATCTAGCTCTGAAAAAATATTTGGGCTTCTAGCAGTGTGTGGGACTTGTTCTATTAGTCCATCTATACTGACCTCCATCAGGATGCAAATTGAATATAATTTTTAGTACTTCATGCATGAACCGGCACATGGACATGAAGCATAAGTTGCAGTGGGAAGCTCACTGTGCTACAATGCGGCCTAGCCGGCCGGGCCAACCACCGTCTGCCACATCTTGTGCATCCGCGGCCTCTTCATCCTCTGTGACTGGGGGGACAGCAGTCACACCTGTTTTGGGACGCAGACCTGCCACCTCTTTACTGGCAACAGCCAGCGTGATTGGCAGGTCATCATTTTCTTTGGAGGTGGTAACACCAGCTGGTGTTGAGCGCTGTCCGACATCGATAGCACCACCTTTGGATCAAGGCAACCTAACATGTCCGCCTGCATCTTCCTCACAGCCCGGCAGTTTGCCGGGGACACCCTTATCAACCCCGTCTAAGCACAACAGCCAGCCCTCGCTCCCTCAGATGTGGACAAGTAAAAGACCATTTCCTCCTAGCCATGAGAAAGCTAAGAGGTTGAATTTCACCATCTGCAACCTCTTGGCTACAGAAATGCTGCCTTTCCGCCTGGTGGACACAGAGGATTTTTGAGACCTTATGTCCGTCGCAGTGCCCCAGTACCAGATGCCCAGTCGGCACTACTTCTCAAAGAAAGGTGTGCCTGCGCTCCACCAGCATGTCGCACACAACATCACCGCTTCTTTGAGAAACTCTGTGTGTGACAGGGTGCATATCACCACAGACACTTGGACGAGATGGCATGGACAGGGGCGTTACATGTCGCTGACTGGGCACTGGGTAACTATGGTGACAGCAGGACAAGGGGCTGCTGTCCAAGTCTTGCCGTCCCCACGAGTTTTGCGTCAATACTCTTAATCTCAAGTTCCTCCACTGCTTCTGCCTCCTCAACCTCCTCTCGGTCCTCCACCTGCACCCAAAGCCTGTCTGGTCATGCCACAAGCTTTCTAACTGCGCAGAGGGGATCCTGCACACCTCCTTGCTATGCTGGCAGTTGGGCTCAACGTCATCAGGCGGTTTTTACTTTGAAATGTCTGGGAAATGTGAGTCACACAGCTGAGGAGTTGTGGTCAGCTCTGGAGAACCAATTTCATGAATGGTTGTCTCCACTGGACCTGAAACCAGGGAAGGCCGTGTGCGACAATGCTGCAAACCTGGGTGCGGCCATTCGCTGGGGCAATGTCACACACGTGCCTTGTATGGCTCACGTGTTGAACCTGGTTGTCCAGCAATTTTTAGCCCACTATCCCGGACTAGATGGCCTTCTGCAGAGGGCACGGTCGCTGTGTGCTCACTTCCGCCATTCGCATCCCGCAGCTCAGCGACTTACATCTCTACAGAAGTCGTTGGGCCTGCCACTTCATCGGCTAAAATGCGATGTGCCTACCCAGTGGAATTCAACTCTGCACATGTTGCAGCGACTGTGGCAGCACCGACAAGCCCTGGTGCAATACGTTCTGATGTATAGCCTGGGCCAACGATATCCAGAGGTGGGGCAAATCACGCTAGAGGAGTGGTTTCAGATCAGGGACCTATTCACCCTTCTGCACAGTTTTGAAATGGCGACGAAGATGTTTAGTGCTGATGATGGCATTATCAGCATGACTATTCTGGTGATTTACATGCTGGAGCACATGTTAAACAGAATTCGGAGTAGGTGGTGGCACAAGAGGAGGTGGAGGAAGTAGAGGAGGAGTAGTTGTATGCAGAAGGGCTAACATCTGCAAGGTCCAGACGGTCGGCAGCACCAAGGCGGCAGGCATGTGAGGGTGGGGGAGATGGTTTTACCAGGGCGCATGGTAGCAGCCAAACTAGTGAGGAAGGTGCAGGAGCCCAGGAAGTAGTGGAGGACGAACTGATGGAAGACTCATCAGATGAGGGAGACCTTGATCACATTTCTGTTGTGCGAGGTTGGGGGGAGAGGACAGAGGAAGGAAGCATGATTGTTACCTCGCCACCAAAAGTAAATTTGCAGAAATTATTCCTGCCATAGAAAGGGATGCACGCATGCAGGAGTATCAGCAGAGACTGTTGCAGAATCTTACATGTGCTTTTCCACAAAACACCCGTGGTGCTCGTACTGAATCTCACAGTTCCAACTTGCCAACCGTGGGACCGTCGAGTGTTCAGCACTCAAACCGTAAAAGAAACACAGTATCTGCTGGTAACATCAATTTTGCGGAATCATTTCACCACTTTTTTAGCCCATCCTTTGCAAGGCCACAGGAGACAAGAAGTCTGACACATAGTCAACGCCTAGAGACGATGGTACAGGAGTATCTCCAAGTAAACATTGAAGCCATGACTGTGTCACTGGACCCTTGCTCTTTTTGGGCTTCCAAACTGGATAAATGGCCGGAGCTAGCCACTTACGCCTTGGAGATCTTGTCATGCCCCACAGCCAGCGTTCTTTCTGAACGTGTGTTCAGCGCTGCTGGTGGTGTGCTGACAGATAAGCGCACGCGGCTCTTCACTGATAATGTAGACAGACTCACGTTCATAAAGATGAACAAATCATGGATCCGAATCTACTTTTCTACCCCTGTGTCATCCTGGGGAGAGTAAAAGCTTGATGATTGGTTAAAATCACCTCACCAACCATTTTAAGCTTTCAAATTACTAATCATGTTTATCTGTATCTTGGCTGGAAAATAATTTGGGCTTTGTAGCAGTGTGCAGTACTGATTCTATTAGGCCATCTATACTAAGCTCCACCAGATTTAAAATTACTAATCATGTTTATCTGTATCTTGGCTGGAAAATAATTTAGGCTTTGTAGCAGTGTGCAGCACTGATTCTATTAGGCCATCTATACTAAGCTCCACCAGATTTAAAATTACTAATCATGTTTATCTGTATCTTGGCTGGAAAATAATTTGGGCTTTGTAGCAGTGTGCAGTACTGATTCTATTAGGCCATCTATACTAAGCTCCACCAGATTTAAAATTAATAATAATTTTTAGCTGCATCTAGCCCGGAAAATAATTTTGGGGCTCCGAGATGTGCAAGACACATAAGTGCCTTCTTGCTGCACTACCTGCAACATGACCCTCACATTGTCAGAATTCGAAGTAATCCTGACTACTGGGTTGCCACACTCTTAGATCCCCCACACTCTTCGATCAACCTTTTCATTTTAATAAAGACCAAAAAAATGGTCATTTTTGAAATTATAAGCATTAGCAGGTTATTAGAAACTGAAATCAAACAGTTTTCAACTCAAAACTTTATTCTAGGTTATGTTACATTTGCACATATGATCCCTTGTTCGAAAGGAGCTTCTGAACTCTCTCATCCATTGAATTTGTCAGGTTTTGTATGAGGACAGAATACCCTCCCAGAGCTGTTGCTTAGATGTGAACTGCCTCCCGCCATCATAGACACTCCTTTTGATGATGCTCCAGAGGTTCAGAATGGGGTAGAGGTCAGGGGAGCATGGGGGTCACACCATAAGTTTGTCCCCTTTTATGCCCATATCAGCCACAGATGCAGATGTGTTATGTGCAGCATGAGACGGTGCATTATCATGCATGAAAAAGATCTTGCTGTGGAATACACGGTTCTTGTTCTTGAACCATGGCAGGAAGTGCTGTTTGAGAAACTCCACATACATTATGGAGTTCATATTTACCCCTTCAGGGATCCTACAGCGGCCGACCATCTCTCTCCCCATGAATCCAGCCCAAAACATTACTCCACCCCCTCCTTGTTGGCGCTGTAGCCGTGTTTGCGTGGGGTGTCCTTCAACCAGCCATCCTCCACTCCATCCATCTGGACCATCGAGCGTTGCACGGCACTCATCTGTGAACAAAACAGTTTTGAAATCAGTCTTCATGTATTGTTTCACCCACTGGAGACGTTTCTGCTTGTGTGCAGTGGATAGAGGAGGTCGACAGGATGGCGTACGCACAGCTGCAAACCTCTGAAGGACCCTGCATCTTGTTGTTCGGGGGACGTTGGAGGCACCAGCAGCTTCAAAAACTTGTCTGCTGCTATGACAAGGCTTTTTTGCCGCTGCTCTTTTAACCTGACATAATTGCCTGTAGGAAAGAGTCCTCAATTTGCCCTTATCAGCACACACACGTGTGTACTGTGAATCAGCTACATACTTCTTGATTGAGAAAATATACCACTGAAACGCCCGCATTATAATGTCAATCATGAAGTGCTAATATGCAGACATAAGGATATAAATATATAGGTAAAGGGGTCATCGCAAAGAAACATGAAAAGATAAGGGAAAAAGGAAAGTGACAACAAAGCCCCAGATAAGCATAGAAAAAATATAATTTTATTGAATGCACATATCAAGAATATACAAAAATAGTTCATTAAAGAGCTTAAAGGCATAAAGTGCCACATATGTAATTAAAAAACAATGGACACCAAAGAGCCCCCACAGTAACCCAATGTAGATAGCAATTCAAGGGTGTATATTAATAACACCACAAATACATACATCAGTAGCAACACCAAAAGAAACAATTCCCAAATGTCTGATAGTATACAAGAAAAGGGTAAGCAGAGCCTATAGGAAATGAAAAGCAAAATATATAAGTAAACAGCCAATAGTTACCCAAATTGCAGATACCGATGGTAAGTAAAAAAGGGGGAAAGAGGGGGGGCTTTATAGTGTCACCCCTACGCGCGTTTCGGCAGGCCTTCGTCAGGGGGCATGAGGGTATACAGCACTGAGGCCTCTTAAATAGCCAGTCCAATGAGTAACAAATGGTGCACAGCTGCTGGGAACGTGTGTGTGTGCCCGAGGACCTGAATGACGCTTCTTGCGTCATAGTGGGCGGGGCGAGCCGCGGCGTCCGCGTCATGTGATACCCACGTGACAGTCAGCTGACTGGCCCGCAGGTCCTCACACAGAGATGCAGAGAGCCGCGGCACGCATCGCCAGCATGGCGCGGAAGCGTTCGCGGTCGCCAGGCAACCCAGCAGGGAATAGGTAAGTGTGTGGGATAGCAAAGCCTGCACATGATAGGCAGCATGTAAACAAGATGGCTGTGATAGACCAAAATTAAAAAAAGGCAGAAGAATGAAAAATAGATTGGTGACCATGCAGCAGGACAATAGATATGCACATAAAATAAGGAACAAGGTAATAAACTTAGAAAAAAAGGGATCAAAAATATGTATAATAGCAGGTTCATAACCATTGAATGAGCATGGCAAAAAATATATTACAATCAGATCTTGAATTCCATCCTTACAAAAGGCGTAACTTTAACTCCCCTGAGGGAGAAAAGATGGACAACAAGGTAATCAATCTTAGTAATTACCAACTTAGTCCTACCGACCTTGGCATTTTGAGTAAAGGCCTCACCTTTGCTCCGAAGGCCAAATTCGATTGCTTCTCGGCCATTAAAGATCTCCATCTTTTTGCACGCAAGTTGATTTATAAAAAACACTTTTTTGATGCACATCTTCACTCTCTTTTTCCTACAGAGGAGGAACAAGAAGCGTTAGATACTTTGGAAGATCTGGCCTTGGAGAGTATGGACACCGAAGGAGGTAAGATCCCCAGTTCCATCAGGCCTCGTTCCAAAAAATTCCCTCCACTTTCCACCTGTGCCAGTGTTGACATGTTTGTCCAGGTGGTGTCTAAGGAATTTAATAAGATTCCTCATTTTGTGGAACATGATAATCTATCTAATCCTGAAAGGGAGAGGTTGAGGTTGCTTCGTGGGCTCCCCGATGTGGTGCTCAAGCCAGACGACAAAGGCGGTAATGTTGTTATATGGCCCACCACTCTTTATGAGAAGGAGGCCTACCGTCAACTTTCTAACGAATTGTGTTACAAACGCCTGACATTTAATCCGCTACAGTCATTTGTTGTTAAATTATCTAAAATTATAAATATGGCGATGGATATTGGGGTCAGAACAAAAGAGCTGACTTTGGCGCTACAGGTCGTGGAGCCCTCGATAGCAACCTTCTACCTTCTCCCCAAGATACATAAGAATATGGAGACACCACCTGGACGCCCTATCATATCTGGCACGGGTGGCTTTCTTGAAAATGTCAACTTATGGATCGAATCCAAACTTCAACCATTAGTGGAGACTTTGCCCTCATTCCTGCTGGATACTGGGGATCTGCTTAAAAAGGTGGATGGTCTTAGCCTTAGTGAGGATATGCTGTTGGTGGCAGGTGACGTCGAGTCACTATATACGAGTATTAAACATACAGATGGCATCAAGGCCACTCACTTCTTTCTTACTAATTCCAATTTGTCGTCCGATATTGTACTATTTATTCTTGAGCTCCTCAAGTTCTCACTTACACATAATTTTTTTACTTTTAAAGGTTCTTTCTACCTCCAGCTCCAGGGAACGGCCATGGGGGCCTCCTTTGCACCGGCTTATGCCAATCTGTTCCTGGGGCTGTGGGAGAGGGACCTTGTCCTGCACGATCAGCTGTCATCAATGGACCGCATCCCCTTTTGGATGCGGTACATTGATAACATACTGTTCGTTTGGCAGGGAACTGAGGAACAACTTAAATTTTTCATGCAGTCCCTCAATCTAAACGATCTTAATATACGTATTACATTTCAATAAGACAAAAATAAAATTACGTTCTTGGATGTTACCATTCAAAAAGATGAGCATGAATTCCTGCAGACAAGTATCTTCAGGAAAACCACGGCCACCAACTGCCTACTACATGCCTCTTCAGCACACCAAAGGTACATGATTCCTTCAGTACCTATGGGTCAGTTTCTCAGACTATGCAGAATTTGTTCTGACGATCGGGAATTCATTAAACAAGCCAATGACCTCAAGATACGGTTTCTCGAGAGAGGCTATAGTGGGCGCTCTGTCAAAAAGTCGTTTAACCGGGCATTACGGTCTAAACGACATGATCTACTTTACGAAAATACAGCTAAGGTTAATCAGAAGAATCATGTGAGATTTATTACACAATATCATTCCCAATTTGCCCGTATGCGTTCTTGCCTTACTAAGGCCTGGCCCATTCTACAAACTGATCCTATTAGTTCCAGATTTATACCCCCTTCTCCCAATATTACCATTAGGAGGTCCAGAAATCTTCAAGACCTCTTGGTCCGTAGCCACTATCAACCCACTCGGGGGAGGGCTTTCATCGACGGGTCTGGTCCTGCACCTGGATGCAGGCCGTGTGGCCGCTGCATTGCTTGCCCTAACATTGAACATGCTACCCAATTCTTCAATTCATCTCATACATGGACATATGACATACATAAGTCGATTAATTGTATGTCAAGATACGTGATCTACTTTGCCACCTGTCCTTGTGGCCTTATATATGTGGGACTGACCTCCCGCCAACTTAAAATTCGTGTTCGTGAGCATGTTCTGGGCATTCAGTCTGCGGCAGGTCACGCGGATGCTTCCACGCTCAGGACCATTCCCCGTCATTTCAAACTTTATCACAATTGTGATAGTTCTGGGTTGAGAGTTCGTGGTATAGATCTTCTTTTTCCACCATTCGTGGTGGTAAAATGAGCCAACGGTTGGCCCAATTGGAGGCCCCTTGGATATGGCAACTAGATACTGTACATCCAAAGGGCATGAACGAGTCCCTTAGCTTTGTTCCTTTTTTGTGATTGTCTCCTGGTTGTGGTTATCCTCTCATAATCTCACTAGTGTCGCAATTTATGTGCTATGTGTTACTAACCTGTTCCACATTTTTATTCATTTTTTAGATATTTTTATCTCACCTATTTACGTGGTCAAAGCACTATGGTCTCCATTCTAGCCTCCTTATTCGGTGCAAAACTCCATACCTGCTGCTCCTTAATTCATGCTTCCTTGGCGGATCAATCCTTTAGTCAATTATGTTAGCTGTTACATAACTTTTGTTGTGATTTTGTACATTATGGATATGTTGACTATCATCTTATTCCTTGTATGGCTGCTATGCAAATTTATCTGTGGTAATTCTGTGGGCCATTTTGCCCCAATTATGACACTTCTGTCTGGATAATGCTATTTATATTGGTCCCTGATATAATACACCTATACTATTGTTTCGATATCTATAAATCTGATTGTAATATATTTTTTTGCCATGCTCATTCAATGGTTATGAACCTGCTATTATACATATTTTTGATCCCTTTTTTTCTAAGTTTATTACCTTGTTCCTTATTTTATGTGCATATCTATTGTCCTGCTGCATGGTCACCAATCTATTTTTCATTCTTCTGCCTTTTTTTAATTTTGGTCTATCACAGCCATCTTGTTTACATGCTGCCTATCATGTGCAGGCTTTGCTATCCCACACACTTACCTATTGACTGCTGGGTTGCCTGGCGACCGCAAACGCTTCCGCGTCGTGCTGGCGATGCGCGCCACGGCTCTCTGCGTCTCTATGTGAGGACCTGCGGGCCAGTCAGCTGACTGTCACGTGGGTATCACATGACGCGGACGCAGCGGCTCGCCCTGCCCACTATGACGCGAGAAGTGTCATTCAGGTCCTCGGGCACACACACACGTTCCCAGCAGCTGTGCACCATTTGTTACTCATTGGACTGGCTATTTAAGAGGCCTCAGTGCTGTATACCCTCATGCCCCCTGACGAAGGACTGCCGAAACGCGCGTAGGGGTGACACTATAAAGCCCCCCCTCTTTCCCCCTCTTTTACTTACCATCGGTATCTGCAATTTGGGTAACTATTGGCTGTTTACTTACATATTTTGCTTTTCATTTCCTATAAGCTCTACTTACCCTTTTCTTGTATACTACCAGACATTTGGGAATTGTTTCTTTTGGTGTTGCTACTGATGTATGTATTTGTGGTGTTATTAATATACACCCTTGAATTGCTATCTACATTGGGTTACTGTGGGGGCTCTTTGGTGTCCTTTGTTTTTTAATTACATATGTGCCACTTTGTGTCTTTAAGCTCTTTAATGAACTATTTTCGTATATTCTTGATATGTGCATTCAATAAAATTATATTTTTTCTATGCTTATCTGGGGCTTTGTTGTCGCTTTCCTTTTTCCCTTATCTTTTCATACTTCTTGATTGTCAAGACACTTCATCCTGATCATCGCACAATGTTGATTGTAGTCATGCCTTGACCTAAACACTCCACAATTTGCTGCTTCTTAGCAACCAACACATCCTTTTTCTTTCCCATATTGGCAGAAAATGTAGGCTGCTTAATAATGTGGGACAGCCTTCTTAAGTAGTCTTGCCTTTCATTGGACACACCTGCCAAACTAATTAGCACAGATGTCTGCAATAGCTTACAGTGATATAAAGAGCCCTGACACACATCACCATCAATGAGTTTAACTGACAAACAAACAAATTCTTCCCTTATCACTCCTAAACACTTTTTGCATAATAATTTGGAACACAGTGTACATGTGCTTTTCCACAAAACACCAGTGGTTCACGTAGTGAATCTTACAGTTCTAACTTGCCAACCGTGGTCTGTATGGAGTTGTTCAATAAAGGGCCCAAAATTAAGATAACATAGACGGGAGAGGTCTCTATGAATAGGAATTCTAAGTATTTGATACCCTGTGAGGGCCAGGCAAAGGGAAAGTTGGACTGGATGGAATCCTGTATGGATTTGGGGAGGGAGACATCGAGGGCCTCAGACTTCGCTGCATTGATTTTAAAATTTGACCATGTAACAAAGTGATCTATTTCAGCCATAACAGCAGGGATGGATATATGTGATTGAGTGATATATACTAGGACATCATCAGCAAAAAGAGAGCACTTGTACGCGGTGCCTCCCACCTCAATCCACCTAATATTGGGGTTATGGCGAATTGATGAGAGCAGGTGCTCCGTCACTAGGATGTATAAGAGAGGGGACAGAGGACATCCCTGCCTTGTCCCATAGGTGATTATGAAAGGTGATGAAAATGTTCTGACGCGCCCCCTGGGCCTTGGGACACCCGGAGCCGGATCCTTTTTGGTGGATGCTGGTGGTTGTAGTCTCCGTGGCGGCGACCCGGATCCATGGCTCAGGGCGGTCAAACCAATGGTGGAACTATTTATGTGGTTTTGATGTTTAAACGTCCGACTACGCCACCCGTGGATTGCGGTCAGAGTGAGCCGCCGCTGCAGGGCAGACCGCTGAGGCTGGTGTTGTGGCTGCAGCAGAGCGTAGCATAACTCCCCATGGGAGGAGTATAGCCTCAGGGCAGTGTATGCGGAGGATAGGGGTGATGGTGCAGGGCAGCAGCAGTAACGACACGGAGTCAGTGATGCAGTCCAGGGCCTTTACTCACAGTTCTTATTATCCAGACCACTTCTGCAGGTAACGGCTGCCCACGTCGTACTGTTCTCACCAGGTGAGGGGCTCCGAAAACTCCCAGATAACTTTGGAGCACTTCACAGGACCCCCATTGTGTGTCCTTTCTCTGGCCTTTCTTACCAATCCTTCTGTCCGGCTGCCTCGGGCATCCTCTTGGTAAACTTGGCGCCAGTTTCCCTGACCCTATGTGGTGCCTTCCTAGCGGGTGTAGCGAGGGGCTGCGCCACATAAAATGTCACAGCCTCCGGTTTCTAGCTGAGGGTCGTTTCCTGCCTCCACTAGTTTCGGGGACCGGTCTCCCCCTTTGGCCTGACCCCTACACGCAGGTGGATTCGGGCGTGCAGTGGCGACTCGCCCGTCCGCTCCCCTGGGATCCCTTCGTTCCTCGTTCTTGGAGCCTTCTCCGCTCCTCTTCCTTCCTTCTCCCTCTTCCAGGCCTGGGCCTCTGTTTCTAGGCCCGCCTCTGGAGCAGAGCTCATGCAGAGTCCCTGCTCCCTGTCACTTCTGCTCAGACTTCTCTGCACTGAACTAAGATGGTGCTCACCTTTTATACTCCCTTCTCAATGCACCCAGGAACTGCTTCCTCCCTGCTCCTGCACTACAGGGTTCGCCTTCCTCAGTGTTCCCTCCCCCCACTCCAGCCAGGGACAGGGACTGTCGTGCCTATCTCAGGGGCATATTGGTCGCCCTGCCCCACGGCAATGTGGTATAATGCATGCAGGTGTCGGGTCCTGATCCACACTCCATCCTTACCTGAGAGTGAGATATCACACCTCTGGGTGAGGTGCAATACCTCTGTAGCAACCGAGCCCTCAGGGTGCTACAGTTCCATCTATCTTCAGCCTAGGTGACGTATTGCGATACAGGGCTGTGATTTTGGCTATAAAAGGGTCCCCTAGACCCCTACCCCAAGCTTTTTAAGAGAATAATATATGGCGTGCCAGGAGACTCTATGGAATGCTTTCTCAGCATCCAACGAGAGTATCTAATTACAAATTTTTAACTGCATCTAGCCCAGGAAATACTTTGTGCTTAGTAGCAGTGTCTGCTAGTCAGCGGATTATCCCGGCTGTTAAGCAAGCTACACCACCTGTAGTTTGGACACTTAATTTTTTCAAAGGAAATGCTTCGGGACCACGGGATACTCAGTGAAGAGCATCAGGAGGCACCCCAAGGCATAGGGGCTGGGACTGGCAGTAGGATGCCTTGCGGTGGACAGCCGAGCTCGATCCTTATAAAAGCTTTTTAACTGCAGCAGCTTTAGTGGACGCTACTGGAGCTGGAATTACGCGGCTGCTGGCATGAGACTTGCCCTCCAATAGATCCTTGTAAAAGGATTTAAAGTGTATTCATTCAAATTAGAGAGACAATTTAAATTAAAAAGCTTAGAGCTGCCTCCACCACAGGGGGGCTCGCTCGACCCACCAGCGGACAGGCACCAGTATTGGGAGAGGGGGGCTGGCCGTCAGGGTCCACCGCGGCCCTGGCACTAACCGGGCACGGGCAGGAACGGACTGGCCATGTCGGCTTCTCACTTTTTGGATTTTAGAAGGGCATGACATGCCTATATCTGTGTCTCCCCCTCCTTTTACTCCTCCAGCTCTTTTCTTTTCGCATGACTATATGTACTTGTCACTTTTCCATGTGTTAGTTATGTCTTCTGAGCAGTTTGTCAGCTTTTGGACACCTTTGAAGGTGTTTTCTATGTGTTTCTATGTGTTTATGTTTGCCTGCCATTGGTTTTAATGGTGTTCGAAGGTGTTCGACGAACAGTTTGACGAACAGTTCGGCGAACACACGGGTGTTCGACGATCCGAACCGAACTCGAACACTACGGGGGTGGCTCAACACTAGTGACAATGGTCAGAACCTGGTGGCTGCTCTGAGGCTAGGCGAGATCAAACACATACCATGCCAGGCCCATGTGCTTAACCTCGTGGTTCAGCGGTTTATTAAAACCTACCCGGATCTGTCGGATCTGCTTATCAAAGTACGCCGCCTGAGTGCCCATTTTAGAAAGTAAGCTACAGCTTCCGCCACCCTTGCTGTGTTTCTGCAGCATTTGCAGCTTCCGTCTCACAGACTGATCTGCGATGTCCCCACAAATTGGAACTCAATATTGCAGATGTTGGGATGGATTTGTGAGCAGAAGAGGGCAGTTGTTGACTACCAGCATCAACAAGGCCGTCGGTATTCAGGTCAGACTCCACACATAAGACCTCAAGAGTGGACATGGATGTCAGACAGTATGTCTGTACCATCCTCCAAAACATTGAGGACTCCACCAAGATGGTAAGCGGTGATGACGCCATAATTAGCATCACCATCCCGCTTCTCTGTCTTCTGAAACACTCTCTGCTCACAATTAAAGAGGATGCATTACATGTGCAGCACAATGAGATGGAGCAAGGAACCATAGAGGGTAATTGCACACAGCCCAGCCTCATCTCTTTCCGACGTGGATTGGGTGACAATGAGGAAGAGGAGGAGGAGGAGGAAGAACAGGAGCTAGTTTCCCTCGCTATAGACGGTACTACATGCACAGCTGGTGCAGTATGAGAAGGCCCTTGTTGCAGAATTAGTAAAAACATTCCCATCTGAAAACACTGGTGGTAGAGGTCACAGTTCGTTGGACAACCAAGGAGTACAGGCGAGAGAGACACAAATGCAATCAAGCAGAGGCAGAGGAAAACTGGCTGTCTATGCCTTGGAGGTCCTGGCCTGCCCTGCCGCTAGCGTTTTGTCAGAGCGGGTTTTTAGTGCCGCCGGTGGAATTATAACCGATAGGTGCATCCGCCTGTCAACTGAAAATGCTGACAGGCTGACTCGTATAAAAATGAAAAAGGGCTGGATTGGGAAAGACTTCTCAACACCACCGAATGATAGCAGCGTAACATAAACTCAAATACAGTGTCTTTTTTTGGGAGGTCTAACTCTATTCCCATTCACCTCTGTCTTCACACTCAGACATGGGTATACGCTTCCTGATTTTGTCTATTTGATCTTGTCCTCCTCCTTCTCCACATCCTCATCCTCCACCACCATATCACCACCATATGTACCATATCAAGATATCTACGTCTCTTGCAAGGGACATTAGAGATCCTCTAAATTTTTGGTAGTCTTTGCTTCACTGCATAGGCAAACAGTATAGGAGACACACTTCCTAATAATGGGAGCATTTTTTGCATGAGGCCCTCCGACCTCTACGTCTCTTGCAAGGGGCGTTGGAGTTCCTTCAAATTTTTGCCAGTCGTTGCTTCACTGCATAGGCAAACAGAATGGGAGACCCACTCGTTAATAATGTGAGTATTTTTTGCAGGAGGCCCTCCAACTTCTACATGTCTTGCAAGGGGCATTGGAATTCCTCCAAATTTTTGACAGCCATTGCTTCACTGCATAGGCAAACAGTATGGGAGACACACTTCCTAATGATGGGAGCATTTATTACAGGAGGCCCTCCGACCTCTAAGTCTCTTGCAAGGGGCATTGGAGTTCCTCCAAATTTTTGGCAGCCATGGCAGTCACTGCTTACTCATTAACAGTATAGGAGACCCACTCGTTAATAATGGGAACAACAAAGCATAGCCGGCTGATGGCTTTCTAACAATAGCGAGGGCCGACTGCTGGTCCTTTAAGAATAGTAAGGGCCACCTGATGGCCCTATAAAAATAGGCTTTGTAACTTTCAGAGTCCCTCCATCATAAATGAAACAGGATGTGTCTGATGATGTGTCACACACCACATGGCCAGATAAGGTTGTAAAATGTTAAAATTACATTTCCTGGTGAATTCATTTGTCTTGGTTGAAAGCAATGCAAAAGTGCAAAAACGCATCAAAAACGCTACGTGTGAACATAGCCCATGGTGTGATGGAGCATTTTTGTTATTGTATATTTATTTTGCCTTATATACAAGTCATTACCCTGGAAATAATGTTCCTTAATATATTTCCCAGGAAAATCCATTTTGGTTTCGTTTTTGCATGTTTTATTGTGAGTCGGTAAAAGTGGCTTAATAAACTCTTACAACGTTGTTGACAGCAGTGACCTGGGAGTCAGAAATGCCTTCAGGGGTCTTTCCCATGCTGTTCCCATGTCATTTGAGCATTGTTCCCATTGATTTGGGCAATTTTTAGGTCCTCTGTAGACCGCCGGGGGAGCCACCGGAAAAATGCTCAAGTTTCCCATAGACTTACATTGGGCTCGTTACTCGGTCCGAGCACTCGAGCATTCCAATTTGATTGACTGGAACAACGAGTACCCGAGCATATTAGTGCTAGCTCATCACTAGTCATTATATAGGAAAAAATGTTTCCTAACATTTTTTCCTGTAAAATCCATTTTATTTTTAGTTTTGTATGTTTTATTTTCAGTCTGTAAAAGTGGCATAATACTCTGACAACATTGTTCCCAGCAGCGACCTATGAGTCAGAGATGCATCCAGGCGTCTTCCCCATGCTGTTCCCCATTCCATTTAAGCACTGTTTCCATCCATTTCAGTGATATTCCTACCCTCCACCAGCCCCCTTGTTAGGGTCTTCCTGAACAGTTATTGAGTTTCCCATTGACTTCCATTATAGTTGTTACTCAAGTCGAGCCCATTTGAGAATTCAACCTGCTCGATTCGAGTACCAAACGCTCAAGCATTTTAGTGCTCACTCATCACTAGTGTTTATAGGATCATTTATTTTAGCTTAGTATAGTTTTGGTAAAACTGTACTCGGATTTCTTAAAGGAATATAGAGTATATAATGAAATCCCCTATATAGGAGAATGGGAATTGCAGTATTGTCAGAAGTCCAGCAGATGGCAGTGGCGTAGTTTAAAAGTCTATATCTTACACTATTCCTTAGCAAACTTCAGGAAATTTTAATAATCGAGTCAAGCCTTTATCAATATTTACTGTGGAGTAAGGTCATCTAATATTTAATGTGAATGTTGAGTTCTTTTGGTCAGAATTTATATAAATCGGAGATGGAGGGGAGGGGCACAACCCATATACAGTACAGTATGTTTTAATATGCTAGCAAGCAAAAACAATGAATTGGAATTTACCGTAAGTTGGTGTGCATGTAAGTGTGGCGCCCCTGAGGGTTCGACAGCCACAGGGATGCTGCACTTCTTTAATGGAGTGTAGTGTTCCTCCTCTGAGGTAAGAACAGTGCGATGGTCAGGTCTCCACCTCCACATCCAACACCACAGGGAGACTGGGGAACCAAGAGATAGGGGAACCAACTAGTGGGGGAGGGTGGAGGATTCACATTTTAGTGACACTTTAAATTACATATTTAATAAAAAGCCATTTTTGGTTGCATGTCTTTGGGCTGTCAATTACTGTGATCTCCCACCCTGAACGTGGATCCTGTGTGGAGCTGCAGCGGATGGAGACGCAGCCCTCGTACCTTCGCCTTGGGTCGAGGGGTAGGTTGTAGACAAGGAATGTCTCAACCTGGTCTAGGACCACGACCAAGAAGGCCCGGAGCTTAGGAGTGTAGCTCCACAGAAAATTGATCCCAGGGAGGATGCAGACGGAGCGGTGTACGCCACCTGTCCTCACCACCTGATATACTCAGAGGGAGTCCGGCTGCAAGAGGGGTACCGGTCCCCGACACCCGACCTTGCTACTCCATGTCTTGGTCGGGGAAGCCTGGTAGGCCCTGAGGATCCCACCGGGTATCAGAAGGAGCGGAGCTGCCACCCATGCCCTTTTTCTGAGAGGAGCTCAGAGGGAGACCCGGCCTATATATGCACACACAGACAGGAAAGCACTCAGTCTGTAGTTTAGGAACACTCTGGTGCAGGGTCTTGATTGAACACTGGACTTACTCGGAGGTTGTCGGACCCCCTTCGTCTCTGGTGACCGCAGAACTCCGCGAGGAGCAGGGAGTCGCCTTCACTCTGCCATCTCTTATGTGAGTAAAGCCTTGGAAGTACACCCCTATGGCCTCCAGACTCTTTATTCTGTACTACACCGCACTACGCAGACTTTCTAGACTACAACCCTCTCCATCCTGGCTTTCTGCCCTGAGGCCCTGCTCCGCCTGTGGGGAGTAGTAACAATGACGGCTGCCATAACATCCTGCCTCAGAGGACTGCAGCAGCGCTGGTGGCCTTCGCCAGGTGCAACACGTGGCGTAGTCGAGATCAGCCACTCAACCCGGAAAAGCCTGTACCATCCGTTTAAATGTGACGGCCCTGGGCACGGAGCGGGTCCAGGCCACGGCTGCACCCCATCGACAACATAGGACCCGGCTCCGAGTCCCCCATCTCCCAGGGTAGGGCTTTCGTGAGGCATCACAACTTGGCGTAGTCGGCAGGATCACGTGCCCACAGTAAAGGAAGGAATTACCCATTGCTACCGGGTACTGTGTGCCTTACACCTTGAACTGTCGTTTTCCACTTAAAATGGCGCCCGCCCAAGAAGAACAGGTGCCATAATGCTGTGAAAAGACGGTCTTCAAACACCTCCCATCATGGGTTGGGTTCCCGCTTGGCGCCAAAAGTGTGGACCGGCCCTTTCATCAGAGACTGTCCGCGGGGTAATGCCCGTCAAACCGGATGGGCTGAACGAAGGCGGGCCTGTCAGCATGCCACCCAGGAACCGCCTCGAAAGAGGAGGAAGAAGAAAAGCAACAAGGTGTGGCCCTGGCAGTCGGAGGTTGGCTGTTAGAACCTTGCTCTTAGGTTTTTTCCTTTGCTGGTCACATGACCTCGTTGGCCTATTTAATCCTGCTCCGCCCTTCTGGCTTTGCTGGACTTCATTGTATAACTACTTTCTAGCTAGCCTGTGCTCTGTATCTAACTCTGTTAGTTTGCTTGGTCTACGGACCTCTTTGTTCTATATATTTTGTTTGTTTGTCTGTCTGCTACTATTTCTGTTAGGAGGTGTCCCATTTTCCTCCCAGTCATTAGTACTTGTAGGGATTCCTTCCCCACATCTATAGGTCTCCATACAGACTAGCTTAGGACTTTAACAGGTCTGATCGCAGGATCAGGTTCCCTGTTACATCGTAGGGATTCAGCTGAGTTCTATCGTAGGGACAGATCTCCTCTCTTTCCTTAGCTCTGGTAGCAGAACATAACAGTAAGTCCAGCCTGCAAATTCTCTAAGGAAAGATTTTTCTGTTCCATCATGGTGTCGGTTCAGGATTTGGCTCATCGCCTGCAGGGACTCTCTCTGGAGGTGGCCGAGCTCCGTCAGCACGTGAGTAACTGTCCTGGAGCACATTTCTTGGAGCCTAAGATATGTTTGCCGGATTTATTTTTTGGTGAACACCGAGAATTTTTTTCATTTAAAAATGCTTGCTTATTGTATTTTCGTTTGAGACCCAAGTCCTCTGGGGATGAATCCCAGCGCATAGGGTTCATAATGTCACTTTTGCGCAAAGAGCCTCAGGAGTGGGCCTTTTCTTTGCAACCTAGTGATACATGCTTCAGATCAGTGGATAATTTTTTTTCTGCTTTGGGACTATTATATGATGATCCTGACCGTGTCGCATCAGCTGAGACTGAGTTAAGACGTTTGAGACAGGGATCAGGTAATGTGGAAAAATATTGTACTCATTTCCGTCGTTGGTCTACTCAAACAGGGTGGAACGATTCTGCTCTGAAAAGTCTATTTCTTGCTGGGCTCAATGAAAGGGTTAAAGACCTGCTAATTGCTTATCCTACACCTGAAGATTTGCAACAGGCTATGCAATTAGCTATACGGGTGGATAGGAGACTGCGTGCAAGGGTTAATGACAGCAAATCCTCTGCTATGTCAGTTTCTGGTTATGAGAATGTGTGTACTAACAGTGGTGAATCGATGGAGATTGGATCGGTGGCACCTCGCTCTCAAGAAAAGACCGTCGATTTTCTGAAGGCTTGTGTTTCTATTGCGGAAAATCTGGTCATTTGATTAAAGGCTGTGAGCTTCGTATGAAGAAAGAAAAAAAAATGGTCAGTCATGCCCGTATTGCCTGTTTAAATTCCAAGGGTGTATTTTTAGCTGCTTCCACGATTGCTCAGGAAAAATTAATGGAATTTCGGGTGTTTGTTGATTGTGGATCTACTCTGAATGTAATTGATGGGGGATTCTTGGAAAGACTCAATTTAAAACCCGAACCTTTATCATCCCCCATTTCTGTGGTTTCTGTGGATGGTTCCCCTTTGAAGAATATTACTCTCAAGGTCTGTGAATTTCCTCTCACCATTAATGGTGTTCACCATGAGAAATTGGATTTGGTAGTTTTGAATAACTTGCCTTCTCCAGTAATATTGGGATTGCCCTGGTTAAAATTTCACAATCCTGTACTGGATTGGTCTACCAATGAAATTAAATCCTGGAGCCATAAATGTTATGACAAGTGTTGTAACGGGCGTATTGCAGCTTTGGATAGGGGAGAATTGCCTGTTCCTATTCAGGATTTTTGGAGAGTTTTTTCTGAGAAGGAATCGCAGGTTTTGCCTCCCCATAGAGACTATGATTGTTCTATTGAATTTGTCCCTGGAGCGACTCTTCCTAAAAGTCGTTTATTTAACCTTACTATTCCTGAGAGGAAGGCTTTGGATGAATACATACAGACAAGTTTGGCCGCCGGTCACATTAGGCCCTTTAAGTCTCCTGTGGCGGTTGGATTTTTTTTTGTAAAAAAAAAGGACGGCGGTTTACGTCCTTGTCTGGATTTTCGTGAGATTAACAAAATTACTGTACGCAATCCTTACCCACTGCCATTGATTCCTGATCTGTTTAACCAGTTAATGGGGGCCAAGTGGTTCTCTAAAATTGACCTTAAGGGGGCATACAATCTGTTGCGCATGAAGGAGGGTGACGAATGGAAGACTGCTTTTAACACTCCTGTGGGTCATTTTGAGAATCTGGTTATGCCTTTTGGTCTTACTAATGCTCCTGCATTTTTTCAGAATCTTATTAATGACATTCTTAGACCTTTGATCGGCAAAAATGTGGTTGTGTATTTGGATGACATTTTGATTTATTCGCCGGATCTGGAGTCTCATTGGCGGAGCGTACGTGAGGTATTACAATTGTTAATGGACAATTCGCTTTTTGCTAAGCTGGAGAAATGTGAGTTCGCTGTACAGAGAATTAGTTTTTTGGGTTACATTATCTCCAGCGAAGGTTTTGAGATGGACCCGGTTAAAGTTCAAGCTGTACAGGAATGGCCTAGGCCTATTGGTTTGAAATCGATACAGAGGTTTTTAGGTTTCGCCAATTATTACAGAAAATTCATAAAAAAATTTTCTAGTATTGTCAAACCTCTGACCGATCTCACCAGGAAAGGTGCTGATGCGGTTCAGTGGTCTTCTGAGGCCATTGAAGCTTTTGTGTATCTCAAGGAGAGGTTCACCTCTGCTCCCATCCTTATGCAGCCTGATGTGACTAAGCCGTTTTTGGTTGAGGTTGATGCTTCTTCGGTGGGGGTTGGCGCAGTATTGTCTCAGGATAACGGGGATGGATTACATCCCTGTGCCTTTTTTTCAAAAAAATTTTCGGAGACTGAACTGAATTACGATATTGGTAATCGGGAATTATTGGCTATTAAACTCGCATTTGAACACTGGCGCCACTTCTTGGAAGGTGCGGAATTTCCCGTTCAGGTTCTTACGGATCAAAAAAATCTGATATATCTTGATGCTGCCAAGCGCCTGAATGCCCGTCAGGCTAGGTGGGCACTGTTTTTCTCGCGGTTTAATTTCTCCGTTACTTACATCCCTGGTACTAAGAATGTTAAGGCGGATGCCTTGTCTCGCAGTTTTTCTCCCATAGTCGGTGCTGAGAAAGAGGAGAACATTTTACAAGAAGGTGTTGTGATAGCTGCTTTGGACTCCGTTTTGGAAGATGAGATTCTTAAAGCACAGGAGAATGCCCCATCTAACACTCCTCATGGGAGGTTGTTTGTGCCTGGGACCTTTAGGAGAGATTTGTTTATTGAGTGTCACGAATCTCAGTTGGCAGGTCATCCCGGAATCTCTGAGACCAAGAGACTGGTGGGTCGCAGTTTTTGGTGGCCTGGATGGCAGAAGGAAGTCATTAAGTGGGTGCGTCAATGTACTATATGTGCTAGATCTAAGTCCTCACATACTCCTGCTGCGGGGTTGCTTTGTCCTTTGGAGGTTCCTAGTGCTCCTTGGACACATTTGGCTATGGACTTTATAACTGACCTTCCCCCCTCTGAGGGTTTTACTGTCATCTGGGTGGTCGTGGACCGTTTTAGCAAGATGTGTCACTTGGTTCCCTTCGTCAAACTGCCCTGCGCTAAAACTCTCGCTAAGGCCTTTGTCAAGGAAATTGTCAGACTTCATGGCGTTCCTACTGACATTGTTTCTGATAGGGGTCCTCAGTTCGTGGCTCGTTTTTGGCGTGCCTTTTGTGACAGGTTGGGAGTTCATCTGTCGTTCTCGTCCGGATATCATCCTGAATCTAATGGCCAGACAGAAAGGAAAAACCAGGATGTTGAGCAGTTCTTGCGTTGTTTTGTGGCAGACAATCAAGAGGGGTGGTCTGAGTTTCTGCCACTTGCTGAATTTGCTCTGAACAATCATACATCTTCTTCTGCTGGTTGTTCGCCTTTTTTTGTTGTTCTGGGAGACATCCGTCGTTTGGGTCGTTCTCCAAGTTGGGATCTGCCGTGCCTGAGGAGGAGAATTTTTCCGGTGATTTGGAGAGAGTTTGGACGGATGTGCGTGGTAATCTTCAGGAGGCCAACAGAAAATCTAAAGACTACTTTGATAGGAAACGACAGGAGGTTTTGTTCGCTGTTGGTGACATGGTTTGGTTGTCCTCTAGGAATCTGCGGTTGAGGATTCCTTCTAAGAAATTGGGTCCCAAGTTTGTAGGGCCCTTTAAGGTGCTTCAGGTTGTCAACCAATCTGCTGTTAGGTTGAAGGTTCCTACCTCCTGGAGAATTAATCCGGTATTTCATGTCTCTCTGTTAAAAAAAGCTGTTGTGTCGGATGGTGACGCCTCTGCCTCTGTTCCTCCGGTGGTGGAGGACGGGGAATATGAAATTTCTCGCATCCTTAACTCTAGACGGTATAGAGGTAGTTTGCAGTGTCTGGTGGCCTGGAAAGGTTTCGGACCCGAGGATAACTCTTGGGTGAGGTCAGATGATGTTTCCGCATCCAGACTTATCAGAGCGTTTCACAGGAGATTTCCTGATAAGCCTGGTCCTAGGGGATCCGGAGGATCCTCTTAGAAGGGGGGGTACTGTTAGAACCTTGCTCTTAGGTTTTTTCCTTTGCTGGTCACATGACCTCGTTGGCCTATTTAATCCTGCTCCGCCCTTCTGACTTTGCTGGACTTCATTGTATAACTACTTTCTAGCTAGCCTGTGCTCTGTATCTAACTCTGTTAGTTTGCTTGGTCTACGGACCTCTTTGTTCTATATATTTTGTTTGTTTGTCTATCTGCTACTATTTCTGTTAGGAGGTGTCCCATTTTCCTCCCAGTCCTTAGTACTTGTAGGGATTTCTTCCCCACATCTATAGGTCTCCGTACAGACTAGCTTAGGACTTTAGCAGGTCTGATCGCAGGATCAGGTTCCCTGTTACATCGTAGGGATTCAGCTGAGTTCTATCGTAGGGACAGATCTCCTCTCTTTCCTTAGCTCTGGTAGCAGAACATAACATTGGCAATCTTCGGGAGCAGACATGGACGCTTCTGGAGCGCAACCTAAGGATTCTTCCGAACCCGGTCCAGGTCCTTCACCCGGCAGGGAGAAAGGCGGCAGCATCCTAACGGCGGGAGATTTGAAGTTTCTCCACCAGGAAGCCCCGGGTCTCGTGTGGAGACAGAAAGAGGCCCAGGAGGCGGCGACGGCTGCGTGGCGGGAAGAAATGCTGCTGCGCATCCGGCCCAGCCGCCAAGGAGCTGAAGCCCAGGGAGACGCGGTGACAGAGGTCGCGAGCGGCCCAGAGGCGGGTGAGTGTGCTACCCCTGCCCCGGCTGCTGAGCCTACAATTCCCTTACTGGACCTCATGGCTGAATATCTTCTGCCCGGCGTGGTCACCTGGGAGCAGGTCTTTGCTCCGGAGCTGCAAGCGGCAGCAATAGGTGGGGACCTGCGATGCCGCCCAACTCCCGAATCGGAAGCGCCTGAGGCTGCTGGGGTATCCACCGACCCCAACTTGGACTGGTCCACGCTTGTAGAGGACCCGCAGCAACCCCTAATGACACCGGTACCCACACCGACAGTCACCTGGCCGGAAGCTGAGGAGTGGGCCTGGGACAACCAGGGGGGGACCTGATGGGCATCCCCCGGGAGACCCGGGCTGAAGCGCAGAGGAGGAGTGAGCGGTGCTGTGAGCAGATCCTCCAGCTCACTCGGGAGCACAGCCAAAGCGAGATCTGCTGCGAGCGCCTCGAGGTGTGGGCCAAAACTGCTAAATCCTGGGCCCGACAAGAACAGACAACCCGTCCCAGTCCCTGTGTGGAAGGGCAAGTCGTCCGCTTCCACCATGAGGCGGGGTGGGGGTTCATCAGGAGTCCCCATTACCAGGATGACATCTTTGTCAGCAGGCGGGACGTTGAGCCGCGTTTGAAGAAGGGACACCCTGGCCGGAACCTCTTCCCGGGCGATGTAGTTACGTACTCTCGCCACCATGGGGTGCGGGGGTTGTACGCCCTGGATGTCCACAAGGTGTCCGGGAGCAATGCCCCCTCGCGCTCAGCCTCAGGGGACCGGTCAGCCTCCGTTGAGAGGAACGAGCCTTTTCCCAGGAGGGAACCCGAGATCTAAGCAGCCCCGGCGGTTGTAACCTGTTGAAAGTTATGCTGTTTGTGTTTATGTTTTGATGTTCTATCCCCGGTTTCTGCAGACATTGGTCCCTGCGGACTTGCAGCAGACAGACTCCTTTCTTGTACATAGTTTGCATCTCTTTAGGTGCTCCATATTGGTTTTATGCAAAACCGCAGATATTTCTACCTCAGACCTCAGAAGGAAAACCTGTCAGGGTGGCTCTGCGGGAGGTCCAATTCGGGATCTTCATGCCCTGCAGCCACCCCAGGGCCCACGTTGAGGGTTTGGGACAGGTCCCTCGCACTTCTGAACTGACTCTTCGTCCTTGCACTTTAATTCGTCTGTCTGCATGTCTCTGGAAAATGCTAGTATTTTTATAATTTTATACTTTTATACTTTTGTATTATATATTATGTTTGTAACGTTTAAGAAGATGTGCCTCCCATAAAGGGAAGATGGTTTATTGTTATATAAAAAGAAAACTTTCCTAGGTATTACTCTTTTGCAGCCCGCGGACGTGCTGTGTTTCACCAGGGGGGAATGTGGCGCCCCTGAGGGTTCGACCGCCACAGGGATGCTGCACTTCTTTAATGGAGTGTAGTGTTCCTCCTCTGAGGTAAGAACAGTGCGATGGTCAGGACTCCACATCCACATCCAACACCACATTTCTCCACCAGAGGGGACTAGAATGCACTAGGTGCTGCCCTCCTGGTTACAGGGAGACTGGGGAACCAAGAGATAGGGCAACCAACTAGTGGGTGAGGGTGGAGGATTCACATTTTAGCGACACTTTAAATTACATATTTAATAAAAAGCCATTTTTGGTTGCGTGTCTTTGGGCTGTCAATTACTGTGATCTCCCACCTTGAACGTGGATCCTGTGTGGAGCTGCAGTGGATGGAGACGCAGCCCTCGTACCTTGGCCTTGGGTCGAGGGGTAGGTTGCAGACAAGGAATGTCTCAACCCGGTCTAGGACCATGACCAAGAAGGCCCGTAGCTTAGCAGGGGAGCTCCACAGCAAATGGATCCCAGAGAGGATGCAGATGGAGTGGTGTACGCCACCTGTCCTCACCACCTGATATACTCAGAGGGAGTCCGGCTGCAAGAGGGGTACCGGCCCCCGACACCCGACCTTGCTACTCCATGTCTTGGTCGGGGAAGCCCGGTAGGCCCTGAGGATCCCACCGGGTATCGGAAGGAGCGGAGCTGCCACCCATGCCCTTTTTCTGAGAGGAGCTCAGAGGGAGACCTGGACTATATATGCACACACAGACAGGAAAGCACTCAGTCTGTAGTTTAGGAACACTCTGGTGCGGGGTCTTGATTGAACACTGGACTTACTCGGAGGTTTTCGGACCCCCTTCGTCTCTGGTGACCGCAGAACTCCGCGAGGAGCAGGGAGTCGCCTTCCCTCTGCCATCTCTTATGTGAGTAAAGCCTTGGAAGTACACCCCTATGGCCTCCGGACTCTTTATTCTGCGCTACACCGCACTACGCAGACTTTCTAGACTATAACCCTCTCCATCCTGGCTTTCTGCCCTGAGGCCCTGCTCTGCCTGTGGGGAGTAGTAGCAACGACGGCTGCCATAACATCCTGCCTCAGAGGACTGCAGCAGCGCTGGTGACCTTCACCAGGTGCCACAGGTGGCGTAGTCGAGATCAGCCACTCAACCCGGAAAAGCCCGTACCATCCTTTTAATGTGATGGCCCTGGGCACGGAGCGCGTCCGGGCCACGGCTGCACTTCATCGACATCATAGGACCCGGCTCCGAGTCCCCCATCTCCCAGGGTAGGGCTTTCGTGAGGCGTCACGTAAGTGCATGTTCACACTGGCCACTAAACAGACAAAACTCAAGAGAAAAACAAAGTACGCAAATACCCTGCAGAAAATAAATAAACAGCAATAGTGCATGAAAATAATATAGGGTACTTGGTTAACTTATTTTTGATTAAAAAAAAAACGTAAAAGCCATCCAGCCACGTCACGGTGACCCTAATCGGGATGGTCCTAAGCTTTAAAAACTTACTATGTGTCTAATGACGTAGTGTGAATAAGGGCTGAGAAGGACCGAGGTCCCAACTAATGGACACCCAGGAGTGAGGAGCTTTTTAAACATAATTTCCAATTAATAATGTATGTTAACCAAGTAACCTATATTATTTTCATGCACTGTTGCTGTTTATTTCCTCAGGTTATTTGCTCATTATGTTTTAATATGTTTTAGTATGCTGCAGAGTTATTAGATTCCAAAATGGCAGCTTTGGCACCAAAAAAGTATAATAACGTCTTATAGAGAAGAGGCTCCAGGAAGTGAGGAGGGGAGAGACTCTTTGCATATCACAGGTCTGAGCACTGTTGTAAGTGTTCACGACTGCTGCTATAATTCACTTGGTCTGGAGTGCAAAGAGTTTGATATTTAGCCTGGTACTGCTTACCCAGCGTCCATAGTGCACTCCTCACCTCCTCTGAGTGTTGTAATGCTGGGACGCTGCTGAGGGATCTTCGTCACCTCACCGCTGCTGTTGCTGTTGGTTGTTGCTCAGGGAGCTGTCTGGGACCGCTTCGGCCTGTAGCCCTCACGGGAGGGAGGTGGAAACTTCGGTGCATCTTCAGATAGAAGTTCTCTCTGCAGGAGCAACGCCTTCTGGCCTGAAGCCGCAATCAGGTCCCAGATGTTGGGTTCAGTCCTCCAATCCTTTCTGTGAAGTACTCCAGCAGGGCTGGGCAGAAAAAGTGGACGTAGGTGTAAGGAGATTTGTAGGGCTAGAATTAGTATATCTATAACCTGTCAGAGTTTAAGAAATATAGCTTGGGAGAAGGAGCTGTGTGGGGACATGTCCTCTCTGCTCTATACCTAGGCCACGTGCCTGCTTCAAATAATTTTTATAACAGGGACGTGCTAGTTTGCACGAGGTAGTGTTTTTTTCTCCTCACTTATGAACAATTAAATACTTTTTCATATATTTTTTTTGCCATTTTGCCCTTGATAAACTGTAACTTCATGAAAATTTAGTATTCAATAAAAAAAAATCAAGTTACTAAAATATAACTCCTTAATGACCTGAGTGTTTTGGTCTAAAATTACCCGATTTGTGCAAATTTTACCTCCCTTTTTTAAATTTTTTTTTGGGGGGCATCTAAATATATTTGCTGCAATTTTCTAAATACAAATGGTTGTTTTTCTATATTATTTTTGTAGATTAAAAAACTAAACCTACATAGAAAAGAAACTTGTCATGAAGGGGATGAAGAAAAACTCTTTATCCCCTTCGCGACATCAGTCATACATGTAAGGCGCTGCAGGATGTGCATTCCTGCAAACCGCTGTTCATGTAAGGCCTGATGATTGCGCAGGCTCACTCCGAGTGCTGGCGCGATCAAAAGCGGGTGTCAGCACAATATGAAAGCTGACACCCTGCAGCAAAGACCACTATCAGTGCTAGCACTGATTACGGGTGTTTAACCTCTGTGAAGCTGCTGTCCAAAGCGACAGTGACCTCGATTGCCATAGCAGAAGGAGGGAACTCCCTCTCTGCTCTGATCGGCTTTCTGTGCCGTTGGTCTCCATGGTGATCCTGGACCGATAGATGGCAAAAATGCAAGTTCCAACTCAGGTCCGTCATCCATCAATGGAAATATAGGGGTCTTCCACGTTACTGGTAACACAAAGGCTCTGGAAAGGCGCTATGGTTCATCACCCCCTAAAAGAAATCCAGCAAATTCTGCACTCCCAAATCCAAATGCCCCCTCCCTTCTGAGCCCCAGTGTGTCTAAACCTCATTTAGGTTTCACATGCTTGGCATTTCTGTAGCGATGAGAGTTTGCTTAATTTACGAGGTCCATGTCTCCAGAAGCACAAGTTGGGCACAATGTATGGGCACTCCAATGTATAGGAACTACAATGGCAGATTTTCAATTTCCACTCAGCAACATTCACTGCTGCTTGTTTCTGGCAAACACCCATGGAATCAATATTGTCACTGCATCTGTAGATAAATTCCCAGAGGTGTGTAATTTCCAAAATGGGGTCACTTGAGGGGGGATTCTGCTCTTCTGACACTTAGGGGCTCTGTATATGCAGTACGCAAACTATTGAATGATAATTAGTTATCCAAGAGGCAAATAGCGCTCCTTCCCTCCCGAGTCTTTCCCTGTGGCTAAGCAGCACTGTACAGCCACATATGGGGTACTTCCATGTTCAGCAGAAATTGTGTCACAAATTTGTGTGCCACTTTTACCCATTTCCTCATGTAATAATGTAAAATCTGGGGTTAAAACAACATTTTTGTGGTAAAAATTTAATTATTTTTTCTTCACCGCCCAATGGTATCAAATTCTGTGACATACTGGTGGTATCAATATGATCATTGCACCCATAGATGAATTCATTAAGAGGTGTAGTTTGTAAAGTGAGGTCACTTTTGGGAGGATCCTGTTGTTATTGCATTTAAGGGGCTCTGCCAATGTAACATGGTACCCGCAAACAGTTCCAGCAAAATGTGCACTGTAATGTGGAACTCCTTCCCTTCTGAGCTTTACACTGTGCCTCAAAAGTAGTTTTCGACCACATATGATGTATTGGTGTACTCAGGAGAAATTGAGTAACATATCTTGTGGTCCATTTTCTCCTATTATCCCCTTTGAAAATTGAAAACTTGGGGCCAAAGTAACATTTTATTGGAAAAAATGGTAATTTTCCATTGACTAAGCGCAATGTTATACAATTCTGTGAATCGCATGAGGGTTAAAAATGCTCACTAAACTGCAAGATGAATTTCGCAAGAGGTGTAGTCATGGGCTCTTCAAATGTGACGTGGCATCTGCAATCTATTCCAGCCAAAATTGCACTCCATGATTCAATTGTTGCTCTTTCACTTGTGAGCCCCTGCGTCTAAACAGTAGTTTTCCTTCATAAATGGGGTATTGACGAACTCAGGAGAAATTGCACAACAAATAATATAGTCCATTTTCTCATGTTAGCCTTGTGAAAATTAAATATATGGGGCAAAACAACATTTTTGTTTGAAAAATGAATTGTTTCAATTTCATGGCTCAACGTTATAAAATTCTGTGAAGCACCTGTGGGTTAAAAGTGCTCATCATACCTCTAGATAAATTTCTTGAGGGGCGTAGTTTCCAAAATGAGGTCACTTTAGCGGGGTTTCCACTGTTTAGGCACATCACGGGCTCTACAAATGCGACATGGCACTCGCTATCGATTCCAGCCAATTTTGCCCTCCAAAAGTCAATTAGCGCTCCTTTACTTATACATACTTATTGTGTATCGGTGTACACAGGAGAAATTGCTCAACAAATTGTACAGTTCATTTTCTCTTGTTACCCTTGTGAAAATAAAAAATTTGGAGCAAAAGAACATGTTTGTGGGAAAAATTAAAATGTTCATTATTTTGTTTCCACATTGTTTTAAGTCTTATGAAGCATCTAAAGGGTTAATAAACTTTGTGAATGGGGTTTTGAACACTTTGAGTGGTGCAGTTTTTAAGATGATGTCACTTTTGGGTATTTTTGTCTTATAGGCCCCCAAAAGTCACTCTAAAATGGGTTTGTAGTTTGTTGTAAAACTGAGAAATTGCTGATAAAATTTAACCCTTCTAACTTCCTAAGAAAAAAAAATGTTTTAATACTGATGTTGATGTAAAATAGACACATGGGAAATGTTATTATTAGTGTTGAGCGAGCATGCTCGACACTGCTCGGTACTCGCCCGAGCATCTCGCTACTCGGGATGTTCGGCGAGCACCGAGCATTTCCGGGTTACTCAGGCGGGAGCTCTGGTCTCCGCCCTGCATGTTTGGCGCTCTTTACAGAGCCAATGAACATGCAGGGATTGCCAGCCAGTCACTGTAATGCCGCAGCCATGTTGTTTGTGGGCATTAGAGTGATTGGCTGGCTGCACAGCGTCACCTCGAGTATTTAAAACCTAGCGCCGCCATCTTGGACACAGTCGCTCCGGATCAGACAGTGTAGGGAGAGTGCTGCTGAGTTAGGGAGAGATATATAGTGTGAAATAGGTAGTGTAGGATCTCTAAAACCTGCCAAATCAAACAGTCCTTCTCAGGACTAATATCCATCCCAGATATCAGGCAGGCAGGCTCTATAGGAGACGCAGTGGTTATACCAACAAACAGTGCATTACAGTCCTGTGTGCTCCTGCTGGTCAAATTGCTAGACTTATCCCCCGGTGTCAGGGGTCAGGAAAAATCCTTTTTTCTTCATTTAAATCCAGTATTTTTTTTTCTCCTCAGTCAGACTGTACAAATACTCATCTTATTAACCTTTTGGTATTCCCCCCCCCCAAAAAAAAAATATTGAGTGTGTCGCTGACTGTTCAGACTCCAATATATCTGTTTAAAAGATTCTGGTGTAGGCCACATAACTATAACTGTGGTTTTGCAGTTCCATGGTTCAAATCTCTGTATTATCCAGCTTTTGGCCTTTTTTCCGTAAAAAAAACTGTAATAGTGTCTCGCTGACTGTTCAGACACAAATATATCTGTTTAAAAGATTCTGGAGTAGGGCAGATAACTAGAACTTTGGTTTTGCAGTTCCACGTTTCAAATCTCAGTATTATCCAGCTTTTGGCCTTTTTTTCCGTAAAAAAAAAACAGTAATAGTGTCTCCCTGACTGTTCAGATATAAATATATCTGTTTAAAAGATTTTGGTGTAGGCCAGATAACTAGAACTGTGGTTTTGCAGTTCCATGGTTCAAATCAGTATTATCCAGCTTTTGGCCTTTTTCCATAAAAAAAAAAAAAATAATGTCTCGCTGACTGTTCAGATACAAATATATCTGTTTAAAAGATTCTGGTGTAGGCCAGATAATTAGAACTGTGGTTTTGCAGTTCCACGGTTCAAATCTCTGTATTATCCACCTTTTTGCCTTTTTTACATAAAAAAAAAAAATTGAGTGACTCGCTCAGTGTACAGACACAAATATATCTGTTTAAAAGATTCTGGTGTAGGCCAGAGAAATAGAACTGTGGTTTTCCTCTTCCACGGTTCTAATCTTCTTTATATTACTCTTTTTCCATTGATAGTGCGAGTGTAAGCTATTTTACTTCATTTACAGTGGGCAAGGCGCGTGGCAAGGGACGTGGAACTGGACTTTCTGGTGATGGTGCGTGTAGAGGACGGGGCCGTTGCCAAGGTGAAAATGTGCCACAACCAACAGCCACATCTTCTCGCTCCCACTTCTTGACCGAATTACTAGGGAAGCACACTACACCAGTATTGTGAACTGATCAGTGTGAACAGGTTATTCATTGGATAGCAGATAATACTTCCAATTACCTGGGCCCCACCACCTCCGGTCTGTCTTCCACACGGTCAAGTTTTAGTAGCCGTGAGTCTCGACCGCATACTCCTCCTCACCCTGACGCTCCTTTCTCCCACCATGCCGGGTGTCGTCCGACAGCAATGGATACCACAGTTGGACACTCTGAAGAGCTGTTCACTGGTCCATTTCCATATTTGTGCCCCTCGCCTGCTAAGCTTGAAGTGGCGGAAGAGGAGATTCCATGTTGCAATGCCCAAATATTTGAACAGCAACGGCCAGAGGAAGTTGATGCTGGCAATTTGTCACAAGAGGAGGACGATGACGAGACACAATTGCCACGAAGTGAGGAGGAGGATCGTGGAGCGCAAGTGGAAGAGGAGGAGGAGGATGATCTAGTAACTGACCCAAAGTGGCAGAACGAGGCCAGCAGCACACAGGGGGAGGGAGGCAGAGTACCCCAACAGGCAGGAAGAAGCAGTGTGGTGGCCGCACACAGAAGGCGGGCAACAGTTCCCCGTAACACCAACACGAGGGACGTTGCCAGTACAACCGGTAGGTCTTCCAGAGTCTGGAATTTTTTTAAAGACTCTGCTGATAACCCCAAAAAGGCCATTTGTACCACCTGCCATGCCAGCATCAACAGGGGTGACAAAACTACCAGCCTGACCACCACCAGCATGATCAGGCACATGGTAGCAAAGCACTCGACTTTGTTGGGCAAACCCCAGGGTCCACGACCAGTGTCAGCAGGTGTCACCACTGCTTCTTCCACTGTTGTGCGTGTAAGAGAACCCCCTGTTGTGCGTGCAAGGCAATCTCCTGTCCATACTGCATGCAAAGATGCCCCCTCCTCTCAGTCTTCACTTGTTTTGGCAGTTTCTCAAGAAACATCATCAACGTCCACGTCTACGTCCCACCGCAGCGTTCAATTGTCCCTATCCCAGGCCTTTGAATGAAAGCGCAAATTCGCAGCCAACGCCACACAGGCCACAGTCCTAAATTCGCACATTTCACGACTGCTTGCCTTGGAAATGCTGCCTTTTAGGCTGGTGGAGACGGAATCCTTACGCAAACTTATGGCGGTGGCCGTCTCTCAGTACTCGGTCCCCTGCTGACAGTATTTTGCCCGGAGTACCATCCCCGCACTACACAAGCACATGTCCCAAAACATTTGCCGTGCCCTCAACAATGCAGTTACTGGGAGAGTCCACCTGACAACGGACACGTGGACAAGTGCTTGTTGCCAGGGACGGTACATCTCCCTGACGGCACACTGGGTAAACATAGTGGAAGCCGGGACCCAGTCGGACCTTGGGAAGGAACACATCCTCCCCACACCAAGGATTGCGGGCCCTATGTCAGTCAGAGTTGCCCCCACAGTGTACAGCTCCTGCGTATCATCCTTCTCCTCATGTTCAGCCTCCATCTCAGATATCACCACATCAGTTACAAGCTGGAAGCACTGCAATACTGCCTCAGCCAAGCAGCAACAGGCTGTGCTGAAACTCATAAGCTTAGGTGATAAACCTCACACTGCTTGTGAGTTGTGGACAGCTGTGAAAGAGCAGGCAGATCTGTGGCTGAGACCGCTGAACCTACATGCAGGCATGGTCATGTGTGACAATGGCAGTAACCTGGTGGTGGCTCTGAGGCGAGGCGAGATCACACACGTACCATGCCTGGCTCATGTGCCTAACCTTGTGGTTCAGCGGTTTCTTAAATCGTACCCCGAGTTGCCAGATCTGCTTGTCAAAGTACACCACCTGTCAGCTCATTTTCGGAAGTCGGCTATAGCTTCCGCAGCCCTTGCTGTGTTGCAGCAGCTTTTGCAGCTTCCGGCACACCGACTGGTTTGTGATGTCCCTACACTTTGGAACTCTACCCTCCACATGTTGCAAAGGATTTGTGAGCAGAAGAGAGCAGTTGTGGAGTACCAGCTGCAACAAGGCCGTCAATATTCAGGTCAGACTCCTCACATAAGACCTCAGGAGTGGACCTGGATGTCTGATATATGTACCATCCTGACAAACTTTGAGGAGTCCACCAAGATGGAGAGTGGTGATGACGCCATCATTAGCGTCAGCATCCCACTTGTCTGTCTTTTGCAATGCTCTCTGTAGAGAATTAAAGAGGAGGCCTTGCAGCCAGAGAATGATGATATGAATCAAGAAGCCATAGCGGGCGATTACACACAGCCCAGCCTCATCTCATCCCAATGTGCATTGGGGGACAATGAGGGAGAGGAGGAGGAGGAGGAGGAAGAACAGGAGCTGGTATCATGCGCTTTAGACGGCAGTACCTGTACAACTGTCATACCGTCGGTTCAGCGTGGGTGGCCTGAGGACAGAGGGGAGGAGGAGGAGAGCATGGTCAGTCGTCATCTTGGTGAGGACATGGAAGTCTTGCCAGTTACCAGTCTGGCACGCATGGCAGACTATATTTTATGCTGCCTTAACCGTGACCCTCGCGTTGTCAAAATGTTGGGTAACAATCATTACTGGTTGGTGACACTTCTAGACCCCTGCTACAAGGAGAACTTTCACTCCCTTATTCCTGAGGTGGAGAGGTCTACAAAAATGGGGCAGTACCAGAAGGCCCTTGCTGCAGAACTGTAAAAAAAATTTCCCATCTGAACACGCTAGCGGCAGAGGTCACAGTTCGATGACCAACCAAGGCATACAAGCGAGAGAAACCCAACTCCAATCCAGCAGAGGCAGGGGAACACTGTCACGTTCTGGGACAGTTTTCTGAGACCCCCCCAGCTTACAGGTCCTGTGGCGCGGGGTACTCTCACAAGGAGTGGAAAGTTTCAAAAGATAGTGAGGGAGTACCTTGCCGACCGTACCAGCGTCCTCCGTGAATCCTCTGTGCCTTTTAATTATTGGGTATCCAAGCTGGGCACTTGGAATGAACTCGCTCTGTACGCCTTGGTGGTCCAGGCCTGCCCTGCCGCTAGCATGTTATCGGTGCGTGTTTTTAGAGCCTCTGGGGGAATTATAACTGATAAGCGCACTCGCCTGTCAAATGACAATGATGACAAGCTGGCCCTTATCAAAATGAGCAAGGGCTGAATTGGGCCAGACTTCTCATCACCACCAAATGACAGCAGAGTAACATAAAGTCAAATCCACTGTGTTATTTCGGGAGGTGTATTCCCATGCACCGCTTCACACCCACACATGGGTATACGCTTCCTCATCTCGGCTGTATTTTGCTCTTCTCCTTATCCTCAGCCACCACCACCACTATACCACCTGGGTGACCATGGTCCTTGTTGCCAGCATTGCAAGTGCCTCAGTCCTAATTTTTGTCAGCTTTTGCTTGGAAGGCATAGGCAAAGACTATGGTAGACCCACTCCCCAATAATGGCAATAATGTTTTTAATATGCTGTACTGCATGGCTCGTGTAAGGGGCATTAAAATCATCTTGTTAAGCTACTGTGACCTCCACGTCTCTTCCAAGGGGCAGTGATATTGCCTTTTTATTCTACTGTGACCGCCACCACTCTTCCAAGGGGCATTAAAACAGTCTTGTTAAGCTACTGTGACCTCCACGTCTCTTCCAAGGGGCATTAAAACCATCTTTTTAAGCTACTGTGACCTCCACCACTCTTCCGAGGGGCATTGATATTGTCTTTTTATTCCACTGCAACCTCCATCACTCTTCCAAGGGGCATTAAAACCATCTTGTTAAACAACTCTGAACTCCACAGCTCTTCCAAGGGGCATTTAAACCATTTTGTTAAGCTTCTGTGACCTCCACGTCTCTTCCAAGGGGCATAAAAATCGTCTTGTTAAGCTACTATGACCTCCACGTCTCTTCCAAGGGGCATTAAAACCGTCTTGTTAAATCGCTCTGAACTCCACAGCTTTTCCAAGGGGCATTAATACCATCTTGTTAAGCTACTGTGACCTCCAAGTCTCTTCCAAGGGGCAGTAAAACTGTCTTGTTAAGCTACTGTGACCTCCATCACTCTTACAAGGGGCATTAAAACAGTCTTGTTAAGCTACTGTGACCTCCACGTCTCTTCCAAGGGGCATTAAAACCATCTCGTTAAGCTACTGTGACCTTCACCACTCTTCCAAGAGCCATTAAAACCAACTTGTTAAGATACTGTGACATCCACGTCTCTTCCAAATGGCATTAAACCGTCTTTTAAGCTACTGTGACCTCCAAGTCTCTTCCAAGGGGCATTGTTATTGTTTTTTTATTCTACTGCGACCTCCACCACTCTTCCAAGGGGCATTAAAACCGTCTTGTTAAGCTACTGTGACCTCCACGTCTCTTCCAAGGGGCATTAAAACCGTCTTTTTAAGCTACTGTGACCTCCACGTCTCTTCCAAGGGGCATACATTTTGTCTTTTTATTCCACTGCGACCTCCACCACTTTTACAAGGGGCATTAAAACCGTCTTGTTAAACCACTCTGAACTCCAGAGCTCTTTCAAGGGGCATTAAAACCGTCTTGTTAAGATACTGTGATCTCCACGTCTCTTCCAAGGGGCATTAAAACTGTCTTGTTAAGCTACTGTGACCTCCACCACTCTTCCAAGGGGCATTAAAACCATCTTGTTAAGATACTGTGACCTCCACGTCTCTTCCAAGGGGCATTAAAACTGTCTTGTTAAGCTGCTGTGACCTTCACCACTTTTCCAAGGGCCATTAAAACGGTCTTGTTAAGATACTGTGACCTTCACCACTCTTCCAAGGGCCATTAAAACCAACTTGTTAAGATACTGTGACCTCCACGTCTCTTCCAAGGGGCATTAAACCGTCTTTTAAGCTACTGTGACCTCCAAGTCTTTTCCAAGGGCCATTGATATTGTCTTTTTATTCTACTGCGACCACCACCACTCTTCCAAGGGGCATTAAAACCGTCTTGTTAATCTACTGTGACCTCCACGTCTCTTCCAATGGTCATTAAAACCATCTTTTTAAGCTACTGTGACCTCCACGTCTCTTCCAAGGGGCATAGATTTTGTCTTTTTATTCCACTGCGACCTCCACCTCTCTTACAAGGGGCATTAAAACCGTCTTGTTAAACCACTCTGAACTCCACCACTCTTCCAAGGGGCATTAAAACCATCTTGTTAAGCTACTGTGACCTCCACGTCTCTTCCAAGGGGCATTAAAACTGTCTTGTTAAGCTACTGTGACCTTCACCACTCTTCCAAGGGCCATTAAAACTGTCTTGTTAAGATACTATGACCTCCACGTCTCTTCCAAGGGGCATTAAAACCGTCTTGTTAAATCGCTCTGAACTCCACAGCTTTTCCAAGGGGCATTAATACCATCTTGTTAAGCTACTGTGACCTCCAAGTCTCTTCCAAGGGGCAGTAAAACTGTTTTGTTAAGCTACTGTGACCTCCATCACTCTTCCAAGGGGCATTAAAACAGTCATGTTAAGCTACTGTGACCTCCAAGTCTCTTCCAAGGGGCATTGTTATTGTCTTTTTATTTTACTGCGACCTCCACCACTCTTCCAAGGGGCATTAAAACCGTCTTGTTAAGCTACTGTGACCTCCAAGTCTCTTGCAAGGGGCATTAAAACCGTCTTTTTAAGCTACTGTGACCTCCACGTCTCTTCCAAGGGGCATAGATTTTGTCTTTTTATTCCACTGCGACCTCCACCACTTTTACAAGGGGCATTAAAACCGTCTTGTAACCACTCTGAACTCCAGAGCTCTTACAAGGGGCATTAAAACCGTATTGATAAGCTACTGTGACCTCCACCACTCTTCCAAGGGGCATTAAAACCATCTTGTTAAGATACTGTGACCTCCACGTCTCTTCCAAGGGGCATTAAAACTGTCTTGTTAAGCTACTGTGACCTTCACCACTCTTCCAAGGGCCATTAAAACTGTCTTGTTAAGATACTGTGACCTCCGCGTCTCTTCCAAGGGGAATTAAACTGTCTTGTTAAGCTACTGTGACCTACACGTCTCTTCCAAGGGGCATAGATTTTGTCTTTTTATTCCACTGCGACCTCCACCTCTCTTACAAGGGGCATTAAAACCGTCTTGTTAAACCACACTGAACTCCACCACTCTTCCAAGGGGCATTAAAACCATCTTGTTAAGCTACTGTGACCTCCACGTCTCTTCCAAGGGGCATTAAAACTGTCTTGTTAAGCTACTGTGACCTTCACCACTCTTCCAAGGGCCATTAAAACTGTCTTGTTAAGCTACTTTGACCTTCACCACTCTTCCAAGGGCCATTAAAACTGTCTTGTTAAGATACTGTGACCTCCACGTCTCTTCCAAGGGGCATTAAACCATCTTGTTAAGCTACTGTGACCTCCAAGACTCTTCCAAGGGGCATTAATATTGACTTTTTATTCTCCTGCGACCTCCATCACTTTTCCAAGGGGCTTTAAAACCGTCTTGTTAAGCTACTGTGACCTCCAAGTCTCTTCCAAGGGGCAGTAAAACTGTCTTGTAAAGCTATTGTGACCTCCACCACTCTTCCAAGGGGTATTAGAACCGTCTTGTTAAGCTACTGTGACCTCCACGTCTCTTCCAAGGGGCATTAAAACCAACTTGTTAAGCTACTGTGACCTTCAACACTGTTCCAAGGGCCATTAAAACCAACTTGTTAAGATACTGTGACCTTCACGTCTCTTCCAAGGAGCATTAAACCGTCTTGTTAAGCTACTGTGACCTCCAGTTCTCTTCCACGGGGCATTGATATTGTCTTTTTATTCTACTGCGACATCCACCACTTTCCCAAGGGGCATTAAAACCATCTTGTTAAGCTCCTGTGACCTCCACATCTCTTCCAAGAGGCATAGATATTGTCTTTTTATTCTACTGCGACCTCCACCACTCTTCCAAGGGGCATTAAAACCATTTTGTTAAGCTACTGTGACCTCCACGTCTCTTCCAAGGGGCATTGATATTGTTTTTTTATTCCACTGCGACCTTCACCACTCTTACAAGGGGAATAAAAACCATCTTGTTAAACCACTCTGAACTCCACAGCTCTTAAAAGGGGCATTAAAACCGTCTTGTTAAGCTACTGTGACCTCCATGTCTCTTCCAAGGGGCATTAAAACCGTCTTGTTAAGCTACTGTGACCTCCACCACTCTTCCATGGGGCATTAAAACCATCTTGTTAAGCTACTGTGACCTTCACCACTCTTCCAAGTGCCATTAAAACCGTCTTGTTAAGATACTGTGACCTCCACGTCTCTTCCAAGGGGCATTAAACCATCTTGCTAAGCTACTGTGACCTCCATGTCTCTTCCAAGGGGCATTGATATTGTCTTTTTATTCTACTGCGACCTCCACCACTTTTCCAAGGGACATTAAAACTGTCTTGTTAAGCTATTGTGACCTCCATGTCTCTTCGAAGGGGCATTGATATTGTCCTTTTATTCTATTGCGACCTCCACCACTCTTCCAAGGGCCATTAAAACTGTCTTGTTAAGATACTGTGACCTCCAATTCTCTTCCAAGGGGCATTAATACAGTCTTGTTAAGATACTGTGACCTCCAAGTCTCTTCCAAGGGGCATTGATATTGTCTTTTTATTCCACTGCGACCTCCACCACTCTTACAAGGGGCATTAAAACCGTCTTGTTAAACCACTCTGAACTCAACAGCTCTTGCAAGGGGCATTAAAACCGTCTTGTTAAGCTACTGTGACCTCCATGTCTCTTCCAAGGGGCATTAATACAGTCTTGTTAAGATACTGTGACCTCCACGTCTCTTCCAAGGGGCATTAAAACCATCTTGTTAAGCTACTGTGATCTCCACATCTCTTCCAAGGGGCATTGATATTGTCTTTTTATTCTACTGCGACCTCCACCACTCTTCCAAGGGGCATTAAAACCATCTTGTTAAGCAACTGTGACCTCCACATCTCTTCCAAGGGGCATTGATATTGTCTTTTTATTCTACTGCGACCTCCACCACTCTTCCAAGGGGCATTAAAACCGTCTTGTTAAGCTACTGTGACCTCCACTACTCTTCCACGGGGCATTAAAACCGTCTTGTTAAACCACTCTGAACTCCACAGCTCTTCCAAGGGGCATTAAAACCGTCTTGTTAAGCTACTGTGACCTCCACGTCTCATCCAAGGGGCAATAAAACCGTCTTGTTAAACCACTCTGAACTCCACAGCTCTTCCAAGGGTCATTAAAACCGTCTTGTTAAGCTACTGTGACCTCCACGTCTCTTCCAAGGGGCATTAAAACCATCATGTTAAGCTACTGTGACCTTCACCACTCTTCCAAGGGTCATTAAAACCATCTTGTTAAGATACTGTGACCTCCACATCTCTTCCAAGGGGCCTTGATATTGTCTTTTTATTCTACTGCGACCTCCACCACTTTTCCAAGGGGCTTTAAAACCATCTTATTAAGCTACTGTGACCTCCAAATCTCTTCCAAGAGGCATTGATATTGTCTTTTTATTCTACTGCGACTTCCACCACTCTTCCAAGGGGCATTAAAACCGTCTTGTTAAGCTACTGTGACCTCCACGTCTCTTCCAAGGGGAATTGATATTGTCTTTTTATTCCACTGCGACCTCCACCACTCTTACAAGGGGCATTAAAACCGTCTTGTTAAACCACTCTGAACTCCACAGCTCTTACAAGGGGCATTAAAACCGTCTTGTTAAGCTACTGCGACCTCCATGTCTCTTCCAAGGGGCATTAAAACTGTCTTGTTAAGCTACTGTGACTTCCACCACTCTTCCAAGGGGCATTGAAACCATCTTGTTAAGCTACTGTGACCTCCACGTCTCTACCAAGGGGCATTAAAACCGTCTTGTTAAGCTACTGTGACCTTCACCACTATTCCAACGGCCATTAAAACCGTCTTGTTAAGATATTGAGACCTCCACGTCTCTTCCAAGGGGCATTAAACCATCTTGTTAAGCTACTGTGACCTCCATGTCTCTTCGAAGGGGCATTGATATTGTCTTTTTATTCTACTGCGACCTCCACCACTCTTCCAAGGGCCATTAAAACTGTCTTGTTAAGATACTGTGACCTCCAAGTCTCTTCCAAGGGGCATTAAAACCGTCTTTTTAAGCTACTGTGACCTCCACGTCTCTTCCAAGGGGCATTGATATTGTCTTTTTATTCCACTGCGACCTCCACCACTCTTACAAGGGGCATTAAAACCATCTTGTTAAACCACTCTGAACTCAACAGCTCTTACAAGGGGCATTAAAACCGTCTTGTTAAGCTACTGTGACCTCCATGTCTCTTCCAGGGGGCATTAAAACCGTCTTGTTAAGATACTGTGAACTCCACGTCTTTTCCAAGGGGCATTAAAACCGTCTTGTTAAGCTACTGTGACCTCCACATCTCTTCCAAAGGGCATTGATATTGTCTTTTTATTCTACTGCGATCTCCACCACTCTTCCAAGGGGCATTAAAACCATCTTGTTAAGCAACTGTGACCTCCACATCTCTTCCAAGGGGCATTGATATTGTCTTTTTATTCTACTGCGACCTCCACGTCTCTTCCAAGAGGCATTACAACCGTCTTGTTAAGCTGCTGCGACCTCCAACACTCTTCCAAGTGGCATTAAAACCGTCTTTTTAAACCACTCTGAACTCCACAGCTCTTTCAAGGGGCATTAAAACCGTCTTGTTAAGCTACACTGACCTCCACGTCTCTTCCAAGGGGCATTAAAACCATCTTGTTAACCATTCTGAACTCCACAGCTCTTCCAAGGGGCATGAAAACCGTCTTGTTAAGTTACTGTGACCTCCTCATCTCTTCCAAGGGGCATTGATATTGTCCTTTTATTCCACTGCGACCTCCACCACTTTTCCAAGGGCAATTAAAACCGTCTTGTTATGCTACAGTGACCTACATGTCTCTTCCAAGGGGCATTGATTTTGTCTTTTTATTCCACTGCGACCTCCACCACTCTTCCAAGGGGCATTAAAACCATCTTGTTAAGCTACTGTGACCTCCACCACTCTTCCAAGGGGCATTGATATTGTCTTTTTATTCCACTGTGACCTCCACCACTCTTCTAAGGGGCATTACAACTGTCTTGTTAAGCTACTGTGACCTCCGAGTCTCTTCCAAGGGGCATTGATATTGTCTTTTTATTCCACTGGGATCTCCACCACTCTTCCAAGGGGCATTGATATTGTATTTTTATTCCACTGCGAACTCCACCACTCTTCCAAGGGGCATTAAAACCGTCTTGTTAAGCTACTGTGACCTCCACGTCTCTTACAAGGGGCATTAAAAACATCTTGTTAAGCTACTGTGACCTCCACGTCTCTTCCAAGGGACATTAAAACCGTCTTGTTAAACCACTCTGAACTCCACGCTCTTCCTAGCGGCATTGAAATGTTGTTTTTAATTACCTCTAACCTCCACAACTCTTCCAACGGGCATTGCGTTTCCTTCTAATTTTAGTCAGCTTTTGCTTTTCAATGCATAGGCGAAAACTAAGGGAGACCCACTCCCCAATAATGGTTAGAAGGTTTCTAGTACGATGTAATCCACGTCTGTTTCAAGGGGCATTGCATTTCCTCATAATTTTTGGAAAGCCTTCCATTCACTGCTTAGGCCAACAGTGTACAGGAGACCCAGTTGCTATAAATGGAAAAAACGTTTTAGTTAAAGCCCTCTGACATCCATGTCACTTCCAAGGGGCATTGGAGTGCCTCGAATTTTTGGTAGGCATTGCACTCACTGTATGCCCTATTACTGTGTAGCCGAACCGCTCCTTTTGGTACAGAAACATATCCTACAAGACATGTGTGGTTGACTGGCCTGATATTGATGTGAATGGTCCCTGTTCCTCCTGCTCTTTCTCCTTTGCCACCACCTCATCCATCATTCATCAATAGAGATGAGCGTTGTTCTACTCGAACTGTTCGCCAATCTCAAATTCGAGCTGTTTTGGGTGGTGTTCGAGCCGTTCGGCGAACACGAACGATTTGAGAAAAATTCGGCTGTTCAAGGTTATGTTCGATAACTGTTCATGCACCAAAATCATAACTGGATTTTTTCTCAGTAATGATGAAAATTAATGTTAATACGCAGTTTGAGTGTACAGCGGGGTGGGGGGAGGGGCAGGGGATGGATCTCTGCAGGAATAATGAAGATCTCCATTTTTTTTTCTCTTTCCCGCATTTACAGTGGGGAGGTGCAATCTGTCAGCCTATCAGCAGCGCACACACGGAGCGAAGTGCTTTTTTTCACACAAGCAAGGGCATGTGTCATTGGCAGTGTATGTCACATGTCCTTGCCCTATAAGACCAAGCCATTTTCCCCGTCGCTACCATTTTCTCACTGCTGCAGCTGCGTGTTAGACGGCACCGCTGTTGCTGTGTGCGCTATACCTTGTTAATTTCAAGCCAATTTTCGCACAAATCTACAGATAGCTTGGGAGTAGGGAATAGTTGTGATTGCAGTCCTCTAAAGGACTAGGTTACAGCATTTCCTACGACTTTTATCAGGCAGGTCTGTGCTCTTAAATAGATAGGTTGGGAGTAAAGACTAATTGTAATTGGAGTCCTTTTCAGGACTAGGTTACATCAGTTCCTATCAGTTTTTGCCAGGCAGGTCTGTGCCAGTGCTGTGCAAGTTTTTTTCATAGCATTTGGCTGAATCTAGCAAAGCTAATCCTTTTTGGCCTAATGAAGAGTGTGTTAGTCAGTGGAGTAGGCTATCTGTGTTGCAAGATATACCACCTGTGTATAGAATACCAATTTTTTTACTGCACCTAGTGAAGTAAAATCTTTTGGGCATAGCATCATTCTATTAGTCCATCTATACTGACCTCCATCAGGTTGCAAATTGAATATAATTTTTTTCTGCATCTAGCTCTGAAAAAATATTGGGCTTCTAGCTGTGTGTGGGACTTGTTGTAATAGTCCATCTATACTGACCTCCATCAGGTTGCAAACTGAATATATTTTTTTCTCCATCTACCTCTGAAAAAATATTGGGCTTCTAGCTGTGTGTGGGACTTGTTCTATTAATCCATCTATACAGACCTCCATCAGGTTGCAAACTGAATATAATTTTTTTCTGCATCTACCTCTGAAAAAATATTTGGGCTTCTAGCTGTGTGTGGGACTTGTTCTATTACTCCATCTATACTGACCTCCATCAGGTTGCAAATTGAATATAATTTTTTTCTGCATCTAGCTCTGAAATAATATTGGGCTTCTAGCTGTGTGTGGGACTTGATGTATTAGTCCATCTATACTGACCTCCATCAGGTTGCAAACTGAATATATTTTTTTCTGCATCTACCTCTGAAAAAATATTGGGCTTCTAGCTGTGTGTGGGACTTCTTCTATTAATCCATCTATACAGACCTCCATCAGGTTGCAAACTGAATATAATTTTTTTCTGCATCTAGCTCTGAAAAAATATTTGGCCTTCTAGCAGTGTGTGGGACTTTCTCTATTAGTCCATCTATACTGACCTCCATCAGGTTGCAAACTGAATATAATTTTTTTCTGCATCTAGCTCTGAAAAAATATTTGGCCTTCTAGCAGTGTGTGGGACTTTCTCTATTAGTCCATCTATACTGACCTCCATCAGGTTGCAAACTGAATATAATTTTTTTCTGCATCTAGCTCTGAAAAAATATTTGGGCTTCTAGCTGTGTGTGGGACTTGTTCTATTAGTCCATCTATACTGACCTCCATCAGGTTGCAAATTGAATATAATTTTTTTCTGCATCTAACCCAGCCAATAGTTTTGGCCTAATACCACAGTTTGGCCACTCAGCTCTGCTCGGTTCCCATCCATTGTTTTTTTGTGCAAACAACTCCAGAGTTGTGAATTAGTTAACCACCAAAATGAGTGGAAAAAGGCCTGCTGCTGGTGGAAAGGGGAATAGTCGTGTTGGGAAGGGGAAAAAAGGTTGTGTCCGTGGGGTAGGTGTTAAAGCAACAGTAACATCTGCAGAAGAAAGACCATCTTCCAGCCAAACTAAAATGTCTACTTCTTTTAGCGGACAATGTGATAAGATCCCTTTCTTACGGCCACGCCAATCGCTACAAATTCCAGATGAGGCACAAAAACAGCAGGTGCTTCAACGGATATCAAGTGCTCCTTTAAGTGGGCTCTCCTCCACATCAACTTCAACATCACAAATACTCCAGTCCTCAAAGGTGTCACCCCAATCGCACTTGCTTCCTCACAGCTCCCAAATCTCCAGCTGCCCGTCTGAGTATGAGGTAGAACAGATGGTTGAGTCTGCAGAGCTGTTCACTCATACTATAGCCTGGGAATCAGAGGTTGACTCCAGCGCTTCTGTGAATCCAGACGAGGAAATGATCTGCACTGATGCCCAGAATCTTTATGAGTTGGATCCAGGACCAGACGCAGAAGGTTCTGACCATAATGTAGACCCTCATTCCCAAACTGTAACTCCTGTTGGTGGAGACAATGAGGAAGACGATGATGAGACTCAAATACCTGATTGCAGCGACAACTTTAGTTTTTTGTCAGGGCAGGAACAGGTTGGCTCTGAGGACGACGGGTGTGATAACGCACAGGGTGATGATGATGAGGTTGGAGATCCCACTTACTGTCAACCCACAGTCAGCCAAGAGATGAGGTCAGCAGAGGAGGTGGAGGAAGATGCTAGTGACGACGAGGTCAGGTTGCGCCTTCCTGGACAGAGACGTAGCACTGGAAGCACGTCAACAACTGCATCCTCAAACACAACTCTGCCTCTCACCACAAGTCGTGGTGGCTCTTCAGGTCGCAAGGGTGCTAAGCCTTGCATAGCCTGGGCATTTTTTCAGATCGATAAAGATGACCCAACTCGTGTTATCTGTAACATTTGTCAGCAAAAGCTAAGTAGAGGCCAAAAAATACATAGTTTGAGTACTTCATGCATGAACCGGCACATGGATATGAAGCATAAGTTGCAGTGGGAAGATCAGTGTGCTACAATGCGGCCTAGCCGGCCGGGCCAACCACCGTCTGCCATATCTTGTGCATCCGCGGCCTCTTCATCCTCTGTGACTGGGGGGACAGCAGTCACACCTGTTTTGGGGGCTCAGACCTGCCACCTCTTTACCCGCAACAGCCAGCGTGATTGGCAGGTCATCATTTTCTTTGGAGGTGGTAACACCAGCTGGTGTTGAGCGCTGTCCGACATCGATAGCACCACCTTTGGATCAAGGCAACCTAACATGTCCGCCTGCATCTTCCTCACAGACTGGCAGTTGCCGGGGACACCCTTATCAACCCCGTCTAAGCACAATAGCCAGCCCTCGGTCCCTCAGATGCGGACAAGTAAAAGACCATTTCCTCCTAGCCATGAGAAAGCTAAGAGGTTGAATTTCACCATCTGCAAGCTCTTGGCTACAGAAATGCTGCCTTTCCGCCTGGTGGACACAGAGGATTTTCGAGACCTTATGTCCGTCACAGTGCCCCAGTACCCGATGCCCAGTCGGCACTACTTCTCAAAGAAAGGTGTGCCTGCGCTCCACCAGCATGTCGCACACAACATCACAGCTTCTTTGAGAAACTCTGTGTGTGACAGGGTGCATTTCACCACAGACACTTGGACGAGTAGGCATGGACAGGGGCGTTACATGTCGCTGACTGGGCACTGGGTAACTATGGTGACAGCAGGACAAGGGGCTGCAGTCCAAGTCTTGCCGTCCCCACGAGTTGTGCGTCAATCCTCTTTATGTCAAAGTTCCTACACTGCTTCTGCCTCCTCAACCTCCTCTCGGTCTTCCACCTGCACCCAAAGCCTGTCTGGTCATGCCACAAGCTTTCTAACTGCGCAGAAGGGATCCTGCACACCTCCTTACTATGCTGGCAGTAGGGCTCAACGTCATCAGGCGGTTTTAACTTTGAAATGTCTGGGAAACGTGAGTCACACAGCTGAGGAGTTGTGGTCAGCTCTGGAGAACCAATTTCATGAATGGTTGTCTCCACTGGACCTGAAACCAGGGAAGGCCGTGTGCGACAATGCTGCAAACCTGGGTGCGGCCCTTCGCCGGGGCAATGTCACACACGTGCCTTGTATGGCTCACGTGTTGAACCTGGTTGTCCAGCAATTTTTAGCCCACTATCCCAGACTAGATGGCCTTCTGCAGAGGGCACGGTCGCTGTGTGCTCACTTCCGCCGTTCGCACCCAGCAACTCAGCGACTTATATCTCTACAGAAGTGTTGGGCCTGCCACTTCACCGGCTAAAATGCGATGTGCCTACCCGGTGGAATTCAACTCTGCACATGTTGCAGCGACTGTGGCAGCACCGACAAGCCCTGGTGCAATACGTTCTGACATATAGCCTGGGCCAACGAGATCCAGACGTGGGGCAAATCACGCTGGAGGAGTGGTCTCAGATCAGGGACCTATGCACCCTTCTGCACAGTTTTGAAATGGCGACGAAGATGTTTAGTGCTGACGATGCCATTATCAGCTTGACTATTCCGGTGATTTACATGCTGGAGCACATGTTAAACAGAATTCGGAGTCAGGTGGTGGCACAAGAGGAGGTGGAGGAAGTAGAGGAGGAGGAGTTGTATGCGGAAGGGCTAACATCTGCAAGGTCCAGACGGTCGGCAGCACCAAGGCGGCAGGCATGTGAGGGTGGGGGTGATGGTTTTACCAGGGCGCATGGTAGCAGCCAAACTAGTGAGGAAGGTGCAGGAGCCCAGGAAGAAGTGGAGGACGAACTGATGGAAGACTCATCAGATGAGGGAGACCTTGATCACATTTCTGTTGTGCGAGGTTGGGGGGAGAGGACAGAGGAAGGAAGCATGATTGTTACCTCGCCACCAACACAACAGGGACTTGGTGCTCCTGGATGCGCAACACACATGAGTGCCTTCTTGCTGCACTACCTGCAACATGACCCTCGAATTGGGAGAATTAGAAATAATCCTGACTACTGGGTTGCCACACTGTTAGATCCCCGGTACAAAAGTAAATTTGCAGAAATTATTCCTGCCATAGAAAGGGATGCACGCATGCAGGAGTATCAGCAGAGACTGGTGCAGAATCTTACATGTGCTTTTCCACAAAACACCAGTGGTGCACGTAGTGAATCTCACAGTTCCAACTTGCCAACCGTGGGACCGTCAAGTGTTCAGCACTCAAACCATAACAGAACCACAGTATCTGCTGGTAACATCAATTTTGCGCAATCATTTCACCACTTTTTTAGCCCATCCTTTGCAAGGCCACAGGAGACAAGAAGTCTGACACATAGTCAACGCCTAGAGATGATGGTACAGGAATATCTCCAAGTAAACATTGAAGCCATGACTGTGTCACTGGACCCTTGCTCTTTTTGGGCTTCCAATCTGGATAAATGGCCGGAGCTAGCCACTTACGCCTTGGAGATCTTGTCATGCCCCGCAGCCAGCGTTCTGTCTGAACGTGTGTTCAGCGCTGCTGGTGGTGTGCTGACAGATAAGCTCACGCGGCTCTCCACTGATAATGTAGACAGACTCACGTTCATAAAGATGAACAAATCATGGATCCAAAACGACTTTTCTACCCCTGTGTCATCCTGGGGAGAGTAAAAGATGGATGATTGGTTAAAATCACCCTACCAACCGATTTAAGCTTTCAAATTACTAATCATGTTTATCTGTATCTTGGCTGGAAAATAATTTGGGCTTTGTAGCAGTGTGCAGCACTGATCCTATTACGCCATCTATACTAAGCTCCACCAGATTTAAAATTAATAATAATTTTTAGCTGCATCTAGCCCGGAAAATAATTTTGGGGCTCCGAGATGCGCAAGACACATAAGTGCCTTCTTGCTGCACTACCTGCAACATGACCCTCATATTGTCAGAATTCGAAGTAATCATGACTACTGGGTTGCCACACTCTTAGATCCGCCAAACTTTTCGATCAACCTTTTCATTTTAATAAAGACCAAAAAAATGGTCATTTTTGAAATTATAAGCATTAGCAGGTTATTAGAAACTGAAATCAAACAGTTTTCAACTCAAAACTTTATTCTAGGTGATGTTACATTTTCACATAGGACCCCTTGTTCGAAAGGAGCTTCTGAACTCTCTCGTCCATTGAATTTGTCAGGTTTTGGATGGTTTCTGCTTCAATTGTTTTGCATGAGGACAGAATACCCTCCCAGAGCTGTTGCTTAGATGTGAACTGCCTCCCGCCATCATAGACACTCCTTTTGATGATGCTCCAGAGGTTCTGAATGGGGTAGAGGTCAGGGGAGCATGGGGGTCACACCATAAGTTTGTCCCCTTTTATGCCCATATCAGCCAGAGATGCAGATGTTTTATGTGCAGCATGAGATGGTGCATTATCATGCAAAAAAATGATCTTGCTGTGAAATACACGGTTCTTCTTCTTGAACCATGGCAGGAAGTGCTGCTTGAGAAAATCCACATACATTATGGAGTTCATCTTTAGCGCCTTCAGGGATCCTAAAGGGGCCGACAATCTCTCTCCCCATGATTCCAGCCCAAAACAATACTCCACCTCCTCCTTGTTGGCGCTGTAGCCGTGTTTGCGTGGGGTGTCCATCAACCAGCCATCCTCCACTCCATCCATCTGGACCATCGAGCGCTGCACGGCACTCATCCGTGAACAAAACAGTTTTGAAATCAGTCTTCATGTAATGTTTGGCCCACTGGAGCCGTTTCTGCTTGTGTGAAGTGGATAGAGGAGGTCGACAGGATGGCATATGCACAGCTGCAAACCTCTGAAGGACCCTGCATCTTGTTGTTCGGGGGACGTTGGAGGCACCAGCAGCTTCAAAAACTTGTCTGCTGCTATGACAAGGCTTTTTTGCCGCTGCTCTTTTAACCTGAATTAATTGCTTGTAGGAAAGAGTCCTCAATTTGCCCTTATCAGCACGCACACGTGTGTACTGTGAATCAGATACATACTTCTTGATTGCCAAGACACTTCATCCTGATCATCGCACAATGTTGATTGTAGTCATGTCTTGACCTAAACACTTCACAATTTGTTGCTTCTCAGCAGCCGACACATCCTTTTTCTTTCCCATTTTAGCAGAAAATGTAGGCTGCTTAATAATGTGAGACAGCCTTCTTAAGTAGTCTTGCCTTTCATTGGACACACCTGCCAAACTAATTAGCACAGGTGTCTGCAATTGCTTGCAGTGATATAAAGAGCCCTGACACATATCACCATCAATGAGTTTAACTGACAAACAAACAAATTCTTCCCTTATCACTCCTAAACACTTTTTGCATAATAATTTGGAACACAGTGTACATGTGCTTTTCCACAAAACACCAGTGGTTCACGTAGTGAATCTTACAGTTCTAACTTGCCAACCGTGGTCTGTATGGAGTTGTTCAATAAAGGGCCCAAAATTAAGATAACATAGATGGGAGAGGTCTCTATGAATAGGAATTCCTAAGTATTTGATACCCTGTGAGGGCCAGGCAAAGGGAAAGTTGGACTGGATGGAATCCTATATGGATTTGGGGAGGGAGACATCGAGGGCCTCAGACTTCGCTGCATTGATTTTAAAATTTGACCATGTAACAAAGTGATCTATTTCCGCCATAACAGCATGGATGGATATATGTGATTGAGTGATATATACTAGGACATCATCAGCAAATAGAGAGCACTTGTACTCGGTGCCTCCCACCTCAATCCACCTAATATTGGGGTTATGGCGAATTGATGAGAGCAGGTGCTCCGTCACTAGGATGTATAAGAGAGGGGACAGAGAACATCTCTGCCTTGTCCCATTGGTGATTGTGAAAGGTGATGAAAATGTTCTGACGCGCCCCCTGGGCCTTGGGACACCCGGAGCCGGACCTTTTTTGGTGGATGCTGGTGGTTGTAGTCTCCGTGGCGGTGACCCGGTTCCGTGGCTCAGGGCGGTCAAACCAGTGGCGGAACTATTTATGTGGTTTTGATGTTTAAATGTCCGACTACGCCACCCTTGGATTGCGGTCAGAGTGAACCGCCGCTCCAGGGCAGACCGCTGAGGCTGGTGTTGTGGGTGCAGCAGAGCGTAGCATAACTCCCCACGGGAGGAGTATAGCCTCAGGGCAGTGTATGCGGAGGATGGGGGTGATGGTGCAGGGCAGCAGCAGTAACGACACGGAGTCAGTGATGCAGTCCAGGGCCTTTACTCACAGTTCTTATTATCCAGACCACGTCTGCAGGTAACGGCTGCCCACGTCGTACTGTGCTCACCAGGTGAGGGGCTCAGACAACTCCCAGATAACTTTGGAGCGCTTCACAGGACCCCCTTTGTGTGTCCTTTGTCTGGCCTTTCTTAAAAACCCTTCTGTCCGGCTGCCTCGGGCCTCCTGTTGGTAAACTTGGCGCCAGTTTCCCTGACCCTATGTGGTGCCTTCCTAGCGGGTGTAGCGAGGGGCTGCGCCACATAAAATGTCACAGCCTCCGGTTTCTAGCTGAGGGTCGTTTCCTGCCTCCACTAGTTTCGGGGACCGGTCTCCCCCTTTGGCCTGACCCCTCCACGCAGGTGGATTCGGGCGTGCGGTGGCGACTCGCCCGTCCGCACCCCTGGGATCCCTTCATTCCTCGTTCCTGGAGCCTTCTCCGCTCCTCTTCCTTCCTTCTCCCTCTTCCAGGCCTGGGCCTCTGTTACTAGGCCCGCCTCCGGAGCAGAGCTCATGCAGAGGCCCTGCTCCCTGCCACTTCTGCTCAGACTTCTCTGCACTGAACTAAGATGGTGCCCACCTTTTATACTCCCTTCTCAATGCACCCAGGAACTGCTTCCTCCCTGCTCCTGCACTACAGGGTTCCCCTTCCTCAGTGTTCCCTCCCCCCACTCCAGCCAGGGACAGGGACTGTCGTGCCCATCTCAGGGGGATATTGGTCGCCCTGCCCCACGGCAATGTGGTGTAATGCATGCAGGTGTCGGGTCCTGATCCACACTCCATCCTTACCTGAGAGTGAGATATCACACCTCTGGGTGAGGTGCAATACCTCTGTAGCAACCGAGCCCTCAGGGTAATACAGTTCCATTTATCTTCAGCCTAGGTGACGTATTGCGATACAGGGCCGTGATTTTGGCTATAAAAGGGTCCCCTAGACCCCTACCCCAAGCTTTTTAAGAGAATCATATATGGCGTGCCAGGAGACTCTATGGAATGCTTTCTCAGCATCCAACGAGAGTATCTAATTACAAATTTTTAACTGCATCTAGCCCAGGAAATACTTTGTGCCTAGTAGCAGTGTCTGCTAGTCAGCGGATTATCCCGGCTGTTAAGCAAGCTACACCACCTGTAGTTTTGACACTTAATTTTTTCAAAGGAAATGCTTCGGGACCACGGGATACTCAGTGAAGAGCATCAGGAGGCACCCCAAGGCATAGGGGCTGGGACTGGCAGTAGGATGCCTTGCTGTGGACAGCCGAGCTCGATCCTTATAAAAGCTGTTTAACTGCAGCAGCTTTAGTGGACGCTACTGGAGCTGGAATTACGCGGCTGCTGGCATGAGACTTGCCCTCCAATAGATCCTTGTAAATGGATTTAAAGTGTATTCATTCAAATTAGAGAGACAATTTAAATTAAAAAGCTTAGAGCTGCCTCCACCACAGGGGGGCTCGCTCGACCCACCAGCGGACAGGCACCAGTATTGGGAGAGGGGGGGTGGCCGTCAGGGTTCACCGCGGCTCTGGCACAAACCCGGTGACACGGAGGTGGCACGGGCAGGAGCGGACTGAACTTGTCGGCTTCTCACTTTTTGGATTTTAGAAGGGCATGACATGCCTATATCTGTGTCTCCCCCTCCTTTTACTCCTCCACCTCTTTTCTTTTCGCATGACTATATGTACTTGTCACTTTTCCATGTGTTAGTTGTGTCTTCAGAGCAGTTTGTCAGCTTTTGGACACCTTTGAAGGTGTTTTCTATGTGTTTCTATGTGTTTTTGTTTGCCTGCCATTGGTTTTAGCGGTGTTCGAAGGTGTTCGACGAACAGTTCGACGAACAGTTCGGCGAATACACGGGTGTTCGACGAACCGAACCGAACTCGAACACTACGGGGGTGGCTCAACACTATTCATCAACTGAATCTTTGTTTTAACGGGAATCATAGAACTGGGAAAGTAGCAGGAAAACATCCAGCAATCCTCGGAGGAGGTAGGATATGCGCCAAAACGCTGACCACCTCACGCCTAGCCACTACTACATACATGCGCTTGCATTCCAAGGAACAGAAAGCTAAAGAGATGGATGGCCTCATGATCATGAATTATTTACTCGTTGTGTAGGAGGCCGACCACTGCTGCTGTCTACCTTCTGAACTTTGTGCTGAAGCCTGGACCCAGGACCCGCAATCCTCTATGTCTGGAGGACGTGTTGCATCCCAGTATCCCACTGTGTCCCGGCTTCCACAATATTACCCCAGTGTGAAGGCATCAGTCAGATGGACCATCCCTGGCCACATTCACTTGTCCACGTGTTTGTGGTTAGGCTGTCCTTCAAATAGGGACAGCTGGGGACCGTTTATGGACACCCGGCCGCCCCCAGGTGCATAGTGGAGGTCGCAGTAGAATAAAAAGACAATATCAATGCCCCTTGGATGAGACATGGAGGTCACAGTAGCTTAACAAGACGGTTTTAATGCCCCTTGAAAGAGACTTGGAGGTCACAGTAGCTTAACAAGACGGTTTTAATGCCCCTTGGAAGAGTGGTGAAGGTCACAGTAGCTTAAAAAGACGGTTTTAATGCCCCTTGTAAGAGACGTGGAGGTCACAGTAGCTTAACAAGATGGTTTTAATGCCCCTTGGAGGAGTGGTGGAGGTCACAGTAGCTTAACAAGACGGTTTTACGGCCCCTTGGAAGAGATGTGGAGGTCACAGTAGCTTAACAAGACGGTTTTAATACCCCTTGGAAGAGCTGTGTAGTTCAGAGTAATTTAACAAGACGGTTTTAATGCCCCTTGGAAGAGATGTGGAGGTCACAGTAGCTTAACAAGACGGTTTTAATGCCCCTTGGAAGAGATGTGGAGGTCACAGTAGCTTAACAAGATGGTTTTAATGCCCCTTGGAAGAGCTGTGGAGTTCAGAATGGTTTAACAAGATAATTTTAATGCCCCTTGGAAGGGTGGTAGAGGTCTCAGTGGAATAAAAAGACAATATCAATGCCCTTTGGAAGAGTGCTGGAGGTCACAGTAGCTTAACAAGACGGTTTTAATGCCCATTGGAAGAGTGCTTGCGGTCGCAGTAGAATAAAAAACCTCCCTGATGAAGCTGTGTTACACAGCAATACGCAGGGGTCTTATCATTCGATCCGCGCATGATCCATAAGTGGTGATATGGCTATGTATATACAATGATTGGTTTTACCAATCGACCTTTACCTGGTTATTGGTCAGTGATATAATTATTTATATGCATTTGATTTGATTGTAGTAGTGTTTATTTGGACTATGCTTAAGGGACACAGATTCGTACAATTGCTATATGCAAGGTTGGTCCACGGTTTGGGCTGATATATAATGAGGGCTTGCAAAAAAAAATAATTTTTTTTTTACAGTTTATATTGAGTATTATGGGAGTACTGTGATATGAAATGTGAAGCTCTGAACTGAATATTGGCATTGAGGATAGTGGATATCTATTATTATTGTGAATTTTTATACATTTTCCTCGCAAATCAATTGTATATGATTATTATATGAATTTAAATTATTTACTATATCTATATCCTGTATACGGCCAATCATGCATTGTGGTATTTGGGTGTTGATAATCATGTGTGTTGTGTTTTAGTGTTTTTAAAAGTGCATAATAAAGCTTGTATTTTTTTATTGTTATTATTATAAATTTTTTATTAATATGTATTGAGGTGTGCACATTTTTACATATGTACCTTCCTGTTTCTCTTGTTCGCAGTAGAATAAAAAGACAATATCACTGCCCCTTGGAAGAGATGTGGAGGTCACAGTAGCTTAACAAGATGATTTTAATGCCCCTTACAAGAGCCATGCAGTACAGCATATTACAAACATTATTACCATTATTGGGGAGTGGGTCTACCATAGTCTTTGCCTATGCCTTCCAAGCAAAAGCTGCCAAAAATTAGGACAGAAGAACTTGCAATACTATCAACACGGACCACGGTCACCCTGTCACGGTTGAAAGCAATACAAAAGTGCAAAAACGCATAAAAGATGCTACTTGTGAACATAGCCCAAGGTGTGGAGGAGGTAATGTAGAAAAAATATTTCAGCTCACCTGGGTCAGCCTGCTCGGTCCACTTTCTCATGAGGTACGATGCTCGGATTGTAAAGATCCCCATCTGGGAGACATTAGGCAGTGATGAATGGGTTGTAGTTATCCAGCAACTCGTGAAAGTGACTTAAAAAATAGCCTTTATTTTGAAAAAATTAAAACCATGAGACCATGGTGCAAATAAAAGCGTACAGAGGCTCTGTATGCTTTTATTTGCACCATGGTCTCATGGTTTTAATTTTTTCAAAATAAAGGCTATTTTTTAAGTCACTTTAACGAGTTGCTGGATAACTACCCATTCATCATTGACCAAGGTGTGGAGGAGTATTTTTGCTTTTGGTTATTTATTTTACCTTATACACAAGTCTTTACCCTGGAAAGGATGTTCCTTAACATATTTCACAGGAAAGCAGTTTTAGTTTAGTTTTTGAACGTTTTATTGTAAGCCCGTAAAAGTGGCTTAATACCTCTGACCACGTTGTTGACAGCAGTGTCCTGGGGGTCAGAAATGCTTCCTGGGGCGATGCCCATGCTGTCCCCATGTCTTTTGAGCACTGTCACTATCGTTTTGGGCATTTTTTAGGCTTCCTACAGACTGCCGGGGGTGCCACCGCAAAAATGCTCGGGTCTCCCATAGACTAACATTGGGCTCGTTGCTCGGGTCGAGCACCCTAGTATCACAGTGAGTTCGGCCCGAGCTTCGAGCACCCAAGTATTTTAGTGCTCGCTCAACACTAGTTATTAAAAATTATTTTGTACAGCATGACTAACTGGTTTAAGGATATAAAAACGGAAAGTTTGAAAATGTAATTTACAACTTCCATGAAGTACAATGTGTAAAAAAAGAGTCTCAGAATCAGTAGTATCCATTGAAGGGTTCCAGAGTTATTACCTAATAAATTGACACTGGTTAGAATTGTAAAATTTGGCATGGTAAGGAAGGTGAAAACAGATTTCAGGGCAAAGCGGTTAATTTTTAGTTCCTTATTCCATAAATTTGCAAATATACACTAAGATAAAGTATGAGAATGGATTTCCACTTTGTTCTATAAATTTTTATGCATAATATGTGCAGTTTCAGATAAGAGTTGTAGTGACAGAATGTTCTATACAGTATATATACTGTATATACACACTGAAATTACAACACCAAGTCATGCAGTAATGAATGATGTATAGATTCTGTGATTTCTATAATTTCACAACTTTTCAACAATTTCAATGTTGAGGTGTATATATAGACTCTAGAAATGGCATTTGGACATCCAAGAAACAAGCTGTTGAATGTAATTAGAGGGGGGCCGGCCCAAAATGGTCTAAAAATATAACATTTTGTAAAAAAAAAAAAATCCAAAAAATAAAATCACAACCACTTTCCCCAGTTAAAAATTAAGAAAGACAAAAATTAACATATTTAATATTGTTATGTCCAAAAAAAGCCTCTGATCAAAATATAAAATTGATTAACCTCCATGGTAAACACTAGAAGGAGAAAAAAATGAAAACACAAGAATTTCATTTTTTATTTTAACTTTCCCCCCTATAAAATGCAATAAAAATCAAAACATCATATTGTATCTATCTCACATTGGTATCAATTAAAATTCAGCTGAACACCAAAAACAAATAATCTTCATCAACAGAAAAAAATAAAAAAAAATTATGGGACTTGGAGAATGATAAAAGTAAAAACATTCAGAATTTTTTTCATAGCTTAAATAGAAAAGAAAAATTATGTGAGTTTAGTACCAGTATAATCACACTAACTTGGACAATAATGTTTCCAGAGAATTTTTAATGCACAATTAATACTGGTAAAAAAATTAAAAAAAGACAATGGCACAATTGCATTTTTTTCATAGTTTCTCAAATGTTCTTGTTTTTTTCTATGAAAAATGAATGGGCTGTCATTTAAAACTATAGCTTGTATAAAAAAAATAAAAAAAACAAGCCTACGGCAAGTTATGGCTCTTGAAAGAAGATGATGACGAAAATTAAAACAAAATTCCAAAATTACTTGATCCTTAAAGAGTTAATAAATAGTTATGAGTGAGGACTAAAATGTTCGGGTGCCGATGCTCGGGTTGAGTAAATTGGAATACTCGAGTGCTCAACCCGAGCAGCGAGCCCAATGTAAGTCTATGGGAAACTCGAGCATTTTTCAGGCTGCTCCCCCCGTGGGTCTGCAGAGGGCCTAAAAATTGCCCCAATCGATGGGAGCAGTGCTGAAATGACATGGGAACAGCATGGGGAAGACTCCTGGAAGCATTTCTGACTCCCAGGTCACTGCTGTGAGCAATGTGGTCAAAGGTATTGCGCCACTTTTACGGACTCACAATAAAACATCCAAAAACGAAACTAAAATTAATTTTCCTGGGAAATATGTTAAGGAACATCCTTTCCAGGGTAATGACTTGTGTGTAAGGTAAAATAAATAACCAAAAAAAGCACTCCTCCACCACACCTTGGGCTATGTTCAGACATAGCGTTTTTGATGCAATTTTGTACTTTTGTGTTGCTTTCAAAGGTGAAAAATACATTTACCGGTAAATGTCATTTTAACATTTTACAACCTTATCTGGCCATGTGGTGTGTGAGATATCATCAGACACATCCATAAAGTGCTGAAAAGACATTGGAACAGCATGGGGAAGACCCCTAGAAGCATCTCTGACTCCCAGGTCACTGCCTAAAACTTTGGTCATCAGACATGATCCTATATTACTGCGGTAAAAATACAGACATTTTTGACAATGTGAAGGGATTGACAGAGAGGAGATGCCAGGGAATAGAGAGGGGAAAGATGGATTAGTAGGACAACAGAGTTTAGGATAGATTCGAGGAATGAAAGAGAATTAGAAGGGAGGCCACAGAGCAGGAGGTTGCAGTCACCAAGACGGAAGATGATGATGAGGGCGTGAACTACAGTTTTTGTCGATTCGTAGTTGAGGAATGTGCGCATCCGGGAGATTTTTTGTACTTGGAGTCGGCATTTTCCTCACCCTGATCCTCCTTCCTCCCACCATTCTGAGTGCCCTGAGACAACAGATTCCACACTTGGACACTCCGAAGAGCTGTTTTGTTCATCTTTCTACTTATAGAGTCTGGTCTCTCGCTCGGTCCGCTCAGAAGTGGAAAGAGCTTGAATATGTGGTTTGAAGGAAAGATTAGGGTTCAGGGTTACCTCAAAAACTGTTCACTTTTCCATTGATAGATTCAGCCTCTCATCCAGCCAGCTTCAAGCAGGGCAACAGAAGATCGCATGTAGCGATTTGAGCAGCCATGGTCACCCGAAAGTGATGGTGGGAAAGTGCAATTACTGTTGCAAGAGGCGGATGATGATGATGAGACACAATTACTAGAAAGTCAGGACCAGGGTGCGGAAATGGAAGAAGAAGCAGTGGACGATGAAGTCACTGACTCAACCTGGCAAGGGGGCATGCAGAGCAAGGAGAGCAGCACACAGGGGGAGGGAGGCATAGCACAACAACCAGCAGGAAAAAGCAGTGTGGTGGCCACAGAAACAAGGCGGGAAAGAGTTCTCCGGAACACCAACACGACGGAAGTTGCCAGTACAACTGTTACGTATTCCCGAGTCTGGTTGTTTTTTAAAGACTCTACAGGGGTAGCAAAACTAACAGCCTGACCACCACCAGCATGATCAGGCACATGGCAGCAAAGCACCCCACTAAGTGGGTCAAACCTCAGGGTCCAGAAACAGTGTCTGAGGGTGACACCACTGCTTGTCCCGCTGTTGCGCATGCATGCCAATTTCCTGTCTATGGCGTATGCCAAGATGCCTCCCGCCCTGAACGTGTCATTGCACACACTTAACTAGCACCATCAGCAAGCAAGTCCATGTCCTTGTCCCAGCCCAGCGCTCAGTTGTTCCTACCACAGTCCTTGGAATGCAAGCCAAATACGCAGCCAACGCCCCACAGGCCATACTAGTAAATTCACACATTTTGCAAATGCTTGCACTCAAAATTTTGCCTTTTAGACTCATGGAGACAGATGCTTTCCGCAACCTGAAGGATTCGGCCGTCCCTCAGCCGCCACTATTTCTCCCGGTGTGCCATCCCCGAATTACACGAGTACGTGTCCCGCAACATTAGCCGTGCCCTCAATAACACAGTTACTGGGAAAGACCACCTAACCATGGACAAGTGCTTGTGGGCAGGGACGGTACATCTCGCTGACGGCACACTGGGTTAATATAAGCCGGGACCCAGTTCGACCTTGGGATGGAACACATCCTCCCAACCCAGAGGATTGTGGGCCAGGGTCAATCAGTTTTGCCCCCACATTCTACAGCTCCTGCACCTTCTCCTCCTCCTCTTCAGCCTCCATCTCCATAAATGACCACATCAGTCACAAGCTGGAAGCACTGCAGCACTGCCTTGGCTAAGCGGCAAAAGGCAGTGCTGAAGCTAATACTCTTAGGTGACAAACCGCACAACGCTGAAGAGTTGTGGACAGCTCTGAGAGAGCAGGCAGATCTGTGGCTAACACCGCTGAACCTACAGCCAGGCATGGTCGTGTATGACAATGGCCGTAACCTGGTGGCGGCTCTGAGGCGAGATGAGATCACACACGCACCATGCCTGGCCCATGTGCTTAACCTCGTGGTTCAGCGGTTTCTCAAAACCTACCTGGAGCTGCTGGATCTGGATGCCTGTGTGCCTATTTTAGAAAGTCAGCTACAGCTTCTGACGCCCCTGCTGTGCTTCAGCAGTGTTTGCAGCTTCCAGCTCACCGACTGGTGTACGATGTCCCCACGCATTGGAACTCTACATTGCAGATGTTGGGAAGGATTTGTGAGCAGAAGAGGTCAGTTGTTGACTACCAGGATCAACAAGGCCATCAGTATTCAGGTCAGACTCCACACATGAAACCTCAGGAGTGGACATTGATGTCAGACATTTGTACAATCCTCCAAAACTTTGAGAACTCCACCAAGATGGTGAGCGGCAATGACGCCATAATTAGCATCACCATCCCGCTTCTCTGTCTTTTGAAATGCTCTTTGCTCACAATTAAAGACGATGCATTACAGGTGGACAACGATGAGATGGCGCAAGGAACCATACAGGGTGATTACACACAGCCCAACCTCATCTCATCCCAATGTGGATTGGTTAAAATGAGGAAGAGCAGGAGCTAGTTTCCTGCGCTATAGATGGTACTACCTGCACAACTGTCATACCGTCTGTTCAGCATCGATGGCCTGAGGACAGGGAGATGGAGAAGGTAGATGAGGAGGAGGAGAGCATAGTCAGTCGTCTTCTTGGTGAGGACACGAAAGTCTTGCTTGTTAGCAGTCTGGCACATATGGCTGAGTTTGTCACGCTGTCCATCCCGTGACCCTAGCATTCTCCAAATTTTGGGTGACAGTCATTATTGGTTGGTGACACTTCTAGACCCACTCTAAAAGGAAAATTTTCTGTATCTTATTCCCTTGCAGGACAGGTCTAATAAAATGTTGCAGTGCGAGAATGCCCTTGTTGCTGAATTATTAAAAAAATTCCCATCTGAAAATGCTGTCAACCAAGGAGTACAGGCGAGAGAGACACAAATACAATCCAACAGAGGCAGGGGAACACTGACAAAGTTCTGGGACAGTTTTCTCAGACCCTCCCATCGCACAGGCCCTGAGGCGCAGGGGACTCTCACAAGGAGGGAAAAGTTTTGAAAGATGCTGAGGGAGTACCTTGCTCACCGTACCAACGTCCTCCGTGATTCCTCTGTGCCTTATAATTATTGGGTATCCAAGTTGGACACGTGACATGAACTGGCTCTCTACGCATTGGAGGTCCTGGCCCTCCCTGCCGCTAGCATTTTGTCACAGCGGGTTTTTAGTGCCGCTGGTGGAATTACAACCGATAGGTGCATCCGCCTGTCAACTGAAAATGCTGACAGGCTGACTCTTATAAAAATGAACAAGAGCTGGATTGGGCTAGACTTCTCAACACCACCAAATGATATCAGTGTAACATGTACTCAAATACCGTGTTTTTTTTTCTGGGATGTCTAACTCTACTCCCATGCGCCTCTGTCTTCACACCCAAATATGGTTATACTCTTCCTGATTTTGTTTATTTGCTCTTGTCCTCCTCCTTCTTCTCATCCTCATCCTCCACCACCATATCACCACCATATCTACCATATCACCATATCTACGTCTCTTGCAAAATTTTTGGCAGCCGTTGCATCCACTACATAGGCAAACAGTATGGGAGACCCACTTCCTAATAATGGGAACATTGTTTTCAGGAGACCCTCCTCTACATCTCTTGGAAGGGGCATTGGAGTGCCTCCAAATTTTTGGCAGCCATTGCATTCACTGCATTGGCAAACAGTATGGGAGACGCACTTCCTAATAATGGGAACACATTTTTTATAGCAGGTCATCCTCTACGTCTCTTGAAAGGGGCATTGGAGTGCCTCCAAATTTTTGGAAGCCGTTGCATTCACTGCATATGCAAGAAGAGTATCTGAGAACCACTCATTTCTAATGGGAACATGTCGTTACTGTCGCCCAGCTCTTTGTGTATTTAAATTGGTATTGGGGTTTTTCCCAAATTTTGACAGCCGTTGGACTCGCTGCTTACCCTATAACTGTATAGCAGACCCTCTTCTGTCTAATGTCCAACTCACTTAATGAGTTCAAGAGAGGCCTGGACGCCTTTCTTGAGAACAATAAAATTACATCTTATGCTTAGTGATAGTTAATTAATCCAGGGATTTAATCTGACTGCCAGATTGGAGTCGGGAAGTGAATTTTTCCTCAATGATGTAAATTGGCCTATACCGCATGGGTTTTTTTTGCCTTCCCCTGGATCAACGCTGCGAAATAGCTGCAGTGCACAAGAAATAGGCTGAACTCGATGGACGCTTGTCTTTTTTCGGCCTTATAATTATAAACTAATGGGAACATGTCGCTACTGTGGCCCACCTCTATGTCTCTTTAAATTGTTCTTGGGGTTTTTCTTAAATTTTGGCAGCCACTATACTCACTGCATACCCTATAACTGTATAGCAGACCCGCTCCTTTCTAATGGGAACATGTCGCTACTCTGGCCCACCTCTATGTGTCTTTAAATTGCTATTGGGGTTTTTCCTAAATTTTGTCAGCCCTTGCACTCACTGCATGGGCATTACCACTATGGGAGACCCACTCCTTTATAATGGGAACATTTTTTTCTATTGAGGCCCTCCTCTTTGTCTCTTCAAAGGGGTATTGGGGTGCATCCAAATATTTGGCAGGCCTTGCTGTCACTGGATATGCAATAACAGTATAGGAGACCCACTCTTTAATAATGGGAACAACAAAGCATAGCCGACTGCTGGCCTTTTAAGAATAGTAAGGCTGCTTGATGGCCCTATAAAAATAGTGTTTGTGACTTTCAGAGTCCCTCCTTCATAAATGAAACAGGATGTGTCTGATCATGTCTCACACACCACATGGCAAGAAAAGGTAGTAAAATGTTAAAATGACAAAACGTATCAAAAATGCTACGTGTGAATATAGGCCAAGGTGTGGAGGAGAATTTTTGGTTTTGGTTATTTATTTTGCCTTATATACAAGTCATTAACCTGGAAAGGATGTTCCTTAATATTTTTCCCAGGAAAATCCATTTTGGTTTCGTTTTTGTCTGTTTTATTGTGAGTTCGTAAAAGTGACGTAATATCTCTGACAACATTATTGACAGCCAGTGACCTGGGAGTCAGAGATGCTTCCAGGGGTCTTCCCCATGCTGTTCCTATGTCTTCTGAGCACTGTTCCCATCGATTTGGGCAATTTTAGGCCCTATGTAGACTGCAGGGGGGTGGCCGCTGGAAAAATGCTTGAGTTTCCCATAGACTTACATTGGGCTCGATAGTCGGACCGAACACTCAAGCATTCCAATTTGCTCGACCCGAGAAACGAGCACCCGAGCATTTTAGTGCTCGCTCATCACTAATGCTAGCAGGTGATAGGCTAGGAAAGCAAATCTCTGCAGGACAAAGTGGATACACTTCCTGCAGAGTTTGTCCATACCCTCATACAACTCACAACCAGCACAAGGCAACTCAGAGCGTTGGTCAGGTACTGGATGGAGCAGACCGGAACACACGGTGAGTAGGGCGGTGCTTAGGAGGCGTGCGATTGGCCGACATAACAAAAATGCAGTCCATTCCGCATCATGTTATAGAATAGAGGGAGCTGAGCAGATTGATACTGTACATAGTTTGGAGGGAAAAGATTCTGCATGACCTGTACTTTAGTCATCTAAATCTCTGCTCTTTCTAAAGATTTCGATCCAATGGGTTGTTCTATCAGTGATTGACATCTCTCTGTGTGCACACTCAGACAGTCACTGATAGGACCATCCACTGGACTGAAAACCCCAGAAAAAGCAGGGATTTAAATGAGAAAAAACACAGATTATTCAGAATCTTTAATCGTGAACCAAATTTATCAATCCTCTCAGCTCCTCATGCTCTATAATATGATGCCTGCAGATTGGAATGAATTTTCATAGTGACAGGTTCCCTTTAACATGGTGTATGATACAACAATACATTACTAATCTTTTGCCTAATATACAGTATAAGAAGGTGTGTCTTTTTAAGTATTTACACTGTAAAATGTTAGCTCTGATTAGTCTTCATTTCTCATCCATTTGATGTGGTTTTGTAAATGACAGACATTATATCGAATGTACAGAACATGATTAAGTAGATAGTAAAGATGTTTTTAAGACCTCTCGCGTGATACACATCAGAAGCGTTTTGACAGATGTCTGTGACTTCAAAGCTCAGGAAACCCAAAGCTCGAGAGCAAATGTGCAGATATATGAGAACACAAACTTTAGGACTGCTGCTTCATATCTTTTAAGGAGATCAATTAAACTGAAGAAGAAAACTAATTATTTAAGTAAAGCAACTTCTGTAGATCTTAATGTTTATGTCATGTATTGGGACAAGCAAAATGGTTATTTTTTAGATCTGTCTCTGAGAGGATACAGATTTTTACTAAACCATAGAGGGCCAGGAGTGGCTAAAAAATGGTACTTTTCTCTTGACTCATTTGTCCTGCCTTTCTGTAGGCTGCCATCTGGTCCTTGGCTTGTTGCTATTTTTCTGAATCATAAAAGACCTTCAAAATGTAAGAACAAAGTCCCTTTACTCACCTTTCTTGCCTCTTTGTTTTGAGTTGACATCAAACAAGGAAGACTCGACCCATCGAGAGATGCCCAGGGTTTTAATTGCAGACAGTGGCATTCTGAAGATGCTGCGAAGACCAGAAAGGTGATAGGGATGAGAGGAAGGGCCAGAAAGGTGAACATTGAGGTGAGTATAATGATTTTTTTACATCTCACATTTATTATGTTCTAGGGTCTGGAAAGATCCCAAAACGTAACAAGTGGCATTAAATTTGCGGAGAATAACTTTTTCATTATTTGAATTTCGCAGGAAAAACCCAGTGAATTGGTGAATTTAGATCAGTTCTAGAGAGTTGATAGAAAGTTGGCTAAGGTCCTATGATTTTCTCGTCAATGCTCTGCTATAAAACATTGGGACCTGACATTTACAGTGGGAAAAAAAGTATTTAGTCAGCCACCAATTGTGCAAGTTCTCCCACTTAAAAAGATGAGAGAGGCCTGTAATTGACATCATAGGTAGACCTCAACTATGAGAGACAAAATGAGAAAACAAATTCTAAAAATCACATTGTCTGATTTGGAAAGAATTTTTTTCAATTTTTGGTGGAAAATAAGTATTTGGTCAATTACAAAAGTTCATCTCAATACTTTGTTATATATCCTTTGTTGGCAATGACAGAGGTCAAACGTTTTCTGTAAGTCTTCACAAGGTTGGCACACACTGTTACTGATATCTTGGCCCATTCCTCCATGCAGATGTCCTCTAGAGCAGTGATGTTTTGGGGCAGTTGCTGGGCAACACGGACTTTCAACTCCCTCCAAAGGTTTTCTATAGGGTTTAGATCTGGAGACTGGCTAGGCCACTCCAGGACCTTGAAATGCTTCTTATGAAGCCACTCCTTCATTGCCCTGGTGGTGTGCTTGGGATCATTGTCATGCAGAAAGACCTTGCCACATTTCATCTTCAATGCCCTTGCTGATGGAAGGAGGTTTGTTCTCAAAATCTCACGCTACATGGCCCCATTCATTTTTTCATGTACATGGATCAGTCGTCCTGGTCACTTGGCAGAGAAACAGCCCCAGAGCATGATGTTCCCACCCCATACTTCACTGTAGGTATGGTGTTCTTTGGATGCAAGCTGCTGGCCTATTGCAGATTCAGTCTTCCCAGCCTGGTGCAGGGCTACAATTTTGTTTCTGGTGTCCTTCGACAGCTCTTTGGTTTTCACCATAATGGAGTTTGGAGTGTGACTGTTTGAGGTTGCAGACAGGTGTCTTTTGTACTGATAACAAGTTCAAACAGGTGCCAGTACTACAGGTAATGAGTGAAGGACAGGGGAGCCTCTTAAATAAGAAGGTACAGGTCTGCGAGAGCCAGGAATCTTGCTTGTTTGAAGGTGATCAAATACTTATTTTCCACCAAAATTTGAAAAAAAATTCTTTCCAAATAAGACAATGTAATTTTCAGTATTTGTTTTCTCATTTTGTCTCTCATAGTTGAGGTCTACCTATGATGTAAATTATAGGCCTCTCTCATCTTTTTAAGTGGGAGAACTTGCACAATTGGTGGCTGACAATACTTTTTTTCCCCACTGTATGTGGCTGTGGCACATATCACCTACCTTAACAATGTCGGTGACCAAGCACACCTCTGTTCCAACAGTTTTCCCTAGTGGTAGTAGCCTTTTTGAGCTAAAAAAATCAATCAGGAATAGATTAAAAAGAAGAAAAATAGTTATTTTAAACTGGCCTCCTCATATCTCGATCTAATTAAGCATGTTGTGGGATGTCCTGTAAAAACAAATGTAACCCATGGAGTTTTTACCTCACAATTTAGAGGACTTAAATGGTAATTTTGGTGCTACGTACCACAGATCTTCTTCAAAGATCTTATGTTGTGCATGATTTAAAACAAACGGAGGCCATCAAGTGGGTGACTATGCATAACAAATGCATAGGTACATTTAGTGCCAAGGTGGAGGTTTGCCAAAATGAGTCAAAGGTTATGGCTATTGATTCACGACACAATAAAAAAAATCAAAATGACTATCTATCAATTTATCTATAAATCTATATATACTATGTGATCAAAAGTATCATTGAAATCAGGTTTTACATTCAGTCCCATTGTCACAGGTGTATAATAGCTAACTCTGCAATTGACATTGAAAGAAATTTGTGAAAGAAGAATTCGAGTGTGGTATTGCCATGGGATGTCATCGTGAAATATGTGAAAATGTTGGTATTCCAAAATATTAAATTATGAAGTAGGAGCTAATCAGCTATGAAGTGGAGACCATGTAGAGTAGCAGATGGGGATCTCTTTCACTGATGAGCATAGTGTATAATAATCACCAACACTCTACTGACTCCATAACAGCAAAGTCCAAACCTCCTTTAGTTTTAACATTATTAGAGATGAGCAGTGTTAGACTAGAACTATTCACCAATCTCAAATTCGAGTTCTTTTGGGCGGTGTTCGAGTCGTTCCACGGACGCGAACGATTTGCAAAAAATTTGGCTGTTCGAGGTTATGTTCGATAACTGTTCATGCACCAAAAGCGTAACTGGATTTTTTCACATCATGCAGGGATTGTCTGCCACTCACTGTAATGTCACAGCCATGGTGGTTGTGGTATTACAGTGGTTGCCCAAATCGATGGGAACAGTGCTCACAGTGAAACATGAAAAGCCGGCAATTCAGCAGCGGCATCCTATGGATGCGCCATTTCTGGGGCGGCTGACGGCTGGTGTTTCTAGCCTGGAAGGGGGCCAATATTCATGGCACCCTTCCTGGGCTATTAATTTCAGCCCCCTGATATTAGTAGCCTTTGAAGCTCCGTGGGTATTACCCCCTTATTTTAACACTAAATGACAAGTACAGTAATCAACACTATCACTGTACTTATTATATATGTGACTGACTTGTTTCTGTCTATCTAATCTATGTGTGATCCTCTATTCTTTCTGTTCTAAATTGTCGGGTACCGATGCTGAATTGCCGGCCAGCTTTTTTAAAGAGAATGTCTTCTGAGCAGTTTGTCAGCTTTTGGACACCTTTGGAGGTGTTTTCTATGCGTTTTTAGTTGCCTGCCATTGGTTTTAATGGTGTTCGACGGTATTCGACAGTGTTCTAAGGTGTTCGACGAACAGTTCCACGAACATCCCGGTGTTCGACAAACCGAACCCGAACACTACGGGGGTGGCTCAACACTAAACATTAGCACAAAAACTGAGCCCTCCTCCAGGAGCTTCATGCAGCCTTACATACATCACCAAGCATGATGCCAAGTGCCCACCACCAGACTCTGGAGCAGTGGGTACATGTTAGGTGGAGTGATGGATCATGCTTCTTCATCTAACATCTGATGAATTAATTTGGGTTTGGCAAATGCAAGGAGAAAGTTACCCGCCTGACTGCATTGCGTCAGCAGTAAAATTTGGTGGAGGAAAATGTAAATATTGTTTCTATGAATTCAAAGCTTTTTATTTTTTTTTGCTACCAACAAGAAATAGAATATAACATATAAATTTATATAACAATGAATAGCTCACATGTGGTGTATTTGAAGATTTAAAGATCAGCAATAAACAATATGTAGTTTGTGTTATGGGTCACTCAGCTTCTTCCCAACATGCGCTGTACGTGTACGTCAGATCTTAGGCTCACCTTTATATAGCAGGCTAAGGAGCTGAGCCTGCACCATACATGGAGTGTGCTGGTTGTGTTATACAGCCAACATCTGCCTTTGACAATGGCATTTAAGTGTCTGTACAAAGAGAGAGAGTCCGCACCTGTGCAACTAGTGAACAAATCTCATGGACCGCAATCCAAATGAGAGACAAAAGAAATCCACAGCTTCCAACAGGACCTAGTGCTTACCAACAATAGAGTGAATATCCAAAACAAGGAAAAAATGGAAAAAAGGTAGCACTCACCGATCTTCTTATTAAAAGCCAATAATTTATTGATCCATTAAAAATGGTACAGGGGGAGAATGGAAGGAAACTTCCGGACGACTGCCGTTTCACGCCTTCTTAAGCTTCAACGGGTCCCAAGGTGTGTGAAAAGACAAGCCAGTGGAGGATATAACAAAACACAAAGTCCCACCCACCACAAGCTGCTAATTTGATGACTTCACACCTGGACTGCAAAAAGAAAAAAGAAAAAATTTGACTGAGCATGTTTTGAGCCCGGATTGTGTCTCGCTTTTATCTAAAGGATTGAACTTTTGTATTCCAGACTCTTTTGATCTTACAGACTTTAAAATTGATTTATTCAAAGCTATTAGAAAAATGTACCTATATAATTCTTTTTCAACAGATAGTGTCAAAAAATCTCAGACTCTCCCAGGAGAAAGTCCCTGTTCCATGGGTCCCATGGGTTTTTGTGTCGGCTCGGTCGACGCAGAAGCCAGGGAAGACATGATCAGTGAGGCGGCTCTTTTGTTGAGTTTAACTAATGATTAGAGATGAGCGTTGTTCTACTCGAACTGTTCGCCAATCTCAAATTCGAGCTGTTTTGGGCGGTGTTCGAGCCGTTCGGCGAACACGAACAATTTGAGAAAAATTCGGCTGTTCGAGGTTATGTTCGATAACTGTTCGTGCACCAAAATCATAACTGGATTTTTTCTCAGTAATGATGAAAATTAATGTTAATACGCAGTTTGAGTGTACAGCGGGGTGGGGGGAGGGGCAGGGGATGGATCTCTGCAGGAACAATGAAGATCTCCATTTTTTTTTTCTCTTTCCCGCATTTACAGTGGGGAGGTGCAATCTGTCAGCCTATCAGCAGCGCACACAGTGCTTTTTTTCACACAAGCAAGGGCATATGTCATTGGCAGTGTATGTCACATGTCCTTGCCCTATAAGACCCAGCCATTTTCCCCGTCGCCACCATTTTCTCACTGCTGCAGCTGCGTGTTAGACGGCACCGCTGTTGCTGTGTGCGCTATACCTTGTTAATTTCAAGCCAATTTTCGCACAAATCTACAGATAGCTTGGGAGTAGGGAATAGTTGTGATTGCAGTCCTTTTAAGGACTAGGTTACAGCATTTCCTACGACTTTTATCATGCAGGTCTGTGCTCTTAAATAGATAGATTGTGGGAGTAAAGACTAATTGTAATTGGAGTCCTTTTCAGGACTAGGTTACATCAGTTCCTATCAGTTTTTGCCAGGCAGGTCTGTGCCAGTGCTGTGCAAGTTTTTTTCACAGCATTTGGCTGAATCTAGCAAAGCTAATCCTTTTTGGCCTATTGCAGAGTGTGTTAGTCAGTGGAGTAGCCTATCTGTGTTGCAAGATATACCACCTGTGTATAGAATACCAATTTTTTTACTGCATCTAGTGAAGTAAAATATTTTGGGCATAGCATCATTCTATTAGTCAATCTATACTGACCTCCATCAGGTTGCAAATTGAATATAATTTTTTTCTGCATCTAGCTCTGAAAAAATATTGGGCTTCTAGCTGTGTGTGGGACTTGTTGTATTAGTCCATCTATACTGACCTCCATCAGGTTGCAAACTGCATATATTTTTTTCTTCATCTACCTCTGAAAAAATATTGGGCTTCTAGCTGTGTGTGGGACTTGTTCTATTAATCCATCTATACAGACCTCCATCAGGTTGCAAACTGAATATATTTTTTTCTGCATCTACCTCTGAAAAAATATTGGGCTTCTAGCTGTGTGTGGGACTTGTTGTATTAGTCAATCTATACTGACCTCCATCAGGTTGCAAACTGAATATATTTTTTTCTGCATCTACCTCTGAAAAAATATTGGGCTTCTAGCTGTGTGTGGGACTTGTTGTATTAGTCCATCTATACAGACCTCCATCAGGTTGCAAACTGAATATATTTTTTTCTGCATCTACCTCTGAAAAAATATTGGGCTTCTAGCTGTGTGTGGGACTTGTTGTATTAGTCCATCTATACTGACCTCCATCAGGTTGCAAACTGAATATATTTTTTTCTGCATCTACCTCTGAAAAAATATTGGGCTTCTAGCTGTGTGTGGGACTTGTTCTATTAATCCATCTATACAGACCTCCATCAGGTTGCAAACTGAATATATTTTTTTCTGCATCTACCTCTGAAAAAATATTGGGCTTCTAGCTGTGTGTGGGACTTGTTGTATTAGTCCATCTATACTGACCTCCATCAGGTTGCAAACTGAATATATTTTTTTCCTGCATCTACCTCTGAAAAAATATTGGGCTTCTAGCTGTGTGTGGGACTTGTTGTATTAGTCCATCTATACAGACCTCCATCAGGTTGCAAACTGAATATATTTTTTTCTGCATCTACCTCTGAAAAAATATTGGGCTTCTAGCTGTGTGTGGGACTTGTTGTATTAGTCCATCTATACTGACCTCCATCAGGTTGCAAACTGAATATATTTTTTTCTGCATCTACCTCTGAAAAAATATTGGGCTTCTAGCTGTGTGTGGGACTTGTTCTATTAATCCATCTATACAGACCTCCATCAGGTTGCAAACTGAATATATTTTTTTCTGCATCTACCTCTGAAAAAATATTGGGCTTCTAGCTGTGTGTGGGACTTGTTGTATTAGTCCATCTATACTGACCTCCATCAGGTTGCAAACTGAATATATTTTTTTCTGCATCTACCTCTGAAAAAATATTGGGCTTCTAGCTGTGTGTGGGACTTGTTGTATTAGTCCATCTATACAGACCTCCATCAGGTTGCAAACTGAATATATTTTTTTCTGCATCTACCTCTGAAAAAATATTGGGCTTCTAGCTGTGTGTGGGACTTGTTGTATTAGTCCATCTATACTGACCTCCATCAGGTTGCAAACTGAATATATTTTTTTCTGCATCTACCTCTGAAAAAATATTGGGCTTCTAGCTGTGTGTGGGACTTGTTCTATTAATCCATCTATACAGACCTCCATCAGGTTGCAAACTGAATATATTTTTTTCTGCATCTACCTCTGAAAAAATATTGGGCTTCTAGCTGTGTGTGGGACTTGTTGTATTAGTCCATCTATACTGACCTCCATCAGGTTGCAAACTGAATATATTTTTTTCTGCATCTACCTCTGAAAAAATATTGGGCTTCTAGCTGTGTGTGGGACTTGTTCTATTAATCCATCTATACAGACCTCCATCAGGTTGCAAACTGAATATATTTTTTTCTGCATCTACCTCTGAAAAAATATTGGGCTTCTAGCTGTGTGTGGGACTTGTTGTATTAGTCCATCTATACTGACCTCCATCAGGTTGCAAACTGAATATATTTTTTTCTGCATCTACCTCTGAAAAAATATTGGGCTTCTAGCTGTGTGTGGGACTTGTTGTATTAGTCCATCTATACTGACCTCCATCAGGTTGCAAACTGAATATATTTTTTTCTGCATCTACCTCTGAAAAAATATTTGGCCTTCTAGCAGTGTGTGGGACTTTCTCTATTAGTCCATCTATACTGACCTCCATCAGGTTGCAAATTAAAAATAATTTTTATCTGCATCTAGCTCTGAAAAAATATTTGGCCTTCTAGCAGTGTGTGGGACTTTCTCTATTAGTCCATCTATACTGACCTCCATCAGGTTGCAAATTGAATATAATTTTTTTCTGCATCTAACCCAGCCAATAGTTTTGGCCTAATACCAAAGTTTGGCCACTCAGCTCTGCTCGGTTCCCATCCATTGTTTTTTTGTGCAAACAACTCCAGAGTTGTTAATTAGTTAACCACCAAAATGAGTGGAAAAAGGCCTGCTGCTGGTGGAAAGGGGAATAGGCGTGTTGGGAAGGGGAAAAAAGGTTGTGTCCGTGGGGTAGGTGTTAAAGCAACAGTAACATCTGCAGAAGAAAGACCATCTTCCAGCCAAACTAAAATGTCTACTTCTTTTAGCGGACAATGTGATAAGATCCCTTTCTTACGGCCACGCCAATCGCTACAAATTCCAGATGAGGCACAAAAACAGCAGGTGCTTCAACGGATATCAAGTGCTCCTTTAAGTGGGCTCTCCTCCACATCAACTTCAACATCACAAATACTCCAGTCCTCAAAGGTGTCACCCCAATCGCACTTGCTTCCTCACAGCTCCCAAATCTCCAGCTGCCCGTCTGAGTATGAGGTAGAACAGATGGTTGAGTCTGCAGAGCTGTTTACTCATACTATAGCCTGGGAATCAGAGGTCGACTCCAGCGCTTCTGTGAATCCAGACGAGGAAATGATCTGCACTGATGCCCAGAATCTTTATGAGTCGGATCCAGGACCAGACGCAAAAGGTTCTGACCATAATGTAGACCCTCATTCCCAAACTGTAACTCCTGTTGGTGGAGACAATGAGGAAGACGATGATAAGACTCAAATACCTGATTGGAGCGACAACTTTAGTTTTTTGTCAGGGCAGGAACAGGTTGGCTCTGAGGACGACGGGTGTGATAACGTACAGGGTGATGATGATGAGGTTGGAGATCCCACTTACTGTCAACCCACAGTCAGCCAAGAGATGAGGTCAGCAGAGGAGGTGGAGGAAGATGCTAGTGACGACGAGGTCAGGTTGCGCCTTCCTGGACAGAGACGTAGTACTGGAAGCACGTCAACAACTGCATCCTCAAACACAACTCTGCCTCTCACCACAAGTTGTGGTGGCTCTTCAGGTCGCATGGGTGCTAAGCCTTGCATAGCCTGGGCATTTTTTCAGATCGATAAAGATGACCCAACTCGTGTTATCTGTAACATTTGTCAGCAAAAGCTAAGTAGAGGCCAAAAAATACATAGTTTGAGTACTTCATGCATGAACTGGCACATGGACATGAAGCATAAGTTGCAGTGGGAAGCTCAGTGTGCTACAATGCGGCCTAGCCGGCCGGGCCAACCACCGTCTGCCATATCTTGTGCATCCGCGGCCACTTCATCCTCTGTGACTGGGGGGACAGCAGTCACACCTGTTTTGGGGCGCAGACCTGCCACCTCTTTACCCGCAACAGCCAGCGTGATTGGCAGGTCATCATTTTCTTTGGAGGTGGTAACACCAGCTGGTGTTGAGCGCTGTCCGACATCGATAGCACCACCTTTGGATCAAGGCAACCTAACATGTCCGCCTGCATCTTCCTCACAGACCGGCAGTTTGCCGGGGACACCCTTATCAACCCCGTCTAAGCACAACAGCCAGCCCTCGGTCCCTCAGATGTGGACAAGTAAAAGACCATTTCCTCCTAGCCATGAGAAAGCTAAGAGGTTGAATTTCACCATCTGCAAGTTCTTGGCTACAGAAATGCTGCCTTTCCGCCTGGTGGACACAGAGGATTTTCGAGACCTTATGTCCATCGCAGTGCCCCAGTACCAGATGCCCAGTCGGCACTACTTCTCAAAGAAAGGTGTGCCTGCGCTCCACCAGCATGTCGCACACAACATCACCGCTTCTTTGAGAAACTCTGTGTGTGACAGGGTGCATTTCACCACAGACACTTGGACGAGTAGGCATGGACAGGGGCGTTACATGTCGCTGACTGGGCACTGGGTAACTATGGTGACAGCAAGACAAGGGGCTGCTGTCCAAGTCTTGCCGTCCCCACGAGTTGTGCGTCAATCCTCTTTATGTCAAAGTTCCTCCACTGCTTCTGCCACCTCAACCTCCTCTCAGTCTTCCACCTGCACCCAAAGCCTGTCTGGTCATGCCACAAGCTTTCTAACTGCGCAGAAGTGATCCTGCACACCTCCTTACTATGCTGGCAGTAGGGCTCAACGTCATCAGGCGGTTTTTACATTGAAATGTCTGGGAAATGTGAGTCACACAGCTGAGGAGTTGTGGTCAGCTCTGGAGAACCAATTTCATGAATGGTTGTCTCCACTGGACCTGAAACCAGGGAAGGCCGTGTGCGACAATGCTGCAAACCTGGGTGCGGCCCTTCGCCGGGGCAATGTCACACACGTGCCTTGTATGGCTCACGTGTTGAACCTGGTTGTCCAGCAATTTTTAGCCCACTATCCCAGACTAGATGGCCTTCTGCAGAGGGCACGGTCGCTGTGTGCTCACTTTCTCCATTCGCATCCCGCAGCTCAGCGACTTACATCTCTACAGAAGTCGTTGGGCCTGCCACTTCACCGGCTAAAATGCGATGTGCCTACCCGGTGGAATTCAACTCTGCACATGTTGCAGCGACTGTGGCAGCACCGACAAGCCCTGGTGCAATACGTTCTGACGTATAGCCTGGGCCAACGAGATCCAGAGGTGGGGCAAATCACGCTGGAGGAGTGGTCTCAGATCAGGGACCTATGCACCCTTCTGCACAGTTTTGAAATGGCGACGAAGATGTTTAGTGCTGACGATGCCATTATCAGCATGACTATTCCGGTGATTTACATGCTGGAGCACATGTTAAACAGAATTCGGAGTCAGGTGGTGGCACAAGAGGAGGTGGAGGAAGTAGAGGAGGAGGAGTTGTATGCAGAAGGGCTAACAACTGCAAGGTCCAGACGGTCGGCAGCACCAAGGCGGCAGGCATGTGAGGGTGGGGGAGATGGTTTTACCAGGGTGCATGGTAGCAGCCAAACTAGTGAGGAAGGTGCAGGAGCCCAGGAAGAAGTGGAGGACGAACTGATGGAAGACTCATCAGATGAGGGAGACCTTGATCACATTTCTGTTGTGCGAGGTTGGGGGGAGAGGACAGAGGAAGGAAGCATGATTGTTACCTCGCCACCAACACAACAGGGACTTGGTGCTCCTGGATGCGCAACACACATGAGTGCCTTCTTGCTGCACTACCTGCAACATGACCCTCGAATTGTGAGAATTAGAAATAATCCTGACTACTGGGTTGCCACACTGTTAGATCCCCGGTACAAAAGTAAATTTGCAGAAATTATTCCTGCCATAGAAAGGGATGCACGCATGCAGGAGTATCAGCAGAGACTGTTGCAGAATCTTACATGTGCTTTTCCACAAAATACCAGTGGTGCACGTAGTGAATCTCACAGTTCCAACTTGCCAACCGTGGGACCGTCAAGTGTTCAGCACTCAAACCGTAACAGAACCACAGTATCTGCTGGTAACATCAATTTTGCGGAATCATTTCACCACTTTTTTAGCCCATCCTTTGCAAGGCCACAGGAGACAAGAAGTCTGACACATAGTCAACGCCTAGAGACGATGGTACAGGAGTATCTCCAAGTAAACATTGAAGCCACGACTGTGTCACTGGACCCTTGCTCTTTTTGGGCTTCCAATCTGGATAAATGTCCGGAGCTAGCCACTTACGCCTTGGAGATCTTGTCATGCCCCGCAGCCAGCGTTCTGTCTGACTTTTCTACCCCTGTGTCATCCTGGGGAGAGTAAAAGCTTGATGATTGGTTAAAATCACCCTACCAACCGTTTTAAGCTTTCAAATTACTAATCATGTTTATCTGTATCTTGACTGGAAAATAATTTGGGCTTTGTAGCAGTGTGCAGCACTGATCCTATTAGGCCATCTATACTAAAGCTTCACCAGATTTAAAATTAATAATAATTTTTAGCTGCATCTAGCCCGGAAAATAATTTTGGGGCTCCGAGATGCGCAAGACACATAAGTGCCTTCTTGTTGCACTACCTGCAGCATGACCCTCATATTGTCAGAATTCGAAGTAATCATGACTACTGGGTTGCCACACTCTTAGATCCCCCAAACTTTTCGATCAACCTTTTCATTTTAATAAAGACCAAAAAAATGGTCATTTTTGAAATTATAAGCATTAGCAGGTTGTTAGAAACTGAAATCAAACAGTTTTCAACTCAAAACTTTATTCTAGGTGATGTTACATTTTCACATAGGACCCCTTGTTCGAAAGGAGCTTCTGAACTCTCTCGTCCATTGAATTTGTCAGGTTTTGGATGGTTTCTGCTTCAATTGTTTTGCATGAGGACAGAATACCCTCCCAGAGCTGTTGCTTAGATGTGAACTGCCTCCCGCCATCATAGACACTCCTTTTAATGATGCTCCAAAGGTTCTGAATGGGGTAGATGTCAGGGGAGCATGGGGGTCACACCATAAGTTTGTCCCCTTTTATGCCCATATCAGCCAGAGATGCAGATGTTTTATGTGCAGCATGAGATGGTGCATTATCATGCAGAAAAATGATCTTGCTGTGAAATACACGGTTCTTCTTCTTGAACCATGGCAGGAAGTGCTGTTTGAGAAAATCCACATACATTATGGAGTTCATCTTTAGCGCCTTCAGGGATCCTAAAGGGGCCGACAATCTCTCTCCCCATGATTCCAGCCCAAAACATTACTCCACCTCCTCCTTGTTGGCGCTGTAGCCGTGTTTGCGTGGGGTGTCCATCAACCAGCCATCCTCCACTCCATCCATCTGGACCATCGAGCGCTGCACGGCACTCATCCGTGAACAAAACAGTTTTGATATCAGTCTTCATGTAATGTTTGGCCCACTGGAGCCGTTTCTGCTTGTGTGAAGTGGATAGAGGAGGTCGACAAGATGGCGTATGCACAGCTGCAAACCTCTGAAGGACCCTGCATCTTGATGTTCGGGGGACGTTGGAGGCACAAGCAGCTTCAAACACTTGTCTGCTGCTATGACAAGGCTTTTTTGCCGCTGCTCTTTCAACCTGACGTAATTGCCTGTAGGAAAGAGTCCTCAATTTGCCCTTATCAGCACACACACGTGTGTACTGTGAATCAGCTACATACTTCTTGATTGCCAAGACACTTCATCCTGATTATCGCACAATGTTGATTGTAGTCATGCCTTGACCTAAACACTCCACAATTTGTTGCTTCTCAGCAGCCGACACATCCTTTTTCTTTCCCATTTTGGCAGAAAATGTAGGTTGCTTAATAATGTGAGACAGCCTTCTTAAGTAGTCTTGCCTTTCATTGGACACACCTGCCAAACTAATTAGCACAGGTGTCTGCAATTGCTTATGTAGCACCCTGAGGATTCGGCTGCTACAGGGGTATTGCACCTCAACCCAGAGGTGTGATATTCCACTCCCGGGTAAGGAAGGAGTGTGGAACTGAGCTCAGATAGACTGCATGCACTACATACATCCCATTCCAGAGGAGCAGGCCGACGGTACTCCCACTTAGAAATGTGCAGGTACAACCGAGCCTGTTCCTGGCTGGAGTGGGAGGGGGGTGGTACATCCCATGTAGTGTAGGGGCAGATAGGGGGAGCAGTCTGGGTAGTGATAGGAGCTCATTGGGTGCTGGTCACCTGAGCTCACACATAGAGGGATATATAAGGAGGGCACCAACTTAGATCAGGGTCAGACGCAGAGGACAAGCCTGTCAGACGCAGAGAGTAAGTCTGCTGCAGAGGAAGTCAGCCTGCAGCAAGGGAGCAGAACAGACCTGAGCCTGAAGAGTGAGAGAGTGGAGTACAGAAAGACCCAGAGGGGGACAAAGAAGGGACCCAAGAACCCAAATAAGAACACCGGGTGAGGAGTCAGCAGAAGGGTACCGGAACCCAAGCTGGTGGGGGTAAAGACATTCCCCAGCCAGAGACCGGAGACCGTGGGCAGAGTCTGTCACGGTCACCCACTACATTCACCCTGAAGGCACACCACATGGAGGGTCAGGGAACCTGAGGCCAAAGGTTGCCCAACAGAAGGCCCGAGGGAGCTGGATTTAGGTGAATCACTGGTGGGGACGGCTGAAGGAAGGACAGAGGGAGAGCTCAGGGCCACGCTCCGGACTTGTTTGGGGGTTGGCCGGATCCAGGACCTGGTGGACGCAGCACGGCTCGGGAGGTCACTTGGAGCTAGAGTGACCAGGAACATCTGCAGTAAGTAAAGACCCTTAACTGCACTACCCGAGTCTGTCATCATTACCGGCTGCACCGCACCACCACAACCCCCATCCTCTGCGCCTGTCCCCTCTGAGGCTATACCCCTCCCGTTGGGGGCTATCCCACCAAGCTGCACATCCACCATCAGCCTCAGCGGACCCTGCTGCAGCGGCGGCCACAGTGACCGCATTACAACGGGTGGCGTAGTCGACACAAAAGAACTCTTATAACATCAGTAAGGACTGCCACATAACACTTAGCTTGACGCCCTGGGCACGGGACCGGGTCACAGCCGCTCGGAGACTACAACCCCCCATCTGATCCGGTGCCGGGTATTCCCCTCAAAAAGGAATATGTCCCAGGGGGCGCGTCAACTTTGGCGTAGTCGGCAGGATTACGTGCCCGCAACACCCGGGTACTGCGTGCCTGAAGAAAAGTGCAAGTTTACCTCAGAAAGAAGACTCCTGCCGGTTCCGGAGGGTCCACGCCATCGGACTCCATCACCAGTCGTTTCCCGCCGATTGTCCGCCATTTCCAGCTTGTTCCCGCCATCTGCAGAGTTTCCCGCCACTGGGCGACGCTTCCCGCCAAAACCGCAGATTTCCCGCCTTGGAAGAGCAGCGGACGCCATTATGGGCGTGCCAAAGGAGGGCAAGAGGCCACATCCCATAGTGGGCCAGGACAGAAAATGGCGCCAAAAGTGGAAACCGCCCCCACCAACAGAGACTGTGATGCTGGAGGTGTCTGTCAGCGTGAAAGAACTACCCCTGGAGCTGACAGTCACCGAGTTGCCCCGGGACCGCCCTCGAAGTGGGAGGAGACGAAAGAAAAGAGCAAAGATGGGTGTCGCTTGGAGCAGTGTAGAACGAGCGCACCCGGAGGCAAGAGGTCTAATGAGGAGTAGCGGAGAAGCTCACCCGGAGTCGAGGAGAGAAAGAGTAGACCCGGGAATGGAGCGGCAGCAGAGCAGCACCGGCCCGCTGGCCAGGAGCCTGCTGGAGGAAGAAGGAGGGCAGAGCAGCACCGGCCCGCTGGCCAGGAGCCTGCCGGAAGCCGAGCAGAGCAGCACCGACCCGATGGTCAGGAGCCTGCTAGAGTCCACAACCCCGCTAGGCTTAGCGGAGATCCTGGCGCAGCTTCCCCGAGATCGGGAGTGCGCGCGGAGTGCCCTGGAGGGCCTCGCGGGAAGGATGGCCCGAGTGCAGAGGGAGATCCTGGCGGAGTGGGGCCGGGAGATGGCCCAGCAAGCTGGAATCCGTCCACGGAACCCGCTCCCTTGGAAGACGACACCGACTACCTCTGCGGATGACGCGGGAGGACCCAAGGCCGGAGACGGCGCAGAAGAGGGAGCGAGAAGTATGGCAGCAGGTAAGGGGGACGCCTATACCCCATACCGGAAGACCACCCACCTGCCCCAGCTCCCCGTCGCAGAGCCCGAAAGTCCCCCTGCCGTACCCGAGACCGCCATGACACCGCCACCGACTAGGCCCCGACCGGAAGCCGCCGTCGCGACCCCGATGACGTCACGCATCGTGACCCGGAGCGTGGCGCCGGAAGAGGAGCCTCCGGCCTGGTCACAGGGCCTAGCATTTCCGGGCGCCGCATCCAAAGCAGAGCCATCTACCTCCGCGGAGCCTCCGGCCTGGTCGCAAGGCCAGGTAACCCAGGGCGCCGCCGTCCTAACGGTGCCCTTCACCTTCCAGGTGCCCCAGGCCTGGCCGCAAGGCCTGGGCAACCCGGGCGCCACCACCACCGCGCCCGCGCCCGTAATACCTAGGGTGCCACATCTGGGAGAGGACCCCTTCAGCCAGCTAACGTGGCCGGACGGTCGGCCTTTCATCTGGCCCGAAGGATTCTTGGAGCTGGAGCGGCAGAAGCAACTAGGTCCCCTGTGTGAGCCCCTGATCCCGGCTCCAAAGCCCGTGACTCGGGTCTCGCCTCCCCTAGAAGAGGCTCAATTTGCGTGGGACCCCAAGGGAGAAGATCTGATGGGGTTCACCGGAGAGACTCGGGCAGCTGCAGCAGCGCGCACAGAGTGTTGCCGTCAACAGCTGGCAGAGTTCAAGAGAGAGCGGGAGGAGAGGCAGGCCAAAGAGCAATGGGCCCAGACCCGCAGCGCGGAGCAAAAGAGTCGGACCAGAAGGGACCCCCGTGCAGCAGATCGTCCCCGTACCATCGGGACGGTAATAAAGTTTAATGCGCAGCATGGGTGGGGCTTCATAAGGGACCGGAACACCATGGGTGACGTCTTCGTTACACGACGGGACGTCGAGTCCCACCTGCCAGAGGGTCACAAAGGCCGTGACCTCTACGTCGGTGATGAGGTAACGTTCACCCGGCACAAGTGTGCCAAGGGACCTTACGCCCTCCACGTGCATCGCTTGACGGAGGAGGAGTTGCGGTGCGAGGAGGAGGAGCAAGAGGACCCGGACGGGTCTGAAGTAACAACCAGCTATAAGCAAAGAGCAGGAGGAAGACGCCGTTGAGTGCGGCAGAGCAGGTGTTGTAAATAGTTACCCAATCAGGGTATAAAGGAACTGGAACTGTTGTTGCTGCTAAAATAGTCCCCGTTGGGACCAGTGAACTGTTTTACCCGTTAACCCCTTCATCCTACAGGCTGAGGACTGAGAGCAGCCATTCCCTTCCCTCTACCTGGCCGAGGACTGAGAGCGGCCAACTTCCAACTTCCCTGTATATAGTTGCGCGTCCTAAAGCGCCCCCTACCGGTTTTATAAGAAAACCAGATTTTCTAAGAGACTGTCGCACTTTTCCCGGACACACGTTGCACAGTGTCCGGAGGAGGAACCAGAGACAAGAGAAGTCTACGAGAATGTTTATATAAAAAGTTTTATATATATATAATGTTTATATGTTTTATATGTTCATATAAAAAAAATTTGTATGTTTTGGTGTTTTATGTCTTACAGCCCGAGGACGTGCTGTGATTTACCAGGGGGGAATGTAGCACCCTGAGGATTCGGCTGCTACAGGGGTATTGCACCTCAACCCAGAGGTGTGATATTCCACTCCCGGGTAAGGAAGGAGTGTGGAACTGAGCTCAGATAGACTGCATGCACTACATACATCCCATTCCAGAGGAGCAGGCCGACGGTACTCCCACTTAGAAATGTGCAGGTACAACCGAGCCTGTTCCTGGCTGGAGTGGGAGGGGGGTGGTACATCCCATGTAGTGTAGGGGCAGATAGGGGGAGCAGTCTGGGTAGTGATAGGAGCTCATTGGGTGCTGGTCACCTGAGCTCACACATAGAGGGATATATAAGGAGGGCACCAACTTAGATCAGGGTCAGACGCAGAGGACAAGCCTGTCAGACGCAGAGAGTAAGTCTGCTGCAGAGGAAGTCAGCCTGCAGCAAGGGAGCAGAACAGACCTGAGCCTGAAGAGTGAGAGAGTGGAGTACAGAAAGACCCAGAGGGGGACAAAGAAGGGACCCAAGAACCCAAATAAGAACACCGGGTGAGGAGTCAGCAGAAGGGTACCGGAACCCAAGCTGGTGGGGGTAAAGACATTCCCCAGCCAGAGACCGGAGACCGTGGGCAGAGTCTGTCACGGTCACCCACTACATTCACCCTGAAGGCACACCACATGGAGGGTCAGGGAACCTGAGGCCAAAGGTTGCCCAACAGAAGGCCCGAGGGAGCTGGATTTAGGTGAATCACTGGTGGGGACGGCTGAAGGAAGGACAGAGGGAGAGCTCAGGGCCACGCTCCGGACTTGTTTGGGGGTTGGCCGGATCCAGGACCTGGTGGACGCAGCACGGCTCGGGAGGTCACTTGGAGCTAGAGTGACCAGGAACATCTGCAGTAAGTAAAGACCCTTAACTGCACTACCCGAGTCTGTCATCATTACCGGCTGCACCGCACCACCACAACCCCCATCCTCTGCGCCTGTCCCCTCTGAGGCTATACCCCTCCCGTTGGGGGCTATCCCACCAAGCTGCACATCCACCATCAGCCTCAGCGGACCCTGCTGCAGCGGCGGCCACAGTGACCGCATTACAACGGGTGGCGTAGTCGACACAAAAGAACTCTTATAACATCAGTAAGGACTGCCACATAACACTTAGCTTGACGCCCTGGGCACGGGACCGGGTCACAGCCGCTCGGAGACTACAACCCCCCATCTGATCCGGTGCCGGGTATTCCCCTCAAAAAGGAATATGTCCCAGGGGGCGCGTCACTTACAGTGATATAAAGAGCCCTGACACACATCACCATCAATGAGTTTAACTGACAAACAAACAAATTCTTCCCTTATCACTCCTAAACACTTTTTGCATAATAATTTGGAATACAGTGTACATGTGCTTTTCCACAAAACACCAGTGGTTCACGTAGTGAATCTTACAGTTCTAACTTGCCAACCGTGGTCTGTATGGAGTTGTTCAATAAAGGGCCCAAAACTAAGATAACATAGATGGGAGAGGTCTCTATGAATAGGAATTCCTAAGTATTTGATACCCTGTGAGGGCCAGGCAAAGGGAAAGTTGGACTGGATGGAATCCTATATGGATTTGGGGAGGGAGACATCGAGGGCCTCAGACTTCGCTGCATTGATTTTAAAATTTGACCATGTAACAAAGTGATCTATTTCAGCAATAACAGCATGGATGGATATATGTGATTGAGTGATATATACTAGGACATCATCAGCAAATAGAGAGCACTTGTACTCGGTGCCTCCCACCTCAATCCACCTAATATTGGGGTTATGGTGAATTGATGAGAGCAGGTGCTCCGTCACTAGGATGTATAAGAGAGGGGACAGAGAACATCCCTGCCTTGTCCCATTGGTGATTGTGAAAGGTGATGAAAATGTTCTGACGCGCCCCCTGGGCCTTGGGACACCCGGAGCCGGACCCTTTTTGGTGGATGCTGGTGGTTGTAGTCTCCGTGGCGGCAACCTGGTTCCGTGGCTCAGGGCGGTCAAACCAGTGGCGGAACTATTTATGTGGTTTTGATGTTTAAATGTCCGACTACGCCACCCGTGGATTGCGGTCAGAGTGAACCGCCGCTCCAGGGCAGACCGCTGAGGCTGGTGTTGTGGGTGCAGCAGAGCGTAGCATAACTCCCCACGGGAGGAGTATAGCCTCAGGGCAGTGTATGCGGAGGATGGGGGTGATGGTGCAGGGCAGCAGCAGTAATGACACGGAGTCAGTGATGCAGTCCAGGGCCTTTACTCACAGTTCTTATTATCCAGACCACGTCTGCAGGTAACGGCTGCCCACGTCGTACTGTGCTCACCAGGTGAGGGGCTCAGACAACTCCCAAATAACTTTGGAGTGCTTCACAGGACCCCCTTTGTGTGTCCTTTGTCTGGCCTTTCTTACCAACCCTTCTGTCCGGCTGCCTCGGGCCTCCTCTTGGTAAACTTGGCGCCAGTTTCCCTGACCCTATGTGGTGCCTTCCTAGCGGGTGTAGCGAGGGGCTGCGCCACATAAAATGTCACAGCCTCCTGTTTCTAGCTGAGGGTCGTTTCCTGCCTCCACTAGTTTCGGGGACCGGTCTCCCCCTTTGGCCTGACCCCTCCACGCAGGTGGATTCGGGCGTGCGGTGGCGACTCGCCCGTCCGCACCCCTGGGATCCCTTCGTTCCTCGTTCGTGGAGCCTTCTCCGCTCCTCTTCCTTCCTTCTCCCTCTTCCAGGCCTGGGCCTCTGTTACTAGGCCCGCCTCCGGAGCAGAGCTCATGCAGAGCCCCTGCTCCCTGCCACTTCTGCTCAGACTTCTCTGCACTGAACTAAGATGGTGCCCACCTTTTATACTCCCTTCTCAATGCACCCAGGAACTGCTTCCTCCCTGCTCCTGCACTACAGGGTTCCCCTTCCTCAGTGTTCCCTCCCCCCACTCCAGCCAGGGACAGGGACTGTCGTGCCCATCTCAGGGGCATATTGGTCGCCCTGCCCCACGGCAATGTGGTGTAATGCATGCAGGTGTCGGGTCCTGATCCACACTACATCCTTACCTGAGAGTGAGATATCACACCTCTGGGTGAGGTGCAATACCTCTGTAGCAACCGAGCCCTCAGGGTGCTACAGTTCCATTTATCTTCAGCCTAGGTGACGTATTGCGATACAGGGCCGTGATTTTGGCTATAAAAGGGTCCCCTAGACCCCTACCCCAAGCTTTTTAAGAGACTCATATATGGCGTGCCAGGAGACTCTATGGAATGCTTTCTCAGCATCCAACGAGAGTATCTAATTACAAATTTTTAACTGCATCTAGCCCAGGAAATACTTTGTGCCTAGTAGCAGGGTCTCCTAGTCAGCGGATTATCCCGGCTGTTAAGCAAGCTACACCACCTGTAGTTTGGACACTTCATTTTTTCAAAGGAAATGCTTCGGGACCACGGGATACTCAGTGAAGAGCATCAGGAGGCACCCCAAGGCATAGGGGCTCGGACTGGCAGTAGGATGCCTTGCGGTGGACAGCCGAGCTCGATCCTTATAAAAGCTTTTTAACTGCAGCAGCTTTAGTGGACGCTACTGGAGCTGGAATTACGCGGCTGCTGGCATGAGACTTGCCCTCCAATAGATCCTTGTAAATGGATTTAAAGTGTATTTATTCAAATTAGAGAGACAATTTAAATTAAAAAGCTTAGAGCTGCCTCCACCACAGGGGGGCTCGCTCGACCCACCAGCGGACAGGCACCAGTATTGGGAGAGGGGGGCTGGCCGTCAGGGTTCACCGCGGCTCTGGCACAAACCCGGCGACACGGAGGTGGCACGGGCAGGAGCGGACTGAACGTGTCGGCCTCTCACTTTTTGGATTTTAGAAGGGCATGACATGCCTATATCTGTGTCTCCCCCTCCTTTTACTCCTCCACCTCTTTTCTTTTCGCATGACTATATGTACTTGTCACTTTTCCATGTGTTAGTTGTGTCTTCTGAGCAGTTTGTCAGCTTTTGGACACCTTTGAAGGTGTTTTCTATGTGTTTCTATGTGTTTTTGTTTGCCTGCCATTGGTTTTAACGGTGTTCGAAGGTGTTCGACGAACAGTTCGACGAACAGTTCGGCGAACACACGGGTGTTCGACGAACCGAACCGAACTCGAACACTACGGGGGTGGCTCAACACTACTAATGATAGTACTGTGAAGTGTTTTCAACAATCTGATTCGGTGACAGAGCCTTTTGTAGGGGGGGTTAAATCTTCTTTTATGCCCATAGTATCACCGGGCAATGTGATTGATGTGTTTGAGGCACAGGTTATTAGAGACTTAGGGGCTGTCATTTACCCAAAATCCCCCAATATTCGCAGTGTAGGTGAACAGAAAGCCCTAAAAGAAATTAATAGCTGGAAGGATACAGTTGTCCGCCAAGCAGATAAAGGCGGTAATATTGTTCTCCTCACAAGGGAGAATTATTTGAAGGAAGCATTTAGACAGCTCTCTGATGCAGCTACCTATAGCAAATTATGTTTTGATCCTACTTTTAAGTTCAAGAATGAACTACAGACCTTTTTAAGGCTGCAGGTAGAAAAAGGCACCCTGACAAAAAAAACGGCGGAACGCCTTTTTCCACAATTTCCTCAAAAACCTCATTGGTATTTTATTCCGAAAACTCACAAGTCTATTCAAAGTCCAACTGGACGTCCCATTGTTTCGGGAATAGGGTCCCTCACAGAACCCTTGTCCAAGTACATGGACTGGCTCCTTAGACCTTTATTGGTTTCCGTCCCTTCATATTTAAAGGACACCAGTGCTTTATTGCTCGTCATCAGAGACTTTCAGTGACAGGAGGATTATTCGTTGGTGTCTGTCGACGTCGAGAGCCTCTACACCAGGATCCCCCAGGTTGCTGGTGGGGAGGCATTGGGGTCGATACTCCTTAACACAGGGAAAGACACAAAAATTATTGATTTTATAAAAGATGGTGTCAGTTTCATTTTGAGTCATAATGCCATCAAATTCATGGATACATGGTTCTTACAAAAGAGTGGAACCGCGATGGGGACACCGGTAGCATGTATATTTGCAAATTTATATTTAGCAGTTTTTGAGGAAAAATTAGTTTTTTTCATTGACTATTCTTATTTGAAATTTATCAGAATGTTTTTTGCGTTATGTGGATGATATTTTCATTATTTGGGGGGGTTCTAAGGAGCTATTTGATGAGTTTGTGGATTTTCTAAATTCTGTTAACCCCTTAACCCCCGAGGGTGGTTTGTACGTTAATGACCAGGCCAATTTTTACAATTCTGACCACTGTCACTTTATGAGGTAATTACTCTGGAACGCTTCAACGGATCCCCCTGATTCTGAGAATGTTTTTTCGTGACATATTGTACTTCATGATTTAGGTAAAATTTCTTCGATATCACTTGCGTTTATTTGTGAAAAAAATGGAAATTTGGCGAACATTTTGAAAATTTTGCAATTTTCAAAATTTGAATTTTTATGCCCTTAAATCAGAGAGATATGTCACACAAAAGAGTTAATAAATAACATTTTCCACATGTCTACTTTACATCAGCACAATTTTGGAACCAAAATTTTTTTTTGTTAGGGAGCTATAAGGGTTAAAAGTTGACCAGTGATTTCTCATTTTTCCAACAAAATTTACAAAACCATTTTTTTAGGGACCACATCACATTTGAAGTCACTTTGAGAGGTCTTTATGACAGAAAATACCCAAAAGTGACACCATTCTAAAAACTGCACCCCTCAAGGTGCTGAAAACCACATTCAATAAGTTTATTAACCCTTCAGGTGCTTCACAGGAATTTTTGGAATGTGGAAGAAGAAAATGAACATTTAACTTTTTTCACAAAAATGTTACTTTAGACCAAATATTTTTTATTTTCACAGGGGTAACAAGAAAAAATGGATACCAAAATTTGTTGCGGAATTTCCCCTGGGCATGCAGATACCCAATATGTGGGGAAAAAACACTGTTTGGGCACACGGCAGGGCTCGGAAGGGAAGGAGCGCCATTTGACTTTTTGATTGTAAAATTTGCTTGAATAATTAGCGGACGCCATGTTGCGTTTGTAGAGCCCCTGTGTGCCCAAACATTGGAGCTCCCCCACAAGTGACCCCATTTTGGAAACTAGCCCCCCCAAGGCACCTATCTAGATGCATAGTGAGCACTTGGAACCCCCAGGTGCTTCACAAATTGATTCGTAAAAATGAAAAAGTGTGTTTTTTTTCACTTTTTCATTTTTACGAATCAATTTGTGAAGCACCTAGGGGGTTCCAAGTGCTCACTATGCATCTAGATAGGTGCCTTGGGGGGTCTAGTTTCCAAAATGGGGTCACTTGTGGGGGAGCTCCATTGTTTGGGCACACAGGGACTCTCCAAATGCAACATGGTGTCCGCTAACAAATTGAACGGAAAATCGGCTCAATTTGTAAGCGGACACCATGTTGCGTTTGGAGAGCCCCTGTGTGCCCAAACATTGGAGCTCCCCCACAAGTGACCCCATTTTGGAAACTAGACCCCCCAGGCACCTATCGAGATGCATAGTGAGCACTTGGAACCCCCAGGTGCTTCACAAATTGATTTGTTAAAATGAAAAAGTGTTTTTTTTTTCACTTTTTCATTTTTACGAATCAATTTGTGAAGCACCTAGGGGTTCCAAGTGCTCACTATGCATCTAGATAGGTGCCTTGGGAGGTCTATTTTCCAAAATGGGGTCACTTGAGGGGGAGCTCCAATGTTTGGGCACACAGGGACTCTCCAAACGCAACATGTTGTCCGCTAACAATTTGAGCCGACAATTTGTTAGCGGACACCATGTTGCATTTGGAGAGTCCCTGTGTGCCCAAACATTGGAGCACCCCCACAAGTGACCACATTTTGGAAACTAGACCCCCCAAGGCACCTATCTAGATGCATAGTGAGCACTTGAAACCCCCAGGTGCTTCACAAATTGATTCGTAAAAATGAAAAAGTGAAAAAAAAAACACTTTTTCATTTTTATGAATCAATTTGTGAAGCACCTGGCGGTTCCAAGTGCTCACTATGCATCTAGATAGGTGCCTTGGGGGGTCTAGTTTCCAAAATGGGGTCACTTGTGGGTGAGCTCCAATGTTTGGGCACACAGGGGCTCTCCAAACGCAACATGGCATCCGCTAACAATTTGAGCCAATTTTCCATTCAATTTGTTAGCGGACACCATGTCGCGTTTGGAGAGCCCCTGATGTGCCTAAACAGTGGAGCTCCCCCACAAGTGACCCCATTTTGGAAACTATACCCCTCAAGGATTTTATTAAGGTGTATAGTGAACATTTTGAACCCAGAGGTACGACACAGAATTTGATAAAATTAGGTCATCATATTGAATAAGTTGTCATTAGTCTTGAGCGCAAGTGCTCTCTACTTGAGTTTGCATCGGGTACTCAGGTATGCACCATGTACTGCGTGTGCTCGAGTGACATGCTCGAGTCCCCGCCCGGATGTTTCACGGTTATTAGACACCCAAAAAAAAACATGCGGGGATCGCTCGTGCATGGCAGGCAATCCCCGCAAAGTTTTTTGGGCCGTGAAGCATATGGGGCGGAGACTCGAGCATGTCACTCAAGTACCCACGATACTCAATGCATACCGGAACACCCGATGCAAACTCAAGTAGCGAGCACTTGCGTTCAACACTAGTCGCCATATCGTCATCTTTTTTTCTTACTTTTGAAAAAAATCCCAACCCCATCACAACCCTAACCCCAACCCTAACCCCAACCCCAGCCCTAACCCTAACACAACCCTAACCGTAGCACAACCCTAACCGTAGCACAACCCTAACCCTAGCACAACCCTAACCTGAGAGTTTATTTTTTACGCCGTTCCTCTTGCGGTATAAGTGATTAGACGACTTTATTCTTCGGGTCGGTGCGATTACAAAGATACCAGAATCATATGGGGTTTTTATGATTGACAGCTGCCACACACTAAAAGTCGCATTTTTTGTAAATCAGTTTTTGTATCGCCATATTTTGAGAGCTATAATTTTTACAGATTTTGGCAGACAGTCATTTGACGGCTTTTTTTTTGCGGGATGAGTTGAAGTTGTTATTGGTGACATTTTCAGGCACGTGACATTTTTTGATCGCTTTCTATTCCGATTTTTGGGAGGCAGAATAAACAAAAACCAACAATTCAGGAATTGTTTTTTTTTTTTTGTTTTTTTATTCTGTTCTGCGTGTGGTAAAATTGATAAGGTAGCTTTATTCTTCGGGTCAGTACGTTTACAGCGATACCACATTCATATCGTATTGATATGTTTTGCACTTTTACATAAAAGCAATTTTATAGAAAAAACTATTTTTTAGCATAGCTTTATTCTGAGAGCTATAACTTTTTTCTTTTTTGGCTGATGGAGCTGTATGGCGGCTTGTTTTTTGTGGGACGAGATGACGTTTTCAGTGGTACCATTTTTTTATATTTGTCTTTTTGATCGCATGTTATTTCATTTTTTGTTTGGCGGTATGGTGATAAAGCATTGTTTTTTGCTTCGGTTTTTTTTTTTTTTTTTACTGTGTTCACTGAAGGGGTTAACTAGCGGGACAGTTTTATAGGTCAGGTTGTTCCGGAGGCGGCGATACGAAATATGTGTACTTTTATTGTTTTTTTTTTATAATAATATTTATTGATGGGTGCATTATATTTTTATTTTTGGTGGATTCTTTTTTTTATTTTTTTTTTATATTTTTACAATTTTTTTTTTATTTTTTTTTCACTTTCTGATAGTTTTTATACTTTATTACTTTGTCCCACTGTGGGACTTTCACTTTTTTTTTTCTGACCGCCTGCATGGCACAGGAATGCAGCACCATCCCTGTGTCATGCAGGCTGTCAGCGCTGGACAGGGAGAAGATTGTTTGGAGATGCACTGCGCATGTCCAAAAAATCTTCCTGCTGTCTGGTGGCCCGGATGTTGTCATGACGACATCGGGTCGTCATGGCAACATCCTGGAAGCCACGGCAGTCAGCGCTGGAAGCCAGAAGAGGAGGTGAGTATCTGCGATCACCTCCCCTTGCCACCGCAATGCTGCGATCGACTTTGATCGCAGCATCGCGGGGGTTAATGTGCTGGGAGCGGTGCAGGACCGCTCCCTGCACATAGTACCGGGTGTCAGCTGTGACAATCAGCTGACACCCGGCGGCGATTGCGCCCGCACAGCCTGTGTGCGCGTGCGATCGCCATGACGTACTAATACGGGTCTGGCTCTTAAGTCCCAGGGCACAGACGCGTATTAGTACGTCAAATGTTGTTAAGGGGTTAATGACATGAATATGCATTTTACTTCGATTTTTGGAGGTAGTTCTTTGGATTTTTTGGATGTTAGGGTGACTGCATCGGAGGGCTCTCTCAAAACGGAGGTTTTTAAAAAACCTACCGCCTCGAATTCTTCTTTGCACTTTAAAAGTGTGCATCCGCATTACATTAAATCTTCACTCCCCTACAGTTAATTTTTGTGATTAAAAAGGATAAATTATGATGAAACTCGTTTTAAAGAACAAGCAGATGTTTTAAAAAACAACTTTATCCAAAGAGGCTATTCTGAACAGTTAGTGGCTGAAGCTCTCAATAGGGTTAATATATTTTCACAACATCATTTATTGCGGGGTTTGCCAGATAAAAAATCTAAAAGTAGTAAGAGATTTGTATTCAATTTTAAGTTTAACGCAATGGAAAGAGTTATTAGATTCACCATCTTAAAAAACTGGCACATCCTGGAACAGGATCCTAGCCTGTCAGCAATGATTTCACAAGGTCCTTTGATTTCTTTTAGACGTGGACACAATTTGAGAGACTTATTGGTGCACAATAGGCTAACGAATAATAAAAACAACTGGTTAAAAGACAGGTCCCTTATTGGAAATTTAAAATGCGGCAGTTGCAATTTTTGTAACTTCTTTCTTATTGATAAGACAATCAGAATTGGTGATATTGTACATTCTGTTCGAGATTTGATCACATGCCGCACAAAATTTGTTGTTTACATCATGTTTTGCCCTTGTGGGTTTTTTTATATAGGCAAAACGATCAGGCCCTTGCTCGTGCGGTTTCGCGAACATTATAAATCCATTTCTACTAGAAAAGGGTCAATGAGGTTGATCAACCATATATGGGCTACGCATGCAGGAGACCCCAAAATGTTATGGTTTGGAGGTCTGGAAATGGTTCAGTTGCCTGTCCAAGGAGGTGATCTCCATAAAATTCTCCTGCAAAGAGAAGCCCGTTGGATTATGCGAACAGGTGCACAGGACAATCTAAGTTTTAAGGATAAACTGGATATGTCAGTTTTTTATGAGTAAATTTATGATAATTCCTTTTTTTACTTTGCACTAGGTGTGGGGATTGTTTTCTTGTGTTTGGTTTATTTTTTATTTTTGTAGTCCAGGTGTGATGTCGTCAAATTAGCAGCTTATGGTGGGTGGAACTTTGTGTTTTGTTATATCCTCCACTGGCTTTTTCTTTTCACACACCTTGGGACCTGTTGAAGCGGAAGAAAGCACGAAACGGCCGTCGTCTGGAGGTTTCCTTCCATTCTCCCCCTGTACCATTTTTAATGGATCAATAAATTGTTGGCTTTTAATAAGAAGATCGCTGAGTGCTACCTTTTTTCCCTTTTTTCTTTGAATGGCATTTAAGTGTTGCGATTGCCCCCATCACACCCATGACATGATAAGAAAAAGCCAGTCAGTTGCCATGGCAGTAGGGGGCCTACTGAAGGCCACCATCACTGCCATCTTTGTACTCCTATTAAGCCCAGCTTATCAATTTCATGATAAACTATAATACTAAAGTTTTGCAATTTAAACAATTATTCAAAATATTACAGCTTCAAGTCCCCTAGAGGGTGACTAAGAAAAAACGTAAAAAAAAAAGATTTTGAAAAGATTTAAAAAATAAACTAAAAGTTTAAAACACCCCTTGTGGGATGTGCTGTAAAATCAAATGTGATCTATGGGGTCTTCCATTATAAAATAATTTAAATGTATGATCTATTAAGATATAAAATTAATTAACCCATATTGTAAATGCCATACAGAGAAAAAATGAAATGCCAGAATTGTCACTTTTTTATTTTCCAAACGTCTCCCCAAAAATGCAATAAAAACCATCAAAACATTTCATGTACTCTAAAATGGCACCAATAAAAACAACAGCTCTCCACGGAAAAGGCAAGTTCTCACCGAGCTCTACTAACAGAAAAATAATAAAGTTCTCACCTCAGAAAATGATGACACAAACCAAATTATTTTTTTTACACAATTCTAAAAAATTTTTAAACCCCCAAAATTATACGTTGGATATGGCCGTGGTTGTACTGACCTGAGGTATCATTGTGCAGGGTCAATTTTATAGTTCAGTAAATGCTATAAAATGCAACCAAGAAAATAAAGGCAAAATTGATTTTTTTTTCAATTAATTACCCACTTTCTTCTAGGTCTTTAGTACATTATATGGCAAGGTTACTCTTACTAAGGTAAGTTCACACCAACATGTTAAAAAATTCATCTGACTTTGTAACAGCTGATACATTTTTCATCTGTATTATCGTCCATATGTCTATTTTTTTACATCTGTATGGCATCTGTTTTTATACATCAGCAGTTAACAAAATGTAAAAGAGCAAATAGAGTTTCCTGTGTTAATAATTGCAATTATTAAGGACACACGTCCAAAACACGTTTACCCTGTATTTTAATATATGGTATTGTGCTGTTGCGATTTGTTCCTTTTGGAATTTTTCGAGAATTTTTTTCACAAATAAAATTTGGAATTTTATGGAAGACCCTGATGCTGGATTTTTCTTTTACGCTAAGAAATAATTTGCAAAAAACACATGATATTCTGTCGGTAAGTTATTGATATGCAGTAAATAAACCCTATGTGTTATATTATATCTTGTAAATACTGTCTTATTTATTAGTAATCATTTTAATGTTTTATTCGTAATGATTGTCCAACATTATGCTTTTTGAAATGAGGCAAAAGTTATTAATAATAATTAAAAAAAAATGACTTTAATCAACATGAATCCTAACAAATAAGTCAATGTACAGTAAAATATTCAATATAAAAAAACTGATTTGTATTAAAACATCAGGATAAAATTACAAATAAGCATGAGTGATAGAAAGGGGGCATATAGAGGGGAGAAAACCCTATACAGGGAAATCACAGGGAAAACATATTGGAAGGGTGTATAATAATAATAATCTTTATTTTTTATATAGCGCAAACATATTCCACAGCGCCTTACATACATTATCATAGACAAATGGCATTCCCCATAAGGATTATTGCAGATTACAATATAATTATAGCAGCAGGGACAATTTATAAATAAATAGATGTGAAGATGAATCCAAGTGGATTAATAAATAATTATATACAGACAACACAGCAAATATTCCACAATAAATATAAATAACACAGGGGAAAAAAAAGTTACCAAATATGAAACCCAAAATTAATTTTCTAACATTATGTTATTTGAAGTGATGCAAAAGTTATTAATACCATATGAATAAATAGTGTTATATTAAGAACAATAACAAAATAATAATAATTAAAAAACGACTATACTCAACATGGTACAAATGGATACAAAGTATCCATTTTTTTCTATTCTATTCTAGTCTGCATAGCTAGACTGCACTCAGATCTTGCACAGACCAGTTTCCTGTTTTCCCGCTTACGAGAAAGCAGCTGTGCTTTAAAAAAAAAATAAAAAAACCTAAGTAGCAACTTGTAATAAATCATTAAAACATATTCAATAATTTATGATGTGACCGGAATCACAGGATAGATGCACAAACCTATTGTGTAATGCAAGAGCATCAGTTGACAAATTCATTATTAACTTAAAATACAACGCATGAGGGTATAACTTAGTTGTTGATCTAATGCAGGATGTTTGATAGAGTGCTTTATATTTTTACATTTCAGCATACTGTAAAGATCCATTGCTGGGACTCATTCAGACATCATTTTTTTCACATACAAGATAGGCAGATGGAGTTTCATCAGTGAGTTGCATCAGATTTTCATCAGTGAGTTTCATCAGATCTTCATCAGTGAATGTTATCAGATTTTCATCAGAATTTGACTAGTGATGAGCCAGCACTAAAATGCTTGGGTACTCGTTGCTCGGGTTGAGCAAATTGGAATACTCGGGTGCTCGACCCGAGCAACGAGCCAAATGTAAATCTATGGGAAACTCGAGCATTTTCCAGGCGGCTCCCACCGGCGGTCTGCAGGTGGCCTAAAAATTGCCCAAATCGATGGGAACAGTGCTCAAATGAAATGGGAACAGCATGGGGAAGACCCCTGGAAGCATCTCTGACTCCCTGATCACTGCTGTCAGCAACGTGGTCAGAGTATTACGCCACTTTTACAGACTCACAATAAAACATACAAAAACTAAACCAAAATGGATTTTCCTGGGAAATATGTTAAGGAACATCCTTTCCAGAGTAATGACTTGTATATAAGGCAAAATAAATAACCAAAAACAAAAATACTCCTCCACAACTTGGGCTATGTTCACACGTAACGTTTTTAATGCGTTTTTGCACTTTTGAATTGCTTTCAACCAAGACAAATGCATTCACCAGGAAATGTAATTTTAACATTTTACAACCTTATCTGGCCATGTGGTGTGTGACACATCATCAGACACATGCATACAGTGCTGAAAAGACATGGGAACAGCATGGGGAAGACCTCTGGAAGCATCTCTGACTCCCAGGTCATTGCCTAAAAGTGTGGCCATCATAAGTGATCCTTGGCGCATGCGAAGATGCCTCTGGTGTGCCTTGGCTTCTACCTCTTAAGAGTTCATGATAGCGCTAACTTTGCAGCTGCTATGGGGCTCTTGAGCGGGGGAGAAAGGTTAGCCCTCCGAATTTAATCCTCTGGAAGGCACACTGTTTTTCAGTCTGAAACAGCTTCTCAGTGGGAGTTGTATTTCACCACAGCCATATTCTTTAGCTCGGTGAAAGGACTGGCATAGAGGGAAACCGTATCTACCCCGGCTGTCATTTCTCCGTCACCAGGTTCCGCCCATTGTCACACACGACCATGCCTGGCTGTATGTTTAGCGGTGAGAGCCACAGATCAGGCTGCTGTGTTACAGCTTTCAACAACTCTGCAGCCCTGGGCGGTTTGTCAATTAAGCATTAAGCATGTAATCTTCAGCACAGCCTGTTGCCGCTTGGCCAAGGCAATGCTGCAGTGATGTCAGCTTTTGACTGATGTGATAATTTTGGAGATGGAGGAGGTGCATGAGCTGAACAATGTGATTACATTGAGGTTAAATTGGTGACGCTGTTTTTTATACTAAAGAAAGATCCTATTGTTTTGATTTTTTTACGTTATTTTTTAAGACAAATGCATTCACCTGGAAATGTCATTTTAACATTTTACAACCTTATCTGGCAATGTGGTGCGTGACACATCATCAGACACATCCTGTTTCATTTATGATGGAGGGACTCTGAAAGTCATAAAGCCTATTTTTACAGGGACATCAGACGGCCCTTACTATTCTTAAAAGGCCAGCAGTCGGCCCTATCTATTGTTAGAGAGCCATCAGCCGGCTATGCTTTGTTGTTCCCATTATTAACAAGTGTGTCTCCTATACTGTCATTGCGTATCCAGTGACTGCAAGTGCTGTCAAAAATTTGGACGCAACCCAATACCCCTTTTAAGAGACATAGAGGAGGGTCTCAGTAAAAAAAAATGTTCCCATTATAAAGGAGCGGGTCTCCTATAGTGGTAATGCTCATGCTGTGACTGCAAGGGCTGCCAAAATTTGGGAAAAAACCCACTAAGAATTTAAAGACAAATAGAGCAGTGCCACAGTAACAAGGTACGACATGTTCCCATTAGATAGGAGAGAGACTGCTATACAATTACAGGGTGTGCAGTGAGTCCAACGGCTGACCAATTTTAGGAAAAACCACACTAAGAATTTAAAGACACACAGAGCAGGGCCACAGTAACAAGGTACGACATATTCCCATTAGAAAGGAGAGGGTCTGCTATACAGTTATAGGGTATAAAATGAGTCGAACAACTGAGCAATTTTAGGAAAAACCCCACTAATAATTTAAAGACACATAGAGAAGGGCCACAATAACAAGGTACGACATGTTCCCATTAGAAAGGAGAGGGTCTGCTATACAGTTATAGGGAATGCAGTGAGTCCAACGGCTGACCAATTTTAGGAAAAACCCCACTAAGAATTAAAGACACACAGAGCAGGGTCACAGTAACAGGTATGACATATTCCCATTAGAAAGGAGAGAGTCTACTATACAGTTATAGGGTATGCAGTGAGTCCAACGGCTGACTAATTTTAGGAAAAACCCCACTAAGAATTAAAGACACACAGAGCAGGGTCACAGTAACAAGTATGACATATTCCCATTAGAAAGGAGAGGGTCTGCTATACAGTTATAGGGTATGCAGTGAGTCCAACGGCTGACTAATTTTAGGAAAAACCCCACTAAGAATTTAAAGACACACAGAGCAGGGCCACAGTAATAAGTACGACATATTCCTATTAGAAAGGAGAGGGTCTGCTATACAGTTATAGGGTATGCAGTGAGTCCAACGGCTGACCAATTTTAGGAAAAACCCCACTAAGAATTTAAAGACACACGGAGCAGGGCCACAGTAAAAAGGTAGGACATGTTCCCATTAGAAAGGAGAGGGTCTGCTATAAAGTTATAGCGTATGCAGTGAGTCCAACAACTCAGCAATTTTAGGAAAAACCCCACTAAGAATTTAAAGACACATAGAGAAGGGCCACAATAACAAGGTACGACATGTTCCCATTAGAAAGGAGAGGGTCTGCTATATAGTTATAGGGTATGCAGTGAGTCCAACGGCTGACCAATTTTAGGAAAAACCCCACTAAGATTTTAAAGACACACAGAGCAGGGCCACAGTAACAACAAATTCCCATTAGAAAGGAGAGTCTCCCATAGTGTTGGCCTATGCAGTGAAAGTAAGGGCTGCCAAAAATTTGGAGGTACTTCAATGCCCCTTTTGAAGAGACGTGGAGGAGGGCCTCCCATTAGATAGGAGCGGATCTTCTATACTTGTAATGCCCATGCACTAAGTGTATGGGCTGACAAACATTTACCCCTGGGGGGTATACATGAACATACTGTATAAAAAAAAATTTTCACGGGCATCATAAACAACCTTTAAAAAAATTATGTGGGTGTTGCATCACTGACCACGGTAACCCTGGTGATATGGTGGTGGAGGATGAGGAGAAGGAGAAGGACAAGAGCAAATAGACAAAATCAGGAAGCGTATACCCATGTGTGGGTGTGAAAAAGTGCATGGGAATACACCTCCCAAGAAAAGACACTGGCTTTGAGTTTATGTTGCGCTGCTATCATTCGGTGGTGTTGAGAAGTCTGGCCCTTGTTCATTTTTATAAGAGTCAGCCTGTCAGCATTTTCAGTTGACAGGCGGATGCACTTATCAGTTATAACTCCACCAGCGGCACTAAAAACCCGCTCTGATAAAACACTGGCGGCAGGGCAGGCCAGGACCTCCAAGGTATAGAGAGCCAGTTCATTTCACGTATCCAGCTAGGATACCCAATAAATATAAGGCACAGAGGAATCACGGAGGACGTTGTTATGGTCGGCAAGGCACTCCCTCAGCATCTTCCCAAACTTTGCACTCCTTGTGAGAGTACCCCGCGCCTCAGGGTCTGTGCGATGGGATGGGCTGAGAAAACTCTCCCAGAACTTTGACAATTTTCCCCTGCCTCTGCTGGATTGAAGTTGTGTCGCTCTCACCTGTACTCCTTGGTTGTCCAACGAAGTGTGCCCTCTGCCGCCAGAGTTTTCAGATGGGAATATTTTAAATAATTCCGCTACAAGGGCCTTCCTGTACTGCCCCATTTATGTCGACCTGTCCGCCTCAGGAATAAGAGATATAAAGTTCTCCTTGTAGCGTGGGTCTAGAAGTGTCACCAACCAGTAATGGCTGTCACCCAAAATTTTGAGAACGAGAGGGTCATGGGAAAGGCAGCATAACATAAACTCAGCCATGCGTGCCAGACTACTAACAGGCAAGACTTCCGTGTCCTCAGCAAGAGGATGACTGACCATGCTCTCCTCCTCCTCCTCTCTGTCCTCTGGCCATCCACGCTGAACAGATGGTATGATAGCTGTGCAGGTAGTACAGTCTATAGTGCATGAAACTAGCTCCTGTCCTTCCTCCTCCTCCTCTTCCTCATTGTCACCCAATCCACGTTGGGATGAGTAGAGGCTCGGCTGTGTGCAATCACCCTGTATGGTTCCTTGCTCCATCTCATCGTGCTCCGCCTGAAATGCATCCTCTTTGATTGTGAGCAGAGAGCATTTCAGAAGACAGAGAAGCGGGATGGAGATGCTAATTATGGCGTCATCGATGCTCACCATCTTAGTGGAGTCCTCAAAGTTTTGGAGGATGCTACATATGTCTGACATCCATGTCCACTCCTGAGGTCTTATGTGTGGAGTCTGAACTGAATACTGATGGCCTTGTTAATGCTGGTACTCAACAACTGCCCTCTTCTGCTCACAAATTCTTCCCAACATCTGCAGTGTAGAGTTCCAACGCGTGGGGACATCACACACCAGTCCGTGAACCGGAATCTGCAAACACTGCTGAAACACTGCAAGAGCGGCTGAAGCTGTAGCTGACTTTCTAAAATGGGCACACAGGCGGCGTACTTTAACAAGCAGATCCGTCAGCTCCGGGTAGGATTTGAGAAACCGCTGAACCACGAGTTTAAGCACATGGGCCAGGCATGGTACGTGTGTGAGCTCGCCTCGGCTCAAAGCCGCCACCAGGTTCCAGCCGATGTCACACACGACCATGCCTGGCTGTAGGTTCAGCGGTGTGAGCCACAGATCTGCCTGCTCTTTCAGAGCTGTCCACAACTCTTCTGCATTGTGCGGTATTTCAGCTAAGCATATTAGCTTCAGCACAACCTGTTGACGCTTGGCAGAGGCAGTGCTGCAGTGCTTCCAGATTGTGACTGATGTGGTCATTTCGGAGATGGAGGCTGAAGAGGAGGTGGAGGCTAAGGAGTATGAGGTGCAGGAGCTGTAGACCGTGGAGGCAATCCTGATTGACCTAAGGACCGCAATCCTTGGCGTCGGGAGGACGTGTTCCGTTCCAAGGTCTGACTGGGTCCCAGCTTTCACTATGTTAACCCAGTGTGCCATCAGCGAGATGTACCGTCCCTGACCACAAGCACTTGTCCACGTGTCCGTTGTTAGATGGACAATCCCGGTAACTGCGTTCTTGAGTGCACAGCTAATGTTTTGGGACACGTGCTTGTGTAATGTGGACACGGCACACTGGGAGAAATAGTGGCAGCTGAGGACCAAGTACCGAGGAACGGCCGCCACCATCAGGTTGTGGAATGCTTCCATCTCCACGAGCCTAAAAGGCAACATTTTGAGCGCAAGCAGTCGCGAAATGTGGGAATTTAGTAGTGTGGCTGTTGGGGCGTTGGCTGCGTAATTGCGCTTGCGTTCCAAAGACTGGGGTATGGACAACTGAACGCTTCGCTGGGACAAGGACATGGACTTGCTTCCTGATGCTGCTAATTGAGAGTGTGCAACGACAGGTGCAGGGCAGGAGGCATCTTCGAATGCACCATGGACAGGGGATTGGCTTGCATGCACAACAGTGGAAGAAGCAATGGTGCCACCCGCAGACAATGTTCCTGGACCCTGGGGTTCGGCCCACAAAGTCGGGTGCTTTGCTGCCATGTGCCTGATCATGCTGGTGGTGGTCAGGCTGGTCGTTTTGCCACCCCTGCTGATGCTGGCCTGGAAGGTGGTGCAAATGGCCTTTTTGGGGTTATCGGTACAGTCTTTAAAAAACAACCATACGTGGGAAGACCTAACAGTTGTACTGTCAACTTCCTGTTGGTGTTACGGGGAACGGTTGCCTGCCTTCTGCCTGCGGCCACCACACTGCTTCTTCCTGCCTGTTGGGGTGCTTTGCCTCCCCCCCCCTGTGTGATGCTGTCCTCGCTCTGCATGGGTCAGTTACTATATCATCCACCACCTCGTCTTCCACTTCCGTACCCTGGTCTTCCTCCTGACTTTCTGGCAATTGTGTCTCATCATGGTCCACCTCTTGTGACACTTTCCCACCATTGCCTTCGCGTGACCGTTGCTGCTCAAATATTTGGGCATCGCTACACGCGATCTCCTCTTGCCCCGCTTCAAGTGGACCGGGCGAGAGGCCCGAATCTATAAGTGGAAAAGTGAACAGCTCTTCAGAGTGTCCAAGTGTGGGATCAGTTGTCTCTGGGTACTCGGCATGGTGGGAGGAAGGAGGATCAGGGTGAGGAATATGCGGTCCAGACTCACGGCTACTGAGATTTGATCGTGTGGAAGACAGGGTGGTGGTGGTGTTGGTGGCTAAGTGACTGGAAGCATTATCCGCTATCCAACCAACAACCTTTTGACACTGCTCTGGGTTCAATAGTGGGGTGCTGCGGTCCCCTAGAAATTGAGACAGGATGGTCAGGCGAGAAGATGTGGGTGTTTGTTGTGGCACAATTTCGGCTTGCCCACGGCCTTGTCCTCGGCCTCTGCATGCACCATTACCATCACGTCCAGTTCCCCGTCCCTTGCCACGTGCCTTGTCCATTTTAAATGGAGGACAGTATTTTCCATGCTCACAACAAATGACTGAGTTTGGAGTGAACTTATATGTGATCCGTGTGATGGAGAAAACAGAGTTTTAAATACCTGGCCTATGGATAAAGTAGTCTGACCAGCAAACTGCGGTGAATTGCTTCACTGACACACTAAAAGAAATTTTTAATGGAGGCCAGAAATGGCAGTATTTTCTGACAACATTTATATGTGATCCGTGTTATAGAGAAAACAGAATTTTAAATACCTGGCCTGTAGGTAACTAGTTTGAACAGCAAACTGGTGTGAATTGCATCAATGACATAATAAAGGAAATTTTTTTAATGGAGGCCAGAAATGGCAGTATTTTCTGACAACGTATATGTGATACGTTTGAGGGAGAAAACACACTTTTAAATAGCTGGATTTCTAGCGCTATAATATGGAAAGGATCTGGCTGTATTCTGCAGTGCCAAGAAGCAAATCGCGCAGAAAAAATGATGTTCTCTGTATTGCTTTTTAAGCAAATAATGAGGATTAAGATCCAAAGAAAAGTATTCCTGGCCCCTGAGACCTGGGCCTTTGTATAGAAATATCTAACAGCAGCTGAAGGCAGAACTGGAATGGAGCCTCTTGTGCTATGTGCACTGCAGTCTGCTATATACAGCGCCTGCCTATACACCCTGCCTGCCTTATATATCTCTGCAGATGGATTAGTCCTCAAAAGGACTGTTTGTTAAGATGGATATGTGTAATGTACGTTTTTTCTCCCTACACTACCTAATACACAAGCAAATCTCCCCCTGACGCAGCAGCAGCTCTCCCTACACTGTCTGATTCAGGAGTGACTGTGATGAGTATGGTGGCGCCAGGTCTGACATAGACATGATGTCGCTGTGCGGCCAGCCAGTCACTGTAATGCCCACAACCAACATGACTACGGCATTACAGTGCATGGCAGGCTATCCCTGCATGTTCATTGGCTCTCTAAAGAGCGCCAAACATGCATGGAGGGGACCCGAGTTCCCGCCTGAGCAACCCGGAAATACTCGGCGAGTGCCGAGCATCTTGAGCAGTGAGATGCTTGGGCAAGCACTGAGCAGTAGCGAGCTGCTTGGGCGAGCACTGAGCAGTAGCGAGCATGCTCGCTCATCACTAAATTTGATCAGTTTTTTTTTCTCGTTTAAAAAAAAAAGTTTCTTCACATTCTCCAATCTATCAGTGGGTGAAAAATGGACAGCGCACAGATGACATCCGAGTACTGTCTGATATTTTTGACGGACCCATAGACTTTCATTGCCGAGTTTGGTCCAACACTCAGATCAATGTCGGACACTTTTCAGTGATTCTGCTCTCACTGCTCGGTCCACAAAAAATCACTGACATGTGAACAGCTCTATAAGACTATAATAGGTACCAGTACTGTCAGTGAAACACATGGAAAGCACTCGTGCAGGAAAAGCAGAAGTGTGAATGAGCCCTTAGGTCTCATGTACAAAGCTGTGTGCACTTCTACAAGGGCAAAAATGTTGGAGATTTCAGTTTTCAGCAGAATCAATCGGCACTCAATGTGTGAGAGTGAGGAGTTTTATTTGGGCCATACAGAACTATTACAGCGGCATGTAAAAGTTTGACATAATTTAATCTTTAACTTAAATTGTTCATAATAACAGTAACTTTGACCAGGCGTGTCCAAACTTTTACAAGCCACTGTATATCGCAAGAGATTTGGCACAAGCAAAACTTGATAGTTCATATGGTAAGGTATAAAGGGACTACTGCTCTTGCTAACAAACTTTAACAGCACATCGACATTTGCTGCCTGCTCAAGCTAGTCCCCCAGTATGAGTCCACAGCTGTGTTTCCCTTCACTAGAGAAGAGCAGATCAGACAAAACTCAAACTTGCCAGTTTATGCATTTTCTCTCTTGAAACTCAATTCCTAGAGAAGGTCTCTTAGTGAATTTAATGTCCCATGTTATGTTTTCGGGGTCTGCCTAGACCCCAGAGCATAATAAAAGTAATATGCAAACAAGCGGAGAGGTAAGTTTGATAATTAATGCTGTCAGAATGAGTTCACTGATGGATTTAATGTTAGCTCATTAAGCAGTTTGAGATGTACTGTGATATATACAGTGTTTAGAAGCGAGTAGTTCAAATCTTTAAATATTAACCCATTGAAAAAATGCTTTTCAGCCAGCAATTTGTGCATTTTTTGTACTAATTTAAGTCCCCAAGGGTATAAACATCCCTTTCGTAAACTTATTTGCACCTGTAGAAATTCTGATGGGACATCAATTTTTCGTGCACTTTCTTGCACCTTTATAAATTCTGATAGAACATCAATCAATAAAACAATAAACATTAAATCATTAAATAGAAAATATATATGAAACAAATGTATATTAAACAACTATAAAATGTATATGAAACTCCTTAGGAACCTGTACATTGACCAAGAAGCAACAGTCTGAACGGAACATGGCGGCATGGCATGGATCAAAGTAGATCAAGGCTTCAGGCAAGGCTGCATCATGTCACCATTTCTCTTTAAATTTTTTCAAGAAGGGTGGACTTGTCGAAAAAGAAGGAATCAACATAGCTGGACGAATTGTTAACTATCTTAAATACACAGACGATACAACATTGATAGCATCAAAGCATCAAGTGTAGATAGAATAAAGGACTTATTACGGAGTGTCAACATGGAAAGCTTAAACATGGAACTGCTACTCAACACAAAGAAGACAAAAATATTGACTACTGTCTGGTACGACCGGGACACATTCCAGATGGACTTTTACAATGGGGAAGTTGTAAAGAACTTCAACCTCCTTGGATCAATGATCACTCAAGATGCAGCAATGATACCGGAAGTCAAAGACAATAGCTATGGGCAAATCAACAATGAAGACACTGGACAAGGTCTTCAAATCGGGGAACATTTTACTGGTGATGAAGACATGGCTCTTACATAGTTTGGCATTTTTTGTGGTAACATACGGATGTGAAACCAGGACGATAAAGAAACAAGACAGAAGAAGAATCGGCGCCTTAGAAATGGGGTGCTGGAGAAGGATGTTATCAATACCATGGATGGCAAGAAGAACAAACAAATCAATCTTGGAACAAATCAAACCAGACATGTCACTCAAAGCAAGAATCACCAAGTTACGACTTGCCTACTTTAGACACATCATAAGGAAAGTGTAATCACTGGAGAAGGACATCATGGTCAGAAGAATAAAAGGAACACGGCAAGAAGATCAAGACCAGCAACCCGATGGCTTGATACTATCAAAATAATGGCTGAGAACACCTGGTGGACCTATCTAGGCTTCCACAAGATAGATCTTCCTACAGATCGTTCATCCATCGAGTAGCCATGGATCAAGTTTGAGCCGAAGGCCGTTACAGACCTTTACACCTCACACAAATTATATTCCGGTTTTGTCCCCTCATTAGAGACCTTTTTTAGCAGTTTCATTTGCACCTGTTCTAATAAAGCATTCAGCAAAAGTAAATAGGAAAAAAAATTACCAAAGCTAGCAATTCAGTATCAGCTTATCAACCTTTCTCTAGTCTCTTGTGATAGGAACACAATTTCCTTTTTAAAGGCATGTACTGTAAATCAGAAGAAGCTGCAGCCTGAAATTCCTCGTAAGACAGAAGTTGGTCAAAATATAACAAATGCAATTAAAATGAGAGAAGAAACTTCAACTTTTCAAAGGGTGGAATATGAGAGGCAGCAGATGCAGTCAATTCTTGGAATTGAAGTGTTGAAAAACAAAATAAGTAGGTATAAGCCAAGTATCTGAGTATCATTAACAAAGGCCAAATTTCGATGGCTACATGACTTGATCTCAGACTCTCAAAAATGATACATTTTTTGTAGCTTTCTTGGTATGCATTGGTTATTACAATTGCCTAAAAAGCGTGGCAAAAGCAACTGGTGAAAAAGTGCCCGAATAATCAGCAACTAAGGCTCTGAAATGCGAGTGAAATCAAAAGCTAATATGCCTGAACCAACAAAAGATCTACGGTAAATAACATTTATGAATTTCTACGTGCATGAATAATCTAACCACGCCGTAATTCATATGGCTATTATAGTAGTTGTTATTCATATGGCTATTATAGTTATCTCTTATTACTTTAACTCTGTTCTGCTTTATACTTACCTATTGTAGCGTCGGCATCTCTGCCTCCTGCCCGACAGAGTCGCCGATCTCCTCACCACCGTGGCTCAGGTCCAGCGTTCCCCGCTCCTCCCCCTGGCTTCATCGCAGCATCTGTCTGGGGTGCGCTCACCGAGCGTAGATCCCCAATCTCTGTACTTAGGGCACACGAGAGCGTACCATCCTAAAAATCCCCGGCCAAAGGCGGGAGGACTGCCCCTAGTTAAGGCACCTCCTCTATAATGGAGGTGCCTGTGCAAAGTTGTTGTTTGTGTGCTAACACTCTCTCCAGCCCTCAGGTTCAAGTGCCCACCAGCCTGTCTATCAGCCGTGCCCGCCAGCCTGTCTATCAGCCGTGCCCGCCAGCCTATCAGCCGTGCCCGCCTGCCTGTCTATCAGCCGTGCCTGCCTGTCTATCTGCCGTGCCCGCCTGCTTGTCTATGTGCATCACCTGCCTGTCTACCAGCCGTGCTCACCAGCTGTGCCTGTCGGCTTCGGCCATCAGTCCCGTGGGAGTCGCGTGCTCTCACACAAGGTTGATCTCAGAGTGGCACTTGGTCCACCTTCCCGGTCCCTCCTTGGTTCACGGAGTTGACTAATCCGCCGTGTGGCCAGGGTCGTTCCGGGTAGGCACTTAGTTACGCCCCTCTGGCCCCTCCTTGTATCACAGCACAGAGGTTCCACCACCCGGATCCGTAATAGTTTGCACAGGCCATGGAATCTGGTGGCTCCCAGGATTCTTCGCTCTCAGACATGTACCAAGAGGTCTCTCCCCAGAGATCCCAACAGGATACTATCCTGTCCTATCTGGGGACAGTCAACTCCCGCTTGGACGCGCTGACCACCCTGACTATGTCCGCCTCTAACCAAGCGGCACTCGCTCCAGCGCCACCTCAACCCAGTGGCGCTGTGGCACCCGGCTTAGGACCCCGGCTATCTGCTCCTCCACATTTTGGTGGTGATCCTGCCAGATGTCGGGGCTTCATTAATCAGTGCACGCTTCACTTTGAGCTCCTGGCACACCCGTTCGCCTCCAACTGGGCAAAGGTGGCATTCATCATGTCTCATCTCACCGGGGAGGCGTTAGCGTGGCTTAACCCTCTGTGGGAGAGAGGGGATCCTCTGGTGTCTGAACTCCAGGCTTTCCTCCCAGCTTTCCGGAAGGTGTTCGATGAGCCCTGATGAATATCTTCGACTGCCTCCTCTCTTCTCTGACTCCACCAAGGGAGCCTCTCTGTGGGTCAGTATGCCGTGTGTTTCTGCACCCTCGCATCTGAACTTGCCTGGAACAATGAGGCTCTGGTGTCCACCCTTTGGGAGGGCCTTTCCGGACGAATCAAGGATGAGCTAGCGGGTCGTGACATACCTCCCTCTCTGGACGACCTAGAGGCGACCCTTGAGAGAAGACCCCTGCGCCTCGCACCAACCCTCAAAAGGCCAGTTTCGCAACCAACATCCCCTCCGGTTTCTTCTCCTGAGTCTATGCAAATAGATCAAGTTAAGATGGTCAAGTCTCCCCAGGAGGCCCGCCGCACCGAGGGGAGTTGCTTCTACTGTGGCAGTATAGAGCATCTAATCCGCTCCTGTCCGGTGAGACCGGGAAACTCCAGTATCTAGGACCGCTCGGAGAGGTCATTCTAGGCTAAAGTTCTTCCTCTCCGCCCTTGACTTTGTCCATTTCGGTTACCAGTGAAAAGACCTGCTTCTTCGAGACTGCCTATCTGGATTCCGGAAACCGCATTCAACAGGCCATTGTGGAGCGATATCAGATTCCTAACATATGTCTGGCTAATCCTTTAGCGGTTTCCTCAATGGATGGAAAGCTTCTCTCCGAGACCATCTTGTTTGTCACTGAGCCTGTAACTTTTCAGGTGGAAATGCTACATTTGGAGAAGATCTCCTTCTAAATGCTGTCCGGTCTCTCTCACCCCCTCTTGCTTGGCCTGCCTTGGTTACAGAGACACAAGCCCATCCTGAATTGGAGCTCAGATGAGGTGCTCCGTTGGGGTCAGGAATGTCATAAGTCCTGTCTGGTTCCTGTTCGTCCTGCTCGACCTCTGTCTACTCTTGCTAACCTACCTGGCCTGCCGGCACCCTACTGGTCTTATGCGGACGTCTTTGACAAAAAGGAGGCAGAGACACTACCACCTCATAGGCCATATGATTGTCCCATTGACCTAAAGCTTGGTGCTTCACCTCCTCGCGGGCGAATCTATCCCTTGTCGCTGGCTGAGACCTGTGCAATGTCTGAGTACATAGAAGAGAATCTTGCTAGGGGATTTATCCAGAAATCCACCTCTCCAGCTGGAGCAGGATTTTTCTTCGTCAAAAAGAAAGACGGCTCCCTTCGTCCATGTATCGACTATAGGGATCTAAACCAGATTACCATCAAAAATAAGTACCCCCTGCCTCTCATGTCGGAGCTGTTTGACCGCTTGAAAGGCACGAAGATCTTCACTAAGCTCGATCTTCGTAGGGCGTACAATCTGGTCCGGATACGCCAGGGAGACAAGTGGAAGATGGCATTCAACACTCGGGATGGTCACTAGGAGTAGCGAGTGATTCCCTTCGGTCTCTGTATTGCTCCAGCCGTCTTCCAGGAGTTAGTGAACGACATCTTCCGAGATCTCCTGTATTCCAGCGTGGTGGTGTACCTGGACGATATCTTGGTATTCTCTCCTTATCTGCCCTCTCATCGGAGGGATGTTCGTCAGATACTGCTGAGGCTCCGGAAGAATCGCCTGTATGCTAAGTACGAGAAATGCTTCTTTGAGCAGACCTCCCTACCATTTTTGGGGTATATCATCTCTGAGACAGGACTGTGGATGGATCCAGAGAAGGTGTCTGCCGTCTTAAAGTGGCCCCGACCTGAGGGGTTGAAGGCTATTCAGCAGTTTCTGGGATTCGCTAACTATTACCGCCTCTTCATTCCTCATTTCTCCTTCCGGACTGTTCCCTTCTCTGCTCTCACTCGTAAAGGGGCAAATCCCAGGGAATGGACTTCCGAGGCAGAAAGTGCCTTTGTCCCTCTTAAGCAACCATTCACCTCCGCTTCAGTTCTACATCGTCCAGATTGCAATAAACAGTTCTTCCTGGAGGTTGATGCCTCTTCCTCCAAGGCCGAACCAATGCTCACCCAGAAATCCTCGTCCGGGCGAATTGTGACCTGCGGCTTCTTCTCCATACTCTTTTCTCCGTCCGAGCGCTATTACTCCATAGGGGATCGAGAACTGCTGGCCATCAAATTAGCGCTGGAGGAGTGGAGCTACTTGCTTGAAGGGGCCCTGCATTCAGTGGTCATCTACACTGACCATAAAAACCTCGCTTATTTGCAGAAAGCCCAAAGACTAAATTCGCGTCACGCCAAATGGTCTCTATTCTTTGCTTGTTTCAGCTTTACTCTCCATTACCACCCGGCAGACAAGAATATTAAAGCTGACACTCTATCCCGCTCTTTCCTGTCTACCTACCAAGAGGAGGAGCCTCTACACATCATTGACCCCTCCAGAATAATGTCTGTTGCTCCTTTTGACCTGTCTCATCTTCCTCCTGGTAAGACCTTTGCGGCGGCTCAGGATCGTTAGAGGATCTTGCTCTGGGGTTATTCGTTCAAACGGGCTGGTCAAGCTGGCCAGAGGAAGACGCTTCTGCTTATTGCTCGACATTATTGGTGGCCCACCCTGTGCAAGGATGTTGCAGATTTTGTCGCGGCTTGTCTTTCCTGTGCCCTTAACAAGATAACTAGGCCACTCCCATCTGGTCGTCTTCTTCCTCTCCCCGTGCCTTCTGCACCTTGGCAACACATTGCTGATCTTCTGGTATCTGCCGGTTCTACTGTCATATGTCATTATTTTGTCTGGTATTCCGTCCACACCTGTGCTGGCTAAGGACTTCATCCGTCACATCTTTCGTCTCCACGGCTTACCCCTCCATATTGTCTCGGACAGAGGAGTTCAGTTCACTTCTCGCTTCTGGAGAGCCATGTGCAAGCTGCTGGATGTCACTTTCGACTTTTCTTCGGCCTATCATTCTCAGTCCAATGGTCAGGCAGAACGCATTAATCAGATCCTCACCAGTTTTCTTCAGCACTTTGTCAACGCTCACCATAGCGATTGTTAGAACCTTGCTCTTAGGTTTTTTCCTTTGCTGGTCACATGACCTCGTTGGCCTATTTAATCCTGCTCCGCCCTTCTGGCTTTGCTGGACTTCATTGTATAACTACTTTCTAGCTAGCCTGTGCTCTGTATCTAACTCTGTTAGTTTGCTTGGTCTACGGACCTCTTTGTTCTATATATTTTGTTTGTTTGTCTGTCTGCTACTATTTCTGTTAGGAGGTGTCCCATTTTCCTCCCAGTCCTTAGTACTTGTAGGGATTCCTTCCCCACATCTATAGGTCTCCGTACAGACTAGCTTAGGACTTTAGCAGGTCTGATCGCAGGATCAGGTTCCCTGTTACATCGTAGGGATTCAGCTGAGTTCTATCGTAGGGACAGATCTCCTATCTTTCCTTAGCTCTGGTAGCAGAACATAACAGTAAGTCCAGCCTGCAAATTCTCTAAGGAAAGATTTTTCTGTTCCATCATGGTTTCGGTTCAGGATTTGGCTCATCGCCTGCAGGGACTCTCTCTGGAGGTGGCTGAGCTCCGTCAGCACGTGAGTAACTGTCCTGGAGCACATTTCTTGGAGCCTAAGGTATGTTTGCCGGATTTATTTTTTGGTGAACACCGAGAATTTTTTTTCATTTAAAAATGCTTGCTTATTGTATTTTCGTTTGAGACCCAAGTCCTCTGGGGATGAATCCCAGCGCATAGGGTTCATAATGTCACTTTTGCGCAAAGAGCCTCAGGAGTGGGCCTTTTCTTTGCAACCTAGTGATACATGCTTCAGATCAGTGGATAGTTTTTTTTCTGCTTTGGGACTATTATATGATGATCCTGACCGTGTCGCATCAGCTGAGACTGAGTTAAGACGTTTGAGACAGGGATCAGGTAATGTGGAAAAATATTGTACTCATTTCCGTCGTTGGTCTACTCAAACAGGGTGGAACGATTCTGCTCTGAAAAGTCTATTTCTTGCTGGGCTCAATGAAAGGGTTAAAGACCTGCTAATTGCTTATCCTACACCTGAAGATTTGCAACAGGCTATGCAATTAGCTATACGGGTGGATAGGAGACTGCGTGTAAGGGTTAATGAGAGCAAATCCTCTGCTATGTCAGTTTCTGGTTATGAGAATGTGTGTACTAACAGTGGTGAATCGATGGAGATTGGATCGGTGGCACCTCGCTCTCAAGAAAAAGACCGTCGATTTTCTGAAGGCTTGTGTTTCTATTGCGGAAAATCTGGTCATTTGATTAAAGGCTGTGAGCTTCGTATGAAGAAAGAAAAAAAAATGGTCAGTCATGCCCGTATTGCCTGTTTAAATTCCAAGGGTGTATTTTTAGCTGCTTCCACGATTGCTCAGGAAAAATTAATGGAATTTCGGGTGTTTGTTGATTGTGGATCTACTTTGAATGTAATTGATGGGGGATTCTTGGAAAGACTCAATTTAAAACCCGAACCTTTATCATCCCCCATTTCTGTGGTTTCTGTGGATGGTTCCCCTTTGAAGAATATTACTCTCAAGGTCTGTGAATTTCCTCTCACTATTAATGGTGTTCACCATGAGAAATTGGATTTGGTAGTTTTGAATAACTTGCCTTCTCCAGTAATATTGGGATTGCCCTGGTTAAAATTTCACAATCCTGTACTGGATTGGTCTACCAATGAAATTAAATCCTGGAGCCATAAATGTTATGACAAGTGTTGTAACGGGCGTATTGCAGCTTTGGATAGGGGAGAATTGCCTGTTCCTATTCAGGATTTTTGGAGAGTTTTTTCTGAGGAGGAATCGCAGGTTTTGCCTCCCCATAGAGACTATGATTGTTCTATTGAATTTGTCCCTGGAGCGACTCTTCCTAAAAGTCGTTTATTTAACCTTACTATTCCTGAGAGGAAGGCTTTGGATGAATACATACAGACAAGTTTGGCCGCCGGTCACATTAGGCCCTCTAAGTCTCCTGTGGCGGTTGGATTTTTTTTTGTAAAAAAAAAGGACGGCGGTTTACGTCCTTGTCTGGATTTTCGTGAGATTAACAAAATTACTGTACGCAATCCTTACCCACTGCCATTGATTCCTGATCTGTTTAACCAGTTAATGGGGGCCAAGTGGTTCTCTAAAATTGACCTTAAGGGGGCATACAATCTGTTGCGCATGAAGGAGGGTGACGAATGGAAGACTGCTTTTAACACTCCTGTGGGTCATTTTGAGAATCTGGTTATGCCTTTTGGTCTTTCTAATGCTCCTGCATTTTTTCAGAATCTTATTAATGACATTCTTAGACCTTTGATCGGCAAAAATGTGGTTGTGTATTTGGATGACATTTTGATTTATTCGCCGGATCTGGAGTCTCATTGGCGGAGCGTACGTGAGGTATTACAATTGTTAATGGACAATTCGCTTTTTGCTAAGCTGGAGAAATGTGAGTTCGCTGTACAGAGAATTAGTTTTTTGGGTTACATTATCTCCAGCGAAGGTTTTGAGATGGACCCGGTTAAAGTTCAAGCTGTACAGGAATGGCCTAGGCCTATTGGTTTGAAATCGATACAGAGGTTTTTAGGTTTCGCCAATTATTACAGAAAATTCATAAAAAATTTTTCTAGTATTGTCAAACCTCTGACCGATCTCACCAGGAAAGGTGCTGATGCGGTTCAGTGGTCTTCTGAGGCCATTGAAGCTTTTGTGTATCTCAAGGAGAGGTTCACCTCTGCTCCCTTCCTTATGCAGCCTGATGTGACTAAGCCGTTTTTGGTTGAGGTTGATGCTTCTTCGGTGGGGGTTGGCGCAGTATTGTCTCAGGATAACGGGGATGGATTACATCCCTGTGCCTTTTTTTCAAAAAAATTTTCGGAGACTGAACTGAATTACGATATTGGTAATCGGGAATTATTGGCTATTAAACTCGCATTTGAACACTGGCGCCACTTCTTGGAAGGTGCGGAATTTCCCGTTCAGGTTCTTACGGATCATAAAAATCTGATATATCTTGATGCTGCCAAGCGCCTGAATGCCCGTCAGGCTAGGTGGGCACTGTTTTTCTCGCGGTTTAATTTCTCCGTTACTTACATCCCTGGTACTAAGAATGTTAAGGCGGATGCCTTGTCTCGCAGTTTTTCTCCCATAGTCGGTGCTGAGAAAGAGGAGAACATTTTACAAGAAGGTGTTGTGATAGCTGCTTTGGACTCCGTTTTGGAAGATGAGATTCTTAAAGCACAGGAGAATGCCCCATCTAACACTCCTCATGGGAGGTTGTTTGTGCCTGGGACCTTTAGGAGAGATTTGTTTATTGAGTGTCACGAATCTCGGTTGGCAGGTCATCCCGGAATCTCTGAGACCAAGAGAATGGTGGGTCGCAGTTTTTGGTGGCCTGGATGGCAGAAGGAAGTCATTAAGTGGGTGCGTCAATGTACTATATGTGCTAGATCTAAGTCCTCACATACTCCTGCTGCGGGGTTGCTTTGTCCTTTGGAGGTTCCTAGTGCTCCTTGGACACATTTGGCTATGGACTTTATAACTGACCTTCCCCCCTCTGAGGGTTTTACTGTCATCTGGGTGGTCGTGGACCGTTTTAGCAAGATGTGTCACTTGGTTCCCTTTGTCAAACTGCCCTGCGCTAAAACTCTCGCTAAGGCCTTTGTCAAGGAAATTGTCAGACTTCATGGCGTTCCTACTGACATTGTTTCTGATAGGGGTCCTCAGTTCGTGGCTCGTTTTTGGCGTGCCTTTTGTGACAGGTTGGTAGTTCATCTGTCGTTCTCGTCCGGATATCATCCTGAATCTAATGGCCAGACAGAAAGGAAAAACCAGGATGTTGAGCAGTTCTTGCGTTGTTTTGTGGCAGACAATCAAGAGGGGTGGTCTGAGTTTCTGCCACTTGCTGAATTTGCTCTGAACAATCATACATCTTCTTCTGCTGGTTGTTCGCCTTTTTTTGTTGTTCTGGGAGACATCCGTCGTTTGGGTCGTTCTCCAAGTTGGGATCTGCCGTGCCTGAGGAGGAGAATTTTTCCGGTGATTTGGAGAGAGTTTGGACGGATGTGCGTGGTAATCTTCAGGAGGCCAACAGAAAATCTAAAGACTACTTTGATAGGAAACGACAGGAGGTTTTGTTCGCTGTTGGTGACATGGTTTGGTTGTCCTCTAGGAATCTGCGGTTGAGGATTCCTTCTAAGAAATTGGGTCCCAAGTTTGTAGGGCCCTTTAAGGTGCTTCAGGTTGTCAACCAATCTGCTGTTAGGTTGGAGGTTCCTACCTCCTGGAGAATTAATCCGGTATTTCATGTCTCTCTGTTAAAAAAAGCTGTTGTGTCGGATGGTGACGCCTCTGCCTCTGTTCCTCCGGTGGTGGAGGACGGGGAATATGAAATTTCTCGCATCCTTAACTCTAGACGGTATAGAGGTAGTTTGCAGTATCTGGTGGCCTGGAAAGGTTTCGGACCCGAGGATAACTCTTGGGTGAGGTCAGATGATGTTTCCGCATCCAGACTTATCAGAGCGTTTCACAGGAGATTTGCTGATAAGCCTGGTCCTAGGGGATCCGGAGGATCCTCTTAGAAGGGGGGGTACTGTTAGAACCTTGCTCTTAGGTTTTTTCCTTTGCTGGTCACATGACCTCGTTGGCCTATTTAATCCTGCTCCGCCCTTCTGGCTTTGCTGGACTTCATTGTATAACTACTTTCTAGCTAGCCTGTGCTCTGTATCTAACTCTGTTAGTTTGCTTGGTCTACGGACCTCTTTGTTCTATATATTTTGTTTGTTTGTCTGTCTGCTACTATTTCTGTTAGGAGGTGTCCCATTTTACTCCCAGTCCTTAGTACTTGTAGGGATTCCTTCCCCACATCTATAGGTCTCCGTACAGACTAGCTTAGGACTTTAGCAGGTCTGATCGCAGGATCAGGTTCCCTGTTACATCGTAGGGATTCAGCTGAGTTCTATCGTAGGGACAGATCTCCTCTCTTTCCTTAGCTCTGGTAGCAGAACATAACAGCGATAGGGTAGAACTTCTGCCTTGGGCCGAGTTTTCTTATAACAACCATGTGAGTGAGTCCTCTGCTAAGTCTTCGTTTTTTGTGGTTTATGGTCAATACCCCCGAATTCCGTTTCCCGTCTCTTCTTCAGTGGACAATCCTGCCGCAGAGTCTCTCATCAGTGACTTTTCGGTGATTTGGGAATACACTAGATCTGCGCTTCTACTGTCCTCTGAGCGAATGAAGAGACATGACAATAAGAGACATCTGGATCCGCCTCTTTTCCGTCCGGGAGACAAGGTCTGGCTTTCCTCTAAGTATGTTCACCTCAAGATGCCTTCTTACAAGTTTTGTCCTCGATTCATTGGTCAGTTCGAGATTCAAAGCCAAATTAATCCGGTGGCGTACAAATTGAGACTTCCTGCCTCATTACGGATCCCCAACTCCTTCCATGTATCACTCCTCAAGCCTGTTGTCCTCAATCCTTTCTCTGATGATCCGGGTATCGCTCCAGTTCCAGTCAGAGCTGAGGACGTTTTTGAGAAAGAGAAAATTCTGGCTACCAAGAGGGTAAGAGGAAAAACCTTTTTTCTTATGGATTGGAAGGGGTTTGGTCCTGAGGAGAGGTTATGGGAGCCCAGGGAGAACATACATGCTCCTCTTCTTCTTGAAAAGTTTCTAGCAGGCTTGAAGAGGAGGGGGCGTAAAGGATTGGCATACTGTAGAGTCGGCATCTCTGCCTTCTGCCCGACAGAGACACCGATCTACTCACCACCGTGGCTCCGGTCTGGCGTTCCCCGCTCCTCCCCCTGGCCTCATTGCAGCATCTGTCCGGGGTGCGCGCACCGGACATAGATCCCCGGTCTCTGCACTTAGAGCGTATGCGCGCGGGCTCCCTTCCTCTTAAAGGTGGCTCACGCGCCATTCTAAAGATCCCCGGCCAATGGACGAAGGACTGCCCCTAATTAAGGCACCTCCTCCATAATGGAGGTGCCTGTGCAAAGTTGTTGTTTGTGTGCTAACACTCTCTCTAGCCCTCAGGTTCCAGTGCCCGCCAGCCTGTCTATCAGCCGTGCCCGTCAGCCTGTCTATCACCCGTCCCCACCTGCCTGTCTATCAGCCATGCCCGCCAGCCTGTCTATCAGCCGTGCCTGCCTGCCTGTCTATCTGCTGTGCCCGCCTGCTTGTCTATGTGCATCACCTGCCTGTCAATCAGCTGTGCTCAACAGCTGTGCCTGTCGGCTTCGGCCATCAGTCCCGTAGGAGTCGCCTGCTCTCATACAAGGTCGGTCCCAGAGTGGCACCTGGTTCACCTTCCCGGTCCCTCCTTGGTTCACGGAGTCGACTAAGCCGCCATGTGGCCAGGATCAGTCCGGGTAGGCATTTAGTTATGCCCTCTAGTCCCTCCTTGTATCACAGCACAGAGGTTCCACCACCCAAATCCGTAACACCTATTAATGTATATATCTGTGGGTGCTTTTTTAGGTTCCATTAATTGTATACTTACATTTATTTTATCCTATTTAGTGCTTTATTTCTATATGATTGGTAGTGATGGGCGAGCACTAAAATGCTCGGGTGCTCGTTGCTCGGGTCGAGCACATTGGAATACTCGGGTGCTCGACCCGAGCAACGAGCCCAATGTAAGTCTATGGGAAACTCGAGCATTTTCAAGCAGCTCCCCCAGGCGGTCTGCAGGGGTCCTAAAATTTGCCCAAATCAATGGGATCAGTACTCAAATGGCATGAGAACAGCATGGGGAAGACCCCTGGAAGCATTTATGACTCCCAGGTCTAGGTATAGGGTCTCCTATACTGTTATTGCATATGCAGTGAGTGACGGGGCTGCCCAAAATTTGGACGCATCCTCATACCCCTTTAAAAATTTGGACACACCCCAATACCCCTTTGAAGAGACTTAGAGGAGGGCCTCCTGAAAACAATGTTCCCATTATTAGGAAGTGGGTTTCCCATTGTGTTTGCCTATGCAGTGAATGAAAGGGTTGCCAACAATTTGGAGGCACTCCAATGCCCTTTGGAAGAGACGTGGAGGTCAGAGGGCCTCCTGAAAACAATGTTCCCATTATTAGGAAGTGGGTTTCCCATTGTGTTTGCCTATGCAGTGACTGCAAGGGTTGCCAAAAATTTGGAGGCACTCCAATGCCCCTTGGAAGAGACGTAGAGGGCCTCCTGAAAACAATTTTCCCATTATTAGGAAGTGGGTCTCCCATAGTGTTGGCCTATGCAGTGAATGCAAGGGCTGCCAAAAATTGGGAGGCACTCTAAGACCCCTTGGAAGAGACGTGGAGGAGGGCCTCATTAAATAATGTTCCCATTAGAAAGGAGCGGATCTTCTATACTTGTAATGCCCATGCACTAAGTGTATGGGCTGACAAAAATTTACCCCTGGGGGGTATACATGAACATACTGCATAAAAAAATTTTTTTACGGGCATCATAAACACCCTTTAAAAAAATTATGTGGGTGTTGCATCATGCTCCACGGTTTCCCTGGTGATATGGTGATGGAGGATGAGGAGAAGGAGGAGGACAAGAGCAAATAGCCGAAATCAGGAAGCATATACCCATGTGTGGGTGTTAAAAGGTGAATACACCTCCCTAAAAAAACACTGGATTTGAATTTCTGTTACGCTGCTATCATTCGGTGGTGTTGAGAAGTCTGGCCGACTCCAGCCCTTGTTCATTTCTATAAGAGTCAGCCTTTCAGCATTTTCAGTTGACAGGCGGATGTGCTTATCAGTTATAATTCCACCAGCGGCACTAAAAACCCACTCTGATAAAACGCTAGCATCAGGGCAGGCCAGGACCTCCAAGGCGTAGAAAGCCAGTTCATTCCACATATCCAGCTTGGATACCCAATAAATATAAGGCACAGAGGAATCACGGAGGACGTTGGTACGGTCGGCAAGGTACTCCCTCAGCATCTTCCCAAACTGCACTCCTTGTGAGAGTACCCCGCGCCTCAGGGCCTGTTCGATGGGAGGGGCTGAGAAAATTCTCCCAGAACTTTGACAGTGTTCCCCTGCCTCTGCTGGATTGGAATTGTGTCTCTCTCGCCTGTAGTCCTTGGTTGTCCAACGAACTGTGACATTTGCCACCAGCGTTTTCAGATGGAAAATTTTTTAATAGTTCCGCAACAAGGGCCTTCTGGTACTGCCCCATTTTTGCAGACCTGTCCGCCTCAGGAATAAGAGATATAAAGTTTCTCTTCTTGTAAAATTTATGAAGAATAATATATGAAGATCATATTGACATCTATTACTTTATGACCGTTATTGAAGTAATGAGCCATTTGGATCATCTGAATAAAGATACTGCAGGATAAAGGCCTATTCTACTATGAATCAAGCATTATGAATGTGTATATATATGGTCTTGAACGCATCAATATTTTTTGTATATTTATTATATGTCTCTTGTGTGTGTTAAATTGTTTATTTATTTATATTGCTACCCTCTTTCTTTATGCTTCTCTCCGCGGGGGCAAAGGTACCATGCCTCCTGCGGACAGTAGCATCTTTTGGTATATATATACTATGTACATTATATGTCATATGGGCCTTACTATACAACAACTAACAGTATGTCATTTGCTGTCATTACTTTTTGTAATCACTATATGCTTTTTTTATGTGTCTGCATAATCTGATGACCCCCATTATCATTTTTCCTCCCGTGTTTTGATCTCTATTGCTTTGCTACCCACAAGCTATATACAATAGTACTGCTATATATGATGTATTTGTATATCATGTGTGGATACCATTCATATGCACTGCATAGTCTATCAGCCCCCTAACTGTCCGTTTGTATCCAATCATTATGCACCCTCCCCCCCTAACTATATTGCAAATATGCTGGTGTTTTTGATGCTGAGTACGGGATGTTAGTACATCCTTACGTTATGTTCAGAGGCGGTGTCCTAATGGCGATCACGTGATGTTGGGGGTGGCTGTTGCCCCTCTTAGTCACGTGAGTCTTGATCACGTTGTCTTGTCCACCTGACTAGGGGCTGTACATACTATTCAGCTATATGTGGGGCGTTGCTTCTACCCGCGGTCACGTGGTGTGTGGGGGGTTATGAACTCCCTGCTACAACATGACGCGCGGGGAGTATCCAGCGCTGCGTTACCATAGACAGCAAAGTAAACTTCCTGGAGGGGCGGGCTCAACATGCGGATATGCGTCCGCTTTTGGATGTATTAGTACCATTGATTGGCCTGCCACAAACTCATTTTTTATATTCTGCACGCTCATTGGATATTGGCACTATAAAAATGATACTGATTTCTAGCATGACCCTACCCCCAGAAGAAGGCACAGCGCCAAAACGCGCATAGGGGTGACAGTACCTGGACTCACATCACTTGATATCCACACATGTAAGTTCTACTACTTTGTATTTATTACTGCTGTTTAATGGTGACTATCTCCCTTTTGGCCATGCACTGTGCACTTTAGTGGCTCTTTGGAGCCATTCTGATAGTCCTTACACTATCAATTTGGCTATGGCATATGTTTTACATATCCATATCTATATATGTCCCATTTCAGTGACTTTTTCATTATCAGCCTATATCATGTGTTGGATTATATATATCTCACTTTAATGTTCTCTTTATTCCTAATCTATATCATGTGTTGGATTGGTCCTTGAGTACTCTGTCTTTTTGCCCACCACTAATGTATCTGCGCCATTATGGTTTATATGCAAGTCATTTTTTAATTTTTGATAATAATAAACTTTGTATTTTTAATATTATTATGTTCTTGTACGTCATTCTCTTTATATGTGTAACGGGTCTCGGAGGTGGAACCTCTGAGCAACTATACAAAGGGGCTGTCCTTGTAAGGAAGCGGGTGGCTCCCAGGGAAGGTGGGCAGGTAGTCACGGCAAGTGACAGGGACAGTCTCTGGGTAGAAGGGCAGGAGGTCACGGCAAGTGACGGGGACAGTCTCTTGACAGGCGGATGGTCACGGCAAGTGACAGCAGGGAAAGAGTCTCCAGATAGGCTAGCAGGCAGGTAGCAGGTGAGCGCTCCCAGGTGAGCGGGCAAGAGTCTCGAGACAGGTAGGTGGTCACAGCAAGTGACGGCTAAGCCTCCAGGTAGGCTAGCAGGTAGGTAGCAGGTGAGCGCTCCCAGGTGAGCGAGTAAGAGTCTCTGGACAGGCAGGTGGACACGGCAAGTGATGGCTAAGCCTCCAGGTAGGCTAGCAGGCAGGTAGCAGGTGAGCGCTCCTAGGTGAGCGAGTAAGAGTCTCTGGACAGGCAGGCAGGTATCAGGCAGGTATCGGGCAGGTACTTCCTGGTCTGCAGGCGGACTGGTCCATAGACAGACTGGCAGGTGCTGGTAGGCAGACTGTCGGACCACAGGATTGCAAGCAGGTAAGCAGATACCAGGCAGGTATCAGGCAGGTATCAAGCAGGAATCTGGCAGGTGACTGGCAGGTAACTGGTAACGGGACCTGAGGGCTGAAGCAGAGTTGAAAGGCTTTGCAACAACATTGCTCGGGCACCTCCATTTTGGAGGAGGTGCCTTATATATGGTGAGGTCCTCAGGCCATTGGCCGGGGACTCCTTAGGATGGCGCGCGCGGCCCCTTTAAGAGAGGGGGAGCGCGTGCACGTACGCCCTAAGCACAGAGGCCGGTAAGCAGCGCGCGCTTCCAGCAGAGCGGGACTAAGACGCTGGGCACGGAGCGGAGAGGTGAGGGGAACGGCGTCCCAGCCTAGCAGGAGGCAGGGACGCTGACGCTACAGTACCCCCCCCTTTAGCCCCCCCTTTTTTAGGCCAGACAGAAATTTATCAAGGATGAGCGGGGCATGGATGTTCTCCCGGGGCTCCCATGTCCTCTCCTCAGGACCAAACCCCTTCCAATCCACTAGAAAAAAGGTCCTTCCTTTTACCCTTTTGGTGGCCAGAATGTTCTCTACTTCAAACTTGTTTTCAGCGGAAACCGGAGCAGGAGGCGTACCTGTAGACTTGGAAAAAGAGTTAAGTATCACGGGTTTGAGTAGAGATACATGGAAGGAGTTAGGAATCCGCAAATTGGCCGGGAGTTTCAATTTATAGGCCACCGGGTTGATTTGTTTGATAACTTCCAGTGGGCCGATGAATCGAGGCCCTAACTTGTAGGAAGGAATCTTGAGCCGGACATATTTGGACGAGAGCCAGACCTTATCTCCAGGACGGAATTGTGGTGGATCCAGACGTCTCTTGTCAGCCTGTCTTTTCATCCGCTCGGATGACTGAAGAAGTGTGAATCTGGTACTTTCCCAAATGGAGGAAAATTAGTTAACGAGAGATTCCGCAGCCGGATTGTCCACCGAGGCGGAGACGGGAAACGGGATCCGAGGATGCTGACCGAAGACTGCAAAAAACGGGGATTTGGAGGAAGATTCGCTCTCGTGATTATTGTAAGAAAATTCGGCCCACGGTAAAAGATCCACCCAGTCGGAATGGTGAGCATTAACAAAGTGCCGGAGGTAACTGGTTAAAATTTGGTTGATCTGTTCTACTTGGCCATTGGACTGTGGGTGATAAGCAGAAGAAAAGTCCAAGGTGACCCCCAGCAGTTTACACATGGCTCGCCAAAAACGAGAGGTGAACTGAACTCCTCGGTCGGAAAAGATGTGGAGAGGAAGACCATGAAGACCGAAGACATGTTGGATAAAGTCTTTAGCTAACTCTGATGCAGACGGGAGACCCGGCAGGGGAATAAAGTGAGCCATTTTGGAAAAGCGGTCAGCGACCACCCATATGACCGTACAACCGGCAGAGACAGGGAGGTCCGTTATAAAGTCCATAGCTATATGCTGCCACGGGGCAGCAGGTACAGGAAGAGGAAGGAGACGGCCGGCTGGCAGATGTCTCAGAACCTTGTTGCGGGAGCAGGACACACAGGCTGAAACAAAGTCTATTACGTCCTTGTGCAGGGTAGGCCACCAGTAATGCCGGGTAATAAGCTGGAGGGTCTTTTTCTGACGAGCGTGGCCAGCTAGCTTGGACGAGTGTCCCCAGTGTAGAACCTTCTCACGATCAGGAACAGTTACGAACGTCTTACCGGGTGGAAGACGATTTAGATTCACGGGGGCCACCAGCATTAATTTGGCGGGGTCGATGATGTGTTTAGGCTCCTCCTCAAGATCAGAGACCAAAAAGGATTGGGATAAGGCATCATCTTTGATGTTTTTGTCAGCCGGGCGAAAATGAAGAATGAAATTAAAGCGGACGAAGAACAAGGACCACCGGGCTTGGTGCAGGTTAAGTCTCTGGGCACTCTGGAGGAAAGCCAAGTTCTTGTGGTCCGTGTAAATTATTACCGGGTGAAGAGCCCCCTCGAGCAGGTAACGCCACTCCTCCAGTGCCAGCTTAATGGCCAACAATTCTCGGTCTCCTATAGAATAATTGCGCTCAGAAGAGGAGAAGAGCTTGGAGAAGAAGCCGCAAGTTACCCTTGTTCCGGAAGACGACTTTTGGGTAAGTACTGCTCCGGCTCCGGAGGAGGAAGCGTCGACTTCTAGAAAGAATTGTTTGTTGCCGTCCGGACGATGCAGCACAGGGGCGGAGGAAAAAGCTCGCTTTAAGGAAAGGAAGACCTCCTCTGCTTCGGGCGGCCATTCTCTGGGATTAGCGCCCTTACGGGTGAGCGCCGAGATAGGGGCAGTCCGGCAAGAGAAGTGCAGAATGAAGAGGCGGTAGTAGTTGGCGAAGCCCAGGAACCACTGAATAGCCTTCAACCCCTCTGGTCGGGGCCACTTCTGGATGGCAGACAGTTTCTCAGGGTCCATTTGTAGGCCAGTCTGAGAGATTATGTAGCCCAGAAACGGAAGCGAGGTCTGCTCAAAGAGGCACTTCTCATATTTAGCGTAGAGGTGGTTCTGCCTGAGCCTGAGCAGGACCTGACGAACGTCCCTCCGGTGAGTGAGAAGATCCGGAGAGAAGACCAAGATGTCATCCAGGTACACCACCATGCAGGAGTAGAGAAGGTCACGGAAGATGTCATAGACCAACTCTTGAAAGACGGCGGGAGCGTTACAGAGACCGAAGGGCATTACAAGATAATCATAGTGGCCGTCCCGGGTGTTGAATGCCGTCTTCCATTCCTCCCTCTGATGGATACGGACCAGATTATAGGCCCCACGGAGGTCCAGCTTGGTGAAGATTCTAGCCCCCCTCAGACGGTTAAATAATTCAGGAATGAGCGGAAGGGGGTATTTATTCTTCACTGTGATCTGGTTAAGGCCTCTATAGTCTATACAGGGACGGAGTGAGCCGTCCTTCTTTTTGACGAAGAAGAAGCCTGCTCCCGCCGGGGCGGTAGATTTCCGGATAAATCCCCGGGCCAGATTCTCCTCAATATATTCAGACATGGACCGGGTCTCAGCAGCGGACAAAGGGTAAATATGCCCACGGGGAGGAGTAGCGCCGGGCATCAGGTCAATTGGGCAGTCGTATGGTCTATGAGGGGGTAATGTCTCTGCTTGTCTTTTATTAAAGACATCCGCAAAAGACCAATAGGGCACCGGTAGGCCGGGTAGATTGGCTGGGGTAGGAGAAGGACGAGCAGGATGAACGGGAACTAAACAAGTCTTATGGCAGTCCTGTCCCCAGCGAAGAACTTCTCCGGTCTGCCAATCAAGCACGGGTGCGTGTCTCTGGAGCCAAGGTAGGCCTAGCAAGAGGGCGTGAGAGAGTCCAGGCAGAACATGGAAGAAGATGCTCTCAGAGTGCAGCATTCCCACCTGCAGAGTTATGGATTCGGTGATGAGTTGGATGGGATGTGGTAAGAGGCCCCCATCCACGGCAGCGACAGATAAGGGTACAGCCAGAGGTTTGGTGGGAATGCGGTATTTCTCTACCAGGGACTGAGAAATGAGATTTCCGGCAGCTCCAGAGTCAAGTTGAGCAAGTTCAAAATAACGGTTCTCCCCGCAGATGATAGAGACCGACAGCATTAGAGATGGAGAGGGTTTATTTCTGTCTAGGGTGACCTCTCTGAGCGATCCTAGACACAGGCGTTTCCCGACCTCTCCTGGCAGGAACGGATCCGGTGCTCCTTACTGCCACAGTAGAAGCAGCTCCCCTCGGCATGGCGTAATTCTTGACGGGTCTTGACCATCTTGGTCTGGTCGACCTGCATAGGCTCGGGTGAGTGCGCCGGAGGAGTAACGGAGGAAGTGACGGGTCTCTGGAAGGTAGGGGCAAGGCGTGGAAACCTCCTCTCTCGGGTGACCTCTTTGGTGCGCTCCTGGAACCGGATGTCAATCCGGGTGGCAAGTGTAATTAAGTCGTCGAGAGTGGTAGGAATGTCCGACCGGCGAGTTCATCTTTAATACGGCCGGACAGACCCTCCCAGAAGACGGACATCAGGGCGTCGTTATCCCAGGTAAGCTCCGAAGCAAGGGTAAGGAATCGTATGGCATATTGGCCCACGGTGAGACTTCCTTGGCGGAGGCGTAGCAGAGATAAGGTGGATGAGGTCCTCCGTCCTGGTTCGTCGAAGACCTTCCGGAAAGCCAAGAGAAAGGCTGGCATATTGGATACCAGGGGGTCTCCTCTCTCCCATAGAGGATTTAGCCAAGCCAGTGCCTCCCTCGTGAGATGGGACATGATGAAGGCTACTTTGGCTCGGTCGGTGGAAAACTGGTGTGCCAACAGTTCGAAGTGCAGAGGGCACAGGTTAATGAAGCCCCGTGCCTGACCGGGATCTCCGCCAAAACAAGGCAGGGCGGTGAGGCGGGGACCGGGAAGAGATGCCATGGAATTGATGGGCAGCGACGCTGCCGGGGCAGGAGTCGTGCGACTGAAAGCCAGTCCCGAAGATGTAGTCAGTGTGTTCAGGCGGGAGTTAACACTACGCAGGTGGCTCAGGATGGACTCCTTTTGGGACCTCTGATGGGACAGTTCATGGCATAGGTCGGAGAGCGAGGGAGCTTGGGTGCCACTGGGTTCCATGGCCCGAGCAAACTGTAACGGGTCTGGGAGGCGGAACCTCTGAGCAATTATACAAAGGGGCAGTCCTTGTAAGGAAGCGGGTGGCTCCCAGGGAAGGCGGGCAGGTAGTCACGGCAAGTGACAGGGACAGTCTCTGGGTAGAAGGGCAGGAGGTCACGGCAAGTGACTGGGACAGTCTCTTGACAGGCGGATGGTCACGGCAAGTGACAGCAGGGTAAGAGTCTCTAGACGGGCAGGTGGTCACGGAAAGTGAAAGCAGGGAAAGAGTCTCTAGACGAGCAGGTGGTCACGGCAAGTGACAGCAGGGAAAGAGTCTCTAGATAGGCTAGCAGGCAGGTAGCAGGTGAGCACTCCCAGGTGAGCGGGCAAGAGTCTCTGGACAGGCAGGTGGTCATGGCAAGTGATGGCAGAGCCTGCAGGAAGGCTAGCAGGCAGGTAACAGGTGAGCGCTCCCAGTTGAGCGGGCAAGAGTCTCTGGACAGGCAGGTGGTCACAGCAAGTGACGGCTAAGCCTCCAGGTAGGCTAGCAGGTAGGTAGCAGGTGAGCGCTCCCAGGTGAGCGAGTAAGAGTCTCTGGACAGGCAGGTGGTCACGGCAAGTGACGACTAAGCCTCCAGGTAGGCTAGCAGGCAGGTAGCAGGTGAGCGAGTAAGAGTCTCTGGACAGGCAGGCAGGTATCAGGCAGGTATCTGGCAGGTACTTCCTGGTCCGCAGGCGGACTGATCCATAGACAGACTGGCAGGTGCTGGTAGGCAGACTGTCGGACCACAGGATTGCAAGCAGGTAAGCAGATATCAGGCAGGTATCAAGCAGGAATCTGGCAGGTGACTGGCAGGTAACTGGTAATGGGACCTGAGGGCTGAAGCAGAGTTGAAAGGCTTTGCAACAACATTGCTCAGGCACCTCCATTTTGGAGGAGGTGCCTTATATATGGTGAGGTCCTCCGGCCATTGGCCGGGACTCCTTAGGACGGCGCGCGCGGCCCCTTTAAGGGAGGGGGAGCGCGCGCGTGCCCTAAGCACAGAAGCCGGGAAGCAGCGCGCGCTGCTAGCAGAGCGGGAGGAAGACGCTGGGCACGGAGCGGAGAGGTGAGGGGAACGGCGTCCCTGCCTAGCAGGAGGCAGGGAAGCTGACGCTACAATATGAATCATTATTTGAGACGTTCAACAGACTCTGTTTTTCTGATATGTGACCTATATGGTCAAATTACTTTGCCTTATTGTGTTGCTGTGTATTTTCACAGATTTTTCCGTTCTTTTGACCTTGGTGTATCATGGACTTTAAAGCCAGAGATAGTGTCTGGCAAGCACAAGTGGCGCAGGTATTCGGTGGTGAGCTGACGACTGCGGAGAGTGGCGATCAGAGAGATGTGGGTGTTATTCGAGGCCAAATCAAACGTTTACTACATAGGAGGACAAAAATATGGTGGAATCGAGCATTCTTACAGAATTATATTAGAAAGAAATTGATTCCTCGTGGGTTGAGAATTCAAGTTTTTCCATCATTCCCTGTAGAGAATGAATCTATTACAACAAAGTGGGAGGAGGTCTGTTCTCAAGGTTCCAATCAACTGATGGAACTTTTAATTGAATTAAATAGTATGTCCATTAATGAACTTGAGATTGAACTTGAAGACCTCTATTCCAAGTTTAAAACCAACTCCACTAGTGAAGTAATCACAGACTTCAATCTAGCGATGGAGAAATGCTCCGGCGAATGGGAAACACAAATAAGGAGTAGAGATGAGCGTTGTTCGACTCGAACTGTTCGCCAATCTCAAATTCGAGCTGTTTTGGGCTGTGTTCGAGCCGTTCGGCGAACACGAACGATTTGAAAAAAATTCGGCTGTTCGAGGTTATGTTCGATAACTGTTCATGCACCAAAATCATAACTGGATTTTTTCTCAGTAATGATGAAAATTAATGTTAATACGCAGTTTGAGTGTACAGAGGGGCGGGGGGAGGGGCAGGGGATGGATCTCTGCAGGAATAATGAAGATCTCCATTTTTTTTTTCTCTTTCCCGCATTTACAGTGGGGAGGTGCAATCTGTCAGCCTATCAGCAGCGCACACACGGAGCGAAGTGCTTTTTTTCACACAAGCAAGGGCATGTGTCATTGGCAGTGTATGTCACATGTCCTTGCCCTGTAAGACCCAGCCATTTTCACCGTCGACACCATTTTCTCAATGCTGCAGCTGCGTGTTAGACGGCACCGCTGTTGCTGTGTGCGCTATACCTTGTTAATTTCAAGCCAATTTTCGCACAAATCTACAGATAGCTTGGGAGTAGAGAATAGTTGTGATTGCAGTCCTTTTAAGGACTAGGTTACAGCATTTGCTACGACTTTTAACAGGCAGGTCTGTGCTCTTAAATAGATAGGTTGGGAGTAGTGTTGAGCGAACATGCTCGACACTGCTCGGTACTCGCCCGAGCATCACGCTACTCGGGATGTTCGGCGAGCACCGAGCATTTCCGGGTTACTCGGGCGGGAGCTCGGGTCTTCGCCCTGCATGTTTGGTGCTCTTTACAGAGCCAATGAACATGCAGGGATTGCCAGCCAGTCACTGTAATGCCACAGCCATGTTGTTTGTGGGCATTACAGTGATTGGCTGGCCACACAGCGTCACCTCCCAGACGATCAGCCTGTCATGATTGGTGTGTGTGGGTGTCTGTGCGTGTGTCTGCGAGTGTGTGCGGGGTGTCTGTGCGTGTGCGCGATGTCTGTGCGATGTGTGCGGTGTCTGTGCGATGTGTGCGGTGTCTGTGCGTGTGTCTGCGCGATGTCTGTGGGTGTGTGCGGTGTCTGTGCGATGTCTGCGGGTGTGCGCGGTGTCTGTGCGATGTCTGCGGGTGTGCGCGGTGTCTGTGCGATGTCTGAGGTGTCTGTGCGATGTCTGCGAGTGTGTGCGGTGTATGTGCGATGTCTGCGGGTGTGTGCGGTGTCTGTGCGATTTCTGCGGGTGTGTGCGGTGTCTGTGCGATGTCTGCGGGTGTGTGCGTGCAGGCAGACATAGGCCGATGTGACACTACTACTCCCATCGGCCTATGTCTGTCCCCGGTCCACTCGTGCCAGCAGGATCAGCTCGATGGGAGCAGTAGTTCCCATCAGCCTGATCCTGCTATTTAAATTGCCCTACTGTGTCCCCAATAAATGTTAAATACATGTCATTGGTGGCCAGTGGTTGCCTACAATAAATTTGTTCATACATTACCTGTCCCCGCCGATCGCCACCTAAAATAAAGTAAAAAATAAAAAACTACACCTATACTCACCTAGACACCTAATTCCCCGAAGCCATCGATCTCCTGTAATAAAATATAAAATAATAAACCACAACCTTATCCTTACCCCTCCGTAGTAGTCCACGAGTGTCCCACGAAGATCTGCAGTTTAGAGCAGCCACATAGAATGTGACCGCTCTGAACCGCTGCCGCCGCTAGAATGATGGGGCCGTAAAGCAGCCCCGTCATTGCATAAGCGGGTTCTCCGGAGATCAGGCAGCGCTGCTCCGGTTAGCTCCTTTACGGCCCTGCTCTATCGTGAGAAATTCCCACGGTACAGCAGTGCCGTAAAGGAGGTCTCCGGAGCTGCGCTGCCTGAATGCACTCCGGTGACCTCAGTCAGTGGCTCCCGCTGCCGGGAGCGGACGTGTTCCCGGCAGTGTGAGCTTGCAGCAGCCATGCACAGCTGTCACCATCTCCAGATGTGACAGCTGTGCATGGGAGATCAGCGCAGGAACGTGGACAGGTAACTATTTTTTTTTTAGTAAACTAAGAATTAAATAAAATTGTGTGTTTTATTTCAAATAAATTATTTTTTTCTGGGTGTAGTGTGTTTTTTTCTTTTTAACACTTTGTAGGTTAGTAATGGGGGTGTCTTATAGACGCCCATCATTACTAACCTGGGCTTCATGGCAGCTGGCGCTGACATGAACCTCAGCCCTATTACCCCCTGCCACCGCACCAGGTCAGCGTGGAAGAGCGAGGCTAAGCGCCAGAATTGGCGCATCCTATGGATGCGCCATTTCTGGGGCGGCTGACGGGTGGTGTTTCTAGCCTGGGAGGGGGCCACTATTCATGGCACCCTTCCAGGGCTATTAATATCAGCCCCCAGCTGTCTGCCTAGCCTTTGCTAGCTATTAAATTAGGGGGGACCCCACGTCATTTTTTGGGGGGGTCCCCCATTTTAATAGCTAATAAAGGCTAGGTATTCAGCTGGGGGCTGATATTAGTAGTCTGGGAAGCTCCGTGGGTATTACGCACTTCCCAGGCTTCAAACATCTGCCCCAGCCGTCTGCTTAACCTCCGCTAGAGCCTAAAATTATGGGGGATCCCACGCCAATTTTTTTTTAAATAAATCCTTTCTTTTAACACTAAATGACATTTGAGGAGTTAATAAAGATGCAGTCCCTAAATTATTATTTATTTTTTAATTAATTTTTCCCAAAAATTTTGACGTGGGCTTTGCCATACTTTTGTATGCCAGCCAGGTACAGCATCCAGCTTCTATGAACGCGCCATTTTCCGGGGTGGCTGCGGACTGCAATTTGCACCGGGGGGGGGCGCAGGATGCTTGGGCCTCCCTGCGCTGCAGATTCCATCCCCCAGCTGCCTAGTTGAACCTGGCTGGACACACAAATAAGGAGAAGCCCCACGTATTTTTTTTTTTTATTATTTCTTGAAATTCATGAAATAATAAAGAAAAAAAGGGCTTCCCTATATTGTTGTGTCCGGCCAGGTACAAATAGGCAGCTGGTGGTTGGGCGCAGCCCGTTCCTGCCTGCTGTACCTGGCTGGACACAAATATAGTGCGAAGCCCCACGTCAATTTTTTTTTATTTATTTCAGGAAGTTCAAGAAATAATTAAAAAAAAATTGATGTGGGGCTTCGCCCTATATTTGTGTCCAGCCAGGTACAGCAGGCAGGAACGGGCTGCACCCAACCACCAGCTGCCTATTTGTACCTGGCCGGACACAACAATATAGGGAAGCCCTTTTTTTAAAAAATTATTTCATGAAATAATTTTAAAAAAATTGATGTGGGGCTTCGCACTATATTTGTGTCCAGCCAGGTACAGCAGGCAGGAACGGGCTGCCCCCAACCACCAGCTGCCTATTTGTACCTGGTTGGACACAACAATATAGGGAAGCCCTTTTTTTCTTAATTATTTCATGAATTTCATGAAATAATTAAAAAAAAAAATACGTGGGGCTTCGCCCTATTTTTGTTTCCAGCCAGGTACAACTAGGCAGCTGGGGGCTGGAATCCGCAGTGCAGGGGGGCCCAAGCTTTCTGGGCCCCACCCGCTACAAATTGCAGTCCGCAGCCACCCCGGAAAATGGCGCGTTCATAGAAGCGCCATCTTCTGGCGCTGTACCCAACTCATCCAGGGCCCTGGTGCGGTGGCTCACTGGGTAATAAAGGGGTTAAGGCCAGCTTGGCATTATCAGCTGGCACTAAGCCCGAAATTCATGGGGTCACGCCAATATTAGACATGACCACCATGAATTTCTAGTAAAGTATTTAAAAAAAACACAACACCCAGAAAAAAGTCCTTTAATTGAAATAAACACACAATTCTTTATTGTTCTAAATTAAACTATACTTACCATCACGCCCATTCCAGCTGAAGCCAACGATCTCCTGCAATAAAAGAAAAATAATAAAGCAACCTCATCCTTACCTTTCCATGGTTCCCACGACAGCTTCAGCTCTGCTACATCGAGATGACAGGCTGGACCGCAGCAGAACGCTGCCATCCAGCCTGTCATCCCGCAGACACTGAGAAGCGCAGGCTTGCTTGCGCTTCTCAGTGTCTCTCTGTGACGGCATAAAGATGAGCCGAGGTCATGTCCAATGAACTCGGCTCACCTCATGCACGTCACTGACAACGTGGGAAAATTCTCCTGCACTCAGCGCTTCAGCGTGAGAATTTTCCCACGCTGTCAGTGACGTGAATGAGGTGAGGTCATGTCCAATGAACTCAGCTCACCTCATGCACGTCACTGACAGCGTGGGAAAATTCTCATGCTGAAGCGCTGAGTGCAGGTGAATTTTCCCACGCTGTCAGTGACGTGCATGAGGTGAGCCGAGTTCATTGGACATGACCTCGGCTCATCTGGATGCCGTCACAGAGAGACACTGAGGAGCGCAAGCATGCCTGAGCTTCTCAGTGTCTGCGGGATGACAGGCTGGAAGGCAGCGTTCTGCTGTGGTCCAGCCTGTCATCTCGATGTAGCAGAGCTGAAGCTGTCGTGGGAACCATGGAAAGGTAAGGATGATGTTGCTTTATTATTTTTCTTTTATTGCAGGAGATCTTTGGCTTCAGCTGGAATGGGCGTGATGGTAAGTAGAGTTTAATTTAGAACAATAAAGAATTGTGTCTTTATTTCAATTAAAGGACTTTATTCTGGGTGTTTGTGTTTTTCTTTTTAACTTTGACTATGGGGTTAGTAATGGGGGTGTCTTATAGACGCCTCTCCATTACTAACCTGGGCTTGATGTCAGCTGGCATTATAAGCTGACATCAACCCCAACCCTATTACCCCACTGCAACCGCTACAGGGCAGTGGGAAGAGCGAGGCTAAGTGCCAGAATTGGCGCATCCTATGGATGCGCCATTTCTGGGGCGGCTGACGGCTGGTGTGTCTAGCCTGGGAGGGGGCCAATATTCATGGCACCTTTCCTGGGCTATTAATATCAGCCCCCAGCTGTCTGCCTAGCCTTTGCTAGCTATTAAATTAGGGGGGACCCCAAGTCATTTTTTTGAGGGGGTCCCCCATTTTAATAGCTAGTAAAGGCTAGGTATTCAGCTGGGGGCTGATATTAGTAGCCTGGGAAGCTCCGTGGTTATTACCCCCTTCCCAGGCTTCAAACATCTGCCCCAGCCGTCTGCTTAACCTCCGCTAGAGACTAAAATTAAGGTGAACCTCACGCCAATTTTTTTTTAAGTAAATCCTTTATTTTAACACTAAATGACAAGTACAGTAATCAACACTGTCACTGTACTTCATATATATGTGACTGACATGTTTCTATCTATCTAATCTGTGTGTGATGCTCTATTCTTTCTGTTGTAAATTGTCGGGTACCGGTGTATGCCGCTGCTGAATTGCTAGCTTTTCGCGTAATACATTCTACATTATTCTTAGTTGTTTTCCTTCATGTAGAATTAACCTACAAGGAAAGAAAGGGTTTATTTTCATTCCGATATTTGTGTCCCATTGACTTGCATTGGTTTCCGGTATCGGAATCGGCGATATCCGATACTTTTTGGGTATCGGTCTGATCCAATCCGATACAATATTTCCTGATATCGGAAGGTATCGCTCAACACTATCCTTAACATATTTCACAGGAAAGCACTTTCACTTTCGTTTTTGAACGTTTTATTTTGAGCCTGTAAAAGTGGCTTAATACCTCTGACCACGTTGTTGACAGCAGTGACCTGGGGGTCAGAAATGCTTCCTGGGGCGATCCCCATGCTGTCCCCATGTCATTTGAGCACTGTCACTATCGTTTTGGGCACTTGTTAGGCTTTTAAAAGACTGCCGGGGGAGCAGCCGCAAAAATGCTCGAGTCTCCCATAGACTAACATTGGGCTCGTTGCTCGGGTCGAGCACCCGAGTATCACGGCGAGCTCGGCCCGAGCTTCGAGCACCCGAGCATTTCAGTGCTCGCTCAACACTAGTTGGGAGTAAAGACTAATTGTAATTGCAGTCCTTTTCAGGACTAAGTTACATCAGTTCCTATCAGTTTTTGCCAGGCAGGTCTGTGCCAGTGCTGTGCAAGTTTTTTTCACAGCATTTGGCTAAATCTAGCAAAGCTAATCCTTTTTGGCCTATTGCAGAGTGTGTTAGTCAGTGGAGTAGCCTATCTGTGATGCAAGCTACACCACCTGTGTATAGAATACCAATTTTTTTACTGCACCTAGTGAAGTAAAACCTTTTGGGCATAGCATCATTCTATTAGTCCATCTATACTGACCTCCATCAGGTTGCAAGTTGAATATAATTTTTTTTCTCCATCTAGCTCTGAAAAAATATTTGGGCTTCTAGCAGTGTGTGGGACTTGTTCTATTAGTCCATCTATACTGACCTCCATCAGGTTGCAAACTGAATATAATTTTTTTCTGCATCTACCTCTGAAAAAATATTTGGGCTTCTAGCAGTGTGTGGGACTTGTTCTATTAGTCCATCTATACTGACCTCCATCAGGTTGCAAATTGAATATAATTTTTTTCTGCATCTAGCTCTGAAAAAATATTTGGCCTTCTAGCAGTGTGTGGGACTTGTTCTATTAGTCCATCTATACTGACCTCCATCAGGTTGCAAATTGAATATAATATTTTTCTGCATCTAGCTCTGAAAAAATATTTGGGCTTCTAGCAGTGTGTGGGACTTGTTCTATTAGTCCATCTATACTGACCTTCATCAGGTTGCAAACTGAATATAATTTTTTTCTGCATCTACCTCTGAAAAAATATTTGGGCTTCTAGCTGTGTGTGGGACTTGTTCTATTAGTCCATCTATACTGATCTCCATCAGGTTGCAAATTGAATATAATATTTTTCTGCATCTAGCTCTGAAAAAATATTTGGCCTTCTAGCAGTGTGTGGGACTTGTTCTATTAGTCCATCTATACTGACGTCCATCAGGTTGCAAATTGAATATAATATTTTTCTGCATTTAGCTCTGAAAAATATTTGGCCTTCTAGCAGTGTGTGGGACTTGTTCTATTAGTCCATCTATACTGACCTCCATCAGGTTGCAAATTGAATATAATTTTTTTCTGCATCTAGCTCTGAAAAAATATTTGGCCTTCTAGCAGTGTGTGGGACTTGTTCTATTAGTCCATCTATACTGACCTCCATCAGGTTGCAAATTGAATATAATATTTTTCTGCATCGAGCTCTGAAAAAATATTTGGCCTTCTAGCAGTGTGTGGGACTTGTTCTATTAGTCCATCTATACTGACCTCCATCAGGTTGCAAACTGAATATAATTTTTTTCTGCATCTAGCTCTGAAAAAATATTTGGCCTTCTAGCTGTGTGTGGGACTTGTTCTATTAGTCCATCTATACTGACCTCCATCAGGTTGCAAACTGAATATAATTTTTTTCTGCATCTAACCCAGACAATAGTTTTGGCCTAATACCACAGTTTGGCCACTCAGCTCTGCTGGGTTCCCATCCATTGTTTTTTTTGTGCAAACAACTCCAGAGTTGTGAATTAGTTAACCACCAAAATGAGTGGAAAAAGGCCTGCTGCTGGTGGAAAGGGGAATAGGCGTGTTGGGAAGGGGAAAAAAGGTTGTGTCCGTGGAGTAGGTGTTAAAGCAACAGTAACATCTGCAGAAGAAAGACCATCTTCCAGCAAAACTAAAATGTCTACTTCTTTTAGCAGACAATGTGATAAGATCCCTTTCTTACGGCCACGCCAATCGCTACAAATTCCAGATGAGGCACAAAAACAGCAGGTGCTTCAACGGATATCAAGTGCTCCTTTAAGTGGGCTCTCCTCCACATCAACTTCAACATCACAAATACTCCAGTCCTCAGAGGTGTCACCCCAATTGCACTTGCTTCCTCACAGCTCCCAAATCTCCAGCTGCCCGTCTGAGTATGAGGTAGAACAGATGGTTGAGTCTGCAGAGCTGTTTACTCATACTGTAGCCTGGGAATCAGAGGTCGGCTCCAGCGCTTCTGTGAATCCAGACGAGGAAATGATCTGCACTGATGCCCAGAATCTTTATGAGTCGGATCCAGGACCAGACGCGGAAGGTTCTGACCATAATGTAGACCCTCATTCCCAAACTGTAACTCCTGTTGGTGGAGACAATGAGGAAGACGATGATGAGACTCAAATACCTGATTGGAGCGACAACTTTAGTTTTTTGTCAGGGCAGGAACAGGTTGGCTCTGAGGATGACGGGTGTGATAACACACAGGGTGATGATGATGAGGTTGGAGATCCCACTTACTGTCAACCCACAGTCAGCCAAGAGATGAGGTCAGCAGAGGAGGTGGAGGAGGATACTAGTGATGATGAGGTCAGGTTGCGCCTTCCTGGACATAGACGTAGTACTGGAAGCACGTCAACAACTGCATCCTCAAACACAACTCTGCCTCTGACCACAAGTCTTGGTGGCTCTTCAGGTCGCATGGGTGCTAAGCCTTGCATAGCCTGGGAATTTTTTCAGATCGATAAAGATGACCCAACTCGTGTTATCTGTAACATTTGTCAACAAAAGCTAAGTAGAGGCCAAAAAATACATAGTTTGAGTACTTCATGCATGAACCGCCACATGGACATGAAGCATAAGTTGCAGTGGGAAGCTCACTGTGCTACAATGCGGCCTAGCAGGCCGGGCCAACCACCGTCTGCCCCATCTTGTGCATCTGCGGCCTCTTCATCCTCTGTGACTGGGGGGACAGCAGTCACACCTGTTTTGGGACGCAGACCTGCCACCTCTTTACCCGCAACAGCCAGCGTGATAGGCAGGTCATGATTTTCTTTGGAGGTGGTAACACCAGCTGGTGTTGAGCGCTGTCCGACATCGATAGCACCACCTTTGGATCAAGGCAACCTAACATGTCCGCCTGCATCTTCCTCACAGACCGGCAGTTTGCCGGGGACACCCTTATCAACCCCGTCTAAGCACAACAGCCAGCCCTCGGTCCCTCAGATGTGGACAAGTAAAAGACCATTTCCTCCTAGCCATGAGAAAGCTAAGAGGTTGAATTTCACCATCTGCAAGCTTTTGGCTACAGAAATGCTGCCGTTCCGCCAGGTGGACACAGATGATTTTCGAGACCTTATGTCCGTCGCAGTGCCCCAGTACCAGATGCCCAGTCGGCACTACTTCTCACAGAAAGGTGTGCCTGCGCTCCACCAGCATGTCGCACACAACATCACCGCTTCTTTGAGAAACTCTGTGTGTGACAGGGTGCATTGCACCACAGACACTTGGACGAGCAGGCATGGACAGGGGCATTACATGTCGCTGACTGGGCACTGGGTAACCATGGTGACAGCAGGACAAGGGGCTGCAGTCCAAGTCTTGCCGTCCCCACGAGTTGTGCGTCAATCCTCTTTATGTCAAAGTTACTCCACTGCTTCTGCCTCCTCAACCTCCTCTCGGTCCTCCACCTGCACCCAAAGCCTGTCTGGTCATGCCACAAGCTTTCTAACTGTGCAGAAGGGATCCTGCACACCTCCTTACTATGCTGGCAGTAGGGTTCAACGTCATGAGGCGGTTTTTACTTTGAAATGTCTGGGAAATGTGAGTCACACAGCTGAGGAGTTGTGGTCAGCTCTGGAGAACCAATTTCATGAATGGTTGTCTCCACTGGACCTGAAACCAGGGAAGGCCGTGTGTGACAATGGTGCAAACCTGGGTGCGGCCCTTCGCCGGGGCAATGTCACACACGTGCCTTGTATGGCTCACGTGTTGAACCTGGTTGTCCAGCAATTTTTAACCCACTATCCCGGACTAGATGGCCTTCTGCAGAGGGCACGGTCGCTGTGTGCTCACTTCCTCCGTTCGCATCCCGCAGCTCAGCGACTGACATCTCTACAGAAGTCGTTGGGCCTGCCACTTCACCGGCTAAAATGCGATGTGCCTACCCGGTGGAATTCAACTCTGCACATGTTGCAGCGACTGTGGCAGCACCGACAAGCCCTGGTGCAATACGTTCTGACGTATAGCCTGGGCCAAACGAGATCCAGAGGTGGGGCAAATCACGCTGGAGGAGTGGTCTCAGATCAGGGACCTATGCACCCTTCTGCACAGTTTTGAAATGGCGACGAAGATGTTTAGTGCTGACGATGCCATTATCAGCATGACTATTCCGGTGATTTACATGCTGGAGCACATGTTAAACAGAATTCGGAGTCAGGTGGTGGCACAAGAGGAGGTGGAGGAAGTAGAGGAGGAGGAGTTGTATGCGGAAGGGCTAACATCTGCAAGGTCCAGACGGTCGGCAGCACCAAGGCGGCAGGCATGTGAGGGTGGGGGAGATGGTTTTACCAGGGCGCATGGTAGCAGCCAAACTAGTGAGGAAGGTGCAGGAGCCCAGGGAGAAGTGGAGGACGAACTGATGGAAGACTCATCAGATGAGGGAGACCTTGATCACATTTCTGTTGTGCGAGGTTGGGGGGAGAGGACAGAGGAAGGAAGCATGATTGTTACCTCGCCACCAACACAACAGGGACTTGGTGCTCCTGGATGCGCAAGACACATGAGTGCCTTCTTGCTGCACTACCTGCAACATGACCCTCGAATTGGGAGAATTAGAAATAATCCTGACTACTGGGTTGCCACACTGTTAGATCCCCGGTACAAAAGTAAATTTGCAGAAATAATTCCTGCCATAGAAAGGGATGTACGCATGCAGGAGTATCAGCAGAGACTGTTGCAGAATCTTACATGTGCTTTTCCACAAAACACCAGTGGTGTACGTACTGAATCTCACAGTTCCAACTTGCCAACCGTGGGACCGTCGAGTGTTCAGCACTCAAACCGTAACAGAAACACAGTATCTGCTGGTAACATCAATTTTGCGGAACCATTTCACCACTTTTTTAGCTCATCCTTTGCAAGGCCACAGGAGACAAGAAGTCTGACACATAGTCAACGCCTAGAGACGATGGTACAGGAGTATCTCCAAGTAAACATTGAAGCCATGACTGTGTCACTGGACCCTTGCTCTTTTTGGGCTTCCAATCTGGATAAATGGCCGGAGCTAGCCACTTACGCCTTGGAGATCTTGTCATGCCCCGCAGCCAGCGTTCTGTCTGAACGTGTGTTCAGCGCTGCTGGTGGTGTGCTGACAGATAAGCGCACGCGGCTCTCCACTGATAATGTAGACAGACTCACGTTCATAAAGAAGAACAAATCATGGATCCGAAACGACTTTTCTACCTCTGTGTCATCCTGGGGAGAGTAAAAGCTTGATGATTGGTTAAAATCACCTCACCAACCATTTTAAGCTTTCAAATTACTAATCATGTTTATCTGTATCTTGGCTGGAAAATTATTTGGGCTTTGTAGCAGTGTGCAGTAATGATTCTATTAGGCCATCTATACTAAGCTCCACCAGATTTAAAATTGCTAATCATGTTTATCTGTATCTTGGCTGGAAAATAATTTGGGCTTTGTAGCAGTGTGCAGTACTGATTCTATTAGGCCATCTATACTAAGCTCCACCAGATTTAAAATTAATAATAATTTTTAGCTGCATCTAGCCCGGAAAATAATTTTGGGGCTCCGAGATGCGCAAGACACATAAGTGCCTTCTTGCTGCACTACCTGCAACATGACCCTCAGATTGTCATAATTCAAAGTAATCCTGACTACTGGGTTGCCACACTCTTAGATACCCCACATTCTTCGATCAACCTTTTCATTTTAATAAAGACCAAAAAAATGGTCATTTTTGAAATTATAAGCATTAGCAGGTTATTACAAACTGAAATCAAACAGTTTTCAACTCAAAACTTTATTCTAGGTGATGTTACATTTGCACATAGGACCCCTTGTTCGAAAGGAGCTTCTGAACTCTCTCGTCCATTGAATTTGTCAGGTTTTGGATGGTTTCTGCTTCAATTGTTTTGCATGAGGACAGAATACCCTCCCAGAGCTGTTGCTTAGATGAGAACTGCCTCCTTCCATCATAGACACTCCTTTTGATGAAGCTCCAGAGGTTCTGAATGGGGTAGAGGTCAGGGGAGCATGGGGGTCACACCATAAGTTTGTCCCCTTTTATGCCCATATCAGCCAAAGAAGCAGATGTGTTATGTGCAGCATGAGACGGTGCATTATCATGCATGAAAATGATCTTGCTGTGGAATACACGGTTCTTCTTCTTGAACCATGGCAGGAAGTGCTGTTTGAGAAGCTCCACATACATTATGGAGTTCATCTTTACCCCTTCAGGGATCCTAAAGGGGCCAACAATCTCTCTCCCCATGATTCCAGAATAAAACATTACTCCACCTCCTCCTTGTTGGCGCTGTAGCCGTGTTTGCGTGGGGTGTCCATCAACCAGCCAACCTCCACTCTATCCATCTGGACCATCAAGCGTTGCACGGCACTCATCCGTGAACAAAACAGTTTTGAAATCAGTCTTCATGTAATGTTTGGCCCACTGGAGCCATTTCTGCTTGTGTGCTGTGGATAGAGGAGGTTGACAGGATGGCGTACGCACAGCTGCAAACCTCTGAAGGACCCTGCATCTTGTTGTTCGGGGGACGTGGGAGGCACCAGCAGCTTCAAGAACTTGTCTGCTGCTATGACAAGACTTTTTTGCGGCTGCTCTTTTAACCTGACGTTATTGCCTGTAGGAAAAAGTCCTCAATTTGCCCTTATCAGCACGCACACGTGTGTACTGTGAATCAGCTACATACTTCTTGATTGCCAAGACACTTCATCCTGATCATCGCACAATGTTGATTGTAGTCATGCCTTGACCTAAACACTCCACAATTTGTTGCTTCTCAGCAGCCGACACATCCTTTTTCTTTCCGATTTTGGCAGAAAATGTAGGCTGCTTAATAATGTGGGACAGCCTTCTTAAGTAGTCTTGCCGTTCATTGGACACACCTGCCAAACTAATTAGCACAGGTGTCTGCAATTGCTTACAGTGATTTAAAGAGCCCTGACACACATCACCATCAATGAGTTTAACTGACAAACAAATTCTTCCCTTATCACTCCTAAACACTTTTTGCATAATAATTTGGAACACAGTGTACATGTGCTTTTCCACAAAACACCAGTGGTTCACGTAGTGAATCTTACAGTTCTAACTTGCCAACCGTGGTCTGTATGAAGTTGTTCAATAAAGGGCCCAAAATTAAGATAACATAGACGGGAGAGGTCTCTATGAATAGGAATTCCTAAGAATTTGATACCCTGTGAGGGCCAGGCAAAGGGAAAGTTGGACTGGATGGAATCCTGTATGGATTTTGGGAGGGAGACATCGATAGAGATGAGCGTTGTTCTACTCGAACTGTTCGCCAATCTCAAATTCGAGCTGTTTTGGGCGGTGTTCGAGCCGTTCGGCGAACACGAACCATTTGAGAAAAATTCGGCTGTTCGAGGTTATGTTCGATAACTGTTCATGCACCAAAATCATAACTGGATTTTTTCTCAGTAATGATGAAAATTAATGTTAATACGCAGTTTGAGTGTACAGCGGGGTGGGGGGAGGGGCAGGGGATGGATCTCTGCAGGAATAATGAAGATCTCCATTTTTTTTTCTCTTTCCCGCATTTGCAGTGGGGAGGTGCAATCTGTCAGCCTATCAGCAGCGCACACACGGAGCGAAGTGCTTATTTTCACACAAGCAAGGGCATGTGTCATTGGCAGTGTATGTCACATGTCCTTGCCCTATAAGACCAAGCCATTTTCCCCGTCGCCACCATTTTCTCACTGCTGCAGCTGCATGTTAGACAGCACCGCTGTTGCTGTGTGCGCTATACCTTATTAATTTCAAGCCAATTTTCGCACAAATCTACAGATAGCTTGGGAGTAGGGAATAGTTGTGATTGCAGTCCTTTTAAGGACTAGGTTACAGCATTTCCTACGACTTTTATCAGGCAGGTCTGTGCTCTTAAATAGATAGATTGTGGGAGTAAAGACTAATTGTAATTGGAGTCCTTTTCAGGACTAGGTTACATCAGTTCCTATCAGTTTTTGCCAGGCAGGTCTGTGCCAGTGCTGTGCAAGTTTTTTTCACAGCATTTGGCTGAATCTAGCAAAGCTAATCCTTTTTGGCCTATTGCAGAGTGTGTTAGTCAGTGGAGTAGCCTATCTGTGTTGCAAGATATACCACCTGTGTATAGAATACCAATTTTTTTACTGCACCTAGTGAAGTAAAATCTTTTGGGCATAGCATCATTCTATTAGTCCATCTATACTGACCTCCATCAGGTTGCAAATTGAATATAATTTTTTTCTGCATCTAGCTCTGAAAAAATATTGGGCTTCTAGCTGTGTGTGGGACTTGTTCTATTAATCCATCTATACAGACCTCCATCAGGTTGCAAACTGAATATATTTTTTTCTGTATCTACCTCTGAAAAAATATTGGGCTTCTAGCTGTGTGTGGGACTTGTTCTATTAATCCATCTATACAGACCTCCATCAGGTTGCAAACTGAATATATTTTTTTCTGCATCTACCTCTGAAAAAATATTGGGCTTCTAGCTGTGTGTGGGACTTGTTCTATTAATCCATCTATACAGACCTCCATCAGGTTGCAAACTGAATATATTTTTTTCTGCATCTACCTCTGAAAAAATATTGGGCTTCTAGCTGTGTGTGGGACTTGTTCTATTAATCCATCTATACAGACCTCCATCAGGTTGCAAACTGAATATATTTTTTTCTGCATCTACCTCTGAAAAAATATTGGGCTTCTAGCTGTGTGTGGGACTTGTATTAGTCCATCTATACTGACCTCCATCAGGTTGCAAACTGAATATATTTTATTCTGCATCTACCTCTGAAAAAATATTGGGCTTCTAGCTGTGTGTGGGACTTGTTCTATTAATCCATCTATACAGACCTCCATCAGGTTGCAAACTGAATATATTTTTTTCTGCATCTACCTCTGAAAAAATATTGGGCTTCTAGCTGTGTGTGGGACTTGTTGTATTAGTCCATCTATACTGACCTCCATCAGGTTGCAAACTGAATATATTTTTTTCTGCATCTACCTCTGAAAAAATATTGGGCTTCTAGCTGTGTGTGGGACTTGTTCTATTAATCCATCTATACAGACCTCCATCAGGTTGCAAATTGAATATAATTTTTTTCTGCATCTAACCCAGCCAATACTTTTGGCCTAATACCACAGTTTGGCCACTCAGCTCTGCTCGGTTCCCATCTATTGTTTTTTTGTGCAAACAACTCCAGAGTTGTGAATTAGTTAACCACCAAAATGAGTGGAAAAAGGCCTGCTGCTGGTGGAAAGGGGAATAGGCGTGTTGGGAAGGGGAAAAAAGGTTGTGTCCGTGGGGTAGGTGTTAAAGCAACAGTAACATCTGCAGAAGAAAGACCATCTTCCAGCCAAACTAAAATGTCTACTTCTTTTAGCGGACAATGTGATAAGATCCCTTTCTTACGGCCACGCCAATCGCTACAAATTCCAGATGAGGCACAAAAACAGCAGGTGCTTCAATGGATATCAAGTGCTCCTTTAAGTGGGCTCTCCTCCACATCAACTTCAACATCACAAATACTCCAGTCCTCAAAGGTGTCACCCCAATCGCACTTGCTTCCTCACAGCTCCCAAATCTCCAGCTGCCCGTCTGAGTATGAGGTAGAACAGATGGTTGAGTCTGCAGAGCTGTTTACTCATACTATAGCCTGGGAATCAAAGGTCGACTCCAGCGCTTCTGTGAATCCAGACGAGGAAATGATCTGCACTGATGCCCAGAATCTTTATGAGTCGGATCCAGGACCAGACGCAGAAGGTTCTGACCATAATGTAGACCCTCATTCCCAAACTGTAACTCCTGTTGGTGGAGACAATGAGGAAGACGATGATAAGACTCAAATACCTGATTGGAGCGACAACTTTAGTTTTTTGTCAGGGCAGGAACAGGTTGGCTCTGAGGACGATGGGTGTGATAACGCACAGGGTGATGATGATGAGGTTGGAGATCCCACTTACTGTCAACCCACAGTCAGCCAAGAGATGAGGTCAGCAGAGGAGGTGGAGGAAGATGCTAGTGACGACGAGGTCAGGTTGCGCCTTCCTGGACAGAGACGTAGTACTGGAAGCACGTCAACAACTGCATCCTCAAACACAACTCTGCCTCTCACCACAAGTCGTGGTGGCTCTTCAGGTCGCACCAGATTTAAAATTAATAATAATTTTTAGCTGCATCTAGCCCGGAAAATAATTTTGGGGCTCCGAGATGCACAAGACACATAAGTGCCTTCTTGCTGCACTACCTGCAGCATGACCCTCATATTGTCAGAATTCGAAGTAATCATGACTACTGGGTTGCCACACTCTTAGATCCCCCAAAATTTTCGATCAACCTTTTCATTTTAATAAAGACCAAAAAAATGGTCATTTTTGAAATTATAAGCATTAGCAGGTTGTTAGAAACTGAAATCAAACAGTTTTCAACTCAAAACTTTATTCTAGGTGATGTTACATTTTCACATAGGACCCCTTGTTCGAAAGGAGCTTTTGAACTCTCTCATCCATTGAATTTGTCAGGTTTTGGATGGTTTCTGCTTCAATTGTTTTGCATGAGGACAGAATACCCTCCCAGAGCTGTTGCTTAGATGTGAACTGCCTCCCGCCATCATAGACACTCCTTTTAATGATGCTCCAAAGGTTCTGAATGGGGTACAGGTCAGGGGAGCATGGGGGTCACACCATAAGTTTGTCCCCTTTTATGCCCATATCAGCCAGAGATGCAGATGTTTTATGTGCAGCATGAGATGGTGCATTATCATGCAGAAAAATGATCTTGCTGTGAAATACACGGTTCTTCTTCTTGAACCATGGCAGGAAGTGCTGTTTGAGAAAATCCACATACATTATGGAGTTCATCTTTAGCGCCTTCAGGGATCCTAAAAGGGCCGACAATCTCTCTCCCCATGATTCCAGCCCAAAACATTACTCAACCTCCTCCTTGTTGGCACTGTAGCCGTGTTTGCGTGGGGTGTCCATCAACCAGCCATCCTCCACTCCATCCATCTGGACCATCGAGCGCTGCACGGCACTCATCCGTGAACAAAACAGTTTTGAAATCAGTCTTCATGTAATGTTTAGCCCACTGGAGCCGTTTCTGCTTGTGTGAAGTGGATAGAGGAGGTCGACAGGATGGCGTATGCACAGCTGCAAACCTCTGAAGGACCCTGCATCTTGTTGTTCGGGGGACGTTGGAGGCAAAAACAGCTTCAAAAACTTGTCTGCTGCTATGACAAGGCTTTTTTGCCGCTGCTCTTTCAACCTGACGTAATTGCCTGTAGGAAAGAGTCCTCAATTTGCCCTTATCAGCACGCACACGTGTGTACTGTGAATCAGCTACATACTTCTTGATTGCCAAGACACTTCATCCTAATCATCGCACAATGTTGATTGTAGTCATGCCTTGACTAGTGTTGAGCCACCCCCGTAGTGTTCAGGTTCGGTTCGGTTCGTCGAACACCGGGATGTCGAGGAACTGTTCGTCGAACTGTTCGTCGAACACCTTAGAACACCGTCGAACACCGTTAAAACCAATGGCAGGCAAACAAAAACACATAGAAACACATAGAAAACACCTTCAAAGGTGTCCAAAAGCTGACAAACTGCTCAGAAGACGCTTTCTTTAAAAAAGCCGGCCGGCAATTCAGCAGCGGCATACACCGGTACCCGACAATTTAGACAAGAATGAATAGAGCCTCACACATAGATTAGATAGATAGAAACATGTCAGTCACATATATATGAAGTACAGTGACAGTGTTGCTTACTGTACTTGTCATTTAGTGTAAAGGATTTATTAAAAAATATAATAGTGTTTTCATGCACTGTCTCTTTAAAAAAGCCGGCCGGCAATTCAGCAACTGTACCCGACAATTTATAACAGACAGAATAGAGCTTCACACATAGATTAGATAGATAGAAACATGTCAGTCACATATATATGAAGTACAGTGACAATGTTGCTTACTGTACTTGTCATTTAGTGTAAAGGATTTATTAAAAAAAATAATAGTGTTTTCATGCACCGTCTCTTTAAAAAAGCCGGCCGGCAATTCAGCATCTGTACCCGACAATTTATAACAGACAGAATAGAGCTTCACACATAGATTAGATAGATAGAAACATGTCAGTCACATATATATGAAGTACAGTGACAATGTTGCTTACTGTACTTGTCATTTAGTGTAAAGGATTTATTAAAAAAAATAATAGTGTTTTCATGCACCGTCTCTTTAAAAAAGCCGGCCGGCAATTCAGCATCGGTACCCGACAATTTATAACAGACAGAATAGAGCTTCACACATAGATTAGATAGATAGAAACATGTCAGTCACATATATATGAAGTACAGTGATAGTGTTGGTTACTGTACTTGTCATTTAGTATTAAAATAAAGGATTTATTATTAAAAAAAATTGGCGTGGGGTTCCCCTTAATTTTAGTCTCTAGCGGAGGTTAAGCAGACAGCTGGGGCAGATGTTTCAAGCCTGGGAAGGGGGTAATACCCACGGAGCTTCTCAGGCTACTAATATGAGCCCCCAGCTGAATACATAGCCTTTACTAGCTATTAAAATGGGGGACCCCCCCAAAAAAATGACGTGGGGTCCCCCCTAATTTAATAGCTAGCAAAGGCTAGGCAGACAGCTGGGGGCTGATATTAATAGCCCAGGAAGGGTGCCATGAATATTGGCCCCCTCCCAGGCTAGAAACACCAGCCATCAGCCGCCCCAGAAATGGCGCATTCATAGGATGCGCCAATTCTGGCACTTAGCCTCGCTCTTCCACGCTGCCCTGTAGCGGTGGCAGGGGGTAATAGGGCTGGGGTTGATGTCAGCTTATAATGCCAGCTGACATCAAGCCCAGGTTAGTAATGGAGAGGCGTCTATAAGACACCCCCATTACTAACCCCATAGTCAAAGTTAAAAGAAAACACAAACACCCAGAATAAAGTCCTTTAATTGAAATAAAGACACAATCCTTTATTGTTCTAAATTAAACCATACTTACCGTCACGCCCATTCCAGCTGAAGCCAACGATCTCCTGCAATAAAAGAAAAATAATAAAGCAACCTCATCCTTACCTTTCCATGGTTCCCACGACAGCTTCAGCTCTGCTACATCGAGATGACAGGCTGGACCGCAGCAGAAAGCTGCCATCCAGCCTGTCATCCCGCAGACACTGAGAAGCGCAGGCTTGCTTGCGCTCTGCAGTGTCTGGCTGTGACGGCATAAAGATGAGACGAGTTCATGTCCAATGAACTCAGCTCACCTCCTGCACGTCACTGACAGCGTGGGAGAATTCTCCTGCACTCAGCGCTTCAGCGTGAGAATTCTCCCACGCTGAAGTGCTGAGTGCAGGAGAATTTTCCCACGCTGTCAGTGACGTGCATAAGGTGAGCTCATGTCCAATGAACTCAGATCACCTCCTGCACGTCACTGACAGCGTGGGAGAATTCTCCTGCACTCAGCGCTTCAGTGTGAGAATTCTCCTACGCTGAAGCGCTGAGTGCAGGAGAATTTTCCCACGCTGTCAGTGACGTGCATGAGGTGAGCCGAGTTCATTGGACATTAACTCGGCTCATCTGGATGCCCTCACAGATAGACACTGTGGAGCGCAAGCAAGCCTGTGCTTCTCAGTGTCTGCGGGATGACAGGCTGGATAGCAGCTTTCTGCTGCGGTCCAGCCTGTCATCTCGATGTAGCAGAGCTGAAGCTGTCATGGGAACCATGGAAAGGTAAGGATGATGTTGCTTTATTATTTTTCTTTTATTTCAGGAGATCGTTGGCTTCAGCTGGAATGGGCGTGACGGTAAGTATGGTTTAATTTAGAACAATAAAGAATTGTGTGTTTATTTCAATTAAAGGACTTTTTTCTGGGTGTTGTGTTTTTTTTAAATACTTTACTAGAAATTCATGGTGGTCATGTCTAATATTGGCGTGACCCCATGAATTTTGGGCTTAGGGCCAGCTGATAATGCCAAGCTGGCCCTAACCCCTTTATTACCCAGTGAGCCACCGCATCAGGGCCCTGGATGAGTTGGGTACAGTGCCAGAAGATGGCGCTTCTATGAACGCGCCATTTTCCGGGGTGGCTGCGGACTGCAATTTGCAGCGGGGGTGGGCCAGAAAGCTTGGGCCTCCCTGCGCTGCGGATTCCAGCCCCCAGCTGCATAGTTGTACCTGGCTGGACACAAAAACAGGGCGAAGCCCCACGTCAATTTTCTTTAAATTATTTCATGAAATAATTAAGAAAAAAAGGGCTTCCCTATATTGTTGTGTCCGGCCAGGTACAAATAGGCAGCTGGTGGTTGGGGGCAGCCCGTTCCTGCCTGCTGCACCTGACTGGACACAAATATAGTGCGAAGCCCCACGTCAATTTTTTTTTAATTATTTCATGAATTTCCTGAAATAATTTAAAAAAATTGAAGTGGGGCTTCGCACTATATTTGTGTCCAGCCAGGTACAGCAGGCAGGAATGGGCTGCCCCCAACCACCAGCTGCCTATTTGTACCTGGACGGACACAACAATATAGGGAAGGCCTTTTTTTCTTAATTATTTCATGAATTTCATGAAATAATTAAAAAAAATTGAAGTGGGGCTTCGCACTATATTTGTGTCCAGCCAGGTACAGCAGGCAGGAACGGGCTGCCCCCAACCACCAGCTGACTATTTGTACCTGGCCGGACACAACAATATAGGGAAGGCCTTTTTTTCTTAATTATTTCATGAATTTCATGAAATAATTAAAAAAAAAATACGTGGGGCTTCGCCCTATTTTTGTGTCCAGCCAGGTACAACTAGGCAGCTGGGGGCTGGAATCTGCAGCGCAGGGAGGCCCAAGCTTTCTGGGCCCCCCCCCGCTGCAAATTGCAGTCCGCAGCCACCCCGGAAAATGGCGCGTTCATAGAAGCGCCATCTTCTGGCGCTGTACCCAACTCATCCAGGGCCCTGGTGCGGTGGCTCACTGGGTAATAAAGGGGTTAGGGCCAGCTTGGTATTATCAGCTGGCCCCAAGCCCAAAATTCATGGGGTCACGCCAGTATTAGACATGACCGCCATGAATTTCTAGTAAAGTATTTAAAAAAAACACAACACCCAGAATAAAGTCCTTTAATTGAAATAAACACACAATTCTTTATTGTTCTAAATTAAACTATACTTACCATCACGCCCATTCCAGCTGAAGCCAACGATCTCCTGCAATAAAAGAAAAATAATAAACCAACCTCATCCTTACCTTTCCATGGTTCCCACGACAGCTTCAGCTCTGCTACATCGAGATGACTGGCTGGACCGCAGCAGAACGCTGCCATCCAGCCTGTCATCCCGCAGACACTGAGAAGAGCAGGCATGCTTGCGCTCCTCAGTGTCTCGCTGTGACGGCATAAAGATGAGCCGAGGTCATGTCCAATGAACTCGGCTCACCTCATGCACGTCACTGACAGCGTGGGAAAATTCTCACGCTGAAGTGCTGAGTGCAGGAGAATTCTCCCACGCTGTCAGTGACGTGCATGAGGTGAGCTCATGTCCAATGAACTCAGCTCACCTCATGCACCTCACTGACAGCGTGGGAAAATTCTCCTGCACTCAGCGCTTCAGCGTGAGAATTCTCCCACGCTGTCAGTGACGTGCATGAGGTGAGCCGAGTTCATTGGACATGACCTCGGCTCATCTTTATGCCGTCACAGAGAGACAATGTGGAGCGCAAGCAAGCCTGCTCTTCTCAGTGTCTGCGGGATGACAGGCTGGATGGCGGCGTTCTGCTGCGGTCCAGCCTGTCATCTCGATGTAGCAGAGCTGAAGCTGTTGTGGGAACCATGGAAAGGTAAGGATGAGGTTGCTTTATTATTTTATTTTTATTACAGGAGATCGTTGGCTTCAGCTGGAATGGGCGTGATGGTAAGTATGGTTTAATTTAGAACAATAAAGAAATGTGTCTTTATTTCAATTAAAGGACTTTATTCTGGGTGTTTCTGTTTTTTTTAACTTTGACTATGGGGTTAGTAATGGGGGTGTCTTATAGACGCCTCTCCATTACTAACCTGGGCTTGATGTCAGCTGGCATTATAAGCTGACATCAACCCCAGCCCTATTACCCCCTGCCAGCGCACCAGGGCAGCGTGGAAGAGCGAGGCTAAGTGCCAGAATTGGCGCATCCTATGAATGCGCCATTTCTGGGGCGGCTGACGGCTGGTGTTTCTAGCCTGGGAGGGGGCCAATATTCATGGCTCCCTTCCTGGGCTATTAATATCAGCCCCCAGCTGTCTGCCTAGCCTTTGCTAGCTATTAAATTAGGGGGGACCCCATGTCATTTTTTGGGGGGGTCCCCCATTTTAATAGCTAGTAAAGGCTATGTATTCAGCTGGGGGTTGATATTAGTAGCCTGGGAAGCTCCGTGGGTATTACCCCCTTCCCAGGCTTCAAACATCTGCCCCAGCTGTCTGCTTAACCTCCGCTAGAGCCTAAAATTAAGGGGAACCCCACGCCAATTTTTTTAATAATAAATCCTTTATTTTAATACTAAATGACAAGTACAGTAACCAACACTACCACTGTACTTCATATATATGTGACTGACATGTTTCTATCTATCTAATCTATGTGTGATTCTCTATTCCTTCTATTCTAAATTGTCGGGTACCGCTGCTGAATTGCCGGCCGGCTTTTTTAAAGAGACGGTGCATGAAAACACTATTATTTTTTTTGATAAATCCTTTACGCTAAATGACAAGTACAGTAAGCAGCACTTTCACTGTACTTCGTATATATGTGGCTGACATGTTTATATCTATCTAATCTATGTGTGAAGCTCTATTCTTTCAGTTCTAAATTGTCGGGTACCGGTGTATGCCGCTGCTGAATTGCCGGCTTTTCATGTTTCACTGTTGGCACTGTTCCCATCGATTTGGGCAATCACTGTAATGCCACAACCACCATGGCTGTGGCATTACAGTGAGTGGCAGACAATCCCTGCATGATTAGTGCTCTAAATAGCACCAGACATGCAGGACACGCTTTTGGTGCACGAACAGTTATCGAACATAACCTCGAACAGCCGAATTTTTTGCAAATCGTTCGGGTTCGTCGAACAACTCGAACGCCGCCCAAAACAGCTCGAATTTGAGATTGGCGAACAGTTCTAGTCGAACAACGCTCATCTCTAGCCTTGACCTAAACACTCCACAATTTGTTGCTTCTCAGCAGCCGACACATCCTTTTTCTTTCCCATTTTGGCAGAAAATGTAGGCTGCTTAATAATGTGAGACAGCCTTCTTAAGTAGTCTTGCCTTTCATTGGACACACCTGCCAAACTAATTAGCACAGGTGTCTGCAATTGCTTACAGTGATATAAAGAGCCCTGACACACATCACCATCAATGAGTTTAACTGACAAACAAACAAATTCTTCCCTTATCACTCCTAAACACTTTTTGCATAATAATTTGGAACACAGTGTACATGTGCTTTTCCACAAAACACCAGTGGTTCACGTAGTGAATCTTACAGTTCTAACTTGCCAACCGTGGTCTGTATGGAGTTGTTCAATAAAGGGCCCAAAATTAAGATAACATAGATGGGAGAGGTCTCTATGAATAGGAATTCCTAAGTATTTGATACCCTGTGAGGGCCAGGCAAAGGGAAAGTTGGACTGGATGGAATCCTATATGGATTTGGGGAGGGAGACATCGAGCGCCTCAGACTTCGCTGCATTGATTTTAAAATTTGACCATGTAACAAAGTGATCTATTTCAGCCATAACAGCATGGATGGATATATGTGATTGAGTGATATATACTAGGACATCATCAGCAAATAGAGAGCACTTGTACTCGGTGCCTCCCACCTCAATCCACCTAATATTGGGGTTATGGCGAATTGATGAGAGCAGGTGCTCCGTCACTAGGATGTATAAGAGAGGGGACAGAGGACATCCCTGCCTTGTCCCATTGGTGATTGTGAAAGGTGATGAAAATGTTCTGATGCACCCCCTGGGCCTTGGGACACCCGGAGCCGGACCCTTTTTGGTGGATGCTGGTGGTTGTAGTCTTCGTGGCGGCGACCCGGTTCCGTGGCTCAGGGTGGTCAAACCAGTGCCGGAACTATTTATGTGGTTTTGATGTTTAAATGTCCGACTACGCCACCCGTGGATTGCGGTCAGAGTGAACCGCCGCTGCAGGGCAGACCGCTGAGGCTGGTGTTGTGGGTGCAGCAGAGCGTAGCATAACTCCCCACGGGAGGAGTATAGCCTCAGGGCAGTGTATGCGGAGGATGGGGGTGATGGTGCAGGGCAGCAGCAGTAACGACACGGAGTCAGTGATGCAGTCCAGGGCCTTTACTCACAGTTCTTATTATCCAGACCACGTCTGCAGGTAACGGCTGCGCACGTCGTACTGTGCTCACCAGGTGAGGGGCTCAGACAACTCTCAGATAACTTTGGAGCGCTTCACAGGACCCCCTTTGTGTGTCCTTTGTCTGGCCTTTCTTACCAACCCTTCTGTCCGGCTGCCTCGGGCCTCCTCTTGGTAAACTTGGCGCCAGTTTCCCTGACCCTATGTGGTGCCTTCCTAGCGGGTGTAGCGAGGGGCTGCGCCACATAAAATGTCACAGCCTCCGGTTTCTAGCTGAGGGTCATTTCCTGCCTCCACTAGTTTCGGGGACCGGTCTCCCCCTTTGGCCTGACCCCTCCACGCAGGTGGATTCGGGCGTGCGGTGGCGATTCGCCCATCCGCACCCCTGGGATCCCTTCATTCCTCGTTCCTGGAGCCTTCTCCGCTCCTCTTCCTTCCTTCTCCCTCTTCCAGGCCTGGGCCTCTGTTACTAGGCCCGCCTCCGGAGCAGAGCTCATGCAGAGCCCCTGCTCCCTGCCACTTCTGCTCAGACTTCTCTGCACTGAACTAAGATGGTGCCCACCTTTTATACTCCCTTCTCAATGCACCCAGTAACTGCTTTCTCCCTGCTCCTGCACTACAGGGTTCCCCTTCCTCAGTGTTCCCTCCCCCCACTCCAGCCAGGGACAGGGACTGTCGTGCCCATCTCAGAGGCATATTGGTCGCCCTGCCCCACGGCAATGTGGTGTAATGCATGCAGGTGTTGGGTCCTGATCCACACTCCATCCTTACCTGAGAGTGAGATATCACACCTCTGGGTGAGGTGCAATACCTCTGTAGCAACCGAGCCCTCAGGGTGCTACAGTTCCATTTATCTTCAGCCTAGGTGACGTATTGTGATACAGGGCCGTGATTTTGGCTATAAAAGGGTCCCCTAGACCCCTACCCCAAGCTTTTTAAGAGAATCATATATGGCGTGCCAGGAGACTCTATGGAATGCTTTCTCAGCATCCAACGAGAGTATCTAATTACAAATTTTTAACTGCATCTAGCCCAGGAAATACTTTGGGCCTAGTAGCAGTGTCTGCTAGTCAGCGGATTATCCCGGCTGTTAAGCAAGCTACACCACCTGTAGTTTAGACACTTAATTTTTTCAAAGGAAATGCTTCGGGACCATGGGATACTCAGTGAAGAGCATCAGGAGGCACCCCAAGGCATAGGGGCTGGGACTGGCAGTAGGATGCCTTGCGGTGGACAGCCGAGCTCGATCCTTATAAAAGCTTTTTAACTGCAGCAGCTTTAGTGGACGCTACTGGAGCTGGAATTACGCGGCTGCTGGCATGAGACTTGCCCTCCAATAGATCCTTGTAAATGGATTTAAAGTGTATTCATTCAAATTAGAGAGACAATTTAAATTAAAAAGCTTAGAGCTGCCTCCACCACAGGGGGGCTCGCTCGACCCACCAGCGGACAGGCACCAGTATTGGGAGAGGGGGGCTGGCCATCAGGGTTCACCGCGGCTCTGGCACAAACCCGGCGACACGGAGGTGGCACGGGCAGGAGCGGACTGGCCGTGTCAGCTTCTCACTTTTTGGATTTTAGAAGGACATGACATGCCTATATCTGTGTCTCCCCCTCCTTTTACTCCTCCACCTCTTTTATTTTCGCATGACTATATGTACTTGTCACTTTTCCATGTGTTAGTTATGTCTTCTGAGCAGTTTGTCAGCTTTTGGACATCTTTGAAGGTGTTTTCTATGTGTTTCTATGTGTTTTTGTTTGCCTGCCATTGGTTTTAACGGTGTTCGAAGGTGTTCGACGAACAGTTCGACGAACACACGGGTGTTCGAAGAACCGAACCGAACTCGAACACTACGGGGGTGGCTCAACACTAGACATCGAGGGCCTCAGACTTCGCTGTATTGATTTTAAAATTTGACCTTGTAACAAAGTGATCTATTTCAGCCATAACAGCCTGCTGATGGATATATGTGATTGACATCATCAGCAAATGCAGAGCACTTGTACTCGGTGCCTCCCACCTCAATCCACCTAATATTGGGGTTATGGCGAATTGATGAGAGCAGGGGCTCCGTCACTAGGATGTATAAGAGAGGGGACAGAGGACATCCCTGCCTTGTCCCATTGGTGATTATGAAAGGTGATGAAAATGTTCTGATGCGCCCCCTGGGCCTTGGGACATCCGGAGCCGGACCCTTTTTGGTGGATGCTGGTGGTTGTAGTCTCCGTGGCGGCGACCCGGTTCCGTGGCTCAGGGCGGTCAAACCAGTGGCGGAACTATTTATGTGGTTTTGATGTTTAAATGTCCGAATACACCACCCGTGGATTGCGGTCAGAGTGAACATCGCTGCAGGGCAGACCGCTGAGGCTGGTGTTGTGGGTGCAGCAGAGCGTAGCATAACTCCCCACGGGAGGAGTATAGCCTCAGGTCAGTGTATGCGGAGGATGGGGGTGATGGTGCAGGGCAGCAGCAGTAATGAAACAGAGTCAGTGATGCAGTCCAGGGCCTTTACTCACAGTTCTTATTATCCAGACCACTTCTGCAGGTAACGGCTGCCCACGTCGTACTGTGCTCACCAGGTGAGGGGCTCAGACAACTCCCAGATAACTTTGGAGCGCTTCACAGGACCCCCTTTGTGTGTCCTTTGTCTGGCCTTTCTTACCAACCCTTCTGTCCGGCTGCCTCGGGCCTCCTCTTGGTAAACTTGGCGCCAGTTTCCCTGACCCTATGTGCTGCCCTCCTAGCGGGTGTAGCGAGGAGCTGCACCACATAAAATGTCACAGCCTGCGGTTTCTAGCTGAGGGTCGTTTCCCGCCTCCACTAGTTTCGGGGACTGGTCTCCCCCTTTGGCCTGACCCCTCCACGCAGGTGGATTCGGGCGTGCGGTGGCGACTCGCCCGTCCACACCCCTGGGATTCCTTCATTCCTCGTTCCTGGAGCCTTCTCCGCTCCTCTTCCTTCCTTCTCCCTCTTCCAGGCCTGGGCTTCTGTTACTGGGCCCGCCTCCGGAGCAGAGCTCATGCAGAGTCCCTGCTCCCTGTCACTTCTGCTCAGACTTCTCTGCACTGAACTAAGATGGTGCCCACCTTTTATACTCCCTTCTCAATGCACCCAGGAACTGCTTCCTCCCTGCTCCTGCACTACAGGGTTCCCCTTCCTCAGTGTTCCCTCCCCCCACTCCAGCCAGGGACAGGGACTGTCGTGCCCATCTCAGGGGCATATTGGTCGCCCTGCCCCATGGCAATGTGGTGTAATGCATGCAGGTGTCGGGGTCCTGATCCACACTCCATCCTTACCTGAGAGTGAGATATCACACCTCTGGGTGAGGTGCAATACCTCTGCAGCAACCGAGCCCTCAGGGTGCTACAGTTCCATTTATCTTCAGCCTAGGTGACGCATTGCGATACATGGCCGTGATTTTGGCTATAAAAGGGTCCCCTAGACCCCTACCCCAAGATTTTTAAGAGAATAATATATGGCGTGCCAAGAGACTCTATGGAATGCTTTCTCAGCATCCAACGAGAGTATCTAATTACAAATTTTTAACTGCATCTAGCCCAGGAAATACTTTGTGCCTAGTAGCAGTGTCTGCTAGTCAGCGGATTATCCCGGCTGTTAAGCAAGCTACACCACCTGTAGTTTGGACACGTAATTTTTTCAAAGGAAATGCTTCGGGACTACGGGATACTCAGGGAAGAGCATCAGGAGGCACCCCAAGGCATAGGGGCTGGGACTGGCGGTAGGACGTCTTGCGGTGGACAGCCGAGCTCGATCCTTATAAAAGCTTTTTAACTGCAGCAGCTTTAGTGGACGCTACTGGAGCTGGAATTAGGCTACTGCTGGCATGAGACTTGCCCTTCAATAGAACCTTGTAAATGGATTTAAAGTGTATTCATTCAAATTAGAGAGACAATTTAAATTAAAAAGCTTAGAGCTGCCTCCACCACAGGGGGGCTCGCTCGACCCACCAGCGGACAGGCACCAGTATTGGGAGAGGGGGGCTGGCCGTCAGGGTCCACCGCGGCTCTGGCACAAACGGAGGTGGCACGGGCAGGAATGGACTGTCCGTGTCGGCTTCTCACTTTTTGGATTTTAGAAGGGCATGACATGCCTATATCTGTGTCTCCTTCTCCTTTTACTCCTCCACCTCTTTTCTTTTCGCATGCCTATATGTACTTGTCACTTTTCCATGTGTTAGTTATGTCTTCTGAGCAGTTTGTCAGCTTTTGGACACCTTTGAAGGTGTTTTCTATGTGTTTCTATGTGTTTTTGGTTGCCTGCCATTGGTTTTAACGGTGTTTGAAGGTGTTCGACGAACTGAACCGAACTCGAACACTACAGGGGTGGCTCAACACTAATAAGGAGATACAGGCTAAAAAACTTGGCCAAGATAACATGGACTATCAGCTTGGCCAAGTTTACAAATGGAGAACGTTTCAGACACACAAACGTACTCAGAGATCATTCTCCGTATCATCATCCTCATCGATAGGAGAGAACTCTGATACATCTCATACCTCTGGATATTCAATGAAAACAAGATATGGAAAGAATGTCAAACGTGCCTTGACCCAGAAGCCGATGGGCAATAAGAAATTGCAGAGTGATCAAACACCTAAGGTAATCAATTTGTCTAACTAAACATTTTCTCAAATTGAGTTTAATTTATTGTCTAAGGGTTTGACATTCTCTTCTAGCACTAAATTTGATCAATTTACAGCCCTGACAGATCTACATATCTTTGCTCGGAATTTGGTCTTCAAGAAGCTGTTTCACAACACAGACCTCCACAAAAATTTCCCACTACCAGAGGAGCAACAGGCTCTATGTATATTAGAAGAATTAGCGATTGAACACAACCAAACCTCACTAGGTAAGATTCCAATGTCCATTCGTCCCAGATCCAAGAAATTCCCACCCTTGTCAACATGCCCAAATGTCGACATTTTTGTCAAATTGGTATCCAAAGATTTTGAGGAGATACCAACAATTGTATATCAGGACAATCTATCTGGACCTGAACATAAGTGTTTAAAACATCTAAAATCACTTAAGGATGTGATATTCAAGCCTGCCGACATGGGTGGGAACATTGTGGTTTGGCCCCGCTCAATGTATGAGCATGAAGCCCATAGATTGCTTAGGGATCATCAATGCTATAAGAAGCTAACCTAATAATCCATTAATTTCCTATTAAAACAACTCACTAAAATTCTTTTGGGTGGGGTAGAGAAGAACATCATTTCTAAAAATGTATGTGATATCTTACTAGTAAAAGAACCTTCGGTCCCGACCCTTTATTTATTGCCCAAGGTGCATAAATGCTTAACTGCACCTCCCGGCAGATCTATCATCTCTGGGATTGGTGGTCTGACCGAGAATGTATGCAAATATGTGGATAGCTTCCTGAAGCCCCTGGTAGAGACAATACCATCTTTCCTACGTGATACCTCTGACTTGCTTAGAAAAATCGACTCCACCCACATTGACGAGGACATGCTCCTTGTCACATGTGACGTGGAGTCTTTGTATACGAGCATACACCATAAGGATGGACTTGAAGCGGCTCGATACTTCCTTTCCATGACCCAACTCACATTGGATAAGAGGAATTTCATTGTTCAACTGTTGGAGTTTATTCTTACAAAAATTTTTTTTTGTTTCAACGGGTCCTTTTTTCTGCAGCTCCAGGGAACAGCCATGGGTGCGGCCTGTGCGACCTCCTATGCCAACTTGCTCCTGGGCCTGTGGGTAAGGGACCTGTTCCCGCCCGATCAGGACTCATCAATTGACCGCGTCATCTTTTGGGCCCGGTACATTGATGACATTTTCCTGATCTGGCGGGGTACACCAAGTGAACTGGATGACTTTTTTCAGAGTTTGAATTCCAATACTCTTAATATTGGCTCACTTACAAATTTCACTATCATCAATTTGAATTCTTGGACGTTCTTATCAAGAGGGACAATTTGGGCTATCTACAATCTGACCTATTTCGCAAGGATAAGGTGGTTAATGCCCTGCTGCATGCCTCCTCATCCCATCCTACCCATACCTTCAATGTTGTACCTGTGAGCCAATTTCTGCGCATTAGACGCATCTGTTCTATGGACAGTGATTTTGAGCAAAGAGCTGAGGAACTAAAGCGCAGATTCCTTGACCGCGGGTACAGCAGAAGGAGTATTAAACATGCATACAATCGGGCCAGGAACAGCAATCGTGAGCATCTTATGTATCCCAACCAAAACCACGAACAAGAGAATTGGTGACGCAATACCACTCTCAGTGGCGTAGGATGTACAATGTACTGAAGAGACACTGGCCTCTCCTACTTGCGGATCAGACGTTACGGCAATATTTGCCTGATCGTCCGTCAGTCACGGCCCGTTGATGTCCAAACCTCCAAGACTATTTGGTTAGGAGCTACCTTACACCCAATATTCAGAGGACTATTGGAGACATTGGACCAATTGATAAGAAACGTACATGGGGGTGTACTCCTTGTGGTTCATGTATCTCATGTCCAAACATTGTTAATGCTAAGAAGTTCCTCTCGTCCAATGGGAAGGAATTTACTATTTTACATTCCATCACATGTACAACTTGCAACGTCATCTATCACGCCACGTGTCCCTGCTCTTTGATCTACATTGGCCTTACCACCAGAATGCTCAAAACCAGAGTTAGGGAACACGTGCGTGATATCATGGCGGCTGCAACTGAGGACAACATTGACGTATTAAAAACCATTCCTAGGCACTTTAAGAGGTATCACGCCTGTGATCCATCTGGTTTTCGAGTCAAGGGCATTGACCATGTTTACAGCACATTGCGTGGCAGTGGCACTGGTCGTGCCCTTGCACAGAAAGAATCCAGATGGATCTGGTCACTACAGACATTACACACTCAGGGACTCAATGAGTCTTTGAACTTTTCACCATTTCTCTGATCACCATCTCTCTGCATTTCGTCTGTTTTTGTTTTTCGGTATTTTTATTCGTTTTATTGATTTTATTGTCTCACTTATATTTGTTCCTCTTTTTAGTTATATGTACATCCATTTGGAACTGCAGCCCTCCTCTCCCTTCCTCTTCTTGTAAAATTTATGAAGAATAATATATGAGGATCATATTGACATCTATTACTTTATGACAGTTATTGAAGTAATGAGCCATTTGGATCATCTGAATAAATATACTGCAGGATAAAGGCCTATTCTACTATGAATCAAGCATTGTGAATGAGTATATATATGGTCTTGAACGCATCAATATTTTTTGTATATTTATCATATGTCTCTTGTGTGTGTTAAATTGTTTATTTATATATATTGCTACCCTCTTTCTTTATGCTTCTCTCCGCGGGGGCAAAGGTACCATGCCTCCTGCAGACAGTAGCATCTTTTGGTATATATATACTATGTACATTATATGTCATATGGGCCTTACTATACAACAACTAACAGTATGTCATTTGCTGTCATTACTTTTTGTACACACTATATGCTTTTTTTATGTGTCTGCATAATCTGATGTCCCCCATTATCATGTGTGGATACCATTCATGTGAACCGCATAGTCTATCAGCCCCCTAACTGTCCGTTTGTATCCAATCATTATGCACCCTCCCCTCCTAACTATATTGCAAATATGCTGGTGTTTTTGATGTTGAGTACGGGATGTTAGTACATCCTTACGTTATGTTCAGAGGCGGTGTCCTAATGGCGATCACGTGATGTTGGGGGTGGCTGTTGCCCCTCCTAGTCACGTGAGTCTTGATCACGTTGTCTTGTCCACCTGATTAGGGGCTGTACATACTATTCAGCTATATGTGGGGCGTTGCTTCTACCCGCGGTCACGTGGTGTGTGGGGGGTTATGAACTCCCTGCTACCACATGACGCGCGGGGAGTATCCAGCGCTGCGTTACCATAGACAGCAAAGTAAACTTCCTGGAGGGGCGGGCTCAACATGCGGATATGCGTCCGCTTTTGGATGTATTAGTACCATTGATTGGCCTGCCACAAACTCATTTTTTATATTCTGCACGCTCATTGGATATTGGCACTATAAAAATGATACCGATTTCTAGCATGACACTACCCCCAGAAGAAAGCACAGCGCCGAAACGCGCGTAGGGGTGACAGTACCTGGACTCACATCACTTGATATCCACATATGTAAGTTCTACTACTTTGTATTTATTACTGCTGTTTAATGGTGACTATCTCCCTTTTGGCCATGCACTGTGCACTTTAGTGGCTCTTTGGAGCCATTCTGATAGTCCTTACACTATCAATTTGGCTATGGCATATGTTTTACATATCCATATCTATATATGTCCCATTTCAGCGACTTTTTCATTATCAACCTATATCATGTGTTGGATTATATATATCTCACTCTAAAGTTCTCTTTATTCCTAATCTATATCATGTGTTGGATTGGTCCTTGAGTACTCTGTCTTTTTGCCCACCACTAATGTATCTGCGCCATTATTGTTTATATGTAAGTCATTTTTTAATTTTGGATAATAATAAACTTTGTATTTTTAATATTATTATGTTCTTGTACGTCATTCTCTTTATATGAATCATTATTTGAGACGTTCAACAGACTCTGATTTTCTGATATGTGACCTATATGGTCAAATTACTTTGCCTTATTGTGTTGCTGTGTATTTTCACAGATTTTTCCGTTCTTTTGACCTTGGTGTATCATGGACTTTAAAGCCAGAGATAGTGTCTGGCAAGCACAAGTGGCGCAGGTCTTCGGTGGTGAGCTGACGACTGCGGAGAGTGGCGATCAGAGAGATGTGGGTGTTATTCGAGGCCAAATCAAACGTTTACTACATAGGAGGACAAAAATATGGTGGAATCGAGCATTCTTACAGAATTATACTAGAAAGAAATTGATTCCTCGTGGGTTGAGAATTCAAGTTTTTCCATCATTCCCTGTAGAGAATGAATCTATTAGTACAAGGTGGGAGGAGGTCTGTTCTCAAGGTTCCAATCAACTGATTGAACTTTTAATTGAATTAAATAGTATGTCCATTAATGAACTTGAGAATGAACTTGAAGACCTCTATTCCAAGTTTAAAACCAACTCCACTAGTGAAGTAATCACTGACTTCAATCTAGCGATGGAGAAATGCTCCGGCGAATGGGAAACACAAATAAGGAGATACAGGCTAAAAAACTTGGCCAAGATAACATGGACTATCAGCTGGGCAAAGTTTACAAATGGAGAAGGTTTCAGACACACAAACGTACTCAGAGATCGTTCTCCGTATCATCATCCTCATCGATAGGAGAGACCTCTGATACATCTCATACCTCTGGATATTCAATGAAAACAAGATATGGAAAGAATGTCAAACGTGCCTTGACCCAGAAGCTGATGGGCAATAAGAAATTGCAGAGGGATCAAACACCTAAGGTAATCAATTTGTCTAACTACACATTTTCTCAAATTGAGCTTAATTTATTGTCTAAGGGTTTGACATTCTCTCCTAGCACTAAATTTGATCAATTTACAGCCCTGACAGATCTACATATCTTTGCTCGGAATTTGGTCTTCAAGAAGCTGTTTCACAACACAGACCTCCACAAAAATTTCCCACTACCAGAGGAGCAACAGGCTCTATGTATATTAGAAGAATTAGCGATTGAACACAACCAAACCTCACTAGGTAAGATTCCAATGTCCATTCGTCCCAGATCCAAGAAATTCCCACCCTTGTCAACATGCCCAAATGTTGACATTTTTGTCCAATTGGTATCCAAAGATTTTGAGGAGATACCAACAATTATATATCAGGACAATCTATCTGGACCTGAACATAAGTGTTTAAAACATCTAAAATCACTTAAGGATGTGATATTCAAGCCTGCCGACATGGGTGGGAACATTGTGGTTTGGCCCCGCTCAATGTATGAGCATGAAGCCCATAGATTGCTTAGGGATCATCAATGCTATAAGAAGCTAACCTATAATCCATTAATTTCCTATAAAGAACAACTCACTAAAATTCTTTTGGGTGGGGTAGAGAAGAACATCATTTCTAAAAATGTATGTGATATCTTACTAGTAAAAGAACCTTCGGTACCGACCCTTTATTTATTGCCCAAGGTGCATAAATGCTTAACTGCACCTCCCGGCAGATCTATCATCTCTGGGATTGGTGGTCTGACCGAGAATGTATGCAAATATGTGGATAGCTTCCTGAAGCCCCTGGTAGAGACAATACCATCTTTCATACGTGATACCTCTGACTTGCTTAGGAAAATCGACTCCACCCACATTGACGAGGACATGCTCCTTGTCACATGTGACGTGGAGTCTTTGTATACGAGCATACACCATAAGGATGGACTTGAAGCGGCTCGATACTTCCTTTCCATGACCCAACTCACATTGGATGAGAGGAATTTCATTGTTCAACTGTTGGAGTTTATTCTTCTAAAAAATTTTTTTGTTTCAACGGGTCCTTTTTTCTGCAGTTCCAGGGAACAGACACGGGTGCGGCCTGTGCGCCCTCCTATGCCAACCTGTTCGTGGGCCTGTGGGAAAGGGACCTGTTCCCACCCGATCAGGACTCATCAATTGACCGGGTCATCTTTTGGGCCCTATACATTGATGACATTTTCCTGATCTGGCGGGGTACACCAAATGAACTGGATGACTTTTTTCAGAGTTTGAATTCCAATACTCTTAATATTGGCTCACTTACAAATTTCACTATCATCAATTTGAATTCTTGGACGTTCTTATCAAGAGGGACAATTTGGGCTATCTACAATCTGACCTATTTCGCAAGGATACGGCGGTGAATGCCCTGCTGCATGCCTCCTCATCCCATCCTACCCATACCATAAATGCTGTACCTGTGAGCCAATTTCTGAGCATTAGACGCATCTGTTCTATGGATAGTGATTTTGAGCAAAGAGCTGAGGAACTAAAGCGCAGATTCCTTGACCGCGGGTACAGCAGAAGGAGTATTAAACATGCATACAATCGGGCCAGGAACAGCAATCGTGAGCATCTTATGTATCCCAACCAAAACCACGAACAAGAGAATTGCATCAGGATGGTGACGCAATACCACTCTCAGTGGCGTAGGATGTACAATGTACTGAAGAGACACTGGCCTATCCTACTTGCGGATCAGACGTTACGGCAATATTTGCCTGATCGTCCGTCAGTCACGGCCCGTCGATGTCCAAACCTCCAAGACTATTTGGTTAGGAGCTACCTTACCCCCAATATTCAGAGGACTATTGGAGACATTGGACCAATTGATAAGAAATGTACATGGGGGTGTACTCCTTGTGGTTCATGTATCTCATGTCCAAACATTGTTAATGCTAAGAAGTTCCTCTCGTCCAATGGGAAGGAATTTACTATTTTACATTCCATCACATGTACAACTTGCAACGTCATCTATCACGCCACGTGTCCCTGCTCTTTGATCTACATTGGCCTTACCACCAGAATGCTCAAAACCAGAGTTAGAGAACACGTGCATGATATCATGGAGGCTGCAACTGAGGACAACATTGACATATTAAAAACCATTCCTAGGCACTTTAAGAGGTATCACGCCTGTGATCCATCTGGTTTTCGAGTCAAGGGCATTGACCATGTTTACAGCACATTGCGTGGTGGTGGCACTGGTCGTGCCCTTGCACAGAAAGAATCCAGATGGATCTGGTCACTATAGACATTACACCCTCAGGGACTCAATGAGTCTTTGAACTTTTCACCATTTCTCTGATCGCCATCTCTCTGCATTTCGTCTGTTTTTGTTTTTCGGTATTTTTATTGGTTTTATTGATTTTATTGTCTCACTTATATTTGTTCCTCTTTTTAGTTATATGTACATCAATTTGGAACTGCAGCCCTCCTCTCCCTTCCTCTTCTTGTAAAATTTATGAAGAATAATATATGAGGATCATATTGACATCTATTACTTTATGACCATTATTGAAGTAATGAGCCACTTGGATCATCTGAATAAATATACTGCAGGATAAAGGCCTATTCTACTATGAATCAAGCATTATGAATGTGTATATATATGGTCTTGAACGCATCAATATTTTTTGTATATTTATTATATGTCTCTTGTGTGTGTTAAATTGTTTATTTATATATATTGCTACCCTCTTTCTTTATGCTTCTCTCCGCGTGGGCAAAGGTACCATGCCTCCTGCGGACAGTAGCATCTTTTGGTATATATATACTATGTCCATTATATGTCATATGGGCCTTACTATACAACAACTAACAGTATGTCATTTGCTGTCATTACTTTTTGTACACACTATATGCTTTTTTTATGTGTCTGCATAATCTGATGTCCCCCATTATCATGTGTGGATACCATTCATGTGCACCGCATAGTCTATCAGCCCCCTAACTGTCCGTTTGTATCCAATCATTATGCACCCTCCCCTCCTAACTATATTGCAAATATGCTGGTGTTTTTGATGTTGAGTACGGGATGTTAGTACATCCTTACGTTATGTTCAGAGGCGATGTCCTAATGGCGATCACGTGATGTTGGGGGTGGCTGTTGCCCCTCCTAGTCACGTGAGTCTTGATCACGTTGTCTTGTCCACCTGACTAGGGGCTGTACATACTATTCAGCTATATGTGGGGCGTTGCTTCTACCCGCGGTCACGTGGTGTGTGGGGGGTTATGAACTCCCTGCTACCACATGATGCGCGGGGAGCATCCAGGGCTGCGTTACCATAGACAGCAAAGTAAGCTTCCTGGAGGGGCGGACTCAACATGCGGATATGCATCCGCTTTTGGATATATTAGTACCATTGATTGGCCTGCCACAAACTCATTTTTTATATTCTGCACGCTCATTGGATATTGGCACTATAAAAATTATACCGATTTCTAGCATGACACTACCCCCAGAAGAAGGCACAGCGCCGAAACGCGCGTAGGGGTGACAGTACCTGGACTCACATCACTTGATATCCACACATGTAAGTTCTACTACTTTGTATTTATTACTGCTGTTTAATGGTGACTATCTCCCTTTTGGCCATGCACTGTGCACTTTAGTGGCTCTTTGGAGCCATTCTGATAGTCCTTACACTATCAATTTGGCTATGGCATATGTTTTACATATCCATATCTATATATGTCCCATTTCAGCGACTTTTTCATTATCAACCTATATCATGTGTTGGATTATATATATCTCACTCTAATGTTCTCTTTATTCCTAATCTACATCATGTGTTGGATTGGTCCTTGAGTACTCTGTCTTTTTGCCCACCACTAATGTATCTGCGCCATTATTGTTTATTTGTAAGTCATTTTTTAATTTTGGATAATAATAAACTTTGTATTTTTAATATTATTATGTTCTTGTACGTCATTCTCTTTATATGAATCATTATTTGAGACATTGAACAGACTCTGTTTTTCTGATATGTGACCTATATGGTCAAATTACTTTGCCTTATAAAGTTCTCCTTATAGCGTGGGTCTAGAAGTGTCACCAACCAGTAATGACTGTCACCCAAAATTTTGAGAACGCGAGGGTCATGGGAAAGGCAGAGTAACCTAAACTCAGCCATGCGTGTCAGACTGCTAACAAGCAAGACTTCCGTGTCCTCACCAAGAGGACGACTAACCATGCTCTCCTCCTCCTCCTCCCTGCCCTCTGGCCATCCACGCTGAGCAGACGGTATGACAGCAGTGCAGGTAGTACCGTCTATAGCACATGAAACTAGCTCCTGTTCTTCATTCTCATTCTCCTCTTCCTCATTGTCACCCAATCCACGTTGGGATGAGATGAGGCTGGGCTGTGTGTAATCACCCTGTATGGTTCCTTGCTCCATCTCATCATGCTCCGCCTGCAATGCATCCTGTTGATTGTAAGCAGAGAGCGTTTCAGAAGACAGAGAAGGGGATGGTGACGCTAATTATGGCGTCATCGACGCTCACCATCTTGGTGGAGTCCTCAAAGTTTTGGAGGATGTTACATGTGTCTGACATCCATGTCCACTCCTGAGGTCTTAACTGTGGAGTCTGAACTGAATACCAATGGCCTTGTGGATGCTGGTAATCAACAACTGCCTCTCTTCTGCTCACAAATCCTTCCCAACATCTGCAGTGTAGAGTTCCAACGCATGGGGACATCAGACACCAGTCTGTGAGCTGGAAGCTGCAAAAAGTTGCTAAAACACGGCTAGAGCAGCGAAAGCTGTAGGTGACTTTCTAAAATGGGCACACAGGCGACGTACTTTAACAAGCAGATTCGGCAGCTCTGGGCAGGATTTGAGAAACCGCTGAACCACGAGGTTAAGCACATGGGCCAGGCATGGTATGTGTGTGAGCTCGCCTCACTTCAGAGCCTCCACCAGGTTCCGGCCATTGTCACACATGACCATGACTGGCTGTAGGTTCAGCGGTGTGAGCCACAGATCTGACTGCTCTTTCAGAGCTGTCCACAACTCTTCAGCGGTTTGTGGTTTGTCACCTAAGCATATTATCTTCAGCACAGCCTGTTGCCGCTTGGCCGAGGCAGTGCTGCAGTGCTTCCAGCTTGTGACTGATGTGGTCATTTTGGAGATGGAGGCTGAAGAGGAGGAGGAAGCTGAGGAAGATGAGGTGCAGTAGCTATAGACTGTGGGGGAAACCCTGATTGACCTAGGGCCTGCAATCCTTGGCGTTGGGAGGACCTGTTCCATCCCAAGGTCAGACTGGTTCCATGCTTCCACTATGTTAACCCAGTGTGCCATCAGTGAGATGTACTGTCCCTGCTCACAAGCACTTGTCCACGTGACACTGTTCCTGAACCCTGGGGTTCGGCCCACAAAGTTGGGTGCTTTGCTGCCATGTGTCTGATCATGCTGATGGTAGTCAGGCTGGTCGTTTTGCCACCCCTGCTGATGCTGGCCTGGCAGGTGGTGCAAATAGCCTTTTTGTGGTTATCGGCAGAGTCTTTAAAAAATGACCATACTCGGGAAGACCTAACAGCTGTACTGGCAACTTCCTTTATGTTGATGTTACGGGGAACGGTTGACTGCCTTCTGTCTGCAGTCACCACACTGCTTCTTCCTGCCTGTTGGGGTGCTCTGCCTCACTCCCCCTGTGTGCTGCTGTCCTCGCTCTGCATGTCCTCCTGCCAAGTTGGGTCAGTTACTATATCATCCACCACCTCGTCTTACACTACCGCACCCTGGTCCTCCTCCTGACTTTCTGGCAATTGTGTCTCATCATCATCCACCTCTTGTGACACTTTCCCACCGTCACCTTCATGTGACCGTGGCTGCTCAAATATTTGGGTATCGCTACATGCGATCTCCTCTTGCCCCGCTTCAAGTCAACCAGGCGAGAGGCCCGAATCTATAAATGGACAAGTGAACAGCTCTTCAGAGTGTCCAAGTGTGGGATCAGTTGTCTCTGGGCACTCGGCATGGTGGGAGGAAGGATGTTTAGGGTGAGGAATATGCGATCCAGACTCATGGCTACTGAGACTTGACCTTGTGAAAGACAGGGAGGTGGTGGTGGCTAAGTGACTGGAAGCATTATTTGCTTTCCAACCAATAACCTTTTCACACTGCTCTGTTTTCAATATTGGTGTTCTGCGGTCTACTATTAATTGGGACAGGAAGGTCGAGCGAAATGTGCGTGTTTGTTGTGGCACAATTTCAGCTTGCCCACGGCCTCGGCCTCTGCTTGCACCATCACCATCACGTCCAGTTTCCCTTCCCTTGCCACGTGCCTTGCCCATTTTAAATGGAGGACAATATCTTCCACGCTCACCACAAATGTCTGAATTTGGAGCAAACTTATATGTGATCCGTGTGACGAACAAACGACAGTTTTCAATAGCTGGATTTTTAGTGCTGAAATATGGAAAGGACCTGGCTGTATTCTGCAGTGCCAACAAGCAAATGGTGCAGAAAAAAGGTGTGCTCTGGATTGCCTTTTTAAGCAAATAATGAGGATTAAGATCCAAAAAAAAATTATTCCTGGCCCCTGAGACCTGGGTCTATTTCTAGAAATATCTAACAGCAGCAGCAGCAGCAGACAAAACTGGAATGGAACCTCTTGTGCTATTTGCATTGCAGTCTGCTATTTACACTGCCTGCCTATATACACTGTCTGCCTGATATTTCTGCAGATGGATTAGTCCTCAGAAGGACTGTTTGTTGAGATGGATATGTGTCTCTAATATAGTTTGGTACACCTACACTAACTAGAAACAAGCAAATCTCTCCCTAGCTCAGCAGCAGCTCTCCATACACTGTCTGATTCCGGAGTGACTGTGAGCATGGCAGCGTCTGACATAGACCTGATGATGCTGTGCAGCCAGCCAATCACTGTAATGCCACAACCAACATGGTTGCTGCATTACAGTGAGTGGCAGACAATCCCTGCATGTTCATTGGCTCTGTAAAGAGCGCCAAACATGCAGGGAGGGGATTGGAGCTCCCGCTGAGCAACCCCGTAAATACTCGGCGAGCTCCGAGCAGTAGGGAGCATGCTCGCTCATCACTAATGATTGGACCTATTTAGGGTTTCATTTAAATATACTTTTGGATCCGTGCTGTATATCTTCGGACACCAGGCTTACTATTGTACATGTCAGTGTCTCTTTTTGGGGTATTTTGTTTTTAATTGTTTTTATTTGTCATGGTTTTACTCTAAATAAAATGTATATACTTTTATCACAGGTGTGCTCATCGTTGTGTAATGCTCTTCCCTTTTTGTTGTGCTTTAGTTTTGCTTACTGATTAAGCACCCGTTCTTATATCAACTGGTCATCTTTTTCAGTTAGGTGATAGAATATTAGGATTGCACTTGGCCATGTAAGTCAAAATGCATGGAAATCATCGGACTGCGCTCGGATGACAGCTGAGTACAATCTGTCTTCTGTGCACCGAAACAATGGAGAACATGGACAAATTTTGTTGTCCATCTTCTCCTCACAGTGTGCTCCTATCCTCTCATCTGAGAGAATCGGATCACACTATGCTGACACTCGGATTAAACTCAGGTCAGAGTTTGATCTCAGTGTCATTTGCATAATTGGCTCGGATCTCTCTGATGAATCTACACTCATGTGACCCCAGCCTTAGAGGGAAAAAATATTCTAAGTGAATGCCGGGGGAACTCAAAAAAGTATTTTGAGCTTGAAACATTTCCGCCACATACTCTTGTTCATTTTAGAAACCCACATTTCCTTTAAATTGTACAGTGTGACATGCATTTGAGATTATTAGATAAGAAAAGCTGAGAGGTTTCTGACATTTGAAAATCATCCCCACCTGTAAAGTACAGTACATATATTATGCCCCCACCACAAACCAAATGAGTTGCAAAATTGTCCTCAGCGCCATTTGTCTCTGTGCATTGAAACACATAGTGAATTAATTGATAAAGATTAATCAGAGTTGCCATGTAATAACAATCACCTAGTATATACTAATTTTGACCTAATCAAATACTAAGTATGAGTGAATCTGCCAAAATTCAACTTAGGCAATTTTGCTTGAATTTTGCTAAAAAAGTCAAATCAATTATAATTTTTTTGATGCAAATTGAATGTACATTACATTATTATCATCTGAGGTCTCTTTTACCCCAGGGCATAAAGATAGGTAAAAAAAAATAAAATGTTTACTCACCTGGCAAACACCTGTCCAGCATCCAGTGTCAGACTGAAGAACATTGGGCCCACCAGAGGATTTGATCCTGAGGGTCCATCTTTCTCCCCGGCTCAAGATCCCCATAACAGCTGCAAGGTTGGGGCTATGAAGTCTCCTGAAGGAGAAGCCAGGGCCCACCGGAGGATTCTCTGGTTTTCTATTAGGCCCGTCCAACCCTGCCAGCATCACAGACCCTTCTTTGATCCTTCTGGCATCTTACATTTTGTTGGTATGGACAAGGCCACTTAGCATCATGATGTCATTATGCGGAGTATAATGTTCCATGAGTCCTAGTTACTAGGCGTCCAGTGAAGTCATGTTGTTGCGGGATATAGTTGTGCCAGATATGGTGAATAGAGATGAGCGTTGTTCGACTCGAACTGTTCGCCAATCTCAAATTCGAGCTGTTTTGGGCGGTGTTCGAGCCGTTCGGCGAACACGAACGATTTGAGAAAAATTCGGCTGTTCGAGGTTATGTTCGATAACTGTTCGTGCACCAAAATCATAACTGGATTTTTTCTCAGTAATGATGAAAATTAATGTTAATACGCAGTTTGAGTGTACAGCGGGGTGGGGGGAGGGGCAGGGGATGGATCTCTGCAGGAATAATGAAGATCTCCATTTTTTTTTCTCTTTCCCGCATTTACAGTGGGGAGGTGCAATCTGTCAGCCTATCAGCAGCGCACACACGGAGCGAAGTGCTTTTTTTCACACAAGCAAGGGCATGTGTCATTGGCAGTGTATGTCACATGTCCTTGCCCTATAAGACCAAGCCATTTTCCCCGTCGCCACCATTTTCTCACTGCTGCAGCTGCGTGTTAGACGGCACCGCTGTTGCTGTGTGCGCTATACCTTGTTAATTTCAAGCCAATTTTCGCACAAATCTACAGATAGCTTGGGAGTAGGGAATAGTTGTGATTGCAGTCCTTTTAGGACTAGGTTACAGCATTTCCTACGACTTTTATCAGGCAGGTCTGTGCTCTTAAATAGATAGATTGTGGGAGTAAAGACTAATTGTAATTGCAGTCCTTTTCAGGACTAGGTTACATCAGTTCCTATCAGTTTTTGCCAGGCAGGTCTGTGCCAGTGCTGTGCAAGTTTTTTTTCACAGCATTTGGCTGAATCTAGCAAAGCTAATCCTTTTTGGCCTATTGCAGAGTGTGTTAGTCAGTGGAGTAGCCTATCTGTGATGCAAGATATACCACCTGTGTATAGAATACCAATTTTTTTACTGCACCTAGTGAAGTAAAATCTTTTGGGCATAGCATCATTCTATTAGTCCATCTATACTGACCTCCATCAGGTTGCAAATTGAATATAATTTTTTTCTGCATCTAGCTCTGAAAAAATATTTGGCCTTCTAGCAGTGTGTGGGACTTGTTCTATTAGTCCATCTATACTGACCTCCATCAGGTTGCAAACTGATTATAATTTTTTTCTGCATCTAGCTATGAAAAAATATTTGGCATTCTAGCAGTGTGTGGGACTTGTTCTATTAGTCCATCTATACTGACCTCCATCACGCTGCAAATTCAAAATAATTTTTTGTCTGCATCTAGCTCTGAAAAAATATTTGGCCTTCTAGCAGTGTGTGGGACTTTCTCTATTAGTCCATCTATACTGACCTCCATCTGGTTGCAAATTAAAAATAAGTTTTATCTGCATCTACCTCTGAAAAAATATTTGGGCTTCTAGCTGTGTGTGGGACTTGTTCTATTAGTCCATCTATACTGACCTCCATCAGGTTGCAAATTGAATATAATATTTTTCTGCATCTAGCTCTGAAAAAATATTTGGCCTTCTAGCAGTGTGTGGGACTTTCTCTATTAGTCCATCTATACTGACCTCCATCAGGTTGCAAACTGAATATAATTTTTTTCTGCATCTAGCTCTGAAAAAATATTTGGCCTTCTAGCAGTGTGTGGGACTTTCTCTATTAGTCCATCTATACTGACCTCCATCAGGTTGCAAATTAAAAATAATTTTTTGTCTGCATCTAGCTCTGAAAAAATATTTGGCCTTCTAGCAGTGTGTGGGACTTTCTCTATTAGTCCATCTATACTGAACTCCATCAGGTTGCAAATTCAAAATAATTTTTTGTCTGCATCTAGCTCTGAAAAAATATTTGGCCTTCTAGCAGTGTGTGGGACTTTCTCTATTAGTCCATCTATACTGACCTCCATCAGGCTGCAAATTAAAAATAATTTTTATCTGCATCTACCTCTGAAAAAATATTTGGCCTTCTAGCTGTGTGTGGGACTTGTTGTATTAGTCCATCTATACTGACCTCCATCAGGTTGCAAACTGAATATAATTTTTTTCTGCATCTAGCTCTGAAAAAATATTTGGCCTTCTAGCAGTGTGTGGGACTTTCTCTAATAGTCCATCTATACTGACCTCCATCAGGTTGCAAATTAAAAATAATTTATATCTGCATCTAGCTCTGAAAAAATATTTGGCCTTCCAGCAGTGTGTGGGACTTTCTCTATTAGTCCATCTATACTGACCTCCATCAGGTTGCAAATTAAAAATAATTTATATCTGCATCTAGCTCTGAAAAAATATTTGGCCTTCTAGCAGTGTGTGGGACTTTCTCTATTAGTCCATCTATACTGACCTCCATCAGGTTGCAAATTAAAAATAATTTTTTGTCTGCATCTAGCTCTGAAAAAATATTTGGCCTTCTACCAGTGTGTAGGACTTTCTCTATTAGTCCATCTATACTGACCTCCATCAGGTTGCAAACTGAATATATTTTTTTTCTGCATCTACCTCTGAAAAAATATTTGGGCTTCTAGCTGTGTGTGGGACTTGTTCTATTAGTCCATCTATACTGACCTCCATCAGGTTGCAAATTGAATATAATTTTTTTCTGCATCTAACCCAGCCAATAGTTTTGGCCTAATACCACAGTTTGGCCACTCAGCTCTGCTCGGTTCCCATCCATTGTTTTTTTGTGCAAACAACTCCAGAGTTGTGAATTAGTTAACCACCAAAATGAGTGGAAAAAGGCCTGTTGCTGGTGGAAAGGGGAATAGGCGTGTTGGGAAGGGGAAAAAAGGTTGTGTCCGTGGGGTAGGTGTTAAAGCAACAGTAACATCTGCAGAAGAAAGACCATCTTCCAGCCAAACTAAAATGTCTACTTCTTTTAGCGGACAATGTGATAAGATCCCATTCTTACGGCCACGCCAATCGCTACAAATTCCAGATGAGGCACAAAAACAGCAGGTGCTTCAACGGATATCAAGTACTCCTTTAAGTGGGCTCTCCTCCACATCAACTTCAACATCACAAATACTCCAGTCCTCAAAGGTGTCACCCCAATCGCACTTGCTTCCTCACAGCTCCCAAATCTCCAGCTGCCCATCTGAGTATGAGGTAGAACAGATGGTTGAGTCTGCAGAGCTGTTTACTCATACTATAGCCTGGGAATCAGAGGTCGACTCCAGCACTTCTGTGAATCCAGACGAGGAAATGATCTACACTGATGCCCAGAATCTTAATGAGTCGGATCCAGGACCAGACGCAGAAGGTTCTGACCATAATGTAGACCCTCATTCCCAAACTGTAACTCCTGTTGGTGGAGACAATGAGGAAGACGATGATGAGACTCAAATACCTGATTGGAGCGACAACTTTAGTTTTTTGCCAGGGCAGGAACAGGTTGGCTCTGAGGACGACGGGTGTGATAACGCACAGGGTGATGATGATGAGGTTGGAGATCCCACTTACTGTCAACCCACAGTCAGCCAAGAGATGAGGTCAGCAGAGGAGGTGGAGGAAGATGCTAGTGACGACGAGGTCAGGTTGCGTCTTCCTGGACAGAGACGTAGTACTGGAAGCACGTCAACAACTGCATCCTCAAACACAACTCTGCCTCTCACCACAAGTCGTGGTGGCTCTTCAGGTCGCATGGGTGCTAAGCCTTGCATAGCCTGGGCATTTTTTCAGATCGATAAAGATGACCCAACTCGTGTTATCTGTAACATTTGTCAGCAAAAGCTAAGTAGAGGCCAAAAAATACATAGTTTGAGTACTTCATGCATGAACCGGCACATGGACATGAAGCATTAGTTGCAGTGGGAAGCTCAGTGTGCTACAATGCGGCCTAGCCGGCCGGGCCAACCACCGTCTGCCATATCTTGTGCATCCGCTGCCTCTTCATCCTCTGTGACTGGGGGGACAGCAGTCACACCTGTTTTGGGGCGCAGACCTGCCACCTCTTTACCCGCAACAGCCAGTGTGATTGGCAGGTCATCATTTTCTTTGGAGGTGGGAACACCAGCTGGTGTTGAGCGCTGTCCGACATCGATAGCACCACCTTTGGATCAAGGCAACCTAACATGTCCGCCTGCATCTTCCTCACAGACCGGCAGTTTGCCGGGGACACCCTTATCAACCCCGTCTAAGCACAATAGCCAGCCCTCGGTCCCTCAGATGTGGACAAGTAAAAGACCATTTCCTCCTAGCCATGAGAAAGCTAAGCGGTTGAATTTCACCATCTGCAAGTTCTTGGCTACAGAAATGCTGCCTTTCCGCCTGGTGGACACAGAGGATTTTCGAGACCTTATGTCCGTCGCAGTGCCCCAGTACCAGATGCCCAGTCGGCACTACTTCTCAAAGAAAGGTGTGCCTGCGCTCCACCAGCATGTCGCACACAACATCACCGCTTCTTTGAGAAACTCTGTGTGTGACAGGGTGCATTTCACCACAGACACTTGGACGAGTAGGCATGGACAGGGGCGTTACATGTCGCTGACTGGGCACTGGGTAACTATGGTGACAGCAGGACAAGGGGCTGCTGTCCAAGTCTTGCCGTCCCCACGAGTTGTGCGTCAATCCTCTTTATGTCAAAGTTCCTCCACTGCTTCTACCTCCTCAACCTCCTCTCAGTCTTCCACCTGCACCCAAAGCCTGTCTGGTCATGCCACAAGCTTTCTAACTGCGCAGAAGGGATCCTGCACACCTCCTTACTATGCTGGCAGTAGGGCTCAACGTCATCAGGCGGTTTTTACTTTGAAATGTCTGGGAAATGTGAGTCACACAGCTGAGGAGTTGTGGTCAGCTCTGGAGAACCAATTTCATGAATGGTTGTCTCCACTGGACCTGAAACCAGGGAAGGCCGTGTGCGACAATGCTGCAAACCTGGGTGCGGCCCTTCGCCGGGGCAATGTCACACACGTGCCTTGTATGGCTCACGTGTTGAACCTGGTTGTCCAGCAATTTTTAGCCCACTATCCCAGACTAGATGGACTTCTGCAGAGGGCACGGTCGCTGTGTGCTCACTTCCGCCGTTCGCATCCCGCAGCTCAGCGACTTACATCTCTACAGAAGTCGTTGGGCCTGCCACTTCACCGGCTAAAATGCGATGTGCCTACCCGGTGGAATTCAACTCTGCACATGTTGCAGCGACTGTGGCAGCACTGACAAGCCCTGGTGCAATACGTTCTGACGTATAGCCTGGGCCAACGAGATCCAGAGGTGGGGCAAATCACGCTGGAGGAGTGGTCTCAGATCAGGGACCTATGCACCCTTCTGCACAGTTTTGAAATGGCGACGAAGATGTTTAGTGCTGACGATGCCATTATCAGCATGACTATTCCGGTGATTTACATGCTGGAGCACATGTTAAACAGAATTCGGAGTCAGGTGGTGGCACAAGAAGAGGTGGAGGAAGTAGAGGAGGAGGAGTTGTATGCGGAAGGGCTAACATCTGCAAGGTCCAGACGGTCGGCAGCACCAAGGTGGCAGGCATGTGAGGGTGGGGGAGATGGTTTTACCAGGGCGCATGGTAGCAGCCAAACTAGTGAGGAAGGTGCAGGAGCCCAGGAAGAAGTGGAGGACGAACTGATGGAAGACTCATCAGATGAGGGAGACCTTGATCACATTTCTGTTGTGCGAGGTTGGGGGGAGAGGACAGAGGAAGGAAGCATGATTGTTACCTCGCCACCAACACAACAGGGACTTGGTGCTCCTGGATGCGCAACACACATGAGTGCCTTCTTGCTGCACTACCTGCAACATGACCCTCGAATTGTGAGAATTAGAAATAATCCTGACTACTGGGTTGCCACACTGTTAGATCCCCGGTACAAAAGTAAATTTGCAGAAATTATTCCTGCCATAGAAAGGGATGCACGCATGCAGGAGTATCAGCAGAGACTGTTGCAGAATCTTACATGTGCTTTTCCACAAAACACCAGTGGTGCACGTAGTGAATCTCACAGTTCCAACTTGCCAACCGTGGGACCGTCAAGTGTTCAGCACTCAAACCGTAACAGAACCACAGTATCTGCTGGTAACATCAATTTTGCGGAATCATTTCACCACTTTTTTAGCCCATCCTTTGCAAGGCCACAGGAGACAAGAAGTCTGACACATAGTCAACGCCTAGAGACGATGGTACAGGAGTATCTCCAAGTAAACATTGAAGCCATGACTGTGTCACTGGACCCTTGCTCTTTTTGGGCTTCCAATCTGGATAAATGGCCGGAGCTAGCCACTTACGCCTTGGAGATCTTGTCATGTCCCGCAGCCAGCGTTCTGTCTGAACGTGTGTTCAGCGCTGCTGGTGGTGTGCTGACAGATAAGCGCACGTGGCTCTCCACTGATAATGTAGACAGACTCACGTTCATAAAGATCAACAAATCATGGATCCGAAACGACTTTTCTACCCCTGTGTCATCCTGGGGAGAGTAAAAGCTTGATGATTGGTTAAAATCACCCTACCAACCGTTTTAAGCTTTCAAATTACTAATCATGTTTATCTGTATCTTGGCTGGAAAATAATTTGGGCTTTGTAGCAGTGTGCAGCACTGATTCTGTTAGGCCATCTATAATAAGCTCCACCAGATTTAAAATTACTAATCATGTTTATCTGTATCTTGACTGGAAAATAATTTGGGCTTTGTAGCAGTGTGCAGCACTGATCCTATTAGGCCATCTATACTAAGCTCCACCAGATTTAAAACTAATAATAATTTTTAGCTGCATCTAGCCCGGAAAATAATTTTGGGGCTCCGAGATGCGCAAGACACATAAGTGCCTTCTTGCTGCACTACCTGCAACATGACCCTCATATTGTCAGAATTCGAAGTAATCATGACTACTGGGTTGCCACACTCTTAGATCCCTCAAACTTTTCGATCAACCTTTTCATTTTAATAAAGACCAAAAAAATGGTCATTTTTGAAATTATAAGCATTAGCTGGTTATTAAAAACTGAAATCAAACAGTTTTCAACTCAAAACTTTATTCTAGGTGATGTTACATTTTCACATAGGACCCCTTGTTCGAAAGGAGCTTCTGAACTCTCTCGTCCATTGAATTTGTCAGGTTTTGGATGGTTTCTGCTTCAATTGTTTTGCATGAGGACAGAATACCCTCCCAGAGCTGTTGCTTAGACGTGAACTGCCTCCCGCCATCATAGACACTCCTTTTGATGATGCTCCAGAGGTTCTGAATGGGGTAGAGGTCAGGGGAGCATGACAAACCATAAGTTTGTCCCCTTTTATGCCCATATCAGCCAGAGATGCAGATGTTTTATGTGCAGCATGAGATGGTGCATTATCATGCAAAAAAATGATCTTGCTGTGAAATACACGGTTCTTCTTCTTGAACCATGGCAGGAAGTGCTGTTTGAGAAAATCCACATACATTATGGAGTTCATCTTTAGCGCCTTCAGGGATCCTAAAGGGGCCGACGATCTCTCTCCCCATGATTCCAGCCCAAAACATTACTCCACCTCCTCCTTGTTGGCGCTGTAGCCGTGTTTGCGTGGGGTGTCCATCAACCAGCCATCCTTCACTCCATCCATCTGGACCATCGAGCGCTGCATGGCACTCATTCGTAAACAAAACAGTTTTGAAATCAGTCTTCATGTAATGTTTGGCCCACTGGAGCCGTTTCTGCTTGTGTGAAGTGGATAGAGGAGGTCGACAGGATGGCGTATGCACAGCTGCAAACCTCTGAAGGACCCTGCATCTTGTTGTTCGGGGGACATTGGAGGCACCGGCAGCTTCAAAAACTTGTCTGCTGCTATGACAAGGCTTTTTTGCCGCTGCTCTTTTAACCTGACGTAATTGCCTGTAGGAAAGAGTCCTCAATTTGCCCTTATCAGCACGCACACGTGTGTACTGTGAATCAGCTACATACTTCTTGATTGCCAAGACACTTCATCCTGATCATCGCACAATGTTGATTGTAGTCATGCCTTGACCTAAACACTCCACAATTTGTTGCTTCTCAGCAGCCGACACATCCTTTTTCTTTCCCATTTTGGCAGAAAATGTAGGCTGCTTTATAATGTGAGACAGCCTTCTTAAGTAGTCTTGCCTTTCATTGGACACACCTGCCAAACTAATTAGCACAGGTGTCTGCAATTGCTTACAGTGATATAAAGAGCCCTGACACACATCACCATCAATGAGTTTAACTGACAAACAAACAAATTCTTCCCTTATCACTCCTAAACACTTTTTGCATAATAATTTGGAACACAGTGTACATGTGCTTTTCCACAAAACACCAGTGGTTCACGTAGTGAATCTTACAGTTCTAACTTGCCAACCGTGGTCTGTATGGAGTTGTTCAATAAAGGGCCCAAAATTAAGATAACATAGATGGGAGAGGTCTCTATGAATAGGAATTCCTAAGTATTTGATACCCTGTGAGGGCCAGGCAAAGGGAAAGTTGGACTGGATGGAATCCTACATGGATTTGGGGAGGGAGACATCGAGGGCCTCAGACTTCGCTGCATTGATTTTAAAATTTGACCATGTAACAAAGTGATCTATTTCAGCCATAACAGCATGGATGGATATATGTGATTGAGTGATATATACTAGGACATCATCAGCAAATAGAGAGCACTTGTACTCGGTGCCTCCCACCTCAATCCACCTAATATTGGGGTTATGGCAAATTGATGAGAGCAGGTGCTCCGTCACTAGGATGTATAAGAGAGGGGACAGAGGACATCCCTGCCTTGTCCCATTGGTGATTGTGAAAGGTGATGAAAATGTTCTGATGCACCCCCTGGGCCTTGGGACACCCGTAGCCGGACCCTTTTTGGTGGATGCTGGTGGTTGTAGTCTTCGTGGCGGCGACCCGATTCCGTGGCTCAGGGTGGTCAAACCAGTGGCGGAACTATTTATGTGGTTTTGATGTTTAAATGTCCGACTACGCCACCCGTGGATTGCGGTCAGAGTGAACCGCCGCTGCAGGGCAGACCGCTGAGGCTGGTGTTGTGGGTGCAGCAGAGCGTAGCTTAACTCCCCACGGGAGGAGTATAGCCTCAGGGCAGTGTATGCGGATGATGGGGGTGATGGTGCAGGGCAGCAGCAGTAACGACACGGAGTTAGTGATGCAGTCCAGGGCCTTTACTCACAGTTCTTATTATCCAGACCACGTCTGCAGGTAACGGCTGCCCACGTCATACTGTGCTCACCAGGTGAGGGGCTCAGACAACTCCCAGATAACTTTGGAGCGCTTCACAGGACCCCCTTTGTGTGTCCTTTGTCTGGCCTTTCTTACCAACCCTTCTGTCCCGCTGCCTCGGGCCTCCTCTTGGTAAACTTGGCGCCAGTTTCCCTGACCCTATGTGGTGCCTTCCTAGCGGGTGTAGCGAGGGGCTGCGCCACATAAAATGTCACAGCCTCCGGTTTCTAGCTGAGGGTCGTTTCCTGCCTCCACTAGTTTCGGGGACCAGTCTCCCCCTTTGGCCTGACCCCTCCACGCAGGTGGATTCGGGCGTGCGGTGGCGACTCGCCCGTCCGCACCCCTGGGATCCCTTCCATTCCTCGTTCCTGGAGCCTTCTCCGCTCCTCTTCCTTCCTTCTCCCTCTTCCAGGCCTGGGCCTCTGTTACTAGGCCCGTCTCCGGAGCAGAGCTCATGCAGAGCCCTTGCTCCCTGCCACTTCTGCTCAGACTTCTCTGCACTGAAATATGATGGTGCCCACCTTTTATACTCCCTTCTCAATGCACCCAGGAACTGCTTCCTCCCTGCTCCTGCACTACAGGGTTCCCCTTCCTCAGTGTTCCCTCCCCCCACTCCAGCCAGGGACAGGGACTGTCGTGCCCATCTCAGAGGCATATTGGTCGCCCTGCCCCACGGCAATGTGGTGTAATGCATGCAGGTGTCGGGTCCTGATCCACACTCCATCCTTACCTGAGAGTGAGATATCACACCTCTGGGTGAGGTGCAATACCTCTGTAGCAACCGAGCCCTCAGGGTGCTACAGTTCCATTTATCTTCAGCCTAGGTGACGTATTGTGATACAGGGCCGTGATTTTGGATATAAAAGGGTCCCCTAGACCCCTACCCCAATCTTTTTAAGAGAATCATATATGGCGTGCCAGGAGACTCTATGGAATGCTTTTTCAGCATCCAACGAGAGTATCTAATTACAAATTTTTAACTGCATCTAGCCCAGGAAATACTTTGTGCCTAGTAGCAGGGTCTGCTAGTCAGCGGATTATCCCGGCTGTTAAGCAAGCTACACCACCTGTAGTTTGGACACTTAATTTTTTCAAAGGAAATGCTTCGGGACCACGGGATACTCAGTGAAGAGCATCAGGAGGCACCCCAAGGCATAGGGGCTGGGACTGGCAGTAGGATGCCTTGCGGTGGACAGCCGAGCTCGATCCTTATAAAAGCTTTTTAACTGCAGCAGCTTTAGTGGACGCTACTGGAGCTGGAATTACGCGGCTGCTGGCATGAGACTTGCCCTCCAATAGATCCTTGTAAATGGATTTAAAGTGTATTCATTCAAATTAGAGAGACAATTTAAATTAAAAAGCTTAGAGCTGCCTCCACCACAGGGGGGCTCGCTCGACCCACCAGCGGACAGGCACCAGTATTGGGAGAGGGGGGCTGGCCGTCAGGGTTCACCGCGGCTCTGGCACAAACCCGGCGACACGGAGGTGGCACGGGCAGGAGCGGACTGAACGTGTCGGCTTCTCACTTTTTGGATTTTAGAAGGGCATGACATGCCTATATCTGTGTCTCCCCCTCCTTTTACTCCTCCACCTCTTTTCTTTTCGCATGACTATATGTACTTGTCACTTTTCCATGTGTTAGTTGTGTCTTCTGAGCAGTTTGTGAGCTTTTGGACACCTTTGAAGGTGTTTTCTATGTGTTTCTATGTGTTTTTGTTTGCCTGCCATTGGTTTTAACGGTGTTCGAAGGTGTTCGACGAACAGTTCGACGAACAGTTCGACGAACAGTTCGGCGAACACACGGGTGTTCGACGAACCGAACCAAACTCGAACACTACGGGGGTGGCTCAACACTAATGGTGAAGAAGATGCTTGGCATGGGAGGAAGAGACTACTTAACTGAAGAGACTGCAATGGACTAAAGTGACTGCACTAGACTGAAGAGGAAAACTACTGAACTGGAGCACAGCTGAGCTGTGGAACAAGTAATAGCCTGATGGGTATAACTTTTTTTTTAAAAAAAATTCAATCTTTCCGGCCTTCTATAACTCTATGACATCCAGGTCAACATTTTGCTTAATTTGCCATAAATCAATTAGAAAAAGTTTGGATTGAGGCAAATCTGATTGGCCTCAAATCGATTCACTTATCTCTAAACAAATAAATTAGTAAATATCTCCAGACATACAGCATCATGTACTGCTGTTAACACAATCTACAACATTATAGAAAAAAATAAGGACATGGGCTCTACTGACAATGGCCATCAAAAAATAGAAGTAGTAGTCAAGGTTTCTTTATTGCTAAGTTATTCAGGCTACGAGTTTCAATACCTTCATCAGGTATATTTCACATGTGTAGAAGGGGTATATTATTTATTTTAATGCATAGCTTAACTAGAGCATAACCTCTTATTATGTTCAGCAGAAGCTAGAGCAGAGTGCTGCATAGAAACAGCAGTTGCTAAAGAACCTCTTTTTCTAAGAAGGTTTAGGACTAGTGTTGAGCGAGCATGCTCGACACTGATCGTTACTCGCCAGAGCATAACGCTACTCGGGATGTTCGGCGAGCACAGAGCATTTCCGGGCTAGTGGGGAGGGAGCTCGGGTCTCCGACCTGCACGTTTGGTGCTCTTTACACAGCCAATGAACATGCAGGGATTGCCAGCCAGTCACTGTAATGCCACAGCCATGTTGTTTGTGGGCATTACAGTGACTGGCTGGCCGCACAGCATCACCTCAAGTTTTTAAAACAGGGCGCCACCATCTTGGACACAGTCGCTCCGGATCAGCCAGTGTAGGGTCAGTGCTGCTGAATTAGGGAGAGATATATAGTGCGAAATAGGTAGTATAGGGTATCTAAAGCCTGCCAAATCAAACAAACAGTCCGTCTCAGGACTAATATCCATCCCAGATATCAGGCAGGCAGGCTGTATAGGAGACACAGTGGTTATACCAGCAAACGCTGCATTACAGTCCTGTGTGCTCCTGTTGGTCAAATTGCTAGATTTATCACCCCGGTCTCAGGGGCCAGGAATTTTTTTTTTTTTCATATAAATCCTGTATTTTTTATTTAATCAGTCAGAATGTCCAAATACGCGTCTTATTAACCTTTTGCTATCACCCCCCCAAAAAAAAAAAATTGAGTGTGTCTGTGACTGTTCAGACACCAATATATCTGTTTAAAAGAGTCTGGTGTTGGCCAGGAAAATAGAACTGTGGTTTTGCAGTTCCACGGGTCAAATCTCTGTATTATCAAGTTTTTGGCATTTTTTGCCGTAAAAAAACTGTAATAGTGTCTCCCTGGCTGGTCAGACACCAATATATCTGTTTAAAAGTTTCTGGTGTACGCCACATAACTATAACTGTGGTTTTGCAGTTCCACGGGTCAAATATCTGCTTTATCCTGCTTTTGGCATTTTTTGCCGTACAAAAAACTGTAATTATGTCTCCCCGACTGTTCAGACACCAATATATCTGTTTAAAAGAGTCTGGTGTAGGCCAGAAAAATGGAACTGTGGTTTTGCAGTTCCACAAGTCAAATCTCTGTATTATCCTGTTTTTGGCATTTTTTGCCGTAAAAAAATCTGTAATAGTGTCTCCCTGACTGGTCAGACACCAATATATCTCTTTAAAAGAGACTGGTGTAAGCCACATAACTATAACTGTGGTTTTGCAGTTCCACGGGTCAAATCTCTGTATTATCCTCCGGTTGGCATTTTTTGCCGTAAAAAAACTGTAATAGTGTCTCCCTGACTGGTCAGACACCAATATATCTGTTTAAAAGAGTCTGGTGAAGGAAAGAAAAGTAGAACTGTGGTTTTGCAGTTCCATGGGTCAAATCTCTGTATTATCCTGCTTTTTGCATTTTTTGCCGTAAAAAAAACTGTAATAGTGTCTCCCTGACTGGTCAGACACCAATATATCTGTTTAAAAGAGTCTGATGTATGCCACATAAATATAACTGTGGTTTTGCAGTTCCACGGGTCAAATCTCTGTATTATCCTGTTTTTGGCATTTTTTACATTAAATAGAAACTGTAATAGTGTCTCCCTGACTGGTCAGACACCCATATATTTGTTTAAAAGATTCTGGTGTACGCCACATAACTATAACTGTGGCTTTGCAGTTCCACGGGTGAAATCTCTGTGTTATCCTGATTTTGGCTTTTTCTGCTGTAAAAAAAAAACAGTAATAGTGTCTCCCTGACTGTTCAGACATCAATATATCTGTTTAAAAGTGTCTGGTGTAGGCCAGAAAAATAGAACTGTGGTTTTGCAGTTCCACGGGTCAAATCTCTGCATTAGTGTTGAACCACCCCCGTAGTGTTCGAGTTCGGTTCGGTTCGTCGAACACCCGTGTGTTCGCCGAACTGTTCGCCGAACTGTTCGTCGAACACCTTCGAACACCGTTAAAACCAATGACAGGCAAACAAAAACACATACAAACACATAGAAAACACCTTCAAAGGTGTCCAAAAGCTGACAAACTGCTCAGAAGACATAACTAACACATGGAAAAGTGACAAGTACATATAGTCATGCGAAAATAAAAGAGGTGGAGGAGTAAAAGGAGGGGGAGACACAGATATAGGCATGTCATGCCCTTCTAAAATCCAAAAAGTGAGAAGCCGACACGGCCAGTCCGCTCCTGCCCGTGCCACCTCCGTGTCGCCGGGTTTGTGCCAGAGCCGCGGTGAACCCTGACGGCCAGCCCCCCTCTCCCAATACTGGTGCCTGTCCGCTGGTGGGTCGAGCGAGCCCCCCTGTGGTGGAGGCAGCTCTAAGCTTTTTAATTTAAATTGTCTCTCTAATTTGAATGAATACACTTTAAATTTACAAGATATATTGGAGGGCAAGTCTCATGCCAGCAGCCGCGGTAATTCCAGCTCCAGTAGCGTCCACTAAAGCTGCTGCAGTTAAAAAGCTTTTATAAGGATCGAGCTCGGCTGTCCACCGCAAGGCATCCTACTGCCAGTCCCAGCCCCTATGCCTTGGGGTGCCTCCTGATGCTCTTCACTAAGTATCCCATGGTCCCGAAGCATTTCCTTTGAAAAAATTAAGTGTCTAAACTACAGGTGGTGCAGCTTGCTTAACAGCCGGGATAATCCGCTGACTAGCAGACACTGCTACTAGGCACAAAGTATTTCCTGGGCTAGATGCAGTTAAAAATTTTTGATTAGATACTCTCGTTGGATGCTGAGAAAGCATTCCATAGAGTCTCCTGGCACGCCATATATGATTCTCTTCAAAAGCTTGGGGTAGGGGTCTAGGGGACCCTTTTATAGCCAAAATCACGGCCCTGTATCGCAATACGTCACCTAGGCTGAAGATAAATGGAACTGTAGCATCCTGAGGGCTCGGTTGCTACAGACGTATTGCACCTCACCCAGAGGTGTGATATCTCACTCTCAGGTAAGGATGGAGTGTGGATCAGGACCCGACACCTGCATGCATTACACCACATTGCCGTGGGGCAGGGCGACCAATATGCCCCTGAGATGGGCACGACAGTCCCTGTCCCTGGCTGGAGTGGGGGGAGGGAACACTGAGGAAGGGGAACCCTGTAGTGCAGGAGCAGGGAGGAAGCAGTTCCTGGGTGCATTGAGAAGGGAGTATAAAAGGTGGGCACCATCTTAGTTCAGTGCAGAGAAGGCTGAGCAGAAGTGGCAGGGAGCAGGGGCTCTGCATGAGCTCTGCTCCGGAGGCGGGCCTAGTAACAGAGGCCCAGGCCTGGAAGAGGGAGAAGGAAGGAAGAGGAGCGGAGAAGGATCCAGGAACGAGGAATGAAGGGATCCCAGGGGTGCGCACGGGCGAGTGGAGGGGTCAGGCCAAAGGGGGAGACCGGTCTTCGAACTAGTGGAGGCAGGAAATGACCCTCAGCTAGAAACCGGAGGCTCTGACATTTTATGTGGCGCAGCCCCTCGCTACACCCGCTAGGAAGGCACCACATAGGGTCAGGGAAACTGGCGCCAAGTTTACCAAGAGGAGGCCCGAGGCAGCCGGACAGAAGTGTTGGTAAGAAAGGCCAGACAAAGGACACACAAAGGGGGTCCTGTGAAGTGCTCCAAAGTTATCTGGGAGTTGTCTGAGCCCCTCACCTGGTGAGCACAGTACGACGTGGGCAGCCGTTACCTGCAGACGTGGTCTGGATAATAAGAACTGTGAGTAAAGGCCCTGAACTGCATCACTGACTCCGTGTCGTTACTGCTGCTGCCCTGCACCATCACCCCCATCACCCCCATCCTCCGCATACACTGCCCTGAGGCTATACTACTCCCGTGGGGAGTTATGCTACGCTCTGCTGCACCCACAACACCAGCCTCAGCGGTCTGCCCTGTAGCGCCGGTTCACTCTGACCGCAATCCACGGGTGGCGTAGTCGGACATTTAAACATCAAAACCACATAAATAGTTCCGCCACTGGTTTGACCGACCTGAGCCACGGAACCGGGTCGCCGCCACGAAGACTACAACCACCAGCATCCACCAAAAAGGGTCCGGCTCCGGGTGTCCCAAGGCCCAGGGGGTGCGTCAGAACATTTTCATCACCTTTCACAATCACCAATGGGACAAGGCAGTGATGTCCTCTGTCCCCTCTCTTATACATCCTAGTGACGGAGCACCTGCTCTCATCAATTCGCCATAACCCCAATATTAGGTGGATTGAGGTGGGAGGCACCGAGTACAAGTGCTCTCTATTTGCTGATGATGTCCTAGTATATATCACTCAATCACATATATCCATCCATGCTGTTATGGCTGAAATAGATCACTTTGTTACATGGTCAAATTTTAAAATCAATGCAGCGAAGTCTGAGGCCCTCGATGTCTCCCTCCCCAAATCCATATAGGATTCCATCCAGTCCAACTTTCCCTTTGCCTGGCCCTCACAGGGTATCAAATACTTAGGAATTCCTATTCATAGAGACCTCTCCCATCTATGTTATATTAATTTTGGGCCCTTTATTGAACAACTCCATACAGACCACGGTTGGCAAGTTAGAACTGTAAGATTCACTACGTGAACCACTGGTGTTTTGTGGAAAAGCACATGTACACTGCGTTCCAAATTATTATGCAAAAAGTGTTTAGGAGTGATAAGGGAAGAATTTGTTTGTTTGTCAGTTAAACTCATTGATGGTGATGTGTGTCAGGGCTCTTTATATCACTGTAAGCAATTGCAGACACCTGTGCTAATTAGTTTGGCAGGTGTGTCCAATGAAAGGCAAGACTACTTAAGAAGGCTCTCTCACATTATTAAGCAGCCTACATTTTCTGCCAAAATGGGAAAGAAAAAGGATGTGTCGGCTGCTGAGAAGCAACAAATTGTGGAGTGTTTAGGTCAAGGCATGACTACAATCAACATTGTGCGATGATCAGGATGAAGTGTCTTGGCAATCAAGAAGTATGTAGCTGATTCACAGTACACACGTGTGCGTGCTGATAAGGGCAAATTGAGGACTCTTTCCTACAGGCAATTACGTCAGATTGAAAGAGCAGCGGCAAAAAAGCCTTGTCATAGCAGCAGACAAGTTTTTGAAGCTGCTTGTGCCTCCAACGTCCCCCGAACAACAAGATGCAGGGTCCTTCAGAGGTTTGCAGCTGTGCAGGCGCCATCCTGTCGACTTCCTCTATCCACTTCACACAAGCAGAAACGGCTCCAGTGGGCCAAACATTACATGAAGACTGATTTCAAAACTGTTTTGTTCACGGATGAGTGCCGTGCAGCGCTCCTATGGTCCAGATGGATGGAGTGGAGGATGGCTGGTTGATGGACACCCCACGCAAACACGGCTACAGCGCCAACAAGGAGGAGATGGAGTAATGTTTTGGGCTGGAATCATGGGGAGAGAGATTGTCGGCCCCTTTAGGATCCCTGAAGGCGCTAAAGATGAACTCCATAATGTATGTGGATTTTCTCAAACAGCACTTCCTGCCATGGTTCAAGAAGAAGAACCGTGTATTTCACAGCAAGATCATTTTTCTGCATGATAATGCACCATCTCATGCTGCACATAAAACATCTGCATCTCTGGCTGATATGGGCATAAAAGGGGACAAACTTATGGTGTGACCCCCATGCTCCCCTGACCTCTACCCCATTCAGAACCTTTGGAGCATCATTAAAAGGAGTGTCTATGATGGCGGGAGGCAGTTCACATCTAAGCAACAGCTCTGGGAGGGTATTCTGTCCTCATGCAAAACAATTGAAGCAGAAACCATCCAAAACCTGACAAATTCAATGGACGAGAGAGTTCAGAAGCTCCTTTCGAACAAGGGGTCCTATGTGAAAATGTAACATCACCTAGAATAAAGTTTTGAGTTGAAAACTGTTTGATTTCAGTTTCTAACAACCTGCTAATGCTTATAATTTCAAAAATGACCATTCTTTTGGTGTTTATTAAATAGAAAAGGTTGATCGAAAAGTTTGGGGGATCTAAGAGTGTGGCAACCCAGTAGTCATGATTACTTCGAATTCTGACAATATGAGGGTCATGCTGCAGGTAGTGCAGCAAGCAGGCACTTATGTGCCTTGCGCATCTCGGAGCCCCAAAATTATTTTCCGGGCTAGATGCAGCTAAAAATTATTTTTAATTTTAAATCTGGTGAAGCTTTAGTATAGATGGCCTAATAGGATCAGTGCTGCACACTGCTACAAAGCCCAAATTATTTTCCAGTCAAGATACAGATAAACATGATTAGTAATTTGAAAGCTTAAAACGGTTGGTAGGGTGATTTTAACCAATCATCAAGCTTTTACTCTCCCCAGGATGACACAGGGGTAGAAAAGTCGTTTCGGATCCATGATTTGTTCATCTTTATGAACGTGAGTCTGTCTACATTATCAGTGGAGAGCCGCGTGCGCTTATCTGTCAGCACACCACCAGCAGCGCTGAACACACGTTCAGACAGAACGCTGGCTGCGGGGCATGACAAGATCTCCAAGGCGTAAGTGGCTAGCTCCGGCCATTTATCCAGATTGGAAGCCCAAAAAGAGCAAGGGTCCAGTGACACAGTCGTGGCTTCAATGTTTACTTGGAGATACTCCTGTACCATCGTCTCTAGGCGTTGACTATGTGTCAGACTTCTTGTCTCCTGTGGCCTTGCAAAGGATGGGCTAAAAAAGTGGTGAAATGATTCCGCAAAATTGATGTTACCAGCAGATACTGTGGTTCTGTTACGGTTTGAGTGCTGAACACTTGACGGTCCCACGGTTGGCAAGTTGGAACTGTGAGATTCACTACGTGCACCACTGGTATTTTGTGGAAAAGCACATGTAAGATTCTGCAACAGTCTCTGCTGATACTCCTGCATGCGTGCATCCCTTTCTATGGCAGGAATAATTTCTGCAAATTTACTTTTGTACCGGGGATCTAACAGTGTGGCAACCCAGTAGTCAGGATTATTTCTAATTCTCACAATTCGAGGGTCATGTTGCAGGTAGTGCAGCAAGAAGGCACTCATGTGTGTTGCGCATCCAGGAGCACCAAGTCCCTGTTGTGTTGGTGGCGAGGTAACAATCATGCTTCCTTCCTCTGTCCTCTCCCCCCAACCTCGCACAACAGAAATGTGATCAAGGTCTCCCTCATCTGATGAGTCTTCCATCAGTTCGTCCTCCACTTCTTCCTGGGCTCCTGCACCTTCCTCACTAGTTTGGCTGCTACCATGTGCCCTGGTAAAACCATCTCCCCCACCCTCACATGTCTGCCGCCTTGGTGCTGCCGACCGTCTGGACCTTGCAGATGTTAGCCCTTCCGCATACAACTCCTCCTCCTCTACTTCCTCCACCTCCTCTTGTGCCACCACCTGACTCCGAATTCTGTTTAACATGTGCTCCAGCATGTAAATCACCGGAATAGTCATGCTGATAATGGCATCGTCAGCACTAAACATCTTCGTCGCCATTTCAAAACTGTGCAGAAGGGTGCATAGGTCCCTGATCTGAGACCACTCCTCCAGCGTGATTTGCCCCACCTCTGAATCTCGTTGGCCCAGGCTATATGTCAGAACGTATTGCACCAGGGCTTGTCGGTGCTGCCACAGTCGCTGCAACATGTGCAGAGTTGAATTCCACCAGGTAGGCACATCGCATTTTAGCCGGTGAAGTGGCAGGCCCAACGACTTCTGTAGAGATGTAAGTCACTGAACTGCGGGATGCGAACGGCGGAAGTGAGCACACAGCGACCGTGCCCTCTGCAGAAGGCCACCTAGTCTGTGATAGTGGGCTAAAAATTGCTGGACAACCAGGTTCAACACGTGAGCCATACAAGGCACGTGTGTGACATTGCCCCGGCGAAGGGCCGCACCCAGGTTTGCAGCATTGTCGCACACGGCCTTCCCTGGTTTCAGGTCCAGTGGAGACAACCATTCATGAAATTGGTTCTCCAGAGCTGACCACAACTCCTCAGCTGTGTGACTCACATTTCCCAGACATTTCAATGTAAAAACCGCCTGATGACGTTGAGCCCTACTGCCAGCATAGTAAGGAGGTGTGCAGGATCCCTTCTGCGCAGTTAGAAAGCTTGTGGCATGACCAGACAGGCTTTGGGTGCAGGTGGAAGACCGAGAGGAGGTTGAGGAGGCAGAAGCAGTGGAGGAACTTTGACATAAAGAGGATTGACGCACAACTCGTGGGGACGGCAAGACTTGGACAGCAGCCCCTTGTCCTGCTGTCACCATAGTTACCCAGTGCCCAGTCAGCGACATGTAACGCCCCTGTCCATGCCTACTCGTCCAAGTGTCTGTGGTGAAATGCACCCTGTCACACACAGAGTTTCTCAAAGAAGCGGTGATGTTATGTGCGACATGCTGGTGGAGCGCAGGCACACCTTTCTTTGAGAAGTAGTGCCGACTGGGCATCTGGTACTGGGGCACTGCGACGGACATAAGGTCTCGAAAATCCTCTGTGTCCACCAGGCGGAAAGGCAGCATTTCTGTAGCCAAGAGCTTGCAGATGGTGAAATTCAACCTCTTAGCTTTCTCATGGCTAGGAGGAAATGGTCTTTTACTTGTCCACATCTGAGGGACCGAGGGCTGGCTATTGTGCTTAGACAGGGTTGATAAGGGTGTCCCCGGCAAACTGCCGGTCTGTGAGGAAGATGCAGGCGGACATGTTAGGTTGCCTTGATCCAAAGGTGGTGCTATCGATGTCGGACAGCGCTCAACACCAGCTGGTGTTACCACCTCCAAAGAAAATGATGACCTGCCAATCACGCTGGCTGTTGCGGGTAGAGGTGGCAGGTCTGCGCCCCAAAACAGGTGTGACTGCTGTCCCCCCAGTCACAGAGGATGAAGAGGCCGCGGATGCACAAGATATGGCAGACGGTGGTTGGCCCGGCCGGCTAGGCCGCATTGTAGCACACTGAGCTTCCCACTGCAACTTATGCTTCATGTCCATGTGCCGGTTCATGCATGAAGTACTCAAACTATGTATTTTTTGGCCTCTACTTAGCTTTTGCTGACAAATGTTACAGATAACACGAGTTGGGTCATCTTTATCGATCTGAAAAAATGCCCAGGCTATGCAAGGCTTAGCACCCATGCGACCTGAAGAGCCACCACGACTTGTGGTGAGAGGCAGAGTTGTGTTTGAGGATGCAGTTGTTGACGTGCTTCCAGTACTACGTCTCTGTCCAGGAAGGCGCAACCTGACCTCGTCGTCACTAGCATCTTCCTCCACCTCCTCTGCTGACCTCATCTCTTGGCTGACTGTGGGTTGACAGTAAGTGGGATCTCCGACCTCATCATCATCACCCTGTGCGTTATCACACCCGTCGTCCTCAGAGCCAACCTGTTCCTGCCCTGACAAAAAACTAAAGTTGTCGCTCCAATCAGGTATTTGAGTATTATCATCATCTTCCTCATTGTCTCCACCAACAGGAGTTACAGTTTGGGAATGAGGGTCTACATTATGGTCAGAACCTTCTGCGTCTGGTCCTGGATCCGACTCATAAAGATTCTGGGCATCAGTGCAGATCATTTCCTCGTCTGGATTCACAGAAGCGCTGGAGTCGACCTCTGATTCCCAGGCTATAGTATGAGTAAACAGCTCTGCAGACTCAACCATCTGTTCTACCTCATACTCAGACGGGCAGCTGGAGATTTGGGAGCTGTGAGGAAGCAAGTGCGATTTGGGTGACACCTTTGAGGACTGGAGTATTTGTGATGTTGAAGTTGATGTGGAGGAGAGCCCACTTAAAGGAGCACTTGATATCCGTTGAAGCACCTGCTGTTTTTGTGCCTCATCTGGAATTTGTAGCGATTGGCGTGGCCGTAACAAAGGGATCTTATCACATTGTCCGCTAAAAGAAGTAGACATTTTAGTTTGGCTGGAAGATGGTCTTTCTTCTGCAGATGTTACTGTTGCTTTAACACCTACCCCACGGACACAACCTTTTTTCCCCTTCCCAACACGCCTATTCCCCTTTCCACCAGCAGCAGGCCTTTTTCCACTCATTTTGGTGGTTAACTAATTCACAACTCTGGAGTTGTTTGCACAAAAAAACAATGGATGGTAACCGAGCAGAGCTGAGTGGCCAAACTGTGGTATTAGGCCAAAACTATTGGCTGGGTTAGATGCAGAAAAAAATTATTTTGAATTTGCAACCTGATGGAGGTCAGTATAGATGGATTAATAGAACAAGACCCACACACAGCTAGAAGCCCAATATTTTTTCAGAGGTAGATGCAGGAAAAAAATATATTCAGTTTGCAACCTGATGGAGGTCAGTATAGATGGACTAATACAACAAGTCCCACACACAGCTAGAAGCCCAAATATTTTTTCAGAGGTACTGTAGATGCAGATAAAAATTAGTTTTAATTTGCAACCTGATGGAGGTCAGTATAGATGGACTAATACAGAAAGTCCGACACACTACTAGAAGGCCAAATATTTTTTCAGAGGTAGATGCAGAAAAAAATATATTCAGTTTGCAACCTGATGGAGGTCAGTATAGATGGACTAATAGAGAAAGTCCGACACACTACTAGAAGGCCAAATATTTTTTCAGAGCTAGATGCAGAAAAAAATTATATTCAGTTTGCAACCTGATGGAGGTCAGTATAGATGGATTAATAGAACAAGACCCACACACAGCTAGAAGCCCAATATTTTTTCAGAGGTAGATGCAGAAAAAAATATATTCAGTTTGCAACCTGATGGAGGTCAGTATAGATGGACTAATACAACAAGTCCCACACACAGCTAGAAGCCCAATATTTTTTCAGAGGTAGATGCAGAAAAAAATATATTCAGTTTGCAACCTGATGGAGGTCAGTATAGATGGACTAATACAACAAGTCCCACACACAGCTAGAAGCCCAAATATTTTTTCAGAGGTACTGTAGATGCAGATAAAATTTAGTTTTAATTTGCAACCTGATGGAGGTCAGTATAGATGGACTAATAGAGAAAGTCCGACACACTACTAGAAGGCCAAATATTTTTTCAGAGCTAGATGCAGAAAAAAATTATATTCAGTTTGCAACCTGATGGAGGTCAGTATAGATGGATTAATAGAACAAGACCCACACACAGCTAGAAGCCCAATATTTTTTCAGAGGTAGATGCAGAAAAAAATATATTCAGTTTGCAACCTGATGGAGGTCAGTATAGATGGACTAATACAACAAGTCCCACACACAGCTAGAAGCCCAATATTTTTTCAGAGGTAGATGCAGAAAAAAATATATTCAGTTTGCAACCTGATGGAGGTCAGTATAGATGGACTAATACAACAAGTCCCACACACAGCTAGAAGCCCAAATATTTTTTCAGAGGTACTGTAGATGCAGATAAAAATTAGTTTTAATTTGCAACCTGATGGAGGTCAGTATAGATGGACTAATAGAGAAAGTCCGACACACTACTAGAAGGCCAAATATTTTTTCAGAGCTAGATGCAGAAAAAAATTATATTCAGTTTGCAACCTGATGGAGGTCAGTATGGATGGACTAATAGAGAAAGTCCGACACACTACTAGAAGGCCAAATATTTTTTCAGAGCTAGATGCAGAAAAAAATTATATTCAGTTTGCAACCTGATGGAGGTCAGTATAGATGGATTAATAGAACAAGACCCACACACAGCTAGAAGCCCAATATTTTTTCAGAGGTAGATGCAGAAAAAAATATATTCAGTTTGCAACCTGATGGAGGTCAGTATAGATGGACTAATACAACAAGTCCCACACACAGCTAGAAGCCCAATATTTTTTCAGAGGTAGATGCAGAAAAAAATATATTCAGTTTGCAACCTGATGGAGGTCAGTATAGATGGACTAATACAACAAGTCCCACACACAGCTAGAAGCCCAAATATTTTTTCAGAGGTACTGTAGATGCAGATAAAAATTAGTTTTAATTTGCAACCTGATGGAGGTCAGTATAGATGGACTAATAGAGAAAGTCCGACACACTACTAGAAGGCCAAATATTTTTTCAGAGCTAGATGCAGAAAAAAATTATATTCAGTTTGCAACCTGATGGAGGTCAGTATAGATGGATTAATAGAACAAGACCCACACACAGCTAGAAGCCCAATATTTTTTCAGAGGTAGATGCAGGAAAAAAATATATTCAGTTTGCAACCTGATGGAGGTCAGTATAGATGGACTAATACAACAAGTCCCACACACAGGTAGAAGCCCAAATATTTTTTCAGAGGTACTGTAGATGCAGATAAAAATTAGTTCTAATTTGCAACCTGATGGAGGTCAGTATAGATGGACTAATAGAATGATGCTATGCCCAAAAGATTTTACTTCACTAGGTGCAGTAAAAAAATTGGTATTCTATACACAGGTGGTATATCTTGCAACACAGATAGGCTACTCCACTGACTAACACACTCTGCAATAGGCCAAAAAGGATTAGCTTTGCTAGATTCAGCCAAATGCTGTGAAAAAAACTTGCACAGCACTGGCACAGACCTGCCTGGCAAAAACTGATAGGAACTGATGTAATCTAGTCCTGAAAAGGACTCGAATTACAATTAGTCTTTACTCCCACAACCTATCTATTTAAGAGCACAGACCTCCCTGATAAAAGTCGTAGGAAATGCTGTAACCTAGTCCTTAAAAGGACTGCAATCACAACTATTCCCTACTCCCAAGCTATCTGTATATTTGTGCGAAAATTGGCTTGAAATTAACAAAGTATAGCGCACACAGCAACAGCGGTGCCGTCTAACACGCAGCTGCAGCAGTGAGAAAATGGTGGCGACGGGGAAAATGGCTTGGTCTTATAGGGCAAGGACATGTGACATACACTGCCAATGACACATGCCCTTGCTTGTGTGAAAAAAAGCACTTCGCTCCGTGTGTGCGCTGCTGATAGGCTGACAGATTGCAACTCCCCACTGCAAATGCGGGAAAGAGAAAAAAAAATGGAGATCTTCATTGTTCCTGCAGAGATCCATCCCCTGCCCCTCCCCCCACCCCGCTGTACACTCAAACTGCGTATTAACATTAATTTTCATCATTACTGAGAAAAAATCCAGTTATGATTTTGGTGCACGAACAGTTATCGAACATAACCTCGAACAGCCGAATTTTTCTCAAATTGTTCGTGTTCGCCGAACGGCTCGAACACCGCCCAAAACAGCTCGAATTTGAGATTGGCGAACAGTTCGAGTAGAACAACGCTCATCTCTACTCTGCATTATCCTGCTTTTGCCATTTTTTGCCGTAAAAAAACAGTAATAGTGTCTCCCTGACTTTTCAGACACAAATATATCTGTTTGAAAGATTCTGGTGTAGGCCACATAACTATAACTGTGGTTTTGCAGTTCCACGGGTCAAATCTCTGCATTATCCTGCTTTTAGCATTTTTTGCCGTAAAAAAAAACAGTAATAGTGTCTCCCTGACTGTTCAGACACCAATATATCTGTTTAAAAGAGTCTGGTGTAGGCCAGAAAAATAGAACGGTGGTTTTGCAGTTCCATGGGTCAAATCTCTGCATTATCCTGTTTTTGGAATTTTTTGCCGTAAAAAAAAACTATAATAGTGTCTCCCTGAATAGTCAAACACCAATGTATCTGTTTAAAAGAGTCTGGTGTACGCCACATAACTATAACTGTGGTTTTGCAATTCCACGGGTCAAATCTCTGTATTATCCTGCTTTTGGCATTTTTTGCCGTAAAAAAAAACTGTAATAGTGTCTAACTGACTGTTCAGACACCAATATATCTGCTTAAGAGAGTCTGGTGTAGGCCAGAAAAATAGAACTGTGGTTTTGCAGTTCCACGGGTCAAATCTCTGTACTATCCTGTGTTAGGCATTTTTTGCTTTAAAAAACTGTAATGGTGTCTCCCTGACTGGTCAGACACCAATATATCTGTTTAAAAGAGTCTGATGTACGCCACATAACTATAACTGTGGTTTTGCAGTTCCACGGGTCAAATCTCTGCATTATCCTGTGCTTGGCATTTTTGCCATAAAAAAAACTGTAATAGTGTCTCCCTGACTGGTCAGACACCAATATATCTGTTTAAAAGATACTGGTGTATGCCACATAACTATATGTGTAGTTTTGCAGTTCCACGGGTCAAATCTCTGTATTATCCTGCTTTTTGGCATTTTTTCCCGTAAAAAAAAAATGTAATAGTGTCTCCCTGACTGTTCAGACACCAATATATCTGCTTAAAAGAGTCTGGTGTAGGCCAGAAAAATAGAACTGTGGTTTTGCCTTTCCATGGGTCAAATCTCTGTATTATCCTGCTTTTTGGCATTTTTTGCCATAAAAAAAAAACTGTAATAGTGTCTCCCTTACTGGTCAAACACCAATGTATCTGTTTAAGAGCGTCTGGTGTATGCCACATAACTATAGCTGTGGTTTTGCAGTTCCACGGTTCAAAGGTCTGTATTATCCTGCTTTTTGTATTTTTTGCCGTAAAAAAAACAGTAATAGTGTCTCCCTGACTGTTCAAACACCAATATATCTGTTTAAAAGAGTCTGGTGTAGGCTAGAAAAATAGAACTGTGGTTTTGCAGTTCCATGGGTCAAATCTCTGTATTATCCTGCTTTTGGCATTTTTTGCAGTAAAAAAAAACTGTAATTGTGTCTATCTGACTGTTCAGACACCAATATATCTGCATAAAAGAGTCTGGTGTAGGCAAGAAAAATAGAACTGTGGTTTTGCAGTTCACGGGTCAAATCTCTGTATTATCCTGTTTTTGGCATTTTTTGCCGTAAAAAAAACTGTAATAGTGTCTCCCTGACTGGTCAAACACCAATGTATCTGTTTAAAAGCATCTGGTGTATGCCAGAAAAATAGAACTGTGGTTTTGCAGTTGAATTGGTCAAATCTCTGTATTATCCTGCTTTTGGCAATTTTTGCAGTAAAAAAAACAGTAATAGTGTCTCCCTGACTGTTCAGACACCCATATATCTGTTTAAAAGAGTCTGGTGTAGGTCAGAAAAATAGAACTGTGGTTTTGCAGTTCCACGGGTCAAATCTCTGTATTATCCTGTGTTTGGCATTTTTTGCCGTAAAAAAAACTGTAATAGTGTCTCCCTGACTGGTCAAACACCAATGTATCTGTTTAAAAGCATCTGGTGTATGCCACATAACTATAACTGTGGTTTTGCAGTTCCACGGGTCAAATCTCTGTATTATCCTGCTTTTGGCATTTTTTGCCATAAAATAAAACTGTAATAGTGTCTCCCTGACTGGTCAGACACCAGTATATTTGTTTAAAAGAGATTGGTGTAGGCCAGAAAAATAGAACTGTGGTTTTGCAGTTCCACGGGTCAAATCTCTGTATTATCCTGTTTTTGGCATTTTTTGCTGTAAAAAAACGTAATAGTGTCTCCCTGACTGTTCAGACACCCAATATATCTGTTTAAAAAAGTCTGGAGTAGGGCAGAAAAATCGAACTATGGTTTTGCAGTTCCACAGGTCAAATGTCTGTATTATCCTGTTTTGGGCATTTTTTGTCGTAAAAAAAACTGTAATAGTGTCTCCCTGACTGGTTAGACACAAATATATCTGTTTAAAAGATTCTGGTGTAGCCACATAATTATAACTGTGGTTTTTCAGTTCCACGGGTCAAATATCTGTATTATCCTGCTTTTTGTATTTTTTGCCGTAAAAAAATAGTAATAGTGTCTCCCTGACTGTTCAGTAACCAATATATCTGTTTAAAAGCGTCTGGTGTAGGCTAGAAAAATAGAACTGTGGTTTTGCAGTTCCACGGGACAAATCTCTGTATTATCCTGCTTTTGGCATTTTTTGCAGTAAAAAAAACTGTAATAGTGACTCCCTGACTGTTTAGACACCAATATATCTGCATAAAAAAGTCTGGTGTAGGCAAGAAAAATAGAACTGTGGTTTTGCAGTTCACGGGTCAAATCTCTGTATTATCCTGTTTTTGGCATTTTTTGCCGTAAAAAAAACTGTAATAGTGTCTCCCTGACTGGTCAAACACCAATGTATCTGTTTAATAGCATCTAGTGTACGCCACATAACTATAACTGTGGTTTTGCAGTTGCACGGGTCAAATCTCTGTATTATTCTGCTTTTGGCAATTTTTGCCTTAAAAAAAACTGTAATAGTGTCTCCCTGACTGGTCAGACACCAATATATTTGTTTAAAAGAGACTGGTGTAGGCAAGAAAAATAGAACTGTGGTTTTGCAGTTCCACGGGTCAAATCTCTGTATTATCCTGCTTTTGGCATTTTTTGCCTTAAAAAAAAACTGTAATAGTGTCTCCCTGACTGGTCAGACACCAATATATCTGTTTAAAAGAGTCTGATGTATGCCACATAACTATCACTGTGGTTTTGCAATTCCACGGGTCAAATCTCTGTATTATCCTGTGTTTGGCATTTTTTGCCGTAAAAAAAACTGTAATAGTGTCTCCCTGACTGGTCAAACACCAATGTATCTGTTTAAAAGAGACTGGTGTAGGCCAGAAAAATAGAACTGTGGTTTTGCAGTTCCACGGGTCAAATCTCTGTATTATCCTGCTTTTGGCATTTTTTGCCGTAAAAAAAACTGTAATAGTGTCTCCCTGACTGGTCAGACACCAATATATCTGTTTAAAAGATTCTGGTGTACGCCACTTAACTATAACTGTGGTTTTGCAGTTCCATGGGTCAAATCTCTGTATTATCCTGTTTTTGCATTTTTTGCCATAAAAAAAACTGTAATAGTGTCTCCCTGACTGGTCAAACACCAATGTATCTGTTTAAAAGAGACTGGTGTAGGCCAGAAAAATAGAACTGTGGTTTTGCAGTTACACGGGTTGAATCTCTGTATTATCCTGCTTTTGGCATTTTTTGCAGTAAAAAAAACTGTAATAGTGTCTCCCTGACTGTTTAGACACCAATATATCTGCTTAAAATAGTCTGGTGTAGGCTAGAAAAATAGAACTGTGGTTTTGCAGTTCCACGGGTCAAATCTCTGTATTATCCTGTTTTTGGCATTTTTTGCCGTAAAAAAAACCCGTAATAGTGTCTCCCTGACTGGTCAGACAACAATATATTTGTTTAAAAGAGTCTGGTGTAGGTCAGAAAAATAGAACTGTGGTTTTGCAGTTCAACTGGTCAAATCTCTGTATTATCCTGCTTTTGGCCATTTTTGCTGTAAAAAAAAAAACAATAATAGTGTCTCCCTGACTGGTTAGACACCAATATATCTGTTTAAAAGAGTCTGGTCTAGGCCAGAAAAATAGAACTGTAGTTTTGCAGTTCCATGGGTAAAATCTCTGTATTATCCTGTTTTGGGCATTTATTGCTGTAAAAAAACTGTAATAGTGTCTCCCTGTCTGTTCAGACACCAATATATCTGCTTAAAACAGTCTGGTGTAGGCCAGAAAAATAGAACTGTGGTTTTGCAGGTCCATTGGTAAAATCTCTGTATTATCCTGTTTTTGGCATTTTTTGCTGTAAAAAACTGTAATAGTATCTCCCTGACTGGTCAGACACCAATATATATGTTTAAAAGACTCTGGTGTACGCCACATAACTATAACTGTGGTTTTGCAGTTCCACCGGTCAAATCTATGTATTATCCTGTTTTTAGCATTTTTTGCCATAAAAAAAACAGTAATAGTGTCTCCCTGACTGCTCAGACACTAATATATCTGTTTAAAAGAGTCTGGTGTAGGCCAGAAAAATAGAACTGTGGTTTTGCAGTTCCCGGGTAAAATCTCTGTATTATCCTTCTTTTGGCACTTTTTGCCATAAAAAAAACTGTAATAGAGTTTCCCTGACTGTTCAGACACAAATATATCTGTTTGAAAGATTCTGGTGTACGCCACATAACTATACCTGTGGTTTTGCAGTTCAACTGGTCAAATCTCTGTATTATCCTTCTTTTGGCACTTTTTGCCATAAAAAAAAACTGTAATAGAGTTTCCCTGACTGTTCAGACACAAATATATCTGTTTGAAAGATTCTGGTGTACGCCTCATAAGTATACCTGTGGTTTTGCAGTTCAACTGGACAAATCTCTGTATTATCCTGCTTTTGGCATTTTTTGCCGTAAAAAAAACAGTAATAGGGTCTCCCTGACTGTTCAGACACCCATATATCTGTTTAAAAGAGTCTGGTGTAGGTCAGAAAAATAGAACTGTGGTTTTGCAGTTCCACGGGTCAAATCTCTGTATTATCCTGTTTTGGGCATTTTTTGCTGTAAAAAACTGTAATAGTGTCTCCCTGACTGATTAGACACCAATATATCTGTTTAAAAGAGTCTGGTGTAGGTCAGAAAAATAGAACTGTAGTTTTGCAGTTCCATGGGTAAAATCTCTGTATTATCCTGTTTTTGGCATTTTTTGCTGTAAAAAACTGTAATAGTGTCTCCCTGACTGGTCAGACACCAGTATATCTGTTTAAAAGTGTCTGGTGTAGGTCATAAAAATAGAACTGTCGTTTTGCAGTTCCACGGGTCAAATCTCTATATTATCCTGTTTTTGGCATTTTTGCCATAAAAAAACTGTAATAGTGTCTCCCTGACTGGTCAGACACCAATTTATCTGTTTAAAAGATTCTGGTGTACGCCACAAAACTATACCTGTGGTTTTGCAGTTCCACGGGTCAAATCTCTGTATTATCCTGATTTTGGCTTTTTTTGCCGTAAAAAAAACGTGTAATAATGTTTCCCTGACTGGTTAAACAACAATGTATCGGTTTAAAAGAGTCTGGTGTATGCCACATAACTATAACTGTGGTTTTGCAGTTCCACGGGTCAAATCTCTGTATTATCCTGTTTTTGGCATTTTTTGCCATAAAAAAAACTGTAATAGCGTCTCCCTGACTAGTTAGACACAAATATATCTGTTTAAAAGAGTCTGGTATATGCCACATAACTATAACTGTGGTTTTGCAGTCCCACTGCTCAAATCTCTGTATTATCCTGCTTTTAGCATTTTTTGCCATAAAAAACACTGTAATAGAGTTTCCCTGACTGTTCAGACACAAATATATCTGTTTGATAGATTCTGGTGTACGCCACATAACTATAACTGTGGTTTTGCAGTTCAACTGGTCAAATCTCTGTATTATCCTGTTTTTGGCATTTTTTGCAGTAAAAAACTGTAATAGTGTCTCCCTGACTGGTCAGACACCAATATATCTGTTTTAAAATAGTCTGGTGTATGCCACATAACTGTAACTGTGGTCTTGCAGTTCCACGGGTCAAATCTCTGTATTATCCTTATTTTGGCAATTTTTACCGTAAAAAAAACAGTTATAGTGTCTCCACGACTGGTCAGGCACCAATATATCTGTTTAAAAGAGTCTGGTGTAGGCCAGAAAAATAGAAATGTGGTTTCGCAGTACCCGTGTCAAATCTCTGTATTATCCTTCTTTTGGCATTCTTTACCGTAAAAAAAAAGGTAATAGTGTCTCCCTGACTGTTCAGACACCAATATATCTGTTTAAAAGAGTCTGGTGTACGCCACATAACTATAACTGTGTTTTTTCAGCTCCACGGGTCAAATCTCTGTATTATCCTGTTTTTGGCATTTTTTGCCGTAAAAAAAAACAGTAAGAGTGTCTCTCTGACTGGTCAGACACCAATATATCTGTTTTAAAAAGTCTGGTGTATGCCACATAACTATAACTGTGGTTTTGCAGTTCCACGTGTCAAATCTCTGTATTATCCTGCTTTTGCCATTTTTTGCCATAAAAAAACTGTAATAGTGTCTCCCTGACTGGTCAGACACTAATATATCTGTTTAAAAGAGTCTGGTGTACGCCACATAACTATAACTGTGGTTGTGCAGTTCCATGGGTCAAATCTCTGTATTATCCTGTTTTTGGCATTTTTTGCCGTAAAAAAAAACAGTAATAGTGTCTCCCTGACTGTACAGACACCAATATATCTGTTTAAAAGAGTCTGGTGTAAGCAGGAAAAATAGAACTGTGGTTATGCAGTTCCCGGGTCAAATCTCTGTATTATCCTTCTTTTGGTATTTTTTGCCGTAAAAAAAAAATGTAATAGAGTTTCCCTGACTGTTCAGACACAAATATATCTGTTTGAAAGATCCTGGCGTATGCTACATAACTATACCTGTGGTTTTGCAGTTCAACTGGTCAAATCTCTGTATTATCTTGCTTTTGTCATTTTTTGCCGTAAAAAAAACAGTAATAGTGCCTCACTGACTATTCAGACACCCATACATCTGTTTAAAAGAGTATGGTGTAGGTTAGAAAAATAGATCTGTGGTTTTGCAGTTCCACGCTTCAGATCTCTGTATTATCCTGTTTTTGGCATTTTTTGCCGTAAAAAAAACATTAATAGTGTCTCCCTGACTGGTTAGATACAAATATATCTGTTTAAAAGAATCTGGTGTACGTCACATAACTATAACTGTGGTTTTGCAGTTCCACGTTTCAAATCTCTGTATTATCCTGCTTTTTGCATTTTTGCTGTAAAAAAAAACAGTAATAGTGTCTCCCTGACTGTTCAGACACCAATATATCAGTTTAAAAGAGTCTGGTGTACGCCACATAACTATAACTGTGGTTTTGCAGTTCCATGGGTCAAATCTCTGTATTATCCTGCTTTTGGCATTTTTTGCCGTAAAAAAAAATGTAATATTGTCTCTCTGACTGGTCAGACACCAATATATTTGTTTAAAAGAGACTGTGTAGGCCAGAAAAATAGAACTGTGGTTTTTCAGTTCCACGGGTCAAATCTCTGTATTATCCTGCTTTTGGAATTTTTTGCCGTAAAAAAACTGTAATAGTGTCTCCCTGACTGCTGAGACACCAATATTTCTGCTTAAAAGAGTCTGGTGTAGACCAGAAAAATAGAACTGTGGTTTTGCAGTTCCACGGGTCAAATCTCTGTATTATCCTGTTTTTGGCATTTTTTGCAGTAAAAAACTGTAATAGTGTCTCCCTGACTGGTCCGACACCAATATATCTGTTTAAAAGAGTCTGGTGTATGACACATAACTATAACTGTGGTTTTGCAGTTCCACGGGTCAAATCTCTGTATTATCCTTCTTTCGTCATTTTTTGCCATAAAAAACACTGTAATAGAGTTTCCCTGACTGTTCAGACACAAATATATCTGTTTGATAGATTCTGGTGTACGCCACATAACTATAACTGTGGTTTTGCAGTTCAACTGGTCAAATCTCTGTATTATCCTGTTTTTGGCATTTTTTGCAGTAAAAAACTGTAATAGTGTCTTCCTGACTGGTCAGACACCAATATATCTGTTTTAAAATAGTCTGGTGTATGCCACATAACTGTAACTGTGGTCTTGCAGTTCCACGGGTCAAATCTCTGTATTATCCTTATTTTGGCAATTTTTACCGTAAAAAAAAAACAGTTATAGTGTCTCCATGACTGGTCAGACACCAATATATCTGTTTAAAAGAGTCTGGTGTAGGCCAGAAAAATAGAAATGTGGTTTTGCAGTTCCCGTGTCAAATCTCTGTATTATCCTTCTTTTGGCATTCTTTACCGTAAAAAAAAAGGTAATAGTGTCTCCCTGACTGTTCAGACACCAATATATCTGTTTAAAAGAGTCTGGTGTACGCCACATAACTATAACTGTGTTTTTTCAGCTCCACGGGTCAAATCTCTGCATTATCCTGTTTTTGGCACTTTTTGCCGTAAAAAAAAACAGTAAGAGTGTCTCTCTGACTGGTCAGACACCAATATATCTGTTTTAAAAAGTCTGGTGTATGCCACATAACTATAACTGTGGTTGTGCAGTTCCATGGGTCAAATCTCTGTATTATCCTGTTTTTGGCATTTTTTGCCGTAAAAATAAACAGTAATAGTGTCTCCCTGACTGTACAGACACCAATATATCTGTTTAAAAGAGTCTGGTGTAAGCAGGAAAAATAGAACTGTGGTTATGCAGTTCCCGGGTCAATTCTCTGTATTATCCTTCTTTTGGTATTTTTTGCCGTAAAAAAAAAATGTAATAGAGTTTCCCTGACTGTTCAGACACAAATATATCTGTTTGAAAGATTCTGGTGTACGCCACATAACTATAACTGTGGTTTTGCAGTTCCATGGGTCAAATCTCTGTATTATCCACTTTTGGGTCTTTTTACATTAAAAAAAAAAGTTTGAGTGTGTCGCTGACTGTTCAGCCCCAAATATATCATAGGAGATATTCTCCAAACTATTTGAAATTGAGATGTCCCTGCTGTATAACGTTAGGAACCGAACAAAGTATTTTTTTTTGTGTGGATGATGCCTGTATAACATACGAGATATTCTCCAAACTATTTCCAACTGAGATGTCCCTGCTGTATAATGTTAGGAACCGAAGAAATTTTATTTTTCGTGTGGATCACGCCTGTATAACATAGGAGATATTCTCCAAGCTATTTCAAACTGACATGTCCCTGCTGTATAACCTTAGTAACCGAACAAAGTACTTTTTTAGTGTGGATGACGCCTGTATAACATAGGAGATATTCTCCAAGCTATTCCAAACTGAGTAGTGTTGAGTGAACATGCTCGATACTGCTCGGTACTCGCCCAAGCATCTCACTACTCGGGATGTTCGGCGAGCACCGAGTATTTCCGGGTTACTCGTGAGGGAGCTCGGGTCTCCGCCTTGCATGTTTGAACATGCAGGGATTGCCAGCCTTTCACTGTAATGCAGCATCCATGTTGTTTGTGGGCATTACAGTGATTGGCTGGCTGCACAGCGTCACCTCGAGTATTTAAAACCGGGCGCCGCCATCTTGGACACAGTCGCTCCGGATCAGACAGTGTAGGGTCAGTGCTGCTGAGCTAGGGGGAGAATTATACTGCAAAATAGTTATTGTAGGGTCTCTAAAGCATGCCAAATCAAACAAACAATCCTTCTCAGGACTAATATCCATCCCAAATATCAGGTAGGCAGGCTGTATAGGAGACGCAGTGGTTATACCAATAAACACTGCATTACAGTCATGTGTGCTCCTGCTGGTCAAATTGCTAGACTTATCCCCAGGTCTCAGTGGCCAGGAAAAATCCTTTTTTTTCATCTAAATCCTGTTTTGTTTTTCCTCAGTCAGACTGTACAAATACCCGTCTTATTAACCTTTTGGTGTCCCCCCCACCAAAAAAAAAATAAATTTACTGTGTCTGTGACTGTTCAGACACCAATATATCTGTTGAAAAGAGTCTGGTGTACGCCACATAACTATAACTGTGGTTTTGCAGTTCCACGGGTCAAATCTCTGTATTATCCTGTTTTTGGCATTTTTTGCCGTAAAAAAAAATTGTAATAGAGTTTCTCTGACTGTTCAGACACAAATATATCTGTTTGAAAGATTCTGGTGTACGCCACATAACTATAACTGTGGTTTTGCAGTTCCACAGGACAAATCTCTGTATTATCCACTTTTGGGTCTTTTTTACATTAAAAAAAACAGTTTGAGTGTGTCGCTGACTGTTCAGCCCCAAATATATCATAGGAGATATTCTGCAAACTATTTCAAACTGAGATGTCCCTGCTGTATAACCTTAGTAACCGAACAAAGTTCTTTTTTAGTGTGGATGACGCCTGTATAACATAGGAGATATTCTCCAAACTATTTCAAACTGAGTATTGTTGAGCGAACATGCTCGACACTGCTCGGTACTCGCCCGAGCATCTCACTACTCGGGATGTTCGGCGAGCACTGAGTATTTCCGGGTTACTAGGGAGGGAGCTCGGGTCTCCGCCTTGCATGTTTGAACATGCAGGGATTGCCAGCCAGTCACTGTAATGCAGCATCCATGTTGTTTGTGGACATTACAGTGATTGGCTGGCTGCACAGCGTCACCTCGAGTATTTAAAACCGGGCGCCTCCATCTTGGACACAGTCGCTCCGCATCAGACAGTGTAGGTTCAGTGCTGCTGAGCTAGGGAGAGATTTATACTGCGAAATAGTTAGTGTAGGGTTTCTAAAGCCTGCCAAATCAAACAAACAGTCCTTCTCAGGACTAATATCCATCCCAGATATCAGGCAGGCAGGCTGTATAGGAGACGCAGTGGTTATACCAATAAACACTGCATTACAGTCATGTGTGCTCCTGCTGGTCAAATTGCTAGACTTATCCCCAGGTCTCAGGGGCCAGGAAAAATCCTTTTTTTTTCATCTAAATCCTGTTTTGTTTTGTTTTTCCTCAGTCAGACTGTACAAATACCCATCTTATTAACCTTTTGGTTTCCCCCCCCTAAAAAAAAAAAAAAAAAAATTGAGTGTGTCGCTGACTGTTCAGACACAAATATATCTGTTTAAAAGATTCTGGTGTAGGCCAGAGAAATAGAACTGTGTTTTTCCTGACTGTTCAGACACAAATACAGTACAGACCAAAAGTTTGGACACACCTTCTCATTTAAAGATTTTTCTGTATTTTCATGACTATGGAAATTGTACATTCACACTGAAGGCATCAAAACTATGAATTAACACATGTGGAATTATATACTTAACAAAAAAGTATGAAACAACTGAAAATATGTCTTATATTCTAGGTTCTTCAAAGAAGCCAAATTTTGCTTGGATGACTGCTTTGCACACTCTTGGCATTCTCTTCATGAGCTTCAAGAGGTAGTCACCGGAAATGTTCTTCCAACAATCTTGAAGGAGTTCCCAGAGATGCTTAGCACTTGTTGACCATTTTGCCTTCACTCTGCGGTCCAGCTCACCCCAAACCATCTCGATTGGGTTCAGGTCTGGTGACTGTGGAGGCCAGGTCATCTGGCCTAGCACCCCATCACTCTTCTTCTTGGTCAAATAGCCCTTACACAGCCTGTAGGTGTGTTTGGGGTCATTGTCCTGTTGAAAAATAAATGATGGTCCAACTAAACGCAAACCGGATGGAATAGCATGCCGCTGCAAGATGCTGTGGTAACCATGCTGGTTCAGTAGGCCTTCAATTTTGAATAAATGCCCAACAGTGTCACCAGCAAAGCACCCCCACACCATCACACCTCCTCCTCCATGCTTCACGGTGGAAACCAGGTATGTTGAGTCCATCCGTTCACCTTTTCTGTGTCGCACAAAGACACGGTGGCTGGAAACAAAGATCTCAAATTTGGACTCATCAGACCAAAGCACAGATTTCCACTTGTCTAATGTCCATTCCTTGTGCTCTTTAGCCCAAACAAGTCTCTTCTGCTTGTTGCCTGTCCTTAGCAGTGGTTTTCTAGCAGCTATTTTACCATGAAGGCCTGCTGCACAAAGTTTCCTCTTAACAGTTGTTGAAGAGATGTGTCTGCTGCTAGAACTCTGTGTGGCATTGACCTGGTCTCTAATTTGAGCTGCTGTTAACCTGTGATTTCTGAGGCTGGTGACTCGGATAAACTTATCCTCAGAAGCAGTGGTGACTCTTGGTCTTCCTTTCCTGGGGCGGTACTCATGTGAGCCAGTTTCTTTGTAGCGCTTGATTGCTTTTGCAACTGCACTTGGGGACACTTTCAAAGTTTGACCAATTTTTCGGACTGACTGACCTTCATTTCTTAAAGTAATGATGACCACTCGTTTTTCTTTACTTAGAATTTGTATTATGGCAAGAGAAAAACAGCTAACAGTCTATTCAGTAGGACTATCAGCTGTGTATGCACCTGACTTCTGCACAACACAAGTGATGGTCCCAACCCATTTATAAGGCAAGAAATCCCACTTATTAAACCTGACAGGGCACACCTGTGAAGTGAAAACCATTTCTGGTGACTACCTCTTGAAGCTCATCAAGAGAATGCCAAGAGTGTGCAAAGCAGTCATCAAAGCTAAAGGTGGCTACTTTGAAGAACCTAGAATATAAGACATATTTTCAGTTGTTTCACACTTTTTTGTTAAATATATAATTCCACGTGAGTTAATTCATAGTTTTGATGCCTTCTGTGCGTACAATTTTCAAAGTCATGAAAATACAGAAAAATCTTTAAATGAGAATGTGTGTCCAAATTTTTGGTCTGTACTGTATATCTGTTTAAAAGATTCTGGTGTAGGCCAGAGAAATAGAATTGTGTTTTTCCTCTTCCACGGTTCAAATCTGGGTGTTATCAACCTGCTTGCCTTTTTTCCATAAAAAAAACAGTTTAAGTGTGTCGCTGACTGTTCAGACACAAATATATCTATTTTCACAAGTCTGATATACACCAGGAAATTATAACTGTGGTTCAAATCTCTGTATGATCCACTTTTTTGTCTTTTTTTCCATAAAAAAAAATATTTTCAGTGTCACGCTGACTGTTCAGACACCAATATATCTGTTCAAATGATTCTGGTGTAGGCCAGAGAAATAGAACTGTGGTTTTCCTCTTCTACGGTTCTATTCTCCTTTTTATTACCCTTTTGCCATTGATAGTGCGAGTGTAAGCCATTTTACTTCATTTACAATGGGCAAGGCGCATGGTAAAGGACGTGGAACTGGACGTTCTGGTGATGGTGCGTGGAAAGGACGGGGCCGAGGCCAAGGTGAAAATGTGCCACAACCAACAGCCATATCTTCTCGCTCCCAGTCCTTGAATTACTAGGGAAGCACACAACAACACCACTATTACGAACTGATCAGTGTGAACAGGTTATTAATTGGATAGCAGACAATACTTCCAGTCACCTGGGCACCACCACCTTCAGCCTGTCTTCCACACGGTCAAGTGTTAGTAGCCGTGAGTCTCGACCACATACTCCTCCTCACCCTGAAGCTCCTTCCTCCCACCATGCCGAGTGTCGGCAGACAGCATCTGTTCCCACTGATCCCACACTTGGACACTCTGAAGAGCTGTTCACTGGTCCATTTCCATATTTGGGCCCCTCGCCTGTTCCGCTTGAAGTGGTGGAAGAGGAGATCCCATGTAGCGTTGGCCAAATATTTGAACAGCCACGGCCAAAGGAATGCGACGCTGGCAATTTGTCTCAAGAAGTGGACGATGACGAGACACAATTGCCACAAAGTGAGGAGGAGAACCATGGTGCGGAAGTGGAAGAGGAGGAGGTGGTGCATGATCTAGTAACTGACCCAACGTGGCAGGAGGACACGCGGAGCGAGGCCAGCAGCACACAGGGGGAGGGAGGCAGAGTACCCCAACAGGCAGGTAGAAGCAGTGTGGTGCCCGCAGATAGAAGGCGGGCAACCGTTCCCCGTAACACCAACATGAGGGACGTTGCCAGTACAACCGGTAGGTCTTCCAGAGTCTGGAATTTTTTTAAAGACTCTGCTGATAACCCCAAAAAGGCCATTTGTACTACCTGCCAGGCCAGCATCAGCAGAGATGACAAAACTACCAGCCTGACCACCACCAGCACGATCAGGCATTTGTCAGCAAAGCACCCGACTTTGTGGTGCGAACCCCAGGGTCCACGACCAGTGTCAGTGGGTGTCACCACTGCTTCTTCCACTGTTGTGCGTGTAAGAGAACCCCCTGCTGTGCGTGCAAGGCAATCCCCTGTCCATACTGCATTCAAAGATGCCCCCTCCTCTCAGTCTTCACTTGTTATGGCAGTTTCTCAAGAAAGAGCATCAACGTCCACGTCCCACCGTAGCGTTCAATTGTCCATATCCCAGACCTTTGAACGAAAGCGCAAATTCGCAGTCAACGCCCCACAGGCCACAGTCCTAAATTCGCACATTTCACGACTGCTTGCGTTGGAAATGCTGTCTTTTAGGCTGGTGGACACGGAATCCTTCCGCAACCTTATGGCGGTGGCCGTCCCTCGGTACTCGGTCCCCAGCCGACAGTATTTTGCCCGGTGTGCCTTCCCCGCACTACACAAGCACATGTCCCAAAACATCTGCCGTGCCCTCAACAAAGCAGTTACTGGGAGAGTCCACCTGACAACGGACAAGTGCTTGTGGCCAGGGACGGTACATCTCCCTGACGGCACACTGGGTAAACATAGTGTAAGCCGGGACCCAGTCGGACCTTGGGACAGAACACATCCTCTCCACACCGAGGATTGCGGGCCCTATGTTAGTCAGAGTTGCCCCCACAGTGAACAGCTCCTGCGCATCATCCTCCTCCTCCTCCTCATGTTCAGCCTCCATCTCAGATATCACCACATCACTTACAAGCTGGAAGCACTGCAGTACTGCCTCAGCCAAGCGGCAACAGGCTGTGCTGAAACTCATAAGCTTAGGTGATAAACCTCACACTGCTTGTGAGTTGTGGACAGCTGTGAAAGAGCAGGCAGCTCTGTGGCTGAGACCGCTGAACCTACATCCAGGCATGGTCATGTGTAACAGTGGCTGTAACCTGGTGGCGGCTCTGAGGCGAGGCGAGATCACACACGTATCATGCCTTGCTCATGTGCTTAACCTCGTGGTTCAGCGGTTTCTTAAATCGTACCCCGAGTTGCCAGATCTGCTCGTCAAAGTATGTCGCCTGTCAGATCATTTTCTGAAGTCGGCTACAGCTTCCGCCATCCTTGCTGTGTTGCAGCAGCGCTTGCAGCTTCCGGCACACCGAGTGGTGTGTGATGTCCCCACACGTTGGGTCTCTACCCTCCACATGTTGCAAAGGATTTGTGAGCAGAAGAGAGCAGTTGTGGAGTACAAGCTGCAACAAGGCGGTCGATATTTAGGTCAGACTCCACACATAAGACCTCAGGAGTGGACCTGGATGTCTGACATATGTACCATCCTGACAAACTTTGAGGAGTCCACCAAGATGGTGAGTGGCGGTGACGACATCATTAGCGTCAGCATCCCACTTGTCTGTCTTTTGCTACGCTCTCTGCAGAGAATTAAAGAGGAGGCATTGCAGCCAGAGTATGATGAGATGGATCAAGAAGCTGTAGCGGGCGATTACACACAGCCCAGCCTCATCTCATCCCAACGTGCATTGGGGAACAATGAGGGAGAGGAGGAGGAGGAGGAAGAACAGGAGCTGGTATCATGCGCTGTAGACGGTAGTACCTGTACAACTGTCATACCGTTGGTTCAGAGTGGGTGGCCTGAGGACAGGGGGGAGGAGGAGGAGAGCATGGTCAGTCGTCAGCTTGGTGAGGACACAGAGGTCTTGCCCGTTACCAGTCTGGCACACATGGCTGACTTTATCTTACGCTGCCTTAATCGTGACCTTCGCGTTGTCAAAATGTTGGGTGACAGTCATTACTGGTTGGTGAAACTTTTAGACCCCCGCTACATGGAGAACTTTCACTCTCTTATTCCTGAGATGGAGAGGTCTACAAAAATGGGTCAGTACCAGAAGGCCCTTTGTTAGGAGGGCGGTTGCAAACAACTTTAATTTAATGGAACGCAACCGACCCCGGGGTCCGCAATGCAGCCTGGTGGGCTGCTGCCGAACACTTTCCGGGTGGAAAGGAAAGCGACAACTTAAATATTAAACCCTTCCGTGTTTCTTCATACAGGAACGGGTATAGCGGTATGTTCTATCTCCGTTAACTGCACGGGAGAAGAGAGTCCGGGATAGCACCTACTGAACTGATAAACCACTCCGTGTTAAAGCACACGGAGCGGGTTTCAGCGGTTCACACAATCTCCAAGAACCGCAGGGAGACGTGCGACCTGGGAAGAAGCAGTAGCCCTGTCTTCGATACAGGCGCTACGCAGTAGGAGTTGGCACTAGGATGCATGTGTGACTACGCGACGGGTACACGTGCCTCCAGCCGGCGTGCCACAGGACTGAAGGGTACTACTCCACGTGGCTAACAGGCGATAGCTGTGAACAGGACGTCTGCAGGCTGCTCGAGGTGTAAGGCGACCCCTTTGGCTGAGCCAGGCTGCAAGACGTAGCTACCTGCCTAAGCAAATCTAAGCCTGCCTGAGTGACCTGTGCTAATCAGCCGAGCGAACTCTGGCATCGGCAGGTCACGGAGAGAGCAGCTAGGTAGCACGTGGAATACACTCGTCCACACAACAGCAACACTTGCTAAAATGATTTGAGCGCGTCGCCATGTTTGTGGGCGGGCCTTTTAAAGACTAAGCCCTGCCCACTGACGCGCCATTGGTGACGTTACCCGTGGACCAATCAGGCGGTGCCAGGTCACCGGGTCAGGTGAGTGCCAACCCACCAATCATGATCCGCCAGGTCACGGACATGCTCAGTGCGGCAAATCCTGGACTTAGATTCCACAAGCCCTGCCTCCCTCTGCAACCCAGGCTTAACATTGCTAGGCACACCTACCTAGAAGGTAAACAGTGCTCGCGGACCAGCTAGGCGTTGAGGCTGATGTTGATGCTGAGCAGCATCAGCTCTGGCTAGACCAAAATGGGAGACCACAGAACATCCTGGACCCGTTTTGAATCCAGAGCCAGACTGACGCCTAACATTATCCCCCTCCACTTGACGCTCATCTGCCTCCATGAGCCAGGGGGCAAGGATGTGGTCCAACGGGTCACAGAGAGGATTCACAAAACAGTGACCCCTCTGGTGTACAGGGTACCCTTTTTTAGGGCGGGAAGCAGGATGGCAAGAAGTGACAACTGGTTCTCTTGGTGTGGGATCCTTCACGATTGACAGGGAGAAAGGACCCGCCGGTCTCTGGCGAAAAGATTTATCTCTCGCACAGACGGGACACGCGAGAACAAAGTCCTTGATGTCCTGGCACCACCGGGGCCACCAATAGGACCGTAGACGGGACTTAGTGGTACGTTTGACCCCCAGGTGAGCTCCGGTCTTAGGGGCATGAGCCCAGGAGAGCACCATACTCCGTAGATTAGGGAAAACAAATTACCTCCCCGACGGAACCGGGTTGGAGCACACTGCAGCCACCCTCTCTTCCTGAGAGTTCTTTGCGACATAATCTGACAAATCCCGGGTCCTGGAAACAGACAAGGAATCTGTACCGGATGTCGCAATGATAGGAGGATGAGAGATTACCCTCCGGGTGACTTTGACCAAACTCTGAGATGTACAATTCTCACTCCAGGAAGAAATTCTCCCCGTATTCCAGTCAATGTGTGGAGTATGACAAGGTAACCAGGGGAGCCCCAATAACACCTCATCTAATCCACCTGGATTAATAAGAAATGAAATAACCTCCCGGTGGCCCTGGGGAAATGACATGGTGAGAGGAATCGACAGGTCGGTGATTTGTACATCCAGGAGTGAACCATTGACAACACTAATGTTCATTGGTCTTGAGAGTAACTCAATAGGGATGGCATGCCTCTGGGCAAACGAAGATGATAAAAAATTGCCATCAGCACCAGAATCCACCCACGCCTTGGCAGTGACTGCAGCTTTACCAAAGGACAAAGTCACATTATGTAATAATTTGGAGGAAGAAGTCCCGAAATTTAATACCCCTCCTCCAATGGTGGTAAGACCTACTCGTTTTACCGACTGCTTGGAACCCTTATTTATGGGGTGCTTCGAGATATGTGCAGAAAGGGAACGAGAGGAACTAGACTTAGACCGGGGTACATCCGTATTCTTAGGCTCCGGGTCGAGTGTCTTGGGTTTGAAAATGGGTCTAAAGGCGGATGGTGCCAAAAGATACAGAGGTCTGGCAACCTCCAGCTCTAACTTGTGTTCCGCATGACACAAGTCAATACGGTCAGCGAGAGATATTAACTCCTCCAGAGAGGTTGGGATTTCTCTGGTAGATAAAGCATCTTTAATATGCCCAGCCAGACCCCTCCAGAATACCGGGATAAGCGACCGCTCAGACCAATCCAGTTCAGCCGCTAGGGTTCTGTACTGGACGGCATAGTGGCTGGCGGTGGCTGAACCCTGGACCAACGCAAGAAGCTTAAGAGCCATATCATGCGTGACCTGAGGACCCAGAAAAACACTTTTTAGTCTTAAGGAATAGACCCGCATTTACTACAACCGGGTCGTTCCGCTCCCATAGAGGAGTAGCCCACTCCAGAGCCCTGTGAGAGAGTAATGAAATGATATATCCAACTTTGGCTCTTTCAGAGCATACGTTAATAAAACCCCTGGAAAGTTTACTATCTCCAGAAAAATTTTCCGGGAGAGCAAAACGGGGTAATGGGGCACTTGCAGTGGTTGTAGAATTCACCGTAGCTGAGTTAATATTTGCTGCTAGAGAAGCCGCCTGGGTAGCTACTGCAGTGATATCAGCGACCGGAGCAGTTTGTTCCAGAGATTTAAGTCTTGCCTCCAGTTGCTGTATGTACCGCTGCAGTTGATTATTGTCGGCCATGTTCGGCAAGACCCTGGCGCTCAGATACTGTTGGGAGGGTGGTGGCAAACAACTTTCATTTAATGGAACGCAACCGACGCCGGGGTCCGCAATGCAGCCTGGTGGGCTGCTGCTGAACACTTTCTGGGTGGAAAGGAAAGCGACAACTTAAATAATAAACCCTTCCGTGTTTCTTCACACAGGAACGGGTACAGCGGTACGCTCTATCTCCGATAACTGCACGGGAGAAGAGCATCCGGGACAGCACCTACTGAACTGATAAACCACTCTGTGTTAAAGCACAGGGAGCGGGTTTCAGCGGTTCACACAATCTCCAAGAACTGCAGGGAGATGTGCGACCGGGGAAGAAGCAGTAGCCCTGTCTTCGATACAGGCGCTACGCAGTAGGAGTTGGCGCTAGGATGCGTGTGTGACTACGTGACGGGTACACGTGCCTCCAGCCAGCGTGCCACTGGACTGAAGGGTACTAATCCGCGTGGCTGACAGGCGATAGCCGTGGACAGGACGTCTGCAGGCTGCTCGAGGTGTTAGGCAACCCCTTTGGCTGAGCCAGGCTGCAAGACGTAGCTACCTGCCTAAGCAAATCTAAGCCTGCCTGAGTGACCTGTGCTAATCAGCTGAGCGAACTCTGGCATCGGCAGGTCATGGAGAGAGCAGCTAGGTAGCACGTGGAATACACTCGTCCACACAACAGCAACACTTGCTAAAATGATCTGAGCGTGTTGCCATGTTTGTGGGCGGGCCTTTTAAAGACTAAGCCCTGCCCACCGACGCGCCATTGGTGACGTAACCCCTGGACCAATCAGGCGGTGCCAGTTCACCGGGTCAGGTGGGTGCCAACCCACCAATCATGATCCGCCAGGTCACGGAAATGCTCAGTGCGGCAAATCCTGGACTTAGATTACACAAGCCCTGTCTCCCTCTGCAACCCAGGCTTAACATTGCTAGGCACAACTACCTGGGAGATAAACAGTGCTCACGGACCAGCTAGGTGTTGAGGCTGACGGTGATGCTGAGCAGCATCAGCCCTGGCTGGACTGAAATGGAAAACCACAGAACGTCGTGGACCCATTTCAAATCCAGCACCAGACTGATGCCCAACACCCTTGCTGCAGAACTGTTAAAAAAATTCCCATGTGAACAAGCTAGCAGCAGAGGTCACAGTTTATTGACCAACCAAGGTGTACAGGTGAGAGAGATGTAACTCCAATCCGGCAGGGGAACACTGTCAATGTTCTGGGACAGTTTTCTGAGACCTGCCCAGCTTACAGGCCCTGAGGTGTGGGGTACTCTCACAAGGAGTGGAAAGTTTCAAAAGATGGTGAGGGAGTACCTTGTCGACCATACCAGCATCCTTCATGATTCCTCTGTGCCTTTTAATTATTGTGTATCCAAGCTGGACACTTGGAATGAACTCGCTCTGTACTCCTTGGAGGTCCTGGCCTGCCCTGCCGCTAGCGTGTTATCGGAGCGTGTTTTTAGTGCCGTTGGGGGAATTATAACTGATAAGCGCACTCGCCTGTCAACTGACAATGCTGACAAGCTGACCCTTATCAAAATGAACAAGGGCTGGATTGGGCCAGACTACACATCACCACCAAATGACAGCAGAGTAACATAAAGTCAAATCCACTGTGTTGTTTTGGGAGGTGTATTCCCATGCAACGCTTCACACCCACACATGGGTATACGCTTCCTCATTTCGGCTGTTTTTTGCTCTTCTCCTTATCCTCAGCCTCCACCAACACTATACCACCAGGGTGACCGTGGTCCGTGTTGCCAGCATTGAAAGCTCCTCCATCCTAATTTTTGGCAGCTTTTGCTTGGAAGGCATTGGCAAAAACTAAGGGAAACCCACTCCCCCATAATGGGAATAATGTTTTTGATATGCTGTACTGTATGACTCTTGTACGGGCATTAAAATCGTCTTGTTAAGCTACTGTGACGTCCACGTCTCTTCCACGGGGCATTGATGTTGTCTTTTTATTCCACTGCGACATCCACCACTCTTCCAAGCGGCATTGATATTGTCTTTTTATTCCACTGCGACCTCCACCACTCTTCCAACGGGCATTAAAACCGTCTCGTTAAGCTACTGTGACCTCAGCGTCTCTTCCACGGGGCATTGATATTGTCTTTTTATTCCACTGCGACCTCCACCACTCTTCCAAGGGGCATGATATTGTCTTTTTATTCCATTGCGACCTCCACCACTCTTCCAAAGGGCATTGATATTGTCTTTTTATTCCACTGCGACCTCCACCACTCTTCCACGGGGCATTGATATTGTCTTTTTATTCCACTGCGACCTCCACCACTCTTCCAAGGGGCATTAAAACCGTCTTGTTAAGCTACTGTGACTTCCACGTCTCTTCCATGTGGGCATTGATATTGTCTTTTTATTCCACTGCAAACTCTACCGCTCTCCCAAGGGGCAATGATAATGTCTTTTTATTCCACTTCGACCTCCACCACTCTTACAAGGGGCATTAAAACAGTCTTGCTAAACTACTGTGACCTCCACGTCTCTTCTACGGGGCATTGATATTGTCTTTTTATTCCACTGCGACCTCCACCTCTCATCCAATGGGCATTAAAACTGTCTTGTAAAGCTACTGTGACCTCCACGTCTCTTCCACGGGGCATTGATATTGTCTTTTTATTCCACTGCGCCTTCTACCACTCTTCCAAGGGGCATTGATATTGTCTTTTTATTCCACTGTGACCTCCACCACTCTTCCAACGGGCATATGCTGTACTGTATGGCTCTTGTACGGGGTGGGGGGAGGGGCAGGGGATGGATCTCTGCAGGAACAATGAAGATCTCCATTTTTTTTTCTCTTTCCCGCATTTGCAGTGGGGAGGTGCAATCTGTCAGCCTATCAGCAGCGCACACACGGAGCGAAGTGCTTTTTTTCACACAAGCAAGGGCATGTGTCATTGGCAGTGTATGTCACATGTCCTTGCCCTATAAGACCAAGCCATTTTCCCCGTCGCCACCATTTTCTCACTGCTGCAGCTGCGTGTTAGACGGCACCGCTGTTGCTGTGTGCGCCATACCTTGTTAATTTCAAGCCAATTTTCGCAGAAATCTACAGATAGCTTGGGAGTAGGGAATAGTTGTGATTGCAGTCCTTTTAAGGACTAGGTTACAGCATTTCCTACGACTTTTATCAGGCAGGTCTGTGCTCTTAAATAGATAGATTGTGGGAGTAAAGACTAATTGTAATTGGAGTCCTTTTCAGGACTAGGTTACATCAGTTCCTATCAGTTTTTGCCAGGCAGGTCTGTGCCAGTGCTGTGCAAGTTTTTTTCACAGCATTTGGCTGAATCTAGCAAAGCTAATCCTTTTTGGCCTATTGCAGAGTGTGTTAGTCAGTGGAGTAGCCTATATGTGTTGCAAGATATACCACCTGTGTATAGAATACCAATTTTTTTCCTGCACCTAGTGAAGTAAAATCTTTTGGGCATAGCATCATTCTATTAGTCCATCTATACTGACCTCCATCAGGTTGCAAACTGAATATATTTTTTTCTGCATCTACCTCTGAAAAAATATTGGGCTTCTAGCTGTGTGTCGGACTTGTTCTATTAATCCATCTATACAGACCTCCATCAGGTTGCAAACTGAATATATTTTTTTCTGCATCTACCTCTGAAAAAATATTGGGCTTCTAGCTGTGTGTGGGACTTGTTCTTTTAATCCATCTATACAGACCTCCATCAGGTTGCAAACTGAATATATTTTTTTCTGCATCTACCTCTGAAAAAATATTGGGCTTCTAGCTGTGTGTGGGACTTGTTGTATTAGTCCATCTATACTGACCTCCATCAGGTTGCAAACTGAATATATTTTTTTCTGCATCTACCTCTGAAAAAATATTGGGTTTCTAGCTGTGTGTGGGACTTGTTGTATTAGTCCATCTATACTGACCTACATCAGGTTGCAAACTGAATAGATTTTTTTCTGCATCTACCTCTGAAAAAATATAGGGCTTCTAGCTGTGTGTGGGACTTGTTCTATTAATCCATCTATACAGACCTCCATCAGGTTGCAAACTGAATATATTTTTTTCTGCATCTACCTCTGAAAAAATATTGGGCTTCTAGCTGTGTGTGGGACTTGTTCTATTAATCCATCTATACAGACCTCCATCAGGTTGCAAACTGAATATATTTTTTTCTGCATCTACCTCTGAAAAAATATTGGTCTTCTAGCTGTGTGTGGGACTTGTTGTATTAGTCCATCTATACTGACCTCCATCAGGTTGCAAACTGAATATATTTTTTTCTGCATCTACCTCTGAAAAAATATTGGGCTTCTAGCTGTGTGTGGGACTTGTATTAGTCCATCTATACTGACCTCCATCAGGTTGCAAACTGAATATATTTTTTTCTGCATCTACCTCTGAAAAAATATTGGGCTTCTAGCTGTGTGTGGGACTTGTTCTATTAATCCATCTATACAGACCTCCATCAGGTTGCAAACTGAATATATTTTTTTCTGCATCTAGCTCTGAAAAAATATTGGGCTTCTAGCTGTGTGTGGGACTTGTTCTATTAATCCATCTATACAGACCTCCATCAGGTTGCAAACTGAATATATTTTTTTCTGCATCTACCTCTGAAAAAATATTGGGTTTCTAGCTGTGTGTGGGACTTGTTGTATTAGTCCATCTATACTGACCTCCATCAGGTTGCAAACTGAATATATTTTTTTCTACATCTACCTCTGAAAAAATATTGGGCTTCTAGCTGTGTGTGGGACTTGTTCTATTAATCCATCTATACAGACCTCCATCAGGTTGCAAATTGAATATAATTTTTTTCTGCATCTAACCCAGCCAATAGTTTTGGCCTAATACCACAGTTTGGCCACTCAGCTCTGCTCGTTTCCCATCCATTGTTTTTTTGTGCAAACAACTCCAGAGTTGTGAATTAGTTAACAACCAAAATGAGTGGAAAAAGGCCTGCTGCTGGTGGAAATGGGAATAGGCGTCTTGGGAAGGGGAAAAAAGGTTGTGTCCGTGGGGTAGGTGTTAAAGCAACAGTAACATCTGCAGAAGAAAGACCATCTTCCAGCCAAACTAAAATGTCTACTTCTTTTAGCGGACAATGTGATAAGATCCCTTTCTTACGGCCACGCCAATCGCTACAAATTCCAGATGAGGCACAAAAACAGCAGGTGCTTCAACGGATATCAAGTGCTCCTTTAAGTGGGCTCTCCTCCACATCAACTTCAACATCACAAATACTCCAGTCCTCAAAGGTGTCACCCCAATCGCACTTGCTTCCTCACAGCTCCCAAATCTCCAGCTGCCCGTCTGATTATGAGGTAGAACAGATGGTTGAGTCTGCAGAGCTGTTTACTCATACTATAGCCTGGGAATCAGAGGTCGACTCCAGCGCTTCTGTGAATCCAGACGAGGAAATGATCTGCACTGATGCCCAGAATCTTTATGAGTCGGATCCAGGATCAGACGCAGAAGGTTCTGACCATAATGTAGACCCTCATTCCCAAACTGTAACTCCTGTTGGTGGAGACAATGAGGAAGACGATGATAAGACTCAAATACCTGATTGGAGCGACAACTTTAGTTTTTTGTCAGGGCAGGAACAGGTTGGCTCTGAGGACGACGGGTGTGATAACGCACAGGGTGATGATGATGAGGTTGGAGATCCCACTTACTGTCAACCCACAGTCAGCCAAGAGATGAGGTCAGCAGAGGAGGTGGAGGAAGATGCTAGTGACGACGAGGTCAGGTTGCGCCTTCCTGGACAGAGACGTAGTACTGGAAGCACGTCAACAACTGCATCCTCAAACACAACTCTGCCTCTCACCACAAGTCGTGGTGGCTCTTCAGGTCGCATGGGTGCTAAGCCTTGCATAGCCTGGGCATTTTTTCAGATCGATAAAGATGACCCAACTCGTGTTATCTGTAACATTTGTCAGCAAAAGCTAAGTAGAGGCCAAAAAATACATAGTTTGAGTACTTCATGCATGAACCGGCACATGGACATGAAGCATAAGTTGCAGTGGGAAGCTCAGTGTGCTACAATGCGGCCTAGCCGGCTGGGCCAACCACCGTCTGCCATATCTTGTGCATCCGCGGCCTCTTCATCCTCTGTGACTGGGGGGACAGCAGTCACACCTGTTTTGGGGCGCAGACCTGCCACCTCTTTACCCGCAACAGCCAGCGTGATTGGCAGGTCATCATTTTCTTTGGAGGTGGTAACACCAGCTGGTGTTGAGCGCTGTCCGACATCGATAGCACCACCTTTGGATCAAGGCAACCTAACATGTCCGCCTGCATCTTCCTCACAGACCGGCAGTTTGCCGGGGACACCCTTATCAACCCCGTCTAAGCACAATAGCCAGCCCTCGGTCCCTCAGATGTGGACAAGTAAAAGACCATTTCCTCCTAGCCATGAGAAAGCTAAGAGGTTGAATTTCACCATCTGCAAGCTCTTGGCTACAGAAATGCTGCCTTTCCGCCTGGTGGACACAGAGGATTTTCGAGACCTTATGTCCGTCGCAGTGCCCCAGTACCAGATGCCCAGTCGGCACTACTTCTCAAAGAAAGGTGTGCCTGCGCTCCACCAGCATGTCGCACACAACATCACCGCTTCTTTGAGAAACTCTGTGTGTGACAGGGTGCATTTCACCACAGACACTTGGACGAGTAGGCATGGACAGGGGCGTTACATGTCGCTGACTGGGCACTGGGTAACTATGGTGACAGCAGGACAAGGGGCTGCTGTCCAAGTCTTGCCGTCCCCACGAGTTGTGCGTCAATCCTCTTTATGTCAAAGTTCCTCCACTGCTTCTGCCTCCTCAACCTCCTCTCGGTCTTCCACCTGCACCCAAAGCCTGTCTGGTCATGCCACAAGCTTTCTAACTGCGCAGAAGGGATCCTGCACACCTCCTTACTATGCTGGCAGTAGGGCTCAACGTCATCAGGCGGTTTTTACATTGAAATGTCTGGGAAATGTGAGTCACACAGCTGAGGAGTTGTGGTCAGCTCTGGAGAACCAATTTCATGAATGGTTGTCTCCACTGGACCTGAAACCAGGGAAAGCCGTGTGCGACAATGCTGCAAACCAGGGTGCGGCCCTTCGCCGGGGCAATGTCACACACGTGCCTTGTATGGCTCACATGTTGAACCTGGTTGTCCAGCAATTTTTAGCCCACTATCCCAGACTAGATGGCCTTCTGCAGAGGGCACGGTCGCTGTGTGCTCACTTCCGCCGTTCGCATCCCGCAGCTCAGCGACTTACATCTCTACAGAAGTCGTTGGGCCTGCCACTTCACCGGCTAAAATGCGATGTGCCTACCCGGTGGAATTCAACTCTGCACATGTTGCAGCGACTGTGGCAGCACCGACAAGCCCTGGTGCAATACGTTCTGACGTATAGCCTGGGCCAACGAGATTCAGAGGTGGGGCAAATCACGCTGGAGGAGTGGTCTCAGATCAGGGACCTATGCACCCTTCTGCACAGTTTTGAAATGGCGACGAAGATGTTTAGTGCTGACGATGCCATTATCAGCATGACTATTCCGGTGATTTACATGCTGGAGCACATGTTAAACAGAATTCGGAGTCAGGTGGTGGCACAAGAGGAGGTGGAGGAAGTAGAGGAGGAGGAGTTGTATGCGGAAGGGCTAACATCTGCAAGGTCCAGACGGTCGGCAGCACCAAGGCGGCAGGCATGTGAGGGTGGGGGAGATGGTTTTACCAGGGCGCATGGTAGCAGCCAAACTAGTGAGGAAGGTGCAGGAGCCCAGGAAGAAGTGGAGGACGAACTGATGGAAGACTCATCAGATGAGGGAGACCTTGATCACATTTCTGTTGTGCGAGGTTGGGGGGAGAGGACAGAGGAAGGAAGCATGATTGTTACCTCGCCACTAGTGTTGAGCATTCCGATACTGAAATATCGGGTATCGGCCGATATTCGCGGTATCGGAATTCCGATACTTAATTCCGATACTATTGCAATATCGTATACCGGAATCGGAAGTTCCCATAATGCAATGAGACATTTTCATTTTATTCAGCCAATGAGGATCCTAAGAAGTGTGGGCACATCCTGTTAGGCATGTAGGCATCTTAACTAATGGCATGGCTGTGATTGGCTGCTGAAATGATGTCATGATGCACTATAAAAGCCACCGCCGCCATTTTGAGCTCACTCTGCTGTGAATTCAGTTAGGGATAGGACGCTGTTGTTCTGAGGGACAGTTTTAGCTACCTATTTGCTCTATACTGCTTTACCCAAGCTACTTTCTAAATCACTGTGCCTTGCAGTGCTAGTGCACAGTTCCCTGTGCTGTTCACCGCTATCTGCAAGGTCTGTGTGTGTGAGTGCAGCTCACCCTGTAGTGTGTGCTTCAGCCAAGTCTGGTTGTAGTGCACTCAGTGTGTGTCACTGCCTCATACATTGTCCTTTTTTGCCAATTCATAATTTTTCCTGATATCTCCTATTAGTGTGGTGGTTCCATCTGTATTCAGCTAAATTGGTTCCAAACACACTATATAGGAGTAGATAGAGAAATTTTTTTCCGTCTTGCAGCACTAGTGCACAGTGCTCTGCATCTGTACTGTTCACCGCTGTCTGCAAGGTCTGGTGTGTGAGTGCAGCTCACCCTGTAGTGTGTGCTTCAACCCCGTCTGGTTGTAGTGCACTCAGTGTGTGTCACTGCCTCATACATTGTCCTTTATTGCCAATTCATAATTTTTCCTGATATCTCCTATTAGTGTGGTGGTTCCATCTGTATTCAGCTAAATTGGTTCCAAACACACTATATAGGAGTAGATAGAGAATTTTTTTCCGTCTTGCAGCACTAGTGCACAGTGCTCTGCATCTGTACTGTTCACCGCTGTCTGCAAGGTCTGGTGTGTGAGTGCAGCTCACCCTGTAGTGTGTGTTTCAACCCCGTCTGGTTGTAGTGCACTCAGTGTGTGTCACTGCCTCATACATTGTCCTTTATTGCCAATTCATAATTTTTCCTGATATCTCCTATTAGTGTGGTGGTTCCATCCATATTCAGCTAAATTGATTCCAAACACACTATATAGGAGTAGATAGAGGAGCCTTTCTGCAGCATTGGGCCCTGCAGCCCCAGCCAGATTAGTATTAGCCTATTTTTTGCAGCCTCATCTATTGCATTGTAGGTTACCTTCCTACATTGTAATAGCTACAAAAAGTTTGTGATACTATCGTTATTACATCTTTAGGCACATCCAGTGTCTTTTTGTGACAAAAAAAACCTAAATAAAGTTCACCAAACACTCCACTTTACAGTTGTGTAGGCCACATTAGCTCATATTAAAGTCTAGTCCACACTTTATAAAATTAGTGTTTCTTATACCTGTTAGCAGCTGTTCAGGAATAAGCACACTAAGCCCTTAGTACTTTTCTGCCTATCTTTATCAGTCTACCAAGATGAAGAAGGCAGGGAGTAAGGCATGTGGTCGTGGTCGTGGGCGTGGGCGTGGAGTTTCTGCAGGGAGAGGACGTGAGGATTCTGTGCCTGCAGGGAGAGGACGTGGGGATTCTGTGCCTGCTGCGGGCACCAGTGACTCAGCATCCCCCAGTTTTACCAGGGAACAGTCCTTTATGCGCAGCTTTGTAGGAGCTAGCCGTACCCCACTGCTGCGCGAGGACCAAATTGAAGCCGTTGTCGGATGGATGGCAGCTAACGCATCGACTTCAATTAGTTCCAGATCCTCTCAGGTCCTGAGCACTGAAGAGCACCCATCTGTCTCTTCACCACCTGCCAAATTGCCCAGGCAGTCAGAGAGCCCTGGACAGGAGCCATCTCTACTTCTGTTCTCTGAATCTCTTGGCTTGGAAAGAGGGGGCCAGCCAAGCAGAATTCGAGAATTTGAAGAAGAGGTAGTATGCAGTGATGCGCAACCGTTTTGTCTCTCTGAATCTGAAGAGGCGGGTGGGCCAGTGCCTATGGTCAGCAGCACACCTCAGTACGCATCTGATGATGAGACTCAGGTGCCACTTTCTGGTGCGTACTGTGCTGTCGAGACTACCCAGGAGAAGCAGTTGTTTGAAGAGGGTGGTGTAGATGATGAGGTCCTTGACCCATCATGGCGTGAGGGACAGGAAGGTGGTGGGAGCAGCTCTGAGGAAGAGATTCCCCGAACGGCCCAAAAAGGAGGGAGAGGGAGGGGGCAGACTTGGTTGCCTGTAGCCTCCACTTCGGCACCCATTAGGAGAATGGCTCTTCCAAAATCCAAAGCGGGCGCTCCCAAGACTTGCAGTGCCTGGTCCTTTTTTGACACAGTTGCAGATGACATTTGCTTTGTCAAATGCAAGCTGTGTAATCAGAAGGTGAAAAGAGGGAAAAGTGTCAGCAACCTCAATACCACAAATATGTGGAAACATGTGCGGACCAAGCACGTGGTGGAGTTACACAAACACACTGAAGACCTAGGCCAACCTACAGCGCCACCTACCACCTCTTCAGCTCGTGTTGTAGCCTCTTCCTCCAGCTCACACACAGCTGGTTCGGCTTCCTCACAGGATCGCCATGGAAGAATCTCTGGCACTGTTGTACAGAGACACAGTGTAATTCCACCCACAGCACCACTTTCCCAGTCATCCTCACACTCCCAGGCCAGTCTACAGCCATCGTTAGCACAGGCATGGGAGAAAAGGCGCCCATACTCGGCAAACCACCCCCGAGCACAGGCTCTGAATGCTGGCATTGCTAAACTACTGGCCCTTGAAATGCTATCATTCAGGCTGGTGGAGACTGACACATTCCGTAACTTTATGGCATTGGCAGTCCCACAATACAACGTGCCCAGCCGCTTTTATTTCAGCAGGCAAGCCGTCCCTGCCCTGCAACATCATGTGGAGGGAAAAATTAAACATGCGCTACAAAACGCCGTCAGTAGCAAGGTCCACCTGACCACTGATGCGTGGACCAGTAAGCATGGACAGGGACGATACCTTTCCCTCACTGCCCATTGGGTAAATGTTGTGGAGCCGGGTACAGATCTTGAGAGTGGCGCTGTACGTGTTCTGCCAACTCCAAGGATTGCAGGAATCCAGTCTGTACACATTGACTCCTCCTCATACTCCAGTTCCTCTGAATCAGCGCTGCAGGAGCCGTCACGGTCTACCTCCACATCGACCCGTGAACGGTTACCTGTTATGATGACCGATATGAGCACAGCCGTGGCCAAACGTCAACAGGCCGTATTAAAATTAATTTCTTTGGGGAATCGAAGCCACACAGCGCAGGAGCTCTGGAATGCCATCAAGCAGCAGAGTGACGTGTGGTTTGTGCCAGCGAATCTCCAGCCAGGCATGGTAGTGTGTGACAATGGCCGAAATCTGGTGGCAGCTCTGGGCCTAGGCAACCTCACTCACATCCCATGTCTGGCACATGTGCTCAACTTGGTCGTGCAGAGTTTTTTGAGGGACTATCCGGATCTTGATGCACTGCTTCACAAGGTCCGCATAGAGTGCGCTCACTTGCGGCGTTCCAGCAATGCAAGATCACGCATTGCAGCTCTGCAGCGCCGATTATGTCTTCCGGAACATCGCATCATATGTGACCTACCCACCAGGTGGAATTCAACGTTACATATGTTGGAGAGGTTGTGTGAGCAGCAGGCAGCAGTAATGGAGTACCAGCTGCAGCAGGCGCAAACAAGTCGCAGTGCGCGCCGTTCACACTTCACCACCACTGAGTGGGCCTCTATGAAGGACATTTGCCACGTTTTGCGTGCCTTCGATTATTCCACGCGGATGGCGAGTGCAGATGATGCACTAGTCAGCATGACTATCCCCCTTATCTGCCTGCTTGAAAAAACACTGCAAGCACTAAGGGACGAGGTTTTGGAAGAGGTGGAGGATGAGGAGTCACAAATGCCATCTGCTTCTCTACAGTCTGCGCAACGTGGTTCCTCACAAAGGCCTAGGCAGGGGACACTTTGTGAGGAGGATGAGGAGGAGTCAATGGATGAGGAAGACATCTGTCCAGAGGAGGGAGGTACACAATGCTCTAGTAGTCAGTATCTAGAGCGAGGGTGGGGTGATGCAGAGCAGGCAGAGATCACGCCTCAAGCAGGGGACAGCGTTTCTTGGCCAGTTGGCAGTCTGCAGCACATGGTTGATTTCATGCTGCAGTGCCTCAGAAACGACCGCCGCATCGCCCACATTCTCAACACGGCTGATTATTGGGTGTCCACCCTCCTAGATCCTCGCTACCGGGACAACTTACAAAGCCTCATAACACCATTGAACCGGGAGCGTAAAATGCGGGAGTACCAAGACGCACTGGTGCATTCCATCATGTTCTCCATTCCAACCGAGAGCAGTGCTGCTAGTGCTTTACAAAGCAGCTCAGTGCGTCGAGGCAGTGGAGGAAGCTCTGCACAAAGAGGGAGCAGAAGCAGCGCCTCAGCACAAGGCAAGACCAGTATGGCCGAAATGTGGCAAAGTTTTGTGTCCCCGCCGCCACAAATGTCGACACCATCACAGACAGCTCCAGTCAGCAGGAGGCAACGTTTCCGTCAGATGGTGACAGACTACATGTCTTGCCCTCTTAGTGTACTCCCAGACGGCTCTTCTCCCTTCAAGTTTTGGGTCTGTAAGCTGGATACATGGCCAGAGCTTAGTCAGTATGCACTGGAGGTGCTAGCTTGCCCTGCTGCTAGTGTATTATCGGAACGCGTCTTTAGTGCCGCAGGTGGTGTACTAACAGACCGTCGCATGCGACTATCCTCCGATAACGTTGACCGGCTTACTTTTCTCAAAATGAACAAGGCCTGGATCTCTCATGAATTTGCCAGTCCTCTTCCAGAATAAATAATTGGTTGGCAACAGTATCCAGGTCTCCTGTTCTGTTCATGTTTCTACCACCTGAACTGTAATCCCTGAGCTCCAACACCGCCAGTTGGCGCTCGGAAGTGCCGTCTGCACAGTCAACACTTGCTGCGGTGTTATTGGGGTTCGGTAACGTCAGCTGTTCCCCTGCTGTGTTCACGACAATTTCTCCTGCTCTGTCCATATTCACTGTGCTACTTATTTAAAACTTGCTCCAATTACACCTCTGGCTCCTCCGTTTTTAGTATTTACCCTGGGCTCCAACACCGCCAGTTGGCGCTCGGAAGTGCTGTCTGCACAGTCAACACTTGCTGCCGTGTTATTGGGGTTCAGTAACGTCAGCTGTTCTCCTGCTGTGCGGACGGCAATTTCTCCTGCTTTGTCCACATCCACTGTACTACACATTTTAAAGTTGCTCGAATTACACCTCTGGCTCCTCTGTTTTCATTCTTATCCCTGGGCTCCAGCACCGCCAGTTGGCGCTCGGAAGTGCCGTCTGCACAGTCAACACTTGCTGCCGTGTTATTGGGGTTCAGTAACGTCAGCTGTTCTCCTGCTGTGCGGACGGCAATTTCTCCTGCTTTGTCCACATCCACTGTACTACACATTTTAAAGTTGCTCGAATTACACCTCTGGCTCCTCTGTTTTCATTCTTATCCCTGGGCTCCAGCACCGCCAGTTGGCGCTCGGAAGTGCCGTCTGCACAGTCAACACTTGCTACCATGTTATTGGGGTTCAGTAACGTCAGCTGTTCCCCTGCTGTGTTCACGGCAATTTCTCCTGCTCTGTCCATATTCACTGTGCTACTTATTTAAAACTTGCTCCAATTACACCTCTGGCTCCTCCGTTTTTAGTATTTACCCTGGGCTCCAGCACCGCCAGTTGGCGCTCGGAAGTGCCGTCTGCACAGTCAACACTTGCTGCGGTGTTATTGGGGTTCGGTAACGTCAGCTGTTCCCCTGCTGTGTTCACGGCAATTTCTCCTGCTCTGTCCATATTCACTGTGCTACTTATTTAAAACTTGCTCCAATTACACCTCTGGCTCCTCCGTTTTTAGTATTTACCCTGGGCTCCAACACCGCCAGTTGGCGCTCGGAAGTGCTGTCTGCACAGTCAACACTTGCTGCCGTGTTATTGGGGTTCAGTAACGTCAGCTGTTCTCCTGCTGTGCGGACGGCAATTTCTCCTGCTTTGTCCACATCCACTGTACTACACATTTTAAAGTTGCTCGAATTACACCTCTGGCTCCTCTGTTTTCATTCTTATCCCTGGGCTCCAGCACCGCCAGTTGGCGCTCGGAAGTGCCGTCTGCACAGTCAACACTTGCTGCCGTGTTATTGGGGTTCAGTAACGTCAGCTGTTCTCCTGCTGTGCGGACGGCAATTTCTCCTGCTTTGTCCACATCCACTGTACTACACATTTTAAAGTTGCTCGAATTACACCTCTGGCTCCTCTGTTTTCATTCTTATCCCTGGGCTCCAGCACCGCCAGTTGGCGCTCGGAAGTGCCGTCTGCACAGTCAACACTTGCTACCATGTTATTGGGGTTCAGTAACGTCAGCTGTTCCCCTGCTGTGTTCACGGCAATTTCTCCTGCTCTGTCCATATTCACTGTGCTACTTATTTAAAACTTGCTCCAATTACACCTCTGGCTCCTCCGTTTTTAGTATTTACCCTGGGCTCCAGCACCGCCAGTTGGCGCTCGGAAGTGCCGTCTGCACAGTCAACACTTGCTGCGGTGTTATTGGGGTTCGGTAACGTCAGCTGTTCCCCTGCTGTGTTCACGGCAATTTCTCCTGCTCTGTCCATATTCACTGTGCTACTTATTTAAAACTTGCTCCAATTACACCTCTGGCTCCTCCGTTTTTAGTATTTACCCTGGGCTCCAACACCGCCAGTTGGCGCTCGGAAGTGCTGTCTGCACAGTCAACACTTGCTGCCGTGTTATTGGGGTTCAGTAACGTCAGCTGTTCTCCTGCTGTGCGGACGGCAATTTCTCCTGCTTTGTCCACATCCACTGTACTACACATTTTAAAGTTGCTCGAATTACACCTCTGGCTCCTCTGTTTTCATTCTTATCCCTGGGCTCCAGCACCGCCAGTTGGCGCTCGGAAGTGCCGTCTGCACAGTCAACACTTGCTGCCGTGTTATTGGGGTTCAGTAACGTCAGCTGTTCTCCTGCTGTGCGGACGGCAATTTCTCCTGCTTTGTCCACATCCACTGTACTACACATTTTAAAGTTGCTCGAATTACACCTCTGGCTCCTCTGTTTTCATTCTTAACCCTGGGCTCCAGCACCGCCAGTTGGCGCTCGGAAGTGCCGTCTGCACAGTCAACACTTGCTGCGGTGTTATTGGGGTTCGGTAACGTCAGCTGTTCCCCTGCTGTGTTCACGGCAATTTCTCCTGCTCTGTCCATATTCACTGTGCTACTTATTTAAAACTTGCTCCAATTACACCTCTGGCTCCTCCGTTTTTAGTATTTACCCTGGGCTCCAATACCGCTAGTTGCTGCTCAGAAGTGCCGTCTGCACAGTCAACGCTTGCTCCAGTGTTATTGGGATTCAGTAACGTCAGCTGATCCCCAGCTGTGTGTCCGGCAAATTCTCCTGCTTTGTCCACATCCACTGTAGTACGGATTTAAAACCTCCTCCAAATACACCTCTGGCTCTTCTGTTTTTAGTATTTACCCTGGGCTCCAGCACCGCCAGCTGGTTCTCGGCAGTTCCATTGGCTCTTGTACCTTCTGCTACCCATCCGGGTTCCAGTACCGTCAGCTGGTTCTCGGCAGTGTCTTTGGCACGGGTACTCCCTCCTGCCCAGCCTGGTTCCAGCACGCCAGCTGTTTCCGGGTAGTGTCAACGTCACTTTGCCTCCAATGCGTTGTCCTGTCGTGTTGCGGTCGGGTTAGCCGACTCTATGGTGCCTGCAGTTTAGGTGACTCCTATGTGGGCTGCGGGATCTGGCAATGAAGGCTGGTTCCATAGTGCCAATAGGACAAGCACCCTCTGTAGGACTGTGGGTTTTGGTAACTGCGGCCGGCTCGCGGCCTTGAACTTTTTTTTTACATGGGTACCTTCTGCTACCCATCCGGGTTCCAGTACCGTCAGCTGGTTCTCGGCAGTGCCTTTGGATTAGGTGCCTCCTTCTCGGTATCCAAGTTCCACCAACGTCTGCTGGTCCTTGGTAGTGCTTTCTGGCACAGGTACCTCCTGCTTAGTAACCGAGTTCCAGTAACATCAGCTGGTCCTCGGTAGTTCCATTGGCTCTTGTACCTTCTGCTACCCATCCGGGTTCCAGTAACATCAGCTGGTCCTCGGTAGTTCCATTTGCTCTTGTATCTTCTGCTACCCATCCGGGTTCCAGTACCGTCAGCTGGTTCTCGGCAGTGTCTTTGGCATGAGTACTCCCTCCTGCCCAGCCTGGTTCCAGCACGCCAGCTGTTTCCGGGTAGTGTCAACGTCACTTTGCCTCCAATGCGTTGTCCTGTCGTGTTGCGGTCGGGTTAGCCGACTCTATGGTGCCTGCAGTTTAGGTGACTCCTATGTGGGCTGCGGGATCTGGCAATGAAGGCTGGTTCCATAGTGCCAATAGGACAAGCACCCTCTGTAGGACTGTGGGTTTTGGTAACTGCGGCCGGCTCGCGGCCTTGAACTTTTTTTTTACATGGGTACCTTCTGCTACCCATCCGGGTTCCAGTACCGTCAGCTGGTTCTCGGCAGTGCCTTTGGATTAGGTGCCTCCTTCTCGGTATCCAAGTTCCACCAACGTCTGCTGGTCCTTGGCAGTGCTTTCTGGCACAGGTACCTCCTGCTTAGTAACCGAGTTCCAGTAACATCAGCTGGTCCTCGGTAGTTCCATTGGCTCTTGTACCTTCTGCTACCCATCCGGGTTCCAGTAACATCAGCTGGTCCTCGGTAGTTCCATTGGCTCTTGTACCTTCTGCTACCCATCCGGGTTCCAGTACCGTCAGCTGGTTCTCGGCAGTGCCTTTGGATTAGGTGCCTCCTTCTCGGTATCCAAGTTCCACCAACGTCTGCTGGTCCTTGGTAGTGCTTTCTGGCACAGGTACCTCCTGCTTAGTAACCGAGTTCCAGTAACATCAGCTGGTCCTCGGTAGTTCCATTGGCTCTTGTACCTTCTGCTATCCATCCGGGTTCCAGTACCGTCAGCTGGTCCTCGGTAGTTCCTCAGCTTTCTTGTACCTTCTGCTACATTTCCAAGTTCAAGCTTTTTGAAATGGTTCTTGGTAATCACTCTGGATCTCCCTGACGAGGACCCTGAAGACGAGGACCCTGAAGACCAACCCTAAGAAGACGAGGACCCCGAAGACAATGACCCTGAAGACGAGGACCCTGAAGACCACCCCGAAGAAGACGAGGACCCTGAAGACCACCCCGAAGAAGACGAGGACCCTGAAGACCACCCCGAAGAAGACGAGGACCCCGAAGACGAGGACCCAGAAGACCAACCCGAAGAAGACGAGGACCCCGAAGACGAGGACCCCCGAAGACGACGACCCTGAAGACCACCCCGAAGAAGACCAAGAAGATGACCCTGAAGAAGTTGACCAAGAAGACAAAGAAGAGAAGACAAGCACCAAGATACAGAAAAACAAGAGACAGAAAACCAAGAAGCAGAAATACAAGAAGCTGCAGAACAAAAAGCGGAAGAACATTAAGCATAAGACTAAAAATCAGAGCAAAAGATAATATCTAAATTATAAGCAGAAGATGACTAAGCAGTGTATGGGGGTGAGTCCGTTCCTCCTCGTGGTGCCCCTGGAAAAGACCTGCTGCTGCAGGCCAAACTGAACGCGGACAAATCCTGTTGTAAATCTTTTGTGACGGGCAGAACGAAAGGTGTAATGTCCAACCTTTTATAGATAACAACTACAGGAATGCCTGTCACAAATAAGAATATGATGAAGAAGAAGAATATGAAGAAGATGAAGAAGTAGAATATGAAGAATGTAAAAAAAAGAATAATACGAAGAAGGTGAAGAAGAAGAAGGTGAAGAAGAAGTGGATGAAAAAGATGCTGAGGATGATGAAGGAGAAAGTGTGGGAGAAGTAAAAAAGAAGGTGAAGAGCATGGAAGTAGTGAAACATAAATATCTGACAAAATATAAAAATACTTAACATAGTTAATATTTCCGTAACTCAGAACATAATAAAAAAATATTAATTCCTGCTATTCCATTTGACTGGGCTAAACCTCTATGCCTTTATTGTCTCCCCCACCTCCCCCAATACATTCTACATTATTCTTAGTTGTTTTCCTTCATGTAGAAATAACCTACAAGGAAAGAAAGGGTTTATTTTAATTCCGATATTTATGTCCCATTGACTTGCATTGGTTTCCGGTATCGGAATCGGCGATATCCGATACTTTTTCGGTATCGGTCCGATCCAATCCGATCCGATATTTCCCGATATCGGAAGGTATCGCTCAACACTACTCGCCACCAACACAACAGGGACTTGGTGCTCCTGGATGCGCAACACACATGAGTGCCTTCTTGCTGCACTACCTGCAACATGACCCTCGAATTGTGAGAATTAGAAATAATCCTGACTACTGGGTTGCCACACTGTTAGATCCCCGGTACAAAAGTAAATTTGCAGAAATTATTCCTGCCATAGAAAGGGATGCACGCATGCAGGAGTATCAGCAGAGACTGTTGCAGAATCTTACATGTGCTTTTCCACAAAATACCAGTGGTGCACGTAGTGAATCTCACAGTTCCAACTTGCCAACCGTGGGACCGTCAAGTGTTCAGCACTCAAACCGTAATAGAACCACAGCATCTGCTGGTAACATCAATTTTGCGGAATCATTTCACCACTTTTTTAGCCCATCCTTTGCAAGGCCACAGGAGACAAGAAGTCTGACACATAGTCAACGCCTAGAGACGATGGTACAGGAGTATCTCCAAGTAAACATTGAAGCCACGACTGTGTCACTGGACCCTTGCTCTTTTTGGGCTTCCAATCTGGATAAATGGCCGGAGCTAGCCACTTACGCCTTGGAGATCTTGTCATGCCCCGCAGCCAGCGTTCTGTCTGAACGTGTGTTCAGCGCTGCTGGTGGTGTGCTGACAGATAAGCACACGTGGCTCTCCACTGATAATGTAGACAGACTCACGTTCATAAAGATCAACAAATCATGGATCCGAAACGACTTTTCTACCCCTGTGTCATCCTGGGGAGAGTAAAAGCTTGATGATTGGTTAAAATCACCCTACCAACAGTTTTAAGCTTTCAAATTACTAATCATGTTTATCTGTATCTTGGCTGGAAAATAATTTGGGCTTTGTAGCAGTGTGCAGCACTGATCCTATTAGGCCATCTATACTAAAGCTTCACCAGATTTAAAATTAATAATAATTTTTAGCTGCATCTAGCCCGGAAAATAATTTTGGGGCTCCGAGATGCGCAAGACACATAAGTGCCTTCTTGCTGCACTACCTGCAGCATGACCCTCATATTGTCAGAATTCGAAGTAATCATGACTACTGGGTTGCCACACTCTTAGATCCCCCAAACTTTTCGATCAACCTTTTCATTTTAATAAAGACCAAAAAAATGGTCATTTTTGAAATTATAAGCATTAGCAGGTTGTTAGAAACTGAAATCAAACAGTTTTCAACTCAAAACTTTATTCTAGGTGATGTTACATTTTCACATAGGACCCCTTGTTCGAAAGGAGCTTCTGAACTCTCTCGTCCATTGAATTTGTCAGGTTTTGGATGGTTTCTGCTTCAATTGTTTTGCATGAGGACAGAATACCCTCCCAGAGCTGTTGCTTAGATGTGAACTGCCTCCAGCCATCATAGACACTCCTTTTAATGATGCTCCAAAGGTTCTGAATGGGGTACAGGTCAGGGGAGCATGGGGGTCACACCATAAGTTTGTCCCCTTTTATGCCCATATCAGCCAGAGATGCAGATGTTTTATGTGCAGCATGAGATGGTGCATTATCATGCAGAAAAATGATCTTGCTGTGAAATACACGGTTCTTCTTCTTGAACCATGGCAGGAAGTGCTGTTTGAGAAAATCCACATACATTATGGAGTTCATCTTTAGCGCCTTCAGGGATCCTAAAGGGGCCGACAATCTCTCTCCCCATGATTCCAGCCCAAAACATTACTCCACCTCCTCCTTGTTGGCGCTGTAGCCGTGTTTGCGTGGGGTGTCCATCAACCAGCCATCCTCCACTCCATCCATCTGGACCATCGAGCGCTGCACGGCACTCATCCGTGAACAAAACAGTTTTGAAATCAGTCTTCATGTAATGTTTGGCCCACTGGAGCCGTTTCTGCTTGTGTGAAGTGGATAGAGGAGGTCGACAGGATGGCGTATGCACAGCTGCAAACCTCTGAAGGACCCTGAATCTTGTTGTTCGGGGGACGTTGGAGGCACAAGCAGCTTCAAAAACTTGTCTGCTGCTATGACAAGGCTTTTTTGCCGCTGCTCTTTCAACCTGACGTAATTGCCTGTAGGAAAGAGTCCTCAATTTGCCCTTATCAGCACGCACACGTGTGTACTGTGAATCAGCTACATACTTCTTGATTGCCAAGACACTTCATCCTGATCATCGCACAATGTTGATTGTAGTCATGCCTTGACCTAAACACTCCACAATTTGTTGCTTCTCAGCAGCCGACACATCCTTTTTCTTTCCCATTTTGGCAGAAAATGTATGCTGCTTAATAATGTGAGACAGCCTTCTTAAGTAGTCTTGCCTTTCATTGGACACACCTGCCAAACTAATTAGCACAGGTGTCTGCAATTGCTTACAGTGATATAAAGAGCCCTGACACACATCACCATCAATGAGTTTAACTGACAAACAAACAAATACTTCCCTTATCACTCCTAAACACTTTTTGCATAATAATTTGGAACGCAGTGTACATGTGCTTTTCCACAAAACACCAGTGGTTCACGTAGTGAATCTTACAGTTCTAACTTGCCAACCGTGGTCTGTATGGAGTTGTTCAATAAAGGGCCCAAAATTAAGATAACATAGATGGGAGAGGTCTCTATGAATAGGAATTCCTAAGTATTTGATACCCTGTGAGGGCCAGGCAAAGGGAAAGTTGGACTGGATGGAATCCTATATGGATTTGGGGAGGGAGACATCGAGGGCCTCAGACTTCGCTGCATTGATTTTAAAATTTGACCATGTAACAAAGTGATCTATTTCAGCCATAACAGCATGGATGGATATATGTGATTGAGTGATATATACTAGGACATCATCAGCAAATAGAGAGCACTTGTACTCGGTGCCTCCCACCTCAATCCACCTAATATTGGGGTTATGGCGAATTGATGAGAGCAGGTGCTCCGTCACTAGGATGTATAAGAGAGGGGACAGAGGACATCCCTGCCTTGTCCCATTGGTGATTGTGAAAGGTGATGAAAATGTTCTGATGCACCCCCTGGGCCTTGGGACACCCGGAGCCGGACCCTTTTTGGTGGATGCTTGTGGTTGTAGTCTTCGTGGCGGCGACCCGGTTCCGTGGCTCAGGGTGGTCAAACCAGTGGCGGAACTATTTATGTGGTTTTGATGTTTAAATGTCCGACTACGCCACCCGTGGATTGCGGTCAGAGTGAACCGCTGCTGCAGGGCAGACCGCTGAGGCTGGTGTTGTGGGTGCAGCAGAGCGTAGCATAACTCCCCACGGGAGGAGTATAGCCTCAGGGCAGTGTATGCGGAGGATGGGGGTGATGGTGCAGGGCAGCAGCAGTAACGACACGGAGTCAGTGATGCAGTCCAGGGCCTTTACTCACAGTTCTTATTATCCAGACCACGTCTGCAGGTAACGGCTGCCCACGTCGTACTGTGCTCACCAGGTGAGGGGCTCAGACAACTCCCAGATAACTTTGGAGCGCTTCACAGGACCCCCTTTGTGTGTCCTTTGTCTGGCCTTTCTTACCAACCCTTCTGTCCGGCTGCCTCGGGCCTCCTCTTGGTAAACTTGGCGCCAGTTTCCCTGACCCTATGTGGTGCCTTCCTAGCGGGTGTAGCGAGGGGCTGCGCCACATAAAATGTCACAGCCTCCGGTTTCTAGCTGAGGGTCGTTTCCTGCCTCCACTAGTTTCGGGGACCGGTCTCCCCCTTTGGCCTGACCCCTCCACGCAGGTGGATTCGGGCGTGCGGTGGCGATTCGCCCGTCCGCACCCCTGGGATCCCTTCATTCCTCGTTCCTGGAGCCTTCTCCGCTCCTCTTCCTTCCTTCTCCCTCTTCCAGGCCTGGGCCTCTGTTACTAGGCCCGCCTCCGGAGCAGAGCTCATGCAGAGCCCCTGCTCCCTGCCACTTCTGCTCAGACTTCTCTGCACTGAACTAAGATGGTGCCCACCTTTTATACTCAATTCTCAATGCACCCAGGAACTGCTTCCTCCCTGCTCCTGCACTACAGGGTTCCCCTTCCTCAGTGTTCCCTCCCCCCACTCCAGCCAGGGACAGGGACTGTCGTGCCCATCTCAGAGGCATATTGGTCGCCCTGCCCCACGGCAATGTGGTGTAATGCATGCAGGTGTCGGGTCCTGATCCACACTCCATCCTTACCTGAGAGTGAGATATCACACCTCTGGGTGAGGTGCAATACCTCTGTAGCACCCGAGCCCTCAGGGTGCTACAGTTCCATTTATCTTCAGCCTAGGTGACGTATTGTGATACAGGGCCGTGATTTTGGCTATAAAAGGGTCCCCTAGACCCCTACCCCAAGCTTTTTAAGAGAATCATATATGGCGTGCCAGGAGACTCTATGGAATGCTTTCTCAGCATCCAACGAGAGTATCTAATTACAAATTTTTAACTGCATCTAGCCCAGGAAATACTTTGTGCCTAGTAGCAGTGTCTGCTAGTCAGCGGATTATCCCGGCTGTTAAGCAAGCTACACCACCTGTAGTTTAGACACTTAATTTTTTCAAAGGAAATGCTTCGGGACCATGGGATACTCAGTGAAGAGCATCAGGAGGCACCCCAAGGCATAGGGGCTGGGACTGGCAGTAGGATGCCTTGCGGTGGACAGCCGAGCTCGATCCTTATAAAAGCTTTTTAACTGCAGCAGCTTTAGTGGACGCTACTGGAGCTGGAATTACGCGGCTGCTGGCATGAGACTTGCCCTCCAATAGATCCTTGTAAATGGATTTAAAGTGTATTCATTCAAATTAGAGAGACAATTTAAATTAAAAAGCTTAGAGCTGCCTCCACCACAGGGGGGCTCGCTCGACCCACCAGCGGACAGGCACCAGTATTGGGAGAGGGGGGCTGGCCATCAGGGTTCACCGCGGCTCTGGCACAAACCCGGCGACACGGAGGTGGCACGGGCAGGAGCGGACTGGCCGTGTCGGCTTCTCACTTTTTGGATTTTAGAAGGGCATGACATGCCTATATCTGTGTCTCCCCCTCCTTTTACTCCTCCACCTCTTTTATTTTCGCATGACTATATGTACTTGTCACTTTTCCATGTGTTAGTTATGTCTTCTGAGCAGTTTGTCAGCTTTTGGACACCTTTGAAGGTGTTTTCTATGTGTTTCTATGTGTTTTTGTTTGCCTGCCATTGGTTTTAACGGTGTTCGAAGGTGTTCGACGAACAGTTCGACGAACAGTTCGGCGAACACACGGGTGTTCGACGAACCGAACCGAACTCGAACACTACGGGGGTGGATCAACACTAACTGTGACCTCCATGTCTCTTCCAAGGGGCATTAAAACCGTCTTGTTAAACCACTGTGAACTCCACAGCTCCTAATTTCCTCCTAATTTTAGTCAGCTTTTTCTTTTCAATGCACAGGTGAACACTAAGGGAGACCCACTCCCCAATAATGGGTAGAAGGTTTTTTGTATGCTGTAATCCACATCTGTTTCAAGGGGCATTGCAGTTTCTCATAATTTTTGGAAAGCCTTCCATTCACTGCTTAGGTCAACAGTGTACAGGAGACCCAGTTGATATAAATGGAAAAAACAGTTTAGTTAAGGCCCTCTGACCTCCCTGTCACTTCCAAGGGGCATTGGAGTGCTTCGAAATTTTTGGTAGGCATTGCACTCACTGTATGCCCTATATGTTAGAACTCTCCTGTTAGGTTTTTTTTAGTTTGCTGGTCACATGACCATTTTTGCTTATTTAATCCGGCTCCGCCCTCCTGGTCTTGCTGGACTTCATTGTATTTACTACTCTTGAGCTAGCTTGGTGCTCTGTTGCCGTTCTCTGTTAGTTTTGCTAGGTCTTCTGACCTCTATGCTTTTTGTTGTGTGTTTGTCTTTGACTGCTACTATTTCTGCTAGGAGGTGTCCAACTTATCCCAGTCCCTAGTTCTTGTAGGGATCCCTCCCTCACATCTATAGGTCTTCGTACAGACTAGCCGAGTCCAGCCCTAAAAGAAAAAAAAAAAAAAAAAAAATTTCTCTAAGGAAAGACCTCCAGTTTTCCATCATGGTCTCGGTTCAAGATTTGGCTCAACGCTTGCAGGGACTCTCTCTGGAGGTGGCCAAGCTCCAACAACACGTGAGCAGCTGTTCTGGAGCACATTTTGTGGAACCAAAGGTACGTCTGCCTGATTTATTTTTTGGCGAACAACAAGATTTTTTTTCTTTTAAAAATGCTTGTTTATTGTATTTTCGTTTGAGACCCGGATCCTCTGGTGATGAATCACAGCGCATAGGGTTCATAATGTCACTTTTGCGCAAAGATCCTCAGGGATGGGCCTTCTCTCTCCAACCTAGTGATCCGTGCTTTAGATCAGTGGATAGTTTTTTTTCTGCTTTGGGTTTGTCGTACGATGATCCTGATCGTGTCTCATCTGCTGAGTCTGAATTGAGACGTTTGAGGCAGGGATCAGGTAATGTGGAAAAATATTGCTCTCACTTCCGTTGGTGGTCTGCCCAGGTGGGGTGGAACGATTCAGCTTTGAAAAGCTTGTTTCTTGCAGGGCTAGGTAAAAGGGTTAAGGATTTACTGATTGCTTATCCCACACCTGGAAACTTGCAGGAGGCAATGCAATTAGCTATACGGGTGGACAGGAGACTGCGTGCAAGGGTTAATGAGAGCAAATCCTCTGCTATGTCAGCTCCGAGTCCAGAGAGGGTCTGTGCTGACAATGGAGAGCCGATGTAGATTGGGGCGATGGCACCCCGCTCTCAGGAAAAAGACCGCAGGCTTTCTGAAGGCTTGTGCTTCTATTGCGGAAATTCTGGTCATTTTATTAAGAACTGTGTGCTTCGTATGAAGAAATAAAAAAAAATGGTCAGTCATGCACGTATTGCCTGTTTAGATTCTAAGGGAGTATTCTTATCTGCTACTACCGCTGCTCAGGATGAATTAATTGAATTTCGGGTATTTGTGGATTGTGGTTCTACTCTGAATGTGATTGATGGGAGATTCTTGGAAAAACTTAGATTAGAACCTAAAACTTTGTCATCCCCTATTGCTGTGGTTTCTGTTGATGGCTCTCCCTTGAAGAGTGTTACTCATAAGGTCTGTGAATTTCCCCTCACTATTAATGGTATTCATCAAGAGAATTTGGATTTGGTGGTTTTGGATAATTTGCCTTCTCCAGTAATATTGGGGTTACCCTGGTTAAAATTGCACAATCCTGTACTGGATTGGTCTACCAATGAAATTAAGTCCTGGAGCCCTAAGTGTTATGACAAGTGTTGTAACGGACGTATTGATGCGGTGGAAAAAGGGGAATTACCTGTACCTATTCAGGATTTTTGGAGAGTTTTTTCTGAGGAGGAGTCACAAATTTTGCCTCCCCATAGAGACTATGATTGTACCATTGAATTTGTCCCTGGAGCGACTCTTCCTAAAAGTCGTTTATTTAATCTTACTATTCCTGAGAGAAAGGCTTTGGAGGAATACATACAGACAAGCTTGGCCGCCGGTCACATTAGGCCTTCCAAGTCTCCTGTGGCTGTTGGATTTTTTTTTGTAAAAAAAAAAGATGGCGGTTTACGTCCTTGTCTGGACTTTCGTGAGATTAATAAAATTACTGTACGCAATCCCTACCCACTGCCATTGATTCCTGATTTATTTAACCAGTTACTGGGGGCCAAGTGGTTCTCTAAAATTGATCTCCGGGGGGCATACAATTTGTTGCGCATGAAGGAGGGTGATGAATGGAAGACTGCTTTTAACACTCCTGTGGGTCATTTTGAGAATCTGGTGATGCCTTTTGGTCTTACCAATGCTCCAGCATTTTTTCAGAATCTTATTAATGACATCCTTAGACCTTTAATCGGCAAAAATGTGGTTGTGTATTTGGATGACATTCTGATTTATTCGCCTGATCTGGAGTCTCATTGGCGGAGCGTACGTGAGGTATTACAGTTATTAATGGACAATTCGCTTTTTGCTAAGCTGGAGAAATGTGAGTTCGCTGTACAGAGAATTAGTTTTTTGGGCTACATTATCTCCAGTGAAGGTTTTGAGATGGACCCGGTTAAAGTTCAAGCTGTGCAGGAATGGCCTAGGCCTATTGGTTTGAAATCGATACAGAGGTTTTTGGGTTTCGCCAATTATTACAGAAAATTCATAAAAAATTTTTCTATTATTGTCAAACCGCTGACCGATCTCACCAGGAAAGGTGCTAATGCGGTTCAGTGGACTTCTGAGGCCATTGAAGCTTTTGTGTTTCTAAAGGAGAGGTTCACCTCTGCCCCCATCCTTATGCAGCCTGATGTGACTAAGCCGTTTTTGGTTGAGGTTGATGCTTCTTCGGTGGGGGTCGGTGCGGTGTTGTCTCAGGAAAACAAGGATGGAGTACATCCCTGTGCCTTTTTTTCAAAAAAATTTTCTGAGACTGAACTTAATTACGATATTGGTAATCGGGAATTGCTGGCGATTAAACTCGCATTTGAACACTGGCGTCACCTCTTGGAAGGTGCTGAATTTCCCATTCAGGTTTTCACTGATCATAAAAATCTGATCTATCTTGATGCTGCCAAGCGCTTGAATGCCCGTCAGGCTAGGTGGGCACTTTTTTTCTCGCAGTTTAATTTTTCCGTTACTTACATCCCGGGTACCAAGAATGTTAAAGCGGATGCTTTGTCTCGCAGTTTTTCTCCCATGGTCGGTGTTGAGGAGGAAGAGGAGAGCATTTTACAAGAAGGTGTTGTGATTGCTGCTTTGGACTCCGTTTTGGAGGATGAGATTCTTAAAGCTCAGGAGAATGCCCCATCTAACACTCCCCATGGGAGGTTGTTTGTGCCTAGGACCTTTAGGAGAGATTTGTTTGTTGAGTGTCATGAGTCTCGGTTGGCAGGTCATCCAGGAATTTCTGAGACCAAGAGACTGGTGGGTCGCAGTTTTTGGTGGCCTGGATGGCAGAAGGAAGTCATTAAGTGGGTGCGCCAATGTACTGTGTGTGCTAGATCCAAGTCTTCGCATGCTCCTGCTGCGGGGTTGCTTTGCCCTCTGGAGGTTCCTAGTGCACCTTGGACACATCTGGCTATGGACTTTATTACTGACCTTCCCCCCTCTGAAGGTTTCACGGTCATCTGGGTGGTCGTGGACCGTTTTAGCAAGATGTGTCACTTGGTTCACTTCATCAAACTTCCTTGCGCTAAGACACTCGCTATGGCCTTTGTCAAGGAAATTGTCAGACTACATGGTGTTCCTACTGACATTGTTTCTGATAGGGGACCTCAGTTCGTGGCTCGTTTTTGGCGTGCCTTTTGTGACAGGTTGGGAGTTCATTTGTTGTTTTCATCCGGATATCATCCTGAGTCTAATGGCCAGACAGAAAGGAAGAACCAGGATGTTGAGCAGTTCTTGCGTTGTTTTGTGACAGACAATCAAGAGGGGTGGTCTGAGTTTCTGCCACTTGCTGAATTTGCTCTTAACAACCATACATCCTCTTCTGCTGGGTGTTCGCCTTTTTTCTGTTGTTCTGGGAGACATCCGTCTTTTGGGTCATTCTCCAAATTGGTTTCGGCTGTGCCTGAGGAGGAGAGTTTTTCCGGTGATTTGGAGAGAGTTTGGACGGATGTGCGTGGTAATCTTCAGGAGGCTAACAAAAAATCTAAGAGGTACTTTGATAGGAAACGGCAAGAGGTTTTGTTTGCTGTTGGTGACATGGTTTGGTTGTCCTCTAAGAATCTGCGATTGAGGATTCCTTCTAAAAAATTGGGTCCCAAGTTCGTAGGGCCCTTTAAGGTGCTTCAGATAGTTAACCAATCTGCTGTTAGGTTGGAGGTTCCTACGTCCTGGAAAATTAACCCGGTGTTTCATGTTTCTCTGTTGAAAAAAGCTGATGTGTCGGATGGTGACGCCTCTGCCACTGTTCCTCCAGTGGTGGAGGACGGGGAATATGAAATTTCCCGCATCCTAAATTCTAGACGGTATAGAGGGAGTTTGCAGTATCTCGTCGCTTGGAAGGGTTTCGGACCTGAGGATAACTCATGGGTGAGGGCGGATGATGTTTCTGCTTCCAGACTTGTCAGAGCTTTTCACAGGAGGTTTCCTGGTAAGCCTGGGCCTAGGGGATCCGGAGGATCCTCTTAGAAGAGGAGGTACTGTTAGAACTCTCCTGTTAGTTTTTTTTTAGTTTGCTGGTCACATGACCATTTTTGCCTATTTAATCCGGCTCCGCCCTCCTGGTCTTGCTGGACTTCATTGTATTTACTACTCTTGAGCTAGCTTGGTGCTCTGTTGCCGTTCTCTGTTAGTTTTGCTAGGTCTTCTGACCTCTATGCTTTTTGTTGTGTGTTTGTCTTTGACTGCTACTATTTCTGCTAGGAGGTGTCCAACTTATCCCAGTCCCTAGTTCTTGTAGGGATCCCTCCCTCACATCTATAGGTCTTCGTACAGACTAGCCGAGGACTTTAGTGGGTCTGATCGCAGGATCAGGTTCCCCGTTACATCGTAGGGATCTAGTTTGGTTCTATTGTAGGGACAGATCTCCTGTCTTTCCTTAGTCCCTGTAGCAGATCATAACACTATAACTGTGTAGCCGAAAAGCTCCTTTTGGTACAGAAACATATCCTACAAGACATGTGTGGTTGACTGGCCTGATATTGATGGGAATGGTCCCTGTTCCTCCTGCTCTTTCTCCTTTCCCACCACCTCATCCATCATTCATCACCTGAAGCTTTGTTTTAACGGGAGTCATAGAACTAGGAAAGTAGCAGGAAAACCTCCAGCAACCAGAGGAAGTGGGATATGCGCCAAAACGCTGACCACCTCAGGCCTAGCCGCTACTACATACATGCGCTTGCATTCCAAGGAACAGAAAGCTAAGGAGATGGATGGCCTCATGATCATGAATAATTTACTCGTTGTGTAGGAGAACGACCACTGCTGCTGTCTACCTTCTGAACTTTGTGTTGAAGCCTGAAACCGAGGACCCGCAATCCTCTATGTCTGGAGGACGTGTTGCATCCCAGTGTCCAACTGTGTCCCGGCTTCCACAACATTAACCCAGTGTGAAGGCGTCAGTGAGATGGACCATTCCAGGCCACATTCACTTGTCCACGTGTTTGTGGTTAGGCTGTCCTTCCCACTAAATGCACTGGGGAGGGCACAGGTAATGTTTTGGTATGCGCGCTTGTGTATAAGGCGCACCGGGACAAATAGCGTCGGCTGGGGACCGTTTATGAACACCCGGCCACCCCCAGGCGGCTGGGGACTGTGTGTGGGCACCCGGCCGTGGGGCGGCTAGGGACCGAGAAGGGACACCCGGGCCACCCCCTGGCGGCTGGGGAACGAGTGTGGACACCCAGCCGCCGGGCGGCTGGGGACTGAGTGTGGATACCAGACTGCTGACGCAGCCATGACATGGTGGCCGGCGTCTGCCTCCACAAGCCTAAATGGCCTCATTTCAAGTGCAAGCAAGCTATCAGTATGGTATTGCAGCTTGGGGGTGGGTGGGTGGCAGGCTGCACACTTACGCTTGCATTCCAAGAAAATAAAGCAGATGCTAACTTCTGTCATCATCATCATGCTCCTCACCTTGGCACTCTCAACTCCCCTGATGGAGAAGCCAGGGCCCACCGGAGGAGTCTGGTAGTATGGTGGGCTTGGCCAATGCTGCCCTAAAGCAGGCCAGGCTAAGTAAAGTGTGGGGAAGGTTACCGGGACAAATAGGGGCAGCTGGGGACCGAGTATGGACACCCAGCCGCCCCCTGGCGGCTTGGGACCGAGTGTGGACACCCGGCCGCCGGGCGGCTGGGGACTGAGTATGGATACCAGGCCGCCGACGCAGCCATGACATGGTGGCCGGCGTCTGCCTCCACAAGCTTAAAAGGCCTCATTTCAAGTGCAAGCAAGGTAGCAGTATGGTATTGCAGCCTGGGGGTGGGTGGGTGGCAGGCTGCACACTTATGCCTGCATTCCAAGAAATCAAAGCAGATGCTAACTTCTATCATCATCATCATGCTCCTCACCTTGGCACTCTCAACTCCCCTGATGGAGAAGCCAGGGCCCACCGGAGGAGTCTGGTAGTCTGGTGGGCTCGGCCAATGCTGCCCTAAAGCAAACCAGGCTAAGAAAAGTGTGGGGAAGGTTACCGGGACAAATAGGGGCGGCTGTGGACTGAGTATGGATACCAGGCCACAGACCCAGCCAAGTGCAAGCAAGCAGTATGGTATTGCAGCCTGGGGGTGGGTGGGTGGCAGGCTGCATACTTGCGCTTGCATTGCAAGAAATGGGGGAGGTACAATTGAACACTGCCATGGGACAAGGACTAGCACGGGGATAGTCTGCATCTTCTGATGCGGCAAGGATCACTTCTGATGGGCACACTTTTAGGCAGTGACCTGGGTGTCAGAAATGCTTCCAGGGGTCTTCCCCATGCTGTTCCCATGTCTTTTCAGCACTGTATGCATGTGTCACACAGCACATGGCCAGATAAGGTTGTAAAATGTTAAAATTACATTTCCCGGTGAATGCATTTGTCACGGTTGAAAGCAATACAAAAGTGCAAAAACGCATAAAAAATGCTACTTGTGAACATAGCCCAAGGTGTGGAGGAGTATTTTTGTTTTTGGTTATTTATTTTACCTTATACACAAGTCTTTACCCTGGAAAGGATGTTCCTTAACATATTTCACAGGAAAGCAGTTTCAGTTTAGTTTTTGAACGTTTTATTGTGAGCCCGTAAAAGTGGCTTAATACCTCTGACCACGTTGTTGACAGCAGTGACCTGGGGGTCATAAATGCTTCCTGTGGCGATCCCCATGCTGTCCCCATGTCATTTGAGCACTGTCACTATCGTTTTGGGCACTTTTTAGGCTTTCTACAGACTGCCGGAGGTGCCGCCTCAAAAATGCTCGGGTCTCCCATAGACTAACATTGGGCTCGTTGCTCGGGTTGAGCACCCGAGTATCACGGTGAGCTCGGCCCGAGCTTCGAGCACCCGAGCATTTTAGTGCTCGCTCAGCACTAAAACTGAGATGTCCCTGCTGTATAATGTTAGGAACCAAAAAAAGTATTTTTTTAGTGTGGATGACGCCTGTATAACCTACGAGATATTCTCCAAACTGTTTCAAACTGAGATGTCCCTGCTGTATAACGTTAGGAAATGAACAAAGTATTTTTTTTTACTGTGGATGAGGCCTGTATAACATACGAGATATTCTCCAAGATATTTCAAACTCAAATCTTGCTTGCTGTATCACGTTAGGAAAAGCAAAATATAGATTTTTTACTCTGCACAAGCTCTGAATACAACTGAATTTCATCGCCACTAAAAGGACTAGGTGGCTTATACCAGAGTGTAACACATTTGAGAAAGAAAAAAATATTTTTTGAACTCTGCCTAACAGCAGACAAAATCTTTTTTTTAACTCTGAAAACAGCTGAAGTTCACCGCCACTAATGTAGTAGTTGACGTATAGCAGAGTGTATGACGTTTGCCACACAAAAAAATCTTTGGTGGACTCTGCCTAGCAAGAGAAAAAAAATCTATTTTTTTTACTCTGAGAACAGCGGAGGTTCACCGCTACTAAGATAGTAGGAGGCTTTTAGCAAACTGTATCACGTTTGCTATGTAGCGCCCCAAGGGTTCGGCCGCTACAGGGGTATTGCACCTCAACCAGAGGGGTGGTATTCCACTCCCGGGTAAGGATGGAGTATGGACCAGGGCTCAGATAGCTGCACACATATACACTCCTCATTTCCGGGGGACAGCTCTATGGTGCTCCCATTAGTATGCAGGCACGACTGACTATGTCCCTGGCTGGCGTGGGGAGGGGGGGAACCCTAGTGATGTGGGAGCAGATAGGGGCTGGTTTCTAGGCATAGGAAGGAGCTCATTGGATGCAGGTCACCTGAGCTCAGACACGGAGGAGGAGGTATAAAAGGTGGGCACCACCTTAGAACAGTGTTCAGTTTGTGAGGAGGAAGTGAGAGTGGAGGAGAAGGGGAGCAGAGGCTCCGCTGGAGTTCTGCTCCAGAGCCAGGCCTAGGGACACGGGCCGGGCGAGAGGGAGAGAAGGAAAAGGAACAGAACAAGAAAGGAACAGAACAGAAAGGCCCAGAAACACGAAGGTAGAAGGGACCCTAAGGACCCAGGAGATTACGGGTGACAGGTCAGGCAAGAAAAGGGTACCGGATCCCAAGTTGGTGGAGGCAAATAATCCTCATCCAAGAATTCGAGGTCGTGATCATTTAATGGTGCGACCCCTCGCTAAACCTACTAGGAAGGCACCACATAGGGCCAGGGAAGCTGGCGCCAAGTTCTCCCAGAGAAGGCCCGAGGCAGCCGGACAGAAGTTTGGTCACTGTTGGGGCACGGCAAGAGAAAGGATAGAAGGGAGTTCTGTGCCATGCTCCTGAATTGCCTGGGGGTTGACCGAACCCCTCACCTGGTGGACGCAGCACGGCTTGGGCGGTCACTACCTGTACAGAAGTGGCTTGGAGTATACGAACTGTGAGTAAAAGACCCTGGACTGCGACACGTTGTCTTTATGTTTCTTACCTCGCCAGCATTAACGGTACTGGGACGCCCTGCACCACAACCCCCAGCATTCACCTACACTGCCCTGAGTTTACACTCTTCCCGTGGGGAGTTATCCTATCCCTGTGATGCATATCTACATCAGCCTCAGCGGTCTGCCTTGCAGCGGCGGTCCTCCCTGACTGCAATCCACGGGTGGCGTAGTCGGACATTGCAAAACATATAGAAGACTGCCACTGGTCTGACCACCCCAACAGCCATGAGTGCGACTGTAGAGATGTCCATCAAGGTGGGGGGGCTGCCCCTGAAAGTGATTGTCAGCAGATTGCCCCAAGGCCACCCCCAATGGGGGCGGAAAGAGAAAAAAACTGTGGGGCCGGGTGTGGTTTGGATCAGTCTCACCGGACCACACCCGGAGATGGAGAGAGGAGCCAGCTCCAGCACTCTGGCGAGGGGCCTGCTGCTGTCCGAATCACCATGCAGCTTCACGGAGCTGCTAGCACAACTCCCCAAGGAAGTCCCGGAGTATGTGCGGGCTGCGTTGGAGGAGCTGGACCGGAGGATGGTCCGGGCGCAGCGGGATGTGACTGCTGGGTGGAAGGAGGAGACCCAGCAGCAGGAGACACTGCCACCACCCAGCAGCACGCCTGCCTCCAAGGGCGGTGAGAGTGGATTGGAGGCAAAGGACGACGCTGCAGAGGAGGCCATAGCCACGGAGGCAAGTAACGGGGAAGTCCTTACCCCGAGTCCAGGGGCCGCAACCCTGTCCCTGTCTCCCGTCACGGCACCCGAAGCCCCGGGAGCCGTAGCTGCCACCACGCCTCCCCCGCTACCAACTGGGCCCCAGGCCGTAGACGCCACCATTGAGCCCCGCCCCGCGCCGTTCCGTCTGACCCCGGGCGGGACCGGAAGACAGCCACCGCAGGCCTGGTCGCAAGGCCTAGTGCCCCCGGGTGCCGCTGCCCCGCCAGCGCCCCCTGTCTCTGCTGTGCCACCCCCGAGTGCGACCAGAAGACGATCACCGCAGGCCTGGTCGCAAGGCCTAGTGCCTCAGGGCGCCGCTGCCCCATCAGCACCCCCTGCCTCCACTGTACCACCCCTGGGCGCGGATCTGTTCGCCCAGCACACCGGTCCGGATGGGCTCCCTTTCATCTGACCCCCCGGATATGATAACCCCCACCTACGGAGAGGCCTGTCCGCGGAGGCCGGAGTCCCACCTGAACCCCTGATACCTGCTCCAGAGCCCATGGAAGTCTCCCAGCCCCCGCTCGAGGACGCCCAGTTTGAGTGGGAACCGAAAGGAGAAAATCTAATGGGGTTCACCCAGGAGACACGGGCAGATGCAGCCCGCCGACGGGAGTCCTGCCGCCAGCAGTTGGCGATGTTCGAGAGGGAGCAGCGGGAACGGCGTGTTCGGCAAGAGCAGCTACAGGCCCAAAGTGCAGAACAGAAGATGAGGACCCGGCGAGACCCCCGAGCTGCCCGCAGTCCCCGAGCCACCGGGACTGTCGTCAAGTTCCAAATGGAGCATGGCTGGGGTTTCATCAGAGACCCGAACACCATCAGCGATGTGTTCGTGACCCGGAGGGATGTTGAGAGCCACCTGCCGGAGGGTCACCGAGGGCGAGACCTGTATCCTGGGGATGTGGTGACCTACACCAGACATCAAGGCGTAAAGGGGTGGTATGTGAAGCCCAGCTGTGCTTGGTATCACAAATCCTAGAAGGATGTATTGAAGGATTCCTCCACAAGAGGCCCCCATAAGCATTCACACATCTCCACCTCCCACCTCAGACTACCAGAGGGAGCCCGTAAGGGATAGATAAATAGGGAAGGTGGGGCCAGGCAGCTCAGTTCCTCTGGAGAGTTCAGCAAGTACAAACCTGAATGCAGAGTCGAGCTCAGTTAGTCTAGACTGGAACTGACAGAGAGCAAACCTGTTGAGAGAGTTCCTGCAGTAGAAGCCTGAGAGAGGTCAGTCTGCGGTGGAGAGTGTTCTAGACTCAGTTGTAGCTCAGAGAGGTGAGCTTTAGGTGTGCCGGCGCCATAATATCGGTGAAGCATGGCAAGCTGCCGTTAGTGTGAGTAGCCTATTGAGGGTCCGAGTAGGCCGAAGGCGAGTAGAAAGAGTTAGTTCATAGGGGCAGAGGAGCTTAACTAGCTCACCCCGAAGAAGCAGTTACCAGACACCGGGTCCTAAGCTTACCGGGATCTCCATTACCCAGTAAGATAAACCGGAATCCCTGGAGAACTACAAGTCCCAGGATCGCTAAAGTGCTGATACGTACCAGAGCCAGGAGACACATAGGCCCCATAAGTCGGGAGCATGTAATCCAACAGAAGGCCCTACCACAAGGTCAGCCAGCGCAGGACAGAGACAAAGTTAGGCCTAGCTCCAGGCAGGTCAGAAACTTACTACGCTGAGGCAAGAAACAGGAGGCCCAAAACCCGCTCATTGGGGAGGATCCAGACATACACCCTTCACCCTACAGTGCTCCGGGGAGTGCCTGAATTTCCATCAGTAAAAGGTACTGAAGTGACTATCGTGTCTGTCCCTGTTCTTGCTCTGACCCGGCGGGGTCTCTTCGTCCTGCTTCCCCCCGTTCATACACTGCCCTGAGGCCTAGCTCCACCTGTGGAGAGCCATACCATCTAGCTGCCTTATCACCGGCCTCAGTGGACTGCGCAGCGCTGGTGATCATCACCAGAAGCCACAGGTGGCGTCACGAACTCTTTTATAAACGTAACAAATCACCAACCCCTTTTTAAAGGAGAGGTCCAGGGTACGGGCCCGGGAGCCGACCACCGCGACATCCCTAAAGGCCAGGCTAAAGGCCCGGGTACCGAGTCATCCCCATCTCCCCCTGGGCTAGTCAATAGAGATGAGCGTTGTTCGACTCGAACTGTTCGCCAATCTCAAATTCGAGCTGTTTTGGGCGGTGTTCGAGACGTTCGGCGAACACGAACAATTTGAGAAAAATTTGGCTGTTCGAGGTTATGTTCGATAACTGTTCGTGCACCAAAATCATAACTGGATTTTTTCTCAGTAATGATGAAAAGTAATGTTAATACGCAGTTTGAGTGTACAGTGGGGTGGGGGGAGGGGCAGGGGATGGATCTCTGCAGGAATAATGAAGATCTCCATTTTTTTTTCTCTTTCCCGCATTTACAGTGGGGAGGTGCAATCTGTCAGCCTATCAGCAGCGCACACACGGAGCAAAGTGCTTTATTTCACACAAGCAAGGGCATGTGTCATTGGCAGTGTATGTCACATGTCCTTGCCCTATAAGACCAAGCCATTTTCCCCATCGCCACCATTTTCTCACTGCTGCAGCTGCGTGTTAGACCGCACCGCTGTTGCTGTGTGCGCTATACCTTGTTAATTTCAAGCCAATTTTCGCACAAATCTACAGATAGCTTGGGAGTAGGAAATAGTTGTGATTGCAGTCCTTTTAAGGACTAGGTTACAGCATTTCCTACGACTTTTATCAGGCAGGTCTGTGCTCTTAAATAGATAGATTGTGGGAGTAAAGACTAATTGTAATTGCAGTCCTTTTCAGGACTAGGTTACATCAGTTCCTATCAGTTTTTGCCAGGCAGGTCTGTGGCAGTGCTGTGCAAGTTTATTTCACAGCATTTGGCTGAATCTAGCAAAGCTAATCCTTTTTGGCCTATTGCAGAGTGTGTTAGTCAGTGGAGTAGCCTATCTGTGTTGCAAGATATACCACCTGTGTATAGAATACCAATTTTTTTACTGCACCTAGTGAAGTAAAATCTTTTGGGCATAGCATCATTCTATTAGTCCATCTATACTGACCTCCATCAGGTTGCAAACTGAATATAATTTTTTTCTGCATCTAGCTCTGAAAAAATATTTGGCCTTCTAGCAGTGTGTGGGACTTGTTCTATTAGTCCATCTATACAGACCTCCATCACGCTGCAAATTCAAAATAATTTTTTGTCTGCATCTAGCTCTGAAAAAATATTTGGCCTTCTAGCAGTGTGTGGGACTTTCTCTATTAGTCCATCTATACTGACCTCCATCAGGTTGCAAATTAAAAATAATTTTTATCTGCATCTACCTCTGAAAAAATATTTGGGCTTCTAGCTGTGTGTGGGACTTGATCTATTAGTCCATCTATACTGACCTCCATCAGGTTGCAAACTGAATATAATTTTTTTCTGCATCTAGCTCTGAAAAAATATTTGGCCTTCTAGCAGTGTGTGGGACTTTCTCTATTAGTCCATCTATACTGACCTCCATCAGGTTGCAAATTAAAAATAATTTTTATCTGCATCTAGCTCTGAAAAAATATTTGGCCTTCTAGCAGTGTGTGGGACTTTCTCTATTAGTCCATCTATACTGACCTCTATCAGGTTGCAAATTAAAAATAATTTTTGGTCTGCATCTAGCTCTGAAAAAATATTTGGCCTTCTAGCAGTGTGTGGGACTTTCTCTATTAGTCCATCTATACTGACCTCTATCAGGTTGCAAATTAAAAATAATTTTTTGTCTGCATCTAGCTCTGAAAAAATATTTGGCCTTCTAGCAGTGTGTGGGACTTTCTCTATTAGTCCATCTATACTGACCTCTATCAGGTTGCAAATTAAAAATAATTTTTATCTGCATCTAGCTCTGAAAAAATATTTGGCCTTCTAGCAGTGTGTGGGACTTTCTCTATTAGTCCATCTATACTGACCTCTATCAGGTTGCAAATTAAAAATATTTTTTTGTCTGCATCTAGCTCTGAAAAAATATTTGGCCTTCTAGCAGTGTGTGGGACTTTCTCTATTAGTCCATCTATACTGACCTCCATCAGGTTGCAGATTAAAAATAATTTATATCTGCATCTAGCTCTGAAAAAATATTTGGCCTTCTAGCAGTGTGTGGGACTTGTTCTATTAGTCCATCTATACTGACCTCCATCAGGTTGCAAATTAAAAATAATTTTTTGTCTGCATCTAGCTCTGAAAAAATATTTGGCCTTCTAGCAGCGTGTGGGACTTTCTCTATTAGTCCATCTATACTGACCTCCATCAGGTTGCAAACTGAATATATTTTTTTTCTGCATCTACCTCTGAAAAAATATTGGACTTCTAGCTGTGTGTGGGACTTGTTCTATTAATCCATCTATACAGACCTCCATCAGGTTGCAAACTGAATATAATTTTTTTCTGCATCTAGCTCTGAAAAAATATTTGGCATTCTAGCAGTGTGTGGGACTTTCTATATTAGTCCATCTATACTGACCTCCATCAGGTTGCAAATTAAAAATAATTTATATCTGCATCTAGCTCTGAAAAAATATTTGGCCTTCTAGCAGTGTGTGGGACTTTCTCTATTAGTCCATCTATACTGACCTCCATAAGGTTGCAAATTAAAAATAATTTATATCTGCATCTAGCTCTGAAAAAATATTTGGCCTTCTAGCAGTGTGTGGGACTTTCTCTATTAGTCCATCTATACTGACCTCCATCAGGTTGCAAATTGAATATAATTTTTTTCTGCATCTACCTCTGAAAAAATATTTGGGCTTCTAGCTGTGTGTAGGACTTGTTCTATTAGTCCATCTATACTGACCTCCATCAGGTTGCAAACTGAATACAATTTTTTTCTGCATCTACCTCTGAAAAAATATTTGGGCTTCTAGCTGTGTGTGGGACTTGTTCTATTAGTCCATCTATACTGACCTCCATCAGGTTGCAAATTGAATATAATTTTTTTCTGCATCTAACCCAGCCAATAGTTTTGGCCTAACACCACAGTTTGGCCACTCAGCTCTGCTCGGTTCCCATCCATTGTTTTTTTGTGCAAACAACTCCAGAGTTGTGAATTAGTTAACCACCAAAATGAGTGGAAAAAGGCCTGCTGCTGGTGGAAAGGGGAATAGGCGTGTTGGGAAGGGGAAAAAAGGTTGTGTCCGTGGGGTAGGTGTTAAAGCAACAGTAACATCTGCAGAAGAAAGACCATCTTCCAGCCAAACTAAAATGTCTACTTCTTTTAGCGGACAATGTGATAAGATCCCTTTCTTACGGCCACGCCAATCGCTACAAATTCCAGATGAGGCACAAAAACAGCAGGTGCTTCAACGGATATCAAGTGCTCCTTTAAGTGGGCTCTCCTCCACATCAACTTCAACATCACAAATACTCCAGTCCTCAAAGGTGTCACCCCAATCGCACTTGCTTCCTCACAGCTCCCAAATCTCCAGCTGCCCGTCTGAGTATGAGGTAGAACAGATGGTTGAGTCTGCAGAGCTGTTTACTCATAGTATAGCCTGGGAATCAGAGGTCGACTCCAGCGCTTCTGTGAATCCAGACGAGGAAATGATCTGCACTGATGCCCAGAATCTTTATGAGTCGGATCCAGGACCAGACGCAGAAGGTTCTGACCATAATGTAGACCCTCATTCCCAAACTGTAACTCCGGTTGGTGGAGACAATGAGGAAGACGATGATGAGACTCAAATACCTGATTGGAGCGACAACTTTAGTTTTTTGTCAGGGCAGGAACAGGTTGGCTCTGAGGACGACGGGTGTGATAACGCACAGGGTGATGATGATGAGGTTGGAGATCCCACTTACTGTCAACCCACAGTCAGCCAAGAGATGAGGTCAGCAGAGGAGGTGGAGGAAGATGCTATTGACGACGAGGTCAGGTTGTGCCTTCCTGGACAGAGACGTAGTACTGGAAGCACGTCAACAATTGCATCCTCAAACACAACTCTGCATCTCACCACAAGTCGTGGTGGCTCTTCAGGTCGCATGGGTGCTAAGCCTTGCATAGCCTGGGCATTTTTTCAGATCGATAAAGATGACCCAACTCGTGTTATCTGTAACATTTGTCAGCAAAAGCTAAGTAGAGGCCAAAAAATACATAGTTTGAGTACTTCATGCATGATCCGGCACATGGATATGAAGCATAAGTTGCAGTGGGAAGCTCAGTGTGCTACAATGCGGCCTAGCCGGCCGGGCCAACCACCGTCTGCCATATCTTGTGCATCCGCGGCCTCTTCATCCTCTGTGACTGGGGGGACAGCAGTCACACCTGTTTTGGGGCGCAGACCTGCCACCTCTTTACCCGCAACAGCCAGCGTGATTGGCAGGTCATCATTTTCTTTGGAGGTGGTAACACCAGCTGGTGTTGAGCGCTGTCCGACATCGATAGCACCACCTTTGGATCATCTTCCTCACAGACCGGCAGTTTGCCGGGGACACCCTTATCATCCCTGCGTAAGCACAATAGCCAGCCCTCGGTCCCTCAGATGTGGGCAAGTAAAAGACCATTTCCTCCTAGCCATGAGAAAGCTAAGAGGTTGAATTTCACCATCTGCAAGCTCTTGGCTACAGAAATGCTGCCTTTCCGCCTGGTGGACACAGAGGATTTTCGAGACCTTATGTCCGTCGCAGTGCCCCAGTACCAGATGCCCAGTCGGCACTACTTCTCAAAGAAAGGTGTGCCTGCGCTCCACCAGCATGTCGCACACAACATCACCGCTTCTTTGAGAAACTCTGTGTGTGACAGGGTGCATTTCACCACAGACACTTGGACGAGTAGGCATGGACAGGGGCGTTACATGTCGCTGACTGGGCACTGGGTAACTATGGTGACAGCAGGACAAGGGGCTGCTGTCCAAGTCTTGCCGTCCCCACGAGTTGTGCGTCAATCCTCTTTATGTCAAAGTTCCTCCACTGCTTCTGCCTCCTCAACCTCCTCTCGGTCTTCCACCTGCACCCAAAGCCTGTCTGGTCATGCCACAAGCTTTCTAACTGCGCAGAAGGGATCCTGCACACCTCCTTACTATGCTGGCAGTAGGGCTCAACGTCATCAGGCGGTTTTTACTTTGAAATGTCTGGGAAATGTGAGTCACACAGCTGAGGAGTTGTGGTCAGCTCTGGAGAACCAATTTCATGAATGATTGTCTCCACTGGACCTGAAACCAGGGAAGGCCGTGTGTGACAATGCTGCAAACCTGGGTGCGGCCCTTCGCCGGGGCAATGTCACACACGTGCCTTGTATGGCTCACGTGTTGAACCTGGTTGTCCAGCAATTTTTAGCCCACTATCCCAGACTAGATGGCCTTCTGCAGAGGGCACGGTCGCTGTGTGCTCACTTCCGCCGTTCGCATCCCGCAGCTCAGCGACTTACATCTCTACAGAAGTCGTTGGGCCTGCCACTTCACCGGCTAAAATGCGATGTGCCTACCCGGTGGAATTCAACTCTGCACATGTTGCAGCGACTGTGGCAGCACCGACAAGCCCTGGTGCAATACGTTCTGACGTATAGCCTGGGCCAACGAGATCCAGAGGAGGGGCAAATCACGCTGGAGGAGTGGTCTCAGATCAAGGACCTATGCACCCTTCTGCACAGTTTTGAAATGGCGACGAAGATGTTTAGTGCTGACGATGCCATTATCAGCATGACTATTCCAGTGATTTACATGCTGGAGCACATGTTAAACAGAATTCGGAGTCAGGTGGTGGCACAAGAGGAGGTTAAGGAAGTAGAGGAGGAGGAGTTGTATGCGGAAGGGCTAACATCTGCAAGGTCCAGACGGTCGGCAGCACCAAGGCGGCAGGCATGTGAGGGTGGGGGAGATGGTTTTACCAGGGCGCATGGTAGCAGCCAAACTAGTGAGGAAGGTGCAGGAGCCCAGGAAGAAGTGGAGGACAAACTGATGGAAGACTCATCAGATGAGGGAGATCTTGATCACATTTCTGTTGTGCGAGGTTGGGGGGAGAGGACAGAGGAAGGAAGCATGATTGTTACCTCGACACCAACACAACAGGGACTTGGTGCTCCTGGATGCGCAACACACATGAGTGCCTTCTTGCTGCACTACCTGCAACATGACCCTCGAATTGTGAGAATTAGAAATAATCCTGACTACTGGGTTGCCACACTGTTAGATCCCCGGTACAAAAGTAAATTTGCAGAAATTATTCCTGCCATAGAAAGGGATGCACGCATGCAGGAGTATCAGCAGAGACTGTTGCAGAATCTTACATGTGCTTTTCCACAAAACACCAGTGGTGCACGTAGTGAATCTCACAGTTCCAACTTGCCAACCGTGGGACCGTCAAGTGTTCAGCACTCAAACCGTAACAGAAACACAGTATCTGCTGGTAACATCAATTTTGCGGAATCATTTCACCACTTTTTTAGCCCATCCTTTGCAAGGCCACAGGAGACAAGAAGTCTGACATATAGTCAACGCCTAGAGACGATGGTACAGGAGTATCTCCAAGTAAACATTGAAGCCATGACTGTGTCACTGGACCCTTGCTCTTTTTGGGCTTCCAATCTGGATAAATGGCCGGAGCTAGCCACTTACGCCTTGGAGATCTTGTCATGCCCCGCAGCCAGCGTTCTGTCTGAACGTGTGTTCAGCGCTGCTGGTGGTGTGCTGACAGATAAGCGCACGCGGCTCTCCACTGATAATGTAGACAGACTCACGTTCATAAAGATGAACAAATCATGGATCCGAAACGACTTTTCTACCCCTGTGTCATCCTGGGGAGAGTAAAAGCTTGATGATTGGTTAAAATCACCCTACCAACCGTTTTAAGCTTTCAAATTACTAATCATGTTTATCTGTATCTTGGCTGGAAAATAATTTGGGCTTTGTAGCAGTGTGCAGCACTGATTCTATTAGGCCATCTATAATAAGCTCCACCAGATTTAAAATTACTAATCATGTTTATCTGTATCTTGGCTGGAAAATAATTTGGGCTTTGTAGCAGTGTGCAGCACTGATTCTATTAGGCCATCTATACTAAGCTCCACCAGATTTAAAATTAATAATAATTTTTAGCTGCATCTAGCCCGGAAAATAATTTTGGGGCTCCGAGATGCGCAAGACACATAAGTGCCTTCTTGCTGCACTACCTGCAACATGTCAGTGGATGTTGTATACCTTGACTTCTCCAAAGCGTTTGATACCATGCCACACAAAAGGTTGGTATATAAAATGAGAATGCTTGGTCTGGGGGATAATGTGTGCAAGTGGGTAAATAGCTGGCTGAGTGATAGAAAGCAGAGGGTGGTTATCAATGGAGTAAGCTCAGGGTGTGTCAGGGTTACTAGCGGGGTGCCTCAAGGGTCTGTCTTGGGCCCTATATTATTTAATATATTTATTAATGATCTAGTGGAAGGGTTGCATAGTAAAATAGCAATATTTGCAGATGATACTAAACTTTGTAAAGTAGTTAATACAGATGAGGATAGGGCACAGCTACAGGAGGATTTAGATAAATTGGGGAGTTGGGCCAAAAAATGGCAAATGGGGTTCAATGCCGATAAATGTAAGGTCATGCACATGGGAAAGAAAAACAGCAAATGGGAAAACGTTGGGGAAATCTGACATGGAGAAGGACCTGGGCGTCTTAGTTAATAGCAAATTAAATTGGAGTGCCCAGTGTCAGGCAGCAGCTGCGAAGGCAAATAGAGTCATGGCATGCATCAGAAGAGGAATAGGGGCATATGATGAGAACATTGTTCTTCCTCTGTATAAAGCGCTGGTAAGGCCGCACTTAGAATATTGTGCACAGTTCTGGGCTCCGGTGCTCAGGAAAGACATATTGGAGCTAGAGAGGGTACAAAGGAGGGCGACTAAGGTAATAAAGGGAATGGAGGGACTAGAATACCCAGAGAGGTTGTCAAAATTAGGCCTATTTACGTTGGAAAAGAGAAGGCTTAGGGGAGACCTCATAAACATGTATAAATACATCAGGGGGCAGTACAGAGATCTCTCCCATGACCTGTTTATACCAAGGATGGTAACTAAGACGAGGGGGCACACTATGCGTCTGGAGGAAAGGAGGTTCCTGCACCAGCATAGAAGGGGATTCTTTACGGTCAGAGCCGTGAGACTCTGGAACTCTCTGGGAGAGGAAGTGGTGATGTCCAACTCACTTAATGAGTTCAAGAGAGGCCTGGACGCCTTTCTTGAGAACAATAAAATTATATCTTATGCTTAGTGATAGTTAATTAATCCAGATTAGTGTCGGGAAGTGAATTTTTTCCTCAATGATGTCAATTGGCCTATACCGCATGTTTTTTTTTTTGTTTTTTTTGTTTTTTTTTGCGTTCCCCTGGATCAACGCTGCGGAATAGCTGCAGTGCACAAGAAATAGGCTGAACTGGATGGACGCTTGTCTTTTTTCGGCCTTATAAACTATGTAACTATGTAACTATGTAACTATGACCCTCATATTGTCAGAATTCGAAGTAATCATGACTACTGGGTTGCCACACTCTTAGATCCCCCAAACTTTTCGATCAACCTTTTCATTTTAATAAAGACCAAAAAAATGGTCATTTTTGAAATTATAAGCATTAGCAAGTTATTAGAAACTGAAATCAAACAGTTTTCAACTCAAAACTTTATTCTAGGTGATGTTACATTTTCACATAGGACCCCTTGTTCGAAAGGAGCTTCTGAACTCTCTCGTCCATTGAATTTGTCAGGTTTTGGATGGTTTCTGCTTCAATTGTTTTGCATGAGGACAGAATACCCTCCCAGAGCTGTTGCTTAGATGTGAACTGCCTCCCGCCATCATAGACACTCCTTTTGATGATGCTCCAGAGGTTCTGAATGGGGTAGAGGTCAGGGGAGCATGGGGGTCACACCATAAGTTTGTCCCCTTTTATGCCCATATCAGCCAGAGATGCAGATGTTTTATGTGCAGCATGAGATGGTGCATTATCATGCAAAAAAATGATCTTGCTGTGAAATACACGGTTCTTCTTCTTGAACCATGGCAGGAAGTGCTGTTTGAGAAAATCCACATACATTATGGAGTTCATCTTTAGCGCCTTCAGGGATCCTAAAGGGGCCGACAATCTCTCTCCCCAGGATTCCAGCCCAAAACATTACTCCACCTCCTCCTTGTTGGCGCTGTAGCCGTGTTTGCGTGGGGTGTCCATCAACCAGCCATCCTCCACTCCATCCATCTGGACCATCGAGCGCTGCACGGCACTCATCCGTGAACAAAACAGTTTTGAAATCAGTCTTCATGTAATGTTTGGCCCACTGGTGCCGTTTCTGCTTGTGTGAAGTGGATAGAGCAGGTCGACAGGATGGCGTATGCACAGCTGCAAACCTCTGAAGGACCCTGCATCTTGTTGTTCGGGGGATGTTGGAGGCACCAGCAGCTTCAAAAACTTGTCTGCTGCTATGACAAGGCTTTTTTGCCGCTGCTCTTTTAACCTGACGTAATTGCCTGTAGGAAAGAGTCCTCAATTTGCCCTTATCAGCACGCACACGTGTGTACTGTGAATCAGCCACATACTTCTTGATTGCCAAGACACTTCATCCTGATCATCGCACAATGTTGATTGTAGTCATGCCTTAACCTAAACACTCCACAATTTGTTGCTTCTCAGCAGCCGACACATCCTTTTTCTTTCCCATTTTGGCAGAAAATGTAGGCTGCTTAATAATGTGAGACAGCCTTCTTAAGTAGTCTTGCCTTTCATTGGACACACCTGCCAAACTAATTAGCACAGGTGTCTGCAATTGCTTACAGTGATATAAAGAGCCCTGACACACATCACCACCAATGAGTTTAACTGACAAACAAACAAATTCTTCCCTTATCACTCCTAAACACTTTTTTCATAATAATTTGGAACACAGTGTACATGTGCTTTTCCACAAAACACCAGTGGTTCACGTAGTGAATCTTACAGTTCTAACTTGCCAACCGTGGTCTGTATGGAGTTGTTCAATAAAGGGCCCAAAATTAAGATAACATAGATGGGAGAGGTCTCTATGAATAGGAATTCCTAAGTATTCGATACCCTGTGAGGGCCAGGCAAAGGGAAAGTTGGACTGGATGGAATCCTATATGGATTTGGGGAGGGAGACATCGAGGGCCACAGACTTCGCTGCATTGATTTTAAAATTTGACCATGTAACAAAGTGATCTATTTCAGCCATAACAGCATGGATGGATATATGTGATTGAGTGATATATACTAGGACATCATCAGCAAATAGAGAGCACTTGTACTCGGTGCCTCCCACCTCAATCCACCTAATATTGGGGTTATGGCGAATTGATGAGAGCAGGTGCTCCGTCACTAGGATGTATAAGAGAGGGGACAGAGGACATCCCTGCCTTGTCCCATTGGTGATTGTGAAAGGTGATGAAAATGTTCTGATGCACCCCCTGGGCCTTGGGACACTCGGAGCCGGACCCTTTTTGGTGGATGCTGGTGGTTGTAGTCTTCGTGGCGGCGACCCGGTTCCGTGGATCAGGGTGGTCAAACCAGTGGCGGAACTATTTATGTGGTTTTGATGTTTAAATGTCCGACTACGCCACCCGTGGATTGCGGTCAGAGTGAACCGCCGCTGCAGGGCAGACCGCTGAGGCTGGTGTTGTGGGTGCAGCAGAGCGTAGCATAACTCCCCACGGGAGGAGTATAGCCTCAGGGCAGTGTATGCGGAGGATGGGGGTGATGGTGCAGGGCAGCAGCAGTAACGACACGGAGTCAGTGATGCAGTCCAGGGCCTTTACTCACAGTTCTTATTATCCAGACCACGTCTGCAGGTAACGGCTGCCCACATCGTACTGTGCTCACCAGGTGAGGGGCTCAGACAATTCCCAGATAACTTTGGAGCGCTTCACAGGACCCCCTTTGTGTGTCCTTTGTCTGGCCTTTCTTACCAACCCTGCTGTCCGGCTGCCTCGGGCCTCCTCTTGGTAAACTTGGCACCAGTTTCCCTGACCCTATGTGGTGCCTTCCTAGCGGGTGTAGCGAGGGGCTGCGCCTCATAAAATGTCACAGCCTCCGGTTTCTAGCTGAGGGTCGTTTCCTGCCTCCACTAGCTTCGGGGACCGGTCTCCCCCTTTGGCCTGACCCCTCCACGCAGGTGGATTCGGGCGTGCGGTGGCGACTCGCCCGTCCGCACCCCTGCGATCCCTTCATTCCTCGTTCCTGGAGCCTTCTCCGCTCCTCTTCCTTCCTTCTCCCTCTTCCAGACCTGGGCCTCTGTTACTAGGCCCGCCTCTGGAGCAGAGCTCATGCAGAGCCCCTGCTCCCTGCCACTTCTGCTCAGATACCTCTGCACTGAACTAAGATGGTGCCCACCTTTTATATTCCCTTCTCAATGCACCCAGGAACTGCTTCCTCCCTGCTCCTGCACTACAGGGTTCCCCTTCCTCGGTGTTCCCTCCCCCCACTCCAGCCAGGGACAGGGACTGTCGTGCCCATCTCAGAGGCATATTGGTCGCCCTGCCCCACGGCAATGTGGTGTAATGCATGCAGTTGTCGGGTCCTGATCCACACTCCATCCTTACCTGAGAGTGAGATATCACACCTCTGGGTGAGGTGCAATACTTCTGTAGCAACCGAGCCCTAAGGGTGCTACAGTTCCATTTATCTTCAGCCTAGGTGACGTATTGTGGTACAGGGCCGTGATTTTGGCTATAAAAGGGTCCCCTAGACCCCTACCCCAAGCTTTTTAAGAGAATCATATATGGCGTGCCAGGAGACTCTATGGAATGCTTTCTCAGCATCCAACGAGAGTATCTAATTACAAATTTTTAACTGCATCTAGCCCAGGAAATACTTTGTGCCTAGTAGCAGTGTCTGCTAGTCAGCGGATTATCCAGGCTGTTAAGCAAGCTACACCACCTGTAGTTTGGACACTTAATTTTTTCAAAGGAAATGCTTCGGGACCACGGGATACTCAGTGAAGAGCATCAGGAGGCACCCCAAGGCATAGGGGCTGGGACTGGCAGTAGGATGCCTTGCGGTGGAAAGCCGAGCTTGATCCTTATAAAAGCTTTTTAACTGCAGCAGCTTTAGTGGACGCTACTTGAGCTGGGATTACGTGGCTGCTGGCATGAGACTTGCCCTCCAATAGATCCTTGTAAATGGATTTAAAGTGTATTCATTCAAATTAGAGAGACAATTTAAATTAAAAAGCTTAGAGCTGCCTCCACCACAGGGGGGCTCGCTCGACTCACCAGCGGACAGGCACCAGTATTGGGAGAGGGGGGCTGGCCGTCAGGGTTCACCGCGGCTCTGGCACAAACCCGGCGACACGGAGGTGGTACGGGCAGGAGCTGACTGGCCGTGTCGGCTTCTCACTTTTTGGATTTTAGAAGGGCATGACATGCTTATATCTGTGTCTCCCCCTTCTTTTACTCCTCCACCTCTTTTCTTTTCGCATGACTATATGTACTTGTCACTTTTCCATGTGTTAGTTATGTCTTCTGAGCAGTTTGTCAGCTTTTGGACACCTTTGAAGGTGTTTTCTATGTGTTTCTATGTGTTTTTGTTTGCCTGCCATTGGTTTTAATGGTGTTCGAAGGTGTTCGACGAATTTGTTCACAGATATAGGCATGTCATGCCCTTCTAAAATCCAAAAAGTGAGAAGCCGACACGGCCAGTCCGTTCCTGCCCGTGCCACCTTCGTGTCGCCGGGTTTGTGCCAGAGCCGCGGTGGACCCTGACGGCCAGCCCCCCTCTCCCAATACTGGTGCCTGTCCGCTGGTGGGTCGAGCGAGCCCACCTGTGGTGGAGGCTGCTCTAAGCCTTTTAATTTAAATTGTCTCTCTAATTTGAATGAATACACTTTAAATCCTTTTACAAGGATCTATTGGAGGGTAAGTCTCATGCGAGCAGCCGCGTAATTCCAGCTCCAGTAGCGTCCACTAAAGCTGCTGCAGTTAAAAAGCTTTTATAAGGATCGATCTCGGCTGTCCACCGCAAGGCATCCTACCGCCAGTCCCAGCCCCTATGCCTTGGGGTGCCTCCTGATGCTCTTCACTGAGTATCCCGTGGTCCCGAAGCATTTCCTTTGAAAAAATTAAGTGTCCAAACTACAGGTGGTGTAGCTTGCTTAAAAGCCGGGATAATCCGCTGACTAGCAGACACTGCTACTAGGCACAAAGTATTTCCTGGGCTAGATGCAGTTAAAAATTTGTAATTAGATACTCTCGTTGGATGCTGAGAAAGCATTCCATAGAGTCTCCTGGCAAGCCATATATTATTCTCTTAAAAAGATTGGGGTAGGGGTCTAGGGGACCCTTTTATAGCCAAAATCACGGCCCTGTATCGCAATACGTCGCCTAGGCTGAAGATAAATGGAACTGTAGCACCCTGAGGGCTCGGTTGCTACAGAGGTATTGCACCTCACCCAGAGGTGTGATATCTCACTCTCAGGTAAGGATGGAGTGTGGATCAGGACCCGACACCTGCATGCATTACACCACATTGCCGTGGGGCAGGGCGACCAATATGCCCCTGAGATGGGCATGACAGTCCCTGTCCCCGGCTGGAGTTAGGGCAGGGAACACTGAGGAAGGGGAACCCTGTAGTGCAGGAGCAGGGAGGAAGCAGTTCCTGGGTGCATTGAGAAGGGAGTATAAAAGGTGGGCACCATCTTAGTTCAGTGCAGAGAAATCTGAGCAGAAGTGACAGGGAGCAGGGGCTCTGCATGTGCTCTGCTCCGGAGGTGGGCCTAGTAACAGAGGCCCAAGCCTGGAAGAGGGAGAAGGAAGGAAGAGGAGCGGAGAAGGCTCCAGGAACGAGGAACGAAGGGATCCCAGGGGTGCGGACGGGCGAGTCGCCACAGCACGCCCAAATCCAACTGCGTGGAGGGGTCAGGCCAAAGGGGGAGACATGTCCCCGAAACTAGTGGAGGCGGGAAACGACCCTCAGCTAGAAACCAGAGGCTGTGACATTTTATGTGGCGCAGCCCCTCGCTACATCTGCTAGGAAGGCACCACATAGGGTCAGGGAAACTGGCGCCAAGTTTACCAAGAGGAAGTCCGAGGCAGCCGGAGAGAAAGGTTGGTAAGAAAGGCCAGAAAAAGGACACACAAAGGGGGTCCTGTGAAGCGCTCCAAAGTTATCTGGGAGTTGTCTGAGCCCCTCACCTGGTGAGCACAGTACGACGTGGGCAGCCATTACCTGCAGAAGTGGTCTGGATAATAAGAACTGTGAGTAAAGGACCTGGACTGCATCACTGACTCCGTGTTGTTACTGCTGCTGCCCTGCACCATCACCCTCATCCTCCGCATACACTGCTCTGAGGCTCTACTCCTCCCGTGGGGAGTTATGCTACGCTCTGCTGCACCCACAACATCAGCCTCAGCGGTCTGCCCTGCAGCGGCGGTTCACTCTGACCGCAATCCACAGGTGGCGCAGTCGGAAATTTAAACATCAAAACCACATAAATAGTTCCGCCACTGGTTTGACCGCCCTGAGTCACGGAACCGGGTCGCAGCCACGGAGACTACAACCACCAGCATCCACCAAAAAGGGTCCGGCTCCGGGTGTCCCAAGGCCCAGGGGGCGCGTCAGAACATTTTCATCACCTTTCATAATCACCAATGGGACAAGGCAGGGATGTCCTCTGTCCCCTCTCGTATACATCCTAGTGACGGAGCACCTGCTCTCATCAATTCGCCATAACCCTAAAATTAGGTGGATTGAGGTGGGAGGCACCGAGTACAAGTGCTCTCTATTTGCTGATGATGTCCGAGTATATATCACTCAATCACATATATCCATCCCTGCTGTTATGGCTGAAATAGATCACTTTGTTACATGGTCAAATTTTAAAATCAATGCAGCGAAGTCTGAGGCCCTCGATGTCTCACTCCCCAAATCCATACAGGATTCCATCCAGTCCAACTTTCCCTTTGCCTGGCCCTCACAGGGTATCAAATACTTAGGAATTCCTATTCATAGAGACCTCTCCCGTCTATGTTATCTTAATTTTGGGCCCTTTATTGAACAACTCCATACAGACCACGGTTGGCAAGTTAGAACTGTAAGATTCACTACGTGAACCACTGGTGTTTTGTGGAAAAGCACATGTACACTGTGTTCCAAATTATTATGCAAAAAGTGTTTAGGAGTGATAAGGGAAGAATTTGTTTGTTTGTCAGTTAAACTCATTGATGGTGATGTGTGTCAGGGCTCTTTATATCACTGTAAGCAATTGCAGACACCTGTCCTAATTAGTCTGGCAGGTGTGTCCAATGAAAGGCAAGACTACATAAGAAGGCTGTCCCACATTATTAAGCAGCCTACTAGTGTTGAGCCACCCCCGTAGTGTTCGAGTTCGGTTCAGTTCGTCGAACACCCGTGTATTCGCCGAACTGTTCGTCGAACTGTTCGTCGAACACCTTCGAACACCATTAAAACCAATGGCAGGCAAACAAAAACACATAGAAACACATAGAAAACACCTTCAAAGGTGTCCAAAAGCTGACAAACTGCTCAGAAGACATAACTAACACATGGAAAAGTGACAAGTACATATACTCATGCGAAAAGAAAAGAGGTGGAGGAGTAAAAGAAGGGGGAGACACAGATATAGGCATGTCATGCCCTTCTAAAATCCAAAAAGTGAGAAGCCGACATGGCCAGTCAGCTCCTGCCCGTGCCACCTCCGTGTCGCCGGGTTTGTGCCAGAGCCGCGGTGAACCCTGACGTCCAGCCCCCCTCTCCCAATACTGGTGCCTGTCCGCTGGTGGGTCGAGCGAGCCCCCCTGTGGTGGAGGCAGCTCTAAGCTTTTTAATTTAAATTGTCTCTATAATTTGAATGAATACACTTTAAATCCATTTACAAGGATCTATTAGAGGGAAAGTCTTAAGCCAGTAGCCGCGTAATTCCAGCTCCAGTAGCGTCCACTAAAGCTGCTGCAGTTAAAAAGCTTTTATAAGGATCGAGCTCGGCTTTCCACCGCAAGGCATCCTACTGCCAGTCCCAGCCCCTAAGCCTTGGGGTGCCTCCTGATGCTCTTCACTGAGTATCCCGTGGTCCCGAAGCATTTCCTTTGAAAAAATTAAGTGTCCAAACTACAGGTGGTGTAGCTTGCTTAACAGCCGTGATAATCCGCTGACTAGCAGACACTGCTACTAGGCACAAAGTATTTCCTGGGCTAGATGCAGTTAAAAATTTGTAATTTGATACTCTCGTTGGATGCTGAGAAATCATTCCATAGAGTCTCCTGGCACGCAATATATTATTCTCTTAAAAAGTTTGGGGTAGGGGTCTAGGGGACCCTTTTATAGCCAAAATCACGGCCCTGTATCGCAATACGTCACCTAGGCTGAAGATAAATGGAACTGCAGCACCCTGAGGGCTCGGTTGCTACAGAGGCATTGCACCTCACCCAGAGGTGTGATATCTCACTCTCAGGTAAGGATGGAGTGTGGATCAGGACCCGACACCAGCATGCATTACACCATATTGCCGTGGGGCAGGGCGACCAATATGCCCCTGAGATGGGCACGACAGTCCCTGTCCCTGGCTGGAGTGGGGGGAGGGAACACTGAGGAAGGGGAACCCTGTAGTGCAGGAGCAGGGAGGAAGCAGTTCCTGGGTGCATTGAGAAGGGAGTATAAAGGTGGGCACCATCTTAGTTCAGTGCAGAGAAGTCTGAGCAGAAGTAACAGGGAGCAGGGGCTCTGCATGAGCTCTGCTCCGGAGGCGGGCCTAGTAACAGAGGACCAGGCCTGGAAGAGGGAGAAGGAAGGAAGAGGAGCGGAGAAGGCTCCAGGAACGAGGAACGAAGGGATCCCAGGGGTGCGGATGGGCGAGTCGCCACAGCACGCCCGAATCCACCTGCGTGGAGGGGTCAGGCCAAAGGGGGAGACCGGTCCCCGAAACTAGTGGAGGCGGGAAACGACCCTCAGCTAGAAACCAGAGGCTGTGACATTTCATGTGGCGCAGCCCTTCGCTACACCCGCTAGGAAGGCACCACATAGGGTCAGGGAAACTGGCGCCAAGTTTACCAAGAGGAGGCCCGAGGCAGCCGGACAGAAGGGTTGGTAAGAAAGGCCAGACAAAGGACACACAAAGGGGGTCCTGTGAAGCGCTCCAAAGTTATCTGGGAGTTGTCTGAGCCCCTCACCTGGTGAGCACAGTACGACGTGGGCAGCCGTTACCTGCAGACGTGGTCTGGATAATAAGAACTGTGAGTAAAGGCCCTGGACTGCATCACTGACTCCGTGTCGTTACTGCTGCTGCCCTGCACCATCACCCCCATCCTCCGCATACACTGCCCTGAGGCTATACTCCTCCCGTGGGGAGTTATGCTACGCTCTGCTGCACCCACAACACCAGCCTCGCGGTCTGCCCTGCAGCGGCGGTTCACTCTGACCGCAATCCACGGGAGGCGTAGTCGGACATTTAAACATCAAAACCACATAAATAGTTCTGCCACTGGTTTGACCGCCCTGAGCCACGGAACCGGGTCGCCGCCACGGAGACTACAACCACCAGCATCCACCAAAAAGGGTCTGGCTCCGGGTGTCCCAAGGCCCAGAGGGCATGTCAGAACATTTTCATCACCTTTCATAATCGCCAATGGGACAAGGCAGGGATGTCCTCTGTCCCCTCTCTTATACATCCTAGTGACGGAGCACCTGCTCTCATCAATTCGCCATAACCCCAATATTAGGTGGATTTAGGTGGGAGGCACCGAGTACAAGTGCTCTCTATTTGCTGATGATGTCCTAGTATATATCACTCAATCACATATATCCATCCCTGCTGTTATGGCTGAAATAGATCACTTTGTTACATGGTCAAATTTTAAAATCAATGGAGCGAAGTCTGATGCCTTCGATGTCTCCCTCCCCAAATCCATACAGGATTCCATCCAGTCCAACTTTCCCTTTGCCTGGCCCTCACAGGGTATCAAATACTTAGGAATTCCTATTCATAGAGACCTCTCCCATCTATGTTATCTTAATTTTGGGCCCTTTATTGAACAACTCCATACAGACCACTGTTGGCAAGTTAGAACTGTAAGATTCACTACGTGAACCACTGGTGTTTTGTGGAAAAGCACATGTACACTGTGTTCCAAATTATTATGCAAAAAGTGTTTAGGAGTGATAAGGGAAGAATTTGTTTGTTTGTCAGTTAAACTCATTGATAGTGATGTGTGTCAGGGCTCTTTATATCACTATAAGCAATTGCAAACACCTGTGCTAATTAGTTTGGCAGGTGTGTCCAATGAAAGACAAGACTACTTAAGAAGGCTGTCCCACATTATTAAGCAGCCTACATTTTCTGCCAAAATGGGAAAGAAAAAGGATGTGCCGGCTGCTGAGAAGCAACAAATTGGAGTGTTTAGGTTAAGGCATGACTACAATCAACATTGTGTGATGATCAGGATGAAGTGTCTTGGCAATCAAGAAGTATGTAGCTGATTCACAGTACACACGTGTGCGTGCTGATAAGGGCAAATTGAGGACTCTTTCCTACAGGCAATTACGTCAGGTTAAAAGAGCAGCGGCAAAAAAGCCTTGTCATAGCAGCAGACAAGTTTTTGAAGATGCTGGTGCCTCCAACGTCCCCCGAACAACATGATGCAGGGTCCTTCAGAGGTTTGCAGCTGTGCATACGCCATCCTGTCGACCTCCTCTATCCACTTCACACAAGCAGAAACGGCTCCAGTGGGCCAAACATTACATGAAGACTGATTTCAAAACTGTTTTGTTCACGGATGAGTGCCGTGCAACGCTCGATGGTCCAGATGGATGGAGTGGAGGATGGCTGGTTGATGGACACCCCACGCAAACACGGCTACAGCGCCAACAAGGAGGAGGTGGAGTAATGTTTTGGGCTGGAATCATGGGGAGAGAGATTGTCGGCCCCTTTAGGATCCCTGAAGGGGTAAAGATGAACTCCATAATGTATGTGGAGTTTCTCAAACAGCACTTCCTGCCATGGTTCAAGAATAAGAACCGTGTATTCCACAGCAAGATCATTTTTATGCATGATAATGCACCGTCTCATGCTGCACATAACACATCTGCATCTCTGGCTGATATGGGCATAAAAGGGGACAAACTTATGCTGTGACCCTGATGCTCCCCTGACCTCTACCCCATTCAGAACCTCTGGAGCATCATCAAAAGGAGTGTCTATGATGGCGGGAGGCAGTTCACATCTAAGCAACAGCTCTGGGAGGGTATTCTGTCCTTATGCAAAACAATTGAAGCAGAAACCATCCAAAACCTGACAAATTCAATGGACGAGAGAGTTCAGAAGCTACTTTCGAACAAGGGGTCCTATGTGCAAATGTAACATCACCTAGAATAAAGTTTTGAGTTGAAAACTTTTTGATTTCAGTTTCTAATAACCTGCTAATGCTTATAATTTCAAAAATGACCATTTTTTTGGTCTTTATTAAAATGAAAAGGTTGATCGAAGAGTGTGGGGGATCTAAGAGTGTGGCAACCCAGTAGTCAGGATTACTTCGAATAATGACAATCTGAGGGTCATGTTGCAGGTAGTGCAGCAAGAAGGCACTTATGTGTCTTGCGCATCTCGGAGCCTCAAAATTATTTTCCAGGCTAGATGCAGCTAAAAATTATTATTCATTTTAAATCTGATGGAGCTTAGTATAGATGGACTAATAGAATCAGTACTGCACACTGCTACAAAGCCCAAATTATTTTCCAGCCAAGATACAGATAAACATGATTTGTAATTTGAAAGCTTAAAATGGTTGTGAGGTGATTTTAACCAATTATCAAGCTTTTACTCTCCCCAGGATGACACAGGGGTAGAAAAGTCGTTTCGGATCCATGATTTGTTCATCTTTATAAACGTGAGTCTGTCTACATTATCAGTGGAGAGCCGCGTGCGCTTATCTGTCAGCACACCACCTGCAGCGCTGAACACACGTTCAGACAGAACGCTGGCTGCGGGGCATGACAAGATCTCCAAGGTGTAAGTGGCTAGCTCCGGCCATTTATCCAGATTGGAAGCCCAAAAAGAGCAAGGGTCCAGTGACACAGTCATGGCTTCAATATTTACTTGGAGATACTCCTGTACCATCGTCTCTAGGCGTTGACTATGTGTCAGACTTCTTGTCTCCTGTGGCCTTGCAAAGGATGGGCTAAAAAAGTGGTGAAATGATTCCGCAAAATTGATGTTACCAGCAGATACTGTGTTTCTGCTACGGTTTGAGTGCTGAACACTCGACGGTCCCACGGTTGGCAAGTTGGAACTGTGAGATTCAGTACGTACACCACTGGTGTTTTGTGGAAAAGCACATGTAAGATTCTGCAACAGTCTCTGCTCATACTCCTGCATGCATGCATCCCTTTCTATGGCAGGAATAATTTCTGCAAATTCACTTTTTCACCGGGGATCTAACAGTGTGGCAACCCAGTAGTCAGGATTATTTCTAATTCTCACAATTCGAGGGTCATGTTGCAGGTAGTGCAGCAAGAAGGCACTCATGTGTGTTGCGCATCCAAGAGCACCAAGTCCCTGTTGTGTTGGTGGCGAGGTAACAATCATGCTTCCTTCCTCTGTCCTCTCCCCCCAACCTCGCACAACAGAAATGTGATCAAGGTCTCCCTCATCTGATGAGTCTTCCATCAGTTCGTCCTCCACTTCCTCCTGGGCTCCTGCACCTTCCTCACTAGTTTGGCTGCTACCATGCGCCCTGGTAAAACCATCTCCCCCACCCTCACATGCCTGCCGCCTTGGTGCTGCCGACCGTCTGGACCTTGCAGATGTTAGCCCTTGCGCATACAACTCCTCCTCCTCTACTTCCTCCACCTCCTCTTGTGCCACCACCTGACTCCGAATTCTGTTTAACATGTGCTCCAGCATGTAAATCACCGGAATAGTCATGCTGATAATGGCATCGTCAGCACTAAACATCTTCGTCGCCATTTCAAAACTGTGCAGAAGGGTGCATAGGTCCCTGATCTGAGACCACTCCTCCAGCGTGATTTGCCCCACCTCTGGATCTCGTTGGCCCAGGCTATACGTCAGAACGTATTGCACCAGGGCTTGTCGGTGCTGCCACAGTCGCTGCAACATGTGCAGAGTTGAATTCCACCGGGTAAGCACATCGCATTTTAGCCGGTGAAGTGGCAGGCCCAACGACTTCTGTAGAGATGTAAGTCGCTGAGCTGCGGGATGCGAATGGCGGAAGTGAGCACACAGCGACCGTGCCCTCTGCAGAAGGCCATCTAGTCCAGGATAGTGGGCTAAAAATTGCTGGACAACCAGGTTCAACACAAGAGCCATACAAGGCACGTGTGTGACATTGCCCCGGCGAACGGCCGCACCCAGGTTTGCAGCATTGTCGCACACGGCCTTCCCTGGTTTCAGGTCCAGTGGAGACAACCATTCATGAAATTGGTTCTCCAGAGCTGACCACAACTCCTCAGCTGTGTGACTCACATTTCCCAGACATTTCAATGTAAAAACCGCCTGATGACGTTGATCCCTACTGCCAGCATAGTAAGGAGGTGCGCAGGATCCCTTCTGCACAGTTAGAAAGCTTGTAGCATGACCAGACAGGCTTTGGGTGCAGGTGGAGGACCGAGAGGAGGTTGAGGAGGCAGAAGCAGTGGAGGAACTTTGAGATAAAGAGGATTGACGCACAACTCGTGGGGACGGCAAGACTTGAACAGCAGCCCCTTGTCCTGCTGTCACCATAGTTACCCAGTGCCCAGGCAGCGACATGTAACGCTCCTGTCCATGCCTACTCGTCCAAGTGTCTGTGGTGAAATGCACCCTGTCACACACAGAGTTTCACAAAGAAGCGGTGATGTTGTGTGCGACATGCTGGTGGAGCGCAGGCACACCTTTCTTTGAGAAGTAGTGCCGACTGGGCATCTGGTACTGGGGCACGCCGACGGACATAAGGTCTCGAAAATCTTCTGTGTCCACCAGGCGGAAAGGCAGCATTTCTGTAGCCAAGAGCTTACAGATGGTGAAATTCAACCTCTTAGCTTTCTCATGGCTAGGAGGAAATGGTCTTTTACTTGTCCACATCTGAGGGACCGAGGGCTGGCTGTTGTGCTTAGACAGGGTTGATAAGGGTGTCCCCGGCAAACTGCCGGTCTGTGAGGAAGATGCAGGCGGACATGTTAGTTTGCCTTGATCCAAAGGTGGTGCTATCGATGTCGGACAGCGCTCAACACCAGCTGGTGTTACCACCTCCAAAGAAAATGATGACCTGCCAATCTCGCTGGCTGCTGCAGGTAAAGAGGTGGCAGGTCTGCGCCCCAAAACAGGTGTGACTGCTGTCCCCCCAGTCACAGAGGATGAAAAGGCCGCGGATGCACAAGATGTGGCAGACGGTGGTTGGCCCGGCCGGCTAGGCCGCACTGTAGCACAGTGAGCTTCCCACTGCAACTTATGCTTCATGTCCATGTGCCGGTTCATGCATGAAGTACTCAAACTATGTATTTTTTGGCCTCTACTTAGCTTTTGCTGACAAATGTTACAGATAACACGAGTTGGGTCATCTTTATCGATCTGAAAAAATGCCCAGGCTATGCAAGACTTAGCACCCATGCGACCTGAAGAGCCACCACGACTTGTGGTGAGAGGCAGAGTTGTGTTTGAGGATGCAGTTGTTGACGTGCTTCCAGTACTACGTCTCTGTCCAGGAAGGCGCAACCTGACCTCGTCGTCACTAGCATTCTCCTCCACCTCCTCTGCTGACCTCATCTCTTGGCTGACTGTGGGTTGACAGTAAGTGGGATCTCCAACCTCATCATCATCACCCTGTGTGTTATCACACCCGTCGTCCTCAGAGCCAACCTGTTCCTGCCCTGACAAAAAACTAAAGTTGTCGCTCCAATCAGGTATTTGAGTCTCATCATCGTCTTCCTCATTGTCTCCACCAACAGGAGTTACAGTTTGGGAATGAGGGTCTACATTATGGTCAGAACCTTCTGCGTCTGGTCCTGGATCTGACTCATAAAGATTCTGGGCATCAGTGCAGATCATTTCCTCGTCTGGATTCACAGAGGCGCAGGAGCCGACCTCTGATTCCCTGGCTATAGTATGAGTAAACAGCTCTGCAGACTCAACCATCTGTTCTACCTCATACTCAGACGGGCAGCTGGAGATTTGGGAGCTGTGAGGAAGCAAGTGCGATTTGGGTGACACCTTTGAGGACTGGAGTATTTGTGATGTTGAAGTTGATGTGGAGGAGAGCCCACTTAAAGGAACACTTGATATCCGTTGAAGCACCTGCTGTTTTTGTGCCTCATCTGGAATTTGTAGCGATTGGCGTGGCCATAAGAAAGGGATCTTATCACATTGTCCGCTAAAAGAAGGAGGCATTTTAGTTTGGCTGGAAGATGGTCTTTCTTCTGCAGATGTTACTGTTGCTTTAACACCTACCCCACGGACACAACCTTTTTTCCCCTTCCCAACACCTCTATTCCCCTTTCCACCAGCAGCAGGCCTTTTTCCACTCATTTTGGTGGTTAACTAATTCACAACTCTGGAGTTGTTTGCACAAAAAAACAATGGATGGGAACCGAGCAGAGCTGAGTGGCCAAACTGTGGTATTAGGCCAAAACTATTGGCTGGGTTAGATGCAGAAAAAAATTATATTCAATTTGCAACCTGATGGAGGTCAGTATAGATGGACTAATAGACCAAGTCCCACACACTGCTAGAAGCCCAAATATTTTTTCAGAGCTAGATGCAGAAAAAAATTATATTCAATTTGCAACCTGATGGAGGTCAGTATAGATGGACTAATAGACCAAGTCCCACACACTGCTAGAAGCCCAAATATTTTTTCAGAGCTAGATGCAGAAAAAATTATATTCAATTTGCAACCTGATGGAGGTCAGTATAGATGGACTAATAGAACAAGTCTCACACACTGCTAGAAGCCCAAATATTTTTTTCAGAGCTAGATGCAGAAAAAATTATATTCAATTTGCAACCTGATGGAGGTCAGTATAGATGGACTAATAGACCAAGTCCCACACACTGCTAGAAGCCCAAATATTTTTTCAGAGCTAGATGCAGATAAAAATTATTTTTAATTTGCAACCTGATGGAGGTCAGTATAGATGGACTAATAGACCAAGTCCCACACACTGCTAGAAGCCCAAATATTTTTTCAGAGCTAGATGCAGATAAAAATTATTTTTAATTTGCTACCTGATGGAGGTCAGTATAGATGGACTAATAGAACAAGTCCCACACACTGCTAGAAGCCCAAATATTTTTTCAGAGCTAGATGCAGAAAAAAATTATATTCAATTTGCAACCTGATGGAGGTCATGGAGATGGACTAATAGACCAAGTCCCACACACTGCTAGAAGCCCAAATATTTTTTCAGAGCTAGATGCAGATAAAAATTATTTTTAATTTGCAACCTGATGGAGGTCAGTATAGATGGTCTAATAGAACAAGTCCCACATACTGCTAGAATCCCAAATATTTTTTCAGAGCTAGATGCAGAAAAAAATTATATTCAATTTGCAACCTGATGGAGGTCAGTATAGATGGACTAATAGACCAAGTCCCACACACTGCTAGAAGCCCAAATATTTTATCAGAGCTAGATGCAGATAAAAATTAGTTTTAATTTGCAACCTGATGGAGTTCAGTATAGATGGACTAATAGACCAAGTCCCACACACTGCTAGAAGCCCAAATATTTTTTCAGAGCTAGATGCAGATAAAAATTATTTTTAATTTGCTACCTGATGGAGGTCAGTATAGATGGACTAATAGAATGATGCTATGCCCAAAAGGTTTTACTTCACTAGGTGCAGTAAAAAATTTTTTATTCTATACACAGGTGGTGTAGCTTGCAACACAGATAGGCTACTCCACTGACTTACACACTCTGCAATAGGCCAAAAAGGATTAGCTTTGCTAGATTTAGCCAAATGCTGTGAAAAAAACTTGCACAGACCTGCCTGGCAAAAACTGATAGGAACTGATGTAACTTAGTCCTGAAAAGGACTGCAATTACAATTAGTCTTTACTCCCAACCTATCTATTTAAGAGCACAGACCAGCCTGATAAAAGTCATAGGAAATGCTGTAACCTAGTCCTTAAAAGGACTGCAATCACAACTATTCCCTACTCCCAAGCTATCTGTAGATTTGTGCGAAAATTGGCTTGAAATTAACAAGGTATAGCGCACACAGCAACAGCGGTGCCGTCTAACACGCAGCTGCAGCAGTGAGAAAATGGTGGCGATGGGGAAAATGGCTGGGTCTTATAGGGCAAGGACATGTGACATACACTGCCAATGACACATGCCCTTGCTTGTGTGAAAAAAAGCACTTTGCTCCGTGTGTGCGCTGCTGATAGGCTGACAGATTGCACCTCCCCACTGTAAATGCGGGAAAGAAAAAAAAAATGGAGATCTTCATTGTTCCTGCAGAGATCTATCCCCTGCCCCTCCCCCCACCCCGATGTACACTCAAACTGCGTATTAACATTAATTTTCATCATTACTGAGAAAAAATCCAGTTATGATTTTGGTGCACGAAGAGTTATCGAACATAACCTCGAACAACCAAATTTTTTTCAAATCGTTTGTGTTCGCCTAACGGTTCGAACACCGCCAAAAACAGCTCGAATTTGAGATTGGCGAACAGTTCGAGTCGAACAACGCTCATCTCTAGTCAGAATCTCAGTAATTGCGCAAGAAAAAAAAAACATGCTGCAAGGTCGATTGAACAGGTACACAGAACAGAACTTATCTACACTATCTGACTTCCAAACAAGCACCCATATTTCTAGCTAATATCTCTCATTACACAGGAGGAGCAAACTTATCAGCGTCTGTCTCCTTCAGTAACATGGATAAAATGGCACTGAGGGAACATGGCCGCTTTTTATATAGAGAGGACATGTGATTTCAGCAGCCAATTGCAGAAGCCCTTGTGTCTGGTACACTGTGGATGCTTCCTGCACTCTGATTGGGTAGCCACGCTTTTCTGACTTAAAGTTATGACCTACCGGTAAAAAAAAAAATTACAAGCGCGCCTGATCTGTCCTGTTCTAAGCTATCACCAGCCCCCCCAATCATCTACCATGCCGCCCGCTCATCATACACAGGCACTATGCTAGCAAAATAGTTAAAAACACTGTAGTTGCCCAGAAATCACATTCCCGCATTTATTCGTCGAATTCCTGAATTTAAAAAATGTTGCTCGCATTTCCGATCACGAATCCGAATGTGCCATATTCGTGTCGAATTTAAGTTGTAAGATCTGATTTTGAACAAATTCGCTCATCACTAATAAAGAATAGAAACAGTAAAAAGAATAAACTGTAGCTGGAATTTCTCTGACTGGTTCTAACTTACAGCAGAATGACTGAACATCCAAATGAAAACTATCACCAGCAGCAAATGCTGGCAGGGGGGCAGAATATAAAGCTGCAGCCCAAAGGTAATTGGACAGACAAATGGAAACACCTGTGTTATGCTAAACAGACTGCAGCAAGAAAAGCAGGACCTAAATACCTGAAGAAAATGTATGTCTGTTGTGGCTCAGAGGAAAGAGAAGCTGATCCCAAAACACAAACTCAAGGGTTCAAAAGCATGACAGTATCCCCCCTTCTACAACGGGCCACTGAACCTCCAAAGGAGGAGTTGTGGATTGACAATAAAGCATGAAACCATAATGTTGACTCCTCCATACAATATTTTTTACTTTTAACGTATTTTTAAAGCACACATACAGTCATGGCCGAAAGTGTTGGCTCCTTGAAATTGTTCCAGAAATGTAAATATTTCTCCTAGAAAATTATTGCAATTACACATTTTTTGTTTTACATAGGTTTATTTCCTTTGTGTGCACTGGAACAACATAAAAAGACTGAGAAAAAAAAAGGAAAATTGGACATAACTTCACACAAAACCCCCAAATGGGACAGACAAAAATATTAGCACCTTCAAATTAATATTTCTTTTGCAAACTGCTCCAGGTTTCTCATATTTGAAGGCGCCTTCTGCCAACAGAAATTTTAAGATCTCTCAACAGGTGATCAATGGGATTTAGATGCAGACTCATTGCTGCCACTTCAGAACTCTCCTGTTTTTTGTTTCCATCCATTTCTGAGTGTTTCTTGCAGCATGTTTGGGGTAATTTTCTTGCTGGAGGACCCATGACCTAGGATGCAAACAAAGATTTATGACACTGGGCACTACATTGCGACTCAAAATCCTTTTGTAATCTTCAGATTTCATGATGACTTGCACACAGTCAAGGCACCAAGTGCCAGAGACAGCAAAACAACCCCAAAATATCTTTGAACCTCCACCGTATTTGACAGTAGGTACTGTGTTAATTTCTTTGTAAACTTCATTCCGTGTTCGGTAAACAGTAGAATGATGTGCTTTACCAAAAAGCTCTATATTGGTCTTCTATGTCCACCATACACCTTCCCAGAAGGATATGGGCTTACTCACATACATTTTGGTAAACTGCACTCTAGCTTTTTTATTTCTCTGTGTCAACAGTGGGGTCCTCCTGCATCTCCTGCCATGTCATTTCATTTCATTCAAATGTCGACGGATAGTTCGCGCTGACACTGATGCACCCTGAGCCTACAGGACAGCTTGAATTTCTTGAAAACTTGATTGGGGCTGCTTATCTACCATCCAGACTACCCTGCGACCTTTTATATATTTTTTTCTCTGCCATTCACGTCCAGGGAGATTAGCTACAGTACCATGGGTTGTAAACTACTTGATTATGTTGCGCACCGTGCACAAAGAAACTTTGAGATTTCTTGAGATAGACTTGTAACATTGAGTTTGTTGATATTTTTTAACAATTTTGGATCTCAAGTCCTCAGACAGTTCTCTTCTCTTTCTGCTCTCACACAATGCAAAGATTGAGTCAACTTCTCCCCTTTTTATCTGGTTTCAGGTGTGATTATCATATTTCCCACACCTGTTACTTCCCACAGGTGAGTTTAAACTAGCATTACATGCTTGAAACAAAGTATTTTACCCACATTTTTGGAAAGGTGCAAACAATTTTGTCTGGCCTATTTTGGGGGTTTAGGGTGAAATTATGTCCAATTTGTCTTTTTTTTCACTGTTGTTTTGTGTGTTGTTGCAATATGCACAAAGGAAATACATTTTCTGGGAGAAATATTTCATTTTTTGGGACAATTTCAAGGTGTCAACACTTTCGGCCATGACTGTACATACATACACACAAAAAACATACATGTACATAGTTGTCATTTTGTCAATTGAAATATAATATACTATAAGACACCTATACCATGTACTCATATAAAGCTCCCAATAGCACCTTGCAAAGGCAACACATATATAAAGAAAAAGTGCAAGGCAAATGTGTGAGATGAAACCACGCCTTTTATAATACATATAGACTGAGATAGATAATTTTAATATAGTGACAACACAAAATCATAAGACTACAGACAAATGGGATGAGAAAACACATGGACAAAATTGTACAGCCTGCAGTTTCAATGTCTGCTACAAGGTGGCAGCATATAACCACAAGTTCAAAGAAAACTAATATCTGCACACTGTCAAGGAGAAACAATATAGCAAATAAAGTAGAGCCAAGGAATATAAGGTACTCTACAACATGTGGTTTCCCACAAAAAGCTTCCCAGAAAGGTTGATAACTAAATATGTTAAAAACTTGTGAAATTTGAATTTACTGTGTTCTGCAACTTTTTACAAAAAAATTGATATACAGTAGATACTCCAATTGCCCCAAAAAGATATATATGTACAGTACAGACCAAAAGTTTGGACACACCTTCTCATTTAAAGATTTTTCTGTATTTTCATGACTATGAAAATTGTACATTCACACTGAAGGCATCAAAACTATGAATTAACACATGTGGAATTATATTCTTAAAAAAGTGTGAAACAACTGAAAATATGTCTTATATTCTAGGTTCTTCAAAGTAGCCACCTTTTGCTTTGATGACTGCTTTGCACACTCTTGGCATTCTCTTGATGAGCTTCAAGAGGTAGTCACCGGAAATAGTTTTCACTTCACAGGTGTGCCCTGTCAGGTTTAATAAGTGGGATTTCTTGCCTTATAAATGGGGTTGTGCAGAAGTCTGGTGGATACACAGCTGATAGTCGTACTGAATAGACTGTTAGAATTTGTATTATGGCAAGAAAAAAGCAGCTAAGTAAAGAAAAACGAGAGGCCATCATTACTTTAAGAAATGAAGGTCAGTCAGTGCGAAAAATTGGGCAAACTTTGAAAGTGTCCCCAAGTGCAGTTGCAAAAACCATCAAGCGCTACAAAGAAACTGGCTCACATGAGGACCGCCCGAGGAAAGGAAGACAAAGAGTTACCTCTGCATCTGAGGATAAGTTTATCCGAGTCACCAGCCTCAGAAATCGCAGGTTAACAGCAGCTCAGATTAGAGACCAGGTAAATTGCACTCAGAGTTCTAGCAGCAGACACATCTCTATAACAACTGTTAAGAGAAGACTTTGTGCAGCAGGCCTTCATGGTAAAATAGCTGCTAGGAAACCACTGCTAAGGACAGGCAACAAGCAGAAGAGACTTGTTTGGGCTAAAGAACACAAGGAATGGACATTAGACCAGTGGAAATCTGTGCTTTGGTCTGATGAGTCCGAATTTGAGATCTTTGGTTCCAACCACCGTGTCTTTGTGCGACGCAGAACAGGTGATTTAAAATCTTTAAATGAGAAGGTGTGTCAAAACATATACAGTACAGACCAAAAGTTTGGACACACCTTCTCATTTAAAGATTTTTCTGTATTTTCATGACTATGAAAATTGTACATTCACACTGAAGGCATCAAAACTATGAATTAACACATGTGGAATTATATACTTAACAAAAAAGTGTGAAACAACTGAAACTATGTCTTATATTCTAGGTTCTTCAAAGTAGCCACCTTTTGCTTTGATGACTGCTTTGCACACTGTTCAAGTATTTTAATATATGCAAACTGGTCCATGATCCCTGCTATGCGGTAAATAGGTTTGGCACCATAGTAAGGGAAACATGCCCATGTCATGATGCTTCACCACCATGCTTCACTGTCTTCAGAGTGCATTGTGGCTTTAAGGCAGAGTTTGGGGATCGTCTGATGAACTGTCTGTGGAGGAACAATTTTGCTTTCATTAGTCCACAAAATGTTTCTCCATTTCTCTTTAGGCCAGTTGATGTGATCTTTGGCAAATTGTATCCGCTTCACTACATGTCTTTTTTTAAGAGTGGGACTTTGCGGGGACTTCTTGCTAAGAGTCCCCAGGTTGTGGGAGCTAACACCTTAGCTCCCACAACCTGGTTGAATAAATCTGGAATCAGAGGAAAAGGGTATGGATCTCAGACGGTAATTTGATTCAATTCCTGGAAATCGAAACAGTGACGGAGACCCCCATCTTTCTTCTTAACGAAGAAGAACCCTGCTGCCATGGGCAAAGATGAGGGTATGATATGTCTCTTCTCCAGACTCTCAGCAATGGAATCTTTCATGGCTTGTCACTCAGGGCCAGAAAGATTATACAGTCTGGACTTGGGTAGCTTAGCTCCGGGAGTCAGGTTAATAGGACTGTCATATGCATGATGAGGAGGCAAATCCTGACACCCCTTCTCAGAAAATACGCCCTCAAAATCAGACAGAAATGCAGGCAAGGTCTCCGTAGAGACCATAGAAAGGGAAATGTTTAAGCAGTTCTCATAACAGTAATCTCCCCATTCAACAATTTTCCTGGATTGCCAATACACTATTGGATTATGTTTCACCAACCATGGTAGATCCAGTACAATCAGAGTGGGAAAGCCCTCCAGGACATAACAAGGTATTACCTCATAATGAAAAGACTCCACTCTCAGTCTTATATTATGTACAATCTGAGTCAGAACTCTCTGTGCAAGTGGCACTGAGTCATTGGCATAAATAGGTATTGGCTTAGTTAATGTACAGCACGCAAGCCCATGAGTCTCACAAACCCAGCATCAACCATGCTGACTCCAGCTCCACTGTCTACAAACACAGAAATTTTCTCAGTCCTGCTCTCTAGCACCATCTCTGACATCAGGACAAACTGAGAACTGCAGGTTGAAGATCGCCTTCCTTAGGGCATCAAACACCTTCTAGACCTTTTCCAGATGACTTCCCCGGTTTGGGCTGAAGATAACTATATCGTCCAGATATGCCACGGCGTATTTCTTATGGGGTGAAAGGATTCGGTCCATGGCTCTCTAGCAGTTGGCCGGAGCCCCTTCAGTCCAAACGGCATCCGGACATATTGGAAGCACCCGTTGGGCATAGAAAATGCAGTCTTCTCCTTGGCTCCTGTGACATGGGGATCTGCCAATATCCCTTTGTTAAATCAAAGGTGGTGATGCACCTTGCTGGCCCCAGTCTCTCGATCAGCTCATCAATATGCGGCATCAGATATGCGTCAAATTTGGAGACCTCATTCAACTTCCAATAGTCATTGCAGAATCTCGATTCGCCATCGGGTCTTGGGACCAGGATAATCAGGCTCGACCAACCGCTCTTGGATTCCTCAATGACCCCGAGTTTCAACATACACTCCACTTCCTTCGAGATCAATGGACCTCAGGAATTCAATAGGGCTTCAAGTTCACCCGCACATGTGGCTCCGTCAGAACCTCGTGTTCTATTAGCTTTAGTGCTCCCTGGCAAGTCACTGTTCTTCTGCAGCAATTCCCGACACTACTGTTTTTAGGCCTTCGACAGCGTCTCCGCTATTGCGACATCTCCAACCTTGCCTTCTAGCTTGCTCAGCAAGCTCGGAGTTTCAACTGGCTCTTTGTCTTGCCATTGCTTGATGAGATTCAAGTGATAGATCTGGTATGGTTTCCGTCTTCCTGGTTGATGAATCTTATAGTTCACTTCACCAAGCTTCTCCACCACCTCATACGGTCCTTGCCATTTGGCCAAGAATTTACTGTCCACGGTAGGAAATAGCACGAGGACTCTGTCTCCCGGAGTGAACTGCCTCACTCTGACTGACCAGTTGTAGACCCTGGCCTGAGCTTCTTGTGCCTGGAGGAGATGTCCTTTTACGATGGGCATCACCTTTGCAATCCTCTCCTGCATTAGAGCAATGTGCTTGATGACGCTCCTGTGGGGCATGACTTCGGCTTCCCAAGTTTCCTTTCCTATATCTAGGAGACCAAGCGGATGTCGGCCATACAGGAGTTCAAATGGCGAGAACCCAGTAAAGGCCTGTAGAACCTCTTGGATAGAGAACAACAGATAAGGCAGAAGGCAGTCGCAGTCTCTACCGTCCTTTTCTATGGCCTTCCTAAGAATACTCTTTAGAGTTTTGTTGAACCTTTCACGAGGCCATCTGTCTGAGGATGGTATACTGATGTTCTCAGCTGGGAGATATGCAATGCCTTGCACAATTCCCTCATTAACTTACTCATAAAGGGTGTTCCCTGGTGGGTCAGGATCTCCCTTGGTAACCCTACCCTGTCTGGGAAAAAATGTGGACCAATTTGCGAGCTATAGTCTTTGCAGAGGAGTTTCTCAGGGGGATCGCTTCAGGATAGCGGGTGGCATAGTCCAAGATGACCAATATATATTGATGCACACGAGCAGATTTAACCAGGGGACTGACCAAGTCCATAGCAATTCTCTCGATCAGTCCGATCAGTACATCAGCATTTCGGGGATCACCCTATGCAACCAAGTCTCTATTGGCCTCAGCAGGAAAGTCACAAACCGGTCCATCACCTCTCGCTCTACCATCTGCGCAGGCGTAGAGGACTCTGGCTGCAGGCATTTTTGGACATGGTGCAACAGGTCAAATATTTAGGAGCGAGGGGGTTTGTCACGGTAATACGCCCAGCGGTGGACCCACTGTGCCCTGACAGTCAACATCACACCCAAGTGCTCCAGAATTTGGGTTTTCAGTTTGCCATATTTCTTGGTGTCCTGCAAAGCTAAGCCTTCTGGAGCTCCCCCGTCAAGTATGGCGCCAGAACCTCTGCCCATTGCTCTGGCAGTAGTTTCTCCCTCTCGGCGACCCTTTCAAACACAGTCAGAAAGGCTTCCACATCATCCCTAGGGGTTATCTTTTGCAAGGCCCATCTTACCGCCTTCCGGATGTGGGAGTCATCAACCGGACTTGGGGATGGGGTGCTCGTCCTGCTCTGAATGGCAGTTGCCAGAAACTGCATCTGCCGACACTGCTCTTGCTGGTGCTTTTGGATTTGCTGTAGCAATAGCCTGTTGGACTCCTGCTATTGCTGTTGCGACTGTACCAGATGCTTAAGCAGGTGCTTCATTTTTTCTGGCTTCGCTTGCTGGCTTGTGGCCGACTTCGCCCAGGACATGCCGTATGTCTAGTAGCAGTCACACGTATCTGCTGGAAATGCTATCGGCATTTCTAACACCAATTGTGGGGTTTCTACTCACTTGAGTGCATCGGGAGGCAAACAGGAAGCGTTTTCATTTAAATGTCCATTTTGGTTTATTACTTCATAAATTGTGCCAAAGAAAAAGGAAAACAAACAGACTTTGGTGCAGGCAAAACAAAGAAAATAGTCCTTTAGGCAAAATCTCTGGTTAGCCAGTCCTGTGGGCACACAGGCTGGGTAACATCCAGTACAATGGATCTGTCTACAGACAACAACACACAGGAGGCCTTCTCACTCCAAACACACAGATCATGTGCCAAACAACAGCCTCCATCTTATCTTGTGAACCACACTCAGAGGTGAGGTATGTGGGTATCCAGACCCGCCCATCTCTCTGGCTACCCGTAAAAGCTGGCCTAGAGCACCAAACAATCCTCTTAGTGCTTACATGCACTATAGCAACATTCCAGGATTACATCTCAGATGACAACCATCTCTGCGATACATACCTCCCATCAACTATGTGTCTGTGAGCTATCTTACAGGCGTTGCCCCGAAAAGAGGGCTCAGGAGAAGGTAGTCCTACCCACCTATCCTGAAGGCATCTATGCACGCGTATAGCCAGTGACATGGCAGCCTCCAAGGACACCAGGGTTTCTTAAACTGGAAAGGTATCCTTCAACCTTTCTGAAAGGCCCTGACAAAATTGGCCTCTACGAACCGGGTCACTCTATTTGGTATCGGTTGCCCATCTACGAAATTCGGAACTATAAGTCTCCACTGACCGATTCCCCTAATGAAAGAGACGCAGCCTGGATTCAGCCAAGGAGATTCTGTAAGGATCATCATAGATGAGAGTCAGAGCCCCAAAAAATCCCTCAACAGTCTGGAGACAAACAGAACCTTGTGGCAAAGAGAATGCCCAGAATTGAGGATCTCCTTGCAACAGTGAGATCACAATCCCTACTTGCTGCTCCTCATCTCCAGAGGAGTAAGGTTGAAGTTTAAAATATAACTTACATGCTTCTTTAAAGAACAAAAACTTGTCTCTACCTCCTGGAAACCTGTCCAGGAGGGCAATTTTGGGTTCAAGCTGGATCGGCCTACCCGCAGAGTCTCCAATATCAGGAGTCTGCGGCCGCTGCTGTTGCTGCTGAACCTCTAATAAAAGGTCAGTTACCTTCAGAGACAGCCTCTGAAGCAGCTTTGCCAGCACCGAAATGGGATCCATAAACCCGGAAACAACAACACAATAAAAAAACAAATGTCAGTTTTTTTTCCTTATACGGCTGGTGATAATGTCATTCTAGGTATGGGAAGGACTCAGTGTACGATGAGGGGAAAAAGAGGGGAAGCCCAGCAACTAGGGAAAGGGGGAGTGGAGACCCCTAGGCAGATCTTACAACACTCTGGCTCACATATCGTCCCTACATAGGTTCCTCACCTATCGCCGAGCAGGATACCATAGCCCTGGCTGACCCTGGAGCTAGGGCCCAGGTAGTGAGGAGGGGTGAGCACTAGTCAGCTCCACTACAACTAAAGACAAATAAGGTAAACAGACAAGGGGATACACTTAGCTTTGAGAAGACACCAGAGCGATCACAACAACGATCACAAAGGAACTCCAAGAAGAAACTAGCCTACTGCTAGAACTCCAGGCCTGAACAGAGGACTATACTTCTATCACCAGTAATTCTCTGGAAAGACTGGGTGTTATTTAAAGGTCCAGCAAGGGTGTGTTAATTAGCAGCAGAAAGTGAAGCTCACCGCTGGGTCCTAGAGAGAGACGAATGGTGAAAGGATCAAGAAGGTGTCTGCAAACCCAAGCGCAGCGACCTTCTACAGCCGGATCCAGAATGACTGTGACATCTGTCTGAGATAGTTTAGTGAATTCTGCATTGAGCAGGGGGTTGGACATGATGACCCTGGAGCTCCCTTCCAACTCTAACATTTTATGATTCTAGGATTCAAATCAAATATACTAGCCTCATCAGATCTAATAAATCTCTTTATTAATTTCTTCAGTTTGCATTGTGAAATCTGGTAACAAGTCCACTTTAAAGTTTTAAATTCTAAATACGTATTTAAAAACTTTATCCTTTTATTTTAAAACTTTTGAATCTATTTTTTTGTAATTTTTTTTTACTTTGCAAGCTAGGGATCTCTATTTTATATCTTAGGACTTTTTAGAACATACACAAAAACACTTCTACTGTTCTAAGTATTCATAACTGAAGAGCAACGTGTCTGTCCCAGTGCCCAGAGTTGCCACAATTAACTGTTGAGTCTTGGTGTGTAAATTTTGTAACATGGTGATTCAGTGTTCAAAATGTCATATAAGCAAATGGAAAGTGAATGCTGGAATAAGTGACTGGGAATAGATTAACTGAATTACAGTTGCAACTATGCCACATGCTATGAAGGTGTGCATGTGAAAATGGCTATCAGGACTATATTTTACATACATGTAAAATGTTTAATTCATTTATATTTAAAGGAGATCTTATGCAGAGTGAGAAAAAAGGAAACAAAAGTGAGTACTGTCCAGTTCTGGTGAAGAACAAATGTGACAAAATTGAATTTTGATAGTTCACTTGAATTTGGCCAGGCAATTTAATTCAAATTGAAATTATTCTTTGTAAATTATATGTTCCTTAATATGCTTAATATGCTCTGGAATCTCTTAAGACCCTAAAGCAGAAGCCTAGGGTGAAAAATAAAAAAGACACACCTCAACCTCCATCTATCCCACCTCCACAGCCCCTGGACTTCCCACCTGCACCACACACATGACGTCCTCTTCAGCTCTTCCAGCATCTTCACCCTGCGGCATGGCTCCCGGCGCTGAGTAGGTCAGATGTCATGATGTACATCAAATGAGTCAGCATCTCGGCTTATACAAGCATTGATGTCAAAGGCTCTTCTTGGCACTGAAAGCCCGGCAAAGAGTGGAGATGCTCAAAGAGCAAAAAATAAAGTTACACATGTGGTGCCAGAGAGAGCTGCCATTGTGCATCAGATGTTGAGGGCCGTGACAGCAGGACAGTTGAACATTGAGGTGACTTTTTTTCACCCCTTTCTTAATTCTTTACAAATGGTAGGACACCATTTTCCTAAAATTGCACAAATCAAATAAAAAAAAAATTTGATTCAGAAAAATCCAAAATATGGAAAATTTGAGTCAAATTAATTTAATTAAAACCACTTTGAATCAGTTTTGTTGTGGAAAACCAACTTTGACCATTTTCCTGAAGTCAATTAGAAATTAGGTAAAGTAATTTTATCCTTATTAAGTGTAGAATAACACAGCCCTGATTCTTATATTTGCAGAAGATCTTATAGTAGATTTATATATGTTTATTGTGGAGAAGAGCTGAATGCTTATGTGATATCAGATTTCGAGGTCGTACATGCCCCTCTCTTGTATCTTCTATATAAAAATAAATGTCAATTCTACTCACGTCAAAGGCGTTTTCCATAAATAAATACAAGAGCTGTGGTTGTTTTTAAGATGGTTACATGTATGTTTTTTTTTATATAATCTTTATCGTCAACGTCACTTTCCACGTAGAGTAATGCAGGTGATGGAGGACTGTTGTGCTTGCCCATCCCACCGAGTATGTAAGGCAGACGCAATAGTAAATGTTCTTTCTTTATATCTGGTTCAGCTCATCATTAATATCATTGAAGTGATTAGACCAGTCAGAACATTGCACATCCCATGAAGACTTGGACATGAAGAAATTACTTAAATTTGTTGGCTTAGTTTTTCTGCTCTGGAAATTTGATTCTCAAATAACTGCACAAACTCCAGAAGAAGGTAAAGTCTTTGTGTATTCAATTTCTATTAGTTTAAATTGAACATTAATGCAGATTCCCTGGTATTCCGTCATGCACGTCTTACTTTGTGTAACGACATCACGTAATGTACAGTGTAAAAGCGTGAAAAGTATTTAATGACTTAACTGTAACACGATTTTCAATACTTTTCTAATAATAACATTTTCCAAAAATAGTCCACTATCGATCATAATAATAGCATTTTTTTTATTTTATCTGGCTTGTATAAATGGATGGTTTAATATATTTCTTAGATAGGTAACATTTTCCTAAGTAGATGGTGGAATATATTTATTAAGTTTAGTTTTGCACATCCATAATATTTCAGCATTTTTATATTTATTTTATAGCCTTAACATTTTGACCCAGCGCTTTAACTAAATCTTGTATTCACCCCAATATTTTACATTGTTTTTTAAATTATAGAACTTTGAGAAGAACTTCACATTTGCTCAATTTTGGAAACTTATTTTTTTATCATTTGAAAACGACAATTTTAACTACTGTTAAAGCTCAATTTAATAGCTCTGGAAAACTTTCCATTTTTTCCCTAACTTTTTCCAAGAGCCATACTTTTTTTTTATTTTTCCTTTAATATAGACATATCAGTGCTTATATTTTTCCGAAACAAGTTGCAGTTAATTAATTTCACCCTACAATGTACTGAAACATGGCGTAAAAAAAAATATCAACCGGGATAAAATGGGGAAAATAATAGAATTCCATTTTTTTAACAGTGTTTGTTGCGTAATAAAAGTAACCTGGGACCATGATTATCCACGTCAGTTCAATTATGATGATAACAAATCTAAATCAATTTTTTTTTCTATAAATGTGCTGAAAAAAAAAATCATATATTTAAAATATATTTTTTTTTTTGGTGTCATCATTTACGGAGAGCCATCAGATTTTTTATTTTCTGTTGTTGGCACTGAGGGCTTTTTGTTTGCATAGTGAGTTGATGTTTTTATTGATATCATATTTTGTGTCGATAAGATGATTTGAATCACTTATTGTTACTTTTTCTGGTAGGTGAGGTGACCAAAAAAAATGATTTTTTTTTTCTCTTTACAGAGTTTACCAATTGGGTTAATTAATTCCATATTTTAGCAGAAAGGACTAGTACAAATGCAGCGATATCAAATGTGATTTTTTTTATTAGGGTAAAGGAAGGTGAATTGAATATTAAGTTTTTACATTTTTTTTCTATTTTTTTAATTTTTTTTCTGTGGGGGGAAACTTTTCTATTTGAGCATTTTCTTTCTTGGGCACATATTTGGAAGTGGGTTTTTTATATGTGTAATTTTCATGTGCACTTTTTTTTTAATAGAACCCTGTTTGGACACACAGCAGGGCTCATAATTGAAGAAACGCTACTTGACTAGCGGAGCACAAATTTGGCTGGAATAGATTGTTGATTCTTTGTAACATTTGTAGAGTCCCAAAGTTTCCAAAACAGTAGAAAAGAGATCCAATTTTTGGAAACTTCAACTCTTTTTGCAATCACCAATTTCTGCTGTGAGCTTTGAATACATTGGGCAGTGACTATTGAAAATAAAAAAAATTTCCACTAAAATTATGTTTTAGTTCCAAATTTTTCAATTCACAAGGGATAATAATGCACATAATTGATGTTGAGTACAGAAATACATCATAACTTACTCTAAAACACTATTGGTGCACATGGCGGAGCTCAGAAGGAAAGAAGCGCCATTTGTATCCTGGAGTTAAGAATTTGCATGAATAGACTGCGGGTACTATTTGCAGAGCACCTCAGGTGCTGGAACAGCAGAAAAATCTAAACATTTGTTAAATTACACTCTTCAAGGAATTCATATACTGGTGCAGTGCCATTTTTTGACCCCACGGTTGTTTTCCAGAAATGAGTGAGCAGTGCATTTTGCAGAGTGAATAATTGCACAGATGCCACTTTAGTGCCCAATACATTGTGTTTAGCTTATGCTTCTAGAGACTAAATGCAGTAATGCTATAAAAACCACCTTACTGAATATAAGTACAAAAAATCCTTTTACAAATAATGTGGAAACTTTATTCATAAATAATATTTAAACACAACTACAAAAGACAAAAAAACCTAAAACCCAAATATAGGAAAAAAGGGCGGTGTGGTCAGAAATATAAAATGCATGAGAATGCACACCAAGTCAAACCATATAGCAAAATATTGAGGGCATAGAGTTATAGTTCTCACATTCTACAGGAACATTAAATCTATATGACAACCATACTCAATATTGATATAACACATGTAGAGCCAATTCTAAAAGTAAGTAATCATATCAGTGATATATAATAGCTGAAATATTCAAAAGACCCCCTGCAAATTGGTGACCAAATAAGAAAAGTACTACATGAACTAGCAGCTATACCCACCATGTGCCATCATGCATAAAAGGACCAAACTGCCCAGTACCCTGACGCCCGTTTTGCATGCAGCTTCATCAGCTTCATAATTCATAATTTTAAAGAAACTAACCCTGCAAATTGTTAATTGAGTTCTCCAACTTCAGCAATGTCATACATGTGGATGATACCTGTATTCTTAGGGTGCATGCGATCGAATTCTCGGATGCACTCGCAGCACGAATCAGCATGAGTACATAATCGCAGATCTGCATTGCCCTATAGTATAACATTGGGCTGAGCGCTATCCGATAAAACATCAGATAGCATTCAGTCGTGTTATACGCTCGTGTGAGCGAGCCCATAGACACATTTCTGGACTTAGAAGATAGGGGGATCATTTAACTTTGTTAGCACAGATTTAGGTGGATTTGTTTTCGGGAGGACATGACATTTTTTGCTTGATTTTTTGGGAGACACCAGTTTTAAATAATTGCTAATGCTATTCTCCTTTTGGAAACTAAAAACACTTTAAAAACGAATGATTTCTTTTTGCATCACCATATATTCCACTGACAGTTGTGATCTTTGCTTGTTTTTTGCGTGATATTTTCAACAATACTATTTCGGTTGACATACAGTACAGACCAAAAGTTTGGACACACCTTCTCATTTAAAGATGTTTCTGTATTTTCATGACTTTGAAAATTGTACATTCACACTGAAGGCATCAAAACTATGAATTAACACATGTGGAATTATATACTTAACAAAAAAGTGTGAAACAACTGAAAATATTTCTTATATTCTATGTTCTTCAAAGTAGCCACCTTTTGCTTTGATGACTGCTTTTCACACTCTTGGCATTCTCTTGATGAGCTTCAAGAGGTAGTCACCGGAAATGGTCTTCCAACAATCTTGAAAGAGTTCTCAGAGATGCTTAGCACTTGTTGGCCCTTTTGCCTTCACTCTGCGGTCAAACCATCTCAACTAGGTTCAGGTCTGGTGACTGTGGAGGCCAGGTCATCTGGCGTAGCACCCCATCACTCTCCTTCTTGGTCAAATAGCTCTTACACAGCTGGAGGTGTGTTTGGGGTAATTGTCCTGTTGAAAAATAAATGATGGTCCAACTAAATGCAAACCGGATGGAATAGCATGCCGCTGCAAGATGCTGTGGTAGCCATGCTGGTTCAGTATGCCTTCAATTTTGAATAAATCCCCAACAGTGTCGCCAGCAAAGCACCCCCACACCATCACACCTCCTCCTCCATGCTTCATGGTGGGAACCAGGCATGTAGAGTCCATCCGTTCACCTTTTCTGCGTCGCACAAAGAAACGGTTGTTGGAACCAAAGATCTCAAATTTGGACTCATCAGACCAAAGCACAGATTTCCACTGGTCTAATGTCCATTCCTTGTGTTTTTTGGCCCAAACAAGTCTCTTCTGCTTGTTGCCTGTCCATAGCAGTGGTTTCCTAGCAGCTATTTTACCATGAAGGCCTGCTGCACAAAGTCTCCTCTTAACAGTTGTTGTAAAGATCTGTCTGCAGCTAGAACTCCGTGTGGCATTGACCTGGTCTCTAATCTGAGCTGCTGTTAACCTGCGATTTCTGACGCTGGTGACTCGGATAAACTTATCCTCAGAAGCAGAGGTGACTCTCGGTCTTCCATTCTTGGGGCTGTCCTCATATAAGCCAGTTTCTTTGTAGCGCTTGATGGTTTTTATAACTGCACTTGGGGACACATTCAAAGTTTGCCCAATTTTTCAGACTCACTGACCTTCATTTCTTAAAGTAATGATGGCCACTCGTTTTTCTTTACTTAGCTGCTTTTTTCTTGCCATAATACAAATTCTAACAGTCTGATAGTAGGACTATCAGCTGTGTATCCACCAGACTTCTGCACAACACAACTGATGGTCCCAACCCCATTTATAAGGCAAGAAATCCCACTTATTAAACCTGACAGGGCACACCTGTGAAGTGAAAACCATTTCTGGTGACTACCTCTTGAAGCTCATCAAGAGAATGCCAAGAGTGTGCAAAGCAGTCATCAAAGCAAAAGGTGGCTACTTTGAAGAACATAGAATATAAGACATATTTTCAGTTGTTTCACACTTTTTTGTTAAGTATATAATTCCACATATGTTAATTCATAGTTTTGATGCCTTCGGTGTGAATGTACAATTTTTAAAGTCATGAAAATACAGAAAAATCTTTAAATGAGGTGTGTCCAAACTTTTGGTCTGTACTGTACGTCTAATCGATTTTCTAGCCCATTTTTTGTTTGACAATATGTGAAAGCAACTGTCAGTTTTTTTTTTCTTTTTTTACGATCCTTCTAAAATATTGCGACAGTTTTATCATTCTGAGTGCAACAGTAGCAATTATGTGTTTTTTTAATTTCATTTTTACATAAAATCAGCATTTTTAATTATAAAACATTTTCCATTACATTTACGTAGTATTTTCTTGCTATTCTACATTTTAATAAATTCTATTGTTTTTATTTTTTACTCTTTTTCAGAGTCTCATTATGGGATGTTTACAACCCACAATGTCATTTTTTGTGATAAAAGCATCCAGCCTTTCTTTTAAAAGCTGTAATAGTGTCGGCCATTACTACCTCCTGTTGTCGGCATTCCATAGTCCAACTGCTCTGACTGTAAAGAACCCTTTCCTATTTAAGCGTTGGAATCGCCTTTCTTCCTCCCGTAATGAGTGCCCCCCAGTCCTTAGTATGGTCTATTGAAGGAATAAGTCATGTGCTAGACCTTTGTACTGACCACACATATAAATGAGATCTCCTCTGAGGCATCGTTTTTCTAAGCTAAACAAGTCAAATTTTCCAACCTCTCATCATATGAGAGGCCTCCATCCCTTGTAATAATCTAGTTGCCGCCTTTGAACTAACTTAACATCCAAATATTATTTTTTTAAATAGGGAATGCAAAACTGGATCCCTTATTCCAGATGTGGCCTCACCAGTGATTTATAAAGGGGTAACAACACCTTGAGATAGTAGGATTTTCTCTCTTTTTATACATCCTAAAATCTTGTTTGCTTTTGCGGCAGCTGCTTGACATTGAGTACTGCTGCTCAGCTTACTTGTAACCAGAATACCCAAGTCCTTCTCCAGTTCTGTAGTCCCGAGTATATTCCTATTTAATGTGTATGCAGCAGTAGGATTACTCCGTCCTAGGTGCAATACTCTACATTTATCTACATTAAACCTCATCTGCCAAGTGTTTGCCTATTCTGACATCTTATCCCGATTGTTCTGCAATATCGTAATGTCAAGGACAGATTTTAATATCCTACATAGTTTGGTGTCGTCAGCAAAAACTGAAACTTTACTCTCAAACCCATCCCCAAGGTCATTAATAAAGAGGTCACCATGAAAGAAGGGGGCTGGAGGCATGGGAACCTAGAAGGAAGCCCCACATGACCGGGATTGGCCAGGAGGGTGCAATTTTTAAATCCCAATGGTCGGGATTGGGTATAGGCTTGGAGGGGCTGGCATTTGGATGGGGGTGGGGCAAGGGGGGAAGAGGTATAATAGGGAAAAGTGCGGGAAAACGGGCAGTCCAGGGAAGAAGTCATTGAGAGAAGTTCTGGAGCACTGATCAAAAAAAAAATATATATATATATATATATATATATATATATATATTTTTACCTTTCTAATTGCTTGGACACTCTTCTCGCTATTATGGAGTCCGTGGAGTCCGTTATCGCCAGGCTGAGGGAGACTGCCAGATCCAGGCAAGGAGGGTGGCTTGAGGCCCAGCTGGCCGGACTTCTGGGGAATGCCGGAGAGGAAGAATCCCCGTCGGGTTTGGGAAGAAGTGCCAGGAGGACGCGGCCCCCCGAGAGGCTTTCCCCGGAGATGGTTGGTACGGGCAGCAGGCGCAGGCTGCGGAGCCCCTCAGGGGACCCTGCGTCCGGGGAGCATGCCGGCCGAATCCCCTGCCGGCGTGCCCGCCGCGGCAGGAATCCGCCCAGCCGGTCTGCGGGCTCCCCCTGAAGTTCCCCGGTCCGTCGTGGTGCGGCCTCCCCCGTCGGCGCGCCGCAGTACTAGAGCCCAGGCCGCGCCGGAAGCAAGGCCCGGGCCGCAGACGCGTCATCCGGGGGGCGGGGCCTCACCGGAAATGGGGACTACGTCACTTCCGGCCCCGGAGACAGACAAAAGGGACGCACAGCCAATGAGCGGCGGGCGCAGGGACACGCCCCCCGCTCCAAGATCCAGCGGCGATTCAAGACGCCGGTTATTCAAAAGAAAAAAGGGCGGCAATCCTGCAGCGGGGAACGGAGGGAACACCAGCGCGGCAGGCACACCTGGCGACGTTCCTGTCGGGGTGCCTGCCAGTCAGACCAGAGGGCGCAGACAGCAGCGGAGCTACACGGGCAGGCAGCAACAATTCCAGGACCTGCTGCCTGGCTCAAGTTTCTCCAGGCAGAGGGATGGAGCGGCGGGCAGCAGCACGGAGTTGCCTGGCAGTTATCCACGGACCAACACGGATCGGGCTGGTGAGTCCGGGTCTAAAAATCGCGGAGGTGCACGGTCGGCGGTGAGGACTGGAGGACGAACGGCGGGGAGGTCGGCACGGGCTCGGGTCCCCCCTGGTGACGAGGAGGCCAGGGTCGCGGGCCTTGAGCAGCAGGGGTCGGTCCGACTGGATTATGGAGAAGAACAAGACGAACCAAGGACTCATCAGGACTCGGGGAGTACGGCTGGCGGGGACACAGCACCTGCGCAGCTTCGTGAGTATGCGTCTATGTATGGTTTGTCGCCCGCGGGGTCTGTAGCGGATGGGTTAGGTGATAGGCAGGTGCCTGGGCCCAGCAGGGAAAATGGTAGGGGAGGTAGTGGGTCAGATGTAAGCGGGTTTAGGGATTTGTTGGTTAGCATGTCGCGCATTTTGGCGAGAATAGACGGAGGGGGGGCCATTCAAAGGGGGTTGTCACCGGTGGGGGCTTGGTTACCTAGTCAACCGGCGTTGTTGCAGGTGGGGAGCGAGTCGGCCAGGTCGGCGGGGTGTACAGCTGGGACACCTTATGGGGTGTCGGTGTGTGTGCAGACAGAAAAGGAAAATGCGGATAGTATAAAACTGGATGATAGGGCGAAAGGGGAGGTATACGTGTGCTTTGAGGGGCCATTGGGGGCGCATTTAAAAAAAGAGGTTAAAGAAAAAATTTGGCGGGACGAGTATGTCGAAATTTTTTCCCTTCTTCCGTTGGAAAAGTTTAACCTGGATAAGGGAAAAAAGGAAGACAGTAAAAAAGAGGAAGAAGAGAAGCGTAGGTGGAGGTTGATTCCACAGACGTTTGTTAACTGGTTACAAGCTTTTGCAATAATGGCTAGCGTTATTGGAGAAAAAGCTCCTGATAATTGTTCGGGTTTGTTTTGCTACCTTGATGCTATTGGGGAGGCTCATAGGACTTACGGGGGTCAGGCATGGTTACGATATGACGAGCAATTTCGGCAGAGGAAGGCAGTCCGCCCTGAGATCAGATGGGATCAAAAGGACATTGGTTTGTGGCTGAAGGTTATGGCCCCAGTAAGGTATGGGCAGTCCTTTCACGGGAGCAGTAGTAGTGGTAACCAATCAGCAGGACAAGGGGGAGGTAACCAAGGGGCACAAAGCACTAAGAAGGAAGTGGGAACTTGCTGGCAATTTAATGACGGCCAATGCAAGTATGGGACCTCCTGTAAATTCAAACACGTGTGCTCCCATTGTAATGGAAGCTCACACGGAGCATCAAAATGCTTTAAGAAGGGTAAGGGAAAGCCGACAGTGGGTACCGGTCAAAGGGTTGACTCCGGTGAGGGTGCACGCGATGGCCCCCTTTCTAAGTAGGTATCCGGATCAGTCGAAGGCTAAGGTCATTTCGGATGGGTTTTTGGAAGGTTTTAGAATCCCTCCTCCTGAGCACGAGGTCCCCTTTTCACTAAAAAATTTGACGTCGGCTTCCCTTCATCCGGATGTGGTTAGCGTGAAGTTGGCTAAGGAGGTGGAATTGGGCAGGATGGCGGGACCGTTTCGGGTATTACCTAGCAGCAGGGTGATTATCTCGCCACTGGGGGTTGTGCCCAAAAAAGAGCTGAATAAGTTTCGTTTGATTCCGCATTTGTCGTACCCGAAGGGGCTCTCGGTGAATGATGGCATTGCACAGGAATTATGTTCAGTTGAATATACATCATTTGATGCGGCGGTGCGATGGGTACAGCGATATGGGTCAGGATCGTTGCTAGCCAAGACGGATATCGAGTCGGCTTTTCGGTTGCTGCCAGTTCACCCGGATAGCATCCCGTTGTTAGGTTGTTTTTGGAATGGGGCATATTACATGGATAGGTGTTTGCCAATGGGTTGTGCAATTTCGTGTTCTTTGTTTGAAACGTTTAGTACCTTTTTGGAATGGGTGGTGAAGGACCTGGCATCAATTAATTCAGTCATTCATTATTTGGATGATTTTTTGTTTATAGGCCCTCCGCAATCGTTATTGTGTAGGAATTTGTTAGGTACTATGGTGTGGGTAGCGGAGCATTTTGGCGTACCATTGGCAAAAGAAAAGACGGAAGGCCCTTGCACAATCCTAAGTTTTTTGGGCATTGTTATTGATACAGAAAGGATGGAGTGCCGGTTACCTAAAGATAAACTGTGTCTGCTCAAGCAGGAGGTCGATAGAGTCGGGAGGTTGCGCAAGGTGACCCTGAGGGAGCTACAATCGCTGTTGGGGCGCTTAAATTTTGCATGCAGGATTATGCCAATGGGCAGAATATTTTGTCGCAGGTTGTCAGGCGCCACAGCAGGAGTGCATGGGGGCTCATCATTTTATCCGCCTAAATAAGGAACACAAGGAGGACCTGAGGGTTTGGAAGTTGTTTTTGGAAAGCTATAATGGCAGGTCATTAATCCAGCAGGAGTTTGTAAGCAGTTTTGATTGTGAGATTTTTACAGATGCTGCGGGAGGTGCTGGATACGGGGCCTACTGGAAAGGGAGGTGGAGTGTTGGGGCATGGCCGATTGGGTGGACGGAGAGGGGACTTACGAGGAACCTGGCGTTTTTGGAATTGTTCCCTATTGTTGTTGCGGTTACTATTTGGGGGGAGTGTTTTGCCAACAGGAGAATTCGGTTTCATTGCGATAACATGGGAGTGGTGTCTGTCATCAACAGCTTGTCTGCTTCGTCTCCGCCTGTGATTAGGCTGCTCAGAGAACTAGTACTTTGTTGTCTCAATTTGAACGCTTGGATTACAGCAGTCCATGTTCCAGGTGTACAAAATTCTATAGTAGATGCCTTATCTCATTTTCAGTGGGACCGTTTTCGGGCGCTAGCACCAGAGGCAGGGGACGTGGGTCAAGAATGCCCTTCGCATTTGTGGCAACTGGTTATGGAGGTGCCGGACGGTTAATAAGGGAGTCCATTACGAGGCAGACCTGGGCATCATACGAGGCATCGTGGCGAGTATGGCAAAGTTGGATTCTGGAGTGGGGTGTGGTGGAAGGTGAAGGAGATAGAGAGATGGCGGTGTTGTTTCTTGTGGGAAGGGCAGCAGAGATTGGATGGTCTGTGTCAAAAGTTGGTAAATTTGTTGCAGGATTGGCATTCGGTTTTAGATTACAGGGGTTAAAAGATGTTACAAAGTCCTTTTTAGTGAAGCAAGCACTTAGGGGCTTTAGGAGAGGAAGTAAAGTGTTAGATAAACGAAGACCGGTGACTTTTAGTATTTTAGAGCGGTTGGGTTTAGTGTTGGATAAGATCTGTTGTTCGGTTTTTGAAGCCACACTGTTTAGATTGGTTTTTTTTTCATTGGCGTTCTTTGTCGCACTAAGATTAGGGGAGTTGGTGGTACCAAGTAGGAATAAGGTTGGGGGTTTGTTTGCTGAGGATGTGAGCGGTCGGAAAGGTGGTACCGAATTTTGGATTAGGAGGGCGAAGATGGATCAATTGGGCAGAGGCAAGCTAGTGGTATTGGGTGAGGTTAATGGATCTTTTATTTGTCCTAGGAGATGTTTAATGGCTTACTGGCAGGTTTGGTCGGGACGTAAGGGCCCATTATTGTGTCATAAAAACGGAGAGTTTTTGTCACGTTTTCAATTTATTGCAGTATTTAAAAAGGGGATCCGGGAGTTGGGCCTTAGTCCTGAGGTGTACGGGTCGCATTCTTTCAGAATCGGTGCGGCGTCAGAAGCGGACGGTTTGGGTTTAGGAAAGGATGTGATAAAACGCATCGGGAGGTGGAGTTCAGATCGTTATCTGTCCTATGTACGGCATTAGGTATGCGGAATGGTGGTTTTAATTTTGTCCAGAAGTGAATACCCCCCTTTTTGATTGTCTTGTTGCAGGTGACGTCCCGTTATTAGTCTGGATTCTTGGACACTCTTTCGTTCATTGGGGGGCGCTGCGGGCGGATATGAGGCCAAACGGTAGGCAACTGGGTTTTAGCAGAGAGCAAGTGGTGGTCCGGTGGCTGGGTTTTAGAGGGATGGTATGGAGAAGGGTGCTGCCTGAATTCCTTAAGGCGGCTCGTTTGGACCGGGCGCCGGACATTTTGGTGGTGCATATGGGGGGGAATGATTTGGGGGTTCGGCCAGTTAGGGAATTGATGAGGGATATTCGGATTGATTTTTTAAGGTTGTGGACATCTTTTCCGGGGGTGTTGACGGTTTGGTCTGACATTGTGCCGAGAAAAAATTGGAGGGAGGCCAGATCAGTGAAGGGCATTAATAGGGCACGAGTAAAGTTGAATAGAGCCATAGCAGCTTTTGTTGGTAGAAATGGGGGTGTAAGTGTTCGGCATCTTGATCTTGAGGCAGGGGTTGGTGACTTTTGGGCAAAGGATGGGGTGCACCTGAACGATATTGGGATTGATTTATGGGCATTATCTATACAGGAGGGGATTGAGAGGGCTTTGGCAGTGTTGGGGTGCTCACGAGCCTGAGGTGGTCAGGGCTGTTCATTTGTGGCGGGGGGTGGGGTTCTTGGAGTTGGCACAGAAGTGTCGGTGGGAAAGTTATTGGAAATTAACAGGCAGTGGCTTGATTAACCGGGGTGATCTGGCATTTGGTTTTTGGGGCTCTGGACGGGGTTTTACCCTGGGAGCTTTTGGTGCCCTTGAGCTGGTGATGGACGGCTGAGGGTAATACGGTGGTTCGATTTCGGTTTAATTTATGCCAGATCTAATTTTAACTCCAAGAACCCTCCCTTCTTATTTATTTGAATAATAATGTTTATATGTTAATGTTGTTTGTTAATAAAATGGCCGCTGTGGCCAAATTTATCCAAAGAAATTACAGGTGCAGTGTTTTTATTTGTTAAGGTACTTGAGGTCGGTATGATGGGGAGGGATCTTACGGAACTATGGAACCCGGGTTGGCCGTACACGGTCAAGAAGGGGACTGGAGGCATGGGAACCTAGAAGGAAGCCCCACATGACCGGGATTGGCCAGGAGGGTGCAATTTTTAAATCCCAATGGTCGGGATTGGGTATAGGCTTGGAGGGGCTGGCATTTGGATGGGGGTGGGGCAATGGGGGAAGAGGTATAATAGGGAAAAGTGCGGGAAAACGGGCAGTCCAGGGAAGAAGTCATTGAGAGAAGTTCCCACCCACCCACCCTCTTTTTTGTTTTCCATTGGTATATTTTGTGATTAATGGTAAAAGGGTGGTTGTTTATCGTGAAAGAATTAAAGGGGTATTTGATGTTGTGCATTATACTGGGTTATATTAAAAGTGTTATGTAAAGTTGTGTATGAAGGTATGTCGCAGTGGCTTGGCGGGGGGTGGGGTTCTTGGAGTTGTCACAGAAGTGTCGGTGGGAAAGTTATTGGAAATTTACAGGCAGTGGCTTGATTAACCGGGGTGATCTGGCATTTGGTTTTTGGGGCTCTGGACGGGGTTTTACCCTGGGAGCTTTTGGTGCCCTTGAGCTGGTGATGGACGGCTGAGGGTAATACGGTGGTTCGATTTCGGTTTAATTTATGCCAGATCTAATTTTAACTCCAAGAACCCTCCCTTCTTATTTATTTGAATAATAATGTTTATATGTTAATGTTGTTTGTTAATAAAATGGCCGCTGTGGCCAAATTTATCCAAAGAAATTACAAGTGCAGTGTTTTTATTTGTTAAGGTACTTGAGGTCGGTATGATGGGGAGGGATCTTACGGAACTATGGAACCCGGGTTGGCCGTACACGGTCATGAGTACACCCATTTTGGCATTTTGAAAAGTAAGATTTTAATCAATAGCTCACTGAACACAGGGACAATTTTACATTTTTTGACTAAACTGAGTTTCATAAAACATTCTTTTGATCCATAACATGAAAATAAGATTAATAATAAAGCCTTCATTACAAAATCTTCAGTTTTACTCAAATTAGTTGGTGTCTACAGTGAAACGTGGTGGTGGTGGTAGCAGGGTCTTTATGTGGGGCTGCATGAGTCCTGCTGGTGTCGGGGAGCTACTTTTCATTTACGGCATCAGGAATTCAAAGATGCTTTATATTGAAAGAGAAGATGCTGCCATCACTCTGTGCTCTTGGTAGACATGAATTTTTCCAAAATGACGATGATTCAAAACACATCTGTTGCATTTCTGAAGAACAACAGGGTGAAAGTGATTCCGTGGCCAAGGGTCTCCGGATCTGAACCCAACCACCAAACCGATCACCTATGGGGAACCCTAAAGAGACAAGTTGTCATCACTCTCCATCCAGCATCCAGACTCTAAAAGAAATCGTTCTTGAAGAATGGAAAAATATAGATGTTGCAATATACCAACAACTTGCTCATTTGATGTGTAGAAGATTGGTGAAGTCTTTAAAAATCATTGAGGTTAGATAAAATACTAGAAATAGTAGTATTTGATGTGGCGTGTACTCATATTTGCATCAACTAATTTGAGTAAACCTAAAGATTTTCTAATGAAAGTTAGCCTTACTTTCATGTTGTAGGTTAAAAACACGTTCCATGAAACTCGGTCTTGTAAAAATTTTTGGAAAGTTTTTTTGTGTTCAGTGAGATATTGATTAAAATCTTACTCTTTATATGGGGTGTACTCATTTATGCTGAGCACTGTATATATTTTACATTATATAAATACAAGGAATGAGCAGGCAGTGAGGCTGATGAATAGAGAGGATGAGTGGCGTAGCTAGTGTCTGCTGGACCCCAGTGCAAGATTTGGATCACCACCCCCCCATCCTGATAATATATTACCTCCATACTGGTATATATGTCCCTCATCCCATAGCCCATAGTCACACATGTAGTATTACACACAGAGGGGCCAATAGTCATACATGTAGTATAATGCACAGCGGAGCTCATAGTCATACATGTAGTATAATGCACAGCCCATAGTCATCCATATAGTATAATGCACAGTCCACAGTCCATACATGTAGTATTTAACACAGAGGGGCCAATAGTCATACATGTAGTATAATGCACAGGGGAACCCATAGTCATACATGTAGTATAATGCACAGCGGAGCCCATAGTCATACATGTAGTATAATGCACAGACCATAGTCCATACATGTAGTATAATGCACAGCCCATAGTCATACATGTAGTATAATGCACAGCCCACAGTCATCCATAGCAGTATAATGCACAGCCCATAGTCATACATGTAGTATAATGCACAGCCCATAGTCATACATAGTAGTATAATGCACAGCTCATAGTCATACATGTAGTATAATGCACAGACCATAGTCCATACATGTAGTATAATGCACAGACCATAGTCCATACATGTAGTATAATGCACAGCCCATAGTCATACATGTAGTATAATGCACAGCCCATAGTCATACATGTAGTATAATGCACAGCGGATCCCATAGTCATACATGTAGTATAATGCACAGTGGAGCCCATAGTCATACATGTAGTATAATGCACAGCGGAGCCCATAGTCATACATGTAGTATAATGCACAGCGAAGCCCATAGTCCATACATGTAGTATAATGCACAGAACATTGTCCATACATGTAGTACAATGCACAGCCCATAGTCATCCATGTAGTATAATGCACAGTGGAGCCCATAGTCATACATGTAGTATAATGCACAGCGGAGCCCATATTCATACATGTAGTATAATGCACAGTCCATAGTCCATACATGTAGTATAATGCACAGCCCATAGTCATACATAGTAGTATAATGCACAGCCCACAGTCATACATGTAGTATAATGCACAGCCCATATTCATACATGTAGTATAATGCACAGCGGATTCCATAGTCATACATGTAGTATAATGCACAGCGGAGCCCATAGTCATACATGTAGTATAATGCACAGTCCATAGTCCATACATGTAGTATAATGCACATCCCATAGTCATACATGTAGTATAATGCACAGCCCATAGTCATACATGTAGTATAATGCACAGCGGAGCCCATAGTCATACATGTAGTATAATGCACAGCGGAGCCCATAGTCATACATGTAGCATAATGCACAGCGGAGCCCATAGTCATACATGTAGTATAATGCACAGTCCATAGTCATACATAGTAGTATAATGCACAGCCCATAGTCATACATGTAGTATAATGCACAGCCCATAGTCATACATGTAGTATAATGCACAGCCCATAGTCATCCATAGTAGTATAATGCACAGCCCATAGTCATACATGTAGTATAATGCACAGTGGAGCCCATTGTCATACATGTAGTATAATGCACAGCGGAGCCCATAGTCATACATGTAGTATAATGCATAGCGGAGCCCATAGTCATACATGTAGTATAATGCACAGCGGAGCCCATAGTCCATACGTATAGTATAATGCACAGCCCATAGTCCATACATGTAGTATAATGCACAGTGGTTCCCATAGTCATACATGCAGTATAATGCACAGCGGAGCCCATATTCATACATGTAGTATAATGCACAGTCCATAGTCCATACATGTAGCATAATGCACAGCCCATAGTAATCCATGTAGTATAATGTACAGTCCACAGTCATACATAGTAGTATAATGCACAGCCCACAGTCATACATAGTAGTATAATGCACAGCCCATAGTCATACATAGTAGTATAATGCACAGCCCATAGTCATACATAGTAGTATAATGCAGAGTCCATAGTCATACATGTAGTATAATGTACAGTCCATAGTCATACATGTAGTATAATGCACAGCCCATAGTCATCCATAGCAGTATAATGCACAGCCCATAGTCATACATAGTAGTATAATGCACAGTCCATAGTCATACATAGTAGTATAATGCACAGCCCATAGTCATACATGTAGTATAATGCACAGCCCATAGTCATCCATAGTAGTATAATGCACAGCCCATAGTCATACATGTAGTATAATGCACAGCCCATAGTCATACATAGTAGTATAATGCACAGCCCATAGTCATACATGTAGTATAATGCACAGCCCATAGTCATACATAGTAGTATAATGCACAGCCCATAGTCATCCATAGTAGTATAATGCACAGCCCATAGTCATACATAGTAGTATAATGCACAGCCCATAGTCATACATAGTAGTATAATGCACAGCCCATAGTCATACATGTAGTATAATGCACAGCCCATAGTCACCCATAGCAGTATAATGCACAGTCCACAGTCATACATAGTAGTATAATGCACAGCCCACAGTCATCCATGTAGTATAATGCACAGCCCATAGTCATACATAGTAGTATAATGCACAGCCCATAGTCATACATAGTAGTAGAATGTACAGCCCATATTCATACATGTAGTATAATGCACAGCCCATAGTCATACATAGCAGTATAATGCACAGCCCATAGTCATCCATGTAGTATAATGCACAGCTGATCCCATAGTCATCCATAGTAGTATAATGCACAGCCCATAGTCATCCATAGTAGTATAATGCACAGCCCATAGTCATACATAGCAGTATAATGCACAGCCCATAGTCATACATGTAGTATAATGCACAGCCCATAGTCATACATGTAGTATAATGCACAGCCCATAGTCATCCATAGTAGTATAATGCACAGCCCATAGTCACCCATAGTAGTATAATGCACAGCCCACAGTCATCCATAGTAGTATAATGCACAGTCCATAGTCATACATAGTAGTATAATGCACAGCCCATAGTCATACATAGTAGTATAATGCACAGCCCATAGTCATACATGTAGTATAATGCACAACCCATAGTCATACATAGTAGTATAATGCACAGCCCATAGTCATACATAGTAGTATAATGCACAGCCCACAGTCATACATAGTAGTATAATGCACAGCCCATAGTCATACATAGTAGTATAATGCACAGCCCATAGTCATACATGTAGTATAATGCACAGCCCATAGTCCTCCATATAGTATAATGCACAGTCCATAGTCATACATGTAGTATAATGCACAGCCCATAGTCATCCATAGTAGTATAATGCAGTCCATAGTCATACATAGTAGTATAATGCACAGCCCATAGTCATCCATAGTAGTATAATGCACAGCCCATAGTCATACATAGTAGTATAATGCAGTCCATAGTCATACATAGTAGTATAATGCACAGCCCATAGTCATCCATAGTAGTATAATGCACAGCCCATAGTCATCCATAGTAGTATAATGCACAGCCCATAGTCATACATAGTAGTATAATGCACAGCCCATAGTCATACATAGTAGTATAATGCACAGCCCACAGTCATCCATAGTAGTATAATGCACAGCCCATAGTCACCCATAGTAGTATAATGCACAGCCCATAGTCATACATAGTAGTATAATGCACAGCCCATAGTCATACATAGTAGTATAATGCACAGCCCATAGTCATACATAGTAGTATAATGCACAGCCCATAGTCATCCATAGTAGTATAATGCACAGCCCATAGTCACCCATAGTAGTATAATGCACAGCCCATAGTCATACATAGTAGTATAATGCACAGCCCATAGTCATACATAGTAGTATAATGCACAGCCCACAGTCATCCATAGTAGTATAATGCACAGTCCATAGTCATACATAGTAGTATAATGCACAGCCCATAGTCATACATAGTAGTATAATGCACAGCCCATAGTCATACATAGTAGTATAATGCACAGCCCATAGTCATACATGTAGTATAATGCACAACCCATAGTCATACATAGTAGTATAATGCACAGACCATAGTCATACATAGTAGTATAATGCACAGCCCACAGTCATACATAGTAGTATAATGCACAGCCCATAGTCATACATAGTAGTATAATGCACAGCCCATAGTCATACATGTAGTA